>NC_053029.1:0-1451523 GCF_016746235.2 Drosophila teissieri | reverse complement strand
CGCACTTTGACCTTTCTTTCTCGCTGAGACAATGCACATTGTGCTGCATTCTCAGATGGGGAAGGGGAAGGGGAACCCACACCTGCCCGCTCCTAAATGCACGCACAGTTCCTTTATAGGAAAGGTACACACCTTTATTTTACACTTCTCTTCTTCTGCGCGTCGAATGTATCTGTATCTGTATCTTTGCTGAGCACCGGCATTAATGAACCGACTTCACACTCGGCCGAAAGACTGTGCCACTCTACCTGGAGGAGAAGTTATTGATTATTTAACAAACGCTGGGAAATTAGGCAGCGATTTATAGAGGAAAGCCCTTTCGGATATGCACTTTGATAAATTAATACAATATCGTCTAGCTGGCCATTCAATTGATTTCGAAATTCATTAGCGCGCAGAGGCGTCTGCTCGTACCGCAGATATTGGGACAGTGTCCAAGAACGGGTCTCCACTTTGATTTTGATTTGGATTTCTATTCATCGCATTGTGAAACGGCTCGTCTAGAACTGTGTGTCTGGCCTGGCTTTATTGCAGTTTGGAAATAGATGAGCTAACAGCTGGAGAGTGAGTGGGGCACTCGAGCAGATTAGATAGCAAATGGTCGCCCCTTTGGAGTCATTCTTTCGACTCTCTCTCTGCGCCGACAGAGTGTTAAGGGGACGCAGTGGAGCCAGGGGCAATAAAGCGCAACAAGTGGGGATTATCCGAGCTCGAAATGTTTACGGATTCGGATTTTTGGTTTTCGGATGGAAAATGAGCGAGGCTGAGCGGCACAAAGGCTGGCAATTTGTTGGCTTGACAGCGTGAAAAAGAGTTGAATGATCGCATAAACATGGAGAAGAGCCGGAGATAAACAAGCTGAGCTTGGAAATGGATGTGGCACGCTGTATAAATCTTTACTAAATCTACTAAGTGAAGCAGATTATTTATGTCACCTTTATACACAATCAAATGAATGCTGGACATAAATTCCCCAACTCACAAATATACAAATATCCACATTGTTCGATATCCTTAACTGTTTAAGGAGTCCTGAAAGTCCGTTGAAGCACACACATACATATGACAACAATTCACAGCCATAGCAACATGATGCTGCAGCATTCCAACCGTTCCGTCCGAAATGTTGCCGACCAGACGCACGTGGATCGGAACGTGTGGGCACGGAACAAAACAACCCGAAACGGCTGTAAACAAAGCGCCAACGCGTTCCACAGCATGCAACAAGCGAACGATTCGGGACGACTGTGCCATTCGGAACGGCGCACGAAGCGACGGAGCCGAGGCGAAACGAGAATTCGTTCCTCAGTCGCATTTCGATTGTCAGCCGGTTCGCATGTGCCGCGGATACAGATACAGCCGTTCAATCCGTCGGGTTCCGCGCGTCGTCGTTCCGGGAAACGGACTTAGTGGCGCCGCCATGGATTCAGATTCAGATTGCAGCGAATAACAAACTCGGTGGGATAGAATAAATACTGTGTGTGCCAAAACGAAGAAGGAGAAGAAGAGCCGAAAGATTGCGCGTATCGGGAAATGAGTGCAAATCTATTTTAAATGGTGTGCAATTAAGGAGGCGAAACGAGAATACTTGACAAAATGCATTTGTGCGAGATGCGTGGCATGCCGCAGCGCTTGCAACCTCAGTGTTTAACCAACGAAAGCGAAATTCAACTGAAAATCAAAATCAAAAGTAAAATTAAAATTAAAATCAAAAATAAAACTGCCAGCGAGATCAAACGCCGACACAGAAACAATCGAGACTTTCATGGGGAGCGGCTAAAAATAATGCCAGTCGATCGCGACTCTCGGAGTCGACGAGCGGTATTCCCACTGCTGCTGCTCCTCGCGGGATTAAACGGATTAACTCAAGTCGGAGCGCTCAAGGGTAAGTGTCAACAGATGCAGCGCCAGAGTTGCATTCGCAGCCCAGGGTTGCAATGTGGGAGCACTGCGTTGCACCGTTTGCATTTGAAGGGCAATATGACATACTAGTTCCCTCGCGGAGTCGTGTGTATATTTATTTATTTTTTCCTTTTTTTTTTTGGTCGATTCTTTGCTATTTTGGTTGCCACCGCCCAGCGCCTTGCACTGCTTTTTTTGCTTTTATTTTAGCTTTAGCCGCATCGTCTGCCATTTATTTTTTTTTTTGGTCATACTCCGTTTCGTTTTGGATGTTTGGGCTTTGCAGCATCATCGATCGGATCTCAGATTCTCTGCGGAGTTGAATATCTTGTATGGATTAGCTGCGCCATTCTCTCTCCTATCCCCATTAGACAAGCGCATATGTTCCCATTTACCGTTTATTTGGTGGGTCCGACTACGTTTTTGGCTTTTTGGTTGTTGCAAAAAGGGCTCGAGCGAACAACAAAGTGAAATTAAGGCACTGCGGTTTATTTATGCCTGCAACGTTCGCTAATGGATTTTAAGGCCGCTTTATAGACAACGCGACATCGACTCTGCCCATAGACCCATTATTCATGCCTCTCTCTCCCGATTCTCATTAGAGATGCACATACTGGGGCGAAATCGACTTTTCGTTTTCGGCTGGGCGTAGCTGGATGTTTGGGCTTTGGCAGGGCATCGCAATCGAAATCGTAATTCCGTAGATCTCTCAGATGTTCTCTGCAGTGAAGTTAAGAATATCTTTATATGGATTAGAACAATCGCTTTCTTCTCCTTTACACATTAGGCAACAAAAACTAATGCTAACCCACTGAACCCACTTAGGGATCACATTTGGGAAAACTACATACAACCTACAAAGAATACAGAGATCGTATTACACATCAAACCCAAAAACCAAAGTGAACAAACTGCATATGTGGAAAATGAGTTGGATGAGGGTAGATCGAAACACAGAAAACGTAAACCCCTAAGGGAAGATCTCGGGAAAGATCACTCTCCATCCCAAACCCAAGCCCAAGCCCGAAACCAAAACCCAACTTTAGATAAATGAGTAATGAGTTCGAAAGACTAATCAAGCGAGTGTAGTTTCCCCGCACCAATCTCGGAACTGATTACAGGAAAATCAAACAAAGAATCGAGTTTGTGGCTTTTGTGGTCGAGATGGCAAGTTCAAAAAGAAAACTGAGGCGAAATGGTTTGAGGTTGGCGGGTTAAGGAATGGCAGTTAAGCAACGCTTTTGATTGCAGACCCTTTGGCAATTTCATGGCTCTATAGCTTCGCCGATAAAACATATATCTAAATGAGCTTAAGTCGTCACACCCCTTGCAACGCTGAGAACGCCGAGAATGTTGTAATCTAATGCTTATTAAACGCTTTTTAATGCCAAGCCAACGACGCCCAGTCCACCGATATCGTCCATGGACACACGCAATTCGGATTCGGATTGGGATTGGGATTTTTGAATTCGGATTTCAGTAAACACTCGAGCACGCAACCTGAGGCTGTGTGTTGCAGCACCGAGTATCTGTATCTCAGTGTCCCCATCCCGAAAACCGAACGGCGAAAACGCCGATGTGACGTGGCAAGTGTTGCACGCGACGTCGCCCGTCGCCCGTCGCCCGTTTGATATAATAAATTGTATAAAATTATCTGCACCGGCACACGACAGGATTTTGTTCCCGTCCTCACTTCTGGTGGTGTGTGACCAGCGAGATCCAGTTAGCCATCCAGCTTTTGGGTGGTGGGTCAATCGCAGTCGGCTTGAGAATCTGTCGGGGTCATAAAAATTATCGCCCTCGACACAAAGTTGCAGGGTTGACAGCCTTGGTGGCAACCTTCTAATGCCACTCTGGGGAGCGTTTTTCCAGCTAACTGGACTGACTGCACTTCTCTTTTTGTTTTTTCCCTTTTTTTGCTTTTGACTCCGGGGGGTGGCAGTTGAAGTCTATCCTTTCCTTTGTCTTGGCCGTTTATGTTGGCATTTTTTGTGTTTTTTTTGGCAAAAGCCTTTCGGCTCTTGTGCAATTTTCTCATGTGCATTATGCGAAAATTGGGCTAAGTAGCGGTCTCTGGCTTAGTTCTCCTACTTTCCCGGGCGCAAGAAATGGAGTCAAGTGCTGTGGCAGCTCCGTAGCATGTTATTTGTTCAATCACATGATTGCCCTACCGCCAATCGCCCGGCACTCAACGAGATCTCCCATTTGCTCCCAGCTGCAGGCTAGATAATGAGGGGTCTTATGGGCTGGTATCCATAGCCATAGCTTGCACCGATACGCTGGCACACAGTTTGGGGCATGAATGTGATTGAAAGTCGGGCCCATGTGGGTGGAGGTGTTGCAAGTTGGCTGGCGAAAGGTATGGCGGATAGCGACGTACTTCTAGGGATATTTGAAACTAACGACTAGCACATGAGTGAAATGTTCCTAATCTTATGCAGTTTTACTTATAATAATAAAACCAATTTGGTTCGAATTCCTTGGAAAACATATCGCCACTCCTTGGGGAAAAGCGTTTACTACTAATTGCAACTACCCGTGGCCTCAGTACGCCCAAGAGCACTGAGAGCACTCGATCTCGAGTCGGCTATTTGCCAACCAAACAATAATTAATTATTTAAAACAACAGGCCAGATCCCAGAACGTAGAGTCCAGAGCCCAGAGACATCGGCCTGAAAGTCTGGAAGTCTGGAGGTCTGAAAGAGTCGGAAAGGCGACTTGGACATGGTCAGCTGGGCAGTCGGAGCCAAGTTTTGCCTACGCAAAGATTTTTGTTATTTCTTGCTTCCTGGAGATCTGGAGACCCCGCCTGACAGCCAGTCCAGCGGACAGTGAACAGCGTATATATGTGGGTATATCTGGGTGCCGTACTTGATATAGCCGTGGGTTTTATGTACATTTTGTTGCCGTTGCTGTGCTCGCTGCTGTGATATTAAAAATAAAGGAAAATTAAGCCTGGCAGCCGCGTAAAATGCAAACTTGCATCCGAAATGTTGCAGTTATGCCAGTTGGCGTTTAAAGCCGTTGCTGTTGGCCACATTTTTGCATGCAATGCAATGCAATGCAATGCCCAGTGCCTGGATGGTTATTCGTTTTTCGAGAAGGCGTTACTGCTGGATTTTCCGAAAAGTTTTTTCGGCCCGTTTATATTCGTTCGTGGTGCTTAGCTCGGAGCAACTCTGAGCCGAGCTTGGTGAGAAAAAAAGGTTCGCAAATTGCATTGGAAATGCTATGTGCAAAGGAGTTTTTCCAGGGGAAAAAGAGTTTTGGGGAGGGGGCTGCAACTGGAGGAGGATATGCAATTCTGGTGGGGTCAATCAACATGGAAATTTGATTCACAAGTTATGGGAAAAGCAGTGCGCGAAATCGACGGGAGAAAGGCTTATCTCTGTGAGATTCATTGAAATCTTAGTTTCTTAGTTTAACATCGAATTCAGTAGAGAGACGAGATGCAGCCATTATTATCCTTTGGGCGCTGGAAAAACAGTTTACAGTTAGGCAAAATGAGTTAACTGGGTGGATCAACAAGTTTCGCTCGGCTAATACGTATTTAATTACACAAATCTGAAATTTCCTGCTGCCCCGAAAAGTGGTTTGTCTTTGTCTTTGTCATTTATCCTTAAGCAAGTCGTCGTCGCCAGAGATTTGCATATTTGCACTTGATGATGCTGCTGCTGCTGCAAGTTGCAAGTTGCCAGTTGCAAGTCGCTGCTGTGGCAGACATGGCCGCCAGCAATCGCCATTTGGGGTTCGGTTTGAGTTCGGGGCTGGGGCTTAAGTTTCAGCTGCCTACGCGCGGCGAGGAAATTATGAAAAATTTTCAAAGAATCGCCTTGAGTCATCGTTTGCAGTCAGTTGCCACAACGTTGGCGTTTGGATTTTTCTCTCTCTCTCTATTTTTGCCTCATTCGGAGTGGGTCTGAAAAGTTTTTATAATTTGTTAACAAGCCCAAGGAGATCGGCGCCGTGGAGTCCGCAATGCCGGCAATTATGACAAGTTGACAAACGGCTTAATCTCAATCGGCGACTTGCTGTGCGATCCTCGAATCTCCGAGGATGCGCGGCATTTAAATCAATGAGCCTGGGACTCTCCTCCATTCGATTTGATTCGACTCGAATCGAATCCACTCGATTGTCCATCGCTGGACGTTTATCGCATTGCGGACATCTAATATCTGGAGGGGAACAACGACTGCGACTGCGACTCCAATGGGAAGTCCAAGTCCAAGAGCCGTGTCTAAAGTCTTGCCAGCGAGTGCGACACATGCAAATTGGCCAATGTTGCTAAACAAGTTTCGCGGTTGTTGCATTTGCGGCTTGTACTCACCTGCGTACGGCGACAACAGCTACAGCAACAGCAACAACAGCAAGTTGCAACAACAGCGGCAGCAACGACAACAAACATGCAAAAATTGGATTGCTGACTCTGCGTGCAAATAAGGCAGCAACAAGGTGAAGTTAAAGCCAAAGCAAGTTGGCTATAAAAAGGCGCTGCCGTTGCAGACAATCAGCCATAAATCTAAATGACTGTCAACCCAGGCGAAACCTACAATGGAGCCTTGTTCTTGCAGCAGCAACATGTTGCCAGTCGTCCCCCCACCCCCCACCTCACCACTTACCCATCCCCTACGCAGTCTCATTTGCTGCCATTGGCGGCCGCTGATAAGACACTGAAATATGCTAAAAAGCTAAAATAAACTTGATATTGATATTGCGATGGCATTGCCAGTGCCATAAAGCAGAAAGCATTTAGTTAGGGCTCATGTCCTATGTCCTCATGCAGAAGGAATGCACTCCACCTGGTTGGGAGTGCTGAGGTAAAAGATGTCATTGGTGGACACCATATTGTAGAATCTAATTAAAATGGGCAGCTAAATGTGCTACGATATTACTTTTACAATTTATGGTTACTATATATATGCTCTAATTGCTTTGGTTGGATACCGAAGTGATCTTACTTCCTCCCTCTTTTAAATTATTTAAATACAACAAATGGCACTTAAGCTGGCCCCTAAATTAGATTACTATGTATAAAATATTCAACGACTTCATTCCTCTCCACTCACTACCCGTAAGCATCTCAAACAAATCACGCATAAATTTCCCATGAATTTCCCCGGGTAACCAGAGCCTGGTCACTGGAGTTGGGCACTTTTAGTGCAGGTATCGCCGCATCGGATTGTGTTTTATAATTCCTTTTTTTGTTCTCCGCAGCCAAGTGGGAAATAAGCCCAGAGTGGGCTGAGCAACCTGCCCACGTCAGTCTGGAGATTTGGTAGCTTTGGCCATTCAACGAGTTTGTCATAAAATTAATTTGGTTTTTAGTTGGTTACTTGATGATGAGGACGGTCCACTGTCCATCGTCCACCGCTGGACAGGCAGTCAACCTGCTCTGCGGCACAAGATTTTACTGGTTTCCCTCCTCAGTCGGCTTGGCTTGGTTTTCGTTTATTTTGTGCTTTTTCACCGAGTTAATTTATTGCACTTTTGCGACGACGGCAAATGGGGAAATGCGATATGCCAATCACTCCCCGGTGCGGCGACACTTTCCCAACTCGCAACTCCCCTTTCTTCTGAGGGGCATGCATTTAAGATAAGGCCTCACTTGTCGCCTCTCGGCATTCGTATTCGTATTCGTGTTCGTCTTTGTTTTTTATTTTAGCAGTATTTACATTTAAAGACTCTCGAAGACGACTGTCTCTGGTGTTCTGGGATCGTTTCGAGTTACAGAACACTCCGACATTCGTTGGTGGAATTGTTTACGGTTTGGTAAATGCCAGAGAACCCGGCATGGTAAACATTGCAATCAGAATTTGAAACTGGGTTAGACGGCGGGTGTGTTCGTCTCCGGGGGAGCAAATATTTGGCTAGCTGACGCACCTTGTGGGAAATGGGTTTTGGATTTCTGGGAAGGCAGCCTTGGTATTATTAACCGCCGAAGGGAGCCCAGGAATCCGGCTTTAAAAAATAATTAAAAGTGCAGCGGCGGCAATTAATCAAGCAAGGGAAGGGAAGGGAAGCGAAGGCAAAGGGATCAGGGAATTTGCATAGCGCAGATCGGCGATCGGCGATCTTAAAGTGATCGTTCGACAGCTGAGTGATCTTTCTTTATCTGAGATTGATGCGCATCGCGTGCAGGGCCAACCATCCAGATATTCAACCATCCAACCAGCCAGGCATCCACCATCCAACAGATCCACGGAGACTATATCTCGATCTCTGGGCAGCCGCAGCATGATCATTAATAAACCGCTGTGAGCTGTCAATAGGCATCAACGTCCAGCGATCTGCGATCCGCAATCCGCGATCTGCAATCTGGAATTTGGAAGCTGGGATCTCTGGGGGATTGGGGGGCAAACTGAAAGCGGGCTGAAATCAACGCGAGGATCAGCCTGACTGACAGTGTTTGGCACTCGGATTGGCTGTGATTCGGTTCCTGTGACAATTGCCAATTGCCTGCTGGCCGGGTGATAACTTCATTTGATCGATCTCAACGGAAATCGCTGCGTTGCGGGAGCCCCGCTCGTTTCATAAACATCATTGCAGCAGTGCAGCCGTGCAGCGCGATTTGTAAACATTCTCAGGGTCGGGGCTGAAAGTCATAATAATAATTGCCCGACCGCAGACATCCAAACACGTCGTTGTCTTATAAACAAAAATTCAATAATGCATAACAAAAAAGGAGCAAGGACTGGAGTACATGGGAACGCAGGAGCCTTTGGGCTGCCTTCGGGACTCTGCAACATGAAATAATGATGATGAAAACGTTGCACATGCCGGGCTGCCGGGATGAGTCGGCTGACAATGATGAGGCATGATGACAGACCAACAAATCGAAGGTTTCGCAGGCTGCAGGCCAAAGTTGCCACTGTTGTATGTTGTTGGTGGTTGTGATGTTGCTGTTGCTGCCGCTCCTTGTCGGTTTCACAATCGACGGCAATCGTCATCGTTACCACAACACAACACAGCACAACACAGTGGAGCACATTGTAAAACATCCACACAAAAGGGCTTAGGTCCGCGAACAGCCGCACTTGCAACTTAGTGGGGGCAAAAAAACGATGCCCGCTTCAATGATGGGAGAATTTGCGTTTGCGGAATGTGTGACAATCATGTTTATGCGTGGCGGTAAATCGAGAACTTACCACATGGCACCTGTAAGTTACACAACGTAGACACTTGATGCCAAGTTCGAGTTTACTCAGTAAATTATATTCAGTTGGCCCCATAAATGATTCATTAATGGCTTCCCTTCTAAAATATGCCATCCAATATTCTCGCTTATCGCCAGCAAATCCTACTCATCAGCTACTTTATCTCCATGCCATTCGCTTTTATTAACGCATAACGCATAAACCCCATTGCAATATCTTCCCTCTGATCCCCTCGAACGCCCATCAATGTTCTGTCTGCCTGCCCCACACACACACAGTGAAAAAAAAGAAGGGGAAAACACGAAAAAAGCGAAAATCTGCCGTCGGGCAGAAATTAATTTTTCATAATTTTTTTGCGCCCTTTCCTGCTGTTGTTGTTATCGCAACTTGTTCGCCAGCCCCGCTGACCCCTCGCCACTCCACGCCACTGACTTTGGCCATGTTTTGTGAAAATACCCACCGTCGGTTGGGGTCAAGGTTGAGTGAGCAAGGGGGGTGGAGGGAGGGGCAAGGGTTTTCGTGTTATTATTAAAGTTGATTGTCAAATGCGGCCCTTAAGTGATTTTTATAGGGCTTTAATTGGGCGAGGACCTCGGCGGCTGGCCCCTTTTGAAGCTGCCCCAAAGGGACATCGGCTGGGAAAAGGCATGCGGCTTAATTACTCACAGTGGCCAGAAGGCAGGAAAGTATCTTTTCTTTTTTCCCCCTTTTTTTGCGTCACTGCAAAGGAATTGCAGCCGGGAGTATCTCATTCAAGGTGCAAACTTGCGCGCGACATTCTGTGTTGCTGCTGTCGATGCTGCAGTTGTTGCAGTTGCAGTTGCTGCAGTTGTTGCTGTTGGCTGACTGTTGACAGCATGACGTGACAACATGCAATGCAAATCGTGTGACACGATGCCCCAAAGGGTTAATGTATAAATTAAATTTTCGCACTCGCAAGGCCGGACGTATCTCTATTAGCCGCGCAGATACAGCTCCGATTCGGATACGGATACAGATGCAGCTACAAGGCGGGTGGGTCAAGAGCCAAGAAGCGGAATGCGTAGGGGAAGCAATAACAGAAGTTTCCTTAGCCTGGCTTAGCGAATTTTCACGCTCTCCCACACACACACGCACACACATGCACATGCACGCACCCAGGAAAACAAAGACTTGGAAAAGCAATAAGTAAGGGAGAACACAAAGACCAGACATAAAAGTTGTATAATTTCGCATTGGCAGGTCTAATCCCACCAGGTAGAGAAGCCCACACACAAAACGCACACCTAAGTCCCCCGAAAAGTATTTATGATTATATACATATATTTCTGGCTGCTGGCTGCTCCTTCGTCTTGGCCAAAACCAGCTGCTTTTGATGTTGTTTTTTCGCTTTTTCGTTTTGAGCAAATTAAATTTTGTTGGCCAAAAGTTTTGGCAATAAAATTTAACAATTCCCCGTCTACAATTTTTACGATTATCTCCGTTGCCGCTTTTGGAGTGGCAACTGGGCGCTGTGGCAACAATTTCCATCTACAATTTCGTTTAATGCGAGACCAAGAAGTTGCCTAATTGTGGCGGGAAAATCTATTCCACTGTCCGCTCGTCCGGAAAATGGCCGCCGAGCAAGGTCAAAGGCAATTCGAGCCGCTCAAGGAGTGGAAAATCTGTGGACTCTGCTGCGTAGGTAGAGAATTCCGATGGTGCAGCGGCATCACAGCTCGAAGAAAAGAAAATTCAGCCGAGCCAAGTCAAACAATGGTGGAAAAACAAGGAACGCATTCCCCGCATGAGCAAGTCATAAATTTTCCCCGAAAAAAATAGAGGAATACAATAAAAGCGAACCCAGCAAACCAACAAAAGGAGAACACGAATCGAAGCAGCATTGAAAAGCAAATAGTCCAAGAAAAGAGGCTGAAAAGGTTCTCCACGGCGACAGAATCCGAACCCGAACCTGAATCCCAATCCCAATCCACAGAGTAGGTAGGCGACCCATCCATTTCCATCTTGCATTCGATGGATAGATAACTGCACTCGTGGGCTGGCCAAGTATCTAAAGTATCTTAAGTAGGTTTCGCCTTAGGTAGTAGAGATCCATGGATGCAGGTGTCATTTGGCCCAGGGCACAGTGTTCACTCGAAGATTGGCTGAAAAGGCGAGGGGAAAACCATATGCCGCGGGAAATTGGAAAGGAAACTGTATTAGGATAAGATATTTGAGGAACTCCTGCTGACAGCGTCCTCAGATCTTTTGTGCAGATGGAAAACGGAAAACTATTCTGTGTGCAGGCAACTCGGAAACCTGTCTTGATAAAAACTAGCCATGCTAGCTCCCATTTTAGCCTTACTGATCAACACATACTTGCACTCTCTAAGTTTTCATGAAAATGTGCCGTTCAGACACAAACTCCGTATGCAGGCACTTAAGTGATCGCTAAACGAACGCATTCGACCAGCCCCGAATCGCATTATTCGCATGCTCACTAAGAGATACTTCCTCTTCGAGATTCCGAGCGGGGAACGCTAAGCCCAAACTCCAGATCGCAGACCGCAGACTCCACTTAGACAAAGCGATCATTCAAATTTCAGTCTTTAGTCAAATTACAGACTCTTTGGCGTTCGTTCCTGGGGTCTCGTATCCGTATCTGTGCAATTTTGCGCCACAAATTTGGCGCCCACACAGATACAGACTCAAATAGCCGAAAATGGCAGCTAATTGGAAGTAAATCGAGTTAAACTTTCTTTCGCTAAGCCGAACAACGAATAACGAAAAACGCCGCGAATTGCACGCATGAGGCCGAGGCATTTTGAGATACATGGTATCTTGTGTTGTGTATCTCATAGTTTGCATAGCTAATTAGCCAACTTTGGCTCCGCAGTTGCCGTTGCTGAAGTCGGTCTTTGATCATTGATCAGCCAGCGACGTCGCAGTGCCAAGGCTAACGAACCAAATGTATCTCGTGGAACGTTCTCACATTAGTCACGCGTTTAACATATTTTCGTTTCGTTTCGTTTCGAGGTCCGTTTTAAATTTAATATATTTCGTACCTGCGGAAAAGGAGAGTATGGGGGGCATGTTCGGGGGGTCCATGTATGCAAATATTTCAAGCTGCAAATCCAGCGTGCGTAACCGGGAAGAGACAACGAAATCATACACTGCACACAAATCTACCCAATTAAAAGATATACTCATGAGTATATCAGTTTATATTAGATTATTTAGCCAACTTCTCTTATGAAATGAATATAGTTGAGATGGTCTTTAGATGAGCAGAGTGTTTGATCCAACTGGGATTCAATCCTTTAATCATGAGTGCATGCCATCCTGTCTAGTCTCTGCTTAATCTTTCCAGATCTAGATCTTCGCCAGACTTTTTCCTCAGTGCTCGGATGCAGATCCAGAGCCAGACCCGTACCCATCTGCATATGCTAAACACAGGGTCCAGCATTGTTTCTGCTCTCGGCTCCTCGGCGCGACTCCTCGCCCATCGCGGGCACTTTTCTTGTATCTGATTTGCGACAGTCAAGTCGCGTCGAGTCGCGCTATCTGCTGCCTTTGGACCCCCTTTTGCCCCGCCTCTGTGCGGCTGGATATGGTAAAGAAGCTTTGGTAAAATGCTAGCGAATTAGGAACGCGGAATGCGATCGATACGTGCAACAGGGAGCAGGCAGCAACATGTTGCACATGCCGCAATGTTGCTGCCACTGTCGCTGCTGCTGCTGCTGTTGCTGCCTTCTTTACCTGTGGTCAAGAGCAACTAAGCCCGATTCGTTTCCCATATTGCTAATGCGCGCAGCTCGGGCCGCAAAGTCGTGCTCTTGGCCACTTGGCCACTTGGGCAGCTGGACTCCATGGACTCCGTGGACTCCGTGGACTGCTCGGCCATGCCAAATGGAGTCTCCCAATGGCAATTAAGGAGCCCAAAACGTTCTGTGTTCTGCTGCCTGTCCGGGGCATGTCTCTTATTGTTGCTGCTGCTGATGTTGCAACTCGCAATTCTTAACGGTAATTATGTTGTTCGTTTTGGCAGGCTGCATTTTGCGTAGCCCTCTGAAATGGATTCAAATTCCCCGGTGGAGTGGAGTGGAGTCGCGGTTCTTCTTGTGTTAAATTGGATTAATTTGACAGTAAAATGCAAATGAGCCAAATGCCAAACGCGAAATGCGAAATGGGAAATTAAACTTTTAGGCTGCCACTCGCGAGGGGAGTACAAGAATTTCGGACATGTTGCTGGCAACAAATTATGCTGCTACTCGCAGGGCCATTTTTCCTGCTGCCTTTTAAAATAATCAACATGTTTTTGGGGCCGCAGTTGCAACAGCAGCGGCAGAGGCAGCGGCAGAAGGGGAGGCACATGTTGCTGCCGTGCAACAAGCAACCAGCAAAGTGCAGCAATAATTTTAAATTGAATTTTTTGCCTTTCCTCCTGCTGCCTCCGCCAAAGTAAAGCAAAAGCAAACAAATCTTTCGGGCAGACAAGTTTTCTCGGTTTCTTGGCGGTTTTCATCCTGCCCCCCAGTTGTGCGGCGTTGGGGCAAGTCTTGGAGTTACTGCTGCCCTTTGGCAACATGCATCACCGAAGTCGGCGTCGTTTTTCATATTTCTGCACTCACATGAGTCGCCGGTTTGCTGCTCTTTTTTTGTTTGCCATTTTTAATTCATTTTCCTTGCTGTTTTTTGCTTTGCTTAGCCGGAGATTGCTTAATCGATTTGCCATGACTCGGGCGCCAGCAGCAACTGATAAATTGTTTTGCCATGTGTTTATTAATTATAGCGAAAATGGAATGTCGGATCTTGTTGGGGGAAGGGAAGGGGAGGGGCGTGCTCTAAGAACTCTATCAGTGGAGGCTCCTCCAGGTGGTCCATCTTGCAAACATGCTACAAACCCGGGAACTCGGTAACCCGCCAACGAGCCCAAACATTCGTCTGTGTGCTGCTCATTTTGGTCATTTACAAATGGAAATTGCATTGATTTGATGTTGCTGCTGCGGGTTGTATCTCCCTCCTTCCATCGCCTGCCTCCCATCGCCGATGATCCGTAGGCCATCCAGCATCCAGTATCCCAGTATCCAGTACCCACTTTGATGATATATTGCCGCCCAAGTAACATTCTTTCCCCTTCGATTGGCCATATTTGATGCCCGGCTACAAGTTACAAGTTACATGACTTTGTCGTTGTCTCCGTGCCTCATGTTGCCGTTGTCTCCGCTGATGTTGCTGCCTTGTGTTGCTGCTTAGAGTTGCTGCTGCTGCTGTTGCTGCTGTTGCTGCTGCAAGTCGCAGAGTTTTTGTTTGCATTTATTAGCATTTTGCCCTTTGCAGTCGCTGTCGCCTGTCAGTTGCCGCTGCTGCTGCTCCCGTGTGTGGCAACATTTTCAATTCAATTATATTTCATGTTCATGTTGCATCGATTTACATTATAATTTGTGTCTGTGGCGGAAGTCATTTGTGAGGCGGAAAAAACTGCAACACAAACTGGCAATCAGAGACCTAAGCCGCAGTGCCAAGCCGTTTAGATATGGGGATATATGTATACTGCCTATTCCATTCCCAAATCAAGAGCACTTCTTGAGCCCACATCTTAATCAAGTTCCCATTCTGGGAAGATTTTCCCAGCCCACCACAATCTCACTCATTAGACTGAATGGTTTTCTGTAACAAATCGGCTCATAATTCCATGATTAGTCAGGCCGGAGCACAGAGTTTTCCCCGCATGTGCATGTGCATTTCCCAGCCAATCTGAAGTGTCGCTTTTCATTGAGCGCATCGAATTTCCCGCGCGATGACAGCTGCTCCGAATATTAAACAAAAATATACCGAAAACGCTGGAAATATTTCAGCAAGTCAAATAAATATTTCATCTGTTTATCTAGGAAGAAAAAGAAAACTTTCTCTGACACCTTTGACTTTGTGCTCGGCATATGGCCAGTCAATCACCCAATGCGCCCATCAATCAATCAATTAGAGCGCTTTTCTCCGAGAAAAGCCCACGTTAAAGTGCGTTAAAGTCGCCGGACTCTTAATGTTTATCATAATAAGCTGAGCAAACAGTTGCTCCCGAGACTAATGAGGGGCCGAGGAAGCGAGTAGCTGAAATGGGGGCGGTAGACCTTCATGATCTAATGTTATGACAGCTCATCAAGTGTCAGCGCAGAATGCTGCCAGCGCCAAAGGAGCAGCTCTCTAATGACATTTACTTTTAACGCTTATTAAATGTTGTGTGTGCCAAAGAAGCTTAAATCAGTTTGTCCCGGGCAAAGAGTCTCGACTGGCCGTTGGACGTTGGACGCTGGACATTAGATGAGGATAATAAGGGTTCGCTTTAATGGCTTTTTGCGCCCCGAAATTAGCTCAAGGGTTGCGGGGAATTCGAGTGCCCCGTTTTAGTTGCCACTTTCTGGGGCTTAGTGGATGTGTTTTAAAAATGTACTTCTTAAATTAGGGAAATACCTTCCTGGAATGGAAGCAGCGCTTGATTCCTCTTTAACCACGAACGTATCTCGTTTCATTTAAAAAGTATCTTCGCAAAGTATCTTCCCCCGTCCGCCGCACCAATTTGTATCTCTTCCGCTCGCGCTTTAATAACAGCAATTTGTATCGTCATCAAGTCTGTTTTCTCGACTCCAATAATAACGCTTAGAATCTGTTGATTTTCTTCCACTTTGGTTGCCCAGTTCCCTGGTTTTTTGGTTGTTTTCTCTTTCGGTGCGATTCCATGGCTCTTGATTAACGTTGTTTCGTTTGGTTTCGTTGCGTTGTGTCGCCTAAGCTGCTGGTACTTCAGTTCTCGGACAATGGACCAGTGCCAAAAAGCCTATTAGCTTTTCGATTTCCCTCTTTTCCCCACTCTGCTCGGGGGCATGGGCCTAAGACTCGGAGGAGGAGGTTCAGTGAACGCTCGGTTCGCCTGATAATTATGCGCTTTTGGCAATTAAACGACATTCGCCCCGCCCACCGCCCCTTTCCACAAGACTCCTCCGGAATGACTGGCTCCAAATATGGCTAGTGTCATAATTCTTGTCAAAAGCCAACCCCCAAGCGACTGAAGTCCGCAGACGACGACGACGACAGAAAAAGCGACGAGGGGCAAAAACTGCATAAACATTGCTGATTGAAATCAACTTTGGCATGAAATCAATCATCGCAAGAGACGGCAACCCTTCTTTCTTCTCCTGCTGTATATACATACATACAATATATATATTTATTCCCATTTTTTGGTTCAAGTCTCGCCGTTGTCCTGCCCGCCGCTTATCCGACTTGGAAATCTCGCCCAGGGCCAATGAGGCTGTTTACTCTTTCCATCTTTTTTATTTCATCGCTAAGTGGATACCCTGAACGCAGGGTATGCCAAAACATTCAGAGCTCTTGGGCAGTGGTACAAAATTAAAAGATATAGCAATTGTTAATGGGATAGTGTATCGTTAATCAAAAGCTGAAAGTGTTTTTCTGAATTGAAACCTTTCTAGTGCGTAAAGTCGACTAGGCACGTATGTTTACATCTCTTGAACAAAGCAAAGCATCAACTTATTGGTTCTGTAAATATGTGAAATCGATGCCTTTTGTTCAGAAAGTACCACGAAGTCATTGGGCTGGAAATCACAATACACCAGCGATTAGATATTTCATTCGAAGGGTATTTCCTCTTCGACCTCGTGCACGCTATCATCCCTCCATCTTTGCCCAATCCCCTTGGTCAGTGTTGAGTTTCGCGCTTCGAGTGGCCCTGGATTGTGGATTGTGGATGCCCGATTCCCGATGCCCGATTCCTTCGTCTGGCCGCAGGACATGCAACATGTGACATTGAGAGCCCCCGTCCGCTTGGTTAGTGGGCACTCAAGTCGGCGGAGAGTCGAAGAGTTGGAAGGTCGGAACCCTCGCCCCAGATCGCCGGCTTATTTATGATCATAGGCGGACGGGTGGACGGGCATTCGCTGCCGTTTTTCAGCTCATTTATTCATATTTACATTTAACATGCGTTTTTCTCTAACGAAGTCGGCGGCGTAAATCGATATTCAATAAACGACATCTGTGAGCATTTTTTCCCAACTGCCTGGCCTCTGTTTTTGTGTGCTGCCCCAAGTCGACCCTTACCCTTACCCTTACTCTTACCCTGTCCCTGGCTCTGGCCCAGCTCGATAATGATCTCTTTGTTGGATTGGTAGGAAGCAGGAGGATTGAGGACTGAGAGGCAGGCAGGCAGCTGGCAGTGCGGTGCGGATCCGGGGGTTATAGCATAGATGCATATCTGTCAGGGATGTCAAAACGACAAAACATAATTTATGCTGCACATGCGACAGTCCGTCCCATAAACGAGGTTTATGTGCAATTGTTTTATGGCTCTGCTTTGAGACTGGTTTCTTCGGATTCGGGAGCTTCTGTTTTCCTCTCGGTGGCTCCAGATTTCCACGAAACCAACAGGGCTACCTCATTTTCCATGCGCCTCATGATTCACTAATAAATTTCCCTTCTTTCTTCTCTTTCTAGGTAAGCAAAAAACCAAAAAACCAACTCATAACGATCTGTTTGCTGAGATCTGCTGGCCAGCGGAATGGGAAATTGGAATTCCAATATCAAATGTGGAGCATTTCGGAAACTTTGGAAACTGTGTCGCAGCCATAAATCAGACAAGCCATTGACACATTTCGTAGAGCTTTCGGGTTGTATTTTTAACAGTTCCAACATCTATCAAAAATAATTAATAGAAAACTTGTCGAAATGTCAATGGGCATGACAAATGTAATTAATTTGAAGGCACGAGAAAAATTGACAAATTATGAACTTTGCTGCTTTTACATCACCCAAATGAATTTATTCTGGTTTTTAAATCGGTTTCAGGTTTCGTTTACCGCACAATGCGAACTGTGAAATTGTTCAAATCGGCTTATGAAATAGGCAAATTAAAATCTAAATAAAATTCAATTAAGAGATTAGGCTGAATGATTAATTGGATTGTGGCCCAAACTTTTTTCTTGTACTGCGCAGCCATTTTTTCATCTATTATTTAGTTGTCACAATACATACTCTATTTGGGTCGGGCACATCGGTTTCGATATGAGATCATACGAACTTTGACAGGTGATAATGACAGACTTGATGGCATTATATGTACTTTATTCCTTCGAGGGTGCGATGACTTGTAGTTTTCTGGGGTTGTGCACTCAGGGTTACAAATACGGCATTTGAGGGAGTGACTCCATGTGTGTAAATAAGCTGCAGAAAGTGGCAAATATTTGAAGTACAAGTCCAGAGTATCTGTAGAGTATCTTAAGCGCGATCTCCCACCGTTCTCACCTTCATTATGCACAGCATTCACCATACATCATCTTTATCACTTCATCTCTTGACAAATGATCCCATATTATAATGCAGATTTCGGATTAGCATAGCTCTTAGCTGACTTCATAATGCTTGTCTGGGTAGGATAAGGTTCAGTTGTATTATTATTCTTTTTTTTTCGGTTACATCATAAGCCAGTTAAACGTTCTCTTGGCCAGTGCAACTTCTCAATAAAGCCAACTGCGGCCCACTCAGAAACCCTTTTCCATTCACATAAATGGAGCCGAAAAAGGAAGGGGAAGGCGAGATAGAAAACGAAGATATAAACTATATAAAAGAGTTGATAAAAAGCCGAGTAAAAAATATGACATTGATAGTCGCCCTTTCGCAGCCATATGGGTCCTGTGCCTTTTTGCGTGCACCTCTCATATATATTTATGACTGGGGACTGGATGGTAAATGCTCGGGATGGAACCTTTAAAAGGATTTCAGTGTTTTTCATTTATGAAATTATTGATAAGAGCCAAGCCGAGTCGAGGCGAACTGCCGAGCTTTTTGTGGCGGTTTCTTTTTTTTTTAGCTGAAATGCATATTTTGCTGATAAGCGAAGTGAGTGCGAGGAAACTTGGATCCCAAATTCCCCATGGCGGAAAGTGGTTTTCCTCCCGCCCGGCGATAAGAAAAAACGCACACACTCACATGGGACTCGAATGTCGAATTTAATTAACAGCGCAAAAGTCGCACAAAAATGGAGCAGAGCAGAGCGGAGCGGAAAACCCAGGAAAACCCCTTCAGACAATGGAAAAGTTGCTCCATAGAAAGCGGTGAAAAACAGGGGGGGGAGTTGGAGGTCTGGGAATTCGTACCCTGTGGCGCCAAATTAACAATATGCGTACAATGTGCGAAAAAAATCTGAGGAGCCAAGAGCAGAAGCAGGAGCCAACCAAAACCAAAACCAAAGCCAAGATGGAGCAAGTGAAAGACCGACGACTGTCTGGTCTGGAGCATTTTCGCTGGCACCTTCGGGCGATTTGGCTCATTAGCGACTCCGGCAGACTCGACTCCGCGTGCCCCGGCATAAATTTGACATTGAAAATGCGAGATGAGAGCGCTGCAGACTAGACAAATGGCTCCGGCGACAGTGGTTAATATCGCTGGTTCTGGGGAAACAGAAGGAAAAGCCTGAGGAAAAGCTTGGCTTAGTTCATTATATTTTCAAAGCATTTACAACGTGCTCATACCACGGTGGCCAGCATCTCAAGTCTGGAGTCCTCAGCAGGGAACTCGCCTGCGGTTTGCCTTCTCTTGTTTTGCCTAATCAAATGCTGCGCCCAACGGGATTGACTCCGGATGGAAGGAGAATAAGGAGTAGAGGGTCCTTGAGGGTTCATCTGGGTGCAGGGATAGAGCCATATGTTCCCCTTCTGCGTTTTAATATGCGTGTTTGGCCCAAACAACATTTTGAATAATTTATTTGATTTTTTGATTTCTCGAACATTCCTTTTTTTTTTCTTTGCTGTCGCCGTAATAACGAAAACAATAAAAGCCAAAGCCGAAGTCATCGAGGGGAAAAGTAGGGAGCAAGGACATAAGCGTATGAGTTTCCCGGAGCTTGTTGAAAATCCTCACATTATGGCCCGTAATCCCTGTTGGTTTATTGCGGTTTTTATTGCTGCCCCGGGTTCCGTTTTTGGGCAAATATTTGGCTGCTCTTTCCTTGCAGTCCCAGGAACCAAGCAGAGTCCCATTCCTCCGAGTGTTCTTGCCCCGATGTGAATATTACATAAATGTGATAATGATTTATGCTGCCCAAGTCTGCTTTCTGCTTTCTGCTTTCTTTCTTCGTTGGGTTGGCCCACATCCGCCGTGTTGGTAGGTAAATACCAGCATTTAAATAATTGGCAACCGGGCAGCTTCCGCTGCAGGATGTTGTTGTTCTTGTGAAACCCCCGCCAGGTTTTCCTCTGTTCCCCCCTGTTTTTCCTCCCGACCGACTAAGCAAACAAAAAACAACAATAACCAGGAGGCGAAGACGCAGAAGAGCAAACGCAAGGCGCGCAAATACAAAAGCAAACAAATGTAAACAGAAACAATGAGTAACAAATTTTCCCGAAACATTGACTTTCGAAAGCAGCGCAAAGTGTGGCGACTCGGAAATTCTCTAAATTTCCTTTGTGGAAAAAATAGTATCTACTTCATAGTTATACAAAAAAGTATTAAGATCCAAGAACGACTTACATTCAGCCTTTAAATTTGTGTGTTTTTTTTAATCTCCAGTACATTGACTTCATGACTTCACCCATCAATATTTGGCAGCCAAAGTGAGGGAAAAATAATAAGCGTATTTAGTCTGCACAAAAGCAAGTCGGTAAACACAAATCCGGAATACCCACATACGGAAACAAACAACACCCACTCCTCTCGCTTTTCACCATTTTCTTGTACAAAAGCTTAAGTGGCAAAAGTTGTGCAAAAGGCTTACGAACTCCTCAGCTTTTAGAAAGGATACCCCATTTTGCGAGCTGGCTGCCTGGGCGAGTTGCATGCCCATTAAAAATTAAGCATTTCAGCATAAATAAATAAATGCTAGCAGAAAGTTGAAATAGCAGCTACACAGCAACCTCCATCAGCTGGCGGCAAATCAAAAACTTTGCTCTTGCTGTTGCTTTTGCTGTTTGCTATTTTGCTGTTACTGTTGCCTGAGAAGTCGCGCTGCACTAAAAGCTTATAAATTATTGTTCAGTTTGTTGTTGAGCCAATGCAAAAACAATAGGAACAACGACAACAACATCGGGGAAAGGAAGAACACTGGAAAAAGCAAGTCTACAGGCAAATTTATTTGAAAAGTAATTGCAGTCGTTGTTCAAAGTGATAGATAGATAGAAAGACAGATAGATAGAAAGATGCATAAATTACTTAAAGAAGAAATGGTTTTCAGAAAGATTTTTTTTCGGTGCACGAGCAAAAGGGAGCACCGAAAATCAGAATGGCACTAAAACAGGAGCAGGACTAGCTGCAGCTCAGTTAATTTTTTAACAGACCCTCCGCGCCTGACGTCACAGTTCACATCAAGGACTTCCAACCTGTCGCTCTCCCCATTTTTAAAAATGTGGCAAAATGGAAGAGGCAAGCGCAAAAAGGAAAATGGAAAATGGTATGGTTGCAGCAGTACTCAAGCTGCCACAGTTTGACATTCTGTGATTTGTGGGGCCGAGCGGCGAAAAAAACTCTTACTTTCTGACGAGGGATAAGTAAAGTTTATTTGTACTCGAGTTGAATAATTTCAATAATGGATTTTTGAACATTAAATGCATATTAATGAAGCAGTCTGGAAACTTAGTTCAACTTCATCTCAGTGGCAGTACGACGATATACAGCCGTGGACGTATAAATAGCACACATCAGAACAGTAACTTTAGATCGATTATTTCAGAAGTATTTGGCTTTCGATTCCAAAAATTTTGATGTGAATTGATTATTGCTCTCTTCTAGATGACGTACAACCCAAAAATTTACCATTATCATTTTTTTCTTCTGCTTTATGCTTAATTTTCGTTCGCGAGCGATTATTTAGCGTGGTCACAGAAATAGCACACTTTAAAGAACTTACAGCAAATTCCGTGTAAAAAGTGGTTTTTCTAAGTTTTTTTTCGTGATTTAAAAAATTTCGTCAACAAATTAATGTAATTTAATACAAAAGTTAAAAAAATTGGTCGAGGAAAGCATTGTTCAGTTGAAGAAAGGAGGATGATATTCAACCTAACTGAATCTGGCAATACACCTGCTGAAATTGCCGAAATAATGAAATGTTCGAGGAAAATGGTATATAATGCACTAAAGGTAGTGAAGGAAAACACAGCATATTTGACCAATCAAAAAAAACGCAAACCAAAGCCACGAAAAACTGATCCGCGTACAGATATGCTCATAGTACGGAAGAGCAAGGCGGATCCTTTCAAGTCCTCCCGCGAAATTTTGGAGGAAATAAATAAAGAATGTGGCACAAATGTATCGAGGAAATTAGTGGCAAGAAGACTAAATGAAGCTTCCCTCTTTGGACGCATCAGCAGAAAAAAACCGCTCCTGTCAAAACGCAACATATCGCAACGATTAAGTTTCGCACGGGCCCACCGGGATAAGGACCTGAGTTTTTGGAAAAACATCCTTTGGAGCGATGAAACAAAAATTAATAAAGTAGGACCCGATGGGAAAACATTTGTTCGTCGTCCAAAAGGCCAAGCTCTTAACCCCAGGTACACCATGAAGACTGTTAAGCACGGTGCCGGTTCCATTATGTGCTGGGGTGCATTTTCCTGGCGAGGTGTGGGTCCGCTTTACCGGATCAATGGCGTAATGGATCGCTTTATGTATGTGGACATTCTCAAAAATCAAATGGAACCATTTACGTTTGAGAACATGCCTCTGAAATGGACATTCCAGCACGACAACGACCCAAAGCACACATATCGTGTCGTTAAAAAGTGGTTGAAGGACGAACCCATCCAAGTTCTGGAATGGCCGGCTCAAAGCCCTGACATAAATCCAATAGAAAATCTATGGAACGATGTCAAGGTTATGATATCCAAAAAAAAAATTTCGAATCTTGACGATTTGTGGAAAGGTGTCCACCAAGAAGCCTGGAACTCCATTCCAAAGGATAGATGTCAGGATCTTGTGGAGAGTATGGGTTGAAGATGTAACGCAGTCATCAAAAATCATGGATACTCAACCAAATATTAAATTTGCTTTACATTAATTACTTTTAAACTTATTTTTTATGATTAATTGAAGATATTTTGAAATTGTGCTATTTCTGTGACACGCATTTTCGTAGTTTTTAGTTTTAAATTACCACATCTTTTTTTTTAACATTTATTCATTTTGATTAATTAATTTATTAGTTTATAAGCTAAGCTATGAAGAACGAAAGCTTTTATTTCCAAGAAATTTTTTTTAATTAAAAAAACTATTCAAAAAGATGAACTTCATTTTGTGCTATTTATACGTCCACGGCTGTATATAATATAATATTTATCATACAGAACTTGCAGGTCTGTGAGTGGGAAATAAGAACTCATTGTTGCGCTGTCGAAAACACGGCTACGTACAAAGCCTTTAGCTGGGAAAACAATAAATGCCTTTGCAATAATATACGTACGTAGAAGTTTGTGCATCTTCAATTACCTGAACACATGTAGCTCGTAGTATGATGGTTTTCCGGCAGGTTGCTCCCAACAACTCCACCTGTTTGCCCCCTTGAATTGCGGCTATTCGTTGTTTGATTACAAGTCTTGTGGGTGAGGAACAACTGGCCAGGTTTGCATATGCATATTTGCATTTGCCTTTCGACCAGCTGCTTGCTTACACGTTTAATGTTGCCGTCAGTTGGGAAAGTTGTGATTTTTGTCCATGGTGTGCACCATCTTGCGTATACTCGTGTGTTGTTGACATGCTAATAATGATGCATATTGGCATAAGATGCTTGAGAACTCCCGGACTTCGGACTCCGGAGACCGGAGTCTCTTTTAGCACCTAGAGGCCCGAAGTCAAACAACGGGGCAACAGCAAATTAGCAGAAATGCAACAGCATCAAACAGCAGTGCAAGTTGTAGTTGCAGTTGTGAATGCTTCTCGTCTTCTGGCACCCTCTCTTGGGGTATATAGGTTTTAAGCTGAGCTTAATACTAAGATAATTGTTATGATCCTTTCATACATTTAAAGGTATAACAATGGAACTAGAAATGATACCACCAAAACTTTTGGGATGCGAGCTGCTAATATAACACTCCACCCACATACCAACTTTCATGACGATTCGTTGAGGCGTTCTTGCCAAACCATGACACCCATTCACGAGGTAGCTGCCAGTCGAGTGACACCCTCTTAATGTTCTCGTGTTGCTGCCGGGCTACACATTTCTTTTATGCTTATGTATGTTGGACAAACAGACAAAAACGGCAGCAAACAACAACAACAATATAAGCTAAGATAACAGACAGCAGCCCGCGATTTCTTAACAGCGCCCATATACGAAATGCATTTCCTGTTATTATTGTTGGTGTTTGCCGCTGCAGCCCGCAAAACTCCCCAACACGTTAGTGGCGCATTATGAGTTCAGCAGACACAGACACACACCGCTATCCCCGTCCCTCTCTGCACCCATCTCGCCATCTCTGTCTCCGCCACAGCACCCGTCTCTCTCTCTCTCACTGGGCCCCAAATGTGAGCGCGATTGTTTGCTTAGGTGCATGTGCATGCTTGCATGATTTCATCGCCGGCAGCACTTTTTGCCTCTGTTCCTGTTTATTTACTCAAAACTTCTTTTACATTCTCCGGAGTTCTTTGCGCACGGTGTATGCATGCATAAATTTCCCTGCCACCCACACACAGACACACATGTGCTTACTTTCACCCACATACATAAATATGCACACAGATGCAGAACAAATGAAGAGCATATATGCCAAATGAGCGTAATTAAGTGCTGAGGAAAAATGGGTAATTGTGTGGTACAAGCTGGGGATCTACTGGAAATTTGGTTCAGCATTTGGTTCAGCATTTGGTTCAGACTTTCAAATTTCATTTTAAATCAAATTTGGCGAGCTTATGACTAACTAATAGCTCAAAGCATGCTTAAAGCATGCTTTCCAACGTGAAGGACTGTTAAAAAGTTCTTAATAGCTTTTTTAAAGGATTTTTTTTCATTTTCTGTTTACATATGCTTAAACACAATAAACTCTTGACATTTCCTCGTGAAAAATTCCAAGTGCATCTGGCATTCATTGTTATGCAGAACTCCCAACTCTTTCTGCTCGCATTTTCTCTCAGTTTCTGCCTTTTTACATGCTATTATGAAAAACATCAACTCTTTATTTAACAACTGCCGCAGAGACTGTGCGTGTGGAAAATTCTTGCTGCAAAGTTTACACATTTTACCTGATTTTATTTTTGCATTTCCTTTTGGCTAGCTTATCGAAGTCCTGTCTCCCTTTCGTTTTGCTTTTCTGTGTGGTTTCGTTTGCTTCTGGTGGGATAACAAAAAAATGCTGAAATATTTATTCAACCAGCAGCAGATTTTTGCTTAATTAAATATTTTGTTTGCCGGCAAAGAAAGTTCTGGCAGGTGTTGCTGGTTTGCTGGCAAAAACTGCAAAAATTCGTATACTTTGTGCGGCGCTCTTAATAAGCTGTGCGTTGTTGGCATGACAGAACTATTTGAGTATATTTCATCATTTAAATTAGCACACAAGAGCACAAGAATGTAGCCATGACAACGCAGCTCGGGCAAACAAAGGAGGCAGCACCCTTTTGGACATGGCCGAAATCAGACAATGGCTCAAAGCTCACCACCCCTTTTCCCCCTCTGCCACTTTGAGGGCACAACAAAAGGCTGCTGTCCGGGTGGCAATCACAACAACAACAATGCTCGCAACGGCAGCAACATCAAAAGCCAAGTACAACAGCAATTGACAAATGTCCAAGGTGCAGTCCTTTCATTTCCCCAAGCCTCGTCTCGTCCCCTTTTTTCGGTGAAACACATTTGACAAATGTCATCGTTCATCTGCTGCTGGCTGGGAATAGAATCACTGGATGGATGCTGATTCAGTGATTTCCCACAGTGATAGCGGTGTCACGATGCGATTCGACTTGCATACTGGCCATGCCAGGGCTCAAAGGTCACGCCTCGGGTGTCGAATTGCGAGCAGATCTAGTTACTACTGAAGTGAAACAGTAGGGAGTTAGCCTTCGCAACTAGTTGGCAAACTTTAAACTTTTTAAATAAGGTTAATTATTAACTAGCTAATATACCCAGTTGACCCTCCACATCCCGTGATTTATTCCCCATGGGCAAACAGTGATACGCGCCCATCTCTATTCCTGTTGGCTCTGGTTTCCCGTGACTCTGCTGCGCTGCAAGCTCTCATTACTATCCGCTTTCAATAAATCTGGAAAACTTAATTTCCGGCTGAATGATGTTGCTAACCAAAGGCATTCCACCGCATTCCACCTCTGGCCAGGGATTTACATCGCACTCCTCCTCCTCATCCTCCAGTCCGCTGGGCAAACACACACATTTTTCACCTTTAAGCGCTTTTGTAATTACATTTCAGCTGTTGGTTCGGATCCAACTGCTTTCGCCGTCTATCGTTACTTTCTGCCGCTTGCCGCTTGCTGCTTTTAATAAAGTTTATCTAGCGGAGTCCTTTGTTTCGTCCTTATCGACATGCACGAATTTATGTTTAGTCGGCGGACGGGTCCTTTGTGCCGAGGATGCCGAGGGAGTTGAGGGAGCCGAGGGCGGGCAAATATTTTCATGAAGCTAATTGAATTTGAGAGGAGCAGCCGCCTCAAGTGAAACTCCGCTGCTGCTTAACATAATTTCTGGCTGGATTTTGGATTTTGGGGCCAAGGGGCGTGGAGCCTAGAACGTCTCCTTAATGGCCTCTTAATTGCCGCTGCATTAAGTGACAAAACTTGTTTAGCCGTCAAAGATGAGTTTCGTTTGGGGAACGGGAAATCCCCAGAGATGATCCCACACACACGCGATCCTTTGGAAATCCAACACGCACTCAAGTGGCCTCCTCGGCGTAGGGTTACTTTGCACACATCAATCTCCTTGACGGTGCATATGAAAGACACGATATTAATGAACGCTTCTTCCCCCGTTTCCTTTCCATTCCAGGTGAAAATCCACGCATCATCGAGCATCCCATGGACACGACGGTGCCAAAAAATGATCCATTTACGTTTAATTGCCAGGCCGAGGGCAATCCAACACCCAGCATTCAGTGGTTTAAGGACGGCCGCGAACTGAAGACGGATACGGGCTCGCATCGCATAATGCTGCCCGCCGGGGGTCTATTCTTTCTCAAGGTACGCATCATCATAACCAATCGACAATCAACTCATTCCGCATCGAGTCTATCATTATGGCTCTGCCAATACAGCTGTCGAAGGCGGTGGTGCAGGGGGCGTGGAATTCCTTCATTTCGGCTTGGGTTCCCAGGCCGAGCGAGTCCTACTCCTCGAATGCCATGTGAAACGCAACATTTGTGCATAAGCAGTTCGTGTGTCTTCTGCTGTTTCTGCTTCAGAATTTTTTGGGCCTGGCCATATTATTTTATGGGCTTCCGTCTGGTTGCACTTTGGCCGATAGCTTGATAGGGAAAACAACCTGATGAGCAAACAGAGATCTCTCGTTGGGGTTAGACCCCTGAGCAACCCCTATATCATTTCGTGCGTGCACATTGCGCCATTTCAGCTAACGAGACTCCGCAAAGTCCCCAAACTCCAAGGCAAAAGGGGTGTCGTCTGTCTCTCCATTCTCGATTCTGCCATCAGGCATTGCAATTTCCTCGGACTCTGTTTATATTAAATTCCTACTCGTTTTTTCTTCTTTCGCCGCTATTTTCATTAAATGCAACAAATTCACTCTGCGCTTTTGTTATTGTTTTTCTGCAGATTAATAATGCCTCAGTGGGTCTTGAATTTGTGCTAAATTTGTGTTAAATTTAAATATAAAAAACAAACAACTTGAATAATTCCACACAAATTCTCAAGTTGAGCCTCGAGGCGAAGCTCAAGTTCAGCAATTCACTTTTATTATTGTCCATAACAATTTGTGTTTTTTTTTGTTATTTGGGGGTAAGTCACCCCGATCCCCAACGAGATTCGGTTTGTTGCCAATTAAAATTGAAGTGGCCGAGTGATTAAGGCCCAGCAGCGAAGGATGCTACCCCTTGGGCTGGCTGGCTGGCCCGAATGTATTTTTTAATTAAATTAAATTGCGTATACGCAGACTGGACAACTGCCTACATACAGTATGGGCAGTGCAGGAGGCACATGGCACGTTTCCCTTTTATTTGATTTCGGATGAGCGATTTTGAGACTTTTGATCCGACACGTGACCCGGCCTAAGCTGCCCCCAAAAAACTACTTAAATCTCTTAACTCGTGTGCTTAATAATCTTCTTTACCCTCGATTCCCCCCCATTCCCCGCAGGTCATCCACTCGCGCAGAGAGAGCGATGCGGGCACTTACTGGTGCGAGGCGAAGAACGAGTTTGGAGTGGCGCGATCCAGGAATGCAACGTTGCAAGTGGCATGTAAGTACTGCGCTAATTGGTTGGGTGTTTTAACAGGAGTACAATCTACATGATAATACATCAGTTTTGCGTTTTTCATTGAAATTAATCGTGGCTTAACAAATTCAATTAAACTGACTTGGGTGGCTAGCATAACTTTTACGCAGCTATTTTGTACAGTGCAATGCCGACTTGTTCAGGGTTCAGTTAGTATATAGTTAGCCATATCGAAAGCGACACAAATGCGACTTTGATTGATTGGGCCTCGGAGCAAGCCAACATTTGCAGCTAATTGGAGGGTTGTATTTCTCGAAAAATACCCCAAATCGGGCAGCTGCATAGAAGTCCTCCCCTTTTCGTTCTATTCCACTCCCTTCCTTACTAATAAAGTTAAACAAAGTGAATTTATATAAAGAGAAGTCTTCTTGCCACGTAATCGATAGCCAGCTTATGAGAGCTGTGGGGATTGCGGGTTGTTGGAGCAGCAAAGATTAATTAATCCGGCAAACCATAAAGGATTCCGATTTCATCTGGGCTTAAAGCCATATAAACTTGACCAACTCCCCGATAACCGAGTTGCCAACGTAAAGCCATCGCCGCTGTGTGTTTATTGCAGTGCCTTTGGCGCTCAGTGGAGCGCATTATGCGTTTATTGAAGTGCATTTTACATTTTGCATTTTGCATTTCGCATTTCGCATTTTACATTTTGTGTACGCCAACCAGTTTGCATTTGCGCTCGATAAAAATGCGAGCACAGAAGATGCAAGTGGCTGGCCGGCGAATAAATAAAAATAAGCATTGCAAATGCCATAGCTTATTAATATTTCCGTTGGCTGTTTGCGAAGGAGCGTCGCGTCCGTCCGCTCAAAGCCGTAAACCTGGAGTCCGGCTATCATTACCAAGCTTTTATTGGCATATTGAGGTAGTTGGAGCAGCAGCAGCGGGATCGGGAGATGGAGGAGGAGCCGGAGGGTCAGGTGGACAGGTGGGTTCGGTGGGTCGGGCTTATAAAATATGGAGGAGCATAGCTGTAGCCCGGCAAAGTGGACGGTGCCGCGCGTACACCTGACAGTTATTAATATTGAATCAATCAAAGCTCTTACTCCGGGCGCTTTCCCGTGCCACTTGTCAATCTCACTGCCATTTTCCCCATTTTCCCCATCTCTCCCCACCAGTTCTCCGCGACGAATTCCGTTTGGAGCCGGCAAATACCCGCGTGGCCCAGGGCGAAGTGGCCCTGATGGAATGCGGCGCTCCCCGAGGATCTCCGGAGCCGCAAATCTCGTGGCGCAAGAACGGCCAGACCCTGAATCTCGTCGGCAACAAGCGGATTCGCATCGTCGACGGCGGCAATCTGGCCATCCAAGAAGCCCGCCAGTCCGACGACGGCCGCTACCAGTGTGTGGTCAAGAATGTGGTCGGCACCCGGGAGTCGGCCACCGCCTTTCTGAAAGTGCATGGTGAGTAGTCTGAATGTGCAAGGTTATATGACTAACATATCTTGCCGGATGTCCCAGTTTTTTATTAATATCCCTTTCATATTTACTTTCTTTTCTGTTACAGTGCGTCCATTCCTCATCCGTGGACCCCAGAACCAGACGGCGGTGGTGGGCAGCTCGGTGGTGTTCCAGTGCCGCATCGGAGGCGATCCCCTGCCCGATGTCCTGTGGCGACGCACTGCCTCCGGCGGCAATATGCCACTGCGTAAGTTTCCTTGGCTTCATTCAGCTTCAATTAACCGGAAATGGCCGGGCAGCCATGTTGGCTCTGTCTCTCGTTTCGTTCTTACTGGGGCAGTTATTCACACATGCACAGGCCGCAATTTGAAATGAAATTAAAGCTTTTTGTTTACCCATGGCTCAAGTAGAGTCGAGGGTTCGTTACACACACACAGCACACTGTGGACGCAAAAATAGAAAACAAAACAAAAAGTTAGTTTATGCGGTTGCTTTGGCCAGTGGCTCTTCGTGCTGCCAATTGGCTGCGTTTACGGAGTGCACTGGGAAATATTTCGTAGTTAAAATTATATTGTTCCAATGAATGTTCTGAGTTTACATACAAAGTAGTTTTTGCTTTTCTCGCAGTGTGCAAAACACCTCTGCAACAATATGGCTCCCCATCCAACTGCGTTTGCCGGTTTGTTGTTAGTTTGGGTTCACGGTTTGGGTGGTGCGGTTTCGGCCCAGGGTAGCCACCCTCGCACCACTAGCCACGCCCCCTGTGCGCCCTAGCTGGGCAAACACAACTGTAACTTTTAATTCCGTTAATTGCCAATCTCTGTTGGCAGCAATCAACAATTTTGCTTGCACAACACTCGACTGTTGCAATGTTGTCCTTCAGACGGAGTCGCTCGCCAACCCGAAGGGCAGTGCCACTAACCCCTCGCTGGGGGAGATGACCGCCCATCCCCCGCCTGGTCGGCAATTTTCTCCAGCTAGTTTACGCTTCTTTAAAGACCTCAAAGAAAATAGTAGCAGCAAAGATGCCACAGTCTGTCGTGGGGCAGGGGCAGGGCAAGTGGCAGTGGCAGTGGCAGCTCTCCTGGCTGTCTCGCTTGTTGTCCTAAACTTTTGTTAAGCAAACAATTGGCACAGTGGCTAGGAATAGGAAAGCGAAAAGGTGAGCTGGTGAGCTGGCGAGCTGGTGAGCAGGAGCAGCCACATTTAAAACCTATTTCGCAGTCAGCCAACCAAAAAGAAAGCAGAGTCAGCTTCGCCCCCAAAAGCTTTGTCTTCTCCTTCTGTTTATTGTGCGGCGAAAAACCACAAAAGGTGCTCTTCTCCTGGGGGCGGCGGCAGTTATAGTCTATGTCGTATCTTGTCTTGGCCTGGCTTACTTTGCTGCGGTTATTTGGCTGTGGAGGATACGGCTTGGCCATTTTTCCGCCACTTGAACTACTAACGAAGTAGAAGCCGAGACAGAGACGGAGACAGGCAGCCAGAAAGTTTGTTTTTCTTTCGAATGGTTCTGGGCTGGAACCCAATCCAGTCCACACATCCTCACACATCCGCACACATGATATTCATTTGCCCGATTTGGCCATTCTTTCGACAGGTCGTGTGCACGTACTTGAGGACCGCAGTCTGAAGCTGGACGACGTCACTCTGGAGGACATGGGCGAGTACACTTGCGAGGCGGACAATGCGGTGGGCGGCATCACGGCCACGGGCATCCTCACCGTTCACGGTAAGTTAATTGCCCGACTGCGGCGGCCAGTGTTCCCCGAGTGCACTTAAAAAAAAAGGCTGCAACCAGTTTCATTTTGCTAAACGTTGGATGCCCTTCATTGTTCCATTTCCGTAAGTTGTTTTAGGTGTACTAACATTATTCTTCGCTTCCTCATTGCAGCTCCCCCCAAGTTTGTGATACGCCCCAAGAATCAGCTGGTGGAGATCGGTGATGAAGTGCTCTTCGAGTGCCAGGCGAATGGTCATCCCCGGCCAACGCTCTACTGGTCGGTGGAGGGCAACAGCTCCCTGCTGCTGCCCGGCTACCGGGATGGTCGCATGGAAGTGACCCTGACGCCGGAGGGCCGCTCCGTGCTCTCGATAGCTCGATTTGCCCGCGAGGACTCCGGCAAGGTGGTCACTTGCAACGCCCTGAACGCCGTGGGCAGCGTCAGCAGTCGCACTGTGGTCAGTGTGGACACGCAGTTCGAGCTGCCACCGCCGATTATCGAACAGGGACCCGTGAATCAAACGTTGCCCGTCAAGTCGATTGTGGTCCTTCCCTGCCGAACTCTGGGCACTCCGGTGCCGCAGGTCTCCTGGTTCCTGGATGGCATACCCATCGATGTGCAGGAGCATGAGCGGCGAAATCTCTCGGACGCGGGAGCCCTGACCATTTCGGATCTGCAGCGCCACGAGGATGAAGGCCTGTACACCTGCGTGGCCAGCAATCGCAATGGCAAATCCTCTTGGAGTGGCTACCTTCGTTTGGACACACCGACAAATCCGAATATCAAGTTCTTCAGAGCCCCAGAACTTTCCACGTACCCAGGGCCGCCAGGAAAACCGCAGATGGTGGAGAAGGGCGAGAATGCGGTGACTCTCAGCTGGACGAGGAGCAACAAGGTGGGCGGCTCCAGTCTGGTGGGCTATGTAATCGAGATGTTTGGCAAAAACGAAACGGACGGCTGGGTGGCTGTGGGCACCAGGGTGCAAAACACCACGTTTACCCAAACGGGCCTGCTGCCTGGTGTGAATTACTTCTTTCTAATTCGTGCCGAGAACTCCCACGGGCTATCACTGCCCAGTCCGATGTCGGAACCCATTACGGTGGGAACGGTGAGTTTTGAAAATCATGCGTTTACCCTTATGTTTGCATCATTAATACTTTATTCCCACTCGCATTCCCTCTTCCCTTCGCAGCGCTACTTCAATAGTGGTCTGGACCTGAGCGAGGCTCGTGCCAGTCTGCTGTCCGGCGATGTTGTGGAGCTGAGCAACGCCAGCGTGGTGGACTCCACCAGCATGAAGCTCACCTGGCAGGTATGTAATCGACATCACAGGCGGCTCCATTGCGCCTCCACATCCCCATTCCCATTCCCAGCCCATTGCTCATCGTCACCTCATGCGCTGTGCCTCCTTTCTCATGCAGATCATCAATGGCAAATACGTCGAGGGTTTCTATGTCTATGCGAGACAGTTGCCAAATCCAATAGTCAACAATCCGGCGCCCGTTACGAGCAATGCCAATCCGCTGCTGGGCTCCGCATCCACATCCACATCCGCATCCGCCTCGGCATCAGCATCGGCATCGGCATTGATTTCGACAAAGCCAAATATTGCCGCTGCCGGCAAACGTGATGGGGAGACCAACCAGAGTGGAGGAGGCGGAGGAGCAGCTCCCACCCCACTGAGCACCAAGTATCGCATGCTAACGATTCTCAATGGCGGCGGCGCCTCATCCTGCACCATCACCGGGCTCGTCCAGTACACGCTGTATGAATTTTTCATCGTGCCATTCTACAAATCCGTCGAGGGCAAGCCGTCGAATTCGCGCATCGCTCGCACCCTGGAAGATGGTGAGTTAAGCAACTTTTAAGGGCTTCAAAGAGGGTTCCTTCAAATACTATTAGCTCCTTTGATTGGGGGATATTTGGAATGCGTACGCTGCTTTTGGGTGGATGAAGGCCGAAGAGAACCCTGCTTGGCAAGCGTAATCAATACTTATCGAAATAACTCTGCTTAGCAATCAATACTTATCGAAATAATCGAAGACAATCGACTTCTTGAGTAATCAGTAGCTGGTGACTTGTTTTTTCTGCTGAAATTAATTATTTTTTGGAATTATGCGCTTGGTAAATCATAGTGATTTTATCGATATTCTGGACTGCGTATTCCCACTGTCAGTCAGGATTTGCAATCGCCTGTCTGCATTGTACTTTTTTGGGACTTTCCCCGCCCGATCTAATGAAGCATGTGCATCAAATCCAGCGCAATCCAACAATCCGTATAAATACCTTCACAAGAAATCAACCCCCGTAGCTGTGAGCCAAGGCAACTCCAACCCCAAAACTCTGGGCCGCATGTGACAAATGCAGAAGGCGGGTTACAGGGCACTTTTTGCACTGCAACAATTACCCAAATTCAATAAAAGGATATGAGCGGTAAAAGGAAAACGGCTCTGTAGAAGGGGATATCCTTTGTCCTTGGCGGACATCAGCTGCGCTCAATGCGGGTCGCGTAATCGCAAATTATTTTTCCGGGTTCGCACAGCCGGAAAAAAAAGGGCGTAGGCAGCTCGGTGGGTTTATTGGTTACTTTTTTATCGGGGGCCATGTTATAGGGCGAATAATGAAAGTATGTCAATCACCGAGCACCGACAAGGGCAAATCATGCGTACGTAAATGCCAAACAATGTTACATAGAAGCGCCCAAGCAAGGTAGGGATGTCAAATCCACGTGGAAAACAATTGCTCGAGGGCGGGGTGCAGAACATTTCCGGTTGGGGAATCAAAAAGAGTCTCAAATCAAATGCGGTTTGTGTGCAGAATACTTGATGCTGGCGATTTACATGTGTTATGGCCAAGGCAGTGCGTTTTGGGGTTGGTTAAAGGATTGTCTGCAGCTGATCCAGGGAATTAGGCTATCCAAAAATATCATTGAGAGCCAGGGAATATGTCAGATAAGATTGCTTCAAGCGCAGAAAACTTGCTGGCCAAGCAAGTGCAAGCTCAACGGAAAAAAGCAAACTTTCCAGACAGGTTTATCACTTCATTCCATCACCCGTAAAGCTGCTGTGATATAAAAACTTCCGGCAGCACCGCAGCACCGAAAGTGCAGCGAAAAGTGAACAGTTCTTAGTGAGCCAAGGCTCCTTCAAAGAGGGGACAAATTGAAAAGAAAATAATTAAAACACAAAAGCCAGTCAAATAAAGTGGAAACGAGAGACACTGCGAGTGCACTCACAGTGCCGCAAATAAGTCAACAAACCGCAGCAATATAAAATGCACCAACGTCGCGCAGCAAAGCCAAATCTCTCTGAAAGTCCTCAGATGCAACTGCTCAACCCTCAACCCTTTCTGCTCCCTGCTGTCATCAAATCAAAACTCATTTCGCATGCATCACATTTTCACTTGAGCATCTCGCCTGACTCCTGCCGACTCCTGCCGACAACAACAACGGCTCGACTCAAAGAAATTGCCAACGCAATTGTGTAAAGATAAACAACAATTATTGCTATATGCTGTATAAGGCACTCAGTACTCAGTACGCAGTACTAGGTACCCAGTATCCTCGGTCTCCCACAGTGGGCCACAAAAATGTGCAGTGCTGGCAATGCAAATTTGATGTGCGTTTGCTTAGGCGAGCTTCTCTACTGGGAGTCCTGGTAACATTTCCCTCTTGCCGCGACAGGAAACATTTTTACCCACGTCGGAAGTTGGCAAATAAAGGTGTGCTCCACCTGGTAAACGGTAGAGCGAACGCAGGTTGGAGTGTGAGTTTAAAGTGCGCTAAAATGACTAGGGAATGCTCTTGCGAAAACTACTATTCAATATTTTTAAACTATTTAATTTGAGCTTAAACTATTTCAAACTAATTGATGAGAAAGAAAACAAAAATACGTCTTCATGCAACCACATTTCTTGTGCAGCAAGCAAATGTGCTATGCTTTAAGCATGCTTTTATGACAAATACACTTTATACTGCCCAATGAGCTTTCGCTTGTTATGTTAGACACCGAATATGCGAGAAAAGGTGTGTCCGCGATATCCATCAGTCACATGCAACCAAATCTGAGTCACATGTGCACCATTGAACCATCGACTTAACCCCCAAAACCAGATGAGTCACAATTTCGCACAGCACACAATCGAGTAAAGCCCGTGGACTGCCTCATTTAGATAAGCTGTCCACGGTTGCAGCAGCATTTCGAAGTGATCACAGTGCCAATTTGGAGTTTTTCAATTGCTTGCCAGAGTCTGAGACAATTGTCGAATCTCGTGTGCCCGGGGGTCATTTATGCCACACAATGGCAGATACGTGTTAAGCATCGCGGTGCCTCATCAGCGGAAGAAAAGGCGAAAGGCAGAAAGCACCAGGAAGAAAGCAAAGGGGTAAAGCAAAAACGCCCGCATAGACAAAAGCACGACAAGCACTTTAGCATGTCGCAATGTCCCCAAGGGAAAGGGGCAAATCCAGCGAGCTGGGTAACAACAAAGCCAAAAAAAAGACAGAAGAACGACTGCACTCCACTTCACACTCCGCTAGACGTTGCCTATTTAGAGATTTCACTCTTTCTCCGCTTTGTTTTCCCGAGCTCCCACATTTGTCTCGTTGAGAATTTTGCACGTGTGTTTATTTAAAGAAATTGCTTCACTCAGCCGCACACACAAAAAGATACAAAGCCTGCGAAAGGGTTGGAGAAATGCGCGGGTAGATATTGCACTTGGTGAAACATACATCTCTCTATCCCACGTTGGGCGCCAGAAACTTTGAATTCATTTTGCCCAGTGTACCCACTTGTAAAAAGCGACAGCAGGAAACAAATAAACAAATGAAGATGAGCCGTGTGTGCTTGTGAAGTGAGATGGGGGAACGGAAAGCATTCTTTTCCTGCTTTTCAACCGTTTCCTCTGCTGTACGCACTCGATGTGCAGGCAGGATGTGTCTGAGCAGTGCAATGGTCGGGAAACCCTTGAAGCCAACACCCGGAACTAGTTGCAACAGCATGTTCCCCTGGCAACCCACACACTAAATGCTAATTAATTACGGCCACCAAATCTCATTAGAGCGGCCGTCAGCTGGGTGACATCACGCACCACAATCAAAAAGCCATTTAACCTTGCTCCTCAATCTCGGCCCAAGCTAAAATTCAAATCTAACCCACCCGAAATTTGTTTCATTTCCAGTTCCCTCTGAGGCTCCATATGGAATGGAGGCTCTGCTGCTCAATTCCTCAGCGGTCTTCCTGAAATGGAAGGCACCGGAACTCAAGGATCGGCATGGTGAGTTTCATAGCAAATAAGTCATTACCATAAGCATATTTATTCTACTTTTTCCATCACATTTTTCAGGCATTCTCTTGAACTATCATGTAATAGTCCGTGGAATTGACACTGCCCACAATTTCTCACGAATTCTGACAAATGTCACCATCGATGCGGCTTCGCCCACTCTGGTTTTGGCCAATCTCACCGAAGGCGTCATGTACACCGTGGGCGTGGCGGCCGGAAATAACGCAGGAATCGGTCCCTATTGTGTGCCAGCTACTTTGCGTTTGGATCCCATCACAAAGCGACTCGATCCGTTCATCAATCAGCGGTAAGTACGAGTCCTTTAAGACTTGTCTATTTTCGGTTTTGGTTTTGGTTTCAGCAGTGAGTGGATAATTTCTATTTATAATTTTGGTTTGCCGCTTCCAGCTATCCCATCAATCAGGACCACGTTAACGATGTGCTGACGCAGCCCTGGTTCATAATACTCCTGGGCGCCATCCTGGCCGTCCTTATGCTGTCCTTTGGCGCAATGGTCTTTGTGAAGCGCAAGCACATGATGATGAAGCAGTCGGCCCTGAATACCATGCGTGGTGAGTACATTGGAAAAAAAACACACATTTGTGGCGCCCAACGGGGGGCATTGAAGTGAAGCCCACCAAGGGCTTGTTGCATAAATTGCTTTATCAAGTTGGTTTAGTTTAGTTCGACTATTAGTTTAGACTATCATTATTTGGATAATACAAAAAATACACATTTTCGTGATGTGTAGGAGCACACTATTTCAAAATACATATGCATACGCCACAGTTGCAGGGCGCCTGTGATCTTCCGGACCCTCGGGCTCTGCATCCGTTGCGAGCTGCTAGTTTTCGCTTCCTTCCTTGCCAGACACGCCACACACACATTTGCATATATAAATAACGCTAATTTCCCATTGTTGGACACAACAACAACAACTAGAGCGGTGGGGCAAAAAAACCGAAATAGGTGCGAATAAATATTTCAGCAGGCCGAGCAGAGGAGCAGCGAGCAGCAGGCACATCGCCACATTGGCACACTCACATGCCACACATAATAGAAATTAACATTTTGCACGTGACGGCGACTTCCCCTAGTTCGCCGCCAGTCGGGAATTCCTCGACTCAGCCCCCTAATGGCTGCCATTGCAATTATGCATTTAGTTTTGTGTGCATTATTAACCAACAATTTGGGTGTGTGTGTGCATGTGTGTGCTGGTCAGGCGGCCAACAGGAAGGAGCGCGATATATTGTGCATATATATTCCATGGTTATGGGAATGCGAGCGTTTGGGGGTTGAGGGTGAGGCGCTACTTGTGGTCTAATTGAAATTAGGAAGGTAGTGGTCTGTTGACTGGGGAATCGGGCATTTAGGATGAGTGGAAGCAACTAAAAACACATTCACATTCATGCTTTAATCCTTAAAGCTGGAAGTGATGCCATGCATTTGTGTCGAAACTCAACACTCAACAATAGCGCAGACAGTGAAAGCCAAAAAATCCAAATGCTGCGAAACAGAGCGACGCAAAAAGTTGCATATTCATGGGCGCCATTTACCATAAACTAAGCTGCAGAGCTGCAGAGAGGGAGATCAGAATATTCACCTGCAGCCAGCTGAAAAAAAGGCGAAAATATGAGGGACACTGGACGAGAGGTGGCGGGCTATAAAACACTCGCTTGATGCTCAGTTATAACCCGGGGACAGTTTAATTGGTTGCATTTTTTATGCGGCACCCGTGCTGCAGTTTTTGTGTTTTGTGAGCAGGCAATGCAGGCGGAAAATTGACAATAATTTATTTGATTTGGCAGCCGGCGGAGTGGGGTAACTTTGCAGTCGCAACGTCACTGGCTGGGGATAATATTATTTTAATGCGTTCAATTTATAGGCGCGACTTGAACGTTCCAGCATTTTAATTCGCGGACAAATAAACGACTTTTTGCAGTCACCGAGAGAGTTTAAAACAACTTTAATGAGCTATAGGTTTACTGAAATCCCAGTGGAATCGCATCGAAATCCTTTGCGGGAACATCCGATTGTCTAGGCGGCTCTTTTGTATGTTTTTGTTTAATTTCCGGAAAGCAATTTATTCGGCTCACAATTTGTTGCACCACATTTAATTGCTCTGACTGACGGCACCCTTTCTACTTTCTCCTTTCCCCTTGCCCCATCTCACCTGCAGGCAATCACACGAGCGACGTGCTCAAAATGCCGAGTCTATCGACGCGCAACGGGAACGGCTACTGGCTGGACTCCTCCACCGGCGGAATGGTGTGGCGTCCCTCGCCCGGCGGCGACTCGCTGGAGATGCAAAAGGATCACATCGCCGACTATGCGCCGGTCTGCGGTGCCCCCGGCTCTCCGGCCGGCGGTGGCGCCTCTTCCGGTGGATCCGGTGGCGCGGGCAGCGGCGCCAGCGGCGGCGATGACATTCATGGAGGACACGGCAGCGAACGCAATCAGCAGCGGTAAGTTTCAACCCGAAAAAACCAATTGGACCATAAAGAGGGGCAGATAAGGGCTATGTTTTGTTGAAACCACAAGGTTTTGGGGATGCTCTTATTATTAATATTAAATATTGATTACAATTACCTAAGAGATGGGCACCCCCATTTTGGTTAAAGTAATTCGAATGATAAATCCAGTAATAAGCGCAGACTGGTCCAACTCCACGTTTAGTCCAAAACACCCTTTGCCAGGGTAGCGTGTTTCGGCGACCTGGCAGCTCAAAGCGACGACAATAAAAATTCACCAAACTGTGAAATTGCATTTTTCTGCCGCGGCGACTACCAGAAAAAAGGAGCATCCACAAAAAAGGGGAGCCCGGCGAAAAAACTCACTTTTCGGTAGAGTTTTTCTTTCTTTCTGGCCCCCGGGCCATGGGGAAAATCAAGTTAGGAATAGAAATGTTGGCCACGCTATTTATGTTGATTTTTCGCCAAAGCCCCGTTGAGTTCGCACTTGAAAAACAGAGCAATGTAATTATTGAGGCCTCCGAGCATCGGCTTTAACGCGACTTTAACTTTGCTCAAAAAAAGGTAGAAAAAACTGGCTAAAGGATAAAATATGCTATGCATAATTTGGCCGCGAATTTGCAATTAGTTTTGCGGTAGATGGCCAATCCAAATCAGAGTTGCACTTTCGGCCGAGGGCGATCTAATTTATTTGTCTGGCCCCTGGCAAATGCAGGAAAATAATCAAATGGGGCAGTGAAAATATTGTTTCGACTCGAAAGTGTTTTTTGGCGCAATGTTCCTGCTGCCTGGCATCGAATTGTAATTGTTATTTATTTGCGGCTGATTTCATGCTGGCCGCAAATTAAACAAAAATTATTTCGAGTGGTGAATATTTATGCGTTAAATACTCCAGATGAAGGGAACTTTAATAGCAGCTACCAAACTACTAAATTATAAACACATTTCGTGTTTTATTAGCTCTTGCAACACAATTGCTTTGGCATTAAAACCTGCTTCGTTTAAAAATGTGAATTTTTTGCCATCGCAGCTGGCGTCCAAAATGGCAATTAAATGCCAATCAGCCATCAAAAGCTAAAGAGTCACACTAGAATAGGGGAATAAAAAACATCGATCAAAGCAAAAATGTTTAATTTGAAAACGCGCTGTCTGGCTGTTGTTCAAACGACTACTGTAAATAAATACGCAGCCCAGATAATTATAATTATTTTGCACACTTAATTAGCCATTAAAACGCAAATTGAAAATGGCCATCACCTACGCACAATATTAACAATAATAATTGCAACGAAATGATAACCATAACAATAAAAGTAATCACGCCATAATGAGAGTCACATGTGTCGAGAAATTCGCCCACAGCGAAAAATACTCTACTCAAAGGAAAGTAAAACCAGTTCTTGAAGAGATTATTCAACTTGAGTGGCCTAGTGATAAATAATTCGCTTAAAGATTATTAAAATGTTCGTGCCCCGTTGAGCCAGACATCAGACATTTGACAAGCTCATTACTACTCTACTACTCCGGGTACAGAACCAACTTTGCACTTGCAAATTCCACGGCGCCACTCATTAAGGGCATTAAAAGCCTTCTATGTGGAGTCCTGGCTTTATCCCTGCGCCATGGCAACTCCATCAATGCGCCGTATATTTTTACAAGCTTTTCACAGAGTTTTAAAATCGTTTTTCCCCTTTTCCGTCTTTTTTCGGGCTGGGCTCGCGATGGCCCCGCCAGGTTAATCCGCTTTCAGTATTTAAATGTGAAAATAATGCTAAAAATGCGAGAATGAAGCGGTCGAGTGCTGGGATGGAAACTGGGATGGAAAACTGGGGCGTCTGCCTTTCGGGAAAGTCCGGCATTTGCACCTTTGTTTTAAGCTGGTAATTTATTTAATGGATGTAAGGATAGCCGTCTCCAGCACTATTTTGCACCTGATCTCGGCCGTGAGTGTGTGTATCCGCAGTGTATGTACGGGAAATCCCACTAAATTCTCATATTTCCCGCTCGGAAAAGCGCGCAGCAGCATGACCGAAAATGCAAATTTCCGCCGCGCCATAAATTGCGCAAATTTATAACCGAAGTGGGCGGGCACCAGAGGCACACGGGGCACACGGGGCACAGGGGGCCATGGAGCCAGTGGGTCAGAGGAATATTGTAATAAACAAGCCAAGTAATAACCGAGTATTCTGTGTTTCAACTCTGTTTGTTTTTATCTGTCCATTGCAGGTACGTGGGCGAGTACTCCAACATACCCACCGACTATGCCGAGGTGTCCAGTTTCGGCAAGGCACCCAGCGAGTATGGACGCCATGGCAACGCCTCCCCGGCCCCATATGCCACCTCCTCGATCCTCAGTCCCCACCAGCAGCAACAGCAACAGCAGCCGCGTTATCAACAGCGACCAGTGCCCGGCTATGGCCTCCAGCGCCCCATGCATCCGCACTACCAGCAGCAGCAGCACCAGCAGCAGCAGCAACAGGCGCAGCAGGCGCACCAGCAACACCAGGCTCTGCAGCAGCAGCATCAGCAGCACCAGCAACTGCCACCCAGCAACATCTACCAGCAGATGTCCACCACCAGCGAGATTTACCCCACGAGCACGGGCCCGCCGCGCTCCGTCTACTCCGAGCAGTACTACTACCCCAAGGACAAGCAGCGGCACATCCACATCACCGAGAACAAGCTGAGCAACTGCCACACCTACGAGGCGGCTCCCGGCGCCAAGCAGTCCTCGCCGATATCCTCGCAGTTCGCCAGCGTGCGGCGGCAGCAGCTGCCACCGAACTGCAGCATCGGCAGGGAGAGTGCCAGATTCAAGGTGCTGAACACGGATCAGGGCAAGAACCAGCAGAATCTCCTGGACCTCGACGGCTCCTCCATGTGCTACAATGGGCTGGCGGACTCGGGCTGCGGTGGCTCGCCCTCGCCGATGGCCATGCTGATGTCGCACGAGGACGAGCACGCGCTGTACCACACGGCGGATGGGGATCTGGACGACATGGAGCGACTGTACGTCAAGGTGGATGAGCAGCAGCCGGCGCAGCAGCAGCAGCAGCTGATGCCCCTGGTGCCACAGCATCCGGCGGAAGGACATCTGCAGTCCTGGCGCAACCAGAGCACGCGCAGCAGTCGCAAGAACGGGCAGGAGTGCATCAAGGAACCCAGCGAGTTGATCTACGCTCCGGGCAGCGTGGCCAGCGAGAGGAGCCTGCTCAGCAACTCGGGCAGCGGCACCAGCAGCCAGCCAGCGGGCCACAATGTCTGACCTTTGCTCCCTGGTTCATCCTTGGGCCAGTCTCAGTCCCAATCCCAGTCGCAGTCGCAGTCCCAATCCCAGAGTGATCTGCAGTCGCAGGAGCAGCTGTACGCTCGGGAGGTGCGGGAACTACTCGCCTGGTGCGAACGCTTCAACAACGGCGGTGTGGAGAACTTTGAGTAGTCTGCTCAGAAAGGGTATTGGCAGAGGCATGTGCTGCAGGAAAGATTATGCGAAGGAAAGGGTATACACATTGAACAGCTGCGCAATAACGAGGAACAGGCGAAATGAATGAAGTGGTGAACTGATTTCTGCCAGGGTTGAGCTTAAAATTGTGTTATTGAAAACATCTGATATTGAAACTGAACAACTGGTACACCAAACAAGCTATTTAAATAATGATTGATTTTCCAAGTAACGAAGAGTTGCTCCAACCAACTGAGTTTCGCCTGTTCCCTGCTGCGTTCGTCACAAATGAGAGTTGTGACCAAGACTGAGACTGACAGCGTGCGAGATTCGTGTGAGGATTACTTTTAGTTTGATTAGTATTACAAGGTTTCGTTTCTATATGAAGAAAGCCGAGCTCCGCGCTCTGAACTCTGAGCCATCGGCCCTATGCTAGTGATAGACATATTACTCCTTTCTCCAGCTCCAACTATCTCCGCTCGCGCTAATCTCCGACTAAGAACTGCTTTCGTTACACTTTAGGCTAAGGTAGCTATAGCAAAGATCACTGTAAATGAAACAAAACGTATGATAAGTTCCTCCAAGTATGCAGACGATGATAGCCAAAACGCTGCGTTAGCTTTAGAATATATTATATATAGTGCATAGTATACAGTATACACCCACTTAGATAGATCGATGGGCCGCATTTCGCAGCATTTTGTTTGTTACTTAAGGGGTTCGTAATTAGTCTAAGCGTCCAGACAGATATCAATTCAGCACCCACGAATGTTTATCCACTAAGTGTACATATAGTAATGCACTAGCTGTAGTTAATTATACGTACGCATATACATATATATATATATATCTCTATAAATATCAAATGAATTATTCAATATGATTATGCAAATGTGAACACAAACGAGTAGACGTAACAAATAATATTTAACGTGAATAGTTACAGTTACAGACAAGTGAATAAATTGTGCATATAGTAATTTAAACTGTAATAATTAATATAATCATCGCAGCCCACACGCCCACTTAATTAGTTGTTGTTTACCACATACATACCCGTACGCATACATACACACTTATCTAACTAACCCGTTTAGTAATAGTATTAATACACCCAACACCCGGGCATATATGAAAAATCCTTCAATTTGAGCCAAGAAAAGCAAGAAGATCCTTTTTACTCCCTTCTTTGGTTCGCACTAATGAACTGCGCGCAAAGGCAGCCAATTATATATATAGATCTATGATTATAATATTATATATATGTATGATAGATCCATCGATCTGAGAACTTCAGCAGCACAGGTTCATTCAGCATGTTGTTTACCGCACCCCACAATTGGTGGAAATTAAGTGCGTTTTGTATGTGTGTCTATGCGTAATTGTAATTATTGATATCGAATACGTATTTACAATGTAGCAATTACAAAAGCAAAATAAAAATGCCATAATTATGAAATTAAAACCAACAAAAGCTGTTTGGGTCTTCTGTTTGGGTTCTGTTGACTTTGCGCTGCGTAAATAATCAGCAGCTGAAATGATTGAATTAAACTTGTGTTGTCTATCGTCGAAATCTCCTGGGCAGCTATATTTATTTTTTCTCTTAAAATGCTGAACAAACTGGTTGAAAGGACCATTGTTTTTGGATCCCCTGAAGTAGGCAACGCTTTTCCTCCAGGTTGGCTAATTGAAAAGTCACAACTTGCCACCTGTGACTGCGTTGTTTTCCCTTTCCTAAATGTTTCCTTGCCACAAATTTCCCACTCACCCTTTTTATGGCGCGACTAATTTCAGCCGGCAACGCGCTTTTAATTAGCTGCAAACTCCAGCACCCGAATTATGCATGACTCCCGCTGCAACAGTGTGGGTGTTTGCTGCGTGGGTGTGTGTGGGTGTGTGCGGGTGTGTGTGGGTGTGGGGCGACCGCGCCCATTTTAACTACAAAATAATTACGTGCTAGGCAATTAATGGCCCAAAGGGGTTAGGGTTACAAAAATCCGGTAATTTTTTGCCGCCCAAAAGCGAAGCTTCCACGTGCGCCATGTGGCAACATCCGGAGGCCATTTGTTGCAAATCGACAACCGTTTCCGGTGTATGAAATTCCGGACGGAGAGTGGGAGTGGCAGTGGGAGTGAGTTCGGAAGGCGGAACGGAACAGCATTTGTGAGCTGCGGTTTTTAATGCGAAAAAGAAGCCATCACATTGTTTAATGATAATTTAAACAGCTGAAGGAGGAGAAAAAATAGAAGGAGAGAAATGTATTTAAATGATGATTAAACAGGAAACGCATTTGCGAAAAGCTGAAAGAAATGTAACTAAGAAGCCGGAAACTTTTTATCAAATATTCAGCACATATGTTAAGCATATCAGTAAGCCGAAATCCTGTCTAATAAATGTATTATCATTTAATAGCTTGTGTGCCAATACAAAAGTCATTGTTTATCTTGCGCTCAAGGCGTAGCAAATCAGCCAGTCATCCAACATCCTCCCAAAGGACTTTCCCAAGGACTGCCCAGTCCTTCCGAGGATTCGGATAGACGGATGGCACTTCGGTGGGGCAACAGATGCGTTCGGCTTCAGCTTGTCACCTAACGTTTAACGATAAATTTGCTGACAGCGACAACGGATAATTAGTTTCACTAACGAGAAAACTTCCATCGGCTTCCACACACACATGGCATTTGGAGCTCTAGCACCCCACTCCCAATCCCAAGCCCTAGTGCAGCATGTTAACCCAGGGAGAAGGAGCAGGAGCAGGATCGCACAGGACATCAAGGGACTCGCTCCGCTGAGCTCAGTTGATTCCAGCGAATCGACGATATAGCAACAGGATGGACCATCATGCCCCAGTGCATCGTGCTCCTTGAGCTAATAAAATGATTATGTGTTATTTTTATGCTGGCAGGAAACGGGGGAATGGATGAGGATGGGGCAAGGACTTTCAGGGATAAACTCCCGCCGGCAATTGGCCATGATTGTTTACATATTAATCGCAACTTTTAATGGGCGGTGAAGCCATTTTCGTTTGAGCGTTTACATAATTGAAGTGGCTTTTATTCAGTGGCTCGGGGGAATATTTAAACGGTAATGCAGCACGCGATGTTGGGAAAACTGTAGTAGAATATGTAGTGGATTTGGTTTAGTTTAATAAAATAGGTAAATGCACAAAGAAACGAATTAATTAATTGATAGACCCAAATAATACGCCATTCAATCAACTGGAATCACCTTAAACTCGATGAGCAACTTGAGAACTGTTTAACTAAATTAACAATTCCAGGCATGAAAACTTTTCAAGTTTCCCGGTTCAAAAGCCCATTGAGTGGAATTTTTTATTGTTAGGTGAAAGGCAGGCAAACAAACAAACAAACAAACAAACAAACAAACAGGCGAACAAAACGCACGACAGACGGAGGACAACAACGGAAGCTGGCAAACAAGCGGAAGGCTCTCCTGGCACTCAACTAATGGCTACATAATGCGTTTATTGTGCGGGATGGGAAGCAGGATTGCCCAGGAATCAGGGAATCGGGGAATCCCCCAAAGAAGTGTTAACCCGGCGCAAATGTCAACGCAAAAGTCAATCAATGCATTGATGCCGAGCAGATGAGTGGGGCAGGGGGCGTGGTCCCCAGGGGGTGGTGGGCGTGGCAGGAGCAAACTGGGGGATGGCACAGTGAAAAACCGAAAGATACTTTATAGACTTCAAATTCAAATAATAAAAGTTAACAAAAGACACATCCTGAAAATGGTTGCTATGGCTGCAAACAGGGACTTCTTTTCCTTCTTCAGCTTAGTAAGTTTATTTCCAGTGTATTGGGTGTGGGGGGGTGGGCGTTTTGGGCTGCTGGTAAGTACGCACTCCTCAATGGTCCAAACACAGACAGAAGTCAGACAGCCGCATTCAAAATCAATTCAATTGAAAAACATTTTCCCCCCTGGTTTTTTGTTCCTCTTGCGGAGGGTTGACTTTTCACTCGGTGTTTTCCTTTTTTGTGGATAGTCTGCGTTGTCATCGCCGCTTTTTTGTCGGCTGAAAAATCACTTTGAGAGCTTACAAAGTTCGGCCAAAATTGTGTTCATTTTCGTTTTCGGCTGGAGATGAATGATTTCCGCGCTGCATTCAAAACGTTAATGAGACGTAATGTGATGGCCGTGACGGGAATGAATGCCATTTCTCAGTGGACCACTCGAGGAGCCGGGATCGAGTTTGCAGTCTCATCAAGTCGGACAATTAATTGCAAGCGACGCCCCCGTCGACAATCGCAGTCGTTTGTCAAGAACTTTGTTGCATACTTGGTGGCAGCCAGATACAAGTACCACAACACGAGTATAGTGTATACAACGGGCCAGAGATTGCCACATCATCATGCAAATGCCTCGCCAGTTTTCAGATACTTATACCTCATTAAGCATGGCGCTCTGGCAGCGGGCCCAAAGTATCTGCCCCGTCATGCCACGCCCCCATAATGACTAAGCCTCCAAAGACCGAGGAGCGAGCGACTGACTGACAAATTTTCACAGCTCAACGCTTATTAAACTCGGCTGAAAAGTTCAATTAGCTCGGGGGATATTGTGGCTTTGGGGAAAGGAAGTGGAGCAGATTGAAGGCACTGTACAGAAATAATTTGGCAAATGTAATTCTAGTATTATTCTCTAAACAAATAATATGAAGCTCGTCATATCTTTTCCAAGAACTCTCGATTTAACTTCAAAGACGTCAAACTATCGAGGAGTTCAATTAATTACCCCACCCAGGCAAAAATGTTTTGTCAGAATTTGGAAAATCTTTTTCGGACAGGCAGCAGGACATTTGTCACACGCTCGCTTTCACCAGCTCCATCATCATCTTGATTTGGATGGCCATTCATTCGTTCATTCCTCCATTCGCTACCCTCATCCCCATCCTCAAGGAGTTCCTGTTTTGCCCAGCTTTTCAATATTAATTGCGCAGCTTCGGAGCTCCGACCAAGACGGATAAGATGGCGATGGGCTGGTCTGGTCTGGTCTGGGGGTCAGGTCAGTGGAGGACCAGCACAAAGGACACGGCGAGTGACCCGTGTCCTGGCCCTGCGTTTGACTTTTGATGAATGGCCAAGAATTCGGCATGACATGAATGAGCATTTTAAATAAATTAGTTGTATTCGAGACCGAGACGCATTGCTGCTGGCCTGATTGAGTCCTTTGATTAGCCAGCTATAAATCAAAGAAAGCTGGCGGATAATGTATTTATTTCTTCGCAATCGTATGTATTTTTAGAACTGCCCCTCAAATCAACCACACAAATGTCACTTGCTCTAATGCCGCTGACGATTTATGTCTGGCGGTTATTTATTGAGACAATAAACCTGCATAAAAATGGTTATAAGTTAATTAAGCTAAATGAAAAGCTCTTGAGCAGCGCCGTTCAAGGTGAAGACGAAGCGCAAAAGTGCCAGAGATGAATACCCAAACGAGACCAGGGGAACCAAGAGGAAGACAAATGTCTGGCAATTTGGCTAAATGGCAAACTTGGCCAAGTAAAACATGCACGGGAGCATAATCAAGACAATAATTATTATTGTCATGTGTATTTTGGAGCCCAGGCCCGGGACCAGCCAACTTTGCCGTCTGTCTGGCACTCATCTCTACAGCTCTTCATCTCTTCAGCTCCTCAGCTCTTCATCTCCTCAGCTGTTCATCTCCTCAGATGTGCAGATCCCTCTGTTTTTCCTTTCGCCCAACTGACTGACAACGTGTGTTAATTATGGCCATCTGGGCGGGCAGACTCGAGTTTTAGTTTCCCTTAGTTCCTTTTTGGGCCGTTGGCCGTTTTGTTTCGGGGGCCCAAATCGCATTAGGGAAATTACCCTGAATGGCGAATACCTGGGCAGACATAAATAGTTGTTCTGTTGTTTTGGCCATTCTCCGTCTGGGAGCTGCTTAAAGGCTTTCCGACTTATTTCCACAGGGCATGGAACCGAGCTAGCTTTAGTTTTTGCCTAATTAAGCGTTGCAATTGGCATTCTCCCTTCGTTGAACGAATCAATGGAATCCTTTGCCCTGGGCAGGGAAGCTTAAATACATTGAAACTGGCAGTAACCAATCTTTAACCGCTCAAGTTGAATTCGGCTTGAAAGCCGAATGGCATAGATACTCGGCGAAAATCCAGCTGAGGAGCTATAATTAAATTGATGTACGCACGGTCACGCCGGCGGCATAATTGACTTGTCTTGACCTCAAAGTTCTGACCACCAAGGCATCCACCAAACCAGGCCCAAACACTTTGCCAACTTGCGGGCACACAAATTCATTTTGGCCCCCACTAATTGCCATTGACAGTTATGGCTTGGCCCCCCAAACAACAGGATGATTAAAAATTTAATGCTTCTGAGTGGCAGAGAGAGAGTGGCTTAGTAGGAAAATTCCCGAGGCTAACCGCAATCCATCAGCTCGTACTTCGGCTCACTTTCTGCCAAAAAATCAAGGATTTTGTATAGACAAAAATTGATAAGCTGCCAGCAGGCATTTTTCCTCTACCCTCGTCGTAGTTTCGTTTGATTTCGCCCGTCTGCGGATAAGTTTGGGAAATTGTTGTTCGACTTGTTGCTAAAAACACAAATATAATTTGATTACAAAGTTCCCGGAACGGCATTAGAACGTATTTTGTGTGGAAAATTCGTAGAATTTGAAAAGTTCTCAAGGTGTTGGCTAAGTGCAGCCGCAGGCCATCGAAAATCACAAGCCGACAGCTGTTCAAGTGCTCTTCGCAGTGAAATGAAAAGTGAAATGATATTTGCTGGGTTTTGGGGCAGGACATTCTGGCAAAGCCAAATATTTCAACGTGATGTACTTCATATTTCTTGTGCTTGACGCAGCATGAAATGGGATGCCGAATACCCTTTAATAGAGTATTACCAGCTGTGGGTCATAAGATTTTGATATCTTATCTTAATGTTATATGAAAAATTGCTACATTGTTAAGTATTTTGTGTATATGCAAGAAAACAAAGGGCATCGCCTTCGCATTCTACGATTTTTTCCAAAACACACGACTCCGTGTTGAATCCATTGCTGATGTTTGTAATTCGAGCTTAGTGTAATGGAATTTTTAAGCGAATGTCACAGAAATGCACAAAGCACAATGAGACAACAAGCTGCTCAAATATGCAAAGACTTTTACCCTGAGCACACGCAGACATGGAGGACACCTTATAGCTTATTACGTTCACCCAGCCAAGGAAAACTCACTCACACCCCACTCCCCCCCTCAAGGACTCCCCGCTGAGCTTGCAACATGGGGAGCTGGAAAAAAAGGAACTTATTTTCGTAGACAAGAGCGAATCTTGTGTTTATTTGCGCTTATATGCACATCATCTATCATCTATCATCAGGTGGGGAGTGGGCAACTTTTCCTTTCCTTTCCTCTGCTTTCCTTTCGATGCCTTTCCTCTGCCATCCCGGTTGCCATTTCCTCGCCTTCTTCCGGAGCTGCATCAATTTTGCCGTTGCCATTATTATGATTGTTATTAACTTAAATAGAAAATACTTGACTGTTTCATAAATCTCACGCACCAGGTCTGAAGTTGGGCTCTCGCTGCGTCAAGTGGATTTATGTTCCTGCTGCTGCTGCTGTTTCGCTGTGTGGTGATGAGTTTCCCACTGATTTATTTTGGCGAGGAAAACTCATACAAAGGAACTTAATACACCAGCTAAAAATGTAACATCTGCTGGGATAATATTCAAATCATCTTTTATTTCGACTCTACAGAAGTAGTGTAGTGAACTTGGATCTCAAAAGGACTTCAGACCCAATCTACTGACTTCCTTAACTGATTAAATACTATACATCTGAGCCGTTTGTCTCCTTTGCGAGCCAAGACCGCTGAATTCAATTAAAGCGTTTTGCGTTTCACCTCAGGAATTAGGCAAACTAATTGGCCGCAGTCTCCCGGAGCGAAAGAAAAGCAGCCTTGCCCGCTTTCCCCGCTTTTCCGACTAAGAGTGCGTCTGAAGGCGCGGAAAAGTTTTAATAAATCCGCAAATTACTTTATAAGCAACTCGTTTTCGGGCTGCTTATTTTGTTTGCTTGCCGGGATGACAATGAGCGCGATAAGAACTTGGCATAAACAACCCAGAGCCCAGAGTCCAAAGTCCAAAGCGCAAAGCCGTACAAAGTGCAGGCGAGTGGAGTGGGGAATGGGACTGAAATGAAGGCAGATGGCCGCAGGATGAAAGGAAAATGCGTCCAGTCTGGATGAACTATACAGTATAGTAGAGTATGGCCACCCATTCACACGACACGTTGACTGCCGCGATGGCAGTTTTTATTTAGCTTTTGTAAGTTAATTTGTGCACTATTGTCCGGCGAGCGAAACGTTTGCCTTTTGCACTTTGCTGCCCGGCTGCCTGGCTTTATATTCCTTTTCTCCTTTTTAATGTAATTCAATTTCAATGAAATTTAATCGTCCGTTCATACGACACTGGCCATCCAGCCACCCACAACCACCGCCAGCCATCCTTTCAACATTATTTGCGTCATTTTGTGGTGGTTAATTTCAGTGCAACGCTTTTACTATTCAATTATGTTGCCGCTTGTCGCCTCATTCGAGCATTTTTTATGCACTCTCTCTGTTTATGATGAGGCAGTCCCTTCTTCGCTTCTGCCCTTCGAAACTTCCTGCTCTATTGTCCTGCTAATGCCGGCCTGTCCTGTTTGTCCTGTGTCCTTGTTGTGCTTTTTTCATTGTTATGAAAAATTAAATGGGCATAAATCATGCTAATGGCGCATTCAAAATTTATTATGCTTTAAAGCCCGCTAACACACACACAGCCCACCATCAATTTATTTATGTATTTGCAATTATTTCTGCACGGGGTGGAATTGGTTCCAAGTCTCTAGTTCTGAATGGTTTTCTCGTTTGGGCTGGTGGTGTGGGCTAGTACGGTTGATCTCATCTCGATTTCAATTAGATGATTGTTAGAATGTGAGGATATTTTTATGGGGGAGCGCAGCCGAGGAGCTGATGATGTCAGCAGTGAAGCGGAATAAGGAACGAATTGTTGTAAGTTGGGCATTGCACCCACTTCTGAAGCAGATGAAAGGAGATATATTTACTGGGATTGGCCACAAAAGTCTCACTCTCTTAAGTAGTTTTACATAATTCTTTTTAGAGCTCTGACCAGTTGAGTCCTTGACCATGAATGCTATGAGTGCTGGACAAAGTCGCGGTGATTAACCCACCGGCAGCGGAATACATTCGCCCACTTAACCGCCATAACTAACTCGGCAATCTAAAATTTCATTCGCCACGCAGCTGGCAACAATGGGCGCCCCCCCTTAATCCGCCCCATAAAAGGGGGGCAATCTGGGGGCTAGGGGCTTGGGGCCAAGGGCGGACCACCCACATAATGCAAATTGCTATTATAATTTGCACAGCAGCGGCGCCATTCATCAGCCTTAAAGGGGGGTTGGGGGGTGGTGGGGCTGGAAGTTAGACAAATTTCCCGGGGATTATCTGCGAAGGATGCGCCGCTGGTTGGATGCTGCAGTTTGTTGGTGCCACGCCGATGTTGCAACATTCTCCTGCAGCTCAACGCGTTGGCGCTTCATTCCATTTATTATAACAAGTTTTTCGACGTTTTTTTCCGCCGTTCTGGGGGTTATTTTCACTGCCAAAAATATATATTTCAAGTGGGTTCAACTGCAGAGCGCTTTTTATTTGGTTTTAGGATTTTCGCCCCGAAAACGCACGAGTTTGTTGCAAACTGTTTCATGCACACAAACTGTTTCCTACACGCAGACACATTGGCACTCTGCAGCTACAGATACAGATACAGATTCAGATACATTTCGGCCATTGCAGTTTGCAGATAGAGATACTTCGCTTGACCTCCCGCAGAGCAGTTTTCATTTGGTTTCCACTCCTGCCTCGCATCGGAAAGAGTTCATGCATTCGAAGGGGACGTTAAATCAACTTGGATTAAATATAAAGTTTCGATTTTACTTTATATGATTTTCTCACTTAAGAACATTTAAGAGAGCTACTGGTATAATATTACTGGGTTAATATCATTATTGATTTCAGTAAGACCACTAATTTGTACATTTCTAAATTCAAAATCAGCTGTCAATGATTTCTCAATCTTTTTTATATATATAAAGTCCAGATAGGACACCGAGTTATTCGCATATAGCCACAGGATCCGCAGCCGTTCTAAGTTGATTTTTCTTTGCATTTCGGGCTTTCCTTTTGTTTTTCCTGCCTGTCGCTCTTGGCTGCCAGTTTTCCCCCTGCCTCAGGATTCATTGGTCCACCTAGTGTGTTGTTTACATGTTCATTCGCGGGATTTTTCACTTGAAATTGGAAAGTCGACGTCGGCACAAAGAGTTAAGTCCTTGCATGTGCGGAAAAGGAATCCTGCGGGGGATTGGAATCGCTTATTGTTCGGACCCACATATTGTTGCCTTAAATGAAGAATAGCACTGCCATTTCTTTTTTTTTTTTGCTGATGGCCTCTTTTGCGGTTGTGTCTTTGCATTAAGCTTGTTATGGCCTTAATTTAGAGGCATCCCTGGCGAAAATCGCATCAACGCAGCTGGAGATCGTTAAATAATTCATGTCAGGCCGCCTCGAAATCGGCAAGTGGAGGAAAAGCTGGGGGAAAACGGCGAAAAGCGAACCGAATCCGAAGCAATGAAAGCCAAATTAAGCAGTGGAAAACGTTTAGCCAGATGGGGGATAATCGATGGAGGGAGTTGTATAGCTGGATAGTTGGAGGATAACTGGATGGCTGGATAGCAAGGAGCCAGCCAGGAGCCAGGCTTGCTCTCCAAGGATTTTCCCAGCTGGGCGCCTCAGGAGCGCCTGATTTACGTTGCAATAATTTTCATCTCATTTTCATTACGTTTTCCAGCTTATCCTGCGCAGCCCTTCCTGTTTCTCCCCCCTCTCTTGCCTTTTGCATAAGGCCACAAGGTGAGCAGCTCGTTTGGCCTGCAGTCGCTTTATGCCGTGGTAGCCACTTGAGCCCGGCTATTTATCATTCCCCAGGAGCTTGTACATAAGTTCAGGCCGTCCATAGGCTGCTGAGCAGAGAGTAGTCCTCGGTTGCCAGGACTAACCCCTGCTCCTTCAGCAGCCAGCAGCTGTGAAGTTTCCATGGTGTGGCTTTTTTCCAGCAAGGGCCATCAAAAGTTGTGAACAAGTTGCAGGTTCGAAACAACAGCGGCGACAGGAATAAAGGGGATCAACAAGGTACTCAGCAACAAACACCAAACACCAGCAGCAGAAATTGGAATTGGAATGCCAACGAGTATGGCGCCTCTCAGTGGTGACAGATTTACATCAATTATTGAACAGGTGCGCACTAACAGGTTGTTTGGAGATGAAAGGGAAACTTTAAAAGTAAGACTTATAGAACATACTTCCCAAAGAGGAAGTCAGTCGAAACACATACCTTACCATATGCATATATTGATATTACCTGTTAGATTGATTTCAAATACTAACTTCAACTTCTCAAGCAACTCTCGCTGAAAACTTTCCCCCGAATGCTTAACTTTTTGATTTGCGCTGAATTTGTTTGTGCCAGCAAGTCCTCACATCCGCTTCATTAAGTACTGAGACCCACCCAAAAGCTCGACCCAAGCGAAGGAAACAAAGCGATTTGGCTCGGAAAAAGGATTTGCAAATGCAAGAAGGAAGAAAGTGGGATCCTTTGCAGGCAACTCAATTAGTTGCCGCATCCATTAGATATTCCAGGCACAAAACAAAAGAGTAAAGCGATTGCAAAGCCATCGAATGGCCGAAGGCCGCAGGATCCTAGGAGGGGAATTGGGGGGGGATCAAGGACCCAGATTATTCTTTGGCCATTCAGGAGGTCAGACCACAAACAAAGATGTCACGCAGTGCGTTGCCCAAGGGGATTTGGCCATGCGAACGCCCAAAAATATAATATATGACATTTTGTTATGAATACTAATGTGAGCTGGTGGGCCAAGAAGGGGGGGCGACTTAAAAGTTTATGCCAAGGACTGCTTTGCATAGTCCAAAAATATATTTATTGACAAGTGGGTGGGTGGCAACAACGCCCACCAGATATGGTTTAATGGAAATGTGGTAGTTTAATAAATATGGCTCCTAGGAAAGTAATGAAGAATAGAAAAACCAATAGCAAAGTACCCCTGCAAGTAATCTAACTGCTCCTGATAATCTCCTCCAGATTCCCATGCCCATTCCCACCTCCTCTCCGTAGTCCAGCTGCGACATAATCAAATCAATTGGAGGACGGCAGACAGGAGAGCGCAGACAGTTGGCCCAACCAACTGCGACTAATGCGTCGCCATCAGATATGCAAACAATCGGCGGGCAGACGAATCTTCTGCAGTCACAAAGTTTATTAAACCGGACTCCAACTACGACCATGTTTCTGGAGGCACACAAATCCCGGGGAAGGGGCGGCGTTTCAGTGCGACTCCTTGGCCTTGTGCACTGGCTTCCTGCAGGCACTGCGCAGGACATCGGGCAAAGGACTGCCGGAGAGGCTCAGCACGGCGCCGGGCTGGATGTTGCGGAGCAAGTTGTACAGGCGATGGTACTGGTGGCTGGTGGGCGGGACATTGTTGTAGATCCTGTCGTCCACGTAGACCACGTCGATGCCCTCGTCGAGGATGCGGGAGTGGTAGTGGTGGTTGTGCGGAAAGAAGTCCAGCAGCGTGCTCAGCTCCTTGGTGACCAGCGAGTTCTTCTCCTCGGCGGGCTGCTTGATCAGGAACACCACGATGTCCTTGTCGCTGTGCAGGCTCTGACCAGCCGGCAGCAGCGTCAGCTCCACCACGCCCCGCTGCACGCAGACGAACTCGGGCTCATAGGGCTGCATGGCGTGGAAGGTCAGCAGCGTGGGATCGGGCTGGTGGAATAGATGGATCAGTCATCGATCTTCAGCTGCCTGGAATGCCACTTACGTTGAAGCGCCGCCTGTAGGTGTCCAGCAGCTTCTCAGTGCTGTAGATCGTGCCGTGCCACTTCGGTGGCAGGTAAATCTCGGAGTCCGCCGATGTCAGCAGCTTGGTGCCGTGCTGTAAACAAATGCTCTTGTTTAATTCACAAATATTGTAGCTTGAAAATTACCAGATCGTAGGTGTAAGTGCTCAGGGTTTCGGGAGTCACCTCCTTGGGATTTCCAAAGTCGTCCAGGAACATGATTTTGGCTCTTTCTGCACCGATCAGCCTTCAAGTTTAAACACAACTAATTTTTATTAACAAGCCAGCTAATTTAGTTGCAAAGTCTACTTCGAGCAGGATTTATAAACTGACTTTCAGCAGTAATGTTTTTGGAAAGTTTGACAGCTTTACAGTGTGCACGAAGCTGAATTCATGGAAAACCCCATCACTTTTGATTTGATTCACACTCATCAGTGTTGGGAGTTTTCCTATACTCATAGTACATAAACTCGAGGTTGCATTTCCTGTACCCACAGTTGCATTTCAATTCCCCAAAAGCTGCCGGGAGTTGTTTCCGTTCCAACTGCCACTGCCTTCCACTGGTGGGGCGATTATCTGGTTTCACTCGGCCCCATAAATTTGTCCACGCCCATAACTGGGCTGACAACTTAAGTGCGGTCATGTTTTTGGGGTCCAGCTCTCCAGATCCAGGGCTCCCCTCCATTAGGAAAACAATTACAGACGACACTGACAGGCTCGCAATGCCGGGCGAAACTGAAACCGAGATCCTGAACGCATTCTACTGGGGGACAAGGAGCTGGAGGAGGAGCTGGACTTGGAGCAGGAGCTGGACTTGGAGCTGGGGAGGGAGTGGGTCAGGAAGAGATAGCATTCGGCGTCTGGCCGGGATGTGGCCATAAATTATGAGTTTGTCGTCACATGCTGGCGGTGGTCTTAGCCGCTGGTCATGTCTATTAAGAAGCCCCAAGGATATCCAACTGTCCAGCTGTCCAACTGTCCAGCTGTCCGATTTTTGACACTCCTTTCGGTTTATTTTGCCAATCCTTTGGCTTTGCATATTTGGAGCAGCCCTCGCTGGCCGTTTTGCAAACTTTTCATAGGTGCTTTCGGTGGCTTAACCCTGCTACCTCGACTTCAAAGCCCCGAGACATAAATTATAGCCCCGAAATTTCCTGCTTCATTTTCATGCTCACGAACTAGAGGGCGTCACATGTGTGGCTAAGTGATTTTCAATAAGTTGCGAGTTCCTGGCGCTGGGGTCAAAGTTTCTGGGGCACGATTTTTCACGGCCCCAGATGTCTATATATATATATATATATGTAGAGAAGGAATGTATATATGTTTGGGAGCAGCATAATTTATGGCGACTTCGCATGTGAGTGTGTGTTTGAGCTGGCGGATTTTCGCAGGCGTCGATAATGACGAGCGATTTCTCATAGCCAAAAGTGAGTTTTGTGGTGGGGGAGGATTGGTATTGGAACTGGGGGTCTGGGATATACCGAGGAGCCCTCATTTCGCCAAAGCACCAGCCATTTGCAGCAGCTGCGACCGACCTTTGACATCCCCCAGGCCCAAGTCCTCCACGTTCCCGGGCCAAGCTACATGGCACGTAAAAACAAACTTGATTCTCGGCCATCAAAAGCGCCATCCGTCTTCCAGCAAACGTTCTCTTTGACTGCCAAGCTGCCGAGCTGCCAAGTGCGCGACGTGATTCAATATTTTTGCGAAATTATTTTTTAATCATAGTTGCACTGAAAGTCAGGCAAATATACAAGTTGCCCCGGCGACATGATCGAATACAAAGTGAGCAGTTGCCAAAATCAATAGGACATTGGAAATGTCCTTAAAGCTGCATAAGGTATGTTTGTTAACTGCTTTCCTCTGCTTTCTGGATTCAAATGCATATATAGTATAAGAACAGTGTAAATATATTTTCTAATCAAACTTTTATTATTAGTTACCCTTTATTTTAAATTGCTTAGATGGTACACAAAATTTGTATGATATGGTAGAGAAGCCGCATTTCCCGGAGTTATGGATTCAATAAAACTAGCATTCATAAAATAAACATTTCTTTGTTTTTAAGCCATTCTGGAAAGTGTCCCATACACCTCAAATACCACGTAAAAAGTCCTCGCACAAAAGATGACAACTACATGTGTATAAACCGCATCAACTCACACATAAGCCATAAAAACAACAAAGAAGTAAACCAGAAAGTGGCGAGAAACTTTTGCAATTTGCGCGATTTGCAGCTGGCATTGGTCGCCACTCTCGGCTATTAACGCAATCGAATGACGTTCTTGGCTCGGATTCGGATTTGGATTCGGATTCGGATTGCTATTGGGATTGGAATAGGGATTGGGAGTCGCCTGGCTCCTTATGGTAAATGCCCGCAAAATGTTTGAAGAGCTCAAATGGTAAAATGGTGAAATGGTGAAATGGCAACCAAATCAGCGGATCCCTTGCCATCCTAAAAATTGCAATTGTGACAATGCTGACAATCTGCAGGCGACAGCCAACACAGAGTTCCAACCGGAAGTCGGGGGAACCGGGAAGTAACTGTGAAGGATGGGGAAACAGACGGCAATGGCAGTTCCGTCTACATCTCGCAGCTCCTCTCTACACTCAGCGAAAAGCACACTTGAATATATCAAAGCGTTTATTAAATTGAGCTTGCACCATTGAGGTTTCTAATATACAACTTGTTGCCAATTGATTGAAGTTGGCTTTTGCAGTACTTCTAGGTGGGGAATTACCACAAATGCTTGTCACTGCTCAGTTTTGCGCAGTGTACTGCCCGTCTAGCTGCTGCCTTCGTGGCAGCGTCAAGAAAACGGCGACACTTACAATCAGTATGAAATTTACGCGATTTTCATTGCGGCAAATGGTTTGCTTTTTCGGTATTAACATTTCTCGCCAGGCATTTGGCGAGAATAGCGAAAGTGGGGGATTGATGGGTGGAGCTCTGGAGGGAGGAAGGGGGGACTTGGAGCCCAGCTGAAGTCGTGCCAATTTCATAATTCTGTTCATATCTCGTTGGGCATATGCCGATTCTAATGCTGATTATAAAATAAGCTTGAAATTCAAACAGGCAAACTTAAATTTAGTTTTGTAGCTACAGTGCTTTTTCCCTCAAAGAAGCAACTAACATTTCCCAGAAGTCTTTAGTCTGGCGGAAATCCCCGTGAGGTTGCAGAGTATTCGCTGTTCCCCGCAGGAATATGAGTTGCTCCTTGGCTGCAGCCATAACCAGGATAACAACAAACGGGCAAACAGCTCGCGGCTGCCACGAGCCAAAAGTGGCATCAGCTGCGGCAGTTGGCGCGGATATATCTAACACCGCCCCCGCTCCCGCCCCACCAACCTGCCACCTACCACCACCATCCAGATCGGCCGACATATATCCTGGGCTGACTGACTCGAGCCGAGGATAATGCAATAAGCGTTGCCAACAAGCGCGCAACGTCTTCGTCCTGCGACTTTGCGTCCTCCGGCGTTTGAGCCACTGCGTTTGTGGGTGCGATGGGGCTGTGTAGTGGAGGGGGAGGGGAAGGGGGGTGCACATGTGCGCCAGACAGGTTATGCGCTATAAAAAATTTAAGAAATTGCTACCAGCGCCAGCGCCAAAAACGACAATACTTACGAGCATTTCACAAATCAAAATACTTTCGAGAGTTGCTCCTTTTCGCCAGTAACAGTACCAGTAGCAGTACCCTTCCCTGCCCTTTGTTGTCTGCCACCAGTGGTTAGTGTTATTGTTCTTAATGTTGCCTTGCCAGACTTTTCCGCTTTTTTCGCCCCCCCTGAACAACTGATGCCCCAAGGAGCGATGCGAAAAACAATGTGCTAAATAAATAAATTTGTCCAGGATTGCACATCAAAATAAGGTGCAAGACGTCGGGATATGGCTGTGAGAACGGTTCGCTTTTATGGCGTGGCAGGTGATCAGGTGGGTGTCATGTTGCATACAAGGATCAAACGGGAGGATATGAGTGTAATTCAAATGGGCGTAAAAAGATTATTGAACAAGTTAAAAGAAAAGTAGCTACAACTGCAGAGGATACAGTTCAGAATCCCCAGGGACTAGGGCTCTACTTGCAAATCAATTATTCTTTTTGAGAACAGCAACTGGCAGCATGCAGTTTCTAGCCCAGACTTCTTGGCCATATCTCGGTTTAATGGCGGTACTTCCCAAGTTTCCCCTGTACCCCCCGTGCCCAGGATCCTTCCTAATCTATGGCCCATTGCGTGTGCCGGAGAACACGGGCGGTTGGTAATATCCTGGGAGAATGGCATGCAAAAGGACAGGCAACAAAAGCGAGCACAAATTGCGACATGTTTTGCAATTCCCACGCATTCTGCGGAGCGGAGCTCCCCGCCCACTTTCGCAGCGCCCACTCGCAGCTCGGGTTAAAGGTCGCCGGAGTGTGTCTCCACCCACTTGATGTTGCCGCTGCTCCAGCTGTCCTCGCCTGTATGTTATTTAGCCGACAGTTTAGTGTGATGCCCCCGGGGGGAAAGGGAGTCGGTACGCAGGACGCAGGACTCCTTTTTTATGTCAACTGTTGATTGCAGCACAAGTGCACAGTGCACAGTGCACCGAAAGGATATTTTGATATCCCCGCTGAGCTGCAGCAATAATCAAAATTAATTCAATTTCGGCGGCTGGCTTTAAAGGTAGCCACTTAATTAAATGGCCACACGCCACGTGCTCCATATGCACACGCTCATATCCTGTGGCACTGCACTGATTTTCCTGCATCTGGCAAAAATCTGTTTAAATCAAATTACATTCAACAAAATGCCCATAAAGCGAATGAATAACCACAAAATATTCGAGCACTTAAAATGGCAAAGTGATTGAATTGTGGGCTGAGTTTTTTTCCACCTGAAATGCCAACGTGACACGATGCAGTTTTGAAATATTTAGTGCAATTGCTAAAAAATATTACCCCTTATGTATATATTTATTAAAGATTATTTTTATTACAAGTTCTGTCTTTTGTTGTTTAGCCTAATAAGCACAGCTGAGTTTGATCTTTGGAAACTTTAGTAAAGTAGATGCTATAGTTATGGTAAATGATATCGTGAGTATCACACACACTCATCTCCAGTTGTCAATGCACTTTAAACCGCACAAATGCACCACAGTGACAGGTGGCAGTGGGGACGCGGCTCGGCAAATATTAACTATTGACCCGAAAGTTTATTTAGGCACAAACTGATTGAATTAAAGGTAGCACTGCCTGACCCCTGCGCACTACAATCGAGCTACGCCCATGGCTGCACCTACCTACCGAAAACTGCACTTATGCCCTGTAATAACCAGCTCTCATCTGTCCACTCTGCGCCGAGCTGCAGGCTTACGGTTGCCTTTGATCAAATTATCCCTGAAGCCCGAAGCCCCACTCCACCGCTCCACTCCGCAGCCCTCAAGGATTGCACCTGTTTTTAAGCTCAGATGTCCGGCAAATGCGTACATATTTTAAATTTAATTACTACACGCTGCATGCAGCAAACAGTGGCAGCCACAGCAAATCCGAGCCAGGACATCCATCCATCCATCCTTCCATCCATATTTCCATCCATCCAAATGGGGCAAGCACAATCCTTTCGTGGGGCAATGCGCTATGAGTTCCCTTGCCCCGAATAGTTGGCTGGCCATTCAAAATCTGCGCTAGCCGCACATGGATAAAAATATGAGTGTTGCAACGAGGGTGGATTCGACCCTTTTAAATATACTATCCATATTCAACAAGCCAATCTTGTAGTGGGAACAAAAAGGATTAAGAAAATGGAATATTTCTGTTCATGTGTCGGATGCTTTCTGCAGAACTAATGCTGCTTTCCTTACTTACCAATCCACCCCCACCCAAACATATATCACCTGAAATGCCCCACCTCCGTCCTTATCCACACAAACGCTCCAGCGTTCGTCCTGCGGGCATTTTTGCACATGTAACTCAATTTGTGGTTCACATTTAATTAATTTAATAATATATGGGGAAATTAAATTCCCCTCCTTCCCAGCTGCAAAGAGAAAAACCGCAGAAATCCCGCCACTGTCAACAATTCGTCTGACCAGTCCGAGAACGAGCTGAAGGATACGAGCTGAAGGATACGCGCTGAAGGAACCTCAAAAATACGAATTTATTCACTCATTTCGACCAGCGACGGCAAAGCGCTCCACAGATGGCGCTGGCGGAAGTGAGCATAGATGGCGCCACAAACGCAATCCACACGAAGGGAAAAGCTCTCCTGCTAGTGGATGCTAAGATATACCATTTAATAATACATTAATAATGCAGTGTTAGAGAACTTAAAATATTCAAATAAAATAATTAATACATATTTCTTGTGGTGTAAAAAATTTCTTTTAATGGGTATTAAGCTAATAAAAATGGCATATTTATATATATAAAAAAGTATGTCATGGTTTTAAATTAAATAATATATCTCTGGATAATACTCATGATATAGAATAATCATTCTGATTTACGAGTGGAGCGAAGCATTTCTGCTGACTCACTACTTAATTTCACTTCGCCATCTCAGGACATTGAACCTTTTCGCCCGCGATCTCTCTTAATTAATTGCCCCCACTAATTGCAGTGTAAATTGTTCCGCTTTTGCATGCGGAAGCCCTTATCGAATGCGAATTATCGCGAGGTGCATACAGAAATTATGTGAGTGATATCTGGATGCATTGCCATAGCTGCCTAGCGATTGAAACGAGAGCAGTGTGTTCAGATACTCCATCCAGATCGTCTGCATTTCACTTCTGTTCACTTGGCAATCCGATTCGGCGCACTCGAAAAGCTCGCTCGCTTGCGAAAAGCAAAGCTTCGCATCCGGCGTATAAAAGATACACTGCAGATGCAGTCGAACCTCAGTTCTAAGCCAGAAGTAGAACGGATACGTGTCTCCAAGTAAGCTGCACTATGAATCACAATCACCAGTCGAGGTAAGCGCCACTCAGTGAACACTAGTTCCCAGTTATTTCTCCCAGTTATTTACACTTCATTAATCACCCCCACAGCTCGCACCTGTTGCTGCTTATCTCCCTCGTATTTGGGGCAGTGTGGGTGGCCCATGGCCAGGTGCCCTTTCCCGGCAAGTGCCCAGATGTGAAGCTACTGGACACCTTCGACGCGGAAGCGGTGAGTGCCGACCTTAGGCGATCCATCTCGCATCGCATGTCAATCATCCCATTCCGATGGGTTGCGAATGGGGAAGTCTAAGCGATCGGGTTCAAGTGAGCATGCTAATGAAGTTTCAGTAGATTACGAGCTAGAGTTAAAAAACAAGGGAATATATCACACTAGGTAAACTCCACAGTGTCATTCAAAACTTCATTAGTTCTGGAAACTGATAGTTTCACTGAGCTATGATCACAGTAGCGAATAACTATAATAATAAGATAAGGAAGTTGGTTTCCTATTAATAAAGGGCCTTGTTGTTACAGCATTCTAGGTAAATATTAGTATTTATTAATTATCGACCCTACTTATCTAATCTAGCTAAAATTATTCCCAGAATTTTAAATAGTAGGTAAACAGCTCGAGCTATAGTTTGTTTTACTTATTATATATATATATAGTTTTGTTACATTGCATTTATTATTATTTTTCTGAATACTTCAGTATATGGGAGTTTGGTATGAGTACGCCGCCTATCCATTTGCCTTCGAGATTGGCAAGAAGTGCATCTATGCCAACTACAGTCTCGTGGACAACAGCACAGTTTCGGTGGTGAATGCGGCTATCAATCGATTGTGAGTATGAAACAATATCACTATCTGAAGCACTCCATTGAATCAAGAAATCGATGAAAAAGCACCGGGCAGCCCTCGAATGTAACTGGACAGGCCAAGGTCCTTGGACCCGGTCAATTGGCCGTGGCCTTCTTCCCGTCACGTGAGTAACTAATATAGTAACTTATAGTGTTCTCTTCAACAAACATTTGTTTACTTATCCACTAAATTTTAGAGCCATTGACGAAGGCCAACTACCTGGTTTTGGGCACCGATTACGAGTCTTACGCCGTCGTCTATAGCTGCAGCAGTGTAACGCCTTTGGCCAACTTCAGTGAGTAACTAGGCATTTAACTTAAGTAGAGTGACTAGCACTTACGACCGAATGATAATTATTATTTTAATTGCAGAAATTGTTTGGATCTTGACCCGTCAGCGTGAACCTTCAGCGGAAGCTGTGGATGCGGCCAGAAAGATCTTGGACGACAACGATGTGTCCCAGACCTTCCTCATCGATACTATTCAGAGGAACTGTCCCCGCTTGGATGGCAATGGCACTGGGCTGGCTGGCGAAGATGACCTCGATGTGGATGACTTTGTGTCCACCACGGTGCCGAATGCCATCGAGAAGGCATGAGAATGGCTTAGACGCTTCTACGAGCGTCTCTACGACATCTTTATGAACTTCCTAAGTTACTAAGTGTCATGTTATCACAGTGATCAAATATCGATTGTTGAATGTTCTTTGGTGCTTCAGTTTAAGCTACTTGTTATTGCATGGATTAAATAGAAAGAAAATCGATCAAATTGAATGCCTTTTTGCACAGAGTTTCTATATACAACTGAGTATCTCTCAATCAAGCGACTCACTTTCTTTTCACACTTTCAAGTGTTACGGAGCTCCGCAAAATCTTGATTATTTTGCATTAAACCGTATCCAGTAGATTCAAGTAAGCCAGACCAACTGATTCAGCTGCCATTTCTACTCAGCCCGTTCCAGCATGATCCAGTGGAAGATCTTCGTGTGAGTGAAGCCTGTCAAGTTAAATTAATTCTATATACCCTACCTAATACTATCCCAAAGCCTTGCAATCCTGCATCATCAATTCTCGACGGCCATGCGGGCTTTTCATGGCCCCTGTAACCCCAATATGACTGCAGTCGGGGATTTGGACATGGAGCGGTTCAAGGGCAAGTGGTACACCCACTCGATGTATCCCAATCTCTCGCTGCGAGTGCCCAAGTGTCAGTCTACGGACTTCATTGAGGAGAAAGAAGACGAGTTCAGTGTCGTGGCCCGGGAACTGAGCAACCAGTAAGTGATTGCTATTACCTAGAAGTTACTCTATTGGCCATTTTCACAGAACTGGCACTGTCAAGAGGAGAAAGGTAGAAATACTGAACGTAGAGCCAGAGTATGGGAGGTACCTTTTGGCCACCAAAAATAAGGGTAACTTAGTGCTTAGCTTAGTGCTAAATATTAAATAATTAAAGAGCATTTACAACTTGTATCTATTTTGCAGCATTTCCTGAGGGCGTTCTGCTGTATGTCCTGGATACCGATTATGTGAACTTTGCGATCCGCTTTATGTGCTTCGATGCCAGCAAAATATTCAGTTTTCGTGAGTTTCACTTTGCTGTGAATAATAACTTCTTTCCCCCCAAAAACGAGTCCTGTATCCCACAGATTGGGCTGTCATCCAGACGCGAAAGCGATTGCCCAGTGTTCAGATCATACACATGGCTCAGTTCTATGGACAAAAGGCCGGTCTCGTGATAAGTGACATGAGCAAGGTTCCCCAGGAGGCGTGTCCTTACGATACTTGAAGAATGTAAGCTTCCTTTGAAATAAAAGCGTAACTTGCCAGTCTCCATCAGCATAACCAATCGATTATCGCTTATAAGTAAACTACACTGTTCTGGCAACTTGTTTTTCTCCATTCTTATTAAAAGCTTCACTAATACATCTCATAGTGATTTAAAGTGAGCCCTATTTGCTACCAAGGCTCCTCTATTTACTCGGCCTTGGCGAGCAAAACAAATGTTGGCCCACAGAAACGAGCATAAATCAGAAAACCGCACTTGGAACGGATGCGCATAGATAAACCTGGGCCACCAACTCATCTCGTTCCCTGGACAGGAATGGGGAAAAAGGACAATTGTAAAATTAAACAGCGAAAAGGCAGGACGCAGGACGAGGGACGAGGGGTCCTGTCCTTGCAGAGCGAAAACTCCCAGCGTCCATTGGGGAAATTTTATGGTACAACGATTTTTAGAAGCTGTACAAACATATACAATGTATATATCTATGTCTATATTTTATTTGCCCGCCTTCCATTTTTGTTTTCCACTTTCCCAGTTTCCCAGACTGCGACAGCTCCCGCGGCATTTCGAGCTGCTTGTGCAGCATTTGTTGCCAGAGTCGAGGACCAGGAATCGGGGCAAGGAATCGGTCGTGTGGGATTCCCCGGCCAACTCACCTCTTTCCGCCCTCGCCGGCGACTGCCACTCGCTATGCATACAAAATTTGTTTTGTAAACAAAGTAATGCCATTACAAACAAATTGGACTTTGTGCCCATGTTTTACACCCACCCACCCCTCCACACTCCTTCAAACAGGACATTGTTGCACTGTGGCATCCTTTGGGAAATCGCTCTGCGGCGCGTCCTGATGATTGAAGGAATATGTGACTGACATTTGAGCCTGCTCCGCACATACATACATATGTACATAGATGGATAGCATTTATTGAGTGCCAAAGGACGATTCGAGCTTGCAGTTTTTGCGGTTTGCCCGCCGGCTATTGGGTTACTCTTTGCAGATTATATCGTACCCTATTTATTCAATTTGGTATTCTTTGCGGTGGCCCCAGGGACTCGCAACTGGACCGTCTGAGTTTGGGGCCTTTGATGGAAGGGCCTTCAAAAGGCCTCACTAAAGACAGTTTGTTAAAGAGCTTCTATTTTTATAGAGGATTTTGGAGTCTGTATATTTAGACACAAACAATGTAGTGAGTGGAATTGTTGGCTCCAGCTAAAGTTAACCTGATTCACTTACGATGTTCCGTTCTGCTGCTGTAATTCCTCCATTAAAATGCCCTGAAATTGACGTTACTTTGTTCTATCTGCACTTAACACCACATCCACGCTGGCACCTCCTTCAATCGCCTTTCATTTATCATCTCCTCAATGGAAAGTGCCAAATCAGCTAAAGCAATTTGCTGTCAGCAAGGTACTGGCGATAAAAGTAGCCCTCCTTCACCACACACGCAGATCCCCATTTGGCCATTTGGCCACCTCCCCCGCCCAGTCAATAAAATGCCTTTTAATTAATCGGACGGACAATTTTCCGGACGCTGTGCGTCAGCTGTTGTGGCTGCCAGGAGCGGGGAACAGGACTCTGGCAACAGGACATTCGAATGCAGCGACGAATTGTGTGCATAAATTATGCAGCCAGCCATTTTGGGAAGCCCCACATTTATGGTATTTCTCCCTTTTTTTATGTACACGGTATGAGTAGAAGGATATCCATTTATACAGCACCTTAAATGGGAAATATTTTATAGATTTATGCACGAGTATAACAATCACAGGAGATGCCCTAGTTGCTAGCAATTTCTTGCAGCTAGTATAGTTAATAATATAAGTATGCCAAGTTTTGTAGAGAGTAAATCAAGGTCTCAACCAAAGGATTGCCTGAATAGACTTTCTTTTTTCGTGGCTTGGTTAGGGGAATTCCCACTTGGCTGACCAGCAACAATATGTTGCAAACGTTTAATTTGAACGCGTCTCTAATCGCTGTCCTGGCAACGAGCACTCTCCACCTGCCACCTGAAATCTGGGCGCTGTAATTGCGTTCATTGAATTGTTAACTGGACTGCTTCTGTCTGCCAGCCTGCATTTCAGTCCACGAAAACCGCAAACTTGCAGCGAGGGCGGCCAAAAGCCGTTGTTATCCTTGCGGTCCTTGCGGCTTTGTGTGAACGCGATTGCGAGTGTGGATGTCGATGTGAATGTGAATGTGGATGTGACTACTGTGAGTGTGGATGGGTACCCTTGAGCCGATTTCCGCACTGGCTGGTGGGTCCTTCGATATCCCGGTCAAAGCACATCAAACTTTTTGGCTCTCCCTGCGGGCCATCTGCATTTGGCATTTATTGGTATTGTTCCAATTAAAGTTGGACTTGGTCATAAAATATGCAAGCTCAGCGAACCAGTTAGCCATTCGCCATTCGCCATCCACCATTCGACATCGCACAACTTCTGGTTCTGGTTCGATTTGGCGGCCACAGGACATTAATGCGTTACGGTCAATGGTTTCGACTGCAGCGGAGCCAATAAAAGGTAATAAAATGCCCCATCCTTTTGCCAGTCAGTGGCGATGGTCGAAGTTTCGCAGTGGAGTGGCTTCTGCAGCTACTAAGTGGGTTTGCGCAGCTAGGAGCAATTAAAATGGTGGCAAAGAGTTCAAACTACCACTTTCTGTTCTCACTCAGATCAGCTATTACCCTCTTGCTCTTTAACTTGATTATTTAAGAATTACAACGTAAATTTCCGTTGTCAACTCCCTCTGAAAGTTATCAAAATGCACAAACATTTCGTTAGCTCGTTTCATGCAGCCCAGGTGCTCATGGCCATTAAACCCGTGCCAAAATCAAGCGTCGCGACGCATTCACCTTTGACCCTTCCACCCACCACAGAAAGTTTCGCGCCACATGCTGCATGCAGCACCCACCTCCACTCCCACTCCCACTCTGCCCCAAATTTTGTGGCACGTATTGGCCAAAGCCAAAGTTTCGGCGACGCGCTGTTGCAAACGTCTCTTGCGGCTTGGCTGCCAACTGCTTAATCAATTACGCAACTTTGCAACAACATGCGAGTCCTGGCCAAAAGGCGTGCGCCGCATGCATTAGACTGAACTAAAAATATAAGTACGAAAGTACAACCATTCCCGCAAGGAATGAAAATTTGAACATGAAATCACGACCTCTTGGAATTGTCTTTCAAAATTCTCAAGGGAACATCCATATCCATAACAGAAGTACCCAATTTTCGTAGCTCGTTTTTGGCTTAATTAGGCAACATTCTGGCCTAGGTCCTCTAAATTGTTCTCTAAATTAAGGAGCATGCTGTGATATGAAGATTCTGATAGACCAGCGATAGACCTTCGTAGAAATGCCGCCCAAGAAGTGTTACTGCCCCGTCACTCACGTCATCTTCGACTGCGATGGCACCTTGATAGGTGTGTTGCACAGTCCACAGTCCACCATTCAACTGATTTCAATCGGATAAATGGTTTTAACTTTTCAGATAGCGAGGGCATCTACCTCAGAACGGTGCAAGAGTTGGTGGCTCCATTTGGCTTGACGTACAGCAAAGCGGATCAGACGCAGTACATGGGAATGCCGATGTGCACGTTCTCCCACCAAATCGTCAAGGATCTCAATCTGCCGCTCTCACCTGCGGAATTTCGCCAGCGATTCGATGCAGCCACTGAGAGGAATATGAAGAGTGTGAATTTGCTGCCGGGGGTCAGGGATCTGATTCTCCACTTGCACGAATACCGCATACCCTTCTGCATAGCCACGAGTTCGTATCGAAAGGGGTTCAAGGTGAAGGCCGAGTCCTTCAAGGACATATTTCTGGCCTTTCACCACGTCGTCTGTGGCGATGATCCGGCACTGGGCCCGGGAAGAGGCAAGCCCCAGCCGGATATATATCTCCTGGCCGCCTCGCGATTCAATCCGCCCGCAGATCCCACCAAGTGCCTGATCTTCGAGGATGCTCCGGTGGGCCTAAGAGGTGGAATAGCAGCGGGATCCCAGGTGGTCTTCATTCCCACTGAACACGTTTCCAAGCCGCAGAGAAAGGGCGCCACCAAGGTGCTCAAGTCGATGGCGGACTTCAAGCCGGAGCTGTTTGGTCTCCCAGCCTTTGACACCTGCTCCAAGTTCGAGTTTGGCTAACACCCAGCACTCCAAGTTGATCTGTCAAAATTATACCAAGTAATCTATCTATAAAATAAAAAATATCCCAAAATTATATAATATGTCTGAGGAAGATGGCGCTAGAAAGGCAAGTTCCAGGCGGTGTTTCTTTCAGCCAGTTACCCATTGCATTTTCGAACTCGATGGCCTGCTGATAGACAGCGAGCGTTTGAGAACGGAATCCGTGGAGAAGATCCTGGAACCCTATGGCCACACGTACAGCTTCGATCTGAAGATGAAGTGCATGGGCAAGCCGGACTCCGAGCAGGCCGCCCTCATCGTGAACACCTTCAACCTGCCCTTCAGTCAGTCGGAGTTCGAGAACCAGCAGGAGCTGCAGTGTCGTGGCAAAATGGGTTTCATTCGACTGATGCCCGGCGTGGAGCGACTGCTGCATCACCTGAAGGGCTTCAACATTCCCATGGCCATCGGAAGTGGCAGCTGCCGGGACTCGTTTAGCATAAAGACGCGTCGGCACTCCCGGCTCTTCGATGTCTTCACTCACGTGGTATTGAGCGGCTCCGACGAGGAGGTCAAGTTGGGAAAACCCGCTCCGGATGTCTTCCTCACCACCGCCGCCCGTTTCGAGGATGCGCCGGAGCCGAGCGAGTGCCTGGTCTTCGAGTCTTCCTTGGTGGGAATGGAGGCTGCTCTGGCCGCTGGCATGCAGGTGGTCCTGGTGCCCGATCCTCTGGTATCCATTCGCGCCAGTGCTCCGGCCACCTTGAGGCTGCGATCGCTGGAGGCTTTCAAGCCACAATACTTTGGATTGCCACCCCTATGAGATACTCAGTTGTTTGAAATTGTCATTAATGAGAAATATAGACAACATTGTTTCTAGTGTAATCTTTCTTACTTTTAGACCTTCATACAGATAATGTTGATCTAAATTCGAGCAAAATTTCTCCGGTCCTAGAGTTCCTCTGGTAGAATAGGAAGATGTGCACTTCCGGCTGCAGGACCAGCAAATCTCAGCCAGATTGTGCGGGTTGCTCGCCCGCGTGCTGCAGTCCGGGTATCAGCTACTGCATCTTCGACCTGGAAAGTGCGGTCTTTGGTGAGACTCCAGCTGAAGAAGTGGGTTCCACACTGCCAATCACACTGTGTGCTTTTCAGATACTCGCCACGTCTACCGGAAGGCTCTCAAGGAACTGGCTCGTAGTTATGGCAGGAGTATCCCGGACATTTTACATGTCCAGAGTGGGGCAATGACGACATCAGAGATGTCCGAGCTCTTTTGCCGCAAGCTCGATATTCCGATGAGTTGGGAATCGTTTCGGCAGGAGGTCAACGAGAGGACCTCCCAGTTGATTGCAAATCCCCCGTTTATGGATGGTATCGAGCGGCTGGTGCCGCACCTGCGCAACTCCTGCATGGAGCTGGGCCTGATCACGTCCAGCAACGAGGCGAACTACTGCTCCAAGATCCGCGGGCGGGAGGACTTCTTCGAGAACTTCTCCACCGTGGTCTGTGCGGATGATCCGCAGCTGCGGGCGCCCAAGCCCGAGCCCGACGTCTACCTGATTGCCCTGTCGCGGCTGGGCGATGCTGGCCCGGATTGCACCCTGGTCTTCGATGGCACTCCCAAGGGAGTTCAGGCGGCGAGCGACGCGCGACTGCCCGTCATCATGTTGGCCGAGAAGGACCTGCCCTGCTGCTGGTCCGAGTTGGCCGCCCTGCGCTTCGAGTACCTGGATGACTTCGAGCCCGAGATGTACAACTTGCCGCCGTTCACGGATCCGGCGCCCAAGAGGCGCTGGAGTCGTCGGCGCACGAGGTACAGCCAGAGATTGACCGTGATCCGGGCCAGAGCCGCCGAAGCAGCTGCCGCGGAGGAGGAGGCGGAGCCGGAACCTGAGGCGCCACCTCCACCGCCACCCCCCGCCGTGCCGTCCATTTTAAATTTAAGAGAATGAGTCGTATTTTACAGAAGATTTATACGAAAACTCATATTTTATAAGTTAATAAAAACAAGAGGTTTTTGCACATTCAACTGGCTCTGCGATTTGTTTCGTTTTCATTGCGGCAAATGTCAGTGTTCGGCCAAAATTCGTAGCACAAAATTTGAGTTTTGAAAAATTTGTAGAGTCCTGCCCCGAAAATGTGCAGTGCGTGCTGTAAGTCCTGCAAGGCTCCGCCAGGATGCTCCCGATGTCCACCCATGTGCTGTAGTCCGGGTATCAGCTACTGCATCTTCGATCTGGAGAGCGCCGTTTTCGGTGAGATAGTCCTTGCATACATATGGCCAATATAACTTAGAGCAGACTTCCCATCTAGACACCCGTCATGTCTACAAGAGAGCCGTAATTGAGCTGGCTTCGAGTTACAACCGGTCAGTGCCCGAAGCGGTGCTGATACAGTGTGGTCCCATGGAAACCGCTGAGATGGCCGAGATGATCTGCCGGAAGTGCGATCTGCCCGTCAGCTGGGAGTCCTTTCGCTTCCAGCTGAATGAGCGAACCTCCGACCTGATTGCCAATCCCACGCTGATGCCCGGAGTGGAGCGGCTGGTCACCCACTTGGGCAAGTGCTGTATGGGTCTGGGACTGGTCACCTCGTGCTCCGAGTCAATGTACTGCACTAAGATCCGGGATAAGGAGCACTTCTTCGACAGCTTTTCATCGGTGATCTGCTCCGACGATGCGGACTTGAAGGCCTCAAAGCCCGAGCCGGATGTCTACCTAATTGCCATGAGACGGCTGGGCGATGCTGGACCGGATTGCACCCTGGTCTTCGATGGCACGCCCAAGGGAGTCCAGGCCGCGACGGATGCCCGACTGCCGGTGGTCATGCTGGCCGAGAAGGACCTGCCCTGCTGCTGGTCGGAGCTGGCCACGTTGCGCCTGGAAACCCTGGAGCAGTTCGATCCGGAGGAGTTCCATATGCCGCCGTACAGCTGCACGGAGCCGCCTCCTCGAAAGTCCAAGTCTCCAAGTCAACGTGGTTCCCAAAAATCCATGGGAAGTCTGTTCAGTTCCGCTGCCATGAAGAAAGGTGCTGCGGATGCGGAAGCCGACGAGGGGGAGGAGGAGGAAGGCGAAGGCGAAGGTCAGGAGGTTGCCTAGTTGAACTTGCACCGGATTTTACTGTATTGGATTGAGTCGTTTGGATTCAAGCTGCCTGGCGTTTGTAATGCTTTCACATTTAGTAAAAGCAATCTACTCGTAGTCATAATTTGTCTCTGTTTTTAAACCATTCAGGCCAATTCATATGCAGTTTTGCGGTTAAATATCCATCCAAATCCAGGCAATCTGCCTAAAAGCTTTTCCATTCGCACTTCAGTAGAAATTAGAAAGTAGGGGGATTTCAACTCAACAGCTTAACATATTAAATCACAGCTCAGTTGAAAGATTTGGCAAATGCACGTGTTCATTATTTGGTGTTAATGAAATGCCAATTAATTGAAGCCTTTTTCTTGAAATTGATCCATAAAACTGCAAGCTGCGATAAGCCGACTTAGCATTATTATTAACTATTGAAAAGGGAATTGTTTGTTCGGCTGTTTGATCTGCTGAATAATAAATACGGTTTAATTGAAAACGTTTTCGGGATGACAAGGAAATTGAATCCTATCAGCGAGCAATGATTTTGCCAGCACACACTCATAGAAAAACGGCAAATGCAAATTCAGATGGAGATTAAAGAGCATTATAAATAATGCCGATTGTCTGAATTTTGCCATTGTTCAGTGCTCAGTGTTCAGTGTTCGTTGTTCATTGGCATTTGACTAGCTCATCAAGTGCTGTCAATTAAAGATGATTAAGCGTTTTCCATGCTCGGCATTCACAGGACTCGCAGAATTCGCATTCTGCAGGACAATAAATCCCGGTTGCGTTCAGCATTTTCTTGCCGTCATCTTTGCTCTGTCTCTCGATGTCTCTCTGCCAAAAGCCAATTGTTTGGCAATTTAATTATTCAACACATTACGCATACGCAGTGTGTGCCAGTGTGTGCGTGTGTGTGGCGGTGTCTACAAGGGTGTAGACATGCAATATGTTTGCCTAGTTGCAGATGCCAACTTGCAACTTTCGCCAACTCCTTTCAGCCTGGCAACTTATAATTACTTAATGTTCAACTCGCAAAATGTGTCTCCTGCCCCCAAAAGTCGGGCTTAGCCTCCTAAAAACGTCAGATGGCGCAAAGTGAATAAACCTTTTAACTCTTTACACACATTTTTTGGCCTTTTTTTTCTAACTTTTCCCTGGCTTTTCTTCCGTTTCTGCCTAATGAACGGGCGCCACAGGAAGCACTCAAGGGCGAAAAGCTCAGCAGAACTGAAAATGCAAAAAAATAGTGTGAAGAAAATCGCATAAAATGGAAAGTGCCATGAGGAGTAAAAATAATAATAATTGCGCTGCTCAAACAAGATCTGCGATTTTGCAACATCTTAATTTAATTAAGCTAACGAAAAGACCCACGGGGCATCTCAGATTCAGATTCAAACCCAGTGAAAAATCAACTGACTGCCAGTAAATGGTAAAGTTTTCACACAAAGGAACCAAAAGTAAGCGTAACACGAACCTTAAATTGTTGAACATTTTTACAACCAATTTCGATCGATAAATCTTTGATAACCTCCTGTTAAGCAATATGTAATTTGTGCATCATTACATGCCAATCGCATCGCCATTCGACTACCGAAGCCGCATTATTCCAGCGATTCAAGTGCTCCTGCGATTTTGGGTGGCACAACAACACCATACGCGGATTAACATGTGTCGGCGAATGCTGAAAAGCTTTTCATAGTCTCACCCGGCATTCCGCTAAATTAATGTTAAAATGCAAGGACACAGGGTGTCCTGGGTGGCTGTGTGGGTGAGGGCTGTGGACCGCCATCCTGTGGTTTCTGTGGGCGTGGGTGGTGCATTCAGAGCGTGCTTTGTGCGAGCCTTGTTATAAAGCATTAATCAAGCATACCTGCTGGGCAATCCCCAGTCCCCAATCCTCACTTTCAGATCCCCACTCACTTTCCCGCCACTGCGGCCTTTGCCTTTGCTTGTTTGTGGTGGCGACAACGACGCACCGCCCAACCACCCAACCACCCAATCCCCCATCCCCCCGCAGGCCACTCGACCAGTGGCTCAACCCCGCAGCCACCACCATTCAAAAGGGCACTAAATTGCCGCTCATTATGATGGGCTGGCATAACACGTATGCCCTAGTGGTGGCAACGTGACTTAAGTACTAGTATTATTAACCATTGTAAAAAAATATTAATATGTGAGTAAATAAGGTAGAAAACTAGATGCCTGTGCCTTGATTATAACTCAAAAATTGCATTGATTTTTAATGAACTAAATCTTGTAAAGTAAAGTTACTTGCAAAATAGTTGGTTTATTTCTAGTTGCACGCTGCCATCTCTGGCCCTTAAACCAATTTGTGTACGTGAGTATGTGTCCTTTTGCAATTTTCCAGCTAAATGGCATACATTAATTAACGGTTTTGTGCGACAGACGACTCGGGTCCTCATCCAGATCCAGGTTCAGATTCAGGTCCAGACCCCGGAATGGCATTCATTTCGGGCCTCCCCATCCTCCAGTTCCCAGCCAGCGGCTCACTGAAAAGATTAATGGTGCGCTATTAATGTGTAATGACAAATGTTAGTGCCCCAAAATGCCACGCCCCTGCCACCGCCCCTTACCAGTTGGCGGTCTCACCTCGGCCATGAATGGATTTCGTACCTCCTCCGCCATCACGGTGTCCATCCATTTGCGAAAATGATTGAAATAAATATTTAATTAAGGTAGCAAAGTGCAACAGCAGCAAAAGCAGCAACACCACGCAGCCAAAGGCAAACAAGGAAAAAAGCAACTTGCTCTAAATTTTCATAAAAAATTCAATGCCACGCTCCGCCAACAGCCAACAGCCGACAACGATATGCAATAAAGTGCGGGCAGCAAAATGTGTCACCGTGTTACAAATAAAACTGAATGGGGAACTTTGCGGGATGCGCACCTCGAATGGGGGATACCCTCGAAAGGGAGACTCAAAAATAATCAGTTCCATGTAAGGATAATACTTGATGACAATCTATGTAGGGGTAGATGAATCTGCAATGAGACTGGAAATGGAAACTCCAGTTGAAAGTATATAAAAATAGTATCCATTGCAGTGGTAATACTCCTTTATTCTCCAGCCAAGTTGATCCGCATTTCACTATACCCCTTGCAAGGGAACAAAAAGCAGGAGCAGCAACATCAAAATCCTTAGCTACAACTCCAGCGTCGGCGTCAAAGTGACAACAACAGAAGTCGGACCAGATCGGTGCCAGGAGCGGAGATATGGAACGGGAATCGGAGCTGGAGCTGGAGCTGGAGGTGGAGGTGGAGCTGGTGAGGTGGACACTTTGACCAACTGGTGTGCTGTTGCGGCAAACAAGTAAATAAATGACAAACTAAAGCCAAATTAAGTAAATAAAATTGTTGCCGCTGTCAGGGGCATAAAGTGACGCCTGACACGGACACGAGAACATGGGGCCAGGACATGGGACACAGCTCCTGGACTCGCTTCCTGGAGACTGACAGCACACAGGTTGGGGAGCTCAGACGCAGGACTTCAGAGTCCCGTGACAGGCCTGAAAATGTCAACAAGTCGACTGCGAGTAGCAAAAAAAATACACACACACACGTCTGAAATGTTTGCAAAAACTATGGTTAAGTCAAAGATCAGGCGGAGGTTAAAGGTTGCGAGAGCTTGAATGCCTGAAAAGGCATTGGAAAATTAAAATGAGAAAACCTCCGAGGACGATAACCTCCGAGGACATGCAGTCCGGCCTAGACAAACCCAAAAGACTCCTGGTTCTGGGCAGACAAACGCTGACATCTGTCAAAACGAAAAGCGCACAATTCATCACAGGCAACAATAACGCAAATAAAGCCCACACAAAAGTACTGTGCGGATCCCAAGGAGCAGACAATAGCAGCTCGATGCAGGACTATATGATACCCAGTACTTCGGTGGCATGCACTTGGTCCTAATCCAGCTGCAGTGTACCCTTTTCCCATAGAGAACAGCATGTTTCGTTAATCTGCACAAGCAAAGCCTTCAGCCTTAAAGCGACAAATGGCAACAAAGGGGTATTAGATGGACACCCAAATCCGGAGCTCAGAAGCGGTAGGAGATGGCAAAAGTGGCAGGATGAGGCAGAAGAGCCTCGTTGACGACAATGGAGTTGGTCAGGCGGAGATAGTGGCCAAAAAGAAAGAAACGAGACAAGACGAGAGGAGTTCAGTGGAGTGGAGAGGAGAGCCAAGCTCGGGTTGATGATACGTAAGCCAAATGAAAAATCGACTCCCCAAGTGGGTGACTTCTGCATGTGTCCTTGCGGGTCCTTGCAGCCTCATCCATCACACCACCCGAAAAAGGAGCAAAAACCCTGAAGGGGCATGCAACTTCCAGCATCCCATCTCTTCGTTGCCTGTTTTCAGATTATTTTTGTTTATGTGCGCGATTATCCAGCGAAATGGACTTATGGAAATTCACTGACTGAAGGTAATAAAAATGCCGAATTATTATTATACAAAATGGTACAATTTTAACAACATTAGCTTTGTAACTTCTTGTTACTACACACATTTTCCTCAATCAACTAGCCATTTCCTTTTATATCCTGGATTTTACAGAGTGAATCAAAAGTGACTTCCCATTTGAATTTTTGCTACAAATTCGTAACATTTATTTCTGTTTAATGAAAATTTGCCCCGACTTTTTAGACGATGCGGTTTTTATTGTTTGCTGAATGTGTGCTGGGCTTTTGGCCACCGCCACGCCCTCCGCCTCCGCCCCCTGTCTTGTTTGTGTTTAATTTGGACTTTTGTCCTTTTGGAGAATGAGGGGGACTGTGATAAAACTAATGTTGACTTTGGACTGACCCGCTTTGCTGGCTCATATATGAATATACAATGTACAATATTGTACAATGCACAATGTACATACATACGTGTGCCTGGGCAGCAAAAAATGGCAATAATTATAGCTGCTGAGGTCACAAAAAGTGAACATATCAGTGTGCGTATGTCTCTGTGGTTTTGGGTTGGTTAGGAGTCGGTTCTGAGTTGGTTTTTCTAGCTTTCCAGCGGCCAAGAGAAATGCAATTACACTCGTATCTATTGCACTCGCAATTGTTCCGCTGTCAGTATGTTGGTGTATCTGTGTATCTGTACATCGGTGTGTGTGTTCAAGTTATGTTGTGTAATTTTATATTGAGGTCACTGCTACTGACAGTAATTTATAAAAGTTTTGTTCATTTTTTCCGCCCGGGGCACAAAAAGGTCAAGAGTTTTGCTCATTTGTAGTCACTTGATGGTGGCTGTGAATGGCGAATGCGAATGCGACTATGCGAGATTAAATTGGAATTATGTGGGCACAAAACAAAGCGGTGAGTGGGCCAAACGATGTACCAGCAGATTTGTAATATCATCTTTGCCGGGATGGCTGGGCACAAAAGGACTGGCAATAAAAAGGTCCTTTAATATACTGGGATGATTGGGGAGACTTAAGCAATTTCAACGCATCAATTGAATTAAGTTGGTGTATGTTCCCTTCTAGATTCTAAATACTTGGCCTGCTTCTACAGATCTTTTTCTACAATAGAAAATATTCCTAATATATTCCTAAATATTGCTAATATTTCTTACCGATTTGAGTTTCAGCCAAGCTTTTGTTGAAGTTAAGATGAAAAGAAGGTACTTTCATTTCAAAAACGCTCTTTTCAACATCCAGAAATGCGACGAGAACTTCTCGATTTGAACTTCTCGCTGGCGCCATCTACCTTCTCGTCGCTTCGAAAGTGCCACTCAATCTCACTTCGCCACTGCGCAGACTCAACTCATCCTGGAGCGAAGGCACCACACTCATTCAGCCCAGCGGAGGCAGCGACCCGGCAGGAAGACAGAGGAGCAGCTGGACAGCGCCGGAGCTTCACTTCGACACTGAAGTAGGATGTAGGTGGTCTAGAGGTGGCAGCCACTTTCAAGGGAAGCGGCACCTTTGCAGGAGCCCTGTGTTTAATGTCGAAGTGCATTAAAGTACGAAAATATTAATAAGGCCTTTAACTGTGGGGTGTAAACCAGATTGCGAGGCAGTTCGATTGGTCGGCCGGCTTTGGCCTTCAAGTGCGCCACTTGCCGCGTTCAGGCGGGCCATGAAATATGCATGAGAATCTGTCTGACCCAGCAATCGCTCTGTATTGCCATCGAAATGCGGATGCAATGGCTCGGAATGGTGTGGCACACCGGGAACGGGGTGCCACATGGCGGAAAGCCGGGAAAGTCGGGAAAGCGGGTAGAGACAAGGCCAAAAGTCGTCGAACTGTGAAAGCGGCTCAAACCAACTATAAACACCCACTCGACAAAAAACATTTTCATATGCCGCCCAGCCTGTCGGCCAAGTGTAAAAGTATTTCGCAAACATATACACTCACACATATGCCAGCCCCGCTGCGAACTTTATTAATATTATTTTTATGATTATTATTGCGCCCTGGACGTGAGCTGGCATAATTATCCAAACGACGTCCTGTCCGAAATTGCCCAATCGCAGTGATAATAAAAACGCATAAATGCCACTGCCACTGCCACTGCCACGGCCAACGCCGCCAGCACGCGGAAGCTCCACGGACAGCGACAATATTTTAATTAACTTAATTAAGCAATTTTTATTTGCCCACAGCCAGGTGGGTCTGCTGCAACTGCCCCCAGCACCAGCAGCCCCAATCTGCCGATTCCCGCACTTTCCGTGCTCCCATTGTTTGCCTTCTGATGAACCGAAGGACACCGTGAATGCGGGAATTAACCCAAAGAGCGGAGCGTATGTCCTGCGAAATGCGGCATAAAGTCGGCGATAGCGCTCTTTAAGCCTTAACCCTGCATCACCGGATTCATAAGTAGTGCACTGAGGATCAGCATTCAATTTAATTGGCATCAGAGTGGTTGGGGTTAAGTCAGCACAGCGAAGTGTTTGGAATTTGGGCAAAACGTATCAGCGCAACGTCAACTGGGCATGTGTGAGTGTGAGTGTGCTTGTGTCAGTGTGCGAGTGTGCGTGTGTCAGAGTGTTAGTGTATGAGTGTGCGTGTGTGAGTGTTCGTGTGCGTGTGTGAGAGGGCATGTGTAAGTGTTATGCGTGACTGTGACAATTCAAGGAACGAAAGTGTTCGGCGACCTCCTCCGGAAAACATCGATGGGCGTCCTGGCACTGGGACTCCCAGGTTGCGAGGCTCCCAGGATCCCAGATTCCCAGGCGTCCTGGTTAGCCGCTCTTGAAGAGCAGAATGGCCACCTGGCCGAGGTAGAAGTAGATGAAGTGGCGCGTCTCGTGGGTCACATAGGAGCCGAAGTTGCGCCCGACGATGCAGTGCCAGGTGGGGTTGTACTTCTTGTCGAATTCCTTCTTGATGAAGGCCGCGATGTCCTTCTCGATGTTGTACTTCTCCAGTGCCTGGGTGGCGCAGTCGACAGCGTCCTGCTGCATCTCCTCGCTCATGTCCGCATTCTTGATCACCGCCTTGCGATCCGACATCGTGACTACTGGACTGGACTGGACTGGACTGGACTGGCTTCGATTCGATTCGATTCGATTATCCCGCTTGCTGGTTATCTGCGGAAAAGCTTTGCTACTCCTACCTTTGATTACTATTCGAATTTTGCTGACTCACTTGGGGGGCTCTGGCTGTGCGGCTCTTGCTCCGTTCAATGCTAATTTTTTGTGAGCTGCCGCTTTCGATTTCGAGTGATGTGTCAAACTGACGCTTGCTATGATTTTCTTCTTTCTTCTGGGCTGTCAAACTGTTATCGGTTTCCTCTCTCTTTTTCGGGCTGTCAAACTGTTATCGGTTTCCTCTCTCGTTCTCCCTATGTGCTTGCTCTCTTTCTCTCCCTACAGCCAAGTGTGACATTAGCTCATTAGCTGGATTTTGTTTAAAAGTGAGAGTTATTTGGTTAATTGCTGTAAAGATCGAAAAACGATTAAAAAAGAGCCAAATGTTATTTGATTTTAATACACTTTGCCATTGTCTGCGAAACTGTTCGTAGCTGCGGTCGAAAATGATTTCTCCAGTTCGCCTAGTTCAACTGAGTATTATGTTGTTTTCGATTCATATAGTAAGTACATGTGGCATATTAAATATTAAATTAAATAATTACTTACTTAAAACCCCTTTTAGGCTGTATGCAAACTGGAGTTTACCAACATCAAGTGCATCACACTCGATCCAGAGTTTGCCGTCTTTGACTATTGCTTTCTAAAATCAATTAATCGTACTTACAAGTACATTTCCCTAAGGGCGAAATTGCTAAAGACACCCGTTACCAAAGTAAAGGTTCGTATGCGTAGCATAATATAAAATATTCAGATCCTATAATATAATAATACGTTTCAGGTCAACGCAGCAACATTCCAGAGACTAAATGGCTATAAACCCTTTCTGTATAACATTACCGTAGATGGCTGCAGGTTTTTTAACAACAGAAAATCGAATCCTGTTGCGTCGTACTTTTTCAACTTCTTTAAAGATTACTCCAACATGAATCATTCCTGCCCCTACGACGTGAGTCTGAATAATGTAGGCTACTAATTGTAGTAGCAAGTTTATTCTACGAAACCTTTCCCTTTGCAGCACGATATTATTGTGGATAAAGTTTCTGTAGTTCATGTTTATACGCAAGTAACAGCCGTTCTTCCAGTTCCTCACGGGGATTACCTGTTCCACACGGACTGGTTTGCTTACGATATTAAACGTGCTACTGTCGACGTATATGTCACACTAAACTAACCTAATGAGGGTTATTCAAAAATATACCAAAAATATCATTTGGTTTTTAGTTTCACAAATAAAACCAACTTACCTACGAGCATTTTTCTAATATTTTGTTGCTAATAGCTCATGGATATATGGAAGCTATGATGAAATGTGAGCAATTCTTCTTTATGGATGAATGGCCGGAATAATTAAAAGTGTAACTACATAATATATACTCACAGAGCATGAATACAAAACTGTAATATATATCATCATATATATCATCATCTATACTCATCAAGCTAAATCTTTACCCCATTGACTATTTCCGACCAATCCTCGGATTTATTCCTAAGTACCGCCCTAAAATAGGGACTTCCCCTACTGTCCCTGTGTCCCTCTGTCCCTCCATCGGTCACGTGACCAACATGCAAATGGCATTACGTAGAGCGGATGGAAAAGCCTAACGACTCTGAGCTTCAAATCAGAATCGCATGACACGACGAGTTGGAGGCCGGAATTTGCACTTAATATGAAGTTCGTTAATTTCCCGCTGCTCCTTTGGCCCCATCCACAGTGCAAACTAGACATGCAATCAGCTCACGGGACTTCCCATGTCCTGCATGGGAAAATTTTAGATTGAATTTTAATAACAGCGCTGCGCGGACACTAATCAAGTAATGCAACCAATTTTGAACGGGATCGAGGTATATAGTGTGTGTGTGTGTGTGTGTTGCTCAGCCCCAAAGAACGACAACATTGTGAACAAATTTCTCTTGTTTTCGTAATGAAAACGCTAATTTATTGGACACACGCCATGCTAATGGTCACGGTTCTTTGGGCTGGACTTTTCCCGAGCTTGGTAATCTAATTTATAGTGGGCTTGCGGGGTTTTCCACTTCCGCTGGGTTCCCATAACTCACATTTAGCCAAATCATTTATCACAAATTTAGCATTACATATAGCGCAGGCCGGAAATGAGAAATGATTCCATTGTACTTTCTGCTGTTAGGGTATTTAAATCTGTTAAGAATCACGACTTCTTATAGTGACTCCCTGGATGAAATCCCTGCCCTGCTCAAACCAATAAGTTGCATCCCTGACAGCACTTTGTGCCTGCATTGCATTTTCTGACAGCACTCACTTGTGAAAATGAAAAGTATCTTCATAACCGCACGTTGAATCTTCGCCACGCCCCCTTTTCCTGGCCGCCCCCAGCGCCACAGCCGCAGCGGGCAAGAGCAACACAATTGCACAATATTTCCGGGCGAAGGTAATAAATAAATTGCATACGTAATTAAAATCGACGACTCTGCGCAGGACCCTCCACTTGGCCAACTCCTCCTCAGCCACAATTACAGCAACGCAACAGCAACAGCGAAAGGAAAACCCAGTGGCAACAACAATAGCGAGGGGAACAATGCGAACAAAAGTTTTCCGACTCGCCTCGTCGTGTGTGCTTCCCCTTTAACGTCAACTGTGTTTCTTTCTCATTTCCCTATTTTTCCCCACTTGCCACGCTTTCCCACTCCTCGGTGGCTTTTCTTGCCTGTTGGCAGCTCTTTTGTTTTTAACCAGAGTTGCATGCGAACAACACGAAAATGGTTAATGGAGGTAATGGGCAAATGGGCTGGAAGGTAAGCCACGCCGCCTTAGGTTCTTCCCCGATTCGGGTTATCCCCTACTTGGCATCAACAGCTGAGCTGTCTCATAGAAATTAAATGGCTCATAAATCTTAAGATTCTGATTTATTTCAGTTACAAGTATATTGAATAAGAAGCTCTCTGTCGAAAGTGATTATACTGAAGCGTTTGCAGAGTATTCGGCGCCACAAGTCGAAGAGCCTTGCATTGTTTGCTTTTAATTTCACTTCATGAGCAATCAACGTCACCGGCGACAACCCGACTTGCCTGCTGAACAATTTGCATGACAAAAGCCCAGACTCAGACCTTACATACAACAAACGTCAAGCGGCGAGTATCTTGCACGACTCTGTTGTTCGCTTATTTGACAAAAGTCACTCGAGGAATGGTGAAAAATGTACATTATTGCAACACTCCACTGCCAATTCGCGTACAACTGGCACCTTTCAAGTTTCTGGCTTTAAGCTGTGAAGCCATAAGCTTAAATGCTCTGCTCGCTGTCGCCGACATGGGCGAGCCATTAAAAAATCAAAACAAGTTAACGGCAGCGGTAAGCGAACTAGCCGAGGCAACCAGCCGGGGCAACTTGCTGGGGCAAACCGGAAACCGGAAGTGAGAACAGGGCTCAGTGCCGCAAGTTTGCGGCGGCGGCGTGCGGCGTGTGCAGGAAGTATACCCATACACACAGTACACAGTGCACAGTACACCGAACATCTGGGGAACACAGCGCCGCAGCGAGTCGATGGAGCCGAATGGGGACAACAAGCAGCTACACTCCAAAAAAAAGGGAAAACCTCCTTCTTGATTGGTTCGGGGACATGGAGAAGGCCTAAAACTACGCAGTATGTAATTCATCGAGTATGGAGCATTGAAATGTATATCTGCATATCACACGTAGATGATTTTAAAGTGTAGCCTTGAATCCATGTCCTGTGACTCCAGACCCGCGATAAAAAGAAAAGATTATGGCCAAAGTGCCAGGGAGAAGGGGTGGCACTGCAAGGTGTTTGCCCGAGTCCGCGAGTCCATGTGTGTGAGCGATGTCGACATGGGCGAACCTTGTTTGCGACAGCGGACAACAAACGAGGGTCATTTGCCCCCTCCCTGGGCCTCCTCCTTTTGGGGCAACAAGTCATCCGGGCAGCAGCCATCCCTGCTCTTTAAAGGCACTCGGAGTGGCATCGGAATCAAGGCACTCTTGCCCTTGGCCAACTGGATGTTTCTTGGGATGGCAGTGTGCGCTGCTCCTGGTTCGGCCAGATGTCAGCGTTTTGGCATTATAATGCCATTAACTTTGCCATAATTCAGTGCAGTTTCGCAGCGAGAATTTATGCATAATGAGCACGGTCTTGTCCTGCGCTCCATGCTCCATGCAGCTGGCAACCCAGCCAACAAAGTTGGCGGGGAATCATTTTAATCTATGAGACGACATATATGTACGTTTCTTACCCATCTTGCTGTACATCCTTTTTTGACTGGAAATGTTTGCTGGGTGGCTCGAAAATGAGCTCCTTGTTTGCAATGTCGCCCGCCGGGTAGCCGACTGCAGTCAGCAGTAGTTGGCAGAGTCATGTAGCTGTACAGTTGGCAACAAGCCGACAAGGACCGAAATCCAGGCATATTAGCAGGACATATGCTAGCAGGGGGAGTAGTGGGTGGTGGCATCCTGAGGCAGGTGCAATATCTTGGAAGCAGCCAACAGAAACTGGTTAACTCACTGGCACTTCAATAGTGGGCGAGTTTGCACGGTGCTCAAAGTCGCTTTTCTCGGCTCGAGAACGTCAGCGAAAATTGTTCGGCTATTTGCCTTCCGCTTTTCGGGGTTTTTCCCTCTTTCGTCGACTTTCCCTCGCCAAAATTTATGACAACGCACATACAGAAAGTAAGTAAGTAAGCAAAAAGGGTAGCCATTTCCACATTCTGCATATTTGCATTGGGCAAATTAATTTTGCCTGCCGTATTTACTTATGCCGCTCCGTATTTTTGTGCACAAGTGTAATTCTGCTTCGTGCAAACACATTTGGTTAATTAAAAAGGGCTGCAAAATGCCTTGACTTTTATCGCAAAATGCCTGTTGCAGTTTGAGCATCTAGTTTAACACAGACTAGTTTTTTAGGAGGCACATCTTAGTTACTAATTCTAATCTTTGCTAAAAGATATAAATATATCAATGGAATATCTGAAAATATCATTTTCTACATGCAATGCAAATACAAACATTGGTTTATTCCTAAGTAAAAATTGCACTTCGGTGGGCAGAATAAATATGTGTGTCTTCCATCAGGGATATTTATTGTTCTCATTACTGTGCCAGAGCCAAGTTAACAAGTTCAAGTGGCGAAAATGCCACGCCCACGAAACAGGAGGAAAATGCCATCACAGGCCATTGTTTGCATGCCCTTTGCATACTTTGCAAACTGCTTTTCCAGCTTTTCCTACTTTTCCTGCTTTTCCTGCTGCTGCGACGAGAGCATCGGGAAAACTTTCACATTTGTCTCTGTCGCACTGAAAGGCGATCAAAGTTTTCGGCTTAAATTTCTGCATGCACTTCAAACACGCAATTGGCATGTGACGACAAAACATACGAATCGAATTTTTCCTATCTGGCTTCACTGCTTTGCCTTTCTGTCTTTTTGCCTCTTTGCATTTTGCATTTTTGCCTTTTTATGTTGATATTTCAATTTGAAAAGTTTGACTTAGTTCCTCGGCGCTGGCAGCTTTTCGATTAAAGTTTTGCATGCGGCAGATTAAAACTTTCCCATCCCAAGTTGCCGCAACTTTTGTTCCTCCGCCGCTTTTTTTTTTTCGTTAGTATTCTGTGGCATTTCTAGCATTTTTATCATTTCTTGGCTACAACTGTAGATCTGTAGCTAGTTCGATTGCCACATATTTGAGCATTCTTTGGGTTACTAGTGGAGAAACAAACAGGAAAATCTGTCAACGTCCTTCAGCTTCTCAGGCTTTTCTTTCAGCCGCTTAGTTGCCTCTCAATAGATTGTAAGACAGCTTAAATTGCTCCAGACCAGCAGGAGAATAATATTTTCCCCACACGCACCCACCGACAGCCGGGGAAATTCGCTTTCTTTTTAATGTCATTAAGGACTTGTTGGCGTTTTCGCTTTTGACGGTCCACAAAACGGAAAATAAGTGAGCAGGCTGGGAAAAATGTAAATTTTTAATGCTATTTCAGCGTAATTTGGCAGTTCGTTAGGCTTTCCAAGGAGGCATTCACACTCACACTCACACGCAGCCTCGTAAATATGAATGAATAACAACAAAGAGGCACGGAGAAAGTCGGAAAACCAAGTGCGATATATGCGGTAATTGTGTGTGTGTGTGTGTGTTTGCCACATGACACATCGTTATGCTTTGTTAATGGACTTTGGGCCTAAATAAGGTGAAGTTGGGGGCAAAATGCGTGGAAAGTCTGTCTCGGCATCAAATTATACTTAATTATTCAGATCGTGTTAATTTGCATACACTTAAAAGGCTGCTGCGAGAAATGGTCGTCGATTACACTTAACTGCAAAATGCAGCGTAACGAATTCAATTGATTTGTGATTTTATAGCACTTAATTTAATAAACACTGCAGTTCTACAAATGAAAACCAAATGAAAATTCAAGACACCTGAGTGTACCAATGTATTAAGCAGCAACCCTCTCGCCCAATTTAATTTTCGACTTGTTGGGCTTAAAGCTGGCGTCCTTCGTCCTTCCTATCGCTCCCAGACCAGAAGTACTCACCTGAGCAAATACGCCAAGCATTCGGGAATGTCTGGGTGCCACGCCCCCACACCCACACACGCACCAGCCGCCCCCTTCCACGCGCAGCTAGCAGATCCTAAAATGTAACTTTAAACTGCCCGAGGAGAGGCAACAACATCAAACACTTTGCTGCCGGCTCAGGTCGAAAACTGCATGCGTGTGTTTACTCTGCCTTAATGAAGTTGTGTGACGGCCGGGGGGGGGTGGGTGAGGTATGGTTGGAAAATGGTTGGGAAAGTGGGTGGAAAATGGGGGGTGGTCGTGTCTACGCATGCAGACAGCTTAGCGTCATCAGCGCCCTCGTTGGCAGAGGTAAATGGCAACTGTAACGTTAATACCGCCGCTGCACACGGAGCGCAAACGAAATGAAGTTGCAGGCGGCGTGAAAGAGACGGCACTATGTACAGTCGCCGCTCTCTTTCGCACTCGCACGCATCAGACATCAATGTCAGCGCGTGTCTTCTATGCAATTAGTGCTTTTGTTGATTACGCTGCAAATGTGTGTTGGGGATTTTCGCTCGTTTTTGCAGCCGCCGCTTACAGGGTAGCAGGGGTAGCATAGTTACATTCAAGCCCGGGTAAGTCAAATAGCTACACAGAAACTGTGCAACAATACAACTTGTTAGATAACATATTTAAATATAAAAAATTATATAGGACTTTTCCTTATTTATGTAGTGGGTACTTAACATTCGACTCTCTAACTTTGACCTGGCTTTTCGGGTTGCGGGAATACTTAATGAAAGAGAATTCGAAAATGATGAGTGAAGAATCCGTACGGAAGTGTAATGAGGATTCAAGGGGCTTGTGACTTAGGGTAACAGGAGTTGCATGGCACCAGCGAATGGCTCAAAATGATGTATTTTAGACCCGTTTTAAAATCTACCCATTCGCCTGAATTATCTGAGCCAAACCATCGGCAGCACCCTCATCACAATGATCTATGCGGCCAATCAGAAACACAGCTGAAGGCAGTACGAACATTTTAACAAATTGTTTGAAGAGCAGGCATATTTATAAATATTAAAAAATAAGAGAAAATCAAAAGCGGTGCAGCCGGTTAGGGGCGGCACAAAAAATGGGAGAACATTAAACAGATTTAAGCAAATTTGTTTTGGTGCGGCTGCCATCAATAACTTTGGCAGCATATTTGACTTCCCAGCCAAAAAGGGGTTGGTTGCCAAAAAGGGTTACCCATCGCAAAAAAATAAATATGGTTTCGTTGGAGCTTCGAACTGCGACTGACTTCTGCTAATGTTTGTCCTCCTCCAACTCCGGTTCCATGCAAATGTGCTCCACTTCGGTGTTGTTTTCCCGCTTTTCCGGGGAATCCCCGCCGCTTGGCCCTCAAATTGCCCGAAAAAGTATGCAACACTTGACAGTTTCTGGCAGCGACGTGGCCTGTGCTAATTTCATGTTTGCCCACCCCCCCGCTCCCCACAACATGCCCTCATGTATTTCTCAAATCGATAAGCAACAGAGTGGAGCACCTACTTTGCCACCTTGCCCCTTAGCCCGCTTTGTTTTGCAAAGTCTATACTTTCGCATGAAAAGCACGAAGTAGATGTCAAAAAAACATTTCCATTCCCCAGCGTTTTGGCCAATTTTTGTTTTGGCCTGGCGGAAGTTCGTTGGCAACGCCATCGGTCGACCACTCGAAAGTATTACCACAATGGAGGGCGTAGGTGTGTGGGCGTGGTCCCCAATTGCGGCATGAGCAATTTCCAGGAGTCGTCAATGAAAAGTAAGTTCGAACTTCGAAGGCCGTTTTGAGAGTCTCGACAAAGAGATACGCTGCATTAATATGGAACAGCATGTGTATACTTCATATAACAACGTAATGAACAAAGAAAAATATCTGCAAATAGCTGGACCTACTCTTAATTTGGCGGGTTCCATTGGCTTTTGGGGCATTAAGAGTTGCTGGGAGTTGCATAGCTAAGTGAATTAATAAGAATTATTTCATAGTCTGAAAGGAAGTTCCGAAGTTAGTACCGTTTGGTCCAGAGTCGCGCGTTCTTGTCATGTTTCTCTCGGTTGGTCACATACTCTACGGCAATCTTGTTCACCAGCGGATCGTAGGGATTGCAGTCGGTGAGCAGGGAGCAAATGGATAGCAGTATCTTCGAGATGGTCAGTGCCGGCGACCAGTTCTCCTTCAGGATGTCCAGGCAGATGAAGCCCTGGCGATGGATGTTGCAGTGATAGATGGGCGTGCGAAACAGGACCTTCGGCGGCACAAAAGGATACTCCACTGGGAAGACTATGTCCAGCTTGAATATGCCACCCTCGTAGACGGAGTCCACTGGTCCGATGATCGTCGAGGTCCACTCGTACAGCTTGTCCCCCTTGGGACCGGCACTGCAGTGTGGCGGCGGATCCCGCACCATCTCCTCCAGCTCTCTCTGGATCCTCTTGATTGCACTGTTGTTGGATATTCCGCTGCTGGAAGGTATGTCATCCGCTGCAGGAGATGACATTTCCATATCTCAAGTGAGCTCCAGCTCTTAAAACTAACAAGTTTGTACTTTATCGTATGGAATGTTTGTATATATAGATTGATTTGACAGCTGCCCCAATTTGAAGTGAACACCTGATTAGAGAAGTAACAAGATAGCAGATACTTTAGTGTACCAATATACCCGTGGTACTTTCTAGTACCCTGTAAGAAAGTCAGGTGCTTTTTTATACCCCCTGAATATCGAAGCAGGTGGACTAGAGGCAAAATATTTGCTGTTCCCTGCTCCACTTGTCACTTTCAGTGCGGTGAGCCACTGAAACGACAAAGGATTGACATATTTCAAGTGCCGAATCTCGAATATGACGCAACCACATTTCGTATTCATGAGCTCGCAGTCTTCGATACTCAATTTGTGCGCAAATTTCATTTGTTGGCTTTTTTTCTACTTTATTTATTTGATTGATTCGCTGTTGAAGAGTAGAAAGCTGAAGAAACTGGGGAAAAAAACTATAAGGACTTGACAAAATGCTGCAAATGCTTGGGATTTTATTTATGTTTCAATTTTGCATAAAATTAATAACTTTGAGTATACCAGTTATTACATTGAGTCTAAACCACGTTAACTATTCATCCGCCGCGACTGCAATTACAACGTTTCTCCTGACAACAGAACTAAGTTGCATTTGTGGCCAAGTTGGTTTTAAAGTTTCTTGCGATTTAAAATGTAAATAGCCGGCAATTAGCTGGAAAACGGCGGCATATGCAGGCTGAAAATTGTACACACACACGGTGCCTCACAGAAGGAGGCGCCACCATTTTGCCGTCTGTCACCTGGCATCAATGCCCCAGATGCCGCTGGCGGCGCTTTCCTGTTCCGCGCTTTTCCTGCACCCCGCTTTCCACCCCCCCCTTCCAACAAATGAAAACCAACAATGCAGGCGGCCAAGTGGGAGAACCCAGCGGTGGGTGGTGGGCGGTGGGCGATGGCCGGTGGGCGTGGACTGTGTGTGCCATTGTGCCTTTGTTGGCCACTTTTTTTCGCCCCCACTGTGCGCGAGTGCGTGTGCACGGGGCATTGTTGGAAGTGATGCCCGACTCCGACTTGTTGCCACATCATCGTCATCCTCACCGTCATCATCATCATCATCATCATCATCATTATCGCCATGGCAGTCCAGGAGGCCAGCAGTGGGCTTGTAATGAGCTTGGCATTTTATTTTATTTATTTGTCCGCGCTTTGTTTCAGACGACAAACAGCGACAGCCGTGGAAAATTCCTTGCTGCATTTTAAATTCAAATTAAATAATGATTTAAGTGCCCCAAGAGGCTTTGTCAGCACACAAGAGCAGTGGGTGGGTGAGTCAGGTGGGGCAGATGGGGCAGGAACTTCCTCAGGTGTGCTGCAGTCAGATAAGCCCCTTTTGCCGGGCATTGTTTCAATACAAGCCGTGCCAAAGAGCTGCCAAATGATGTCCTTTTTAATCATTTCCACTCGAAAAGCACATTTAACTGAAATTTTATTCTCGGTGGTAGTACAGTTGTAAATGTATTTTGTAGTCACTGTTTAAAGGCGTTCTTCCATTAAACATTAATTTTTTATATGCCAGCCACCACTTGCGTATTTTGTTGTCTAAATAAATGGCAGTCCGCTTTAATAGCCCACCCCTTTTGTTTTCGGCTTGACCCAGTTTTTGGTCCTTGAGCTGCAAAGGGGCTTATTCGGTTGCGGAATACGCAACTGTCAGGACTCGGGGCAAGGACCTCTGGGGCATGCAGCTGCTATGGAAATACCACTCAATCGGGGGAATACAAATTTAGACAGAGAACGAGAGAATGAGAGAGAGAGCTGTACGGCAGAGGGAGATAGTTGGATGGAAAGTTGGACAGTCGGTGGCAAAAGGCAGAAATCAAATTACATTTTCAATATGCGATGCGTACTAAATGTCTGCTGGTGTCAGTTTTGGCTTTCAATGTGCAACATGCAACTTTCAACTTGATGCTTGCTGGCCATAGTTGCGATTGTGTGGGTAAGCGTGTGCGAGTGTGTGTGTTAGTGTTCCTGGCTGCCACATTTTGATTTGGCGCCACACAAAATGGATTTCTTGCCTGTCCATTCAAAACATTTCTATGCGAGGCCACTACAACCAGAGATGCGAATGCAAAGTTTTTTTGTAAATTAAATCAACATAATAAATACTAACTAATAAATACTCATATCAATTGTTAAAGAAGCGACTTAACAGTATGAGTATTTCTGATGTAAAATAACTGTAAGCAAACCTTTATTAATTCATTTTCAATTAAACTCCAGGCTGCATCGCCATAATTTACGGCCTAATGCCGACTGAGTTGGCCATCTCTAAGCCCAGTTGCAGTGTACGTTTGCATTTCGTGTGCGTTTCCCTGTCACTTAATGGAATTTATCACATTTTAACTGTGTGACAGGAGCCAGGCTGCCGGTTGCAGGCTCGTCCGTTTGGCAGGATGTGCAGGATGTGCAGGATCGAGGACCTGCTCATCTGCATCAGTCAGTGGCATGCATGGGAAATGGTGGCCAAAGTGTCACAGTTATTGATTCGGGCCATAAATAATGCATGGCCAACAAGTGTGCCGGCTTGTTTATTTATTACATGATTTATTCACGCAAACAACGCTGCAATTAAGAGCGTTTTTAAGCGATTAAGTGTAATGTCAAATCCGGTAAACTGGCCAGAAAACTTTTGGCCCCAACTTAACGACTCCAGACAGCGATTATTAAATTAAAACGTGCACGGAAAACTTTTGAATCGCGTCGAACGTTGGAAAACTTTCAACTCTCTCGCATTTTCTTCCCCTATAATTTAATTTCAGTTTTTTTTTCCTTTCGCCTTCCCAACTGCAGCGCATAATTTATTATGCGGAGCAGAATCTTGTGCACCAAATTTGTCACATGGGATAAATAATAAGAAGAAAAGTTCTTCCGCAAAAAATGCACCATGATGAGGAGCCGCCAGAGGAGGAACCACGGGATTTGGGACATGGCTATGCCAGATTACTCATACGCCCCTTTGGCAACTTGGAGGAAGGAAGAGTTTCCCATATAATAGTGAGATCGGGCGAGCGTGAAATTAGAGTTAAGCTCGCAGAGATGAGGCTTGGCAATGGGCGATTTATCATAGGTTTATCATCGACGATGACGGTGGATTTTCCACAAATAATTGTGTCAACAGGAGTGTATATAAGTTTATATTTAAGTGACACTTTTTAGAGTAAAGCTCTAGGCTTTCTGCTGTTTGCTTATTAATAAGTAGTATCATTTTTGTGTGTCCTAAAAAAGGTGATTTATATGACAACAATTTACTAGTATTTCGCACTAAATCCAATTATTTGAGGCTGATGTGGCGGCCTTTTTGCCTCTATAAATGGCGTTTTAATGGAGTAACAAGCAAATCGCAGCCAGATCTCTGAGCTTTTTATCGGCGAGACAATTGTCTTGGAACCGCCACTAAATATGTCAGAATAAAGGCAAATTTATACACAAACTGATAAACAGCAATACCAACAAAAGGAAAGCCGGCAAGCAAAAAGGAAAAGGAAATTCATTGAAGGCAAGAAAAAAGGAAAGGAAAGCGATGGAGGGCACGAGTTTTTGGCTGGAGGGGTGCAAAGGCAAAGCTGCAACAATTCCTATCTTGACACTGTCATCTATCCGACTGAAACTGGGGAAATTGGCCCGACACCGGGTATTTTCCCCCGCTCCCCTCTCACCACTCCCCTGCCCATCCCACCGTGGAAAACCAGCTTCATCTCCGCTGCCATCTTGGGCCGTTTGTTGTTGCCTTGGCACGCCTATCACTCGAATTGAATCAAATTACCTTGTAATCTTAACCTTAAGGTTATTTGCCATAGCCCACAAAAAGCGCTTTGTGCTCGACTGCGTTTAGTTACTATTTGAGTGGAAACTGGAACTGGAGGCGGAAGTGGAGGTGGAAGTGGAAAATGCGGGACTCCCCACCCTTGGGCATTTTCCTTTTTCCAGAGCGCGCCGTGAAAGTTGCACCTTTCACACTTGCCCGAGTTTATATAAATGGAAATCTAACATTACGTCCTATCATGATTGCAAAGTTGAAGTGAGTTTGTGCCGAGTGCAAAGCTGCTTCAGATTACTGGTTTCTTGTTGTTTCAGAGCTGGGGGATTTCGAAAGTGTAGCCAGTCAATCAAAGCGTTTGAGGGAAATCAGGCAGAGTATAGCATTGCACTTGGCTGATCCCTCAAGTGGCCCAGTTTTGCAATGAGCCGAGCTCTGGACGGCTTATTGAGAAAGTCCTGATAATGATAAGCAAGTGTACTATGGAATGCTCGTAACTAGCTAAGTATCTTTATTACACACTAGATAAGAGTTAACTTAAAACTCAACCAAGGAACAAATCTAACGCTCGAAGTCTGCTCTTATCCATTTCAATCGTTACTCACTGACACCGTAGAGTGTCCTCATCAACTCGGGCACATACTCATCCCATCTGGACTGGAATATATTGCCGGCCACTGGAGGGCCCATCTCGTACTTCTGGGTGAACTTCATCACGTCAAAGTTGCTATGACCATCGGCGTTGCTCAGCTCCATTTTCCTCTCGTCGAAGTCCAGTTTGTCGGACTGCTGATACACCAGCATAAGATATCGCTGCATGCCACTGTCCTTGGGCGGCAGGGGACCGAAGTACTCCGATATCGGTTGGCCCTTCATGATGTCCAGTCCGGGAACATTGACCACCAACCAGTGGAGCCAGGAGCGATACATGGGATTCTCCCGGTTCGGAGCGTCGGGGCAAATCATGAGCACGGTGTAGAAGGACTCGGGATCCGCATTCCAGTCGAGTCGCGGCTGGAACTTGAGCTCCGTGGGAGTGTAGGTCTTGCCCTCCTCTATATCGAAGGTGTTGTCGTACTTGATCTGGTGAGGAAATGGAAGAGAGTCAACTTGCTGAGATAGAACACCTTGAACTTACCCTCAGCAACTCCCGCGGAGGCTCGTCCAAAATTTCGGGTATCACCGCCATTTCCTTCATTATCCTTCTGACATTCTCGTCGTTATCCTGACTGCGAGCCAGGCCCACAAAGCCCAGGAATATCAAATGCCATGCAAGCAACTTCATGGTAGAGCTACAAACCTGAAAAGTTCGGTCTACAGCGCACTTATATAGTCGATATGTCAATAGCAAATATTATTACAATAATTGAGTAATGGGTAATTATGGCAATTTCCTATGCAGCTCTAAAACGTTTGAACAACGGCTAGGCAAATGTTTACCATATATTTCTGTTGATTGGCTGAACTCAAATTGGTGCAGTGCAATTGATATTCATTCATTTCGATAACTAGCGCAAATTACAGTCACGCAGTGTACAAAACTCTTTGGAATGCATATGCGAGAAGTTTTATTCCGTGAACTAAGTATCTTGAACATTAATGTATTTCTCTATATTTAAATATAGAAATCTGCCCATTTGCCTGAGTAAAATACACAGCTTAATGAGTTCATTCATGTTAAAACAATTAGTTCAAACTTAATCTAATGACTTTTAGCCTTGCACGCATGACTTCACTCTGCAAAATCCAAGGCAAAGCTGGAAAAATATAAAATATTTCATTATGGCTGCCAAAGGATTACATAAGCTGATGCATTTACATGCCAATTATAAAATATTCCAGCTGCTTTACATGATTTCCCCATGCTGAGCAGAAAAAATGAAAAGCTGAAAAAATGCCGGGAAAGGAAAAAGCAAACACAATTCACTTGGCAACATGTGCGTCTAATGTGCGCACATTAGCAACACAAATGCAGGACGCAGGACGAAGGACGAAGGACGACGGATGTGGGAGCCAGAAATAGTAGATGGATCCTGAGATTGGAGACCAGGATGCGGAGGAGCCACAGGAGCCTGTGGAGGACTAGAGCCTGAACCAGAGCCACTCAAGCAGACGAACGCACTTAATTTATGCAATTTGGTTAACAACGTTAAAATAGTAGACGAGGCCAAGAGGAGCCCAAGGATGCCAGACATAAATCAAAATGGAAACAATAACCCGCCAGCGCAGAGTTGGTTAGCTGCACGGCAAGAAAACTCTGAGAACAAAGCTGACAAAATTGTAATTAAATTACACAGTGTAAGTTCAACACATGATATGTGTTTATTGCAAATTAACATAAATACATTCAATGCATAACATTCTCAAAATATGAAATTGTAAATAAAAACTGGCACTATCCACGGGTTAGCTGTCATGTTTTTCTCGCGGTGCACACACACATGTGCAGATTGGGCAACTGTAGCGAAAGGAGTAATAAGGATAATGAAGCGGCAGCGTTTGCGGCATGCAACCATGAGGCACTTGCCATGTAAACGATGATGAGCACGATAATGATGGCATTTCAATGAGCTCACACACACCGAGTGCCCCGAACACGAATTTCCCTCGCTTTCCCGTCGCCGTCGCCGTCGCAATTTCCATCGTCGCCGGCGCTTTTCCTGGACCAATATTTGCTCAAATATTGGCTCATTATTTGACATTATTATAGATTAATTAGCTTATTAATTATTTCAACGTATGGCACGGGGAACTCCACTGATGGTACCGACATGTCGCAGAGATTGCGACGAAAAAGTTATTAATATTCAGGCAATTAGTTGCGAAAAGAAGCTGGGCTTTATTTCGGCTCTTGTGATGGGCATAATTGGGGTTTTAATAACGATTTTTTCAATGTATTTAATAAGTCAGGTAAACGTTGTATTTAAATAAATTAATTTTGGCTTTAACATAGCTCAAATTACAAGTTGATGAGTAGAGAATAATTAACTGCTTAATTAGTAATCTCCTCCGAATCTTGTAATTGCTTGTATTATTTGGCAATTATTTTGTCATTATATATTTATCATTCAATTGTATTCAAATATAAATATCAATTTACCTGTTTAAATGCTTCTATGTCAATTAAAAATTACGCATTATTTTACGATATTGAAACTGTGCTAATCACGCGAGTTCAACGAGCAATCAGGTTAGGAATCGAACCTTGAGTGAGGTCAATAGCCCCCAAGCCGGCTTTCCCGACTTTCCCGAATATCCCTTGGGGTTTTCCCTGCGAATACTACTTAGTTTGTTGGTTGCTGCGTTATCTAGTTACTTTTACAAGTTTTCCCCGCCTGCTGCGATGGAGTTGGCAGTTATCCCGCCCAGGAAACTTTTCCGGAGCTGCGAAACTGCGAGCTCCAGTTGCTGCACTAATTTGCGTGACCTCTTGTGGGTGGCCAAGTGGGTGGTGGGCTGATTTTGTGGGTGGCTAACCAGGTAACCAACTAACCAGACATCAGCAGCCGAACCAACTGAGAAGGCAGCAGCAGCAGAATCAGAAGCAGAGGCAAAGCTTTTGAATGGCATTTCATTTGCGACGCCTTTCAACGCTAATGCCATGGAAAATGCATAAATTGTGGCAACCAAGTGCTGAACTTGCAGCCAGAACAATGCCAATTTGCAGGGAGTTGGGCTAAGATATCAGCTCGTTTAATTTTCCAGCTTATCAGTGCAAGGGCTTCTGTCTGCGAAATGCTTTCAAAGAGTTGGAAACAACTAGGGGTGGCACACAGTTTTGGGCTCCATTTCTATGGCTTTGAAATGCTCACAGTTTCACTTAAGCTGAATTACTTACTTCCCTAAAAGCGAACTGCAGATTTAAGAATTTCACAAAAATCTGTTGCTGTAACAAATTTGTGTAGTTTATAAAGCAAGCATTCCTTGGCAAATCAGTGAATAAAAGAATATTTATATTACTTCATCTACAGCTATCAGAATGATGAAACCAAAGAGGGAAATTCAACTGGAAACTTGAATAGGTTAACCCAAGAAGCAGCCAATCAAAGGAGCACTTCTCGTGGAGGAATCGGGCGTCTTTAAAGTGGGGAAAACCCTTTGGAGCGCTGGGCGATTTGCATACATAAATAAATCAAGATGATCAAAAACATATTCATAGTGCGCCCACACAGCGCAGACACTTGCAACAAAACGATTTTCCACTTGACATAAGCTCAAGTGGCCCACGCCCCTCGACAGGAGGAAATTCAATCTGTTCTTTCCATTTAAACAATTTTCAAAAAACTTGTTTATAACTCAATTTTCGCAGGCACACACACACATACACGCCCACGAGAACGGAAAGTAAAACGAAATAACACTTAAATAAATAAACACAAAAAGTGCTTATCCAATGCCAAAGTTGGGAAATGAACAATTCCATTCTGCGATTGTGAATGTGTTTGATTGTGAATGGAAATGTTTGCTGGCTGGCTGGAGAGGGGAAAGTGGAAAATGGGAAATCCTCTTGTCTGAGTTTTGGTTCACACGCATGTAATACACAATGGCTGTAGCCATTGTGTTGTTGCAGCTCTTAACATGGCACGCGAAGAATCCTCCAAAAAGCGAAATGGATATACATATCCTGCCGTCTCCCTTCAGCGCGGCGTGTTTGCCAAAGGATACAACGCTGAAATTTCCAAATGGCATTTCATGCATCTATCTGTGTGCACATTTCGGGGGCTGCTTCCCAAAAGGGGCGTGGCAGGCGCATTTTTAAGTGCTGTCCAAACTTTTTAAGTACCCTAAGTTTTGCGGAAAAGCTATTAAAGGCTTAAGTAACTTCCATTAGTTTATGGATATTTCGAGCAGTTTTAGTTAGCTAGATTAACTGGTTAGACAAATTGATTTAAAGTATTTTAGAAAAATGGAAAACTCTCTAAAACATGTGCACAACCATGGAGCTGCTCAGCTCCCCCAGTCATTCGTATTCATATCTGTTATTGACATTTTATGCATGACATTCCCAACCCATCCTTTCGGCATCCTTATCCCATGTCAAGGGAACGGCGGACAGGACAAAAAGTTGGCCTGAAAATGACGCGAGTTGTCATCGTGAATTAAAATAATTGATTTATTTTAACGCAAGTTAAGCGAATAAACAAACTGATGGAATCGCCAGTGGGTGGAGCTGCTGGTTTGTTTTTTTGGGCGCAAGGGAAAATCGTGGAAAATCATAAAAAGGACAACCGCACTCGAAGTTGTCAGCCGCAGAGGAAAAAGCGAAAAGTGCTCTCCACTTTTTGCGCATTTAAAAATAAATATGAATTTAAGGACAAAGGCCAGGGAGATGGGAAATGTGCTGTTGATGAAATTATTAGCGAAGTGGACAAATTACCAAAGGGTTTCTTCAGGCCCGCAGGCACCTTCACTTCTTATCTCGACTCGCGCGCAATGTTGTGTAAATTGTCAAAAATTATTAATTGCCCTCGTAATTCCTTGACTTGCTAGCCAGGGGCGTGGTTCGCAGGACAGGAGAGGATAGAACAGGCAGCCCAGTTTAATTAGCCAATAAATGCCCCGGCGAATGGGAATTAATGCCGCTTGTTAACCGTCGGCGATTTGTTATCGTTAACAGCGAGTATTTTCTTGTTATTTCGCTGCATATTTCCCTGGCTTTAGGCTCCTTTCGGGTTGCTAGGACCCTTCTGGGTTAATCGTTTTGTTGCCTGCTGGCTGCGAACACCCAGAAATACTCAAGGAATACCCACTCTTTTTATTAGACGTCATTAATATTTTTATTGGATCTGGCTGGCAACTTTCGGCTGCGGTTCGTTAATAAACACATAAACGCGAGTTATGCGCTTCACTGGAACGGGAAAGGCATAATTCGCAGAATTACGAGCAGTTAACTTTATCAAAATTTGGAGTGGCAGCTTTTGAATTTCAGCTTTAAACTCAAGTGCCTTATATCCTTGGCTAAAACTATACCAAAATAACATATGACTATAAGTAGTTTATCCATCGCCTTGAAAGTTCCTTTAGCAACTTTTAAATGTGATTCTTATTTAACTGCATCATGCGGAGATTTAAAAGTTGCAGGTTATTGTAAGGCAGCCAATTCGAAATGGCCTGAGAACAATCTCGCAGAAACCACTCCACTCCACTGCACTGCAAAAGTTTAGGGCTTATTCGGTTCCATTGTCATGCATTTATCCAGACATTTCATTTGGCCCATAAGCCTTGCCTATTGCCTTAGTTTTTATCTCGGCTTTTGCCACAAATTGCATTCAAATGCAAACCGCAGGAGTCACATTAGGATGCAAGGAGTCGTAACCCAATGCGGCCATACTTTGTCTTCCAAAAACCCCCCACAAAATCGCTTTTCCCCCAATCTTGCCCCAAATTGGGGCAGCTTCAGTTGGCGAAAGAGACGGCAGCAGTGGGCGAAAGAGAGCCAAGATGCCAGGAAGTTCTACGAGTATTTCTGCTTTATTGCGGTTTATGAATCGGTTCATAAATAAGCATATGTGTGTGTGCAAATGCACTTACCATACGTCTGTGTACGCAGACAGTGCGTTTCACAGCCATATGGCCCAGAAATATCAGTGACTCTAAAGTTTCAGCACACACACATATTTGTATTTTAATTTACTTGGAAATTTAGTAATTATTTACTTATAATTTTAGTTGTTTATTTTATTTGATTGGAGGTTTCTGCAGTAGCGAAACGCACCTTACTTCGCTTGGTACGTAAACCCAATTTGCGTCGGAATAGCTGAATTTCTGCGGATGGAGCAGAGAAATTGCGGAGCTGCAGCTGGGAAACAAGTAGAATTTCACTGCTGACTGAGTTTTTGCTTGGCCCACTTCCTGCAACCTCACCTCACTCACCTCACATGGGACTCATTTTGGAACGAGGCCTTAAGTTTGTCCCGAACCTAAAATGTAAAGGTATTAAAAATTAACCACAAATTCGAAGGACTTTGTTATCGAAGTACACTTCATTCAGATGCCTTGCAGCAGTGCAAAAGTTTACGCCAATAAATAATGAAGAAAAATTGAATAATACTTCTGGCAAGACAAAACTTGGCCATTATCAAACATTACCGAAAGTTTGCCGTCCGAATTTTACAACAAATTTAACATTAATTTGACAATTTACATCGCAGCAGCCAAATGGCCCGAGGACTGCGACGCAAAGTAAATGAATGAATGAAGTGAATGAAGTGAATGGGGGCGGGAAAGTGTAAACCAAATGAATATTCAATTTCGAGTTTAAAAGTTTCCAAATTATCCAAAGCAAACACTTTTTACTCGCCACTTCCAGGGGCAATTTTCAATTGATATATACATATACTCGTATGTTAGTGGAAATGGAAGTGCAGCTGCGATTCATAAAAATTCAACAATAATTAACCCAAAAAACGCTCTTAAATTTCGTGCATCAAACTCTGCATCAATAGTCCTTCATTCGAGGCACTCAAAATATTTATCACTGCACTGCGAAAACTACCGAATAAAAACGAGCGAAATATGTGTGCACTTTCATTGATTGAACGCTGCGGAGTCAAAAAAGGGCCTCTATTAGGGGCCATTGGCAGAGTTCTATATCAAATTCCACATCTATATTTTAGCCAACTCTCGCATGCACAATTCCCAAAGTGAAAAATCCGGCGAAAAAATGAAACTGGTCCAAAAAATAGGTAACAACGACGGACGACCATGGAGACCATAAATTTTCCACTCTGCCTACGCTCATTTGCACAGCGGATTAAAGGGTCTCGTCGGGGTTTTGCACTCCCCAATTTCCCAGCTCCCCAACATCCCAGCTCCCCATTTCCCCGATTTTCCGATTTCCCAGCTCCCCCCACTCACTTTGTCTCGCCCACCATTTATTATGCCTTTGCGTAGGGATTTTCTTGGTTTTCGTTGCGCTATTTCTTTATTTTTTGTTCATAGTCCGCGCGGCGGAAAGCTTGCAAAAGTGATTAATGCAAAAGTTGGCACCATGGACTGGGCTCTGGGTCCGAATCCGGGTCTGAATCCGACTCCGACTCCGAATCCGAGTCCTGGCCAAAGGACCAAACAAATTTGCCAGCGCGAATAGAAAACGCCGCACAACTCTGGCATTTTTATTGAATTGCGAGCTCCGGAATGCGTCTGCCTCTATGGCCAGTCCATTTACCTGAAAGGACCAAAGGACGAAGGGTTGACTGGGCTGACAGGGAGGTCCTGGCGCAGTTTTGACTACAACTGTGCGGATTAAAGCATGAAATACTCTGAAAATCGGCTTTCGGCAGCAAAGAGTACTCCGCACAGGTGGCAGCTTCCACAACAAAATGTTAAAGGTACAAGAGGAAATATAAAAGAAAATGTTGGGAAATGTTGGAATCAAGTCGAAAGTAAACACCCTTTCCAGGAGAAAATGGAAAATGCTATCAACGAGTTATTTCATATTTATTCTTCATCAATTTACATGTCTGAAACTTAAATCGAATATCTTTAAGTTAAGTTAAAGGACAAGTTCCATGGAAAAGCTGAACACCAGCGTTTTAAGCCCAAAGCAAACACATTTTCAATAAATACGAAACGAGCTGGAGACAATAAAATGTCAACCAAATCAAGAATCAAGTATTCCACTCCCACTGCCCACCCGGAAAATGCCGAAAAGCGGGGGAGGGGCGGGGGTTTGCCGAGGTCTGATGCCTATCAAGCCATCAAACTGGGAAACGAGTCCTGTCGCCGGGACTTAAACAAAAGTCGAAGGACCAGGGCCAAGTGTCACTGACATCGACCGGGGAAATGTAGAACTGGGAAAAGGAGGACTGGAAAAGCGGGGGAAATCTAGGTGGAAAAGCACCCTGGCGAGGCTTTCGTTGTTCGGGCTGATTTTAGCCTGCATTATTGATGGTAATTTTAAAACGTGCCCTACAATATTTTACACATTTGCCGGATTTACAGTTTCGCTCCATCTAAAAATTCCGCACCAACCCCATGGATGAGTTCCCAGCTCCCTTCAGCTCCCCCAGCTGCTCAGCTTTCGTTTCGATTGACGCTTATCTTAATGGACCAAACATATGGCAATGGCGACCCGTGGAGCCGAGTATCGAACGTGTTGATAATTTAAATAAGCTACTTTCCAGCTCCACACTCCACATTGCGCATACGCAGCGTTGGCGGCCCTTCAAACTGCCTGTCGTCGTTGCGATAAGCGACGGTAAATGATTTTTCGATTTCGTATTAATTTTCGCTCGTCAAATCCCAGAGAGATTTGTGTGCCAGGCGTGTGCCGGGCTTCATTAAAAAAATCTTTGGCATTTTTGCATGCATAGATGTTTAACGTTCTTTGTTTTTCATGGGGGGGAAACAGCATATTGTGGGGGAATTTACACAAATTCTTTGCATATTTGGTTAGAAGTGGGGATGTGTCTGGATTTTTAAGCAGGGCTTAGAGCGGGTTACACTTAATTGATTGCTTTCGAGAGCTCAGCTAATACATATGTACTATATATTGGCATTACTTGATTCTAACAACAAAATTATAAGTTTTATACGCATATTTCCTTCAATATTTTTGTAATAACATTAACCAGAACTTCAATATATTTATAACAGATCCAAATACTCAAAATTAGAACTTCCTGATCCGCTTATTAACGAAAATTCCAAGGATGCCCAAGGAGGACAAGCCGACCTGCACATGTGCAATCTAAGCGTATTAGCAAAAACCGAGAAGTCAAGGAGGGAGCACACAAAAATCAAATCAATTTTAATTTGGGGGGAACAAGCAGCCGGAAAAGCGGGCGATGGCCAAGGCAGGCGAGGAGGAAAGCAAAGAAAAGCAGAGGAAAGTCGGAAAACTCAGACAGCAGACAACCCCTTGGCCACAGGACAACCCTCGATTGCCTGTGCTTAGCATATGTGCATAAATCTCGGGCCAGTCGAGCCAAGGGGCGATATCCTGGCGATGGTCTTTGGAACAATCTAATAAAATGTCTAAACGCTTCAATGACAATTCGAGCATGTAAAGTATACATACATATATACGTGGGGTGCAGATACGTTCGTCCGCATAAGGAGAAGTCGGAAAATGAAGGCATACATGTTGCATGTGGCGCATAAGCCGTGTTGTACACTCTCCATCAGCTCGGACCGCCTTCGTTTCCTGCTTCATCCTGCCACCCTGAAAAGTAGGCAATAATCGTAAGTGAAACTCCATCGTCGTAAGGGGCAGAGAATCTGGTTGGAGGGAGTTCAGTGGCTGACCCCTCAAGTCCTTTGTGTGCTTTAAGTTGTGGCGCTTTGTAATTGAATTAAATGAGATTTCAATATGCGGGCACATGCTTCAGCGGATTTAATCGAAAGCGGCAGGGGAAATGTATCGATGGAAGGAGCCTGATTTCGACTTAAAGATTAAACATGTTGCCAGGGGGTATTTCCTTTTATTTTACTGAATTAATACTTTCGTAGATTTAAATTAAATGTTAAATATCATGGGTATCAATTCTGCCCCTTTCACTTTTCAATATCAGCGCGTCTGCTGAATTTGAAGGGTGCATTTTAAAAGTTTTTATTTGAGTTACTCCGAGTTGCTCCTCCTGGCTGATAGTCAACATGCAAACTTCAATCAACACCGGCAAATATCAGCCGGTATCAGCCAAATAGAGAAAGGCCAAAAAACTTGGCTCTCCCAACTGTCCTCTGTCCTTTGTCCTGCATTGTGTAATTTTTCAACTTGAGACTGACAACTGCAAAAAATGGGAAAGCCAAGGAAATGAAGGAGGAGCAGCGCAAAGTTTTTGTGACTTCTTATCGTTTGCCCAACTGCGGTGAGGGAATTTCCTCAGTGCAAAAAGAGCAGGACTCAAGGGGTGCTGACTTTGACCATTGTTTTATTTACCTGGCCGCCAACTTTTCGGTCTCAGTGTGTGTGTATTTATATCGCATGATTGAATCTTGGCCAACAGCAACTTTTTCTATTAACTTTAATGCCAGGCAACCAGCAGCAACCAACTAACCAGGTGTGGTGTGGTATCTGCCAGTGTCTCCACCTGTTTTTTTTGCTAAATGAACTTGATTTTTATCGTTTTCGTCTTGCATTTCGACTTTGCCATTTTCATTTTCTTTTTTATTTTCCTTTTCTTTTTCTGGTTCTGTGTCTGTGTCTGTGTGTGTGCTCGTGTATATTGATTTCCAACGTCTTCCACTCGGCTTGACTTGACTTGTTCAAGTGGTTTTCATTATTTATACCCTTAACTGGGGGCAATTACTTGAAATCACTTTGGGCTGCGTTAAAAAGCCAGCATGTATTAATTGGACTAGAGCCTGGAATCTGTGAAAGTTTACTTGGTAAATTGTAACCTCATTTTAGGTATAGGGTATTTAAGAAATGTGCATTATATTTGTAGAAGCCACATCAATTGTTGCTGATGAAAAGTAACCAGAAGTCAAAGCTCTTTTGTGCTTTCTGGGATTTTCCTTCTATTTGACAATTTTCAGTGAATTTCGCAAGTTCAATTATTGATGAGCTGTCAAGTTGCGCTAAATTAAGGACCGCAAATAACACAGGTAAGAGTTAATTAGGAGCGAAATGGCACCGCTGAATGGAAGAGGTACTATAAGAACTTTGCGGAGCTTTGTGGAGGCTGCCTGGGAATCGAAAGCAATTATCTCAATTTAATTGCATGGCTTGCAGCAGGATTTCGAGTGCATTATGTAATTTACTCATTAAAACCATTACACATTTGCCTCAAGTACACAATGCACATGTCAAACAAGTCTCTGCGGATGTGTGTGTGCGTGTGTGTGTGTGTGCGTGTGTGTGTGTGTGTGCGTGTGTTTAATGTAAAATATTGGCATTGTATGACAAGCTCATTAATTATGCAGCATATCGCAGTTTATCAACACAATCGTCTACTTCGAGGAGCCTAACTCCCCTCCAGGCCACTCCCCTCATCCCCTCGCCACTCTGCACCCCATCCTTGTGGCATAGTCTCGTATTTAATTTATAACCCGAAAACCCAAAGTTATACATTTTAACAGGATATGAATAAAGTTGAAGACAATAAAAGCAAATAAGGCAGACAGCAGCTCAACAGAGGCAGCCACACAGAGACAGACAATCCGACGGATGCGAAGGCGGAAGATTCGGGGAGTCGGAAGATTCATTATCTAGCACAACACACATCCCAGTGTGTGCGTGTCCTGCGAGTTCCAGAGGCATAGGAAGTCAGGGAAGGAGTCTAGATTGAAATTGAAAGAGGTAACCGTGTTTTACCGTGGTATGAGGATTCCAGACTTTGACTGAAAGCTGTACTATGCCTATACCAATCCATCAAAAACGATATATTATGAATATGCATTGCAGTTCTGCATTCATTAAAGAACTCCCCCCCTTTTGAAGTTCCACCTGCGCCTCTGGCAGGCCAGCATCTATTCATTTCAGTTTTGTTTCTATGCGTATTTAATGAGCAGACGTGCGTGCAAATTCGAGCTGCGAGCATCTGGAGTCGGAGTCCCGCCTATGTCCTTAAAGAAATCCGTAATCCTGGCAAGTGTTACATGGCAGTGGAATGTGGAATGTGTGCGGGTGCAAATACGTGAACGGCCAAAATGAAACCAAAACTTTTCATGCTCGATCGCTGGGGCAACAAAATAGGAAAATAGGAAAGTGGGAAAATAGCAGCTGAAACGTGCATTCTTCTACTTGGCCACTTAGAAAACGAGGGACTACGTGCAAAAGTTTTCCATTTCCGCTTAGGCAAACATTAAAGCTGCCAGAACGAGTTTACAACGAGCTGTGAGATACAAGGATACAGCGACTCACGGACACACACGCACGCCAAAGGACCAAATGGGAGCAAAAGGACGCAGAAGCTGCTGGAGATAATCAATGGCCAAAACGGAAATGAGAAGCGCTGATAAATCAAATGCGAAAACGAAAATTCAGCAAATAAAGCCAAGCGGAATAAATGAAACGCCAGAAAAGTTTAATTGCAAAACGGAGGGAAAACCAAGAGTAACGAGGATTTAAGGGAATTTCGAGAAGGGAAAGCCAATAAAAAACCAAGCCCTTCTGCTAAAGGCTATAATTAATATGTATATTTTGAAGACTTGGCATATAAATCAACTTTTATACGAGTCATTAACAAGTTTGCAAACAAAATAAACGTTTTATAACATGCAAATCATTATTTTCATTTGGAAACACTTTAAAAAGTCTCCTTAACTCCACATGTTAACTACCAAATCCAACCTGTTGACCGGACTTGGGGTTTCGTTGCAGATCCCTTTCGGATTTTCCCCTGCCCCGCAGCTAATCCGCCGCACAAACTCTGCCCACTCCCAATTAGCGCCATTTATTTGGGGGCGCCCCCAATTAAAGTCTTAGGGCGCCAACAAAAATGCGACGCCTTCGCCTTTGCCTTCCGCGATTGTAAACAATTTCGCCGCTGGCCCATAACTCTAAGCCAATAGTCAACATGGGAAAATAAAACAAAGCAGCGACCAGACGACACACTTGACGTCGGCGTTTTCCAGGGTTTTCCGGGTTTCCGGCTCCGGATTGTTATGGGGCACAACTTGAAAATTTCAACAATGGCAAAATGAAGCAAACGAAGCGGCGAAGCCACTTTAAGCCCCGCAAATCCATAAGGCAAACAAAATGGATTTCAAATAGAGAAGCGCGCCAGGATTGTGGGGATGCCCCAGCCCACGAGCTTCACTGTACTACAGGGCAAATCGACTCTGATGGAGCGGGACCATGGCAACCAGCCCCTCGACGTGGGCATTGTTGCCACGGCACAGTGGTTAATAAATGGAAATTATTGTTAAAATGAAGTAAGACTCAAGTTTACAAATTATTTGGAATTTTGCAGGAACCATTTAGTTGGAATATTGATTATTATTACAGCAACCATTTAGGAACAAATACTATTCAGTTGCCAACTTGCCCCACTGTGCCGTGTCGATAATGCCACACAATATTTTCACAGTGGTTACACCAAGAAGGCAAATTGCCCCGGAGTCCGGGGAGAATCCAAGGAGGAGATATGGTGGAGGGCAGGGGGAAAAGCCGCCATCGGGTGTCAACATCACCAGAAGCGCAAAACCAAAAGTTTGTTTTCCAGCCATTTTTTGTACATTTTTTTCCAGCTCTGCTACGAAATTTCTTTGTTCTTTTCCTCATTTTTGTACACTGAGCTGGAGGCTGACATTTCTGCCAAGAAAATTGAAAATTTTCGACTAATCGCAATCGATATGCCTTGCCAAATGTCACTCAGCCGGGCGGCAGACTGGGAAATGGGGCGGGAAATGGGGTGGGAAATGGGATCTGTCTGCGATTCGGTTTTGTGCAAACAAATAAATTGAAGAATACTCGAAAATTAAATAAATATTTGGCATTTTTCAGCTGCAAATAAATTACAATAATGAATGAGTCGCCAGTTGTGGCACGAGAGCTGTTCAGACTCCCGGCAGTGGGATAGATAAATTACAGTCGAGTTGACAAATTAAGTTGCCACCAGCTGAGGCGCTTGTAAATGGATAGCTAATAAGATTTGCACTCTGCAAGTTGTTGGTTCGCAGTTGATTAAGCGATCTTCTTCAATGAGTAAGAAACAGAGCAGTTTAAAACTACAAAGGACATCACATCACCCTTGCAGAATAAAGAGCTCACACCTTTAAGGACTCAATCGCCGCATTTCACGACCTCCTCCTCCTTTGGGTGGCCGAAAGTCACACACTCGACTGGATCCCCATCGGGGGCAAATTAAAATCGACGCCCCATAACGAGGCCATGCCACGCCCACCATCAGCGGCACATGCGGCCATTCGAGGCGCCACTGCCACTGGATTCCATGGCCAGAGGCGTCTGAATGCAAAAGGGGCTCCAACTAAATTAATTAATATTTATTACCAAACTGTTTAAGTGTAGAACTGCCAAGTGAATATATATAGAGGCGGAAAATGATGGATCCCCCTCTGTCCACGTCCCTGCCTCACTCACCCCCCCACTGCCCGCTCTCGCCTTGGAACAGGAACAACACTGCGCGTCGTGAGCATAATTCACAGCTGAGTGAATTTTAAGTGGTTATTGCAAAAGTTGGCAAAAAGGCGGCATCAAGTAGCGAAAGTGTTGGCTGCTCCCACTTTCACTCCCCCTTCACACTGGCGCACTTTTTATTGGGTTACAGGAGTGTGTCGAAGGGGGAGAGGGGAGGGGAGCTGCGTCTAGGAGAAATTAGGTTGAGCATTATAAATAATTTGATTAGCCCTAATTGGCATGAACTTGCAGCAAATGCCAGCGCAGCTTCCGCCGATGAGATTGGCATAGCTCCATATCGACAGAGATGACAGGTTGGCTAACTTTAAATTTAGTTTTATAAATAATTTAAGAATAAATATTTTACAGAACTGTTTGAACAAACATTGGCTAACTAAGTGTAATAAATGAAGTTACCCTTTAAGCATTAGTCAATTCCTCAATCACGCGACCATCTCTGCAGCTAACATCAGTTCGCAGTCTGGCATTTATGAGTGACAGACACGCGCAGCCGGGAAATTCGTCGGAAAAGCCTTCGCCAGACGGAAATGATTATTATATAATTGAAATTGATAGCGGGCGGGGGGTGGTGGATTATCGGTTAAGTTGCTTGGCCCACTTCAATTATTCATATAAACGAAAGAGTCCAATTTGATTCCAATTAAAGATGCAAAGCCATCTGCGCCAGGACCTTCAGTCCGACGGCTGGAATAAGCCAAAGGCCAGAAGAAGTCCTCGAAGGTGGAGCCTTTCACTTGTTTGCCTCACGATTTCGAGCCCAAGGAAGTTCGTGCTCAAGTCGATTTGGAAGTTCGCCAGCTGAGAGGGAAACTCAGAGGTCGAAGGTGCAGTAGCTGGAATGGGGTTTGTAAAACAGGATGAACGTTTAATAAGAGCCAAGAAATAATGGCACACTATCTGTATTATGTGCAAATACAGCTCATAAAAGGGCAGGATGTAAACGTATTCCTCATTTGACTAACTGCAGCAGCAGCTTCGCCCCCAAACTCATCCGATAAGTAGTTCGCATCGGTTATTGCATTTCAGTTGTCCAACCCATCAATGTGAAGGGCCACAGCAGCTGGTCCACAATCCCAACCCAAACTCAATCCCAATCCCAATCCCGAATTCCGAATCCCGATCCCTATCCCTACCGAAAAACAAACCCTGCCACTGGACAGAGCGAATTGATGATGCATACGGCAAACACGAGAAGCAACTACAAACAGGGAGATGTTCGGGGTAAAAGACAATGACAATTGCATTGACATTTCGACAGAGGGAACTCTGCTCGTCCTCGAAGCCCCGTGGAAACCCCCCGTGGAAGCCCCCCGTGGAAAGCCCTCCAGGATTCGTCCTGGCTGCCAGACCGAAACATGACCATTTACGGGGGAAGCTATCGATTGCCATTGCTTGATTTTGTCATTGGGATTTGTTGTCAGTTTGATTTTTGTGGGGTCCATTTCGACTGAATGGCTGGCAGGTGCACTGCCAAAAAAGTGTAGCTAAATCAGACTTCGCCTCACTTCTTTGGGTTGAAAGTAAACTTCAACTTCTTGCCGTGTAGCATTGGGCGTATTTGTATTGGTTAGCAGACCAGGTCCATTTCTAGCTCAGTTTTCGCCGAGTTTATTTAGTTGTCATTGCAAAAATGTTTGCTTATTGTTAGTGCGTTTTCGAGCCAACACTGCTTCTTTGGCATATTGAGCTGCTGGGCATTTAGTTGCATCACTATCAAATTTCACAATTTACCCGAAAATGCTGCTCTCTCTTCATTTCATATTCAATTTGCTGGCGCCTCTCACAAAATGAAAAGCGCCTGCAGGCGGACAGCATTTTCCGTGCACTTTCCTCTGTAATTGGCAACTGCAATTGGAAATTTTACAAAGGCCTTGCACCACGCCCACTCGCCTCGTTCCGCCCCATTTGCCATTTCCCATGCAGTTCAATGCGTTGATCAGTTCATTTAATTCCTGATTCGGAAATTCCCCCGATTCGTCGTTGGCCATTTTAAAGCCGAATTTCGTTTTAATTGTGTGTGTTTGTCTATTCGGTTTTATTTTCCATTTAATGCTAATTGCATTGCGTTTTAGTTGCGGAACGGCGATAATTAAAACGAAAGTCCAAAATGCTTTTGGTGTTTCGGAATTGGCATGAAATTGATTTGAATGTAATCCAGTTAAATTAAATAAATACATCAACATTTAAGCTGGCGGAAAATTCGAATTTTTCATTTGGCTCTATTCGTGTTTTTATAATTATATTTTAGTATTTGGTAAATTTAGAAAATTGCGCTTATTATTCGATTCTTATCTTTTTGAAACCATTTATTGTGTTGTTGCTTTTAGAAAGTATTTTTCCTCTTTAAAGCAAATGAGACACCTGCCACTTGAAGAGCTTTCTCCGCTGCAGTTAAGGGATTTGGGTGTCCGCAATGAAAACGAAAATAATTTCACCGAAATTCCCGCTTGTGACCATGGCAACCAAAATCGACGGAATTGCTCGGCCAGTCGCTGGCTGGCCACGCCCCCCACTTGCCACGCCCGATCCGCCATAAGCCGCTTAAAAATCTGAAAAGAGAAAATCCTTCGGTGGACGGGGTCGCATTTTTCTCCAGAGCGGCACATTCAAAATTCGCACTCGAAACTCATTACAACAAAAGGTGCTTCATGGCGACCGGTAGGTAGCACCACCGCCTGTTCTGGTGACTCAGTCAGCCCACTTAAGTCCACCCGAGGGGCACTGCCCGTAATCAACTCGCCGCTGCATCCCTGTTTTCCCTTTTTTCCCCCATTTCCCATCCCCCATTCGCCGCCCACCACCGCCCACTGCAGCGGCTTGTCGCACACCTTCAGCTGCACTGAAAAGAAAGTATGTCAACTTCATTTCACTGTTACCTTTATTTGCAGTAGGATATCCCAGCTAATCTTAAACAAGCGAGTGTTATTTGAGGATGTGTTTCACACAGGAGTGTCGGTATCCCTTTTTCATTGTTAGAAATGCATTTCTTTCAGTGCACCGCTGCTCCAGCGAAGGCACCTTTTTCACTTGCACAACTCGGGGGCGCAGTGCATAAGAAAAAAGTTGTGAAAAGAACAATGGGTGACACGACACTCCTGCGCCACTGGCAGTGGCAGTGGTGGATCCCATGGAACCCCTGGATACCCTGTACCCCCCTCAGTGCGCCCCTGGGCCAGCCCCCGTCGCAGCGCCCACTCTGGACGCATTCTGCTCCTGTCAGCCTCACAATGCCAGGGCACTTAAGCCATTGCTTTTTGATGCTTCCAGCCCCGCTTGGTTCGCCTCGTGGGTGTGGGCTTCGTGGGCTTCATGGGCGTCTGATTTAGGAGGGGTGCTGCAGGGATGGTGCGGGGGTGCAGGAGTGGCAGGGGTGCAGGGGCTAGGGCTGTGATTGTCCCAGTTTCCGGTGTCGTCCGTGTGTGGGGATTTTTCTCATTTCGCTTTGAGAGTTCAGCGTGTCAGGGGGCGAAACCCATTTGCCTGTCTTCTAAAACCCGCCGCCCCCAACGATCCACTTCCACCCCCCTAGCTGTCGCGCTCCCCCTTCCCCCGCTCCACTCCACTCTCAACTCCCAGTTGCAGTCACTTATTCCCTTTGTGTTTGGTTCTTGGCCATGTGGACAGCTACCAATAATTCTGATGCACAGTGCAAAAATGTGATATGATTTATTGTAACAATAGGCGAAAAAGAGAAGGACAAGTTATAGAGACATTCGCTGTTGAAAATACTATTTGCGCTGTAAAAAACTCGTACTACTTAATAAACTCGATTTTATTTGTCCAAAAATAAGCTGAATTTTCTCAACAGCATTCGAATTTTGGGTCCAAGTATGGAATGCCATATCTCGTTGAACTCGTGATAAAATTCTCTTTCAGATGGCATTTACACTTTGAAATGTAAAATTTGGCCATTTTTCGCAAAAAATCATGATGTAACCCCTTACAAAAAATGAAAAAATCATTAAAAATTTTTCTTATTAATTTATCAACAAAAATTTATGTGAAGTTTGTCTAGATCATTACCAGTAAAAAACAGTCACTCTTGGGTCTGTGCATCTCATTTTGTCCGAGTTATGACAAAAAATCCCGTAATGAGACTGTTTTCATAAATCAATTTTTTGGTCAAAAATAATGCTTTTTTTTTTCGGAACCATTCAAAAAACTTGTCAAAATGTGGAATGCCATACCTTGTTAAACTCGTGATAAAATTCTCTATAGATGCATTCCACTTTGAAAAAATTGGTCAAAATGATTTTATATTTTTTTTTTTATCATTATGGAATTCTAATTACCAGTAAAAAACAGTACTCTTGGGTCTGTGCATCTCATTTTGTCCGAGTTATGACAAAAAATCCCGTAATGAGACTGTTTTCATAAATCAATTTTTTGGTCAAAAATAATGCTTTTTTTTTTCGGAACCATTCAAAAAACTTGTCAAAATGTGGAATGCCATACCTTGTTAAACTCGTGATAAAATTCTCTATCAGATGGCATTCACACTTTGAAATGAAAATTTGGACTTTTTTCGCAAAAAATGATGACCCCTTACCAAAAATGCCAAAATTTACGAAATTTGTTTGTTTGTAAATAGTCCAAAAAAATGATATGGATAGTTAGTCCAGATCATTAGCAGTAAAAAAGAGTCACTCTTTAGCCTGTGTAACACTTTTTGGCCGAATTATGACGAGAAAGCTGTCCAAGAAACTGCAAGGTTCGGCAGCTCATAAAAATAGCTTATGTTGGATACAGCTAATATTTTCGTACAGTGTTGCTGTAGTCGTCTGCCTGCACCAATCCCGTTCTAAACCTCCGTTGAGGTTGTCAGCAGGTAGATGTCCTGGCTAGGACTCGACATTGTTCCTAGTCTGGGTGCTGGATGCTGTTGCTCCTGGCTGCCAGGATGTGTGTGTGCCCGAGTGTGTGCGAGGTGGTGTGCGGGGTGAGTGTGTGTGACAATGATGGCGTTGGCATTGACGTCATTGGCATTGGCGTTGTTTGGACCCAGGCGTTTGGCATTCAACTCGAGGAGCAGACATCGGCGGGGATGATGGGGAGGGCGGGGCAGGGGGGGTCGAAATGAGAATCCTGTTCAAATGCAGCCCCATTATTTATGCTTTTTAGGTACGTGCCATAAGCAGGATGAGCGAGGAACCTTCGTTATCTGCCTAGCAGGTGAGTCCTGCTCCTCGTCCTTTGGCTCCTGCGCTTCGATTACGCCTGCAAACATCTTCAATTTGCAGTTGTCGTACGATTTAATTGTTATTGTTATGCATCCCTGGGTTCAGGCCGCCCTCAGTCGCATCCACAGGATAATTGTCCTTCAGTTGGCTTTTAATTTGGATGGCCGGCAGTTGAGTGTCCCTTTGTCCGGCAATTACTTAGCATCGGGATCAGGACTCCTGCTTCAGGAGTCAGGATTCAATAGGCCGAGAGCCCAAACCAAACACATTTTAATTATTTTACGTTAGTGAATTGCACTTCAAATTAAATAATTACACTCCTTTCTTAGAATCTGCTAATCGGAACATTCGCAATCAATAAAAAAACTTTTAATTGTGCCACGATTTATGCATTCCGCATTCATTGTCAGCTGAGGAAACTGAAGAGAAACCTAAAAAGTTTCCCAGCCATAATTAAACAATTCAATAATACAATGGAACATCCCGGGGCCATCAAGTTTTCCTTGGCCCATGCAAATGATGCTTGAAAATGGCTAAGAAGAAGATGAAGATAGTTAGGAAAATGGGAGGGGGGGGAAAAGAGAAGGGGTGCACGAAAAGTTATAACAGAAATTCAATAGGGCACATGCAATTCAAGAAATTATTGTGCAATTTCAATAACTTTTCAATTGGGTTTTCAATTTGCTGCACACTTTGTTCCCCTCCATCTTATCTTCCTCTGCTGTTTTTTTTGCATATTGAAAACTTTATTTTATCTCTTTCTGTGACCCTCCACCCAAGGAACTTTAACAACTTCTTCGAATCCATCTCCTCCATTGTGCTCCAGTGTCCATGAAGGAATCGTCGATATCCGCTTTATGGATAGTAGTTATTCGAGAGCTGGTGAACTGTTGAGCTGGTCAGGTCGGCCAAATTATGACCGTGTCTAGTCCTGGAGTCCTCGTACCTGAATAATAATCACAAAATATGGCGCCATTGGACTGCAACTCCAAGGGGCTTAACTGGGCAAACAATACTTTTAATATGGCGCTGCATAAAAACTGCATAAAATATCTGGCTCAGCCGCAAGCCGGAATGCAAACAGCCAGGTTCCCAGGTATCCAGATACCCGGTTACCCGGCCGGGCCAAAAGGCAAACAATGCAATTTCAATGTTCTGGCCAAATCCACCTTGCCTCCATTCCAAATATGCGGCATGGGAGAACTTCTTCACTATTATAAACATGAAAAACAGCGCGCAAACTTGTTGAAAAACTGTGGAGAGAGCTGCAAGAAACCCTGCCCTGCTAAGGCATGAAAACGCAACTCAAGATACATCCAACTTGCAGATACATGTATACAGTGCACTGAGAAATATTTACCAATTTTAAACGTTATGTGCCTATATTGGTAGTTTCTATCCACTAAATCCCCTTATTTCCTTTACAAGATTAGTTACAGTGTAGCGCCACGGATGTGTGTGAAATATTTGCATTTGCTTGGGTTCTGTAGCAGTTGAGATACGTGCGCGTATCCAGCAGATACGCCTTCTCCGCCGCAGTCTGAAGTCTGAAGTTTGTCTGTGGCCGTGGGGCGAATGCTGGCGTCCTAAAAGGTAAGTTTCCGCATTGAAACAATATTTGCCCTTCAGATTCGGCGGCGGCGGAGTCTGTACTCCTCGTGCAAAGAGTGGGTTGTGTTTGGGATGGGGTTTTGGGGCCAGGAAGTGGGTGGTTCTGGCAGATGGGTGGTTGCTGGCCTCTCATATTGGCCAGCACGTGCCGCGGTCTTCGCAGTTTCGCTAAACCAAAACCATTAATCAAACAATTAGACCTGAAGCAGCACAGCCCTGGCTGCCGCACTTGAAACGGGGCAGCCACCTTTCATTTGCATAAATTATGGCTTCATAATAACCGCTATTTATAATTTTCGACGCGGTTCAAATGCGTCGATGGGGTGTTTGTCAAACACGCCCACCTTCCGCGCCGCCGACAAACACTTGAAGTGCTTGAAAGGATTTACCTTAATGCTGCTTGTTGGGTCAGTTGCGCTGGGTGGTGGGTGGTGGGTCTATTGTTGAGGAGATTAAAGCCAATATTTATGGGATTTCAGTACATAATATATTATGTAGATTCCAATTGAAGTTTAATATATGAGTAATATGTGGTTTATGTTCCATAAACAGCAGCGTCATCCCTGCAAATCACATAGTTAATCACAAATGCGATCAGAAAAAGCATTTCATTTTATTGGATTAAACTCCACCTTGAAACCAGCATTCCGAGCTACAAACCAATTCGAATGTGACACCTTCAGTGAATTTTTCCCTTTTTTTTTCTCCATATCAACCGCGAAATCCCCCACCACCGCCTGTCATCTGGCATCAATCTCGTCCAAGACTCCCGCGAAAATGTGTTCATATTTTTATGCAAATTGCTGAAACATTTCAAAGGCGGCACACTCGATTACCTCGCTGCACATTTACATGCCGAGTGAAATTAATTCATAAATAACAAGCCCAACACGAGTTTAGCTGAGCAACAAACGGATGCGGATACAAACAAACAAATGTACGAGTGTTATGTGTTATGCAAATGCTATAAACGCTAAAATCAACTTGGGGCTTTTCAATGAAATTTCCACGCGCAGGAAAGCAGGGAGCAGGGAGCAGGCCAAAAGGATTCCCACATTCACATGGAGTCCTGTGCGCGGCGAAGGACGAAGGACGATGGAGCGTTGAATGCGAAGACGGCCCGAAAGTCTCTCAGGCGGGAAAGCGAAAAACCCGCAAATGAAATGAAACGAAATGTTTGCATAAACGATTTAATCGAATTCCAATGCAAATTCAGTTAAATTTCATTTCCCGTACGGCGAGACAGAATGAAGGAGCTAAGTTCATGGGGGAGGAGATGAAGCTGGCATTCCGGTTCCGGAAATTAGCATAACACTCGCGGTAATACAATAAAAAGAAAAGGATACAGATGCCTGAGATATCCTGGCGGGGCAAACGGAATCGCAAGGACGAGCACGGCGCCAGGCCAAGTGTAAAGTTCATTTTCAAATTGCTGATATACGAAATTGAAATAGGAAGCCCGGTTTTTCCTCCCAAAGGAAACTCATTCCGCAGGATGACGGCAAGCATTACAAAAAGGATGCTCGTAATATTGGGCATATTGGCATGGAAGTGGTTGTTACATTCGAACTCATTTCCTACAGAGTGTTAGGAATATTCATATCTTTGCTTTCAAGTTCACCTATCTTTTTATAAGAATTCCAAGTCTAAAGCTTTTTAAAGGGTATTCAGATTTAAGCCTAATCTCCGCCAGTGGAAATCCCAACTCAGCAGAACTAGGATCGTTTATATTTATGGGAATTCTTTCTGTTTGCCTGGATTTCTGTTTAATTTTTGTTTGCTCCTCCGCTGGTCTCCGCTGGCCTGCCTAATAGAGCGACTCAATTAATGAGGCAAACTTTTCCGGTCTCCGCCTTTTGCCCACTTTTCCACTTTTCCATTCCAACATGCATTGGCCGAGCTTTGCTGTTTGGCCAGGACCTTAATGAAATCTTGACACGGACTCTAGTAGCACCAATTTACCACCCTTTTGGGGAAAATCCCCCTCTTTCCAGCCACCCCCTCGGCCAATTGTCGCGCAATGAATTTTATTTTGCTCTTTACAAGTTGTAAAAAATTAAACAAAGAATGGGAGGAAAACTTGGCCTTTCCCGTGCCTTTCGTTTTTTTTTTAACAAGTTGTTGGCAAAAAGCCAAGAAGTTTATATGGCATGGCCATAAAGGGAAAAGTTCCCTTGAGGAAAATCCGTTAGGCGAGTGGAAAAAATAGTCGGGGAAAAACTTTATTTGCCCATTCCGGTTGCATATTCCCAAAGTCAGTCGTCTGTTTTCCCGCTCTCCATTTCATTCCCCCACTTCGAGGTCCTTCGTCGTCCTGGCCGCGCATTTCCGTTACATGCCAAACACTTTTGGCCTTTGTCCCGGCACCGCAAAAGTCACCGCCTGGCGCATACAAATTAATCATCTGGTCAAAAGGGTTTGAGTTTGAGCGATTTCGCGAGTTCGAGGACGCAGGACGCAGGACGAAGGAGGGCAGGAGCAGGTTTCGGCAGTATTTGGCCAGTTTTTGGACCTCTCAACGGGCCTTGGCATTCGCAGCACGTACGCGACGTTTTTATGATATACCAATTTTGACATAATCCACGTGGATCACGAGCCAATATCCCTGCATATCTGTACGTAGCTACGAGTATACTGAGCCCAAGGATGAGGAGTTTGATTTCGTTATTCGATTTGTGTGTTGGCACTCTCTTCACGCCGACTGGCGTGCCACTCGTAAGTTGATTGAACTATTTCCGCCTTAGCACTTTGATCCACAGCCCAAGGGGAATCGGATATTGGCTAAGAGGAAATATTTTTAAACTGATATTGAACTTATAATATGAAGTTGATTTCATGCAATAGATAACTTCACTAGTTTAAAGCGACTTTTTTTTGGAAACGTTTCAGCTGAAACTTCTATTCTCTCTTAATCGATTTAGCATTTGAACCCGTTGCCTTTTCCTTTTCGACCATTTAGCCATTTAACCACTTAACTCCATCGAGTTAACCGCCTGCAATTCCATTTGGCATCATAATTTCATTCCAGCACTTGGCACTGGACTGGCTGCAATGCCAAAGGTTAATGCACCATTCGACTGTCTCCTCATCGGTGGCTTCAATGGTCGCTACCAATGGATGGTTTCATGGTCTCATGGTTGCAAGTGCAAATGGCCAGGAGTAAGTGTGGATATGTACTCGTATGTAGAGGTGCTTAGGGGCTTGGAGAAGGTGTAAGTAAAGCAGTGCCAAAGCCGGCGACAACATCGTCATCAGCGTCATCATCCTCATCATCCTCATCAACGACATCAACCAGTTTGTGTATGTGGCATATGACAAAGTTTAAGTGCTTGCTAAATCCATAGATTTCATGCTGGCAGCCGTGGCAAACATGGCCACACATTGTGCGAGACAGGCAACAAAACATCGAGGTGTTGGATAATGTGCCTGTAACTACGGCAGCAGCAGCAACAAAAACAACGAGGCAGCAACAATTGTTGCAACAATAGTATCGCATTTCACTGTTTTTACTGTGGCATAAAAACAAAAGGCAAAAGCCGCAGTCAAACAGCGAGCTAACACCGAGCGGCAAAAACAACTGGAGGATATATAAGTGCAACTACAACAGCAGCAACACGAAGAACACGCGCCACACCGGGGCAAGCACAGGTCCAATGCAGTTGCGACTAGCCGACACCCTCTAACTCGAGTGGTTCACTGAGGTATAAAAAGCCACTAGGTTTCTTGAAGTATGATTTGCAATAAGGTAGCATACTTTTCAGAGCGCCTAAGGTAATGAAGGCCCATTAATAGGTTGTACTTTGAAATATTCGATTTTCCAGAGCTAATGTGAAATGTTAGAAAGTCCATCATACCCCTGGTACCATTTACTAGCAGGTAAACAAGAACCATTCGCGTTTTGCAGTCTGCAAAAGTTTTTTATGCGTCTACCGCTCGCTTTTCCGCTCGTTCATATTTTTTCCCGCCTGATGGCTGCACGTAATTTTGTTTTTGTCGCGACGCAAATATGTTGCCCATAACAGGGCGGCCACACCTCCCAACTCACACCCCTCCCCCCGGGAAAACCCTTAGTTTTGCACCCCCCTCACCTTGGCATTATGCTGGGCGCCACATCATCGCACTTGTCACTTTAACCTTGCACGGCCTGTCATCTGCACCCTCGTGCCGTCTCCCTCGCGCCGTCTTCCCTCTCTCTCGCTCTCCCTCGTGGGCTGTGTAAATTTTCGCAAAGCGGCGTGGAAAATGAAAAGAAAAGCCATAAAACCAAAGACGACGCGGCGAGCAAGCAAACAACCGAAAGCCGAAGGAAAAAACAATGACGGTGAGCTGCAAAAGACAAAACTGTAACCAGAATAGTTGAGCAACGAATATTGTTTTCCCTAAAAGGAAAATATTTGAAAAATGATTGAAGCAACCCTAGGTAACTTCTATCATATAATGTAATTTAGGGCATATATACATATATATTTAAGAGGAATATTGGGATATAAGCTTTATTCTTCGCATTGTAACACCACTGAAAGGTAGTAAGATATGCACCTTCTTTCACTCTGCACTGCTATAAATTATTTTTAATAAAAAGTATAGTGTAAGCTGATAGTCCCAAGAGAAAGATATTTACCAGATATCCGAAAATCCCTCTGCAGATCCGCGATCCCGTGCTGCAGTGAGGGTATGCGAATCGAGCGTAAATATGCCTGTCATCATTTTGACATCAGCTTCCTGATGGCGGCGAAGGCGGCGGCGGAGGCGAGTGTGGGTAGTTTCCAGCTCCAGCTCCAGCCAGGCCATTACCATAACTATAATGCATATTTCAGCTTCGAAGTCAAACATAAGACCGCTCCCCAGCTTCCTCCCCGCTCAGCCGCAGCGTGTCATCATCATCATCAGGATGGAGTGACGGCAGCGATTGCCGCTGTCTACTTTGGGCCTCTGCCACATCGTGTTGCCGTTGTGGAAAATCCCGGTATCACTATCACTTTCGCTTGGGCCCCTCCTGTTCACTGTTGACAATCTCGGTTTCGGTGTGTGTCCACACACACCCCCCCTTTTCCACCAAAAGCCACCACCACCCCACCCCATTTGGAGTCTTGAAACATGCCCGAGCATATTTATGCCCGCTTTGCTTGTTGTCTTTTCCTCAGACGCCGAATGAATGGCAGGGTTTAGCATAAAAGTTTATTGAACTAAGGCCACATAAATGGCATCGCATTGGAAAACTCAGCCCAGGCATATACATAGAATATAAAGGTCCTGCAGGTTATGTGACTTCCCACTTTGCATACAAGTATGCACAGAAACACGTTTAAATACATAAATCTAATTATTCCGTATTTAGTGCTTTAATTCTGTGGCTTTAAATAAATGATGACGAGCTTGAATTTTTAAAGCGCCAGCCGTGTTTTCAATCAATTTATTAGTATTTAAAGCGAATGAATACTCGCGCTGATTGAATTAGTCTACTTAATCGCAATTTTTCTTTTCCTACAAATACAATTTTCATTAACACGAAAAGCCGCAGAAATAATGCAGTTTTTATTTTGATACTCTGGCCGGGGCAAAAAATTAATAAAATTAATTAAACGTCAGCTTAAGCGGCATATCAGTGCTGCATTAATAAATTAACAGCGAAAAAAGGGTTAAATAAATAAACAACAACAACAAGCGACCACAAACAACCATATGCGCAGTATGTATAACTACAGAAAAATCACACAAAAATCAGTCAACGCACAAAAAGACAAAACAAACAACTTTCACGGAGGCCATGAACAACAAACTAATTAAATATGCTGCAAAAAAATGCATACATCAAAATATCGAACAATAAATGCCCTGCAAAAAATAGCTGACAAAAATGCCTGATTGATTAAATAGACCAAAATGGCTGCATTTTGTATCACATTTCATTGTGTCATAAAAATAATGTCTGAACTGAAACGAACTGAAATGCAGCCATTTAATGGATACCATTATAAAGTTAAACCATATTGGCTGTTGACTAATTATAGCAAACAAAGTTGATGAAAGGTTTTAATTTAAGCTTAAGTAAACAATGAAAGCGCCATTGAGCACTTTGTTTATATTTGTGAGCTATTGAAGAAAGTATAGTTTATTTTGCTTATATTTGCGAGCTATAGAAGAGAGTATAGTTTATTTTGTTTATATTTGCGAGCGTTCAAAGAAAGTATAGTTTATTTTGTTTATATTTGCGAACTTTCAGGTAAAGTATAGTTTATTTAGTAGTTATTACCACTTGACTGGTTGGGTACACAATAGTTTCTGATTCAGGATACCATCTCCTTAAAATCAACGCCTTTCGCCTTTGGCAAACAGCAAATATTTTGCCAGTGAGCGTATTTGAAATTTCGCCACCTAATTAGCATACTATTTTCCCCATTTTCACCTCGCATTTTCCCCATTTCCACCGCGAATTTTCACCCCCTTATTTATAGCCGCCGCCGCCCAAACACTTTGGCCAAATTAAATTGTCAATTATTGGCAAACAAGCCACTGGGAGGCGGCTAGCAGCGAAAGTCATGCCCACGACGTAATGAGGGCGACCTGCGATGTGCCACGCCCACTACAGGCCAACTACGCCCACATAAAGCCACAGAAGCCGGCATTTGTTTGCTTGCTGGTTAAATGAAAAATATGCAAGCTGCAACCGCAGCTTTAACCAGAACCCGACGCATTTGTCATTCTTGGGACCAGGACAACAAACTGCGAACACCCATACACACACACCCACACACACACACACACATGCACACTGGGCAAATGCAAACAAATGTGCGGCAGGGAGAGTCCTGGGCCAGGACAACGAGGACAACGAGGACAGCCAGCCAGCCATTCGCAACCGTTTGCCAATATTCAAATAGCAAAAAGTCAGACATATTCTCATTAACATAAAACATAAATATTTACTTATGCCACACACACACACCAGCACACACACCATCACGTTCCCTGGACATTTCTATTTGAGTTGGTCGAAAGGGATTTCCCGCTTTCCTGCAGACATTTCCCTTTTGCCTTTGCCTTTGCCTTTGCATTTTTACGCCATTACATGAGGTCTGCGGGTTGCGGGTTGCGGGGCGAAATGTGTGCTAAAATGCCATTTCCATAAATGCAAATCAGTTTGTTTACTCCACCCGCCCCCTCAACACACATATATCTTTCCAAATAGTTATAACTTTTGAGGCGGTGCAACTAGCCACCCCGACTAAATTTATTCCACTTCTTATTCGCTTTTTATGCTGTTGCCCTTTTTGCGCGGGAGGAGGGGGAGGGGCGTGGCCGAAGTGCAACATGCAACTAAATTGATATTCGCCGGTTTGTTATGGGTTGCACGTAATTGAAGATGCAATGGATTGGACTCGCTGCAAGGCGATTTGGCTGAAATTGAATTCCTATGACTAGGTTTTCTGACGAGCTCTATCATGGAGTTGATAAAAATGTGCTTTGCTGTAAGTTTAAAAGGGAAAAGAACAACGACAGAGTCATCCATTATCCGCAGCCCGTAAAGCGAAAGTAAGCTAATTGCTAAGTGCTCCATAATCGTTTGCTTATCGGCGAAAGTAATCGAGGTTACGCCCCGTACATTAACATTTCATCCAGTCGATACCCCTTGAGCACACACACTGCCCCCATACCCTATCATTTACCCACTGCGATGTCTATATCTTCACTGCCCAGCAGAACTCGGTGGCAAGGCCACCCGCAAGTGGGGCATGGCTGCCACCATCATTAAATCAGAAGCCAAACAAAATATTATAGACTACGAACTATGTACATACTCGTATATAGAAACCAAGCCAGACTGAGAACCAGACCCAAAACCGAAAACCAAAACCCAAAACAGACGAGAGTGGTGAAGGATCTTTTGCAACGACGCCCAGTCATTAGAATTCCTTTTTCGAAAATGTTATGTGCGCCAAACTTGGCAAAAAGGAGCCGGCCAGCCAGGACGACCAAAAAGCAAAACGAATTTCATTAAATTAGACGTAACGGAAACAAAGTCGTTAAAACTTGGCAATCCCCAGCCACCACCAGCTCTCCTGCATTGCAAATGCAATGCTAACGATCCACCAAACGAGCACCTCTCCTCCTCCTGCCGTGTGTGTGTATCTGTGTGTGTGTGTGCCAGGGGTGTCCTGTGGGGAAGGAAGGGGGCTGTTCCAGTGCGTAGCGCAGTGTCCACTTGGCGCTCTGTGGCACCAAGCGACCAACCCGTACAATGGCATTTTAATAAAACTCAGGCGAAAATCCCTTAACTGAGGCACTCTCACCCGAAACACACTTAAACAATTTTCGTGAGCGCATTTAAACGATTGAAAGTTGCCGCAAGTTAAGGACCCCTGATATCCCTTGATATGCCAAAAAGCTGCACGATAACAAGGCTCAAGGATGCGGAATCAACACGTTTCAAGCAGATAGTTAGGCACTTAAAAGTAATTTCTTAACAAATATTGATAATAGAAGAGAAAGTACAGTATCAGAGCCAACTATTTAATCACTATCTATACCAATCACTGTGCGACTACCCCCTTTGCTACCCTGCAACTAATGCACATAACTACCTTTTCCATATGTATTAGGAGACAGTTTGTTGGCCACGTTTGCGAATCAAACCGAAACCAGTTTGGTACCCCCTCCCATCACTTTGTGCGACCCTCAAGAGCATTGTCTGCTAATAGAGACTTGACTGAAGTGTCCTGGCGCTCCTACGTCCTCCGGACTTCGGACTCCCAGCTCCCAGCGCCAGTGTGAGTGAAGGATCCACATCCAACCCAGGCTGGCAGTGCACGCTCATTTCATGCAATGGCAAATTGCCATTTTTAGTTGGCCATTCGATGTAACCGAAACTGGCTACCATTTCGACCATGGCCATCCTACAAATTAGTATAATAAAACGTTTCATAAAGTGGGGCCATACACTGGGGGAAAACAATGGGACGCGGGGGTGAGCTCTGTGGCTTGGCTTACGGATTAGTTCGAGTTGGGTGATGAGTGGGCAGGAATCTACAATTTTAAATGTTATTTACATGTGCATATTTCTTTTCTGCAATTTCCCAAAAATCTCTTGCAGATTTGAGCATTTTTCTTGGCATTTTCTGTGACTACAGGGTGTGCTGCAGTCGCATCTGCCGCATTCTCTCTCTCTTTTTTTGCGCCCGTTTAATAGTTTTGTTTGCATTTTTGTGCTGGCAGCTCTTCCCCTTACTCCACCACTAAGTATCCATTACATAACGAGGCGAGTTCTGTTCAGTTCAAGTGGGGAGCTGACCCTCGTTTCCCCCGTCGGGTTCTTTGGATATTTATTACAACTCCGCTGCGAAAATGTCACTCGAAATCGTATTATCCCTGGCAGCGAGTCTGAGGGGCGTCAATGGCCTTAACTTCTTTGAAATTGTCGCCATATTTTGCAATTAGAATAGACGTAGACGGAGTGGCAGAAGCGCTGAGTCCGGAGGATGACAACGTCGTTGGCTGACACATTCAAGAAATTACAGCGCCAAAGGCCCGCGGCAAAGAACTCACAAAAGGCGTCCGAAATGTGTTTTATGGCCTGCTGAGATGTCGCCGCTTCCTTTGTCCTTTCTCGAAGCGCTGTCTCCTCGAAACGTCCAGGTTGTCATGTCCTTTTGGTCTACGGGGCGGATACGCATTCTACCCCGAATGCGAATGCCAGAAGAGCGTAATGTGTTGATTGAATAAGCGAGCTGTGAAAAGTTGTGCCATAAAGCTTGTTAGGTCTAAAATATATATTAAATATTTAATATATATTAACACATTCCACTCTGGCATAATGAAATGCCAGCACAGGTCAAAGTTCTGCCGCAAAATACATGAAAATTAAATCTAATATTCCCAGCTTCCAGCACAGGTGACTTCCATTCGTCCTGGCTCGTCCTTCAGCTCATTTATTTTAATGCATTTTACTAATTACCCAGCAAAGGAAGGATCTGCTGAAGAACAAGTGCAGGAACAAGATGTGTAAGTTGCAACGGTCAAATTAAACTTTTTGACTAACTTGGCATGTAAGTTTGGCCATTTAAAGGCGAAACCACGGCATTTCACCAGCATTTCACCAGCATTTCATTTCGGTAGCCGAAACTTTCTGTTGGGGGCATTTAATTAGTGTGTGCATGTAGCAGAGGACTCAACTTCTGGGGAGAAAGTGAAGGAGAAATGTGTAATCAACCCTCGGCGGCTGCTCCCCTTGCGAGCTAAGCAGACCATTTTCAATTAAGCTGTGACTGTGTGTGTGTTCGGGGTAGAAAAGCCGAGCGAATGCCGGGGAAAAAGCCGAAAAATCAAAAATAACATAATGGACAAATTAAAATGTTTGCTCTGCCCCACACACACAATGCGAGTATACGAGTAAAATTCCCCACTAGATTTGGCAGATTTTTTTCCCCACCCAACCACATTCCTGGCCAGTTTCCTATTTCGATTCTCTCTGTCTGCTGCACTTAAATTCTTGCTGGTTTTTTTTTTTTTCATCCAAATGAAATTGGTTTTGCACGAAACGAAAGGCCATTTCCCGAATTTCCTTGCTTTGCATGCTGTGTGCTGAAAGTTAGGTGTTGTTTTGGGCGGAAACAATAGCAAAGGTCACTTGTTTTATAGAAACGAGCAATGGGTGGAAAATCATGCCCAGCATTTGCGAACTTAACGCCACTTTTAGGGCTTCTGATTCTGATTCACAACACTGCACGAAAAGTACATGTTGTATTACTAGAAATGGAAAATATTGTATCTTCTTCCAAGTTTAATTCCATCTTCTTTTCAGATTGCCTTGGCATAATTTTCTTATCGCAAGCGATTGCGAAGTGAATGTTGCAAGTGGAGATGGCTTCGCAGGACTTGTCCACCAATTTGCTGTGCGTTATCCTTCGTTTCCGCAGCACCAGCAGGACACTTCACTGGAGTCCATGGAGCATTTTTATGGTCACTCAAATGCACATAAAACTTTGTCCCCGCATGCGAGTGTCTCTCTGCTCTTTTACGAGCTTTTTTGCCTTTTTGCGATGCTGCCAAAAGCTGCTGATTAAACTTTATGGCAAATTTGCTGAATCAGTGCTTCGTCCTTCGTTCTTCGTCCTTCGGCCTGTCCTGCCACGCCCCCTATCCTCTCACAGTCGACTGCCTAAACACAATTACATCAAAAATTCCAATCCCCACATCGCAGCTGCAATGTTTTTACGATGCATCAAATTGCGCAAACTATTTTGTGCAAATATCGCTAATAAGGCAGCTATTTGTATTCACTCCCAGCGATTTTTCTCTTTTAGAAGGTTTTAGATTTGCAAATGCTGAAATGAAAATTACCACATCCCTTTGTTAATACATTACATGAGTATATTTTTAAACCCCCAAAAGTTGCGAAACTTACTGTAAGCCCACACACAGGATAAAACAATAACAACTTCCAATATGGAACTATTTACAAAATGCATTTAGATTTTATTCGTCGCATGTGTTACACACACACACACACACACAAGGGGGCAGGAAAAGCGGGGAAAATCGAAGGGAAGTGAAAACTTTTTAGTTGGCGCAATGGAAGAGAGCGCTTTGCAGCATTATCCTGTGTCATTGTCCTGTTTGCTCCTCGCCTCGTTCTCGACTTCGTCCTCGTATTGGATCGGGCAGCAGCTGGCTAAACAAATTGAGAATTGATTCTTTATAGACCATTAGTTTTGATTATACAATAGTTGGGCGGCGCTGTTCGGCGTGGGCGTGGATGGACATGGACATGGACATGGACTCGGACATGGTCCAAGGAAAGGTCCTCGGCTAGACGACATTCAATTGAACGCTTCAACGCCTATCGGGCAATTTGGTGCCAAAAATTATGAGGCTGCCAGTGCTATTATAGTCCCACGATATATGGGACAGTCGGGAGAATGTGTGCTCCATGTTCATGATAAATTTGGGCTTATTTATCGGCTGCCCAGTGGCAATGGCAATCGGTCGGTTGGTAGCCAGTGTTTCGGACACTAAGGCTATTTGTAGTTTAGGCCTGGCCACTCGACTGGGGGATGCGATGTGGAAATCGGGAAATGGGGCGCAGGAAAATGGATAAATGGGGGAAACGGAGCAATCGCTGGGCATCCATTTGGGGGTGTCGAACTAATGGTGTGGGCCCGGTCACTGATACATTATCCTGGGCATTCGGGCATCCAGTGCAGCTGGTGCTGCTCGAGCGGCAAAAGCTTAAAGTTCAGCCAAGGGTAATAAGCTGGCAGTGCAGTTAAAGATGCGAATTTGCCAGGGAAATGGGAAACAAATGGGAATTTCCCGCACTAAAGCAGTCAGTACCGATGTCCGTAGCATTTACTTTCAATATTGCCAAATGAACTTCAATAGCACTGGCCTGAAATCCTTTAATCACCCATTCTAATAGCGCAACTATAGATTACTCTGCACTTCATCGATAAAAAGCTGAAAAACATTACGCTTCATTTAATCAAATTGATATTCATTTCATTTGACTTCTTCCCCTGCAGACACATGAGTGCATTCTCTTTTTAAAGCCTCGTTTGGTTTTAATTTCAAAGAGCTAGTGTGTGCGGACAACAAAAACAGACATCATAAGCTGTCAGCAGCAATTTGCAACAATGCAATAAAAAATCAATGACAAACAAGGAGAGACAGCAAACTAAAATAATTCGGTTTATCATGAATTCGCAATTGCGAATATTTTATAGCTGGCGTATGTGAAATTCCGGGGCTGTCGGCGGAAAAAGGACAATTCCTCATTAGGGAGTCCTGCATTAATGATTTTGTACGACAAATTGGGATTCGTTGGGTGTGGCGGGCAAAGTGCATAATTAATTAGCTGGTCGGCTGGGGGAGGGGGGTAAAACTACTGGAAAATCAGTGAAAAGTTTTGTGGGCAGGCCGCAGAATAGTTGGCTTACCTGCATTTTCCGCCCACAAACACGACGAGCGGAGCGAATGAATTCAAATCACAAAATCCATCGAATTGTCCAGGACGATGTACGCACAACTGTGTCGCCGCCAAATTGTCCTTGCTGAAATGGAAAATTGCCGCACACATTAGAGCGCGTTTTCCCACAAAAAGCTGGCACTGCGGCTAAGTAGATTGCGATTCATAACTATAATGTGCAGAGTATCTAATTGGGGCAACTAGTTTTCATCTCCATAAAGCCTCTACTCATAATTATAAAAACTACAAGCTTGTTACCCATAATATTACTTACCATCAATCGCATGAACTACGCATCTTACCAACAAGAAACGCACGTTACTTTGTCAGCAACTGATTGGTTTTATGTTTTTCTTTATTTTTAGTTTTCTCATTGCATAATTTATCAATTAATTGATTAGTTTATTTTATTTCGTCTCTTTCCAGCTAAATCCCCCTATTTGCTGTAATCCTTGCACTTTCGCTTTTCTCTCTCGTCGGTTTTCCGATTTTAGCTATTCAAACTAAATCTAGTGTCAGTTAATTACATTTTAATGCTTTAATTACACGGTTTAAATGTAGGTTTAGTCCATTCATTCTTGAATCGTTTATGATATTTTACATTTAACAGCCTTATTATTAGCATTTATTTAGCTTATGCGGGAGGTGAGTTGCAATATTTCAATATTTCCAACACACACAACTAACTTCATCGTGCTTTCTTTCATATAAGTCTAAGTAATATTCTCGTTAGGGTTGGGTATTCTTCGTTTTGGCTTCGAAATGTCGACATTGGTTTTCTTCTCTGTGTTTTCTGCAAAAGTTCGTAATGGTTTGCTGCAAACTTTTAAGGATTTTCATCGCTTTACTTACTTTAACTACGTCTGTGCTATTTTGGGTTGTTTTCTGGTTTCTGTTTTCTGGATTCTGGTTTCTTGTGTAAATGAATGTTATTTTTGCTTGCTCCAAATGCAATATTCAAAATGCTTTAGGGTTAGGGTTTTACATATAGGATATACTTGGGGTACTTCTATTTACAAGCCAATTTCTCTGGGTGTTCTGTATCGCTTTACATACATTTCGTTGTTGATTCTGGGTTTGGGTACTTTCTGCGGATGTTGGAAGTCTACTTGAGCTATGGGTTTGCAAATGAGGGCTATGGCGTTTATATATTGCTCTATGGGATCGCTAGGTTAGCTGGAATATAACTACGCTTCAGTTAAGAGGAAAGGTAGTACACAGTTCTTAGAGAAGTTGAATCCCCACCAAACCCTCACAACATTCCACAACCCAGCTGCCACCTGCTGCCAGCTTCCAACTGATAGACGCCTACAACTTATCTCCAATCCTCCGGGAATCATCCAGAATCCTCTAGAATCCTCCAGGATACTCTAGAATCCCCTAGCATCCTAACTTATTGAGCACTTTTCGATTGACCCAAGCCTACTAGTGGACCTCTAAGCCAGGGCTCTAGACATTGGCACTAGAGCCAAAACTACTCAGGAATTTGCTATCGCCAGCTAAGCTGTTCACACTAGCTAGGGACTTGGTGTTGTCACCTGCCGATCCTGCCAGGAAGGGATGGTGCTGCTGCTGGTGCTTGAAGGACTGGTACGCATCCGAGCTGACTGCCGACCAGGTGCCGTCCTTGGCCTTCACGTAGAGGTGCTGCTTGCTGGGCTGCTTGCTGCCGAAATGGTAATCCCCGGGAGCGGCGATCGAGGCACTGGAGGCCCAGTCGTTCAGCAGCTGATTGGTGGAGTTGCACAGGCCCAGTCCGGAGAAGTCCCCGCCCTCCGACGGCGGACCGCCGGTCAGGAAGTCCAGCTGCCCATTGCTGGGAGCACCTGCACCCACACTCGCATTCGCATTCGCATTCATGGTGTTCTGCCGCAGACCAGACTTGCCCAGTATGTTGTTCTCGCTCTTGTAGAGCGTCTTGGGCTGCCGCTGGCGCCTCAGGGTGCCCGCTCCACCGCCACTGGCCATCTGGGCGGCCAAGGTGGTGTTGGCATAGGCGCCCAGTCCCTGCTTCAGGGCGTTGCTGGCCAGGAGCAGCTGCTGCTGCGTGTTGAACGGATTCGCGCGCTCCGACTTGCCCTCCAGCTGGTCCAGCTTGTTCTCGGTTATGTTGATCTTCTTCACCTTGGCCGGCGAGTTCGTCAGGATGGCCGTGCTGGCCGTGGAGGTGGTCATCAGATTGGGCTGCTGCTTGGACTCCAGGCATCCGTAGTGGGCGCTGGGCGGAGCGGAGTACATGCCAGTGGCCTGGTAGTCGTTGTTGACCTGGTGATTGTTGTTATTGCCCGGCTTGGTGGCGTAGCGGTTCTGGTAGAGCTTCACATTGGCCACCACATTGGTGGTGGCGTACGCCCCACAGCTGTCGTACAGCGAGGCCGACTGGCCACCACCCACTCCACCACCCAGTGGTGCGCCGTGGGTGGGGCTTTTGAATGTCGAGCAGGCGACTTCCGCGTAATCGGGCATATTCAGCGGCGATAGTCTGAAATGGCAGTTTGAAATGGGTTTGGAATCAGAAAGCAGTTCAAATTGATTCTGTGCAGACATGAGTGTGAATGATAAATATGTACACTGGGCAAAAAAGGGTCAGCGTTTATCGAGTTCATCAGGGAACATACAACATATGAGGTTAAAACAAATTGCCGTGCAAATGGGCTTATGTGGATTTATGTTTGTCTGGCGCCCACATCACCGATTTCATAAATCATTCGATGTTGTTGTTGATGGGAGGAAATTGCTTTTGTTAGGCCCTGAATGCCACTCCGGAAATTGTGCCCGTCTCACACTTGCTCATTAAAAATTTCGTTGCAATTTCCCTTTGAATGCCCCCGCACTGCTCCACCACCTCACTTCCCCCACCATTGCCACTGCAATTTGGTTAAATATGGCAAATACAATACAAAAATTCCCCCCATTAGCAATTCAACTTCGTAATTAGAGGGAGCTTCGCTCCTGGAATTCAAATGGGCCAGCACCGGAAATGGAGGAGCTGCCAAGGAACGAGGAGCAACCAATTTGGGTGTGGAAAAAAGCAGGACTCCCATTCAAATCAAACTTTTGGCCGTGCGAGTTCCGCTGCCAACACGAAAAATCAACGTTTGCGAGACAGAAAAGCGGGAAAAACTTTTTTATTGCACAAATTTCTGCACACTAATTAGCTAATGAGATAATGCTTATCTGGCGCTCTGCGCTTTCCAATGAGTTCTCGTAAAAATTTACTAAAATGTTTCAAATGCGCAGTGTGGCGATCGAAAATGCGAACAGTTTTCGCCAATTTCATGGTGATTCGCATTGTTTGGAAACTAGCTGCTGATGAAAGTCACATGAATTCATCAAAACTGAGATAGATTTGGCATTGAGTGCGTTTTTTTATTATCTTGTGATTTTATACGTATTTTACATGATAATATCTAGAATATGTCAAAGTCGTAAACTTTTAAAACTTAAGACAATTAAAAGGCACTTTCCCAAAGTCGTTTGAGAATATGCCAAGTAATTTGAACGCGTCCACCTCAAGGACACTGGGGGAATATGGAAATATGCAGATCCGAGGAGTTGGCGCTTCTTCCCCGAGGACTATCAATTTTTAATTGTTAATTTAGCGGTGAAAATTGCGTTTTCCGCGGGGGGTGGGGGTGGAGGGGTGTGGTTCTCTAAGAACTCTCCGAATCAGACAACCCGCGAAAGAAATTAAATATTTTAATTGGAAATTTTGGGTAATGACGCACGTGTTTCGTGTTTCGGCAGTGAACTTCTGGGGAGTGTTTATGTAAACAAGCGAAATAAAAGAAGATCCTGTTTTGGTATTCCAGCGCTTATGCTATATACCTATACCTATACCTATACTTTTTACGACTTTACAGCGTTGTTACAAGTGAGCAGCGGCGGGAGTACAACGGAAAAATTGAAACGGAAATAATGAAAATCGCGTAACGGAAGTGGCAACGGCATTGGGGGGTGGCACATTTTCCGGGGGCGGAGAAGGCTTTCTCTTTTCCCGTGCGAGGGTGGTACGAATTGTTCCAAATTGTAAGTGAAGTGGAAGGAAAAGCGCGTGGTGGGTTAAAGGTGGGCGGATTTTTCACTCGGGGAGCGCGGGAAGGAAGTCTAAACAAACAAATGCGTAAGATGCCGCAAATAAATACGCGAAAGTTTTCCGGCTTGCGAGAGTGGGACAGGTGTAAGGAGGAAGCGGGACGACAATATGTCGCCAGCAGTTGCCACTTTTTTATTGCCCCTTGTTTGGATTTTGTTTTATTTTTTGCATTGCTGCTTTTGTTTTATTATTGTTGCCACAACGGTACATTAAGCTTAAAGGAACAGCAAGGAACACAAAAAAAAATTTGTTTTTCTATATAAATTCCAGAGTGAAAACTGAAAGGAAAATCCAAATGGAATGCGTAAGTACGAATGGGCAGCCCGAATTGAAGAGCTTAAACAAGAGCCTTCATCGAAACTTTTGTAGGATTTTCCAAGAAGCATTTGACTGAATTATTTGGCTGATAGTCACAATCTGAAATTGGGATCAAAAACTTTCGGTTCCTAGCCAAAATCACTGACAGATTAATCTGTGACAATTTAAGGGCTTAGTTTATAAATCATAAAATCGAGATTTAGTTACATAGGAGTATCCTTGCCTTTAAGTTCAACATGTTTTCCTGGCAGCAAACTTAAATGGAAGTAGGTTAAGAGTCCGCGTTCGACTGAAATGCATTTCCCAAATGGAAAATTCATTAGCCTTTAAAGGAAACCCCCCCGCCCTGAACGGGAAAATAAAGAAAACAGGAGATAAAACAGCCCCAGGAAATATGAACGAATTGCGTATATGGAAATTAAATAACGGCTGCATTGCCGCTCCTGCCAACGTAAACATTTCGTGGCGGAGTAAGTTACCATGGCCCAAAGTAAAACCCGTTCGAGTGTAACAATTTAATGGCGTTTGTTGTTGCTGCGGCGGTTTTCTGTTTTCGGTTTTCCGATGGAGCACAGGGTTCAGTTGCTCCATTCCTCCATTCGGAGGGTGACTCGGTTTTGGGAGGCGGAGGAATCTTTATGGTGGCAGCGGTTGCAGCTCCACAAAATATCTTTTACGACCCGGCTCGTAAATAGTGCTATGGATCTTTTACTTACAGCAAGTAGTCGGTTTCTTGCTACACGGAACGAAAAACATGCCACCTTTAATAAGATGGAAAGCTGTTTAAAGTCAGCTAGGATTGATCATGTGTAGAAGGCATTTCGCATTATAACTTCACATATTTGTAGCCTTTTTTCAAAGTGCACCACCCCTGCTTTCTACAACAAGGATACCCTATATCCTTTGCCAGTGCGCTCGCCAATTTTTTATTGTAATTAAACAGTCAGCGAGGCGTGGACAGGATATTAAGGCAACTTCCTGAGCAGATAAACAGTCGCAGGAGAAGGAGACGGAGATGGAGACCCGACTCACCTCTCGTAATCAGGGAGCAGCGTGGGCTGCGGTTGTCCCTGTTGGGCGGTGGCCTGTGCGTATCCCGGAAGTTGCTCCTTTGTCGAACACGAGCCCACTCCGCCCGCAGAGCCACCTCCTGGATTGCCAGCTGCCTGTCGCCAAACGCCGCTGGTGGGATCGATCCACAGGCCATGGCCACTCTGCCCAGTTGCGGCTGTCGAATTTGAGCCAACGCCACCGGCACCGACGGCTCCGCCTCCATTTAGCGGCAATGTTGGAAACTTTCGCACGGTTCCGATTGCGTGATTGCCTGAAATAAAAAAGAAAATACAAGTACATACGGGAGACTGAATACATCGAAATGGCCGCCATGTGGAGGGGTTGGCAATGATTACGGCTCGTTAAAACTAAAATCGCCCAGCTTGCGCTGTAACGTGCAAATAATAAAAGACGGAAATTACTTTTTATATTCAATTGGCTAAGGTTCCTGCACGCCCGAATGCCCTGCAGTTCAGCCAAAGTAGATGGGTTGTGCGCTTAAGTTGGCATTTGATTTCAGAAACGAGCCATGCTCTTTATGTAAATCTGCTTGATATTCCTGTGTGCTTTCTACTCAGTCTGCAAATCTGTCTTAGCTTGGTCCTTAAGCGTATTTTTCATCCTGCTGCTTGAATGTCCTCAATTCTGTTCCCAAGTGTGTTTGTGCCAGCTTGTCCGTTAACTTGTCCGTATGTCTGTCCGTAAGTAACAGATTCAGTCTTTCCCTGACATGTATATTTCGCAGGGTATCGCTAGTTCACCACAGTCAGCTAAACGACGTTGTTTTCCAACTATATTTAGACTTTTCCAGTCAGACAATTGATGTGATTTTCACGTGAGCATTTGTCGTTCTTTTAAGCTATATAAGCCCCCCTTTCCAGCTCTCCAACTCTTACTACTCCGACTACCCCAAGATTCCCCCACATTTGCTCCAGTTATCGTGGCTTGTTTATCTTTTTATAGTCGGTTTAACCTTGGCGCTGTGGCTTACTGCCAAAGATTATTACCCTGGGTTTTGGTTCTCGAGTCTGTACAATGTTATGAGTGCGTGTCCCGATGTCTGCAGTTATTGTGGCTTACAAAATGGCAACCTAATTGAGACCGGCCATAAATGCTCAGTCATAAATCATAGATTACGCAGAGGAGCTAGAGCAAAACGCTTGCATGTCCCGGACTGGAATGGAGATTGTCCAATAAAAGTGGGGAGCATTTCCAGATGAAGGAGCTCGGAGGTATGTGGCTTGCAGGGAAATAAATTCAGAATGCAAATTGTGTTCTCTGTCTGAATATATGTATATTCTTGCTGCCAAACGATACTCATAAATGTTCATTTACAGTACACAGAGTTTTTAAGCTCCTTAAGCCCTAAATACTATAACCATTATCCCGTCTAAACATCCCCCATTTCGCGAGTAAATGAAACTTCAACTCACCCGTAAATACTCTCACAAAAAACAGAACAAGCTCCCCCCAAAAAAGAGAAGAGAAGTGCACAAAAGGGAAATAAGTATAAATTTAAATTAAAGTTCACTCACCATGTAAACTGCCCAGCGAGGTCTGCTTGATAAATTGATAGCGCTTGAATAGAACCAATGCGCCCAATAGAAACACAATTATGGCAATGATGGAGCCCAGCAGGACGATAAACCAGGTCTGTGTTAAAAAGTCATCGGCAATATCACGACTGATGGGGTATCTGCAATAGGCAACACAATAAAGAAGAGCCAGGAATGAGATTGGGTTCGCTATCCAGGATGGAGCTAGCCAGGATGGAGCTCTCCGTACGTGCCGTACGGGCGGAGGCTTAGTTTAATGGTCGCAAAAGTCGTTGGCCATTGTCGTTGGCCGTTAATGGATTGATGTGGACCTCGATGCGACACTTGGCAGTCAAATGAGCAGCTCCACAATGGCCCCCGCCCACACAGAGCCCTCACACAAAAGGCCATGGCACTGAGCGAAAGTACGGGTATAATACAGAAGTTGACCAAAAGGTTGCAACTTACTGAATGTGTACTTCAAATGAGTTTAACTTATTGATGGCAATAATCAAGCAATTGATTAGTTACCATCTAACTTGTAACTTTAATTAACTCTTTTTTTCTCGCAGTGCAGCCCACTCACCTCGTGTAGCCAGTGTCCAGGGATTGGGTGCGTGCATCGATGCGGAGCACCGCGGGCTTGCTGAAGGGTCCGACTCCCACCCGCGTGGCAGCCGCCACTGCGATGTAGTAGGTGACTCCCGTGGTGAGGTTGGCCAGCAGCAGGGTGGGCGTGGCCGCGTCTATGGTCATATTTTTGAATATCCGCGTCGTATTGTGCACGTCCAGCCCTTTGACGACCACGTTGTAGCTGGTGAGGATGCCTGTGCCACCGGGCGGTTGCAAATTGCATATTTGGGCGGTTGGACAGAGAAAATGAAATTAAACGTAAACAAAGAGCTGAGAATTCATCTATTTGGTTAGCTTATGGCAGAATCTGCTACTGCTATCATCATGTTCAAGATCCTAACTTATGAGAACACAAATATGTACTAACCGTTGCGAGTCCGATTTGGCTGTGGCGGTAGCCACTTCAAGAAGACCGATGTGCGGTTGAACTGGATGGCTTCCATGCCATAGGGAGGCGCCTCCGGAACTGCGGAAGAAGTTAAAGTCCATTTAAAACCAGTAGTTAATTAATATTAAAGCAGAAAGACAGGGATCGAGTACATAAGGGGAGCAGGGGATGGCCACACCAGATCCTTACCATCTTCCAGCGTTCGCATGCGCCGCGAGTTCGAGGGCTTGCCTACGATGCTCTTGTAAAATGGCACAAGAAAAAACTCGTATGTGGAGGCCTTCGCCAGGCCAGGCACGGTGCAGGAACTCAGGCCCTGACCCTTGTTGAGCAGTGTTACCATTTTGTACTCGGTGGAGTGCAGCTCGCGGGCGTACAGATAGAAGCCTTCGATGTACTGGCCACTGTCTATGTCCCAGGACAGGCGGGCGGTCGTCGAGTCACTGGCATTGGCCTCCAGCAGCTCCACCACGTCGTTGGCCTGCAGCAGCGTCTCCACATCGCTGAGCAGGAGCTGTGAGGTGCCCGTGCTCTCACTGCCATCCCGCACGCCCACCACTTTTCCCGCCGTAATGGGCTCCGAGATGGGCGAGGGTGGCGAGAAGCCCAGTGAGTTTTCCGCTCGCACAATGAACATGTATGCGGCTCCTTGGGTCAAGCTGCCCACCGTGAAGATCGGCTCACTGAGTCGCGAGGCGATGGGTATCCAGGTCTTGCTCTGGTTGGTGCAGTACATCTCCACACTGTAGCCCAGGAACGAGGAGGCGCCCGCCTTGTCGCTGGTGGGCCACACAATGGTCAGTGCGGAGGCAGTGGCGTTCAGCACCTTGGGCTGTCCCGGGGCACTGGGACACTTGGTCTGCTCCGGCGCTCGGTAGAACTTGATGTTCGGATTGGTGGGCAACTCTATCCGGAGAAAGCCACTCCACGTGGACTTTCCCGCTCGCGAGCTGGCCACGCAGGTGTAGAGGCCCTGGTCCTGCTGGCGATCGAGATCCGATATGATCAAGTCGCCGGATGTGGTGATGTTCAGCTTGGAGCTGGGCTGCACGGGTATGCCATCGCGGTACCAGGAGATGGTGGGACTGGGCAGGCCGATGGCCTTGCACTGCAGCGTGGCCAGCGACTTGATGGGCAGCGTTTGGTTGACCGGGCCGGAGATGATGATCGGCGGAGGTCGGTCCTCCTGCGAGTCCAGGCTCAGCTGCACCCGTGAGGTGATGCTGGCCACCTCGTTCATGGCGTTGCACAGGATGACCAGATCCTTGTCCGTGCGCTGGAACCTGGTCAGCGTGAGTATCGAGTGACCCTCCTCGGTGTTGAGGCTGTGAAAGCGATCCAAGGGCGGGGCGCCGGGAAAGATCAGCGTGCTGTTGTTCTTGATGGTCCAGAAGATGGTGGGCTTGGGGTTCCCGGTGGCTCGACACTCGAAGGATGTGTCGGCGCCGAGCTCCACGGACTTGCTCGCAGGACGTTGGATGAATTTCGGGGGGGCTACAGTGTGAGTGCGCGGGGTGGAGGAGCATGGGTAGACTAATTAGCTAAAGTGCCCAACTAGCGGTTGTCTATTATAGGGTAATGGTGTAATCGGGAATCTCCCAAGAAGTTGCTTACCGTAAACAGTCAGAGTTCCCATCGCGGTGATGGCGCCCACCACATTGTCCGCCTCGCAACTGTACTCGCCCTCGTCCGCGATGGTGACCCGCTCCAGTCTCAGACTGCGATCCTCCAGCACACTCACTCGATCTTCAAGAGAAATAGTAAACCATTGCCTAAGCACCAACTCAATTTAGAATGCCTTGTTGGCGGTAGCTTACCCAAGGGCATGTTGCCACCCGAGGCAGTGCGCAGCCACAGCACGTCCGGCATGGGGTCACCACCCACGCGGCAGGGAAAGGTCACCGAGGCGCCCTCCAAAACCGTTTGATCGTGCGGACCCCGGATGATGTACGGCTTGACTGCAATGGAATGGAGGCAACGGGGGAAATGATAAGCGGCAATTTAATCAGAAAACCTCAAACCCTCGGGCCAAAGCCCAACCCTAGTCACATGCCGGCAAATTGGACATGACACATTGATTGGAGGTGCTGGGGTAAGGACCCTTTTCTAGCCGTTAACCCTTGAGGGCTTTTATACGCCCAGTAACGAGGAATGAAATATATGAAAAGGAAACTAAAGTATACACAGCTTTATAAGGAAAACTCATAAAACTAAATAAATGGCAGTAAACATAACAACACATAATTAATAAAGATATTCTTATTCTTAAAAATCAGGCGGATAATCAACATTACTTTCTTGGTTTGATGAGCACACTTGATGAAATGGGTTAATCGCTTACCGCATAATTTATAAAGATATTCTTATTCTTAAAAATCAGCCAACATAATCAACATTACTTGCTTTTGATAAGCACACTTGATGAAATGGGTTAATCGCTTACCGTGCACTTTGAGAGTGGCCAGCGAGGACTCGCGCACCCCGACAGGATTCTTGGCTATGCACTGGTACTGACCCTCGTCAGTCTGGCGGGCATCCTGGATGGCCAAATTGCCGCCGTCAACGATGCGCACCCGCTTCGAGCCCTCCAAATCCAATTTCTGGCCGCCCTTCTTCCAGGTGACCGTCGGCTCGGGGATTCCCCGCGGGGCGGCGCACTCGAGGAGGGCGGTGTCGCCCTGGGCAATCCTCGTGTTCTGCGGCTCCAGGCGGAACTCATCGCGGAGCACTGGATGGAGAAGATGGGGCAGTGGTTGAAAGATGAGCAAATGATTATTACGGATAGTATGTGTGTGTGTGTGTGTGGCCTGTCCATTTGTTGGGGGTTATAAATTACCAGGGGGGTCTTGCATGATAAATGCCCCACGTCGGTGTCCCTCTCGTGGTCCCTCCCGCTGCCTTGACCTCTGACCCCCGGCCTTCGCTCTTTCCCAACGTGCGAGAAAGCCCGTGTTTGCGGCCTGACAGCAAAGATAAATCGTGGGTAAATGGCATAAATGTGATTTTTATGCGCCACAAGGTGGGGCAAGCGGGGCATTCGGAGAAAGATGAGCCTCTAATTTGTAAAAAATTGGGATTTGCACGCTGCTCTTAGGCTAATTTAATTAGGTTCGATATGCCAGGCGGAAAAGTGGGAAATTGATTGGACTTTTTGAGCTACTTTTTAAGCGCTTTCCCTAAAATCTCTTTTATACTTTATTTCCCATTACTTTCGAGCATTTTTCAGCCACAATCAGCGCCACTGCATTTATTCCCGAAACGCATTTGCGAGCTCGCTCCATTTGCATAGTAAATCAGAGTATTATCAACATTTTGCCTCAGCAGTCGCAGATTTGGAGCAGGATAATTCGTCCCTGGTCCTTGGTCCTTTGTCCCATGTCCTTTGAGAGCGCGGTCAGCGGGGAGCGGAGTAATCCGCACACACCTCAGCGCTCTATTTGTCCTGTGTGCATATCAGGATCAGAGAACGAAAGTTGGGCAACTCCGCTGGTATTTGTGCTTCTGGTGTAATAAATCAAGCAACTTTCAAGCACTTGAAAAGCGAAGCGAAGCGAAGTGAATTTCTCCACTTTTTTTCTTGACTCTTCTCGTTTGCCCTCAAAAGCAACCTTTTGTGCAGCGAAAAAATATAGTATACTTTATATATATATATGTATGTATGTGTGGGCTGGTATATTCAACGAATAAATCCATAGCGAAAGCAGCTTTTACGTAAATTAAATTTCGCTCTTCCTTTATTTTTCTTCTTTTTTTTTTAATCTACAAAGTGAATAAGCGAATTCTTTTACACATTTTTTCGGTCGAGATTCGGTTTATGCTTTGGTTTAGTTTGCCCGTCTTGGTTATGCAAAAATGTGCTAAAACCATGACTGTTATTAAATTTAAAGTTGAAGCGCAATAAATCAGCTCGAATCAAAGAGGGGAGCCAACCTCCTTCCACCCACAAAGGCTACATTAAAGTCCTGGCAAACTTTTGATGGAACCGTGAAATACAGCAGAAAAAGGAAAAGGAAGCTCTCACAGCGGGAAACACGGCAACCATCAATAAATTAATCAAAGTCATAATCAGTGTCAGGTTCAGTGCCACTGGGCAAAACTTGTGTAGGCCTCGTCCTGCGTCCTTCGTCCTCGTCGGCGTTTCCCCACTCTTCGCAGGACTGCCGGTTCAGGGGTCATGGGTCAAAGGCTCAGCGGAGAGCGGAAAAGCCTCGGCTCCAAAGGTGCAAATCGCTTCCAGCGGCCAAATTCGGACAGCCGCTGATAATGAGTTAATAAATGACCGCTTATCTACATTTATCAGTGCGGCTGTGTTGCTGCCCACGGGAGATTTATGATTGGATGCCCCAAATGGCAACTACTTCAAGTCGGCGACGTGATCCATTTAAGCTAATGAACACACAACTCCGACTTAATTGGGAAACACTGAAGCCAAGTTATATGGTAACTTTAGGCCTTGTATAGGCATTTGTAACTTACATTTAGTTTAGTCCTGCTTCAATGACCTTTACTACATTTCAAAGCCGCTTTAATAACACGCCAAGGAATAATATTACAGGCCAGCATTTACTGCTCGTTTTGTCAGCTTTTAATATCTGTAATCCGACCAAATTACAGATATGATTGCGAAACGGCGGAAATAATGCCCCTACAATTTTCTAATTCCTCACATTTAGCATGTGGCTCCTTCGCCAAAGGACTCCTTTTAATATCAGGTCAAAGGCTTCCTGTGCGTTGACAGCCCTCAAAGCGAAATTGTGCTGACAACATCAAATGTATGTACTTATGTGCCCACAATGTGCAACTTATGTTTACTATTGACAAACTCCCGGCCCCGGAAAAAAGCGTAGGAAATGCCACGTGAACTGGGGAGCCCGCCTACGAAGGGAGGTCCTGTTTGTGCTCCTGCTCCTGCTCCCTATCCTTTTGCTTTTCCTTTGGCAGTTCGCTCTTTTATTGCCTAACCCAATCAATGTGAGCGCCTTTTGCCTTCGGTTTCTCCCACTCCGCACTCCCCGCACCACACACCCCACACCGCAAGCCGCAATAACGACGTTTTAACCAAGCAAACAAATTTGACGTGCTTTTCGTGATTTACATGCAAATATTGAAAAATATTCCCCAAGGACATACCGCAAAAAGCAAACCCAACTCGGGCTGCGGCTAAACAGGACTCGAGGAGAGCAGGAAACACACCAGCCAAAGAAGGGGCAATCCAGCACGAAGGCGAAATAAACTCCACACAGTGAGCAATATCGATTTTCATGTGGGAGGAGATCCAGGACATGACAGCAGGCCTGGGCGGACAGGGCGGCCTGGGCGGACCAGCAGACAGACATCCAGGAATGAAAAGGCAGCGGCAAATAAAAGAAATATTAGCCAACAAAAGACAAAGTGGCGGACTCAGTCGCACTGGAATGGGTGGCATTGGTGGGTGGATAGGAGCCAACTCCCAACTGTTGAGGAGGAAAATATATGGACCCCAATCCTAAAAACGAAATATCTATCATCTTTACAATACAATTCTTGAATAATATGCAATATTTCAAGATTTTATTTATCAAGTTAGGAGTATAAGTTACCTTGCAGGATATAGTGAGCCACATGGCCTATGCTATATTCATTTTTAGGTGCCCTACTATGCTGATCCCGTACGAAAATCCTCTTGTTAACTTTACAGAGTAAAATATATTAAAAAAACAAAGAAGAATAAGGGCCCATTTTAATTAAATCTCTCCTCTGTTTGGCCACGCATTAATCCATGACATAGGCCATCAAAATTCATCTCAGACCTGACCCAACTTCCAAATGGCCAGCCACTGCCTTTTTGTTTTTGCATATGCTCCAATAAATCCAGCTCACACACACCAGCACATCCACACCCACATATACACACACACACACTTCACCCCTTCCAGCCATTTTGAAGGATATCAGACTGAGCTAAAAAGGCATCAGAATCGCAAAAAATAGCTGGCAAAAATAACCAAAAATAGGAGGAAAAAAAGAGGGAGGAAAAACTGAAATGAAAACGGGTTAATGGAGGCGGCAATAGAGCGTGCCCCCAGAAAGAGACGGCCACAAGTGGAGCGAGCGAGATGGCACGAGAGCTGTGGCAAGACAAGTGGGTGCGTTCGAGCGGAAAACTTGTATACGCAGCAGCAGCTCCACAGCTAGTTAGTTAAGTGGGCGGGTGATTTGGGCTGCTGGCTGGGAAAAGGGCAAAGCTAGTACGACCCCACTTTCCCAATCCCCACCCCCCTGAGCTAACAACAACATGAAGAACATCAGCAGCAGCAGCAAAAATCAACATCAATTTAGAATATTAAAAACGCACACCACACGCTGCTAGAGAGGAGTCGATGCAGAGAGAAAAATAGGGCTTATTTGTAAACGTTTACAAACATTAGTGTGAAGTAAGTACTATTATATTGACATATTAGCATTTTTCATCTATATGTTTCCTTTGAATGATTCAAAAGTTCCCAAGCTAACTTTAACTTTCTGCCAGTCTTGTGTGTTTTTGTCAGTGTAAGGACATTGGGGGACTGGCGTGGATTTGCGATGACTTACCCGCCACTTGCAACGTGGCATTGCGACTCCTTGCCACGCCCAGTTCGTTCTTCGCCTCGCACCAGTAGATTCCCGCATCTGTTTCGCGACGTGAATTGACAACCTGCAAAAAGATGTGGATAAGAAACGATGGTGGCATTAGAATGAGTTGAGTTGAGTGCTGTGAAAAAATGGTTTGCAGGGACCTTGAGAAAGGATCAAGGACCGGGGGCAAACTGGGGGTAATTCTAATTGAAATGAGCACGTTTTAGTAGTAAATGGAAAGGCACTCAGCTGGGGATACTTGGATTTTGTAACGCACTTTGATTTATCCTTTTGAAATCATATAATAGCCGATATCCCCTTTCCTTATTTGTTAATTCAAAGGGTATTTTCAACTCGCTCTTCTGCGTCAATCTGTAACTTCGCAAATTTGTAATTTCACAAATGGCAACTGGGAAAGACACAACTCTGGGATACACAATCCAGAAGCCCTAAGACGTTGATTTGCCGACTCTCCAGGACTAGATGCCAGCTCCTTCAAAGGATGGGCTTCCGTCCGGCTTCCTATCCGTGAACCCCTTGGTTATTCGAGGCCATAAAACAGACGGCAATCTGTTGTCTGTTGCGCGTCTGCTGCCTCCAAGTGCTCAAATCATAAAATGTCTCTCGAGCAACTTTATAGTTGCTACATCTCGTGGCATCCCCCTTCTGTTGAGTCCTTCCCCCTTTGGGTTTGTTGTCTGCAGTGTTTGTTTATTTGTTTTTCGGAGCACAAAAGAATTCCCCAACATGCGCTTAAAATTAAATGTCAAACTAAGTGTGTTTGAGTCCTGTGTGTATGGTGTGTGTGTGTGTGTTTGTGTGTGGCATATTTATCTGCTCCTTGCAGCGGGAGAAAATGAGAAGAGGCAACGGCAGCAGCAACAAAGTTCGCACAATTTACACAACTTGTGCCTCATCCAAGTGAAATTAAGTGTTGCGCTAAGTGAAGATGACAAAAGGGTTCTTCAGCTGTATTATTCTTTCATTTAATCTTCCTTCGCCAGCTGTATACACACACACATGTCGTCCCTTGCTCCTTGCTCTTTCGTCCTGAATCCCGAGTCCTGAGCCGCGGGTGCGCTTTATAAAACAAATAAGTTGAAGCGCCTCGGGCTCCTCGATTGTCATACTTCATATGTGTGCGACTTGCCAAGGACTAAAAACAGAGACAACACACGAAGCAGCTCAAAGGCTGCAAGATTACGTAGCTCAAAGTGCGGCAGATACATTTACTACGCTATCTTTTGCTCACTGCTTCTTAAAGGTGGTTAAAGTCGTGTAAGTATGGGCACATTTGAAGAGGGTTTGGCAAGAATATTCATTAATTTTCTTGTACTTCTTTCCTTGCCTGCAAATCAGGTCAGTTTAAAGTCAACCGCTACTTTCCACCTGAACTTTTACTCCTACGCGGCTTTGTCAACTTTGATAAGCCAAGCAAGGAACTTGGCCAACTCAATCTAACCACTACCACTGACCCATTTCCATCGCCAACCGGCGAGCTGAATATTCAGCATACGCAACGTGGTCCCTGGGCAAGGTAAGCCGAAGCTAAGCTTATTAGCTGGCCACTGGGCGGATTCCCATTAAAAATTGAAATGAATTACTAGGACTTCGGCCCAGGAGCCGTGCTCACTATCCTTTTGGGAGGGAGCCAAGGCACAAATCTGGAATAAAATTAAACAATATTCGTTGCAATGGCAACCGTTGTATCAGATGAAGAAAGCGGAGAAAATACTTGTATTTAAATTTGAATATAAAAGAAGCCAGTAGACCTGTGAAGTTACTAGTGATTAAGCTGTTTAAGGCTGAGCAACAATACTCGACATTATAGAGATGGGGGATTCCTTATTTTTCCGTTTTCCCTGTTTTCCCTCTGCTGAAAATTTAATTTGGTTTTGGCAACTAAAGAAGAACAACGCGGGATTACAAGCGGAAAACGAAGAAAACATGGCCAGAAGTCACATAAATTTATTTATATCTTTAATGACTTGAGCCCGGCGATTCGCAGCGAATTGGTTGCTGCTGTTTATTGTTGTTATTATTTGCCGCTTCTTGTTTGCCTTGTTGTTGTTGTTGTTGCTGTTGTTGTTGTGCGTGCAAACATTGAAACTGATTTGACACCAAAGAGCAAAAAATAAAACAGCAGCAGCTGGGGAAAAATATTCGCCGTGTGCTACGTGCAACTTTTGTATGGGGGGGCATGCCTTTCTGGGTGACAAGGGGGAGCTATAAAATATATTGGCTGTATCTGTGTGACTGCCACAGTGTCTCTGTGTGTGTGTCTCTGTGTTTGTGTGCCTGTGTGCGAGAGGAGCGCGTTGAAAACACGCTTCCGTTTTAATTTAAAATACCCATAAATTTTCAAACATTTCATTTGGGAGCCATTCCCGTTTTCATGTTGCAACATTTCGTAATTGTCTGCTGCGTGCGCCAGAGTGAGATGGCCTATCTGCTGCCGCCTCCCTTGCACGTTTTTTATATGAAGGGGGGGATTCCCCTCTCTAACTCTTGAGTGTTTTATAATTTGGTTTAAATTTTAAAGCTCGTGTAAAGTGCGACGTGTAAATGGTTTTAATTGAGCCCGAAACGAGTCTGCAACGAAATGGAATTAGGCAAATCTGCTTGCTGGCTGAATGGCTCTGGTTTTGGTTTAAACACTCTCACTTTCAGTTTGGAAAGCGAAAGAGTTGAGAGCAACAAGCTTGGGAAGGTTATAACATTTTTAATTTTGAACATTGCTTAAATTAATTATATTTTCTTTGTGAATTAGATTCGAGTAACTTCTCTTGAGAGTAGGCAGTAATATAGTTATTAAATAATAAATGAGTGAGTTCTTTTTAATTAATTACGAAATAAATAAATGAAAAACATGTCAATCAAAGTTCTGCATGGCTTCCAACTTTGGCGAAGCACCAAAACTCCATTAAAAAAGTATTTTGAAAGCAAGTGTACTTCTTGTTTATTCCTTTTAATAAGTCTTGCCTCATTCTGAGGCCTTAACCCCACTTCCCCGTTAATCTGCTCATTAAAAACCCGCCTTGCCCCCTCCCCTTTTTAACCTCTGCTCCCCTCCCTCTCCCTCTACTAATTCAATCATCCAGGGAAATTCCTTAAGCCCTGTTTTCCCCCTCACCACCCCTCATCCTTCCGCTCATTCATTAAACGCGGCTCAAAAGCATTTTTCTCTCACACCTTCAGTTAATAAACAGCCCTGAGGCAGCGGCAAGCAAAAAAAAAAAGAAAAAACATTAAAAAAATAAAAGCACATGATGGAAAAATCGTCGCCCTGCGCATAAAAACATAACTCATACGCCGCGTTGGCCCCAACACCACTCAACTCGGCTTGAGCCGTGTATTTATTTATTTATGTGCATATAGGTGCTCGGGGGAAGAGATTTTTATTTTATGGCCCTGCGAATGTGTCGAGCGTTTGTAAACTCATTAAAATGTGCTCACTGTACAGTGAAGTGCATAAAGTTATTTCCGCCCAACGAGGAGGCATTCACTTTTCAGCCCCGACTGCTTTTTAATTAAGCTCCTCCCAGGCAGCACCTCCAAAATGCAATCAGCCAGCATCCAAAGTCGCGCTTTGATTTATTCGTCCTCCGCCCTTCGTCCTTCGCCGTCTGATTGCCTTTTTAAAGTTTCCTCCGGCGGGCGGCGAGGATAAGTAGTTCTGGGGCGGCAAAGAAACTATGGCCAAATGTGGCAGACATTTAAATAAACGTTAAGGAAGCAGCAGGGGCGTGGTAGAGGGGCGGAAGGGGGTTGCAAGTAGGGTGAAAGTGGGGTGAAAGTGGGTGGGAAGTGGGGTGGCAGCAGGCAGACGCATGTGTAAGTGCATGCTAGCACTTCAGAGTCAGACAGAGCGAATAGAGGACTCGGGTAGCTGTAGTCAAGGACGTGAAAAGCAGAAGGATGTCTCTGCATGCAGCGACATTGGAGATGGCTAGTCGTGAAATGCCTCAGAGTTTGACCTGCTAAGTTAAATATATTCAACTGTTTTCGAAGTTTAATTCCTTTGATAATAAATATTTCAGTTGATTTACCATCTTACTGTATCTATCTATATTAAGACTAGTTTCCTAGCATAACCCATTGCCGTTTTCGTGACTCCTTGAGAACTCAACACGAGTGCCAGCTTTAAGGACCTGCCACCAGATGATGTGCGGAAAGTGCTGCTCACAACCACACGCACACTTACACGCAGACATTTGTTTCCACTGCGAGTGTGTGTGTGTGCGTTTTCCCGACTTTTCTTCGATTCTGCCCTTTTTTTTCCCCATTTTCCTGTCGTGGAGCTACGTAAATTATTGTCTGTCTTGCCATCGCTCGCTGCTCCGTGTCACTTCTCACTACGCTTCCAGCTTGCTTCTCCTATTTTTTTGGCCAAAAAGATGGAGTTTTCCCCATCTCCCGCAAATATACACATTGTACATGCTTTTGTATTTTATTGCATATTCCCTATTCGCCTCTACATTTTCCCGACCACACTCCGCTCGCCTTCAGCACTTAAAGGCCCCCGAAAAAAGCTAGGGAAGGAAAACTTTATTTTTGCGCCCTAAATTAAAGAGGGATTTTCCTTTCAGCTCGCTCTGTTTTGAGGCGCCACATTCGATAGTGTTGCACACTTGCGGGGCTCCATCGTTACAGCAATAATGTCTGGTTGAAGTTTCCTTCGAAGTGGTCTGGCACTTATAAGTAAGATGAATGTCCTTTGGCGGGGAGTGGGAGGCTGTCGGAATTAGAATTTAAATTATGCCTCTGGGGAGCAATGAAATGATGTGAAGTATATTTGTTCGCTGGGCCTGTGGAACATTTACGGAGTTGTAAATAAAGTAAGGAGATAGGTCAGGGACCTTCCACAAAGTTACTAAATTCTAGCAAGACGTAGGCTACCATTTTGGACTTAATATGAAAGATTCCTTTTCCATCACTTTAACTTTTGGAACAGAGTGATTTCAGAACTAAAGAGTATCAAAGGCAAGCCCACCATTGCCACTAACGCCATAAAACGTGGCTCAGCGCAGGCAAAGGACACATTAGAAGGCAGGATGTGGTGCCAGGACACCAGTGGAATTAATTCATTTAAAAGTCGTTAGGAGAGCGCCGCAAAAAGCGAAGCTCCAGCGACATTTCGCAGGCATCAGCGGAAGCCGGAGTCTGGAAGTGCCAGTGGCAATGGCAATGGCTGGCTGAAGGAAAATGCTCAAATCCCTTTTTGCACTTAAGTGATAAACAAATACAGTGGCATGCGGCAAGTACAAATACAGAATGCAGAACCATAAGCGCCCAGACACCCAGGCAGATCGAGTGTGAAAAGTGGCAAGCTCAGAGTTATAAAATTATGTGTGAATGCAGTTCGATTATAAATTTTATTACGAGTTTAATGAGGTATGACACTCCATCTTTGAATATTTTTTAAGAAAGTTATAAAAAAAATAGTAGGCTTTCAATAGCGAGATATTAGAATTTTGAGTTTAGGTAAAAATTGGGACATTCTTTAGGAATTTATTCTGTAAACTTGGCTAAAAAGGGTCCCACAGTCAAAGTGGCTAGTGTTTTGAATAGCTAATGACCCTAACTACTAAAGAATGCATTAAAGTATGTATATATTTCTCTCAGTGTTCAGCCATCCCTCTTTCTCCCAATCAGAACTCATCAGGCTGCAGCTGACTTCTGCTGGCTCCGCTGCCACTGACTTCCGTTACGTCTTTATTTGTCTGCCTGCCGCTTTCTCTGCTGCTGCCTTTCTCTGCTTTTCCCGCTTTCCCGCTTTTCCTTTCCGACTTTCCCCCCCTTAATGTTTGTTTACCTTGCGTTAATGAAGTTGTTGCCCAGCGAGGAGCGAACAATTTTTGTGCAAAAATATTTTTGCAGCTTGCCGCCAAATGATACGAACGCAAAAAGTTGGCCGCCAAAGGAGAGTTGAAAATAAAAGCAATTAGTTTGCTCATCACTCAACAGATGGCCTGGCAAAATGAATATTTTTTAAGCAGCTCGCAGGATCTTCTTTGCTTTTGCTCCTCTCTCCATTGTCTCTTTCATTATGAGTGAAAGCATGGAACTCAACTGAAATAATAATTATGCATGCAAATAGAACGGCAGGACGAACTGAAGTGAAGAAATCCAAGCTGGGGAAATGATGTAAATACACCGCGGGCCATTCGGCTAGTACCAGGTTAAAAAGTATCTTATTGGAAGGATAACTATTCAGCAACTCTTTGAAAATACTTTATATAGTTATATAGTTATAGATATTATGCTGTGATATAGATATACATTTTTTGAACAATTTAACATCCAGAGCTTTTTTCAAATCTTATTTATTTATCCTAATAAGTTTGCATCTTCTCTAAAAAGTGGATTATTATGTTAAGCACACTTTGCTATAAACACCACAATCATTCGCGTTGCACATCCAGGTATCCCAATTTCCATTTACCCCCGGCTGCACTTAACCTTTTCAATTTTCCTTCTTACCTTGAGGAAAAACAATCCGCCGGCGGGCAGGGTGATGCGGTGGGAGCCCGGCAGGATCTTCAGGGGCACCCCATCCTTGTACCACTGGATGGTGGGCGTGGGGCTGCCCTCGGCTTTGCAATTAAGCGTGGCTGGCTCGTGTCGCGGCACCGTCGTATCTATGGGATGCTCCACTATTCGCGGCGGATGGGATCCTGGAAAGAGCGAGAGAGAGAGATAAAGGTATGAAAGGAATGTTGCATATATATACTATATATATGTATGTGTTTTAAAGGGGGCTCCAACTTCCGTTTTCCGCTGCGTCAGTCAGCGGCGGCGTCATCATCATCGTCAGCGGTTTGTATAAATGCGAAAAGAAACGAAAAAATTACAAAAAATTTAAAAAAAAAAAAAGAAGGAAAAACGCTCGTTGGCAAAGGAAAACAATGTTAATGCGCATTGCCGTTGACGTTGCAAATGAAGTTGCAGCTGAAACTGCAGCAAATGAGGGCTGCAAGTTGGTGGGCGGGGGGAGGGGGGCGAAGGACTGCCGCTCAAAGGACTCAGTTTGGAATTAATTTGTTTAGATTTGCATATGCGGCAAAAGAGCCGGCAGCTTAGCAGCTAAGTAGTTTTTTTCTCTGTTCATTTCACCCCTTTTTGTTTTGTTTTGCATAATGCGAACGCTGGGAAATTAACTGGGTGGAAAAGGTAGAAAAAGGGCGGGGTTCATAGGTTAGATAAGCCAGGGATTAGCATAGTCTTTTGTTATTCCCTCGCCTTCCTATTAAAAACTTTATTTGAAAACTTAAAGGCCAGAGAAAAAGGTCTCAGGAAAGAGCAACTTTGGCTGAATCCGAAATCGCGGTTAATCTACAAATGGATGGCTATTGCGACGCTATTCCGCAATCTCAATTGCTCAAATTGATCGGAGCTTTCCGCCATACTTTCCACCCACGCAGTCGAAAGAAAATCCATTTTCCAATCGCTTTCCACGCCCAACACCCCAGCAAAGCATTCAGGAACACTTGCGAAATCGCACAATCTTTATTTGCTAACCGCAGACCAACTCTCGAGTATTTGCTGCTAGCAATCTGTCAATGGCAAGGACATAAATTTCAATTTTCATGCCATATCTAAACAATTTGCTGTCACCCACAAACACTCGCCAAGCAAACTGAGCAAGATGCAAAACTTTATTCATATCGCAGCTGAAATCTATAAACGTATTTCTCTTACACTGAGAATATAAGAAACTACGTGGTTTGCATAAATAAAATGCAGGATACTAGATACTAACTGAGGCAAAGTAGGAAATCGTTCAAACTAATCATGAGTTGTTTTATATGAGAAGAATAATTGGTAAGAACTTCGGAATAGTCGAAAGTTATTTCTGGCAGTGCATGACTTTATATATCTATGGCGGCTACGCCACGCGAAAATTGATATGTCAGAAAATGTTGGAATATTGAAACGTTATTTAATAAAAGGCAGTCGAGGCAGCATTTGTTGCTCTTCCAGTTTGTTGTCGATTGCAACACGACAACGACAGCAACAAACAGCCCAGGGCAAAAGTTGCATGTCATCCGGAGCGAGCAGCAACAACAAAAGCGGCGGGCAGACGTTGCACCCAGCAGCAAGTCGCAAGCTGGAAATCGAATTCCGGGAAAATATTCGGGGGGGTTGGGGGTTGGAAACTCATAGACGTGTTGCATGTCCTGCTGCCAGGAGAACTTTCCACCCCCGTGCGGGGGGGAGCCAGGGGTCAACCAGCAAGACGGCATGTCAATGTTATTTCAACAACGAAAATGAAAATAAAACACTGCGCTGGAGTGGGCATGGAATGGGAGTGGAATGGCGATGGAAATGGGAATGGAAATAGCAGTTATGCCAGTCGAAAAATCAACATGCAAGGACACAAAAAAATGCAAATGGCGGGGGAGTATCACAAAAGAAGGAAGTAGGAACTTCTAAATGAAAGAAAGCTGGCAGAAGAAACGATCGCTGGATACCCTGTGATTAAGGAGTTTCTCAGAGATCCCTTCAACAGTCATAGGTACTTTCAGTTGAGAACTGTTCAAATTTAAACAAAACAAGCTCAAAACTTATTTATATTAGTGGAACACGTAAAACATCCATTCCTTGTGCACATTCATTTGCGAGAGGTCCCAGAGCAGAGGCAACACAACTCGTGACCAAGTGTAAGCATTCAATGTGTCCGCTGAGCACAATTCGAGGGTTAAATGTCGCATGTGGGGTTGTCCAAAAACCAAATAATAAAAAAAACCAAAAAAAACGGGAAAAAAGAGAGGGAGAGGGGCGTTGAGGGCGTGTTTACCACCGAAAGTTGCTCAACCAGGACATAATTTTTTTGGCTGCTACTCCTGTTTGTGCATATCTTTGCTGACCAGGCACAAGGACCACGCCAGGACGAAAGTTGGCTTGTGCGGTTTGGGCCCTGCGGTGATGTTCAACACCTAAAAAAGGGTTCAAACGAATAGTTGGGGGTTGGGTGCTTTTGTTTTGATTACGCTTCATTTTCCCCAAGCCCGGCGAAAAAGGGCAGAGGAGAACTTTGGCGACTTGCAGCTGAATAATTCAATTAGTAAACAGGGCGAATTTGCCAACCAGCAACCAGATGTGGCCCAGAGGCCTACTAATTTAGATTTAATTGCATGCCAAGGAAAGCAGCCAAGGAAAGGAAAGTTGCACTCACATACGAGTATACGAGTAGCATGCATATATGCATTTACGGCGCAACTAAAACACGACGAAGAATGTAACGACATGGAAAATGCTAGAAATTTGCATAAAAGCAGCAAAGGCATTTGCCCAGCGCTTATGCAAAATGCATCAAATAGTGCTGTGTGCAGTGCATTTTGGTGGAGGGGCGTTGGTTTTCTCGAGTAAGCAACTAAAATCCAGTTCGGTGCAGTTCTCTCTCCAGGACTTCAGGACTCCAGGACTGCAGGAGCAAGGACTGAAGACGTTGTCGAAATGCCCGAAGAAATTGCTGGGAAAACGTTTCGCCAAACTGGGTTTCACTTAACAAGCAAAATATTTGCTGCAATTTCCTTAAACATTTTCTTTTCCTTTTGGCCGGCAGACAGTGGAAATAGAGGGGTATTCCCGGGGCATGTGTGTGTGTGTGTGTGTATAATAACACACATTTGCTTGGCTACCTCCTGGCATCGCTAACTTAAGTGGGTATAGCCGAGTGATAGTTGTATCTGAATATGACCAATGCACATCTTAAACAACTATTTAATTTTAAAATATTATATGCTTTAAAGAGCTTGGTAAAGTGATATACTAGCTCAACTTTATCCTAATGATTTTTGGAAAATACAAGGGTATTCCAACGTCTTCTTGCTGTGCCAGCTCTTGCCACCGATTCCTTTTCTTGTTGCTTGTGGCACTGCATAGTTTGTTGCCGGCGCTGGCGGGTCAAAAACAAAGCAAAGGCTCCCAGGAGCTGCACCACCTTCACCCCACCGCCCCATTCCCCGTTGCTGCCCCAAAAAGTGCGAGTCCCTTCAGCGCCTTTGCAAGTTGCTTATGTGTTGCATACTTCAAGGGGCAGCCCGGCTTTAGCTGCTTTTGCATCATCAATCAAAGGCAGTCAGTATGTGTAGAGTTTGTGTGTGTGTGTGTGTGGGACTCCTTATCCCCATTGTTGTTTTAATTATAGCCCCGTTCTGAGACTTGCTAATTGTTTTAGTAGCGTACTTTTCGACATACAGCCGTAGTTGTAATCGCTTTTGTTGCTGCCACCGGCTAAGGAACTATGTTAGTTGGGCTCCCCCACCCTTCGTCCTGCTAAGTAAAGTAGAACGGCCAATGCAATAATTAAATTTTGCCATAATTTACGTGAAAAGCAGCAGACACAGCAACAGCTGCTTGGGAAATGTGTCTTGTAGGCAGCGAGGACAGCGAAGACAGCGAAGGCGGCAATAACGGATGGGTGTCAGTGGGGCATTTAGCGATGGAGGAGCTCTCCAAATTGCACAGAATATGTATATTTAATATGTATATCTAATATGTATATCTAATATGTATATCTAATGTGTATATCTTATATGTATATCTAATATGTATATGCATGTTCATCCTGCTAAATGATGGCTGTCATGCACGCGTTGGTCGAAAAGGCTCTTACCAGAAGAGCAATATAATTAAGTAGAAGATTTTGCAGCTGAGAAAGTGGCTTGTACGTGGAAGTATTTAAGATACGAGTACACTTATTAATCCCCTTAAAAACAATGTTGAGCTTCAAGTTAAATCGCTCTAGTTCAATGTATTGAAACAAAATTAAGTGAATACCCAGAACATACTGACTCCATTGCGATTCCACATATATTTCATATGTAAATTTCGAATGAAACAACAACAGAAAGGGCCAAGTTTTCGTGAACATTTCCCACTGGCAGGAACTGAAAATAAAAGAGAAAAAAACCACCGTCCACAAAAAGTGAGTGAAATTAAACTTTTGTAAACGCCTCGTGTTCGTGTGCCGCAAATTGTTTCCGGGGATGTTGTCGAGAGTTCTTTGCCTGTTCTTGTTTAGTTATGAATCATAACGACGCACAGCCATCGTTATAACAACGGCAGAAACAACCCGAAACAACCATAAATTGTACCATTTTACTCTTCCAATCGCAGACAAGGGTGTTTGGCTGTTTGGCCATGACTCACTTCTTTTAACTTGGTTTTCTATTGTTTTTTTTTGTATTTTTGTACCCCCCTTTTCCATTGTGGGGGTGTGGTGAAGTGACACTTCTTCTAATTGTTCGCAACACCCCTCGAAGTGGGTTTTGACCAGTTCAAATGTTCAAGAGTCATGATGCATTCGACAGCCCGGGAAAACTTCAATTTTCCCCTGCTTTTTTTCTTTTTTTTTATTGCCAACTTTATTTATGCTTAGGCAACTTCGACTTGTGCATATAGAGTGGCAGCAGTATAAATAATTCAGGGCGCACGGGAGAGCTCACACATTTGCATTGAGAGCTGAGCAGAAAGTTTTGTGCCCCTTGGTAAATGCATTACAATGCCGAAAGGGGGCACACAAAAATTGTGCAAATACTTGTGGCATGTACACATGCACTGCGAGAAAAGTGCTTAGAAAGGCAGTAAGGAATGCAAAGGTACCATTCATTCAATCTTGTCTAAACTACAACCAAAACTAAACTACAGCACATTAAACAGCATGGCATATTACATAAGCAACTCTTTTTTGGCAGTGCTCAGCTTTTACAGTCTTGTGCATATCTATTGCTGCTCCCACATGTGGGTTAGTTTGTCTACAGAGAATCATTGCCAGCTATTGCTCCACATTTTTGGGCAGCCCCCTTTCCCGCTTTCCCCCGCAAATAGCATGTGTCCAATATCTGGCATACATATGCATGAGTTCAGGTAGATGCAACTGCACTTGGCTCCAGCTTTGGCTTGGCTTCAGTTGGAGCCTTAACGGCAGCTTAGTCTCCAGCCAGGCATACCTGACACTATGCCATCTGCAAAAACACACACTCATTCCCATCCCCAATCTCCATTTCCCTCCTCCCACACAAACACTTTCGTACATCGCACAGCGCACATGGCAAATGCAAAGTTTTCACATTGAATTTTCCGGCGCAGCGCATCCGGTGACAAATCCTTGGACGGGCATCCATGTCCTGTGTGTATTTGGCTGGATGGATGAAAGTGTCAGTTATCCCAGTTACAATTCCCAGCCAAATCTATCTGCTAAAAGCGTGCAGACTTTATTGCAAGGCTTGAGTTCAAGCTGCAAATTCAGAGCGAGATTGGGGAAATTAAGGTAACGCTGTTAAAGCAAAATTGAATTGGCAGTCCTTTAAAGTCATCAATAATGTTAATTCCTCTAAAGCGAAGAGTATTTTCAATTTAACCAAAGTTCCAGCTCAATTTCAGTGACTGCAATTACTTTTTCGTGTTCGCAAACTTTGTCGAGCGTAAAATGTTACGAGTTGAATGAATTCGCTACGTTTTTGTTTGTGTCCAGGGCAGCCACAAGGATATACTTATTTGCACACGGCGACATTTGCAATTCCAGTTGGGTGATGGCTCATTAAGCAGGAGCAGCAAAGCAGCGGAGCTACAAGGCAGGGCCAGGAGTCAAGGATCTGCCAGCTGTCAAGCTGCTGTGTCAAATGCTAATTAAAATCAAGCGCCATTCGCTTGTTCAAACACAAATCCCATCCGGGAACACGGGAACACGGGAGCAGGTAAACTGAAACTGAAATCGGTCGGCGGACAGGACACCGTGAACAGGCGCCATCATCATCATTATCCCTGTCATCGTCAACAGCAATCAAGATAAAAGATAAGTTAAATGCTGGGGGGCTTGGTATTCCTGTCTCACTTTGCTGCCTGCTTGTTTGTTTTGTAATAAAGTCCTGTTGGGTAACCACGCCCTTTCCGCCCTTTTCCACCATCAGCAGCATCAAAGAAACTTGGGCTTTTTGGGGCTAGTGATTTGAACGCTTGATTGCTTTCAGTCAGGACGAAGGACGCAGGACGAGGGACTTGACGGCTACGTGCCGAGCAGCCAGGATATGGCACTCCGCCATAACAGTGTGTTCATGTTAATTTCTATCTGCCTGATTGCCGAAGCTCCACCAGCAACACGTTCGCCTCATAATTTTGGAGTGAAAATTTTCAATTAAACTTAATTGCATTAAAAGCGAAGGGTTCAATCTGTCGTTATAGTCCTTGTCCCTGTCCCTGTCCTTGTCCCGGTCCTGTCCTCCGTTATCCTTGTTTTTTGTTGTGATAACGATTGGGAAAGTTCCATCCCCGCTTGGCTCCTTTCATTAGTTTTGCCCCAACCCCGCCTTTTTATGGTCTCTGAAACTTTTTATGCTGCATTGCGTTTGGTTTTTCGGTTTGGTTTGGGGACTGCCGAGAGGTCTTCCAGTTTTCCATTTTTGGGGTGTTTTACTGGGGGACGTGGGCCTCTCTGAAATATGGGATAATTTAGTTTGGGCCCCGTTTTATGCCACTCATAAGTCATTAAGTTTTCCTGGCCGACGGAATATTATTTTGAATTGTTTTCGGTGGGCTGCAGGCTCTGATTAAAATTCATGGCGACATTATTTTTGAGTTTAATGGCGGCATGAAACCCAATTAAACTATATAAAAAAGGATGAATAATTAATATTTCAATACATAAATTCAGGCAACTTTTAGTAACTTTAAAACAATACAATTCAGTTATATGTGCATATGCATTATTCGGTGTATAAATATCAAAGTTTCTGGATATAAAAAACAAAGTATTTCAAAGCAATCTCGTAATTTAACGCCCCGATGAATAAATAGTAGGCGGTAAAAAATGATTCCCTAGAAACACACCCACTAGACTTGTTAAGCCCTTGAAAGAGACAGCTGAGGAAGTGAGAGGTCCTTGCTCAGTATTGGAATCTGTTTCGACACCTCCGCAGTGCCCACAAAAAGGACTTCCACTGAATCTAAGCGTTGGGCAAACATTTTTGCCGCACTTGTGCATTTTTTCTACCATTTTTGTTCCTGTGTAAATTGCAACGCATAAATCTTTGTGACAAACAAACGAAAGCGGGCGGCAGATGAGGAGAATGAAGGACAGACACTCAAAAACACAATAGAAGTGACGCGACAGCCATTTTTCAAAAACAAAACATGCATCACAAAACGATCCAGCACACAAAAAAACACACAGAAGCACACAGAAGAGGGGGTTACTCTGCAAAAATTGGAATGAGAAGTGTGCGCAGAAGGAGCATTTCGAAAAAAAACACTTGATGTGGTAGAATGGGGATTTGGGGCCCGGCGAAGAGAGAACGCATGATTGTCTTAATGGCTTCGACATGTTTGCAAAACGACTGTCAAAAGCAGGCAATGTGGAATGGCAATGGCATTGGGCCGCTGCTCGACCAGGATGGAAATGGAAAGGAGCTGATGGAGATGATGGAGCTGAGGCTGAATGCGAATCTGAAGCTGGATGCCGGCAGAGGCGTCGTCACAACCACACCCACCACCGCCAGGACATCACAGCATCAAATCACAGAATCTGGCGTTCACAGTTCCGCTTCAGTCACTCAAAGTCTGCTTTCCCCATCGATTCTGGGCTGTGTCTTTTCGATTTCTCGCTCGTCTTCGCTCTGACTGTCTCTTCTGCTAAAGCGATTAGAGATGGGAGTCGAAACTACTTTAATCGATTTTCCGCATCGCTATTAAATTTACACTATGCTGAATCCGGTTCGATGGACCAGATTTTAGCACATACAGTGTAGAAAATGAAATTTTAATTGATTTATCTGCTTAAGCTATACATTTAATAAATTAGTTTAGAAGCAGCTGTTAAAACGATTTAAGATGAGAGTCGAAACTAGTTTAATCGATTTTTATTGAATTTACACTAGGCTGAATCCGGCTCGATGGACCAAATGCGAGCCAGTACAGTGCAGAAAATGAAATTTAAATTAATTAATCTAGCCAACCTATACATTTAATAAATTAGCTTAGCTGCAGCTGTTAAAACGATTAGGTTTGGAAGTTGAAACTAGAAAGTAAATTTACAATAAATGAAGACCACGTATTGGTACATTCCAGTAAACGTAGAATTAATGATGTAGTACTGCAAGTTGTAATAAATATGCAAACTGAGCTGTCAACTCCACGTGACACGATGCCACTCCTACTTGCAACACACTTGTGGTTGTCATCTGTCTTGGCTGTCTTTTCCTCGACTCATTTTTTCGGCATCTCTTGCATCACAAATCTATGTTCCGACAGCAAAGTCACTCAGTCATGCAGCCACACACACACACACTTGATGCGCCTCAAGCCAGAAACCATCCAAATACCGAATGTCTCATGTCCCATGATGATTTTTCCCTAGAAAAACACAAAAAACACCAGGACAAGCGAAATCCAATCGCACACTTAGACATGTTCGGCCTGGCGGGCCTATCTGCACGTTGCAAATTGAATTTTTCACCTGAATGCGCTGCGTTGCGTGGAGTTGGGTGGTGGGTGGTGGCAGGAGTGGGAGGCATGTCTGCATGTGTAATTATCGTTATCGATATCGCTCATACGCCCAGTTGGCTGCCAGTGCCGCTGACAAACTCTGACAAGTTGCGTTAAACTGTTGGCGTGGTGGGGCAGGCGTTTAACCCTCGTTAAGCAAAATCGAAATTAACGCCGCCACATTCGTCCTCTTCCTCGTTGGCCATGTGAAAAAGGACACTTTTAATGCTCCCCTGCCCAGGCTGCGTTGCGTTGTTTTGAGCTCTGCCTATGAAGTTATTAAAAGTAAATTAGGGTTGCTAACCAGCAGAAACCGAAACCGATACCGAAACCAGTTTTTCCTCCTTTCTCATGGCTGGGTGGATATATCTGTGGCCCACCCACGCTCCATTCACCACCCATTCACCAGCCATTCCTTTATCCTTTTTCGGTGTTTAGGGTTGCGTGCCTTTGACGCATTTCAGTTTGCTTTTGTTTTGCTTCTGTTGTGTCTGCGACTGGTTTCGGTTGCGCAGGGTCCTTGTTGTGTTTGCTGCTTAGCTTAATTGTCAACAGGGGAATTTTTAAAACTATGCCATAGTTTTCGGGCACTTTTGCTGCTAACTTTCAATTATTTTCAGATTTGTTAAATTAAGACATACACCGTGCGTCGAAGGATGAGGACATGTCCTGTTCAAATTGATTTTTAATTGGCCGGGTATTTAAAGTGGGCTATGTGTCAATCATCGTCGGTTGGAGAATGCAATCGAGTTATATGGCTCTATGAATAATTCAGTACCTGAGGTTAACCGACTTGAAGTGGGTTACCGGTTTTAATGGTGATTTAAAAGGTCCTGTCCATATTTGAGACGTTATTCAATCGCTGTGTGCGATTGCTCAAATTCATAGTACAAAAGTTATTTTCCATTTTAATTTTGTACAGCTAGCATGCTCGATACACCCCACGGTATCTTTCCGAATGGATTCCCAACCAATTGAAGAGTGTGCATAAGACTGTGTCCTTACAAAGCCGCAGAAAGGAGGCGGAGAGGCGTGGCACAAGCACACACACACACACATAGCCAGGGAAAAACAGTGCGGCACACCTTTGAAGTGCAGCAGAGAGCCGCGAGCCAAAGTTGAAAAGTGCGCTTGTTAACATTCCTTAATTGCTGTTGTTGTCACCGCCGCGGGGCAACATCCCGCTGAGGAGCGAATGAGAGGGGCGGCAAGGTGCAAGACAGAGAGAAAGGGGCAGCAAGGTGCAAGAGAGAGGGGTTAACTGGCGTGAAAGGAAGAGGGGCGCAGGCACAAGTATCCACGGCAAGGATGTCGACGGCGACAATGACGAGTGCAATTATACAAAAACTACTTAGGCGCGCATCCTGGCTGTCAGGAAAGGGAAAAATCGGTGGAAGGGGGAGTGGCGAAGTTCGAGTGAAAGAGACGCCAGCAGGCAGGGCGAAAGAGAGGGGCGATCGGCATGGCAGCTCCTGGCTGCCGTCGTTGCAACAAAATTGAAAGAAAATTCACTTTCGCGTTTGTAAATTTGTCAACATCCTTGAGAAAGGCAGCAGAGAATGAAGAAGAAAATAGCTCGGGGCGCTGGCGGTGACAAGTGCAGGATGCAGGCCACAATGCAATTTCAGTTAAGTCTCTTATAATAGGAAACTCAAGCACTTTGGCTCACAAACAGCAGGAGAAACGTTAACAGCAGCGGGAAACGAAAGGGGATATTACACTAACAGAATTTGGGTGGCAATCTTACAGAATTTATAGGGTAAAAGATAATTAATTACAGTATTTGATAAACTTTAGTTGTCCACTACCAAAGACTTCAGATATTTACCTTTTTTTTATAAGCTAGCAGCAAACAAGATACTTTTCTCGCCGTGCATTGTCAGTCATTGTGTTGCCTAACTACATTTGTCATTAAGTCAATAAGCGCATTGTGCCTAAATGCACATAAAATAAAGCCCACAATGGAGAGCCGAGCCGAGCAAAGCCATAAAACGAGCCAGGACCTGAGAACCTAAAAGGGGAAGCGGCGGAGGTAAAGGACGAAGGACCTATCTGAGAGGAAGGATCCATCTCATGTGCTGCTGCCGACAAAGCCGATTTATGCCCAATTGGATTTGCTGCTAAGAGCCACAATTCATGTTTTTATGACCGGATGCCTATTACCCGAAAAACCCAGCAAGTTCGGAGCGAAAGTTGTGCCCTCTTCTTTTTAATAAATATAAAATGTCCTGACTGCCAGCCAAACTCGCACAAAAGGTGAGTCAACAAAGGAGCGGAATGGAATGGAATGCTCGGCTTAGGCCATTGATAAGCAGCTTGGACTCGGGTCAGCAGGCATGTCCTTTTCCTTTCTTTTCATTTCTTTTCTTCCCATTTCTTCTCATTTCATTTCATTCCATTTCTTTTCTTTTCCCATATCAACAATATCCCTGTCGTCGGCCTTTCATTCGATTTGCTTGTTAAAAAGCTCAAATTTTATGGCCTATCCCCCGACTTCTTGGCTGTGGCAACAAGTCCGTTTATCGATTCGCCGGGAAAGGACACAGCTACAATCTGCTGTCCTGGCAATTTTCGGGCGTTCATCAACGGGCAGCTTTGACATTGATAAATTATGCAGACTACTCGGATATTTCCGGCGCAACAAATGGTGAAGTCGCAAAGTGTGGCTGCGATTTTCCTCGGCGAAGTCAAAGGCAATGAGTTGGCAAAAATTATAAGTCATAAAAAGGCGGCCAAAGGGTTAACGAATGGCATTTAAAGTTTAAGTGCCCCAGAGATGAAGCCGCTTAAGGATTACGCTTGATAAGAGTTTCCGACTTAAAGTTTAATGGAGCTACAGATTGCCAGCGGGACATAAAACGCGGAGAATATTTAAGCAGATGAAAGTGCCAGCTGATAATTTTCATGCAAAAATGTTAGTTAGAGAAAATATTACTTAAACTCAAAGATTGATATTTATTTCCCTTCCCTTGAACACTCAACTGAAACTGTAATGGCCCCATTATTCATAAACTTGAGCGGCGAATGAAGTCCTTCAATTAAAAACTTCATTCTTGATTACTGCAGCTCCGTTTATTTAGCCAATCCAAATGCACCGAAGGGAAAACTTTTGTGCCCCCTTCAATTTCAGTTTGTCAGCTGCACTCTCTGCCAGAAGCACTCCATTTTTTCCCCATTTCAGCCCTCCATTTGGTGCACTTGAAATTATAACCTACATTTAACATTTTCCGCACTCCGGCATACAAATAATATATAAAGGGAACTGCTTGCAGGAAAGCTGCTTACGCCAACGCCCTGTAATTTTCATTCCTGCATTGACAACTTTGACATAATTGACTGCCAGGACACCAAAGGACCCAGAATGCGACGATGGAAAAAACCAAGAAATAAATAAATAAAATTGCAACAACCCATAAACACTGCAAGTTCTTGAGCAGCTGAGTGCATAAAAATCCACTAAAAGCGGGGAAAAAAACCAGAAAGAAAATCACAATATATAATATAAAGCTGGTCAGGAAGGCGACGGAGCCTGTCGCGTTGGCCACCGCCGACTATTTTTATAACAATTTGATTATATTATGAACTTAAGCATTTCCCTTCCGCTTTTTGGGCTCGTCATCTTCATTAGCACATTAAAATGTCAATGACACTTGCTCCGCAGGTCGGCAGACCCTTTTCCCGCCTTTCCCGGCCAAAAGGGTAAGTATTTGAAAAATGCGCGGAAAATGCGGACAACCAGATGGATGTGATGGTGGTGCCCAGACATCATCACTGACCGCATGGCATTCTTATTTTTTCCACACTTTTCGCCGCCGCCCTCGCAGTGCTTTATGATTACTTGACGGCGCCGCAAACTGGCAGATTGGTGGAAATCGTGAAAATGGTGGAAATGGCGGAAATGGGGCTGGGAAATATCAAAGTTGTCGTAAAAAATGTGCTCGACACTTGTTTACGTCGTCATATTCGGGCACTCTACTTTCAGGGCGATACAGTCGGTTGTCATGGCTGTGGAAAAGGGTTTAACAAGTTGTTTGGCTAACTAGATACTGTCATCTTAATATCTGATATTATAAGAGAAAACAAGACATAAATACTGTCATCTTAATATATGATATTATAAGAGAAAACAAGATATAAATACTGTCATCATAATATGTGATATTGTAAAAGAAATCGTTATATATCCTACATAAATTAACAAAATATTAATAATATACTTTCTACTCTACAACAAAGTGTCTTAAAGTTTGCAATCATATTTCTTTTAATACTGGATACTTAGGAGCTTTATTATTTCTTCTAAATTGGGTGAATTTTAAGCCAAATTTTATTCTCTCCTCAAGTCTAAGCAAATATTCCTTATGAATATCTAATAACAAATAGCTGCATATAGTTTAAAAGACAAGTCAGTGATAGTATTGTTTTCGTGGCTTTGGCTTGATAACCAATCCCACAACGCGCTTTCCGAAAACTTTTCCGTTTCGCACCGAGAGCATGAAAGTTTCGCCTGGTCTCATTATGGAAAATACTCAGCTGCTTTTGCGTCCGTGTTTTTGCCAGTGTTGATTTTTTTCGCTCCTCCATTTTTAATGGTGAAACTGGAGCACTTTAAAGTTTTGATGGCCTCCCAGCGCCTTGGCAGCTGCTTTAGAGCCACGTTTACTATGGCAATTCATTAGGCTCAATTGCCCCGCTACGAGATGTTGTTATTTTCATTATTGTTTTTATGTTGTTGCAGTTTTCGTTACCCGCTGGTCCATTGTTGTTGCCCCACTTCGCTTAATAATGGAGTGAATTATGTTTTCCCATCGCAAACACTCGAAGCTCAGCGGGCTATCACAGAAGTCGGGGTATAGGATTAGTATTGGCCTACACAAAACATCGACAGCGACATCGACATCGAGAAATCGCTTAATTAAGCTAATCAAAATATGGCGATTATGGGGCTCGCTTTGAATGGAGTCCTGCATGTCCTTTGTGGCCATTGTGTTTGCCTAGTGCGTTTGCACCAGCAAGCAAATAAACAAGTGTCCTGTGTGTTTTTGTGCGCATCTCTTCTATTTGTATTATGACAGCCGTTCAATTGATGCTGAAATTAATTAAAATTTTCCCTCGCATGTTTGTGTGTTTGTGCTTGTGTGCCACAGGACTATCTGCCTGAATTGTCCTTTGGCCGAAGGCTAAGATAAATTACAATTTGCCAGGACGTTGTGAATACAACTGGAAACTGGTAATTGCTTTGCATGGAAATTGTGTGTGTGTGTGTAACAGCAGTGGGTAAAATAAATATTCGACTATCTAATGGGTTTTATGCTAAGCCAAATATTTTTGCACAGTTTTGTTGTTTCATTTATCTAATTCGGTTGTAGTTTCAACTAATGTTAGTTATCTCCATATGTTGATATATTCAATTAAGTTTGCACTCTCTTATATTATTTATCTATACTAAATGTAGCAGTTTTTCCTTGTCAATTACCACTGTGCTTGTTAAACTGCCAAGTGAATACTGTATCCTGTCAATTTCTTAAATATTTCTACATTTAATGGACTCCAAATTAATTCCATATTACTTTATTACTGGGCGACCGGGTCCTTTCCCTCAAGGAATAAATACCTTCGTCCTTTCAATTAACTCGAGTCTGGCCAAATAATACCTATTCTCTGGGCACCGAACCCGAAGTCGGAAAAGAGCAAAACTCGAGCAGGTCCTTTGAGTTTTTGCGAGGAAAGTCTTAAAGGCAGCCGGTGGGTTGCGTTCTAGCATCTAAAATAATTGAACCCTTTTTTCCCCCTTTCTTTTAAAGTAATTTAATGCCTCAGTTACGAGGGAAGCCCACACATTCCGCAGAGAGACGGAGAGGCAACTTTCCCCCCCGTCTGCCATTGATGCCGCAGGCGAAGGGGCAAGAACTGAGAATAGATGCGCTGCTACATGGGGAATATTTCGTGGCACTTATCAAAGGCAGCAACAATTTAGGTTAAATACTCATTAATATTCCGGTCTGCCAAACTTTTTCCTACACCCACTCCTACTCCTCCATGCGGATGGCCCTGTTTTTGCCAAATAAATTTATGCCCTTTGCTTTCGCTAGCCGCCAGGCACGAGGGCCAAATACAAGACAACCGATCCGAGAGTCCTTTTCTCGAATCCCAGCCACATAAATAGGCACACGCACATGCCGCCGAGTGGAGCCCACCACACAGGCAAAAACATACAGAAGAAATTAATTTTGCGTAGCCTACTTTCCAAAAATGAGCGAAAGACCAAGCCGAAACCAAAAGCAAAACAATTTGGCAGGAAAATGATAATTGCCTGGTAACGCTGTATACAAAGTGCATAATTTATAAATTAAGCAAACTTGGGCAAAGTTGCGAGGCGAAAAGTATGGCACACAACTGGGCCAAAGAAAAGTAACAGATATGTGAAAATATTGTACATATAACTATATAGCCATAACAATTAAAGGCTCTTAGTGAATTGTAATCCTTATTTGGGTGCCCAAAAAAATCTGAAGCGAGTAATCAGAGGTACGAGTAATTTACGCAAAGGAAAAATCGCTCGGCGAAAGTATTTAATTTTCTTTTATTGGAAAGGAAGCAGAAATGCAGCCAACCCACTAAAATGCCAATATATTTTTTGCTCGCAATTTATTGCATACTTTGCAGCGCAGCGAGGGAGCGGGAAAGAGGAAGACAAGGACACGCGTGTTGTCGGGATTTATTTATTCACTCCGCCATATCCTTCATCCTGCATTGGCGGATTTTGTGCGCTGATAAAAATTTGACATGCCGAAACGAGGGAAGCTGCCAGGACGAGAAAAAGTGGGGGGAATGGGGATAATGGGTAGCCCGAAGAGGATGTAACAACAAAATGACAGGATATTATTCAATTGAATTCGTTTACATGCATGAACTACATAATAAAAATGCCCGTAACCAAAAAAGGAGATCCAAGCGTAAAAAACGCAAATTGCACAGCGGCAACAACATGGCAATGTACACACATATGTACACACAAATACGTGCGACCGCCGAAAAATATGAATAATCTTTTGTATCATTTGTAGCATTTTGTGGCCCAGTTGAAATCCACATTCACTTTTTTGGCCAAGGTGTGGGAAGCCCCTTATTAAATGCGCATATTTTATGCAACAAAAGCAGGCCGATGTGAGTAATGCCCCTGAGTACTCACTTGTATTCAGGCCCACGACTCGAATTCATACTCATTTCGCTTAGTTAGCCAGCCCGAGGGAACAACCCGGCTTGTATCTCGTATCTCATTTCTTGGCAGAACATTTTCCACTAATTTGCTGGGCTGAAAGCGGCGGAAATTGTTTTGCGTCTGGCACAAAAGTTTTGCACATACGAATTCCCATTTGAGGGCTACAACTTAATGGTGAGATAAGCAAGAGTTATGAATTATAGTTGGCAAAAGTTTGCCGGCGAGGAAGTAATCAATGCATTACGCATAAGCCTGTTTGGGCGGATGGAGCGAATGAGGAAATGCCTCAAGTTATCTGCCAGTTTGGGCCAATAAATGCAAATCAGGAAATGTGCTAAACTGGCAACTAAAGTTTGGCAGGATGAACAAGGGAATTAATTCCGAGAGTAGATTTTATGCTTAATCCCAATCAAACTTGTTCTGCACAAAATATGCTGTATACATTATATTTTAGTCTAGCTCCTCTCAGTTCAAAGGCTTTAAGTCTACCTAATTGCTTTGGTGGCTTCTTCAGCTGTCATCTACTAACTCCGAGTGTTTATCGTTGTGGAATGTAAACTGCCAGACAAGCGTCCGTATCAATAAACCAGCATTCAGGTGAATCCAAGCCTGACATCCGACATCCGAGATCCCAGATCCGACGTCCTGGCAATGGAATGGATGTCATCCTTTGGACGAGCCATTCAACACCTGTCGGCAATCATCATAAATATGCCGGGCTCCCAAAACATCTCGGCCAAGTGAGTCGGATGAGTTAAATGCAACTCATTACGGGATCGCAGAGCCATACAAATGTCGTGCATTCACGAGCTGCCACTTCTGTCTCTGTTGAGCAATTTTCTATGGAATATTTGCAATTGCAGGCCGCCTGCCTGGATTGCACTTGAATTGCACCCGTCTCCGCCTTTCATTCACATCCACAGCCACATTCACATTTACCCAGTGGGAAAGACCAGAGCTTGTGGCAGCTGCACAAACAGAGAATGCCAGGCAAACGGCCGAGAGGAAGGATGAAGGGAAGTCCGTGACCAGGATGGGTTTTTTGCAGCAGTTTTGTATTTTTATTCGAGCTTACCTTGTGCATGGGTCCACTTGAGCAGGAAAACGATGAATACGAAACGTAAATCCATTTTACAATTTTTTACAGTATTTCGCCTTAAGATAAACTGGCTAAAAAAGCGGAGCACGAGCACTTATTTGCCCAGCCCAACTCCAGACACACACACACTACTCGGAATGCACACCGACACACACACCGACTCCCGCAGGGATATATAGATATATATATATATATATATTCGAGTTGCTTGATTTCTACTCGACTTTTGTACGCACACTTGGCCTGCAGTTTAGCAGTTTACAATGTATGTTGCGGCCACAATGCTGCCGCTTGCTTTTGGCCAGGCCAAATCTGGCCAAAGTCCGGCCCTCGCATGTCCGTAATGTCAATTAGCTTAGATTTCCGAGCGAATTCGCACTTCGTTTGTTTATGTTTGCTGCCAATTCAGTGGCCAGTCGCCCACGAAGTTGGCCAAAAAGCTCGACACGCGCTCACTTTCAGCGCGATAACCGTTGGCGGCAGTAACCAAAACTCAACTGAACGGCGTCCCACGGCCAACTTGATATGGGGTTCCTCAGTTCCTCAGTTCCGGAGACCGGGAACAGTCCGCAGCAATGTTCACTTCGGTGGTGAGTTTTCCAAGCTTCGGAGCAGCTCGGCCAGCTCGTGACTCGCCGCCTGGGGAAGTCGGAAGTCGGAGGAGGAACTTTTCGGAGTAAATTCCTGCAGGGCAGCCATCAGCTGTTTCAGCGGGGAAAGCTCGGGAAAACGAGAAGTAATACAAATCGGTCTACCAGCTCCACTGATAAGGAAGTACCAGCTTATGAGAGGCTATCTATGAATGTGTTGCTGTAAAGTACTAAAGTTCTAGTGCAACTTATAACTGGAAATGGAAATCCTTCAAATAGTAGTTATATATTAATATAATAAATATAAGAAAAGCATAATAGATATAGAATTGCCTTTCCAACATGTTGGTTTCTGGTCCTAGTCAGGTTTGTTTATCATCACAGTGGCGAGCATAAACATTTGTTGCTGAATCCTGCCGGCAAAAGTGGTGAGTCTGCGCACTGGCCAAATAAACAACATTTTCGGAGTGGCCACCGGAATTCCTTTGCTCTCTGAATGCTTACAACACTTTGCGAGAAAGCTAAAATATATTCACTGAATGAGAGCCAGAGAAGTAGCGAGTAGGTTTGAATATTTCAAAATAGCCGTTAAATACCGATGCAATTGTTGTGTTCAGTAAGATATCTTAAATTTTCAAACATAGTAGGAGTCTAGAGTTCTTGTTACAAATATAAATGACATGATTGAAACCTATTGCTTACTAATATTATAAAATTTCTACATATTCATTACTTCCCTGATGTTATTCACCTGACTTGTGTGTAGTGCTTTATTGTCACTGGGGGCATTAGGCATTTAAACTAGCTGCCAGCCCGCATTTGGGGGCAATCTGCTGAATCGAAGCAAACATCAGTGGCATGGTTAATTAGGATCCTGGGAGCCGACGTCGTCTTTCACCTGCTGATTCCTGTCGTCCTCAGGCACCGCAATCAAAATTAGCTCAGTGGCTTGCGGTGGTGCTGCACTTCGGTGCCCACGCCCTAGGATTCCCCACCACATCATTCTAGATCGCATAAACAACAATTAAAACGCTACAAATTGCACACACAAACATCCTTCAAAGGATGTGACCCCGCTGCCTGTCCCGCTGCCAGCTTTGCAGTCCGGTAAGTATCCTCTTTTTGCCGTTCCCCGCTGTTTTTCTCTTTCTTCAATTATTTCCGATTATTACCAGGAGGCACTCGGTGCAGAGGCAGGCGGGGGGAAGGACGAAGGACGAGGGAAGGATGGGTGGGCTGAGGTCGAGGTGGATGCTTCAAAATCCATGTTAATTGCTATTTTGCTCCCATTGGCTTTAAAAATCCTTGCAAGAAAACTAACAACCTGGGGGTCAGATTTTCCTGATTTGCCATTCATTCTACGGCCAGGACAATAACAACTCTGAGGGAATATCCTTGCTGCTCCCCCAGTTCACTTTCCTCTGCTTTTACTCGTGGGAAATGGGGAAATGGGGAGAAAAAGGGAAAAGGAAAAGGAAAAACTGGAGAACAGGCAGCATGGAAAGATGCGGGGAGTGAGAAATTACAGTGACGACCCAGTAAAGTAAGTTCCGAAGATAAACTGCAATCGAAGGACGTTGACTGAATGATAAATTACACTTGACAATGGGCGCCCCCACACACCCACACACCAACACACACACGCACACCCACTCACACACTCGCACAGAAGTGTGACGCGTGTGTGGAGTGCTCGTCCGAGTCCTGGACAGGACTCCACTTCTGCCTCCTCCAGCTGGCCTTCTGGTGCTCGTTTGTCATAAGTTTACTTTTAATATAAAAGTTTGCTCGCTTTGCTGATGTTGAAAAGTGATCATCGTGATAATTACACGGCCATAATGATGGGCCTGCTGCACAGTGGGTCGAAAGCAATTGTTAAGTATATCACATATATATAAATACAAGTTATGAATGCTTTACCAAATTTAGTATGAATTAAAAACTGTATTATAATTATAGATAATTATAGGTAATTAATAATGAGCCTTTATAATTTAATTTGTTTAATTTCAAATGCTTTTATTAGATGACAGATGAGCCGCCTGTCAACACCCATTTTTCATAAAAAGTAGGGAGCACTTTTCGCATTCCTTGGCACCGCGGCAGCCACCGTGGTTTTTGGGGTCCGTCCGCCAGGGGGCGCCACTGCCACTGCAGCCGTGCCCGAAGATTTATGTGCTCATGTGGTCAGAGAAGCGAAGGACCCCCGCCAGGATATACCCAGCTCCAGCCCCCGTTTTCAGATTCTTGAGTGCCAAGGAGCTCGAGTGTGTTTGTCAGCTGGGTGGGGGATGATAGTGGGTGGGTGTGTTGGTCCAGCGGAGGGTGGAGGCTGCCCGGGGGGCGGGGTAATTATGACGGTTGTGGGTGGCAGCTGCTGCTGCTGCTGCTGCTCGAGGAGCGGTAGCCCAGTTCCACTCATTAAGGATATCCGTGCAGGAAAACAATGCCAAAGCCAGCACTCGGGCGCACACAAAAGCCGTTACAGTGTAGCCGCAAAAGGGAGACGGCATCCAGTTTTCCCGCCGCTTTCCCCCCGCATTTTCCCCCACTTCCCGCCGCTTTTGCTTCCGCCTTTCCACTTCGCCTTTCCCGCACGTAATGCATTTAGTGGCTGCGGTTTTTGAGCTCTCGCAACTCGCATTGTTTGCTCTTTGGCCTCGCCTCTCGCCCCCAGACAAAACAATACAAATTTATTTTGCCGCCACGCCCACAATCACCCGAAAAAGGGGCGGCGGGGGAGGGGGGTAAAGCGGAAGAGATTCTTTTCAGCCAAGGCGAAGCGACGGCCCAGAACTTGAGCAGTGCACGGAAGTTCCGGTTGAGCCGGAGTCCTTCCCCTTTCGCACTCCCTCTCTCTTTCTCTTTCTCTCTTCCCGAGAGAAAAGTTTTCAGCCAGGAATTATATCTGAAAGTTGAGCGGTGACAGGGTGGGCGGGTGATGCTGCAGGGGGCGTGGCAGGGGATCGGCGGCAAAGGAATGTATAGCACACCCAAAAGTGTTAATTCATTTGCCTTGGCATAATTTTATTCATTCGGGTTTTGCTGTGGAATTAAAAGTTTGGCCAGCAACTGGCACAACAAATTATAAGAAAATTGCACGAGGTAAGTGCTGCATTCCAGTGCGATTTATTAATGTTGGCCCCAAAAGACAAGTTGTAGCTACAAATATAACTTGGCATTAAGCATGTTTATAGTTTAACTATACATTTGATTATTTTTCAGCTTGTCTGACACTTTGTGACAACGCCCAAATCAAATCAGAAGTAAATCGGAATGTCCAAAAGCTCAGGCAAATGATCAATGGGCGAATCACTTACTGCGACTCTGCGAGCGGGAAATGCAAAATGTTTTTCCACTCTCCGGCTGCCAGGATGTGGAGGAGAGCTTTTCCAACTTTGAGTGTGATTGATTGCGAGGGAAACGTAATTGAAATGCCGCCAACTTCGGCGGAGGGAGCTGAATAGACAGTGACAAAAAGCGAAAGTTTTCACTTCACTTCGCTTCGCTTTGGTTTGGTTTTCCCCCGAGCCAAAAGGCAAGTTTTCCACGGCATTCGACTAGACGGCGAGCAGACAGTGGCTGTCATTGTGAATCCACAAGATGCATATCCTGGCGCAAAATCATAAATAAAAGGCAAAAGGTGGAGAGTCGAAGCGCATGCAAATGCGAAATCAATCCGGCAACTGGCATTAAAGATGCAACAACCTGGTCACAATGAAAGCGAAATCCTAGAAAATCATAAAAAAAGGGGGAGCAGCAAATTGCCAGACATAAAATACGTCTAGATGGGAGCATCTGGGGGTTGAACGCGCGGCCACTTAACTGCAACAAATCGCCAAATAAGTGGAAAATATTGCAGGCCACAAATTGCTATGTCTTATCTCAAACTCCGCACACTTTCGCCGGCAATAAGTGGCTCAAAGACAGAGAAACCAATTCCGATGACCTCTTTAAATATTAATACGCGTGCCGTGATTGCACTGGGAATTGTGATTGACTTTTTGTAGACCCCGCCACCAACAACCCCCGTGCATGGCGCATCCTTGACATCCTTGACTGAGCAGCAGCTAAATGCACAACCCCCGAGTCCTTGAAGTGCCAGCCAAAGACAGGACGAATCCCAGGAGACGCCATTGCCACCAGCCTAAGAACAAACTGTGCACTTGACAAAGTCCGCAGAACGGAGGACGAAGGACGAAGGGCAAATACAGTTGGCCAAAAAGGTGGCAAAGTTGTTTTACCTTCCAATTGATGGGTTTTTTTTGGAGGCTGGGGGATTCCCCAGTTCATCCAATTAAAAAGTTGGCTCATTGCACATGCAATGCCACGCGAACTCATTTGTTTTCGCTCGGTTTTGTCAATTAGCGCACTGAATTGGCATTCAGGAAACACGAGTTCGATCAATTAAATGCAAATTTATTGAAATTGAAATCAATGCCAAATTAGTTTGCAATAAATACTCATTGGCGAGTGCACTTGCCACTGAATTTAAATGTTGCATGGAAATTAGTAAATGAACAGATAATTAGCACAAGTAAATATCAAAATATATAGAAATAGTATAGAAAGTATAAATCTTCTAGTAAGTCGCCGCCCACACTCAATAGCTGGAAGTTCTCTCCGAAATGTTTAGTTTTATGATCCGCCCATGAGCACAGACTTCTCCTTCTGCGAATGGAGGAGGATCTGTGGGATTTATTGAGCCTCTTTGCCTGTTTTATATATCTGCCGGAATGTTTTTGCATATTCCATTAGGCCGAGGGTGGCTCCGCCTCAGTAACAACAAGCATCAACTGTCCCCGCCTCCCGGTGCGGAATCCAGAAGAGGTCCTTGAGCCTCTCTGTGGGGCAAATGCCCATGGACTCAGACCGTAGCCAGTTTTATGTCCACTTAATTGTTTTGTTTTTGTGTCTAGAAGCACTGGTGGAGGAGGAGGGGGGATGGGGGCAGGCAAATGACTAACCAGAAATGTGAAGATGCCTTCGGTCAGGATATCCCCGTACGTATTGTACGTTTACGGTCCCTGCCAAGTGTCTGGTAATTTATGGGACCGAGCGTCAAATGGCAGACGCGGCGGCTACTTGACAAACCCCAACTCACACAGGACTACTCTCATAGTGTGAGTGTCCTGTGTGCAGTGGTATATGTTTAGGTTTAAATTATATTAAACTGCCAGCGTGGCATGTGCCCCATTTCAAATGTGGTGGTTACTCAGTCCAGGAATTGTTTTCCTTATGTTACCTCAGGCACTGCGAAAAATCAAACCGAGTGTCAAGTGTTATCCTTTCTGTCTTTTCTTTACTGTTTCATTAAAAAAGGTGAGCATTTGTTCTAGGTGTATTATTTTTATAAGAAGCAGACAGCAGAGCAGACATTTATCATTGCTCCCACTGTTCCTAATCCCGGCCAGCATTTCCATTTAGTGCACTGCAAATGTCAAAAGTTGATGCCAAAAGTTTTCAACACTTTGGCCCCAAACCGAAGCAAAACGTGAGGGATCCAACCAGCGGGGGTCGTCTAATTTAAATTGGTTTGTTTTTGTCTGCTGGCATTGCGCTTTTCCCCGCTCCAGCCATTCAAGGATAACTCCCTTTCACTGGTCCTCGACAATTACGACTGCGTTTTTTCCACTGGCGAAACTTTCCAACGCTCTGGGGATTTTCGGGGACAGCAGGAGGAGCAGGGGGAGCAGGAGGAGCAGGATGAGCAGGAGGAGCAGGGGGAGCAGGAGCGGTAAACGGCAGCGTTTACTACCGCTTCGTATATGCTGTCGCACATTTCATTTTTGCTACGGCGAGCGAAATTAAAATGCTTGTTTTCACTTTATGCAAATTCTTTCTTAAAAACGACCAGAAAAAGGACGAAATCAAATGAGAGGACAGCGAGCTCAATCGACGGAGGGATATCCTGTAAAACGAATTACACTAAGAACATGAAGTGCGAAGAAAATATCTATACTGCTACTTTTTTGATTCAAAGTAATATGATTAATTAGAAAATATTTCTGAATATAATTAAATACAATTTTATTAAAATTATATATAACTTACTTTCTTATACTTTGTAATTAGATCCCTTTTATTTACTGATAGCTCCTAACCATTAACTCCACGCACTTACAGGGTATGGAAAAACGGCGTATGGAAAAACTGCTGAGTTGAAATGAAAGAAAAAAGTATAAAAAAGGTGGAGCAAATAAAAATGGCGCGTATTTACGTTTGGGAATATGTAAATAAGCGTCCGTTGTATTTGTTTTCTTTAGCTTGACGTGGCATTCTGCTGGGGAAGGTGTTCGCTTTGGTTCCTTTTGGTTTGGATGGGTTTGGTTTGGATGGGTTTGCTTGTTCGGCTGAGAAGGGGAAGTTTTGGGTACTCGTGGGGCTTACAAGCTATTAAAATGTCGCTGCAAGTACTTAACTGCTTGATGTTGTCAATTTAAATTAAAACCACTGCCGCAAAGTTACGCATCCGCATGTGGGGGGCTATGGACAGAGCTATAGACAGCCCCCAAACCGAACGAATGCGCCACATAAAGAGTTTGGGGCGCAAATGGATGTTGCACAGGGGCATGCGTGGCTTAACAATGAAACTTTTCTTTATGGCTGCACTCTCTGCGGGCCTTGGAATCCAAGAAGAATCCACTGTCTATATATGCTAATGGTGGCCGGATGGGCAAACTGGGAAATTAAAAAGTTCCGTCTGCGGATCCGAGAAGGTCTCGTCATTAAGGAAAGTGGCTTATTACGTACATACGTCTGAAACAGAGTTGGCTGACAATTTCCAGTACTTGGCGTAATTGTTTCCAAAAAGTTTCAGGACTTCTGCACTGCGTAATTGAAAGGTTTTCCGCCGGGTGACAATACATTCTAACCAAATTGCCGGTCATAAAATGGGTACTTTGTATGGTCCATCATTTGTTAACTGCCTGCCTGCTGCCAGTTTATATTTACCAATAAATATAATTATCCCAGCATCCTAAATATTAGAATAAAGCTTTACAACTCCAGATTATCTTTGTTGAAGCAGCCTGCGCTGTGCGGTAGAAAAACACGTCCTTTTCCAATTAACTAATCCAACAAATGGCCGGCTTATTGGGCCGATAAAAATCGCAGGATACACCCGAATAAAAATATATGTTTACGACCAAAAAAAAAGATGCCAGGACGATCTCGCAAAGCTCCTCTGCTACCTTATATTTCCAAAAAGCAGCCTGTCAACAACTGGCTCTCTCTTTCCCTCTCTTTCGGTGGCGTAATAAGCGATTCGGCTCGAGGCATTTTAGTGCACACACCACACTCACACACACACACCACACTCACACACACACACCACCCTCACACACACACGTAATCGCATAAAAGCAGAGCCAGGACGTGCTCTGATTTTGTAAATAATTGCAATGACGATGCCCCCGCTGCCATTCGCAGGACCTCGTGCGAATTCCGCAAAAACAACCTCCGGGCGCCAAGTCGAGCCCACGAGCGAGCACATGATAATATTAATAATAGTGGTAATAATCATACGCACTGTGTGCCGAGCACACACACCACACACACACACACACCCACCACACCCCTACATAAGCGGAACAAAAGAAAATCCCGCCGTCGTCTGACGCCTGCCTCTGTTTAATATGATTAATGCCCAGCCGAACAGACTTGGCAAAATATTTACACGTCCTCGCGGAGCTACAAGGATTCGCTGGCAAAGTTGGCCCTCCTTTCAGCACCGAGCTTAGCGGGTCTTAGTCCTGACAGGATCCACAGTAAGTGGTCTTGAAATGCATTTTCTACAGCATTTCAGGCAGAGCTGCAGCTTATCTGGGAAGGTGAAACACATTAGAAAAGCATTTGCAGCTGCAAAAACTGCCTTGTGTCTGTACTCAACAATTTTCACCAATATCCTTTTGCAGTCAGGTAAATATTTCATTTGCCTTCTTTGTAAGCGCACAAAGTTTACTTTGAATGCAATGAACCGGGCGAATTTTGCCTGACAATTAAACAGCTTGAGATGCCAGAAAAAAGGCAGTAAAAGCAGCAAAAGTAGAGAGGAAAATATTCCATTCATTCCACGGCTGGCAAAGCACAAGTTTATGCATCAAAGTTAGTTGTGTGGCGCCCCAAACTTTGTGCAACGATTTCAGTAAGCGATGCGATCCGCAAAAATTGTGCGCAGAAAACGAAACGAGATGCAAAGGAGTAGAAACCAATTGCAAAGTTTCCGCTGAATCCAGAAAGATGAGATGAGGAGAAGTTTGCAGAAGGTAAATCTGTCTCCATCCTGAGCATTGTGAATTTATGCCTTTTGGCTGCCAGCGAGTCGGCTGCATCAAAGGTACCCGAAAAAAAGTGCAAAAACAGCAAAGGGCGGAAAATGCAATAGCGCAGAAATTAAAGAATAATATTTTCCCAGTTCACCCACGAAATGCAAGCGACCGTTAACTAAAAAGAAAAAAAGACGAAAAGATAAACAAGATTTTCCAGGGGGTGGAAAATAGCAGCAGGCTCTTTAAAAACGCATAAATTGTCATTGGTTCACGGGGGTGGAATCCCGAAACCACCACCCACATCTTTAAGTGTTATTCTTTGGCAACTAACCCCTATGAAAATAGCTCTAGATGGGGTCGTAATACGATATGTTTACTTAAGATGGAAGTACGGTTGACCCGAAACAGGTAAAAGGCTCTTGTCAATCAAAACGCCAACTGATAGTTGACAGGCTTTTGTTTTTAAAGTCTGCATAAATAAGCCATAAATGGGCTGATCTCACCGCATTACCGCCGAAATAATGGCCAAAAGCACAAGTGTGCGAGTGTGCATGAAATAAAGGAATTCTCGTAGTTAAATAAACTTGGCTGGGGCATAAATATAAATCTGCATGCAAGCCAAATGACAACATGCGTGGCGCAAACAACAATTGCATCATCAAGTCGTGACGTTTGACAAATGAGCCTTAACCTCCCCATTTGCAAAGTAAAATATTGCAGGCTCACACACACACAGACACACACATACTCTTGCAGGCAACAGGACACACACACACACAGTGGCGAATTCAAGGTACCCAAATGGATGTAACAAAAGCAAAAAAGCCAGCGAAGCAGTGAGACATTAATAGCATGAAACTTTGGGATGGAAAAGTTAAGAAAACAGTGGCAAAAATATGAAAAAAATTGGTTAAAAGAATATTTAAATTTAATTTAAATTAATATTTAAGAAAGTAGTATAGGTGTAGTTACCAAGTTTATAGTTATGAATATTAAACAAGCTCAAATTCAGCTATTAAATTATAAACTTTTAGTGGATGTGATTACTTATCTATCACTACATTTTATACATATATATTTCTGTGCGTTATTTTAATTCAAATTTACCCATCACGCAGCCATCTCTAGTCAGCATTTCCATTTGAAGTGCATGTTTTTTTGGGCGGAATGAGATGGGGAGAAGACGTATACGCCCCGTGCTCCCACAGTTAAAAGTCAGAGTGGAGGAGTCAGCACAAAATGCAGACAGCCTCCGCCATTTCGTAGTCCTCGGATGCCGTCGCTTTTTATGGCAAATTGTCAGCGCTGTCGTAATTTTTAAGTTAAAAACTTGTTAAAAATTTTCGTAGCATTCATTACCATGCCGCCTGCCAGTCACTCCGTTACGAGGCTATGTATTTGGGTTTGGGTTTGGGTTTGGGTTATGTTGGAGTTCAGTTCAGCGGGAGCTGCCCCCTCTTGCGAAGTCTGCGTGTTGCACAATAATTTATTGCCGCACAATTGCAGCTGCCACACATTCCAATGCACTTGGCGCCCGAACAGCCGCACGGAGTACGGGTTGCGGGTTACGGGTTGGCATGGCACCGGATTCGGATTCCCATCTGGGGAGGATGGGCATGATGGGAGAGCACTGGATGTGGAGGTGTGAGAACCAGGTCCCACTCCTTGTCAGAAGGCACCCGCGGCGCTTGTAAAAGCAACTCACATTTGGCGTTGATTTCCAGCGGAGGATGCCGGCTTGTCGTGCTGTCATGGCATCCACCATCCAGCATCCAGCAGCCAGCCGAAACCACCCGGCAAATACCCATTCCCACGCCGGCGACATAGACGTAATGTAATTTTAAATTTATATTCCCGACTAGATTAAGGCACTGCTGTCGACGTGCAGGGATGCGTACTTTCTAATGAACTCTTTCGGATAAGATAAACGCAGGCAGATGGTGTGAAAAGTGCTGAAACTGCCTTATAAAGTTAGTCTTATACCCATTTCACATGTATTTAAAAATATAAAACAGCATTAGGTAGGTAGCTTGAAATAGCACATTTATTTATTAGTTGAATACATCAAGTTGATGAATAATACATGCCGCTCGCCTCGAACTATAATCAAATGCAAATGTAATTGGATATTTTGCAAACAGCACTAGCTCGTGTGCCCGCAACTGGAAACTCACTTGGCAGCCATTAGGGATGTCTTCGAATGGGGTAGAATCCATATTCTGTTGTATGTTGATGGATCGCCGGATGGATGGCAGGGGTTTGCGATGAGATTGCGGTCTGACAGTGGCTTTTGCGGTCTGGTTGCGCCTCGGCGTCCATTAGAGAACCTTGCGAAAAGTGTCAATTACAACAGATGTCAGAAACAATCAGCGGCGTGAATAAGTCATAAGCTTCCCCCCTCACCCTCCACTCACTCGTGTGACATCGAAACCCCTGTCAATCCACACCACACACCTCTCTTGGCCAGAAAACTTATGGCCAGGTAATCAATAAGCCTGGCCCGAACAATTGCGTGCGGCTAATTAATAGTTGGAGGGGCAACTATTTTGCCGCAGCGAAAGGTGTCGGCTACAAAACAAAGACATCGCGGGTCAAAACTGTTAACAGCCGACTGGGTGAGAATTGCGGGGCACTTGGGCCTGGTCATTGTGCGTGTTCGAGGCCAATCAATAGCCCAAATTATGGTAATCAATTTTAATTAGAGCGACCCCAGCAACCCAGCCCACCGCAGCCCTTCAAGCGACTCACTCAATGCTGTCCAAACGCATCTGAATGCGAGTGAATGCGAGTGAGTGCGAGTGAATCGAGTGAATGGATTGAACAGGACGCTGCTGAATTTGACTGCACTGCAATTGACGTAGGCGAAGAGCAGCTCATAATCCGAGCATTATGTTTAGGCCTGCACTGAAAGAAAAAGGGTAAGCTAAAAGTCTGCAGTGAAAATAAACAGCAAACCCCAAGAAAGACTGCGTACTATTCCAACCTTAATTTCTATTTTATGAGATAGTATAATAGTATAGTATAGTAAAATCTTATTAGTCATAAAAAAACACATTCCTTGCAGTGCACATATCCGATAGGCGAATATCTGGATGGGGGGATTGAGCTGGGATTTTTGCTTATGTCAAAACTCGAACAATGGCCAAGTGGCTGGCCGAAATTGAGGCTGACAGCCCTCATGGTCGTCCCCACCCATTCATCCCCATCCACATCTCCATCCCCATCCACGTCCTGGTACTCATTCAAATCGAAACTGATGGACAGTCGGCCGCATCCAGTGGGAAGTTGGGTGGTGTGCAGGATGGCACTCGGAAATTGAAGCTGGCCTCTGCCAGGAGCATCGGCTTCAAAATTCCATTATTTGGATTAGACCAATTGTTGCTCTGAATGCGGCCATTGAAGCTCATGGTGCCTATAGAAAGCCGAAATTATAGTTTCAAACAATTAGGATTAAGCGCATTAAAAAGATAGGTTTTGCTACTAATAATAATTTCTAATAAATTAAAATTACTCTAGCTTAAATATTAAGCATTAGCATTAGCCACGGAAAGAACTAAGCCAAATTAAAATCATTTTCGTTTAAAATGCTGGTTCAAATCTGCCAGAACTGCCAATCCACTGGGGTCAAAGTTGGCAAACGCAAAGTAATTTGGAAAGTACACAACATTGGGCAACTGGAGCAGCTGCTACTACTACTGCTACTACTGCTGCTGCCAACTGCTATTAACAGTAAATGACTGGCCTAATTTATGCACCTTGGTCCGAGCCCCAAAACACACACATGGTGGGGGGAATTACAATTGTATTGCAGTCAACATTTCCACTGCCATTTCCATTTTTGCCAGAGGAGGAGGAGATGGAGGAGGAGGATGAGCAGATGGAGGAGTTGGAGGACAGAGAGGATGTGCCAGGACACGCCGCAATGCCGTAACTTGATGGAATAGCTAAGCCGAAAACCAGCCGCACAGACAGGACTACAACTCAACCGAAACTATGTATATGCATGTGTATGTCTATGTGTATGTGTGTGTAGTGGGTGGGGGAGGGGAATCCCCTGCCCACATCCAACATCCATCTCGGCGACTTTGCGGGGGGGGGAAATTGCTTTACACAATCGAAACGCACGAAATGACAATATAAATCGAGGGGCGGAACTAATTTTGGCAAAAGACTCGAAATAGGCCGGGCACGACCACAAAAACCGGAATGATGATCCTTGAAGGGGTGGCATTTTTGGTGGTCCAAAAGTAGGGGGAAGTTGGCAGTTGGGGTGTGCAATTTCAGCTGGTGTGCTGCGTCTGAATTGGCCAAAATTAACGCAAGGAGTGGAAAACTTTTTGTATACGGAAATGGCGTAACTACGCATTAATGAAGAAAAATTGCACCACCACACTAGCTGGGTTGGGAAAACTAACGGCGGGGGAGGGAAAACTTTCCGAAATTGGACGACACTTTAGCCATAAAAGGCCTCTGATTTATGCCAATTGAAGCTCGTCCAGGTAAACTGGCTCGTAATGAACTGAAGTCCTGAAATGAATCCGCTGCAGAGGGTGATTATGGCAGTTAAACGGGTGGGAGACCCACACACTCTTGGCTTTGATCTTCATCGTCGTCTAATCATTTGTTATTTGCAGACCTGTGTAATGCCTTTATGGCCGTCATTAAATCTCTGACCAGACAAATGGAGACATCTTCCATTTACGACTGCTTCGCCAACTATAATCATCGTTCATCATCTGCCGCTGCCTAATTAATTGTAAAGTTTTTCTCGCTCCGCTGGAAATCCGCAGCGCCCATTAATATTGCCGCAGATGTCGTAATTGCCGGGACATCGGGTCGTATGATTAATATATCAAAGTTTCGCAATTGCAACTGCCCAAGTAACTCGCTTCAAGATTTGTTGGCTTTCTGTAACTCGCCGCTTAAACTCTTTCTTATTTCCAGTCATTAAAGGAAAATTGTACAACATTCCTGAAGAGCTGCCGATTCATCATGCCTTTTTTACCCAGTGGCTTCAAAAGGCTCTTTCATCTGAGTGGATAATGATTCAAATTCATGAAATTAGTTTTAATAATATTAATAATATCGTCACTTGGCAGCAGAACAGCCAACTTTGGGCTGAGAACTGGGGAACTGGAGAACGAGGCTGGAACTCCGACGCCATAAGCCGGCTTTGGTTTCGGCTTTCGACTTTGGCTCTGGCTTGGCTTTGGCATTTTTGGTCATAGTTCAACGCTTGCCGGGAATTTGCACAAAGGCGTCACGGCAACTCGGATCTCCTGCCCCCCATTCCCATTCCCAGCCAGCACCATTCCCCATCATCGCCGGCTGGGGCTTATGCCCATTGTTTGCACTGTTGCCAGTGCCAACCAGCATCAACATTATGCAGAAGGCTCCCGGGCTAAGATCTGGCCACAAGTTATAAAACTGCCTGCTGGCCCCAACTTCCATCCAATCCCCAGCTGCTCCCTGCTCCTCCCTGCTCCTCCCTGCTCCTCCCTGCTCCTCCCATTCCTCCGCCCATCCATTCATCTAACAAATTTCTCTCTCTTTGTTTAAATTTTGCGCGCCGGAAATTTGCTTATCGCCGCTTTTCAGTTGTGGCTCTCGGTGGCCATGGGTGGGTACAAGGGGGTGTTTTTTGGGTGGGGGCCAAAGTCAATAGGAAGATTAGTGCGGCAGGCATTGAGCCGGCACAGAGCTCTGCTAATTGAGCGACCGGTCATGGCTGCAGCTTAAATCAATAGCAGCAGCCGGATTTATCCAATGTGCCACCGAAATGAAAGGGAAACTTTGCCAGCGTTTATGCGGCAGATTACCAAATGACTGGCCTTGCATATAGATAATGTATTATATTCTCATTTATTATTCCTTACAAACACACAGAGTTAACTCTATAACTACAAAATGCCCAGACCTAGTCCACCGCCACCCGGTTTTCTGCCCCCTTGGCCGCCCAATCCCAAGGAGCTGCCCACTCCGCCCAGGGTGCCGCCCAATCCGCCGCCCAGGCCACCGAGTTGGCCCAGCAAGCTGCCCAATCCCGCACAGCTGGTGGAACTCAGCGGAGACAGCGAGGCGCCCAGCACGGACAGTTCGCAGAAGCGGAAATCGTTGGAGGTCTCCAGCTTGGTGTCTATCTTGATGAAGGCGTGGCTTTTCCTGTGACGCTCTGGAAAATGCTGCTCTTTCCGCCCTGCTCCTTCTCCCTATTGGCAAACTTGACCAGCAGATCGATGAGGTTGTGGCGCACCTTGAGATCCTCGGCGCTGGTCAAACGTGTCTCCTCCAGCGGATTGCCGAATATATCGTTTGCATCGAACATGTAGCCAATCTCATCACCATGGCCCACTGTTTCCGGCTTGTCGTGGGCTGTTTCCGAGACGATGGGCAGCCCCTTGAGGAAGTTGATGCCCTTGGACTTGGTGCCATTGTACTCGAAGCTGTACATGAAGGCGGGAGCGAGTTTGGACCACACCTGGGTGGTCAGCACAGCCGGAAGGTTGAAGAGCACGTCGGTCGTGGACTCCACCACCTTGGACAGCACTTGATCCACGTTCAGAGCCTGCGGCACCTTCCACACGTCCTGCAGAGTGGGTGTGAGGACACTCGTGAGGCCCGGCAGTTCCGGCTTGGCGATCTGGCCAGTTAGCTTGTCGATTTTCAGAAAACTCGTCAACTTGCTGAGGGAATCACTCAGGGAGCCCAGGAACTGTTCCGCCGATCCAAAGACATTTTCGATGGCCTCCACAGTGACGGAGTTCGCGGTCTCGTGCTTGGTGACTCCAGTCAGCAGGGGAATGCCCGAGAAGTTGCTGCTCCTCAGCTGCTGCTCCGGTTCTCCAACTATCAGGCTGGGCAGTGCCCTGCCATCGTCCTCGCTCTCGATGTGCGGCTGGAAGCCCACATTCCCAGTGAGTCCTTTGACCAGCGCACGTCCTGCCAAACGCTCCGTTTGCACTTTGTCATCATTCTTGATGATCTCCTCTGCACTTTTCTACACGTACAAGAAACATATATCATATTCTATCTAATTACAGACAGAAGTTTCTTTACTTACACTCCGCAAGCAATTGACGATCTCCAGCTCGTTTCCCGTGGGACAGCCATTGATCCTGGCCACCTCCTGGACGCTCTGAACGGGTTCCTTGTCCATGGCATATTGGGAGAGCGCGGTACCCGACATGGCCACCACTCCGTGAACATCGCCGGCACTCCGCGACGTCGGCGACATCGATAGATACATGGCACTGGCTGCTCCGGATCCATGGCCGATGGCCTGCACCTGCTTGGGATTGCCGCCGAAGTAGGAGATGTAATCGGTGACCCAGCGGAGAGCGGCGGCCAAGTCGAACATGGCCAGGTTGCCATCGAACTGCTTGGTGCCGTCGCCCATGATGCCCAGCGATCCCAGGCGGTACTGCGGCGCCACCACGATGGCGCCCCTCTGGGCCATGGGCGTGGCATCGTACTGGGCCGCCGATCCATAGCGATAGCCACCCGGGTGGATCCAAACGAACACCGGGAGCCCCGTGCTCTCGTCCGGCATTTGCGGCGTGTAGACGTTCAGCAGCAGGCAGTCCTCGTCGCCGATAATCCGCTGGGGAAACTGCGGATGCGGTTGTATACAAGGTTGGCCGTGTTTGGTGGCATTGAGGTCACCACCCAGCCGCTTGTACACCGGCCTGGAGTAGCGCAGCGGACCCACAGGTGGCTCCGCGTAGTGCATTCCCAGGAAGCTGTAGATGCCCGTGCTGGGATTGCGGAAGCCCTCCACGCGAGCATCGCGATTGAAGAGTCTCGCGAAGATCACGGGATCGTCGACGGGCGGCGCCTTCGACTGCTTGCCACCCACTATGCGTTTCACCCGAACGTGCGCATCTCCGCCAGACGCGCCGCTGGCCGAGATCACCACCCAAAACAGTAGTAGCAGCCACCAAGTGTTCCGCTTCAGCTGAGCCTGCATTTCGCCTCGCTCGATTGTCAACTGGGAACTGGCAGCTGAGCTCTGGCATTATAATCGAATACCCTGCTCAACAGCGAGGCCAACTTGCTAACTTGCTCAGCTTGGCGATAAATAGCAGCAGCAGCAAGTGAAATACAAAAATGAGCAAGTAGAAAATAGCATCACAAATGATAAAAAACAAAGCGAAACCTACACTGTTGCGACCGCCTTGTTTGCGTGCCTCCAGTTGGATAACTTGGATAAGGCCATGTTTGGAGCGGCGTTCGTTTCCCCGGCATTCTAATCACGTACTCCACGCCAGTTATAGTTCACTGAGTCACCCGGAATCGGGAATTAGCCTGGGGATTTGCGGTCAACTTTTCAGCAAACAAGCACTTTGTAAAGCTGTTTGTTTGCAAAGAAGTTCAAGTATGAAATTTAATCTTTATTTAGGCATCCTATCTTTTTAATATACTCTATAATAATATCTCAACTGCACATCAATCCAAAAACCAGTTTGCAACTAAAGTTGCATATGTCATTACCCAGAATTCCACTTTGATTATTTCCATGATTGATGCCTCTGCTCATCCCTCCAATTAATCGGAGACAATTTGCGGAATTACTTTATTAATTATCATTGTGCTAGCAACGTGAGATTGACAGAACAGCCGCCCCCCATCTCCCCCATAAGATTTCTTTATAACAAACTGGTCGGATTGGTTTTCCCATCGCATTGTTGATGCCTCCGATGTGCGCTGAAATTCAATTGCATGAGCGAAATAACAATGAGACTTTAAAGCCATTGTCTGTGAATGCCACTTTTGGTAGATGGACAAGGGGGGGCAGTTGGGGGGTAGTTGGCCATATGAGTCCATAGTGCCACATTTTACAGCTGTGCGGCATTATCTTTTGCCAGATGAATTATGTTCTTCGCCATATTTACAGGCAAACCAGAGGAGGAAGTGGCGAGCGCTGGCCGGATGCTAACAAATATGTTGACGCAAACGCATGTTGAGATTTCCAGTTTCTTGACCCCTTGCCCCTTCCCCACAGTGCCAGGTCCAGCCAGGACCCGGATCCGTCCGGGGATTAGGCCGCAGAGCGGAGTCCAAAGGAGCGGCACGCGCTGCCACAACTGGAAGGACCTGCCACATGAATCTCAATGCTGCTGTCCAGCCAGGCGGCCACGTACGTCGCTTGATTTGCCCCAGTCTCGGTTGCAGAGCTCTCTCCCCAACACCCCTGCTCCCCACAAGCTCCACTCATTTAAGCACTGTGAAAAAATAACTAAACACTCAAAAAATATTTCATGTAATAAGTGCTCAAGTAACTTTTCCTACGTAGTGATAGTTAAACTCGCTGCATAGAGTGATTGCAAGCCAAAAGCTACACTTCAGTTTCTCTAAGTGCACTGCCAACCTACTGGGCTCTTTCATGTGTCGCAGACAATGGCCAAATGACATTTAAAGTTACGACAATATAATTAAGTATACTTCTGGGAGTTGACGCCGAGGACGAGGTCGAAGGAGCAGCCGCCCAGGCCAAGAATAATTATATATGTATGAGGACCTTCCAGGACCTTCCTGCCTGATTGCCTCGAGAGGCGTGCAACACTGCTGCAGCACGCAAACTTTGGCCAGATGCAAAGAAGGATGAAGGATCCAGGATACCGGGATCCAGAGACACTTTCCAACTGGCACGCCTCGGCGTTTAACGAGATTAATCTTTCTGGCCGACCATCTAAGGGCTATCTCAATCCCAACTGTCCCTGCCAGATGGAAGTCCTTAAAAAGTTATTAATCTTCGGGGCCATCGAGTAAATATTTTGCCTTTAATTGAGTTTAAATGCAGCAGCAAAGTGATTTGCATAAAGTTGACATTGTTCCAAAGGCGAAGTAAAACGGGTTTTGATTTACTGCTCACATTGTGAAGAGTAAACTTAGTAATATAAACTTCTGCTTTTCATTTTACTTTTCATTTGATAGATGATACATATCATTTAGATTAAGAAACTCACTAACTTGGTATTTCGTATTTATTGATATCAAACATTTCATTTCATCATTACTCTTCGCTTCTCGAAGTATTAATTATCTTTCCTATCATTTAGCCGACCAACACGTTTCGCCTGCCTAATTTATCTTAATTTTTTTCGTGCCACACGCAACGCAACTACGATTTTTCCAACTCCCCCCTCCACCGCCTCCGTTGAATGTGCGTGTGCCACGCCCATAAGTGCGTGGGAGGCGTTGGTGGAAATTAGCGGCAGCTTCCCAGCTGCTGCTGATGCGATTTTGATGTGCAAAATATTAATTATAAAACAATAATTGAATTGTGCTCTTGGCAGCTTGGCAGTGAGCGTCGAAAGGTGAGCGATTTTCCTCGCCCCCGGAAAATCACACACACACACACCCACACACACACGCGAAAAGTTCATTATGCTAGACCGATTTTTCTTCGGCATCTGGCGGGTGTTTGTCGGAGGAAAACAAATTAGTTTGCCATGATTGCAGTTTAATGGGATACCACCGAGTTTCATAAGTGGAATTTATCAGGTGGCTAAGCTGGATATTGTTCGGTGGCAAGGAAATTAATTGCTTTCATAACTATTAAGCATTGCCTACTGAAAGTTGTTGAAGATTAATAGCTGCCACCATTTGTATGTAAAGTATGTAGGGATGTAAGCCAAATAGTTCGATCGATAATGTTCATGCCGCTTTAAAGAAGAATCCCACTTATCGCGCCCCACTTTTCCATTTCCCATTTGAATAAACATTTTTTGCAGCTGCGTAAAATCTTTAAATTATTTCCCGAGCCCACACAGCTCGCATGTTTTTGTCCCCAGTCAACTATAAAAAGGCACAGGAGCGTAAATAATACAACAAGAATATGTGCACATAATAATAAATAAATATGAAAATATTGCATCAAATGGGCGACCCACTCGGCGCACAAAGAAAACAATACGATGCGAAAAAAAAGAGGGAAGAATCGAAAACAAAACAAAGTTAAACCCAATACATTAATGGTATTTGCATTTGTACTGATTTTATTTGGTTTTTATTGAATTGATAAAATCACAACGGCCAGGCGAAGCCAGCGAGTTCGAGTCCTTGTCCTCGTCCTTGCTCTCGTCCTGTTTTTCCCCCCTGCCTCTCCAGCTGCCAATTTGATATTCCGATTGCAATTTATGTGCGCCCCCCAGCACACACACTCACACACTCGCACACACTCATACTCGCACAAGCGGCTTACATGTGGGGAGCTTCACTGTGATTCTTTCCCCCACTCCGCGCCACATCAATTGAAGCTTTGTGTTTAAACATCTGCAATATGCTGCGTGTTCCGGGTAGCTGGCAACACGGCATGGGTCGAAATGTTTCGGGATCAGACTGCAGTCGGTCCTCGAATGCTTCCATGGGGTTTGGGGTTGTTCAGAGTTCGGGGATTGGGGATTCCTGGCTGGGATTGCTGGGGCGTTCGTGTGTGCTTCCCCTGACTTACAGTCGTGTGTCTCTGGCAGCAGCAGTCGTGAGTCAAATAGACGCACTTTAATGACATAATCCGAAATGTTTGGGTTAGCATGTTTAAGTTAAGTTTAATAAATAGCATAAAAAATATTCAAAATATCGCCCAGAGTATTGCACTCACGATGGCATCGCTAAGGATGCTTGTGCCATGCGAAACGCGTGTTTATTTGGCACCACAAATGCGTTTCCGCTCCTGCGGATGGGAGTGGGTTAGGGTGCTTGGGTGGTTGGGTGGTTGGGTGGTTGGGTGGTTGGGTGGTGCAGCTCGGATCGGTTGGGTTTTTGGCTTGGCTTGGCTCGGTGTGGTTCAGTTTGGTTTGGTTCGGTTTGGTTTGGTTTGGTTTGGACCGTGGCAGCAACGTCAGCAGCGCTGCGGTTGTCGCTTAATGGAATTCCGTTCTTGCATTAAATGTGACACACAGAGAAGCTGCCAATCGGAATGCCACCCACCCACAGCATCAACCAGTCACCCAACCACCCACCTATCCACCCAACCACCCACCTTACCACCACACCACCCATCCACCCAATAGACAGTGACAGTTGCCGTTAGCAGGCGCAGTTAACTGTTGCGAGTTGTGCTGCGGTTTGGCTTGTTTAAGTGTTAAATTAACGTTTTAACAGTTTCGATTATTCCGCCAGTTAATTTTTAATGCTTTCCGCTGGAAACCGAAAAAATTTGGCCACCCGCCAGGATATGCATTTCCTCTGACATCCCGGGGCCATGTACATATTCATTAGTTTAATTAAAATTGTATTCGTCCTTGTGTGTGCGTGGCTGTGTGTCCTTGGAATTTCCTTTGCAGTTTCCTTTTCAAATTGAACCGCAAAACTTTCGGGAGGCACATCCTTGGCAGCACAAAGGATTATTCCTGGACTGGTCGTGTCCTGTGAGCTGCAGTCGAGCCTTAGCCTTTCTGCCCACAAAACTTTTGCCGCACGCATTCATTTCAATTTGCCTTTGTTTTGTCCATCTTTGGCCAGCTTCCCTCCGCTCCTTGCCAGCATGTCCTTGCATGGCCATTGACAGGCTTCAAGCCACACATCACCCCCCCCCTTTACATATCCTTTGTGGCTAGTTTTGTGAGGACGCAAGGGGCATGGCAAAACTAAAAATAAATGTTGCTCGAACGCATGGCCACAGAAATTATTGTGGTTTCCATCGAACAGCCGGGGGAAAGTCCTTGCCAAAGGACATTAAACATTGATGCCAGCCTTGGCCAAATATGGCAGTGGCTAAGCAGGAGAGGAAATAGTGGACGGGGTAAGTTATCGCATTAGGACTTGTGGTTGTCGCCATTAAGCCGCTTAAAAGTTTCAGAAATCAAAAGGGTGGGCTAAGTAACGCTATTAAATATTGGAAAACTCAATTAGGAAACTAACAATCAGAAAGTACTTTCTACACTTATTTGTCTCAGTTTTGAGGCACTCCATAAACCATAACGCACCCATCACAATACCAATCTTTCTGTATCCATCACCGCAGGACATTATCGTTAAGGACACTGACCCACTTGAGACAAATGGTTCCGATGATGGAATCCGAAGGGAGTCACCTACCCGCATCACCCGCCTAATTTACTCATTAGACAATGTCACGGAAAAGAAAGACCTCTGATCCTGAGGCAAAAAAAAAGGATCCGGGATTTGGGTGAAATGTTAAATGGGCAACATTTACACATTCGTTACCCAGGTCCGAGCCCAATTTGTTGACAAACAAATTACACGAAGGATTTGCTGCAAATTACGCGCAATTTTTCTAAACTTTCCATTCAAATCCAAGTCCGGACAAACAACAGATCCCTTCCAGTTGAACGTATTTCGGGATGTGTACATATGTCCTGTGAAATCTAATTTAATCAAAGGCCAAACAAGGGCAGCCATCAAAGGGGGTGCACGACCAGCACGAATCAATCTCGGCGTTGCAGGCAAGAAATCCCCAAAAGGCAGATTCTTCTTCGCCCAGAAACCAAAAAAAAAACCCAAAAAAAAGGGACTGAGGGCGTGCCCCAACAGGAATTGATTAAAGCGAAAAGGGGGCTGATGTGCGTTCGGCACAATGCAGGCCAGTGTCCTTCGTCCTGCGTCGTTCGTCCTTTTTTACGCTCCTGATTGTCTGACCGTAACTTGTTTGCTCGCCTTTAATTTCATTTGCGCGGCGCGGCAACTGCCAAAGTCCTTTGCCGTCTTCGATTCGCCGGCTCCGTGCCCCTTTGTCCTGTGCCCAGGACCTCCCCTTTGCTGTTCCATTCCTAGTCCGCCTTTCATTTACATGCTCGAATTGTCATTGTAGCGTTTAGCCATTTTATTGTCCTGCAGCGGGTGGCTTTCTGTCTGTCTGCTCTTCCTGCTCCGCGCTCCCCTTTTTGCCCCGTGATTTATGCGCATATGCTAAGGATGGTATCCCCCCCCCTTCCACTTCCAGCGAACTTTGACCCTGGGCCAAGGGTTGTCCCGATAAGAAGGATTTTTCCTTTGATTTGGCAAGGGTTTGACGCCTTGGCCGAGAGAGAAATGGAACTTTAATTTGCCACAGCCGATTGAATTAGGCAAGGATGCCAGCCAAGGATAGCTAGCACATCCTGGGAAAAGGAATCACAGATGAGTCCGGTTTTAATGGTAAACAAGGGAGTAGTAACGCTATAACTTTAACTTTCTTTGAAAGCGTTTTTGGGCATCAACTAATGCATGCAGCTAGTCAACTTTGACAAGTAATAAGTGAAGTAGTTGCTTTATTCTATTTTTTAGAATTTATGGAATAAAGTAAAAAGGCAAAAAATGTAATTGAACTCTAACATCTATCTCTGGATTAGGGTTTTCCACGTCGACTGCAACAGATCCCTGAATTTTGACTTTTTCAAACACTCCCCAGAGCAGGACAATCAAGGGGAACTCCAAGAGTGTGAGGGATTTGGGGCTGCGGATGCACATGCAGAGATAGCTTAGCTCCACACACATTAACCATATCTATTGAAGTGGGGAAAGTGGGGAAAGTGAGGAAAGTGGGTAGAGCAGGCGACAATGGGCGACCCTTCAGACAGGGCATAATAAATGGCGTCGCGACAGTTTCCTTTCCGGGAAGCCACCAGAAAGAAGTGTATGTATCGAGGAACTTGCCATACCCGGTAGCTTTCAGCTGGCAACTGGCAGCTAAGAAAGGTTCGTGTCTGGATCTCGGGGGAGTGGCGGAAATAGCACCTGGGTCCACTCTCAGAAAGGCGGGCACGCCACATAAATTCCAATGGTTCGCTTGCTTTCGGGCTTACAAGTTTGGCAAATTTGTGAAAATTACTTTTTGTTTATTGTGCTGAAAGCAGACGGGAGGCGCTAAGCTAGCAGCTAAGGCAGCGAGGAAATGGAGAGTCCTGCTGGAGGACGACTTGCCACAGCCCAGCCCCTTAATCTTGGCCATTAACATTGAGTTGTTCCCGCAGCTTTTTTTTTGTGGCTCCTTGCGTTGTTGTTTTAATAATTTGTTCCTTAAAGCTCCACCTACACATGGCTGTGCGTTGTCGTCGTCCTTTTTTTTGGGGGGGTTGTGAACAATTGTTGTTTTCACACCATAATCATAAAAGGTACAAGCATAATTATTATTTTTATGTCCCTGCCACTTATTGTAAAGCAGCAAATTGCCTGACCACACATAAAACTCCGCCCGGCAAGGATCCTGCGTGGGAGTCGTCCTTTATGGAGAGCAGCCAGACACTCGCAGGAAAGCCTGGACTTCGGGTTTCCGTGGAGCAGTACGTTGTTATAGGAATGGCTGGGGAAAATTGTAATTTTGGCCCTGTCCTCACAGGCTAACTAATGTCCTCGGCCGGCGCTTCCTCCTCTCAGTTAGTGAATATTTATGATTGCCGGCCCCAGAGGAAGCGGAAGAACACAAGAACAAGAGCATCCTGCGAACTCTTTCCTTTCCTTTCCTTTGTTTCATACTCCACTCCAAAGGCTTTATTTTCGGAGAACTCCTTCTCCTGAGAGGTTTATGGCTCAACTAAATCATCAAGATATGAATGAGGCAACTATGCTGGGGCATTTATTTTTGTAGGAACTAATTTCGAGCAAATTAAATGCGGAGTTGGTATGAGGTAAAGAGGAATTACTTTGAATATGTTTCGAACTTAACAATTTATACTAAGATCTTTAAGAAGTAGAACGGTCTCATAAATAACATTGCATACAGTTACCTTTCCACTCAAAGGATAAACAAACTGCGCACTCTTTTCACCCCCAAAACCCTTCACCCATCAAGAAAATTTCTTCACCCCACTGGGGCGCTTAGGAAATCATTCAATTGTGCAGGTAAATGGACTGCAAGCGACAGTCCAAGACCTCCGACCCCAGGCAGACCCATAAAAAAGGGTTAAAAGTCCAGAAATGTTTCACATACAATTGCACAAACAGCGCAGCCAAAAAAATAAAGCCCCTCTATTGTGAAGAAGGAATGAAAAGGCGCAAAAAAAAACTGAAAACATCGAGGATACGCAAAAAAGGGTGCCACGTCGTGGTCAGACTTAATCACTTTTATCCGGACGGGCCTTCGATGATTCGTAATCCTTTTAAATGCCCCTCTCGGGCAGATTTATTAGCTGCACGTGATAGTGGTCGCCTTCGACGGGAAAAAATGGCCACGAAAATCATCAAAATCCACGCCCCGAGCTCTTTTAATGCTAATTTATGGACGGACTGAGTTCCCATTCGCATTCGCATGAGGAGCACAACTTATTCATGAGCTGCCTGAAATATGGCTCCATTTAAACCTGTACCTGTGTGTATTTGAATGTGTATTTCCTTTGCTGCATTTTGCAAATCGTTGGGGAATTATATACTTTGCTGGGTTGCGCGGCAGCGTCAGCGGAAAAACCATTTTAATTAGTGAAAGCCCCATTCCGCCAACGTGGCGTATACATAATATTTATACTGTGCTGGTCGAAAGTTCGCTGCAAAGTTTGGAAAATTAAAAAGAAAAGGTTTAAATAATACATTTATTATATTCCAATATATTTTAAATATTTAGAAAATGTATTTTAAACATATTGTTTAAAATATCCTTTTAATTAAAAAAAAATGTGGTATTAAGTTATCCTAATCTCCTTCCAAAATTTTCATTATTACTAAAGCCCTGCGAGTTTCGATAGATAAAAAGAGTAAGATGCAAAAAATCTGCCAAAATTATGGCAAAACTTTTCAACAGTTTTCGAACAATAAAAAGCAAATGGCGCAGGATAGAACTTGCCACCGATGTGCCACGCCCCCCACTGCCATCCGCCCCCGTTTGTGTGTGGCGGGAACCGCACATTAGTAGTTAGTGCAAGCAGGCGGTGTTCTAACTTTTGAATAAATACAATAAGAGGGGGCTGCTCCCCGGGCGCCACTTTAGACAATGAAGCGTATAATGCTAAATATCGCTCTCCAACCGCATCCAGCTGTCGTCCTTCGTCCTTCGTCCTGCCCGCGCTTACGGTGTCTCCTGCTCGAACTATGCTGAATAATTTTGTGCGCTGCGCGGTTTGGCAACAATTGCTTTCATTACCGAGCATTTTTTGTTCGACTGGAGGAGCTGGGCAATGGAGCTGGCGACTTGGGAGCTGGGAGAGTGGAGGAGTGGAGGAGTGCTTGGCTCCACCTTGGGAAACCCCTTGATGTTGCTACATCTACTCCTGCTGCTGCGGTTTGCGCAGTGGCGCTGTTTGTGCCTGTGTACTTCGTGTTTGGTATCCTGCGGCCGCAGATACATTATTCAAAATTTGCATAAAATAAATAAATTAAATATGCCAGACATGCGGTGCGCCGTTGGTCGCCTGGAACAGCCAGAGTTGCTGGCCTGCTCGAGTGCACTGAGAGAAATCAACGGTTGATTTGTAAAGCAATTAACTTAAACCAATAGTTGCTTAACTTTTGGGAAATAGTTGCAGTACAAACCTGTAAAGGAAATAAAGTAAATTTGCATTAACTAAATGTTAACACAATTTCCTGAGTGTAGTAGCCACTGCTTCATTTCTTCACTTGGCCGTTCAAAGTTTTCATTTTATTATCACGCAGAACTAGAGAGCGGGTGGCAAAATGGGGAGTATTTCGAGGGGGAGTGCTCCAAAGGGGGGGCAGCCGAGGCACTGGCCCATTGAACAGCTGCAGCATTTTTGAAGTTGTCCAGGAGTTCGGGCCGCTCCAAATGCTGTGCCTGGGAAACGTGGCAAAGAGGCAGCCAGGATGCGCTACGTTGCGTTCGCTTGTCATGCTCCGTTGCGTGATTTCGGCCACCCCCGCGTCCTTGCGACAACCACCCACCCAACTCACCCTGTGAACCCCCCCCATCCCAACCCCACCACTCCCCCACCCACTTGGATGCTTCATGCACGAGTTGTTGTCCTGGCTGCTGCTTTTTGGCATCCGCTGTCTCGTGGAGCACATGGAGCACATGGCCGTAGTCTGCGGCATTAACTTCATGCCGCTTCATTTTGTTGGGCATCTTTTTTGGGGCTTTTTTGGAGCTTTGGCTCCCTGCGATGGCCGCTTCAAAATTGGTTCGTTTGGTCGCCGAAGGCACTTAAATTTCCGCCCCCAGCGCCCATTTGTTTTTGCCGCCGATGTTGATGAGGCTGGTGTTTTGGCGGTGGGTTTGTTGTAGTTCAATTTGTGCGCTGCGGTTTAATGAAATTTAGTTGTTAGTTGCTGCACGTTTAGCTTTGCATAGATGTCCGCCCCTCCCCGCCCCCCACAACAGTTTTTTTTTTTTCGGTGTTTGATGGCACGAGGAACACCCGAAAAAGGCAACGACCAATTTTCGAACGAATGGGCGGACCACGGGGCGTATACGTGATGTGGAATTTGTGTATGTTAAAGGGTAATTGTTGTGGGAAATGGGTCTACTATGAAGACATGGCTTGGCCGGGGGAAAATTGGTCAGAACTTGCTCTTTTGGAGCTGATTGAAGGGATTGTGATACATGAGTGGGGCACATTGCGCATACGTGATGTGGGCCCAAAGTTTATGGCACAACATTTTACATTTACAGAAATATCTTATCTTAGTTGTACATGATATTTATTCATTTCAATTAATTAGCAGGGCTAACAAAAGAGAGAGATCTACAATGTTTTCTTTTGCTTAGCTTGCATACTTTCGGGGGTTTTCATTTCTGTTTTGTATATAAATATGTATGTACAAGTAGAGTGTATTCAATATGAATGTAAACAATATTTTTGTAGAGATATATATACACATAGGTAGTAAAAAGGTTAACAAAAACTGTGTGCTTATTAGAGAACACTTTTCACAGCTTAGATTTGCAGTTTAACTCGAGTTAAACCTACATAACAATTACAAAATCTTTGTTTAGGGTTCAACTAAGTTCTGGCGGGAAATGCTAGTGGCTGGAAGTACTTCAGTGGGTACAGTAGAGGTCTCTACCTTGGGGCTCTCTGCACTGTCCGCCTTCTTTTGACACCTTTTTAGCAGCTCCATCTCGAGGCGCCCCAATGGCACCTCCACAAAAAGGTGCATGAACAGGGATACCAACAAGGTAATGCCAAAGTCCGACCAAAAGCGGAGAAACTAAAATAAAAGATATCAAAATATAAATAAGTTTATACGTTTCTGTTAAAATGCTGGATGTACTTACAGCGTCGTAGTCCGAAAAGTGCAGACTCGTCTTGATTCGCGCTATGTGCACCGTTTCCACCACCAGGTGCCATATGTAGAGGCAGTAGGACAGCTTGGAAAGTGGCTGCCAGAAGGACCAGCTCAGGAACTCATTCACAATGGGTGCCTCTCCATGCTGGCACGCCCAGATGATCCAGCACAAGGCCACTGGCCACGCAATCCGACTGCAGCACAGATAGAAGGCGCCAGCCAGTGAGGAAATCTCGCCTGCTCCACTCTGGGTGTAAGGATACACGGCGAAGATTACCGTGGCCAGCAGGGACAGACTCAGCAACCACAGCAGCAAAGCCAACCACTTGGGCAGGCGGCTCTTGCGTGCACCACCAGAATGGTGCAGAAAGTAGCCAAAAAGCAGGCCAATCAACCACGGAGTGGCTCTGGCATGGGTGGTGTAGTAGATGAGGCGCATCTCGGTGCTGTCGCCACCAAGGTTTCTATAATGGAAGTTATGTTTAGTAGCCAATATATCTGGTGTGCTTATTACGCTCTACTTACCCATATCGATCAAACACTTTCAGTTCCCGCAGCATAACTATGCTGAAGACGCAGCCGGACAGCAGAAGGATCAGCAGGACAATGCCCGCGATAGCCTTTCTTCGCCACTTGTAGAGGGCGATCAGCAGAAGGGGTGATAGAATATACAGTTGCATATCCACAGCCAGATACCACGAGTGACCCAAGCACTAAGAAAATGAGTTAGAATAACACTTGCAGAGGAAGTTTACTGGGGGATACGTACCATCCTGCCAGGAGCTGCATAGTTTTGGACGTAGAGCAGCGTGGCCCACCAGGTGTCGCTGCAGAGCTCCGTGGAGCTGGTGAACTGAGGCCACAGCGGACCACTGTCCAGTCGGGGGAAGAGGGTCATGAAGATGAGCACGGCCAGGGCCAGGACGGGAGTCAGGCGCACCAGACGGTGCAGGTACATCAGTGGCACATGCAGATGCCCGTTGGTGCTGAGATCATTGGCAATGAGTATGCTATTCTCGATTAAAGTTATGGAAACTCACCGATCCATCTCTCGCAGGGCGGTCAGAACCAGGAGCAGGCCACTGAGCAGGAAGAAGGTGTCCACGGACGTGGTGCCGCTCTGCAGGACCATGGAGAAGGGCGTCTGGGCCCAGGCCACGATGGCGTAGGCATTGATGTTGGGCGCCAGCAGGAGGTACATGTAGCCGTGGCCCAGTATGATCCAGATGATGGTCAAGCAGCGAATGCCATTCAGACAGGGAATCACTCGCGGCGATGGTGTGCTCGAGGTCTTGAGCAACTGGGGTAAATTTTTGCGAAGGGAAAAGGAACCCAGCAGCTTGTTGGAAACTTTAGAAGAAAGAAAGGAAAGAAATTGTGAACCTGAGTTGGAAGTAATAGGAGAAACTTGCTTATTTACCTTCGCTGTAGTCCCAAATGGTAGCCAGCAACACGACAGCGCACAACAAGATGAGAATTGAACTAAAAATAAGTTGAAATACATTTCTATTAAGTGGAAAACTCAACAAAGTCGTAAAGTAGTTAGTAAACCCGTCTTTCCAGTGCCAATTGCATAAGAAACGAGCAAACAAAGGGAGATACGATCTATACTTCGAATACACCTATAAGCTTTTACTCACACGGCAAACCAGTCAAGTCCATTCAGGGGATCTCTGTGCGCCAAGCTGCAGTCCTTCTCCTGCACCACCGCAGTGCCCGTCGAGTTCTGCCCAAACATATCCTCCAGATGACCAGTTATCCACCGACTGAGTTGGGCGGCACTGCAGGACGAGGGTATGCAGGTGCCTATGCTCAAGGTGAGCGAATCTGCGCCGGCGACTTCCATGAGCAAACTCTCGAACTGCATGCGGCTCAGGCAGTACTTGGCTGCGGCATTGATGGTCATGCCGTTGCCCAGACTCTGGCTGAGATCCAAGCTGAGGCAGGACTCGTAGTTGCCCATGTCCATGAAGTGTCCGTAGAGCAGTCCTTGCGGAAACTTTCCCCAGGCATCGAAGACTGCAAGGCATAGTAATGGTGATCAGCATATAAGGCTACACATTAGTTGGCAACGACTAACCTCGCAGAGCAGGCAAGGATCTGGCCTCTGCTCCCTGGAGGAGCAGGCGAACCTGCGCCAGGCAAGACGCCTCAGCAGCAGAGGAGGATTGGTTGTCATTCCAGGCCTGCTGGAGCACCTGGTAGCCAAAGTTGCTGGACTGCATCCAAGTCAGCAGGTCCTGGGAGCTGTACGCTTGGGCAGTGGGTATGATCCACATCCAGAGCAGGATCATCTTGGCTGGGATGAGGAGCGATGAGCTCGCGCTGCTTAGTTGCCCGAATACCATTGCTGTGTGCGACGGCCATGACGATGCCAGTGATATTTATACCGGGCTAGTAAGAGTCTTACTCTTACTGATATGGCTAATATGGCCAACACATATTTCTAATCACCTGGGGAGCTCTCTTGACTGCAGCAGTTAACCAGTCGTGCAGTGGGAGCTTTCGATAACACAGGTACTATTAGGTTTATCTGGTACCCTTTCGCAGGGTAGCAGGTGGGTCTGTGCCCGGGCCACGCTTTTACTACCTCACTTTTGCGATATCTCAGCAGCGTGCAAAGCACCGATCATTGTGACGATCGCCGGCAAATCGGTTCAACGACCGATAGAGCAGCCGAATTAGATTCAATGCCACACATGGGGATGTCCGTTGCGCTCACAATGATTATGACTATGATTAAGTAGAAACTATTAGCAGCCGGGCTCAAATGCAGCATCACGTAATCAGTGTATGTGGAGTGTATGCACGGGGAACCCCTGTGCCCATCGACGGGTTAACACTCGAGCCCCAATTACGTCAGTTGGCTATATATTTCACAAATGGGTCAGCGACCGATAGTGACTTCTGGCAAGCAGATCACCTGGCGATACTGGGGCACTACAAATGGCCTCGATATATTTCATTTGAAGTGGCTCACCTTGGCAAGTAGCCACTATTTGCCACTTGTAATAGTTCGGCGGTTCATGACTGGGTTATTGAACCCGCTGCCCTTGGAAAGGGCGATACTACTAAGCTAACGCCACCTGGCGTCGTTTTATTGCGCAATACTAGTCGCATTAATCAATATGCGATTCAAAACTGAATATATAGTATTGCTAGTCTGTGAAAAAAGTGTGGGTATTCCCAAGCGGGAATTGTGAATCCATTAAATAAACAAATACCACAAAAAACAGCGAGAGTGGGGCGGAACACTTTCTCTTTCTGGATCTCCGAATGCTCTTGTCACGCATTTTGCCAAAAATATGTTTCAATCAGCGTATGGAAGAAGCGATACCCATTGCAACGAGGAGTGCTTACAAATATTCAAAAATTCATATATTTATGAAGGTGTTTGTTGACGTATGGAAACGTGTAACCGTGCATTTTTATTTACAATTATTATCTGAGCTAACGAACCAGTTAGTTGATCAAATTCAGTGACTTCATCAACTTTGCATTGGTTTCATTACTCATCATAAACAAATAATAGAAAATAATCACATTTTGTTGGTTTCTGAGATAATTACAAGTGGCTCTTGATAGTATTTACAAACATTACTAAAACTAAAATACACCCCTTTACTCAATGAGTTCCGTGTGTGCGGTACACATGGGATATACATACGTATGTATAATTATTTAAAAAGTTTACTGGAAGAGCTTTGCTGAATTTTGACTGCTGTGTGAATGAAGATTAGGGTGGACCTTGTGCGTGGGAAAGTATTTACTTCAACAAGACGAAACATTTACCACCTTGTACTAAATATCTTTCTACAATCCATAGTTTAAGTAAGCTTTTAATTGAACTTACCTTGTGTTTCGGATTTAAATACCATTTGTAACCTAATACCACAACTTTCAAATTGCTTTCCCAATCACTTGCACTGGATTATCAGAACATTACGAATTTAATTAAATTTCCCTATCAGTGCGAGTAATTAAGGCAACTTCAGTGGGCAAAGTTGCGCAGCTAAACCGCAAAAACAGTTCTCCAACGGGCATAAACGTAACAGTAACTACGTTAATCCGACAGCTGAAAATCCCCGGAAATACATTTAACTCTTGCCTGCGCTAAGTACAATGTAAACCGTTTGCCACATTCCAAACACACAGGAAAATCCAGAGACAAAACAGCAAAACAGCAATTTTCGGGGCGAGAGAGGGGAGGTGCAAGTAGTTAGGGGTGGCAAGCCGAGTTTCGACACATGTTGCCGCAATAAAAATGTCAACACACACATAAAACATCTTCTAAAATGGCATTTGCAGCAGGCAGCGAATTCCGAAGGACCAAGCGGGAGAACCAGGAGAAATGCGAATATTTTTGAAGCATAATAAATGGAGCTCGGCGTGGGAAAGCGTCGTCTGAGTGGAAAAACTGAGCCGGGGAAATCCCCATCCACACGTGCTTAAAGCTCAGGCTCACACACACTCGCACACTGCCGGCCATTAAACACGCATTCTTTGGCCATAGAAATTTATAGACCAGAAAGGAAAGGCGACGGAGAAAGTGAGGGAGCGAGTGGGGAAGGGAAAGTGGGGAAGGGAAAGTGGGGAGGGGGAATGTGGGTAGTGCGAAATGTGTCGCGCAACGAGTCGCGCGCTTTACTTTCACTCTTGCCGCAACTTTCATTCAAGGACATGGCGCAGACAGGACCTCCGCGCCAACCACTAATGGCGGCAGCCGAAAAGAAAAGGATACATGCAGTGCATACCCTCACAGCGGGCATTGTCGATATTTGGCATCAGGAAGGTATAAATTTCAATATCTTTACAGTATTATTTGCGCTATTAGGTTATAGTATCCTGATTTAAAATCAGTATTTTTTTCATAACTTTCCCGAAAATGTACCAAAATAGAAATGTTATATCTCGTTGAAATCGTAGTAAAAATCCCTATCAAACTGTATTCAAAGGTGATAGTCTTAATTTTGTGCCAAATTTCGCAAAAAATCATGCTGTAACCCCTTTCCAAAAATGGAAAAATTTACAAAAAATGTAGTTTCGAAAAATCATTCAAAAAGTGATTGGGGTTGTTAGTTCGGGTTACTGGCTGGTTAAAACAGTGGAAATTATGACTGCATTTGAAATTACAACCTGGTTTTAACCAAAAATTGCGCATAGAAGATGGAATTTTCTTCCAGTGTGTCTTGTTACTTGTAAGAGTATCCAGAGTGGAATGACTTTACTTACTTTCCTTATCAATTTCCCGTCAGACTGCCAACATATTTTCAGAATGTCAGCTGAACAGATCTCTAGCCCCCCCGCTTCTCTATCAATAAAATCCTGAGCTGAATTTAAAGAAGGAGCAAAAAAAAAAGCTAGGCTGCTGGGCGTGTCGCCTTTAATGAGATAATCTGCGCTACTCGTCGTAATTTTCCGTAATTGAAGGTTCACTTGCAGACAGGACTCCACTCCCCACTCCTGGATACCAAAAAGGGGGAGGGGTCCGGATTTTTGGGGTCTGAGGAGGGGCTGTTGGCAACTGGCCGTAATGATAGTGGTGGGCCTGCAGCTGTACGTGCGTGTAACTTCGTGGGGATGTTCCTCTGTTCCTCTGTTCCTTCCATCTTCCATCTTGTCTGCAGTTTTCGGTGGAGCTCGCTGGGATGGTAATCTGCAATAAATGAGGCATGTTGGAAGATTTATTTGATTGCTTTATTTAATATTTTAGAAAAGGCAGATGTTTCGCTACCACTCAGCGGGTGGAGGGTTGGTTACACTTGGCTTTACAGTCGGCGTTGAGTGTCTGGCTGTGAGTTATGACGGATATAATGAACAATACACGCATTTGGGGCCAGAAAGGCAAAGGTAAGCGAGGCAAAGGTGAAAAGCGTTTGCAGTGTGTGTGTTGAAGGAAAGTGATATATATCACGATGCATATGAAAATGGCAAAGACGATAAGTTATGTGATATGCATGTGAGCCATTGTGAAGTACTACAAGAAAGTGGTGAGAATTGTTTAATTTATGGCTGACAACAAATTAAAAGGTATTGCCCAGGCATGGAATATATTTAAAGACATTTCATAAAATTCCATTCTGCTTTAAACATTTCGAATCGCACCTTGAATAAATTTCGCTTCATCAATTTCGATTAATCCCAAGTCCGGGCGAGAAATCTCCGGTAGACCCATTTTGCAGGACGGGCCCCCGAAGGGCAATCCACAATTAAATGCTCCGCTCATTGCGACATCGTTTATCACTCCTGCCAGAGTCCTGGCGTCCTGGAGTCCTGGATTCTCCGATTCTCTAGGCTCTGCCCGCCATTATGGTTGCTTCATTACGAGCGATTAATTTTGATTGTTTCGACCAGGCCAGCGAAGAAAAAGTGCCCAATGAAGCACTGCACAGTTCATCCTGAGAATATCCTTCTGCCTCATTTCTGTGTGCTCTGCGGACACCGAGAAAGGGCCATATTTCACCCAACAGGAGCCATAAGGACTGAGAGCTGGGAACTGTGACCAAAATTAAGCACACAGAGCACAACTACACGAAAACGTAATAAAATCATAATCGTCGGATCAACACAGTCATCAGCGGTGTCACAACAGGCTACCAGCGGATGATGAGGATGGAAAACGAGGACGCAGACAGCCAAGGATGCCACAGAGGACCCAAGGAGCAGCAGGAGCAGCAAGGAGCAGCCAGGAGCAGCAGGAGCAGCAAGGAGCAGCCAGGAGCAGCGAAATTGCACAAGCAATTGCCAGGCGAAACTCAACGGTAATTACAGTAATAATTCAAAAGAGATTTGCCCCCACCTCGTCCAAAAAAAAATCGAGCAAAAAACAACACTTCAGCCAAGGAGATGGGCGGAGGTTCAGAAAACTAAGAGACAATGAAGGCGACGATGCAATCCGGGCCAAAAGTGGCAATTGCCACTGCCAGAGACAAAGCGGCACAGTGGAATGGAAAAAGGAAATGAGTGAAATAAATAAACTGAAGATTTTTAATACAAGTATGCAGTACTATCAGCAGACAATGGAAGTAAGCTTAATGTATCTGACAGATATGTTTGTTTAAAACTCCAAGGATATTGATATACTGATACTCATTTTCTAAACTACTTACATATGTGATTTGGATATTTAAGAGAATAAATGTGAACTGAAACCAAATGCAACCCAGCCCACTGTGCCAGGAAGTCGGAAGTCGCCCACGCACACGGAGCGCTGATGTGCAGCTTCCGGTCCTAAGCGACGCACAGGTGCAGGCCAACGCCATCGCCATAAGCCATAGAAGCTCTGGCCAAAGCGGCGGAGGACTGCGACTAGTGAAAAGCCGAGCCAGTCACCAGGAGCCAGGAGCCGGCGAATCCCTGGGAAGCCAGCCATAAAAACTTTGGCGGGAGTGAAGCGACTGGGGTGGCTGAAGGTGATGATGAAAAATGCGACAATGAAAATAATGCCCGGCACACGCATCTCCATCTCCAACTCCAGTCCCAACTCCATCTACAGCTTCGAGTCCCATGCAATCCGGAGTCCCGAGTCCGGATCCCAAATGAGGGCGTCCAGCGGAGCAGCGAGGCCATGGAAGCCATTCGAGCCACTTAAAGACTCGGCGGGTCGATGCCATTTTTGGTGTCTGGGTGTGAAAAAGTTTAAGTGGCAACAACGACGAAATCCCGGGATTTACTTTTATGCACTCCCACACCCACTCGCCGTTTGGCATGAGTGCAATCTGAGAGGTGAATGCCGAACGGTGTAAGCTGGCCAAAAAACCAAAAAAAAAAAAGAAGAAAAGTGGGGAAAACTGGGAAAGCGGGAAAGTGGAAACTTTGACTTCGGCTTCACTCCCTTTATGACTTTTCGGCGGCGCTGAAAGTCGTTGAAAGTGTCAATATTGCGTTATAGCATCACGTGGTGAACTCGTACACTGAGAAAAACAAAGCAGCCTGATGCCTGACAAAATAAATGCAGAGAGAAGTGCCTCTCGCAATAACTCTTTCGTTACAAACTTACTCTATTGCAATCTTACTTCTTATTGAATTGCAACAACTTTCATTCTTTGATATACTTACTAAGTTTTTATCGCAGTGCTGCATCCACCTGCAACACGTTAGCCAATCCCAGCTGGCTGTTGATGCCACTGATGGCTGTTGGCTGTCTAGGATTAGCTATGCGTATGGCCCCCACTTCCGAGTGGCAGGGGCAGCCACTTTGGCTACTTACTACCGCCTTCTGCACTTTCCAAAAGCGCAACTCGAAACTTTTTTAGCCGCGGCACTCGGGGGATGACCCCCCCTCACACCCCCCGCTGTTGGCAGAAAGTTTGGCCAAATGATACCAATAAACAAATCCCATTATACACGGTGTATCAGCTTTACGTTGGCTGCTCGTCCGCTACGTGAGATGACTTTCAACGCCAATGTAATACAAAGGATGCAACCCCCGTTTTTTCGAAGGCTTTTGTTTCGCCTTTGGCTGCCAGGAGGCGTGAACATTTCAGATTTCAACAATTGCTACTGGAATTCAGCTTAAACGAAACTTATGTGCTCAATTTCCATTTAGTAATATTTACCCCATTCTTCAATAAAAGTTATTTTAAAATATAGCAAATAGCGTCCTTAATCTTGGCCTGCTGCTTGCCCTGAAAATCTGTTAATTTGCCTTAAAAATAACTACCCTGCAGAAACTACTTTGGGGAAAACCAATTTTCGAGTTCATTATGAGCCAGCTTTCAGCTAATAACATAAGCTCAACTCTTAAGCCACTTTGCATCTGGAGTCCTGCGTAAATCCGCAGTTGAAGGCGATAAATGTTTTAAGATGCTGGCCGAGGCAAACGAAAGTTGCCTTTTAATGAACTCGATGCATTAAAAATATGTGCACAACTAAGAGCATTCATTACAAAGTTTTTGCTTTAAATAATAAAAAAAACTTAAGCCAAACTAGGAAAAACGGAGGAGGCAAAGAAGTGGGCGTGGCTGCCACAGCCGGTGCGGCAGTAAATCCCGAGAAAAGCTGCGCAAACTTTGCGACTTTGGCCATTCATCTTACAACTAATTTCTGACTGGACTCGCTGGACATCGGGAAGCCCATTCCTCCGGCACTTAAGTGCTTAAATATTTTTGCTTTGTTCTTGGAAAAGCCAGGAAAGCGTTGCAGTTAGTGGCCATATCCGCTTTACGCTTGCCCAAATATTATTTAAGCTAAATATAAATTTGTGCCCTCTAATCACAGTGCCATGAAGTCCAGGTTCTTGTTCCAACTTGGCCAACTTTCTGCTGATTAAATGTTGGCCAAAGTCCACTTCAAGCCGATAACACACACATTGCCACACACACAAGTGGGAAAGACAGATTTTCTGGGCGAAACTTTAAACTCAGCCAAAGTCCTTATCTAATTGCTTTGAAAAAGTTTCCGATGCAAAAGTCACTTTTGGCTTGTGGCCTCAACTTTTCGGGCACCAAGTCAAGATGCCGGCCCAAAGTTAAGGCCACCTTCGCCAGGTAAGATAATCCCGGAAAGTATGCTCGCACAATTGTGTGAGGGAATGCATGAAATGATTCCCTGCATGTCATCATCCACCTGGAAGGGAAGTCCACCCAACAGGCTGGCAAAATAAAGGGAAAGGAATGGAAGGGAAAGGAAAGAAAGGAAATAAAGGGAAAGGTTAAGGTTTAACCCGACCTCTGTCATGACAGACAAAATATAATTTCAATTAAAATGCTAGCCATGGAAACGAGCCAGGCAGAAGTGTCAAAGGGCAGGCAGGTGCACTGCAAAGAATTTGGGGCTCAAAAAATAAATATTTATGCATAATAGTAAATAAAGTGAAGTAAACATTCATATGGTAAACTTTGGTATGATACTTTTCAGCGACTGTATTACATTTTACCATATTTAATATATTAACTACATATTTTTCCCTATCAATTTGACTGGAATGGGAACAGATAAAGCCGGAGTACTAAAGCTCTACGGGTGGCAGCCGAAAAATATACAACAATAATGCAGAGAGACACATGTGGTTGCCGAATGATGGGAAAAAGGGAAAAAATTGAATCAGCTCTGCATGAGGGGCATTCCGGCCCAACTGGCATCTTGGCCAAAAAGGGCTTCCTGCGGCTTTCATTGATTAAACTTGAAGTTCTGGCCACCCGCCGTTTGGTTCCTTTCGGCTGCCTGGGAACTTTCTTAATTTTGTTGTAATTTCGCCGACGCTGCTGGAATTTCTATCTGCGAATTTATGAGCAGCAGCGTAAACTATTTTTATTAGATTAAAAACACACAATCCAAAAGGGAAAGCGCAGAAAAATGCGCAGCATGGAGTTCTGCCCCCCTTCTCCATCGCCATAATTTGCTCTAACAATTTTAATCGCATTTGGGCGAGTTGAGAGGGGAAAATATTAACAACAATGTGGAAGTGGAAGCTTTTCATTACGGAATTGTTCGTGCGTAAGAATGTTGCAGGCGGCATTTTCAATTTTCCCCCAGCCAGTGTACATTTATTATGAATTTAGCAATTCGTGTGCAAAAATTACTTCATGCACAAAACAAACAAAAGAGCCACAAAAATTGGACACAAAGAAAACGTCAATTGAACCTTTGTTTTTCCTGCTCCTGGGGGTGAATGGAAACGAATGATTTATGTATCCATATTATGCAAATTTCGATAACTGCCGTTTGCAGGGTACTGTGGGGTACATCAACAAGTTGGTTTATTGAGACATCTTAAGGGTATTTAATTTTCTCACTAATAAAACCAAGTATAAAGTACCAACTTGAAGAAAAACAAAAATCTTACCGCTTTATAGCTAGGGTATTTAGTAAGCTCCATAATTTATTTGCCAAGCATCCGTTTCCTGGGCCCCCAAATATATATATATTTATTCGCGGAGTTGGGGAGCTATCAGTCATGGACTGATTTTAGGTTTGAGGCTGTCCATGGCCGCCACTCGTGCTGAATTTTTATTGCTTGATTTAATTATTAATGCGACTTGCAGATGTCACGAACGCAAAAAGGATCCAATTCCCATTCCCATTCCTGCGCCACAGGTCCTTTCCCCAATCTATTCCACCTCATGGCTAACCCTTTCGTGTCCCGACGCATTTTGATGCGTAAAAATAAAACAGAAATTGAGCTATATTTCTTTCGGCAAAAGGTTTATTGAAGCGGCAGCGTATTGCATTTTTTATTATTTATTTCGAAGCAAAAGTTTCGCAGGCAGCTAGGCCAAATGACTTATAGATAGCATGTCCGTACGAAAAAATTCATAATGAAATATTTATGGCCATAAAGCAGTGCGGAAGGCAAATGGAACAGACTGCTCCAACTCCAACTCCAGCTCCATCATCATCATCGACAGAAAGGGTCGCTGGGATTGGGATTGGATTGTTTATGGAGTGGGATTGGCAACTGGCTGGCTAGTCAACTCCACCGAAATCGTTGATGGGCGATCTGAAGCGGAAGTCAGCGCAGCTGCCTGGAAATGATTATGATAAGGACTCGTTGTCCTTTGTGGCCCAGCACTTTTGGCCCCGCACTTTGGGCTCTGAACTTCTGGCCGTGGTTTATGGAGCTAGTTCTGCGGACGTTTTTATGGCAGATAAATTGCCTAGGTATCGGGCTTTTGAGCACTGCAAACTGGAATGCCCATAAATGTTTATCCCTCGGTGTATCACAAAAAATTTAATCACGAAATTGAATTGACAGTCATGACATCGAAAAGAAATCCTTTTATTGCGCGTTTTAATGGCAATGATCACAACATAAAGTTAGATTTGTAAAAAATAGGTTTGATCCATAACTTAATATTTATTTTCATGGCTAACACCCAAGGCTCCTGCTCCTTAATAATAAAAAGGAGAAGAACATAAATTAAGCACAGTTTACATAACGCATTAAAATGGCTGGCTGTAATGGCCACAATAAATATGCAACTAAATCAAGCTTAAATGTGCTTAACAATTTTGAACAATAATGTGCAGACCACAAGTGCGAAGCCTGTCCCTAACGAGGACCTCAAAGAGTTCAGCTCCTGGAACCGGAATGCGGACCCCATCCTTTACCATCCCATACCATACCATACCATCTATCCATACATGTGCCGAGGGTCGAGAAATATTACGCAGCCGTAGAGCTCATTAGGCGGGGAAGGATGCCAGGATGCCGGGATCCCAGGATGCTGGTTGTGTTGTGTAGTGGGCCAAGGAAAAGGTTTCGTACAAATAAATTTGCACCTTAACGCCTTTAAATGCGCAACACACTAAACACACACAGAACACACAACACACAGCACTACACAAGTGAAAACACCCACTGTTCTGGGGAACATGGTGTTGCCAATTACCCGGAAGTATGCGAAAAGCTTATGCGATAAATTCGGCAAAAGTGGCAAAAAGGTATGCAACGGCGAACGGAAAATAAACCGAGAGCATTTCCAGACGAAGGTAAAACCAAAAAATGCCCAACACCCCGCCATTCAGCTCCCAGGATCCCAGTATCCTCGCATCCCCACATCCCAGGATACTTGCCGTCTGGTTCGGGTCTGGTTTTCTGTGGAGTCTGGCACTGGGAGTGGGTATGGGTTCTGGGGCGTTTGCTTTTGCTTTTGTGGCTTCCAAGTCGGTTGGCGTCTTTGTTGCTTCACCTCGACCACGTAGCCACCACCTGCGTCCAAGCCAACAGAGCACCATCCTCCGTGGACCGTGGCAGCAACTGGAGGTGGGTGATGGGGCACATATTGAAGGTTAAGTTGGGGCTTTAATAAAATATCATGCGAACTTTCGCAGCTGTTTGCGAACCAAATCGCAACGCACATGGGGCATACGTGCGCATATACATCACTATAAAGTTGTATTTACGAGCTGCCACTGCACTTTAAACATATTTCATTAAAATGTAGGCCCGATTCCGGTTGTTGGGATTTTTTTTTCGGCAGTGGGGCTTTTATGTATATATGCCAGGTAATTCCCCGGGATTCGCGTTATGGTGCAGATATAAAATTTTATATGCCCGCGCTTTTTGCGTTGTCTTTGCGGATGAAGCAAAGCGTGAAATATGATTGTGCTGCGCTGCAACTGGCGATGGGGAGTATTAGACTTGGCAGTCAGTTGGTATTTAAAAAAATTAAATTAATATCTAGAGTGCACTCAAGCAGCAGTACATTGAATTGGTTGGTTACAAACATCTTTTCCTGATTTATAATATATTCTAACAACTGCAAAGATTGTACAAACATGTTATAAAATCTTTAATTTTATATATATAAGTAAGTAGCTCATCTGGCTGCCTGCTTGAACTTACCAAATTTTGCCGCTTTATTACAGCATCGTTTCACGCCGACGTAAGCGCAAATTTTGTACCTAAGCCGCGGCCAGGATCTCTCCCCGCCACCGAGCAAAAAGGACTCAAGTTGGTAAACAAGTGAGCATCCAAAATGGGCAATCAACTTCAGAATGGCCCCGCCTGCGCCAGCCACCTAGCTGGAAATAGCGTGGAAAAAGTAGCATCTTCTCGTTACTTTTTAATACTTTTTATGATTATAACAATGTGTAAGTGTCTGCTTACTGGGAACTGCGTACTGGGTGTGAGCAGGTGAGCAGCGAGACTCTGTAAATACAAAATAACTTCTGTTCCTGGGCAGGAAACAACCCTCCTTAATGAAACCGAGATCCCTTATCCCTTTTGCCACTTATGTTTTGCTGTTTTCTTAAGTTTACACTAAACAACCACCCAAGCAAAACAGCCAAACAACCAAAACAACCGACACAAAGCAGCAGAAATCAACAGAAATCAACAGAAACAACAGATCACAACAACCCCTCGAAAGAGAATTATTTATTTTATTAAGTATACGCAGCGTATTAACCCCACAAAGCCAGCAGCGACTTGCTCTTTTCTGATAGTCTTTTCGTGTTACTTCGTTTGTCGTTCCGCCGACTCCGTTTAATTGTTAACATTTCATTTAAGCCAGGCACACACATAACCCAAGCAGGGGGGGGAGAGGAGGGGAACTGTTGGAGCTGGGGGAAAATTCATTTATCAAAACGCTGCCCGCATTTCCGCGATGAAACCCCTCAGGATAAACTGACTGGCGCCAGCAGGAATGGCAGTCGAGGCTGAGCCCCAAATCTAAATCGCTGTATGCAGACGCACACATGCAAAACGCAGGGGGTGGTGGGCGGTGGCCCCAAAGGCACAGTGGTGCCAAGGATCAAGAAAAGTACCCAACATCATAACTTTAAAGGTAACTAGTTTACTATTGATGTTCAATGCCAAGCAGAAGCTAACGCTACTCTATAAAAGCTTCATACTTTCATTAGTTTTACTTAGCATAACTCTAAATTCCACACCACTGTGCAGAGCTGCTTCCTTTCCATGACGTTTGCGTATGTCAAAGTTATCTAAATGAAAAATTGACTTTCGTACAGAGCATGGAAAGTGGGGGGAAATCATCAGCGCCCGTTGGCGCATCGCTTTCAGTTGAGTTTCCGTTCCGTAGCATTTCGCATTTACGCATTTCCTATTTTAGATGATATTTCATACTTTTTTGCTGACAGCAGCAGCAGCAGAAAAGCGGGAAAACTGAGAGGGAAAACCTCTGCCGCCGTTGATGATGATGATGTGCGTTTATTATTGTTGCTTTATGGCTTTGCATAGATAGATGTCCGTGTGTTTGCATGTGTGTGCCACTGACATATCACTGCCCCGCCCCCTCAGCGAGTATTTTCCTTCGGGATTATCAACTCATTGTACCAGGGCATGCATTCATTCATGTACTTATAGCGGCTCCCCATTTGACCCTCCGATGGGATTCCGCTGGCTTCTGACATTTGCCCAGTTGGCAGTTTTTGGGGCTCGCACTGATATGCCGATGCTATAATTGCTCTCCAATTGGATTTATCGCGGGAACTTTATTATGGCCAAACTGTGTTGGTATATTTTCTAGTAATGTGTATTGAATATGTATTTGAATATCGCTTGATATTCCTCTGCCACCCCAAACAATCTCAGATGCGACAGGACATCTTTCCCTTCTCATATCAATTGAGCACCCTGTGGCCATTTAAACTTAACGGCTCCTACGTGTCTGCCTCTTTAGCAGCCATTGCCCCAATAGCTTTTGCATTATGTATTGGCCAGCCCGAAATTATGCTGCAAAATTGTTGCAACATCAATCATGCCGCTCGGCACTCAGCTGGCCGTGTGGCCAAGACAAACAGCGAGGGGGGGGGAAAAGGGCCAAAAGCAGCCGACCTACACGCAGAGCATGCCAATAAATTGCGGCGGAAAATAAAATAAATTGAAAAACACTTTGATGCCATCAATAAACGCTGACAAAGCCGAGCAGCCAAACAGCTGAGGCCAGGCGAAGTTCACGACATTACCGTGAACTAATGTTGATACTGGGCACGACCTCGCCAGCGGAGTCCTTCGACATCCACAACATCCTCGACAGCCTTGGCACAGCCAACTCAAACAGACATGGAACATAAAAATCATTTTGGCCAACTGCAGTTTCAAAACGTACACTGAACTCAACTGCATTCCATTCTAAGCTGAATGATTCTTAAAATACTGATACTATTCTGTAATTAATTTTATTATAGCTGAGCAAACATCTTAAAAAACCTATATTTCTACTTGTTCGTTTTCACTTTTAAAGTACCTCTTTTTCTCGCAGTGTGGGCCTCCTTCTGCTTCGATTTCCTGCTCTTTCTTGGCAGCTGTTCCCTTTGTCTCTTCTATCAGTTGTTTTTCCGCCTCTGTTTGCTTCTCCATATATATGGCTTTAAATTAGAACACATTTCTGTGATTGCTATTATGGCAGCAGGCGGATGAGGAGGAGGAGGAGGATGAGGAGGAGGAGGTCCTGGCAAAGGAAGAAAAAGGGCACTGCAGGCTCGTCATAAAGTGCGACAGGCGCCACTTTGTTCAATAGTTTCGTTGCCGATTTTTTGCCGTTTTTGCTGTCAAGTCGGCAATATGCCAAAACTGAAAACAGCTGCGGCATTTCAAGCCTACGAGTCGAGTTTTCCTTCGCCTTTTCCTTTTTCTGCTGGCCAAGCTTCTGTTTCCGTTGTTTGTTGTTTGCCGTTTGCTGTTGGCAAGGATATTGGGTTGAGTCCTTTCTGCTGTTTGGCCTAGTAAACGTCACTGGGATATGTGAGTGGGTTAAGCTTGAAGCTGCCTTCGCTTTTGTCTCTCAGATTTTCGGGGATTTGGGCAAAGTTCACCCTTAACGTCGCTTTTCCTCCCCCAAAACAAGTGTGTTTTATGGGGAATCCTTTCCCGGCACATGACATATTTACATTGAACAACTTTGCCCTAGGAAGCAGTTTTTAATAGGCTAAATCGATTGCCAACGAAAACATAATAAATCCAAAACCCTTGAAATGTATCTTTAAACTGGGTTAGAATAGCAGTTTATTAAGTACATTTGTGCTGCTAAGAAATAATAGATTATATTCAATTAGGAAACTGGCTAAGGGTAAGTAGTGATTGCAACTAAAGTGCAGCCATCCACTTGAGCCAGCCAGTTCTATAACCTTTTAATAATCCTGTAGTATGCCCGTTCCCAGAAAATGGAACTCGTCCCAACACAGTTTCGGTTTTAGCCAAAGTGAACTTTGCACTTTTACTGGTATTAAATATTTACGACAATGCTCTGGCCACTGACAGCGAAATTTCAAGAACAAAACGAAGGATAAGTAAAAAACGAAGTCGCTGAAGGGAAATCAGGCTGCCTGCAAGAATGAAATCCAAGCTAAATGGAATTCACTTAGCCGTGGCAGCTGATGGCGATGATGATGATGATGTGTATAGGATGAGTAAGGCGCGGAATCTGTAGCTGAATCTGAATCAGGATCTGTAGCTGAAACTGAATGTGAGTAGTGGCCTTGGATGTAGCCTTAGCGATGCGAGTGCCAGGACTCGCCCTGCTTGAGAATCTCCTGCAGGCGTCGTCTTTCCTTGGCGGTGAGCACCTGAATAAGTACACCTTTCAGCTGTTTCGATTCTGAGATCTGAGATGTGTGAAATGTAACCCACCTTTTCGAGGGTTTCCAGCGTGGAGTTGATTTCCCGCTTCGAGTGCAAAGGCAGCCAAAGTGTGGTGATGGCAAAGGTCCTGTATTTAAAGTCATGCCTTTAGAAATGAGTGCTTTAAATGATTAGTTTTTCCCTTGACTGACCTGTGAACCCTCATGGCGTCGATGGCGCATCGCTGCATCTCCTCATGCTTGGCCATTTCCCGGCGGAAGCACTCGTTGTATCGCCGGAACGTTGCCGCATAGCGCTTGCGACAAATGTCCGCGCTTTTCCCGAGGCGTGTGGAAATTGTGAAATGCATTAGCTTCACGGGAAATTGCGATTCTCACACAATTTGATTTGAAACGGTGCAGCGATTGACTTACTACGTGGGCTCCCTTTCGTCGGGCGGAGGCCGCTGCCCGAATCCCACACGGCGGGCCAGCAGGACGCGGTACCACTGCTTCTGGAGCGCATTCATCGGCCGCTTGAAGGGATTCTCGCCGGCCGCATTGTTGCCTCGCAGTTTATCCATCCTAACCAGTATTCAAGCCAGACACCAGACACTAGATACAGATTTGCCCACTTGCTCACCGCCGGGCACTCGCCGTGGAACTGAACCCACTTGGAGGAGGAACTGGGATACGGATTGGAAGTGGAATTGGGAGTGGGTATGGGAGTGCGCTTTGTTTGGTTGTTGGCAGGGAGTTTATCGAACCAACAAGCCAACAATTGCTGCAGGGAAAAGTGGGTGGCCAGACAGCGGCAACTGTTGCACAGGGAAAAGTTTACACAGCACTGAGAGAAATGGTTTCAGGTAAGCAAGTGCACGAGTAAAATATGGGAAAGCTATATGCTAAATGATAAATACAACATTTGAGTAGCACAAATACACTTTCTACCATTATAGTACTTTATAGTACTTTTTTCAGCTTTCTATTATTTTGTAAGTGTATCTTGTGTGTCTACGTTTTCGCGTTTGGAATGAAGTCTGTCTTTGATTTGCCATCGAAAGAGCTTTGAATGTGGGTTAAATAAGAGAATCGCATCTGATGAGATTGTTTCCACTTTCCAACTCAATGGGGAGTATGTTCCTAGCTAGTATTTCCAAACTTCCATTTACTTCATGACAGGCGTACATATCCTTTATGAGAAATTCAGGCCGTTAAAAGCCTGAGTTGTTGGCCAATCCACACATTAACCTTTAACAAATGAACCCATTACCCCGAAGAAGGGAAAGCCAAAAATAATCATATGCAGAAACGTGATGGCATACTCAAGACAAATGTCTTTCGAATGCCGAAAGCCCGTCTGCTGCTGTCTATGGCCTCGTTATTAACCCACATTTTTCCACACACGAGCACCGCGAGCAAATGCAAAAACCACACCCACCAATCCCCACCAAAACCAGGCCATTTCTCATGCCCACCCAGATACGGCCATGTCTATACATCATATACATCATAGAACAGCCCCCCCACCGTGAAAATGCCACCCTCCGCGGGAAAGGAAAGGCGGAAAGGGAAAACATCTTTCCGTAATGCGCGACGACGCTGAGAAAGTAGTTTCCATTTCCCGACTCCAGGGAAGCAAAGAAAAAATTGGATTATATTAATTTGAATTAATAAGATATTTTCCGTGCCGGGCTTTCCATTTTCCCCGCCCTGGAATGCTGTTGCCACGATGAGTTTTCCCCGGGAAATCGTTGGATGATGGGATGGTGGGCTAACCAAGGGTTTTGGCCTCGGGCATTTGATCTTTAATGAGCTTTTAATATGGGTAAATTTGCAATGGAATTTTGTTTGCTTGTGAAGAGGCTCGCTCGCAATCGGAATGCGGCTTTCAAATGCCTCTGGACATTATTTAATCAAGTGCGGCCCCTCGAACGGAAATTGAGTTAACTTTGGGGTGGTGGGTCACAGTCAGCTGGCTGGGGTCAAAGTGCACTTGCAGTTTTCGTTGCAAGAAAAACTGCACGGCATCAATTCGATGCTCGGTACTACTCCGTCTCTTAATTGAAGAAAAGTGGGGGTAACATGCTAGCATCCCTCATATAAATTCAAGTTAAATCTAATTAAATTCTCTCTATTTTCAAATCTCTTTTGAAACAACTATTTTCCCTCTACATACTCTTTGTTTTGAGTTAGTTAGCTGCAGCTAGTAATCGCACCTCCACTGTAGCAACCCCTTACCGCTTTTCGGAGGCGGTCAAGTTGCCCGTTTCTAAGCAGCCAAACGCCGCCGCAATTTATCGAGTGTATTGAGTCGGTCTACGTGCTGCACATAAACCGCACTTATCTGGCTGACTGACTAACTGACTGGCTGAAGGATGTGGACTATGCACATCCCATCCAGGATCCGCCACCCACTTTCCTTCCTGCCACTGAAAGGCGATAGCCGGGGGGGCAGAAAGAGAGCCAGCCAAGAAAAATTGCATGCGGTTAGGGGAGCGAGCAGCAAAATTAATGTGTCTGCCCCGGCCGAAGTTGCCTCCATCTACAGCTACAGCTCCACTTCCAGCTATAGCTACAGCTCCTGTTCCCAGCTTGGGATGCTGCAGAGTACGGACCTCGTCCATGTCCATGTGCTGCCAGCCGAAGGAGCATCCATCCTTAAGCAAATAGACGCACGGAACGTGTCCGTGGCCATATCAAAATGATGTATGTGTGTTAGATTTGTTATAAATTTTATTTGCCGTTTGCTTGATTTTTCCCCCCCGTCTATTCTATCTATCACCCACCCCGATTCGATTGCGATTGAACCGCAGATGCAGTCAATTATTAAACGCCTGAGTGATTGCGGTCGCCAAAGGGGTGGGTCCATTGCGAAACTCGCAAGTGTTACAGTAGTTATCCAGCCAAAAGGTCATTACCATGCCAGCCAACATGGCGGATGAGTAATATTTTGCTTCTTAAAAGCACTCCCTCCTTGGGTTCTTATTATTTTGCACTGTTAAATCGCAAATTGGCGTTGCAAACCTTGTTTTATTTAAGAGTTATTACATTTACAGCCCCTTTGTTCTTCCCCAAAACTCAACATCGGCGTACCCCAAAAATCACCTTAGTAATCTAAGTTAGGCTGTGACTAATGTACGCAAATGCGTATTTCCTATCGATAAGATTGCGCAGCTTTATCTGGTGCTGAGTCCAAACAACTCATTGATAAGGTTTACAACAGGTTTATGATGATTACTAATAGTTCAGCTTCAAAATAAAACAAAAACATTTCTCTTGAATAAATAGAGTACTGGTTAATGTGACCTAGGGCCAATAAATCATATACATGCTCAGTTAAGATTGCATGACATTCGACACTGATACGAAAAGCCCATTTATCAATCAATGATTGATTGATTTTTCTCTTAGTGAAATATTAGTAGTGACGTGTTACCTTAGGTATTTTATTGTACCTGAAAATAGCTATCATAACACACCTATAGAATGACGACTTTCTGGGGATTATCTTTATGACGACCACTTGGGAATTCCGAAAAACCGAACTTATCTCCTTAGGTGCAAATACAGTCATTGTTTGTTGACACAGAAGATACAACTAGTAAAACAAGTTCTTGTTGACCAAATTATGATTTGTGCAATATCCAAACTTTCACTTTTCGGTGTGACTAACTAGAGTCAGTTGACATATTATATTTAATAGCAGTTTCTGTTTCAAGCACATACAAGTGTAAATTTATTGTTATCACATTATATTGAACGATCTAGACTACAGTTCAGTTCTCATCGCGGTTGCATGGGAGGTCCTGGCGCCACGTATCCTGGTCCATATGGATACGGACCGTGTGGCGGCGGAGGATTGTAGCCGGAGCTGTTTCCATGGGGTGGATCGTAGTAGATCGCAGGCATTGGTGTCTGGAACGGAGGATGTGGCTCATGGTGGGGTGGTCCGTGGTGCGGTGGCCCGTGGGGCGGTGGGTTGTGGTGGTGGTGCGGTGGTGGAGGAGGCATCTTTGCTGGGCGAGCTTCTGTTGTACACTAAACTTGCCCACTCCGGGCAGACCTTTTATACAATGCTAAAATATTTTCGGTAGGCTGTAATCTTATCTGCATTCAAGTTGAGAGGGACTCTAGGCTTACAGGTATTTGGTACTTTTTTATATAAATTGAACCTTATCTGCCGGCTCTCTGATAATGGTAGCTGTTTAAAGGCATACTTCATCAATAGGTGCTTGAATATCCGTATTATTGTTAACAAAGAAAAGTCATAAAATAAAGTCGAATGTACGCTGAATACGTCATTTTATTTTAAACATTGATGAGGTTGTTCTTACACAAGTTAAAAATAAACAAGTCCATGGGGGAGTTGTTACGAGGACTCCTTTGAAATTCTATGGTAAAGGAAGAAGTCCTTCTTTGTATTATGAGAAAATGGGGCAAAGACGATCAGGAAAAGGTATTCTCCTCAAGGAGTAGGAACACTATTTTACCAAAAATGTACAAAACAAAAACAAGTTGCTTTTGGGCACACTAACTAGAAGTCAGCGAAGATGTTTTAATGTTAATTAATGGCTTAATCACAGTTAACAATTTAATTTTTCCATTTCCACTTTATATCGTTAAATTCGGCTTATATTTCAGTGCTCAGCGAGGATGCATCGGAGGTCCGTGGTGTGGTGGTCCATGGTGGTGGTGGTCGTGGTGCGGTGGTCCATGGTGCGGAGGACCATGATGCGGAGGTCCGTGGTGGGGGGGACCATGGTGTGGAGGACCGTGGTGGGGAGGACCATGGTGTGGTGGCCCATGGTGGTGGTCGTGGTGCGGTGGTGGTGGCGGCATCTCTACTTTTCTGACTGCAGTTGCGTACTAAACTTAACCCTCTCCTGTCATAGCATTTATAGGAAAGTGATTGGAATACGCTGAAATCTTATCTAAATTCCAGATAAGACGAGCCCCGTTGGGCTGATAAGTATTTCAGAATTTCCCACAACAACACTACGCTCAATAAACACAAATGTGTGATATTCGAAATTAGTAATAACAAGGAAAAGAATCGTTTATTGATATGTCAATATATGACTTAAAGTCTTAACTATCGACGACTCGGCAGGTAGTTTATAACTACGAGCACTGTGATATGGATATCTTAAAATTTTTTAAAAAATGACAAAAATGTATACAGTGATCAATAAGAATGTTTCTAATTCCAGTACATTAGAGAAGTATTTTTAAAAAGTATTTCGATGTTGCAGTGTATAAAATCATATTTATTTAAGTCGTCTATAAAGTCCATTCCTATTAAAAAGGCAGTTGTTTTTGGGGGCAAATCAATGATAAGATTCCCAAGTTGACAGAATTAACTTAAGATTTCCAAATCATTTTAAACATATTGATAGGTTAGTGTTTTCCTAGGCTCGTTACCTTAATAAATATTCGTTTGACTAGCCATCATATAGATTTAGGCTTATGTTTCAATAAATTTGTTTAAATAAATGAAAGCTTAAAATGCTTTAAGTAGTATTATCATCATTTGATCATCATCATCAAAAATAAAGAAAGAAGTTGATATACGTTTTACGACAGGCTTTTATTTCTTTGGCTTACAGAGGTTGAAAGAATTAGTATTAAAAGTATAACATAGTTCCCTATAAAGTATCCATCGTGCTTTTATTTATATAAAATTAAATCCTTTTCATAGTCCTTGTTTATATCAGCCTAGTGGTGTCCGTGGTGGGGCTTCGGATCTCCGTGGTGAGGAGGATGCGGTCCTGGATGGTGGTCCCCAGGATGCCCAGGACCCTTTGGTGGGTGAGGTTGGTGGGGCTGGTGAGGTGGTGGCGGCATGTTTCCAAAGCGATTGCAGTTGTGAACTGATGTTCTGCCTCGATTTCCACGCTATATATAGTGGCGAAAACCTGCTTGAGGTATTGGTTTTCCCAGCGAAACCTTTTATCAGCCTGCTTGGCGATAAGGTGACTTAGTAATGGGTGGTCATATCGGAATTTCCCAATGACAACGCAACGAGAAAAGCAAACATCTAGCTTCCCTGATTTTTCAATCTAACAGGACTCATATATTCATGAGATTTTCTCGAGTTGGAGTGTGCGTTCTTATATTAAAATTGTTGATTGTATAAAATTTTCTCGTGCACAAGTTATGGAAAACAATCTGTGGAATACGCTGCAGGAAGTCGAAAAAGTCAACTTAACTTTTAAGCAGACCTTGAGGAACATTAACGATATCCAGAACCGATACAAAATGGTTTCGGCTTTGAAGAGCAAGGCCTCCAAGCGGAAGGCATCCTTTGAGGCGGAGATCCAAGCGGCTATTACAGCACCCAATCCTCCCAAGAAAAGTGCGGTCAAGAAGAGCAAGATCGGTGTGGGAAAGAAGAGACGGGTCAGGAAGAGCAAGGCGCATGTCAAGTTGAACCAGAGGAGTCTTCTACCCATGCCAGCAGCCAATCTCACACTGGAAGACTTCCTGCAGGTGGAGGAGCCCTTTGTGTGTCTGGAAACCAACTGCGTCTACGAAATACACAAGACAACTACTCACCTGGTGGCACGGAAGCCGTATGGAGCTCTCATCCGTAGACTGTATCGCTCGGCCAGGCGGAAGAGGAACCAGGATCAGGAACAGGATCAGGAAGGGGATCAGGAAGAGGATCAGGAAGAGGATCAGGAACAGCATCTGGAAGAGGATCTGGAACAGGAGGTGTATCCAGACTGGGAAAGCTACCACTGCTCCTGCTCAGCGTGCTGCATAGAGTGCAGATAAATTAAAGATATATAAAGCATATTTTTGGGCTATCACAAAGCTTCGAAGTTTGTAGCTTGCATTTTGTGTGAACCCTTAAATTGGTGATAATAAATTGTGCTTGTCAGAATGAATTCATTTAGTTAAGTTTAATTTCATTGCTCAGTTCCCTGAATTTATTCGAGTTTCCCTCGATAATTTTCCATAACTAGCCTCGAACATCGATTACCTCTGGCTCAACAATGAAAATGGGAATGGAAGCCAAAACAAAGGAACGTTTGCTTATTTACGAGTCGCACTTTGTATGGGCAACTTAAACGCTAATGGCATAAACATCCGAGACGTGAGCGAAATGTTTAAAACGCGCCTTTGAAGCGCAGGATGCCTGAATGCCAGGACGAAAGGACAACGGGACGGAAGCCGAGGTTTAGCGACTGTAATGTGGCCGCCGCCCAAATCAAATCTCAAATCATGCACGTTCCCATCCTGGCCAGCGGAAAAGCCGGGGAAAAGCACCGCGCGGGGGGAAGGGGGGTTGGGGGAGGAGGAAAAGAGCGCCAGGAGCAGAAACCGAAACCGAAACCAGGATAGCAATCCGATGACGAGCACTGCACTCCCTGCACGGGCCAAATTGTTTGAAAATTCAATTCACACATTTGCCAGTTGTCGATGATTTTCTGTGATTTTCTGTGACTCGGCCTGCTCCTCGTCCTGTTCCTCGTCCTGCTCCTCGCCCTGCTCCTCGTCCTGCCCTCCAATGCTAATGGCAGAGCCAACTTCTTGCCGGCTCATCCGCAGCCTCGAATTCGGCCTACGAGTTTGGGGTTTTTCATAGAATTCTGTCAATTGGCACACTCAAGAAATGCTGAAGTATTTTAAAATAATAAAACCAGGATCAAGAAATGCTGAAGTATTTGAAAATATTCAAACCAAGATTATTTGTTTAAACTACTATAACAACATTTAAACTTTTTAAAGTGTGTGTAATTCACTTTTACGTAAATCATTTCATGTTGACCCTAACGATTTAGCTTGTATTACCTTTATATTATCCTTTTTTCACACAAAGTGCTGGCTTTTCGCTCAGTGCAGAGCTCGTCCTTTTCTGGTTTTCCAGCAAATAAGTGGAAAATCGCAACGAATTGTTACAGAGTCAGCGGCAGAGGTCCTTGGAGTGGTCCTGGCACGTGCAGATCGAACACTCGGCGCTGCGTCCCGTATCCATTACACATCCTGCCCATCCTCTCCATCCTGGCCCATCCTCTCCATCCTGGCCATGCTGCTCCTTCCCTTGCCCTCCTGCGGCGGCTCTTCCTCGGTGGCATGTGTTTGAAATCTGAGCAAGCTTTCGAATCTTTTTTGGCCAGGCCGAAACTCCCCCCCACCCTTCCCGGCGCTATTTTGTATGCAAAGAGTTGTTCAAAATTTAATTTATTTACTCTGCCCTCGAGTTGTAGTTGTTGCTGATGCTGCTGCTGCTGTTTATTGTCTGCAAATGAAATGCGTTCGTGGCGATGTGGATGTCTAAGTCCCGTCTGTCGCCGGCTTTCTTGCTAAACGAATTACCATTTGCCAGCTTTGAAGTTGCTTCTTCTGCCAACTTTCTAGCATTCTTTTCATTTGCCCGTTTCATTTTTTCGGCTCGCCAGAATTTGCTCCTTTTTTTGGGTTAGTTGTTCGGCTTTGACGCAAACTTTGCAGACCATAAAGTTTTGACTTCATGCAATTTTAATGACTTAACGAGCAGCATTCCATTTGACATGGGAGTCCTTTTCCAAGGGGGGAAGGACGACCGACTGGAAACGGCAGCTAATTAGCCAAACGCTTTGCGATTACCAAGAACTTCACTTTTCCTTTCACAGGATTCCCGCTCCCTTTGGAGTGGGAAAACTTTGCAATTGCAGAAACATGACTCCACAAAAATGCAGCTAGCAGAATGTATTTTAAACCATTGGAACAGAAGTAACACTCGCACAATTCGCTTGTTTTTTCTTCCTTGTGTCATTTTATTAAATGTAGCTTTAATTTAGACAAATAAATTAAGAATTAATGATATAATAACTATGGTCAACATACACATTATGCAACATGTTCGTGGCGCAGATGAGCACAACCGTTGTTGTTAAGAGGGAGGAGTTCCTGTAAAAAATGCGCAAATGTTTCACTGAACACAAAAACAAGCAAAATGGGAGCAAGATCCTGGATCCTGATGATGGGTTGTTATACGTATGAATAGGACATTGATTGGCGGATGGATCGGTTTGGTTTGGTTTTTAGTGCGTTTGAATGGATGACTAAGTCCCCTGATTTCGCTCAAGGATCGTGGCTGCTTCTGAGTCGCTCCTTCTGAGTCGCTCCTTCGCTTTGCTACCTCATAACATGTCCCGGAGCACCTCCTTCTGGGCGGCGGTCAACTTCTCCGGGAACTGGATGTCGAAGGCCACCAGGAGGTCGCCCTTGCGCGTCGTGTCCTTGGGGAATGGCAGTCCGTATCCCTGGATGCGCTTCACCGTGTTCGGCTTGATGATCTCCTGCATGGTGCTGATGCGCAACTTGTCGCCGGACATGGTAGGAACTTGGAAGACAACGCCGCACAGAGCCTGAAACATAGTGCACACTGGTTAGATAGATTTTCCCACAAGGCTTCAGCATTTACTTTGTATAATATTTATTTCGGTTCTTGGCTTATCAATCAATAGGGTCAGCAAATAGCCCAGCCAACAACTCAATTCCTTTCTGCTTCTCCGCCCAAGCCCGAAATGAGCAAACACAACACATGGGCGCCCATGTCGAGTGGAATCTATCAATCTTGCCCGGGTAATCCTGTTTAGGTGCCCCGACCATCACAGCTCCTTGGAGCTTTTACCAATCGAATGGCTTGTTTGGTTTCGCATCGAACACAACATTTGTAAATCCTTTTCTCTGTTGCCTAATTCGTGTTTAAACATCTTGTTGACACGCTTCCACGTCCTTTTCCCACAACTTTCTCCCACTTTTGGCCAGGCTTTTCCATTGATACTCGTTCGCTTGACATGCGACTTGTTTAATTGGCCCACTAAAAGATGGGCATCAATCAGGTTCTGCTTTTGGACCAGACAGCTATGTGGCTTACTCAATTAATTCCCGTCCGAACTGGAGGGAAACTGCTATTGATTGAGCCTGATCCCCGAGGAAATTCGGTGATTTAATTTAATTCTTCGATATTTTCCGCTTTAATTGGGATGCTGATGCTCGAGCCTGTGGCTTATCTTATCAATTCAATGGAAAAACTTACTCACTGCTTATTAAACAGGAAGTATATAGGAAACCCGTTTGGTAATGAAATTAAGTTATGTGAGTCACTCAAAGAAGGGTTGTCATGCCAAGTTACCCGACTTATGATCATATCTTCTGCCTCGTTAAGCTTCCATAAGGAACCGCCCAGATGACAGATTATCTATGGTAATCCTTTCGTTTCAAACTCTTCGACACAACCCATAAAGAACCCATAAGTGGAATGTCAATCCCTTCCTCAACGCTGATTTATGGAAAGCAGAACTGAAAAAAAGGTTTTTGATCTAGGCCCGCAATCGAAACAATCCCTCTCGATGCCCATCAACGGGTGATATAATATTTTGTGCTGTGCCATAACTTGTCACAAGTGATTTGTAAGCAAAGAACTTGCCGGACACGTGTTAAATAGTTGTCATAGTTGTCAATGAGCCCGAGTCCGAGCCTCACCCAATAAAACACGAATAAGTTATAAATTCAGCAAGAAATCGCCTCGAATATAAATAAATTGCGACAAAACCAAAGTGCACACCTTGTGAATATTTAAATATAGTATATATGTGCGTACTTTTTTATCGCCAATCGGGTATTGAGTATTCGTATTCGCCGACTGGCGATTTGTGAAGCGATGACAACATAAACTGATGACGACAGACCAGAAAACAGCAACAACAACCTGTCCCCCCGATGACGACGACCAGCATCAATATTTTTTAATGGAAATGTTGAAAATGTTGTCGCGGCCAAAAAAAACTGAAAAACAGCTTAAATACTTTGCTACCTTTTACGGCAGCCGAGGCACAAAAAGCAGAACAGCGCCAGCCGAAAATAAAGGGCGTGCATTTGGCTTTGCGAGCACTTCCCACCGATAATTCCGTATCTGGATCGGGAGTTTAGGCGAAGGATATGGAAACCCGTTTTCCAGCTGTTCAGCTATAAATTGAACTGAGAAAAATCAAGTAATAATGCCAGCTGGCTTATATAAAGCCTTTTCGATGTGAGTTTCGAATACCAAGCATGCAACTTTGCCAGTTCAACATGATTTTTGGCGGTAATAATTCTTATATCAGACGAATCATAGCCATCTTTTCTCTGCGTGCACAGAGTCATCACTAGATGATAAATCTGAATGTCAGGCTCAGCTCAACAGTGAACATAAATTCCGTCATATATTTGCAGTTTATGGTCGCTTTTTGGCCATTTTTTCAGATTTTTGCTTTAGACAATCACTCTCGCTGAAAGAAGCGAAGGTTTAGGTGGAACTTTTCCGATTTTCGAGGGGCAAACAAATCAACAGCATTCAATCGCATGTCATAAGGCATTATTATTCCGCCTCCTTTTTTTGCGCCGAGTCCCCAAACACCAAACCCAGTTGACAACTGTCATCAAAATGCAAACGAAGTTCTCGACTACCAAATGGTTTTGTATAGAACTTGGAATTTTTTTCGTAAAAGGGGAGAAAATAGAGGACTCCAAATCATTTGGGCCAGCAGTCGAATGACAATGCCATTGGGCAGACATCGAAAACAACAACGTCTGGCCATCAACTACACAGGACTACAGGACTCCTGGTCCTGGTTACACCCGCACATCCTTGAAGTCCTCGAATTGTCCAGCGGGTTAGTTTGCCGCATTTGCACTCGAAAACAAAAGCATTGTTAAATTTGATTTCCATTTCGAAAGTACAGAGCAAGAAGAATTTAAAATTCAAACCGAAACGTGCTAAGTCTATATATCATCCGCCATATGCATCAAAATGAAAAATAAAAATCCGCGCAAGACCAAAAATTAATTCGAAACTCATTGACTTCAATATTATCGTAAACGATGATGTAATTTATGAGTCGCATTAAATTTACTGCCACAGAGAATATGACAGAGAATGAATTGAAAACGCCGTTCGCAATTATGTGGATGGTCATATATGGAGCTCCAATTGCCTGACGGCGAACGGAATCTTGGAGCGCAGATTTATTGGCTTTTATCAGCCAGATTGGCAAGTAAATCTAGATATGTTATTATTCATACATACACCCAATGTTATGTAGTTGCAAACAGTGTCAATTCAGGCCGAAATATATTTCAATTAGGAGCATTCACAAATAACCGTGTCAAATATTGCTATATAGCAGTGGCAACATGACACTTTTAGCTCAAAACCAAAGCCAAAATGGAATTCATAAATTCGATTTAAAGCAGCGGCAGAGAGGAATATTTTGGCCAACTTGGCCAAAAGTGGCGGGCAGCCCAAAATATTTACTAAATTTGTCGCACTAACAAGCAATAAAATGTTAAAAATCCGCGACGGAGCCAAGTCAACTATTTAATCTACTTAATGCAATTAACAATTTTAACATGACTGCAAACTCAGTGGCGTGTCATTTCAGCTTGTTTGCTTGCTTTCGAGAATTTCAAAATTCTCGATATTATTTTCTTGACCTGACCATAATTATTTTCGGTCCACAAAAAACTGTTGTGCGAAGTTTTGCGCTTCGGCGACTGTGTAAAAATCTAACACCTCAGTGGGAGCCAATCTACGGAGCAGACTGCTGGCCAAAACCCACTCTCCGTCTCCGTTAATTGAAACTTGACCATGTCGACCAATTTGGCGGCTGCTTTGCTGCTTGGCTTATATGGTAAATCTGGCCATAACCATTTCGTCTGCCCGATTTCATTACAATTTGATTTGGGCACTGGCTGCGCCTCTAATTGGGCGCCAAAGTGTGAGAACCCAGGCGCAACTCTGGGAACTGAGATGGCAGTGGGTGAAGTGGAATTAGGGAACCTATCTGGGAGAAACCCAACTATCAGAACCTTCCCATATTTAATGGCAGCTGGGGAAGAGCTACATAATAATTGTTGCTCAGTTCAAGCATCACTTCCCTCAGCACTCTTCTGAGATACTTTTGAGTTCTGCATAGATCTATAATTTCCCAACCTATTAGATACATTTCCTATGAAAGACTCACCTGCTTGAGCGTCAGTCTCGCCGTGTAGCGCAGATCGCTGCCCTCGCGCTTGAACATGGCGTGCGGCTTGTCCCGGATGATGAACACAATGTCGGCGGGGATTTTGCCGGGCGCCTGGTCGCCCTCCTTCTGGAAGGTGACCTTGGTGCCGGACTTCCAGCCGGGCTTGATGGATATCGCGAGGAACTTCTCCTCCTTGCGCGAACTGCCGTCCGCCTGGACGATGCGCCGGGAGATTTTCATTTTCTTAACACAGCCGTGGTAGATCTCCTCCAGCGTCACGTAGAGATCGTGTTCGACGGGCGGGTCCTGCTTCTGCTCCTTCTTGAACGGCGTGTGCACGTTGAAGGAGTGTGATCTGAAAGAGGGCCTGCGCGAGATGAGCAAAGGAACTCCAAGGAGCACAACCTGGTTGTATGGACCAACCTGAAAGCACTGCCCAGACCATGTCGCGAGCCAATGCCGCCGAAGGGCGAGGAGAAGAAGTCGGGTTCCGTGTCCAGGTCGAAGACGTTCTTGTCGAACAGGTTGTCGCCCATGTCGAAGAACGAGGCGAACGGATTGCTGTTGCCGAAGAACTGGGCGAAGGTGGCCCGCGGATCGCCGTGGAACTGATATGTAAACGAGTTGCTCGACGGGCCGCCATTTCGTGTGCCTGAAAGTTCAGTCAATCAGGAGTAGATATAGAAAAGGAAGTCCTAGAATATTTGCTGTCTTACCTCCGCTCTTCAGACCATCCTCGCCGTATTTGTCGTACACCTCCCGCTTGCTCTTGTCCGACAGGACCTCGTAGGCCTCGGCGACCTCCTTGAACTTGTCCTCGGCATTGGCGGCTTTGTTCTTGTCCGGATGATAGCGCAGCGCCAGTTTCCTGTAGGCCTTTTTGATCTCATCGTCGGTGGCAGTTTTGGGCAGCCCCAGGGTTTTGTAGTAGTCCTTACCCATGTCAGGTTACTTTTGTGTGGGCGAGTGGGTTCTATGTATGCGGGCAAAGAGCTGACTCTCAAGTTCACTGTAGTCTAGTATCTGCAATTAATGTGGGGATAGTAATAGAAGTACATATAGTTTTCAGTAGATGTAGCTACCTACAGTAATATCAGTTGTAGGTTTCCATATATAACGAGAACCTCCTTAGTGGCTAATATGTCCTTCCCTCCAATTTATAATGGCACATGCATCTTGTCCTTCTCTTGCTGTTTCACTGCTCTGCTATCGCAAAAGATCTGCAAAAATCGGAGAATCGTATATATATTTATTTGGCTGTGTATAGGTACCATAGTTTCCACTCGGATCATAAGACGCGTCACAATTTTCAATGTTGAGCCGCCCACGCCTTTCACTAATTTTAGACCGGCCAGCCAGAAGTATTTATTCTTCTTTCCGGAACATTGAAGCTTTTCTATGCGCACTTCTCACCCTTCTCAAAAATATATACACACTTTTTTTATTGATGGACACTTCGCCAGACTTTGAAATGCAGGTTCAATTAATGCTCTATGTACTCAGTCATTTACTCAATATTCCTAAGCATCCGACAAACAGACAGCAATAGACAAGAAAAGTCTTTCGCATGCTTAAAGTTTTCACGAATAGAATCCATGTGTTTTTAGTGATGAGAATTGCTGCCGAGTGAATTTGCATTGACCTTAACATCTTCGAGAGACCCGAAGCTCTTGGGTGTCCAATTGAGTTTAGCATGAGCCTTTTCAATTGGAATTGACGATGACATTTATGAGTATTTCGCTGGGCTTGGAATACCCCGCAGTGCGATGGCTTGATTAGTTTGATTGGTTGACATGTCTATCAGGGGCGTGGAGACAGCTGTAACATAAAACTGTTCCTGCTTGGAGCTGAGCTGCGGTTTCCTAATAAATCAATCTACTGAAGATCGCTTTTAGTTAATCATATAATTCTAGCCACAACAATCAGGCCGCATTCTCTTATGAGAAACAGAGGAAACTGTGTAAGTTCATGGTGATAAATGGGAATAATATTTAATATTAATATTCAAGTAGTGTATCTGATGTTTTTATGGCTTATCACAACATCCCAGCATTCTATAAGCCATGATAAACAAGATGATCGTGGAGACCTTAATTGCACTGAAGGCCTGTCATCGCTCAAGTTCAAGATCGCATCCCGAAAATTCATTAGCATTCAAGATGTCAACACTCGAAACGCTTTTCAGCCTTGAGCTTAACTGATTTCATCTTGGAATTTCATTTCGTACTATAGCTACGAAACTCGTTGCGATGACAATTTTGACGCCAAATTGTGCGCCTTGAGTTGCGATTTTTAATAAGATTTGCTATTGGGGATATTGATATTGACAGCGGACGATTGATGCGATCAGCGCCAATCATTCCAATCCATTCGCATCCAGAAATCAGTCAGCTGCAGTGCATAAAATTGCGGATCGTGAGATACATTCCGGATCGCTTCCAAATGTGTGCCATATTGAGCGAGCAGGGACAAGGTCGCAGATATTTCTATTTTTTCGGAATTTTCTCCCCCGACGACACATTGGCAACATTTTCTTTCATTCAAAAAACTTGCTGTCTTTTCTGTCGCTTTGGCAAGTGGGGAAAATGAAAATGAAAATGAAATGTGCGAAACATGTTACGCAAGGCTTATAGATTATGTTATGCGTTTTATATGTTTTGCACACTCCCATGATTAAATTATATATTTTTTATCGCCAGAGATTTTTGTTCAATAATTCTCTTTATGGTTCTTTATTGAATTATAGGCATTGTTTCGTGCAAAATTACGGGCTTAAGGTGCAAAATAAATTCATGCCGCATCGAAATTACCGCCGACCATATAAACTCGCTTTTTATGGCAGTTACAACATGTTTTTCGGGTGGGCGGCCCCACCCACTTCCGCATGTATTATTCACCAGACTCTGGCGGCAGCTCATTTATTGATTGCTGAATAACATTTGTTTAACAATTTATTGGTTGCTGCGTTATTAGCGTATTGCTTTTCCAATGTTTCCATTGTCATTTTATTCGGATGCCGCGCTGTTTGTTGCATTTTGCAATCTGAATCTGAATTTGCATTCGCATTTCTTTCCACTTCTGTGCGGCATTATAAATTGTCGTAGGTTATGAGAGGCCAACGCTGAAGGGGAAATGAAAACTGTTTGTGTCCCCGGATTGCACTAATTGAATTGAACTTGATTTATTAATGCCCGACGACTTTAATTCCCATTCGGTGCCTCGTTTTTGTTACTTTGCTCAACTAATGCTCACATGTCCAAAACTGGGGGTAAATGGAATTAAAAGAAACTGAATTTAATAATAAACGAATTTCAAATTGGTAGAGTGATTTATGTGGGGCCATCCAGATCTGATCTGTTATTTATTGCCAAGTCGATTGCCTGGGGTCTGAGATTTTCCTAAGCCCGATAAATCGGTCACTAATGCCACAGTCAACATTTGTCGCCTTGGATAAATAAGCCCAGAGCTAATTGATTGATAAATAAGCACAAGTTTGCTTCAAAGATATATGCCAGTTTTATCAGGAGCACTTTGGATTAGAAGAGGTATCTCCAATCGCCAATGATCCAATGAAATTTAATGCGAATTTGTATCTAATTAAGAAAAATATTTGTAGAAAGGTGCTATCAATAAAAATATTAATCCTTTGCCAGCCAACTTGTACATAAAATAAATATTATATTTGTAATTTTCCACGACCTAATGTCCAGTCATATGTATACTCCATTCCACCAATCTTGGTATTCAAGGTTGTCCAAACTCTTGATCCCCTGACTCCCATTCCAGTCCCGCCGTTTACTCTCGCTCTCAAAGATATGAATACAAATCATGTTTTTCTCTCTATTTGTGATTTTCAAAGTCACCAACAAAAGCCATTCACTGTCAACTAATGGCAATGTTTTTTGCCATCGCAAGCGGCCAGAAAGCGACCAAACACCATGAAGTTTATTCACCCACACTCGCCGAAATAAATGGCAGAATAAAATAAAATAAAATAAAATGCTGCCGCCCAGAATCGAACATTCAGCCATGAACGAAGGCCAATCGTTTAGGCAAAGCAGCATTAGATGACCAAATAGAATCCGTCCAAAGACTCCGGCAACTGCCAGTTTCTGGGGTGGGTGTATCCAAGCCGCAAATCTGCTGCAAAAATAGGTCCAATGACTAAGCGGGTTTACCTTTGGAGCCGCCCACACAATCGGCAGTCAAACATTTTCGACTTTTTGGAGAAATGCTGTTCGCCTGGACAAGTGAATCAGCACTCAGCAATTTGCATGGGATTGGGTAATACATTTTTTCCAACAGTGGTTTATCTTACAGATGACCCTCTGTTTACGCCGGAATTCGTGCTAATTTGCAAAGGGCATTGAAAACATGCAGGCAAGTATTCCATTTCCATTTCCGTTTATTTATGCAAACAGCGATTTGCATAGAATAACTATTAGGCAAAGATTTTTGAATCCAATTTAGTGAGAAACTTGTTTCGGCTGTTTGGAACAAACGTTCTCAGTGCGGAAATTGTTGCTGATTTTGTGTGGCACTCTGATTAAAAAGTGGTTGCAATGGTGTTTAATCATATATCATACTTAGCAGGAATCCACTTACTGAAATAAAGTCATTTGGTGGACTTAAGTTTTAATTTTGAGAATGTGCTTAATTGCCTGATAAGCTGCAATTGAACTTCCGCTCTTATAAGCAGGGTTCATTAATTTATATAATTAAGGCGAGCTTTTTTTAGCCGACGAAATTAATCAATTGCCACAACAAAGCGGCGAAAGTGTGTTTCCTTGTGTATTTTCCCCATAATTACTTGCTTAATTGCCCAGCTCCGCCACAAATTCGCTCTCACTCTCGTTTTTTTCGAAAAATGATGAATTTTGCATGTGTTCTGCGGCTCGAAGAACATCCAAACAATTCTGCGGCCACGCCCCCCCCAGTCTTCCGCCCACGCAGCAGCTGTTCGCGAAGAAAAGCGAACACCACTCTCCACAAATTCTGCCCATTTTCTCTTCCACTCGCGAATGTGTCATAATTTATAAATACTGGGCAAAAACAAAGAGCCAGCGCTTCGAACAGACAAATTCTAGTGTGATTATGATTAGCGGCAATCAACATAGTTTTCCCTCTTGTTTCATTCTATTATTTTTACACTCTTCGCTGGCAATTTGTTGCCATTTGGTATTGGCCATTTGGCTGAGACTTTGGGCTTGAAGGCCGCAAGTCTCTTGGCCAAGTGCCTTCAATCATAATCGGCTCCATTGTGTGTTTACTTTTTATTTATGAATTGTGGCCAGCGACCAGCAATCAGCGAGTTTGAGTGTTTGAAAAATGAGGCAATGGTAGACACCAAAAAATGGTCATAAAACGCAGACTTGACCAAGGGAAAAATACTCCTATATATAGTTTATAAGTAGTTTATTTATGGGATTATTTGTAAGTTTCGTTTAGCTAAAAATGATATACTCGGGCGAATTTCATTGCCATTTCTCTATACTTTCTGTTTTGGAAGTGAGTATTTTTCCCATGATTCTCCCAGATTCTTCCACATACTCGTATATATTCCCCGATTTTGGTCCACCCTATGGGCACCTTTAACTAAACCGAATTTCAAACACAAATCACTTCGCACATCGTGTGCACACAGTAGAATTTCGAATGGAAGCCCCATATGAATATTCCAATGAAACGGCGTGAAGATTTCGGAAAATAATCAGGCGAACTGGGCAGCAGCGAAATTGGTGAGAACAAGAACAAAAACAACAAAAAAAACAAAAAAACATATACACAAAAATAACTAAAAGTGCTAAAAATAAAACTTATTTAAAGAAATGAAACCATGAAATTCAAAAACACACAGGCCAAAGCCAAAAACGATGGCAAATACAAAATACAAAAATATAAATAATAAAGCGAGCGGAAAAGTCGCTTTTGGACGATATACTTGGCAGATCTACTTGGCGTATACTTTATATACTTTATATAAGGGTTTCTTTTTGGGGGGCTTCTTTCCCCTCCAAGTGGATGCTCCAATCGAAATCCTGGACTCAGACAAAGGCGACAGCGCCATAAAAAGCACGATTGCTTGTCGACTCGAATATGTGTTTTTTTTTTGTATTTTATTCGCTTTTACCACATTTGGCAAACGATACGAGGCAAAATCACACTCGCACACACACACACACACTAGCCACTCCAGCACTCACACACACACACGCATACACACACGCACAGCAAGTCCGTGATTAATTGTCAGTGGAAAACCAATAAATTGGGGGCTCCTTACAATTGATTGCTCGGTGGATGGGGCGTATGCTTGATATGGACTCGCAATCCTTTCGGCGGCTTTCAAATGTATTATTAGCGCGGGCTTCTCGCTGCCAATTTGCCGCCAGATGCGTGCAGCACTACCGTTAGTCAGTGGCTCGGCTCGAATCCGCGACAGAATCAGAGACCGCGATAAAGTGGACGCGACAACGCTTGGGGACTCACTGAACGATCCACCGAACCAGCAGCACCACCACCACCACCATCAGCACCACCGTCACCAGCACCACTCCACTGCCCCGATCTCGCGCTCCCACCGCCGCTCTCTGAGATCTCGAGTCTCGGTCTCGAGTCGCGGGGATCTCTTGTCCCCCAGAGAGTTCAGTCCCAAGCAGATATGACCCAAGCACAGAAGAGAGAGGTTCCCCAACGCTCCGATCCGATCCGATCTTTGTTTTTCCTATTTACCACACATCCACTCCCCTCTAAGAAGCCGTGGAAAAGGCGAAAATCAAGTACAATATCACAAATTGGTCGGCGTTCCGCGCGAAATCCACGATCGCCACCGATTTGCACTATGCGTCATACTATAGCTACATGGAGCTTTTTCCCATAGGTAACAACGAATCGAGAGCTTTACGCAAGAGCAAGAGCGGAACAAACGTGGGCAGAGCAGAGCCGAAAACCAGTATTCTGCTACCCTGCGATGGGGTATGATGGGCTACTAGGGTAACCTTAAGTGTACCCTAGGTACAAATAAATAATAATATAATAATAGTAAGCTAGGGTAACGATTTACACTTCCATAATACATTAATTCTTTACATTTAATTTATTTTTAATTTTTTGTATATATCTATTAAGTATTTGTTCTTATAAGATAACCTTGCATGATATTTGTCATGTATATCATATAAAATGTCTTCAGGGTATTGAAAAGTGCCAATGAACATTAAGTTTCTAATCAAAAATGCCTCTTTAGGGTATCGGAACATTGGTTTCCAAGTGATGTTAGCTGGAGGCCACCTGCTCCTCTGCCACGTCCGCGGTCTCCCGCCTCTTTTCGCTCTTTGGCTCTGCTCCTGGTCGTCTGTCCTCTCCGGATCCGCCGGCAGCTGGATGTTTACAGCTGAGAGAGCTTCTCGTATCCAAGCCGGAATGGGTTCCGCCTTGAAGTGTCTGGCCATGAAGTCCGCGACGAACTGGGGGAACTCATCCCGCTGGATGGCCTCCCGCATGCCGCGCATCAGCCGCAGCTGATAGGTCACATTGTGGATGCTCAGCAGGGAGCAGGAGACACTCTCGTTGGTGGCGATGTGGTGCAGGTACGAGCGGGTATAGCGCTTACACGTGCTGCACTCGCAGTCCTGGTCGATGGGCTCCATGTCCACCTTGTACTTTGGCTGCTTGAGGTTCAGTTGCCCGCTGTCCACCAGGGCGCAGCCGAATCGAGCTGTCCGGGTGGGGAAGACACAGTCGAACATGTCGATGCCCAGGGCCACGCAGACCACCAGATCCGCCGCAAAGCCGACGCCCATCAGGTAGCGCGGCTTGTCCTTGGGCAGATAGCCCGTGCACACGTCCACCATGCGCCAGAAGTCGTGCTTGCTCTCGCCACCACTCAGTCCGCCCACGGCGAAGCCTCGCACCTGGCGCTCCATCAGGGCGGAGACGCAACGTTGCCGCAGCGGCACGTCCAATCCTCCCTGGACGATGGGGAACAGCGACTGATCATCGTCACGGGCATGCGCCTCTATGCAGCGATCCACCCAGCGGATGGTTCTCTCCATGGCCTCCTCCACCCGGGGGCCAGTTGTGGTGGTCTTGACCACATCATCCAGCTGCATCATAATGTCCGCGCCAATGGCGTTCTGGATTTGGATGGAGTGCTCCGGCGTCAGCATGCACTGGCTGTTGTCGAAGGGCGAGCGGAAGTTCACGCCGTGCTCATCGATCTCGGCCAGCTGCAGCAGGGAGACCATCTGGAAGCCACCGGAATCGGTCAGAATGGCCCTGGGCCAGCCCATGAACTTGTGCAGTCCGCCGGCCTTCTTCAGCGTCTCGATGCCGGGACGCAGGCCCAGGTGATAGGTGTTTCCCAGCAGGATCTGGCAGTTCAGCTCGATGAGCTGGTCCGGCAGGATGCCCTTCAAGGTGCCCTGTGTGCCCACGGGCATGAAGACCGGGGTGTTTACCTCGCTGTGCCTGTTTGAAGTAGTTGGTAATGCGGATTAGTCACTGCTTTCGGCGGTCTGTCTGATGAGGAGGCTCACCTGAGGGTCATCAGTCCGGCACGCGCTTTGGAGACGGAGCACTCCGCCACGACCTTGTAGGTCAGCGGAGGAATCTGGCTGGGAGCCATTCAGTGAGTAATCTCTAGACAAATCCCCGCGAAATGCGTTATGTTTACGCGCAATACGCCGGTGCACGTTTTACTCGCCGTTCTGTGTGACCACTTCGCGGAAACCGGGAATATACCAAATGCCCTGCTCGCGGCTATCGATACCACTTTGATTACTTGCCCGGACAAACATACACGTAGTAACTACATTGCAAGCGAAGATTACCCATTAGATCGTTAGAGATTCCTGCGTGGAGGTCACGATGTCAACGCAACAGCAGCAGCTAGACTATATCGAGCGCCACCTGGTGTACGAGATCTTCAAGGACTTTGGGCCCAATGCTTCGCTGGAATCGCACAGCGTAGAGTGCTCCAATGGACTGGACGGCTTCATGTCCGCCCTGTACACCGTTACGCTGGACGTGGTCATCGCGGAGCGCAAGCGCACGGAGGTGGTCCTGGTCAAGTTCATGAAGGGAACGGAGGAGTTCCGGGAGACCAGCAATTCGTACACTCAATTTTCCAACGAAATCTTCGCCTACGCCGAGATCCTGCCCGCCTATGAAACGTCCTGCGGACGAGTCATCTGGAAAGCGATGTGGTGAAGAACTGGATTCCGCGTTGCTACTTCGCCCGGTTTGGTCAGGTCGAAGGTGCGTTCCCAACTGAAGTGGTTTCCTCCATGACTTCCCTTCTAACTCCACCGTTTACCTTCTTTCTGCAGGTCTCGGGAATGGCAGGGAATCGGTGCTGGCCCTGAAACATCTGAAGGGCGATGGCTACCAGTTGGGTCCAAGGCTCACCCTCCGTCGGGATCATCTGGAGGCCATGGTGGGGCTGGTGGGTCCGTACCATGCCCTGGGCTATGCCACGAAGATCCTCCAGCCGAACGTGCATGCTCGCTTGCGCGCCGGAGTGCTGGACATGCCCTTCGTGTCCAGCTCGGGAACGGGCGTCTTTGATGTCCTGTATCGCGTGGCTTTCGACCGGTTCTACGAGTTCTACGACCGGCAGAAGGAGCAGCTCCTCCAGGGGGCAGATGCCGGATTCGAGGTCGCCATCGAGCGACTGCGGGAGAAGTACTTCAAGCAGCCGACACTTCTGCTGGAGAGAATTCGCACCAATTCCTTTGCCGAAGATCAGCCGGACAGCCACTTTGCCACCTTCCTGCACGGCGACTACAACAGGAACAATGTGCTGTTCCACTACGGAGCCGAGGACAAGGTGGACGGTATCAGAACCATCGATTTCCAGGAGCTGCGCTTCAGCACCACAGCCATTGACCTCAGCTTCTTCATGTACATGAACACGCCGTCCGAGGGAAGGGACGAGCTCTACGCAGACTTGTTGCGCAAGTACCATCGCAGCATGATCGAAATGCTGGAACTGGTTCTGCGCCGAAACCGGAATGAGTTGACCGACGATCGGGTGGATCAGTTGCTGCAGGAATTCAGCTTTGATCGCTTCAATGCCCACTTCAAACGATATGCCTTCTACGGACCAATGGTGTGCATGCACTTCCTTCCCTGGCTGCTCAGCTCTGAGAAGGATTGCGCCGAGTTGTCCCGCCTCTTTGAAACGGATATGCACGGGCCCGCCTTCCACCAGTTGTCCATGGACATCGGAGGCGATGTGGCGAACCAGGAGATTTTCAAGACCGTGCGGCATGCCTATGAGCATGGCTACATGGACGAGATTTAGATACCTTTGCAATATTACATACTTGGAACATTCAAAATTTAAGTCAGTACTAATTTGAGACTGTATTTACGAACTATTTACAATGTTAACTTCGCAACTAATGCTAAATGAGCGCAATAAGGTGGGGGAAGTGTAATTGAGGTAAACAATGCCTAAATGCCCCTATATTTAAGCGGAATAAAATCATACACTTCAAGAAGAGTCTCAGGCGTTCTCATAGCGCTGCTTCATCATCTTTTTGATGTAGGATTTGTAGTCGTTTCCAGGCGTCAAGTGGCCAGACTTGTTGCCCAGCCCCACATTGTTGCTACGACCATCAGCCTGTGGAGACACATCAACACTGAATTAATCGTATTCTTCCTTTTCTTATTCGACTCTTACCTCTATGATCTGGGTGCGTCCTTGGTTCTTTCTGCCCAATCCCTGGCCCTCCGACCAACCCATCTTCTGCATCAGACGACTGCCCACGTTGCTCGAACTGATGGGCATGGCTGGAGTAGCGCCAGAAGAATCCTTCTGGCGCGACTGCAAAGTCTTTATCTCCTGCTCGAAACGCTCCCGGCTCTTATTCGGCGGAGGCGGATCGCTCTCTCCGTACTTCAGCCGGCGTTCCTTGGCACGATCACGATAGCTAAATACGGGTAAGTAAATCAGTTAGTTTATCACCACTCTAGCAGCATATTTCCACTTACGATAGACCCTCATCCATGCCAGCCTCGACTACGGAATTCTGCTTAAGCTTGGCCAGATTCTCCTTGTGCAGATTGGACATTTTTAAATGCTTCTGCAAGATGTCCAGCGATTGGAAGGCACGCTTGCAGAGCAGGCAAGTAAGCTTCTGGAAATCCACGTAGTCCGATTCATCGGCAACGCCTCGTCTAGCCCCACCACTTGCTTCGAGGGCTTTCTGAGTGGCACCATTATCATCTTCCGAATTGGAAGGTCCTCCATACGCGCCGACCAATTTGCTAATCGCTGGGGGTCCTGCCTGCGGTGCATAGTCGTTGAGCTTGCCGCGCTCTTTTTTCTCAAGGATTGAGAATCCCACATCAGCATATGCCCCTTGGGAAGCACGGGAGGTGGTGGGAGTCTCAGTATCCGACAGGATGGGCTGCGGTGTGGCCACTGCTGTGTAGTCTTTTCTCTGGTTCAGGTGCTTGGCCCACTTCTCCATGTCCTTGACGATCTTCTTGGCCACCTTCACTTTGTCGGGCTTGCCGGCTTCCTCCTTTTCTTTTTCCTTCTCCTTTGCCTTTTTGGCCGCCTCCTCCTTTTTCTCGGCATCAGTTATTACTTCCTGGAGGGCTGCCTGTGTGGAAGCGGGTGTGGCCAGCACATAGGTGCTCCTCTTCTGATCCCAGTACAGATACGAACCCGTCTCATTGTTGTAGTAGTACTGCGAGTGAGCATCATAGTAGAGACCCGTGACGTGGTCGTAGTAGTAGCCGGAGGTCTCGTCGTACTGGTACTTGGAAACATCGGGAGTAGCTGACAACGAAGAATCAAATGCTTGATTATTCCGGACATTACTGTTCGACTTTAGTCACTTACCGTATTTCTTTCCATCGTTACCCTTGGGAGCAGTTGCGCCCCTGGCAAGGAAGGCGGCCTTCGCCTCTGGCACGGTAACCACGGTCTCCATCTGGCTAACCTTCCTCTGCTTGCGCTGGATGGCCGAGAGAGCCACGGCAGCTCCGGAGTTGGCCTCCGTCACGTGAGGATCTCCGATGTTCTTGCTTATTTCAGTCGTGTAATAATCCGTATAGTACTGAACGTAGTGGGCATGCTCCAGCGGATTAGAGGCATATACGGATGCACTGTACTCCGCGAGACGAGGAACATCCGCCAAAGTGTAGCTCGCTGTAACGGCAGACGGAGGCATCGCTGATTCACCTGATCTAAATAAGTTGGCCTCGGCTGGCACCGTTTGACGATTTTCGGAGTCAATGCAGTAGGTGACGTCAACTGAAATAAATGGTTTTAGCTATTTTTAAATTTTTCAAAATTGTCAGTTTACCAGTTTTGTCGTCCAGAGTGAGTGGCGGATCCAACGCCGTCAGACCATTAAACACGTTCATAGAATCAATGAGTGTGTCAAAATTGAGGTAACAAATGCCCCGAGATGCCTGGGTTAGGGAGTCGCGACTGATCAGCACCTTGCTGACTGTTTTGGCCAGGTCGGGAAGGCGCTGCTGAAGGGCAGTGAGCACGCCCTCCTCGTTTGTCAGCGCGTCCAAGCCGCGGAGCATGATCTCTGCATGGGGAAAGCGTGGCAGGTTAGTGGAGTATTAGCTGATTAGCTAGGGAAACGGCATTGAAAGATATTGCTCATGGTGGATATACTTTTTGTGAGGATGCGGCTGATCTCGTCGACGCCCTCGCCGGCTCCCGAAAGAGCATTCTCGCTCTCCGCCCGCGAGGAGCTGCACACGTAGCATAGAAAGCGGCGCTTAAAGTTGCTGGCCCCACACTGATGGATAGAGAAAACTAATTATTGCTGCCAATCAGTAACTTTGCAGAAGATATGTACCTTAACGCAAGTCCAATCCGAGATGCGAGTGTGACTGTACTGCATGGTGACACGATGATCGCCCAGCTGGAGGACACCCTGCACGTAAAAAGAGAAGAGGTGAGAGTGGGATTAGTGACTGAAACTGCTGAGTAGCTTATCGTTCACAGACTACACAGTCACCAGGTTGCTTCTGTGTTTTGCAGATGCTGCTTGCTTCCTTTTCGCGAAATCCCGCCTTTGAGTTCAGTTCCCTGATATTAAGCAGAAGGAAATGGAAGGAAAGCCGCCCACCAGCAGAATTGAACTCAAGGCATACATTTCTCTACAGTTGGTGCCAAGCTTTCGGATCTTGCCGTCATTTCTGTTTTGGCGGATTCGCGAATGTTCAAGATTCTTGTGGTTTGTGGGGATACCTGGGTTAACTCCATCCAATGTCTCGCCTCCTCAACGGTTTTAAACTCGACAAATGCAAAACAGCGTGAGGCACCTAAATTTTAGATAGAAGCAGATACGAAAATGTTTTTGTCAAAAAATGTTGTTGGTTGTTTTATTAGCATTGTATCATTTTTAGGGATTGTATTTTTGTTTGTGGAATTTTGCTGCTGATGTCGTAAGCCAAGTATAATTGAAATTGGTATAAATCCTATATCGAACATTTTGCTGGGCACGCAATACTCACGCTTTCTTTACTTTTTCACTTTAAATCGAATACACATAACTCACGGAAATCTAACCCACCTGTTGGCTGTTTCCTCATCACGCGAATCGAACTGGGCTCCATGTCGACCTTGATCAGCTCGCCCATGATCTGTGGAGGATTACTGGGTTAATTCTGCATTTGCTTTGCCTATTGTTCAAATATTACGTCTGCTTCCGTGACGTGCTTCCTCAGACCAAAGATGATTATGTTGTTCAAGGGCTCCACGCTGCTGTTTTGGCCACCTTTCTGCCTGAATTCGTTGGCCATGTCGCTGTCCTCATCCGAGGAATACTGTCTCTCGCGTTCGCGCTCCCTCTCGCGATCTCTATTACTGCTGCTGGAGTTGCTATTTCCATTGTTGTTGAACTGCCGATGGTCATTGCTGCGGCTGAAAAGAAAGCGATTAGTTAAAGCTAAACAATTTACGGATTGTTGAATAAATTTCCCGTTCGGTTCATTTGAAACAATGTATGCAATCCAATGTAATTAAATACAACAAGCATGAATGATTCATAAGATGATTTGTATGCATTTATACCGACTTCTATGTGCAATACAAAGTGACATGTATAACTTGTGTTAAGGGTTGATTTCTAATCGTTTCGACATTGCAATTGGCTTCCAAGTGAAAGACGATAGGTCTTTAAACCTGGGTGAAACTGAGACATTCCCCTCTTATGAAACCCTTCTATATAAGCTTTTTAATCTAAACATACGCAAGCTGAAAACTGAGCATTATATGGCTAGTATGCCATCTGTGTAATTCCCTACCTGCTGCGCTCAGATCCTCGATCGAAGTCATCATGGTTGCGCTCCTTTGAAGCCCGATCGTAGTTTTTCCAGCGATGATCGCGGTCCTTATCGTATTTATCCTGGCCACGCTTATCGTAGCTGTTTTGTTCACGACGGTCATGGTTGCTGTAGCTATCATGATCCCTGCGACCCTGGCTATCAGCATCCCGACGATCGTAGTTGTCCTCCTTGTGATGCTGGCGGTGGTCAACGCTGTGCCTCGAGCTGTAGCTACCCTGATCCTCGTAGTCCTCGTTGATCAGATCGCGGTAGAGATCGCGATCCGGACTGCGATCGTGTCTGTAGTGGGAGGAGCGCTCCCGACTGCGGGAACGGGAGTTGCGACGTCTGTACTCATTGCGGTCCCGACTTCGTTCCCTGAAAGAGCATATGGAAGTAATCCATTACACTAAGAGGTTCCAGGTGGACAAAGGACGACCTACCTGGAGCGGGACCGGGAACGGGAGCGAGTGTAGCGCCTGTAGCCCGATTCGCTGCCGTTTCCATTGCCGCCAGAGAAGCTGCGACCATATCGAGAATCCATATCTAATGCGAATCGATGGTAATTATATTCAGTGTTTGCATTTTGGCCTTTTGCCATTTAGCTGAACCGTCTATGTGAGCACATCTTACTTGGTTACCACAATTCTAACAGGATGCGAAGCTGGTTAAACTTTTTCCCCGACTCCAAGTCTCTGTGCATTGAGACAGAAACAAATAGTTATCCGGTTCCAAAAAAAAACACGAATAGAAAAATTCTCGGCCTCCTTTTGCCGTTCACCCCAGGTATCTGACTATCGGTTATCGATAACTGCTGTCTGGCAGTGCTGCCAAGCGCCGGCAATCGGATGTTTCCCAACACGAAACCTTTTAAACTTTTCAACTTTAGACTTTATTTTGTACATTCGAATAAGGATTTAAATTCGCTTAATCATAACTCAAAAAATAAATTACAAACTAGAAGGCCGGTTTCACAGTTCCTCGCAGACTTTAAAAGAACGCCAAATCAGTTAGCAAAAGCCAATGCTCAAGAAGCTTCATATATATGTAATATGGAAATAATTTTAGCTTTTCGCGCCAATGTTGCTTAAAAAGCTGAATTAAACGGCAATTTCAGTTAAAATGGAACTTGTGAAACGGCTGCACATACTAAAATCATAATCTCAGGCATTCTCATAGCGCTGCTTCATCATCTTCTTTATGTAGGATTTGTAGTCGTTGCCCGGTATCATCTGTCCCGATTTGTTGCCCAAACCCACATGGTTGGAACGTCCGTCAGCCTGAGGGAACAGATAAGCTTTAATTTAAATCCATTTCATAGCTGAAAGTCACCTCAGTTACCTCTATGATCTGGGTGCGTCCCTGGTTCTTCCTGCCCAATCCCTGGCCCTCCGACCAACCCATCTTCTGCAGCAGTCGACTGCCCACGTTGCTGGAACTGATGGGCATGGCTGGAGCAGCGCTGGTAGACTGCTTTTGCCGTGACTGCAGTGTCTTTAGTTCCTGCTCGAAACGCTCCCTGCTCCTATTTGGTGGAGGAGGATCGCTCTCGCCGTACTTCAGCCGGCGCTCCTTGGCACGATCTCGATAGCTGAGAATGAAAACAAATTCAATGATAATATACACCACCATACAACGCGATTTCACATACGCCAGTGCCTCTTCGATGCTGCTTCCCGTGTTTTGATTGAGCTTGGCCAGGTTCTCCTTGTGCAGAGTGGACATCTTCAAGTGCTTTTGGAGGATTTCCAACGATTGGAAGGCGCGTTTGCAGAGCAGGCACGTCAGCTTCTGGAAGTTCACGTAATCAGACTCTTCAGCGCCTCCTCCGCCGCCGGTAACACCCGCTGAACTCAGTGTGGTTTGCGCACTTGGAGCGCTGTCCTCTTCGGAGTCCGATGTTCCGCCATAGGCATTTACTAGCTTGTTCATTGGACCCAGCGCCGGTGGTGGCGCATAGTCGTTCAACTTGCCCCGTTCCTTCTTTTCGAGAATAGAGAATCCCACATCAGCATATCCGCCTTGATTGCCACGCGAAGTGGTGGGTACTTCGTTTGCCAATATTGGTTGTGGTGTGGCCACTGCTGTGTAGTCCTTTTTCTGGTTTAGCTGTTTGGCCCACTTCTCCATGTCCTTGACAATCTTCTTGGCCACCTTGACCTTGTCATGCTTGTTTCCGCCCTCCTTTTCCTTATCCTTCTCCTTTGCCTTTTTGGCCTCCTCCTCCTTTTGTTCGGCGTCGGCCAGGACTTCCTGGAGAGCTGCCTGAGTGGAGGCCGGCGTGGCCAGCACGTAGGTGCTCCTGCGCTGATCCCAGTACAGATACGCACCCGTCTCGTTGTTGTAGTAGTACTGCGAGTGGGCATCGTAGTAGAGACCCGTGCTACTGTCGTAATAGTAGCCGGATGTCTCATCAAACTGGTACTGCGTTACGTCGGGAGTGGCTGGAATATAATCAAATATATAGAAGTGCTAGCAAACACAAGTATGTGGCCACTTACGGTAGATCTTTCCATCGTTGCCCTTGGGCGCACTGACCACCTGAGCAGCAAATGTGGCCTTCACTTCCGCCGCTGCCTGTGCGGCAGCTGTGGCCGCCGCTGTGATCGTGGTCTCGATATTGCTCATCTTCTTCTGCTTGCGCTGGATGGCCGAGAGGGCGACCGCTGCTCCGGAATTGGCTTCAGTTAAATGAGAATCCCTGTTCTTTTTGTTTATATCTTCCGTGTAATATTCTGTATAGTACTGGACATAATGGGCGTGCTCTGCAGGATTCGAAGCGTAGAGGGAGGCACTATACTCAGCCAGTCGTGGAACATCGGCCAGAGTATATTTTCCTCCCACTCCTGAGGGAGAAACTGCTGAAATGTCGCCGTCTTTGACAGTTGGATCGTTGGCTTTAGCTGCTAATGCCTTAGGATTCTTGGGCAATGCTTGGCGCTCCTCCAGGTCGTTGCAATAGGTAATGGCCACTGGATGAAAATGTAATTACTTATATGTTATAAAGTGCACCTAAATGCCATTTACCAAGTCTGTCGTCTAAGGTAAGTGGAGGATCCAGCGAAGTCAAGGCATTGTGCACATTCATCGAGTCGACGAGAGTATCAAAGTGAAGGTAGCAAATTCCACGCGAAGCCTGCGTCAGGGAATCCCGACTGATTAGCACCTTGCTCACCGTTTTGCTCAGATCCTTTACATGATTTTGGAGGGCCGTGAGCACCGCCTCTTCGTTGGTCAGGGCGTCCAGGTTGCGTAGCATGATCTCTGCGTGGATTGAGGAAGTGGTAGAGAAATCGTGGCGGTCAGTGGTTTGTTCGATTTCATTGCGATCGAAGCTGCAAAGCGAGATGGCAAGAGAGTGTATGTGGTTTGTATACTTTTGGTGAGGATGCTGCTGACTTCGTCCACGCCCTCGCTGCCGGAGGAGAAGGTGGTTTCGCTATCTTCCCGGGATGTTTTGCACACAAAGCAATAGAATCTAAACTTGAAGTTGCAGACGCCACACTGGAACAAGCGGATCACATTACTTTACATGGAGAATATAATCCTTTCAATGCACCAACCTTGTTGCAATTCCAGTCCTGAATTCGCTTGTGGCTGTACCGCATGCTCACCCGCTCGTCGTTTAACTTTAGAACGCCCTGGAGCGCCAGACATGGAAATAGGAGAAGGAAAGGTTGCGGATTAGTAACCCATCGAATGGATGCCTTCATTCACACTCTACACAGTCACCGGATTGCTTCTGTGTTTCGTAACGCGAAGTTTTAGCCGCTGGCAATCTCCTCGAGTGGCTTTCTTGGGCAATTTAATGAAACAATGCTGTCGTGTTTAGTTTCCTTGTAACTAGAGGTATTTTTAGATGGACAAAGGAAACTAAACAGAGAGGAATGGTTTATTATCATTGCCAGCGAAAGAACCTTGGCTGCTGATGATCAAAGTTTCAAGGGGATCTGGACGATTGCGCTGATACCTGTGTAATATCCATCCATTGCTTTGCCTCCTCAACGGTGTTAAACTCGACAAACGCTATACCGCGTGATGAATCTAAATTTTCGGATAGAAGCAGATACAAAATGTTTTCGTCAAAAAATGTTGAATGTTTCGATAGGTTTGTAACATTTTTGTGGAGTATTGTATTCTTTTCGATTCATGTGGCCGGTTAAATTCGATTGGTACTTGTTCACTTCGCCTCCATTAGCGCCAAGTCGCTTATACTTTTTGAAACCTACTTACGTCCGCGCTGTAAGAACAAAGTCAGTGATTTCGTAACCCACCTGTTCCTTGTTTCCGGATAATGCGAATGCAGGCTGGCTCCATGTTCACCTTTATCAGCTCGCTCATAATCTAGAGAAGTCAATTTATTATTGCAGGAGTTTCATTTGCCTTTCTTCTTGTTCTCAGCTTACATCTGCTCTGGTCATTTCCTTGGTTAGACCGAAGATAATAATAATATTAAGGGCTTCAGTGGTGGACCGGTATTTGCTCCTGCGCATTTGGCCTTCATCGCTGTCATAATCCGAGGAGCCTCTTCTCTCCCGCTCACGATCCCGATCTTGCTCCCGATCCCGATCTCGATCGCGACTGCGGTTCCTGCCACCTCCGTTATACATGCGATGATCTCGATGGCGCCTGAATGATTGGGCTTATTATTAGGTATAGAACATATACTTTATACTCACGTGTTCCGCTCGTTGCTTCTGCTTCTGTCGTCGTGATTGTGGTTCCTGTTCCAGGGTCTGCTATGTTCCCGGCTGCGACTTCTGTTCTGAAACCTGTCCCTGTCCTTGGAGCTACGATCACGTGAGTCCAAGTCGCGGGAGCGCTGTTCGTACTCATAGTCGTTTATTTCTCGATCACTCTCGCCATCTCTGTCCCGATTCCGACGGTCAAAGCTATCATGTCTCCGGAACTGACGATTGTCCAAGTTGCTTCTAGAGTTGTAGTTGCGCTCATCCTGATCCCTGTAGTCGTCGTTGATCAGGTTGTGGTACAGGTCGGGGTCACCGTTACCAGCTCCTCCTCGACCACCGCGATGCTGATCGTTCCTGAACCCGGGCGACCGATCCCGACTGCGGGAGCGAGAATTCCGGTGCCTGAATCCTCCATGGCCGCGATTCCGCTCACTGAAAAGGGTTTTTAGTACTAATCAACACATTCGCGTGAATCTAGTAAGCTAGCCATACCGGGAACGCGACCTGGATCGACTGTATCGAGACCCCGGCCTGGATCTGTAGTAGTCGTTGCCCCGTCCTCCCTCGTTTCCACTTCCTCCAGAGTAACTGCGCCGACTACTCGAGTCCATTGCCGACTATCTAAGGCGTTGACGACGGGCAGGCACGAGTGGAAAGAGAGCTCCGATGCAGAAGCTCTCCAAGATCTGTTTGGCTAGCTAGCTATAATCTTTTAATCCCGGTTTCCTTATGGAGGACCACCGGATCTTTTTTCTCAAGAATACTTTGATTTGCCATTCGCCACGAAATATCGATAAGCTCGGTGAAGCTAAAGATGGCAAATGGGCCGCAACTATAATGTAACATTTGAATATATCTGAACCGATATATGTAAATGTTTATATAAGCATTAAGAACTCTAGCTGCTGTTTTCAAGGAACAAAAACACCTATCTCATAATATAAACAAAAATCTTTTTTTATGTTAACAGCACATTAAAAATGTTGTAGACAAAAACCGAGGCATAACATTAATATTTTAATAACACAACGCTTTTATATATTCATTACATTAGTTCTTTAAATTATTAGGTAGTTCGGACCTTACAGCTATCGCCCATCTCTAGGAAGAGTGTTGAGCAGCGCCCGAGTGCCGCCATTTGCCATTCCGTGCAGCGTGTCTTGGGGAAAAACCAACTTAATTTATTTTGGTTCGTCCAAAACTTGGAAGTCCCCCCAAAATCGAACACGACCTGACGAGTCTTATCACTTGGAGATATTGCAATCCCGAACAGTGCACTGAACAGCGATCACGATGAAGAAAGTGCTATTGACGAAAACTCAGCACATCCAACCAGTCGTCGCTGGCGGATCGGATCCCTTGTTCACCAAGCCAGTTGGTACTCAGCGAGTAATATCGATGCCAGCGCCACAGGGCGCCACCACCTACATTCAGCGGAAGTCCTTCCAGCCCGTCTACGGGGACATTTTCAAATTACTCATGCAAATTCCCGACAAAGCCCTCACCCAACGGGTGATCGACGCGATAAACGGGCGTAATAACAGCGATAAGGTCGCTATCTCGCATCAGAGTAAACAATGTTCGTGTGGAGTCCAAAAAGTCGACGCGTCCACGCAAACGGATTGGGATACAGAGGACAGGAGCCCGGGATTGGATAAGTCCAAAATTAATAATGAATCGTCCGAAGCCAAGGGGAATAGCTATAGCCACATGGCCAGTCAAAGTTCCACGCCTATAGAATCACCTTTAGAACCGACCAAAGTTCCTAAAAAGCGCGGAAGAAAGCGAAACACCTGCGTGCCACAGGTGGTCAAGCGATCAGCGGCTGAAATGGCGCTCCAGGAGCGCGAGGAGAAACAGCTCACACCCGTGATCACGAAAAGGAAGAAAAAGGAGGTCACCGTAAGTACAACCATCATGAAATATGGAGGGTTGTAATCAAGTATGAAAGAAACCTAGCAATAAAGATTACACATAGTTATTCCTGGAAAGAAGTACGTTTACATATATGTATATTGAACTACAATTTCCGCTGTAAAATTACACAGAAATGTGAATGTACAACTTGAGCCTTATCGAAATAGAGTGGAAATATATACAAGATTTTATGGCCATTGATATGTGTAATAATTTTTTTTTTACAGAATCCACAAAAGTCAGGAGAAAATCGATCCACGAAAGAAACCCCTGAGCGCCGCAACTCCAACATGTCGGATATATCGATCAACTCGGATGACATAGACCGGGTGGACAACTATATATTCGGAAACAACAAGGAGCGGATTCTACTTATAATGGCCAACGAATTCAAGAAGTCGCACATAATGTCCGAAGAAGGATTGCTGTAAGTATTTATTTAAGCGAATGAGATCATCGTAGTGATGCGTATGTATATCGTGCTCCTTTTTTAGACCCATTCACGAGCAAATACTGAGCGGCGATGTTTACGGCGTAAAGCGTCAGATATTTGTGTGCCACCACGCGAACTTGGACATCAACGACCTACTAACCACGGATGGCGAGGACTGTCTGGAACTTGCGTTGACAAACGACACGGACACCGAGATTATATCGCTCATCCTGGACGCTCGCTTGATGACCGATCACCTCTACGAGAACTCAAATACAGCTCTTCACCTCGCGGTGATTAACAATATAAATATCGAGTCCATTAGGCTTCTGCTGCGTAGAATCGATTTGAACAGTCTTCTGCTAACCAATGATGATGGTTACACAGTTTTGCACCTGGCAGTGCGTAATAACCAGTTCCTCGTTGCCGAGGCAATCCTTGATACCATAGACGAGCGGGAGTTGGGGGAAACGGTGTACAGGAGAACCCAGGAGGCCGCTAATGCGAATGAATGGGACGAGAAGGCCTTTGCCAAGTACTATGATCGAGCCTGCGAACGGCTGGAGCTGAGTACGTCGTTGCTGAAGAACCGTACACATAAACGGAATGTCATCAATGCATCCGAGGCGAGGGGCGGAAACCCGCCGCTCTTCTACGCCGTGGAAGGGGAGCAAGGTAGGTTTCTATGTAGCTATTGGTCGAAGTACCAAGAAGTCTGACTGACGCTAACGTTTCCTGTTTGTACAGCTGCGTCAATGTAGTTTATGGATTCTCTTTCTTGTAGAACACTTGTGCTATTTCCTGCTGGCGCATTTGGCCGATCCCGACGAGGAGAACTTAAGCGGGCATTCCCCGAAATCGTTCCACTATGAGTACGCTCGCACATTGCGCATCAACTTGAAGGTGGCGCGCGTCATGGAGAAAGTAATTAGCATATTGAATACTTAACATTAATTGTGCATTTTGTAAATATATTTAGCCCCAGCTGAGCTCGAAGTCGGTTAGTTTGAGCTTTGCTGGGTTAATGGGTTGTAAAGAAGGAGGTAAACCCTTTTGCAGATGAGTTTTCCACGGCCATCTATGGCCTTTATTTCTCTTTCGGGCGTTGGTCCTCTTCTTAGCGAGAACTGAAAGGTTTTATATATTTTAATATATTTCGTTCCGAGTCGGCATTTTACCACGCACCTAACTTCTTCAGTTCCTGTAGCTCCTTCCCACTATAATGGGTATACTTGCAATACATGTCGAACTTGCAGTAGCCACCAAAGTATCGCTTGCAGGGAATTTTCTGGCGCTCTTCAGTCAAGATCTGCTTGGGATCTATAATTTTTAAAAATTATACCTTTTTGGCTGGATATCGTGCGCCAAAAAGCTTACTCTCGTAACACTTCATATAATTGGTCTTTGCGATTGTGTGTGAAATGCCATCATTGTGCAATTTCCTCACATTCAGATCGTTTTTCATATAGCAACAGCAGTAGTTGCAATAATAACTTTTTCCCCCCATTGCTATTGAATGCAATCAAAATAAAACAATACTTTTAAGCGTAGAGATGGCAAATGGAATAAAACCTTCATCGATAGGTTTGTAGGTATCGATAAGCTTACCAACACTAAATGAACTTCAATATTACACAGGTCTTTTTTTGTACCTAATGAACAGTAAATTAATATATAAAGATTACGTTTTCTTCATTTTACCTATTTAAAAATAATTATTTGACTAAGTATAAGATCATTAAATATATCGAATATTTAATACACTTTTCAATACCAGCCATACTTAAAATATTTAAATTAAAAATATTAGATATTAACATATTCAGAAACAATCGTTTATTGACCTTTACTAAGTATAAGAGAATTAAATATTTCGAATATTTAATACACTTTTCGATACCAGCTCTACTTATAATATTTAAATTAAAAATATTAGATATTAACATATTCAGAAATTATCGTTTAAACAGTAAATTTATATATATAAAGATTACGTTTTCTTCAGTTTACCTATTTAAAAATAATTAATTTACTAAGTAGAAGAGAATTAAATATTTCGAATATTTAATATACTTTTCAATACCAGCCATACTTAAAATTTTTAAATTAAAAATATTAGATATTAACATATTCAGAAAATATCGTTTATTGACCTTTACTAAGTAGAAGAGAATTAAATATTTCGAATATTCAATACACTTTTCAATACCAGCTATACTTAAAATATTTAAATTAAAAATATTAGATATTAACATATTCAGAAACTATCGTTTGAACAGTAAATTAATATATAAAGATTACGTTTTCTTCATTTTACCTATTTAAAAATTAATTAATTTACTAAGCACAAGAGAATTAAGAGAATTCGAATATTTGATATACCAGCTATACTTCAAATTTTAAAATTAAAAATATTTGATATTAACATATTCAAAAACTATCGTTTATTGACCTTAACCCGATCGGATCGGCTCACCACTATCTGAGTGTGCAGATTTTTTCGCAATTTTGGCCAATCGCTGACAGCCGGCAAACAAAGTAACATTTTTGAGCGGAGCTGCTGGAACGGGAACACAGGAAGACCAGGACACCAAGCATGGAGCCATCGTTGGACAACTACAAGCTGAGCTGCGAGCTCCTGGGCCACAGCATGGATGTGCGAGCGGTGGCGGTGGGAGCTGCAACTCCGGAAGGTGGCCAGAGCATTCTGTCCGGTTCGAGGGACAAGAGCACCAAAGTCTGGAAGCCGAGTGGGTGAGTTGGCTGGGCCTAGTCGCTATGAATTCCACCTTAAAACTGCCTTCGATCCTGATAGGAATGAGTACTTTGAGAGCCTTACTCTGCAGGACCACAAGAACTTCATCTCGTTCATCTACTTCCTGGAGTCGGAGCAGTGGATCTGCACGGCCAGCAACGACGCCACCATCTGCATCTACAAGCAAGACGGCTTTGTACCCCTGCTTACCCTCAAAGGTCATGGGTCCACGGTGTGTGCTCTCGCAGGAGGATTGGAGCCACGGAGTCTCATTAGCGGTAGCTGGGACAAGACAGCTCGGGTGTGGACCATCAGCGAGGCCGGAGATGTGTCCTTCGTAGCTTTGGAGGGACACGAGGCGGCAGTTTGGGCGGTGGCCACCTTGAAGGAGCAGCAGAAGTATGTGACCGGTGGTGCGGACAAGAACATCTACTACTGGAACGCGAAGGGCGAGAAGCTGCGCCTGCTCAAGGGACACACGGATTGTGTGCGGGGAGTCATGGGACTGGATGCGAATACTCTGCTCTCCTGCGGAAATGATGCTGTTCTCCGGTTTTGGAACGAGGATGGCGAGTGCGTTAGCGAGATGAACGGGCACACCAACTACGTCTACTCCATGGCCCGGAATCAGGCGCTGGGCGACCAAGTGGTTGTCTCCTGCGGCGAGGACAGCACGTTGCGTATGTGGAATGTGATTACCGGCGACGAGCTGGGAGCACCTATCATCCATCCAGGCATTTCTGTGTGGTCTGTAACCTGCCTACAGAACGGGGACATTGTCACCGGTTGTAGCGATGGTGTTGTGAGGGTATTCAGCCACGTTCCTGCTCGACAAGCCAGCGAAGCAATCCTTAAAGCCTTTGACTTGGAAGTGGAAACGAGGAAGTCCCAGATAAACGAGGAGATTGGAGGCGTCAAAAAAACAGAGTAAGCTACAAGTGAATCTCTGTTAAAGAATAATAAAAACTGATTATCCGTCTTCAGCCTTCCAGGTCCGGAGGCCCTTCTGTCCAATGGAACGCGCGAGGGCCAAACGAAGATGGTGCGTCATGCCGATGGTTCCGTAAAGTGCTACAACTGGGCGCTGGGTAACTGGAATCTGGTTGGCGATGTAACTGGCGCATCCGGAGGCACGCAGTCGAGCTCCGGGAAAAAACTGCACGAGGGCAAGGAGTACGACTTTGTGTTCAACGTGGACATCTCCGACACGGAGCCACCCATCAAGTTGCCCTACAACCGCGGCGAGGATCCGTGGCAGGCGGCCCAGACCTTCATCCATCGCAATAACCTGCCACAGGCTTACCTCGACCAGGTGGCCAATTTCATTGTGAAGAACTCGGGGTCTGTGCCGATGGAGCAGGCGCCAACTGGCTATCAGGATCCATTTACTGGTGGCTCCCGCTACGTTCCTGGATCGAGCAACACCAACGTGACGAGTGGCGGCAATTTGGATCCCTTCACTGGAGCGTCGAGTTACTCCACAGCCAGCAGCAATGCGCAGTCGCAGGTGGATGTGAACTTTGTGCGATCTGGCGACAAGCACTTTCCCGTGAGCAGCTACCGCACCTTCGACACGTGTGATGCGAAGAAGGTGCTGGAGAAAATGATGTGGGTTGAGACATTTTCCCCAGCTTGAGATGTACTAATTCCTCCTTCTTTTTGGCAGGGAGTTCAATGGCAAGCTAGGGCCCGCTGATGGTAGAGTGGGTGAGGAAGTCTTGTTGGCCGTAATCAAACTCACCGAACAATCGCCCGAACTCGATCTGACCTGCCTTGAAGCGCTGACGCTGCTGCTGAGGTGGCCAGCGTCCTTTCAGTTCCCCGTGCTGGACATTCTTCGCCTGGCCGTGCGAAATGAGCCCATCTTCAGTATGCTGAACAACAGCCACAATTTCCTGGGCACCGTCATCCCCCAGTTGACCGGCTCGGCAGCCAACCAGCTAATGGTGGTGCGCTGCCTGGCCAACAGCCTGAGCCACGCGACCGGCCGGCAACAAGTGTTGTCCCGTCTGCCGGAGATCATCGACCTCGTGGGAGCTATCAAGACGGGCAGTGCCAATCTGCAAATTGCCGTGGCCACCTTCTATTTGAACCTCACAATCTCCCAGACATTGAACGTGGCGAAGTGGGAGGTGTGTCATGCGGTTACATCCGGTGTGGTGGAGCTGCTCAAGTGGGCCAAGGACTTGGAGGCGTGCTACCGCTCCATGCAGGCCATCGGCAACCTGACCACCACTCCGTGCGGCCAGGAGACCATTGCACAGGTGGTGTCCGTGGACTATGTGATGGACAAGCTGAGGGAACTCACGAACACTCCGCAGGACGAAAACTTCAGCAAGGTGAATTCTGTGGGCAAGGCCCTGCTGGCTGCGTTCTAGGATCTCCGTGAACCAAATTTTTCTGATCATTCTAAATTATACATATATTGGAGAACGTTTTTTCTAATTATACACAACAAGCGCTATTCTTTCTTGGAATGCTGATGACTCTCGCACGAAGACGACGTTGAGGGTTCCGGAGGATGCTGTCGGCTGTTAATCCGGTCCAGCAGCTCGTGCTTCCAACGCTCTTCGGGCACTCCTCTTGCCCAATCCGGCACGGTGATGTTGGGTAACGTTATCGTGGACATGGCTTTGAGGATCTGGAGTGTCGGGATGGAAATTGCAAGAATATCTCGGAGTTGCAATTAGAAATGCTGGTCTTACCTGTTCTGTTCGCGTTTTATCAAGATCCATCTGGAGTTCCCTTGGTCTAGGTTCACTCCAGACTTGTCTCTCGATCTCCACGTCAGCGGGCTCAATGGCAGGCATGTTGGGGTCTCCGTGGGTGACTGTGGCCGTCATCAGGTCCACATCCTCGTCGTTGTCCGCAGACGGAGTCTCCGGTTCCCTGGAAACCTCCTCAGGATGCGCTGCATCGTTCTCCTCATCCAAAGCGAGTGGCTGGTAGCCATCGTAGGCATCCAAATCGTCGTCATCCTCGCTCTCCACGCCTCCTCGTGGATGGTCAACCGGTGGCGTTGGAAGCCCCTCTTGACCAGGATCTGAAGGTAATTCTGGACTTCCCATTGTTATTATTTTTACGGCCAAAATTATTTGGTTTTGTCATCGATAACGATAACGCAAAGCTGCTAGTGCTGTAAAGCGCCAAGCCGTAAAGACACAGAAAACCGTTAGCTTTAAATAGAAATCTGCATTTTCTAAAGATAAAATTGCAAAAATATATCCACATCGTTCGAAATACCTACCATTTCTTAATACAAAATAGACAGATTTTTAAAGTTAGGTCGTAAAAAGTGTTTTAATACATGTATGCAGGAGCAGGAGCCGTGGCAGCCGTGCTGCCTGCATCCGATGCACCCACTTTCTGCAGCGGAATAATCGTGGACTTGATATCTCTGTTCGAGGTCTTCCGCAGCTCCGTGGACGCGTGCTGCAGCTGCAGGGTGCACTCGTTGCTGGCTCCATTCAGGCTGAGATGGGCGCACTCCTTTTCCAGCAGCATGGCCAGTGCCTCGAGCAGCTCCACGAATCCCAGCGCCAAGGCAGCCCGGCGGATCCGATTGAGCTCCTTGTAGAAATGCTGCGTCTTGTCGGGCATCTTCTTGGCGTGCCGCAGTACCTTCTGGACATCGGACTGCAGGCTGGCCTGTCGTATCCACACCACACTGCTCTGGGAATAGGATCTGCGGTCGGCACGCACCGGAAAACTGGCTGTTTCTCCGGGGGCTAGGTCCTCGGGGAATCCGAGCAACTCCAGATCTCCCAGCCAGGGAATCACATTCGTGCCGGGTGGAAGTATGTTAAGCATCAGGTTTGATTTCTTCTTGCTGTCGGTGAATGCATATATGAATCCGTACCACCTATCCCCCACCCTAACCAGAGCGGCCATGTTCTCCATTTTGAGGGCACCGTGAAGGAGGACGCACAGGTTTTCTTTTTGCTGCTCTGTCTGTGGGCCAGGTTTCAAAACAATGGTCACATCGTCGTCACCACTTTCTTCCGTTTCTTTTGAATCCTTGGCGTAAAACTCTTTAATATCAACTTCCAGCTTATCCAGCTCGTAGTTGGGATTGCTGGTATCCAGGTTGAGTTTCGGTGGCTTGGCCGCTGCAACCAGATTGCCGGATCTTCGGCTGCCGCCGCTCTTTTCCCGCTCCACTTTAGGAAGCACCCAGTGACGACTCAGGGTGGCCGGTGATCCAATGTCCGAAAGGGCCAGAAAGCCACACACCTCAATCTTTTGGTCTGTGTGGCGAATGGTGGGTTCTCGGCCGAAGATGTGGGACTTTTGCTCGTATGGAGCCGTCGGCGGCCAGAGCAAAACAGGTGCCTCCATGCGGAAGTAACTGCCGCACTTTAGAGTCACCTCGGAACTCTTGTAGCTGGCTTCGCAGAGACGTTCAATTAGTTCGAAGACCGTAGTGCGACCCAATTCGCTTTTGTGGCTGGGGTTCGGGTTGGGATTGGGGTTTCCCTCGACTGCATCGCTGCTCTTGGCGGGCTTTGTCATGAAGAGCTGGCCTGGAAGTTTAGGTTTAGCATTAGGGACTTGAATGGAATGCATAGCATGCAGCTCACCCTTCAGGGAGACTGTGTCCAGCAGCTGCTGGTACACCGCCAGTCCCCTGGTGAAGTAGTGATCGCCGTGCAGGCCCAGGCAGATGAAGTTCAGGTTGTAGTTGGCCAGGGTCTTCAGGAAGCTGAACTCCGGCTCCGTCTCCTTGCCGGTGTAGGCCTCCAGGAAGCCCGTGATCGAGGTGTTGCCAAAGCCGAGGCCGCAGTCCGTGAGGACCACCACCTGCAGGATGTTCTGGTTGCCCCACGGCGACATTATGGACACCACCGCCTTGAGCATGCTCATCAGGCAGGCCTTGTCCACGGGCTCCACCTTCTTGACCGCCTGCCGCACCTGGTCGTAGTCCCGGGTGAAGTCCACCTTCAGTTCCGCCGTTGTGGAGTAGGAAAGCAGAGCAACGTGCTCCATTTTGCCGGCCGCCGTGAGATTGTCCAGCAGATGCTGGATGCCCTTGGTGGCCAGCGACTGGTAGGTGTGCTCATTCCTTCCCGGAACGGGACGCAGCATCGATAGCGATGCATCCAGCGCTATTAAAGTGGGCATTTCGTAGCTTAATTGAACGGATTTAGCGCTTTATTTATGTTTTCAATTTTTGTTATTTATCTTCTTCTTCTGCTCCAGCTGAAATGCCATTCGCCGCGAAGTGACTAACGGTTTCTTGTTCCAGGTGAATGTGTTTGTCCATGATTTGGCGCCAAGCAGAAATTCAAATATTTCAAGTGTTGAATTTTCTAGTCTCTTACCGCCAACTCTTGCTTATGAATCAAATTACTCAGTGAGCAAACTTGTACAACAGAATACTCTTATGTTCCACCAAGTAATCAAACTGCTTAATTGATTTATTTACTCACGTATTAATCAAATTTCCCGGAATTGCCCCACATAAATAAGATTATATTGGGACAAACAAGCATCTCAGCCAATCGATTTGGGATGCCAGCTTTTAATTGCCTTGGATTTCGCCGCCCATATCATTTGTTTGCATTGTGCTCGATGATTTGTATTAGAATAAATTGAATTTTGATTCGTTGCCACCCCGACTTGACTGCATGCGGGAACTCATCTCAGCATCTCACCATCCCAGTTTTAATTACTGAACGCATAGGCAGCTGAGAGCAGAGAGAGGATCCACTATCGGGGAGGAGCACGGATCCACAGCTGCTCCGGAAAAGTCGGCGGACTTCTGTTGCTCCAGCATCATTCCTCGATCGCAACTCGAGCTGTTAGGACGTCCAGTGGTGGTGCTCCTCCAATTTTCGACCCAAGTGATTTTCGATCCAAGTGTGTGCACGATTGAGACTACTCTTCGAACTCGAGTTATTCAATTACCCTTAGAGGTGAGTTTCTTGTATTTACATACCTAGCTGAATGTTTAATTAGTGAGCGAAGGCAGAACTTTTTGCACACCCCACTCAATTCGTCAACCTCTAACCCAATCCTTATCACCGCGAATATATTCAAGCTACAACCCAGTAATCTCCAGGGAAATTCCACCTTCTGCTCATTCACGTTGGCCTAATTGTAATTTTAATTCGCCTCGTAAATTCACTCGCTTATTTCTGACCCAATTCCCTGAATGCACCACTTCCTCTCCCTTTGGAGGAGAATCTGGCACATGCAATGTCCAGTGGATATTTTCGCGTCATTTGTTTATCGCCACAAGAACAATATCGCTCTATATTCATGCATGGATGTGTATATGCATATTTTTAGCGAGGTCTATCCGGACAAGGAACCAATCCGCTTTGTTTGCAGTTGTTTCAGCTGCGAATCAGTGGCATTTCTTTATTATTTGTTTGCACCCCCATAAATATTGCACATAAATTAGCCTACATTTGTTTACCCCATAGTCCGTCCGCTAGCGATAAACAATCTCCGATGCAGTTCCACAGGAAGTATTCGCATCCACTGGCGGCGAACGGAGGCGCCATTGCAAACCCATCCTCAATCTGCCATTTCCGTTCGATTTCCACAGGTCACGCAGTGGACTCGCATCCCAGTCAACACCCACGATGGCCACCGGAAGTCGCCCTCTCCAATTAGTGCTCCTAGCTCTGGCCGTGCTCACCCAATGGCAACCCATCGATGGATTGGTCTCGTGAGTAAATTGCAACTACTTTGTCATGCGAATTGAATTGATAATGAAGTTGATAATTAGAGCATCAACATCATAGTGACACCCCTTCCCTAAAACCACTTAATACCAATACTCCTGGTTTACTCCATTCGCACTGCCTTTCCATTATTGATTGCCCAACTCCATCTGAATTTCATTGCGGAAACTTCCATTAGAAACTCCTAATTCCACTCGGATCCTCAGTTTATGGGATCCAATTATGCCACTTCAAGTGATGGGCTCCTAAGAAGAATACTTCTGAGTTTGCATCTCTTGGAAGGGCGGTAATTGGATGCTCAAGCGATCTGCATCCCCGCCTCCAAGAGGGGATTCAAGGAACCACAACTTCTAGATGCCCGATTTTATGGTCTTGACACATGTCACACATTGCCTAGCACTTCGGTCCGGAGTGGTTCTGCTTCCATCCCACATAGCCATCCCATAATGCCCTCCACTGTGCCAGACTTCCAACTAAGAGCAGTTGTCGGCGCCTGGGGCCGTCGCATATGTGCATCATAGTTGTGGGATGTGTGATGTGCGTTGTGGGATGTGGAGTATGGATGCAACCCCACTCCTGATGCCTTCAAAGGGAGCCAAGATGTTGGCGCTGCGCCTATTTGTTTGTTTATTTTGGGACTCTGGCCGGGAATGGGGGAGTGCTCTCAGTGCTCAGCCATGCAAATGGGCATGTGTTCCACGTTCGCCCTCCACATGCACACACATAGCTATGCTATATCCATCGGCATCAATGCAGTTCACACAAACAGCTTTCGGAGTGGAGGGTTCCTGACCCTGAAGATCACTTATCCCCCGCCCCAAAGCACCCCCTCAATATTTATAGACGCGTCATCATGGTGGTGGTCCCGCTGCCATCTGCTGCCGTCCCCCACTCCGCTGATGATTAATGGTCCGGAGCGAGGCTAATTTTAAGCCACTGCCCTAACCCCCACTCCCTTGCAGCAACGAGGAGCTGCGCGGAACCATCCAGTCGCTGATCTACTCCTACAACCAGCTGGACAATAAGCTGGAGCGGCACGAGCATCGCGAGCGCGCCCTGGGCGAGCTGCTCAAGAAGGCGCTCCAGTCCATCCAGAAGGGCCAGAAGAGTCTGGAGCCCATCAATGGCATCTTCGGGCGCCTGGACGAGCGGGTCAGCCAGATAGAGACCATGCTCATCACGGTAAGTCAGCCATAAAGGGGGATGCATTTACTTAAACTGATCCGATCTCCAGCAAGAGGAGAAGTACAACTCGCAGTCGGACCGCTTCAACCAGGCCACGGAGCACATGTTCAAGTGGATGCGGGAGAACGACGAGTGCTTCAAGAGACCGCCGCTCAGTGGCAACCTGATTGCTCCTCCAGCCGCGCCCGCCGCCCCCGCCATTCCCAAGGAGTTCCTGGAGGAGCAGCGGCGCCTCAACGCAAAGCTCCTCGAGGAGATCCAGAAGCTGTCGGCCAGTGTGGCCTCCCTGAAGGAGAGCAGCCAGAAGGCAGCCGACCAGACCCAGAAGAGCTTCGAGGACCTGCCCAAGGCACCGCAGCTGCTGGCCCAGATCGAGGCCAAGCTGCAGGAGCACGCGGCCAGCGCGACCACCGCCGCTCCGCCCAAGAACGCTGAGTTCGAGGCCCAACTCTTGGAGCGTCTCACCTCGCTGGGCGGCCAGGTGACGGAGCTGAGCGAGACTGTGCAGCGTCCAGCTGCTCCGCTTGGCCTCAGCGAGAAGGATCGCGCCTACATCCAGGAACTGAACAACGATACGCTGAATGCCCTGGCGCAGTTGAAGAGCGAGTCCTCGGACGTTCAGAAATCAGGTGGGTGCACAAGTCATCTTAGTTGGGGGTCCACTTCCACTTGCTCTTTCCCTGTCATACAGCTGCGACGGAGGCCACGGAGCGACTGCAGCAGGCGGAGGCCAACATCCAGGCGGACGTTCGTCAGCTGACCGCCGACGTGGGAATCCTCAACAAATACTTCGCCGCAACGAACGAGAGCAATGCCAAGCTGAACGAGGGTCTGGAGGCGCTCGACAGGTTCAACAGCATCATAATGACCAACTCGGAGGTCGTGCTGGACACGCAGCGCAAGGTGGACTTCGGCACACTAAACGTGGTGCAGCGGGTGGGCAAGCTGCTGGCAGAGGAAATGGCCAAGCTGAGCGGGCTGCTGAAGGAGCGCTTCTCATCGCTGGACGGAGCGGTGGTGGGCATGCAGAAGGAGGCGAACAAGAACATCAGCGGACTGCTGGACTCGGAGCTCACACAGGTGTGGCACCGCATCGAGATCATGGCCGGCGAGATCGGGCAGACCAGGTTGATGTTCGAAAAGATCCAGAACGTCACCGACAAGGCCAGCAACGACACGCTCATTACGATAATGGGACTCGGCAGCCGCGTGGAGGAGACCAAGAAGCACATGATTGACATGGACGGGAACCTCAACTATTTGCTGGGCAAGCTGACGCTCATGTCCTCCGAGTTCGCCAACATCAAGAAAGGTCTGGCCGAATCCCTCGAGAATCTGCGCAACTCCTTCCACGACCTCCACGCGCAGATGCCCACGGGTCCCGGCCCACACAACATCGACAAGAACACGTATCTGATGACCGACGTCAATCTGCTGCCCAAGCTCCATGCTGGGCCCGGCAGGGAGTAGAGCTGGAGCGACGGAGATGGAATTTGAACAGTAACCAATACTATAATCCTAACCATAGCGCTTAGGTCTGCCCACTAACATATACCCATCTAGTTGCGCCTTAAGCTGAAGCACTGCAAAACGTCGTTCAATAAAGATCGAATATTATGTACAAGATACGAAATGCTGTTTGGCCTCGCTATTAGATCGATCTGAAAGGCAAAATCCGGACGCGATACACTTTCATACGAACAATACACTTTTGCGGTTTACTCTTACGAACTAAAAGGAATTCCTGGCGATAATTTACATAATGTTAAGGTAACTAGTTAATATAAGGGTGTCGTTTCCGTTTACGTGCCCCACCGCTGTTCGCATCGCGAGTACTTGCACAGGATGTTGGCGAACGTCTCCACGTCGAAGTGGCGTCCACTGGGGTGCGTGTGGAACTCGGTGAAGCGCGCGTGCCAGGGCAGCAGGCCGTAGGTGCACGTTTGCCGGGCGAACACGATGCCCAGCTCCGGCTCCGGGGCCTCGAACCCGAGTCGCTTGCTCAGCATGTCGGTGATCTGCTCCGTCAGCGCTTCGCGCTTCTGCTTAAGTAGACTCTGCACCAATTCCGTCTCCCTGCCTTCGTACAACTCCCGGCAGACATCGGCGATCAGGGCATGGCCGTCGGAGGCGCTGATTTGATGGAGCTGAAAGACGCGGAAGCCGAAAAGTCAATTAGAAATTGATAAGGCGACGACTAGTTCCGGGAATCGATTACGTTGCTATACCCTTACAAAGGTTTTATTGGATACAAATGATGATTATGTTCTCAGCACAAAGCATGTTTTGTAAAAGAAGTTTGGCTTATGAAATAATCTTGTCTATGATGAAACTAAAGTATATATCGATGAAATATAACATATTTCACTATCATTCAACAATTTACACTAATAGTGTAGTAAGTATTCTCTAAGGGTATTTCCAACATGGTTCTAAAGTCCATTACTGTTTACGGCTTATCAGACGCCGCCACTCACCTGCAATTGAGGGGAATGTGAACCGTTCACATAACCATTTGACTTTTGTCCGTTTTTGGGCTGGCTCTCCAGTTTGCTGGGACTTGGACCGGGTGGCCACTTTAAGCAGCTGCCCGTGTCCCCGCTGGTTGACCGACACAGATCGGCCATGTCCACATAGCCGCTGCCTTTCGTGCGCCTGTCGTACAGGCTGACGTGTTTGATGCCCACGTCCAGGGCAAAGTCGAAGATCCTGCTCAGGAGCACCGCATCCACGCCGGCGTCCACGGGGGAGATAACCAGGACCAGATGCTGCGGCGTCTTGGTCAACTGGGAGCGGCACTCGGCGAGCACGCGCCGCTCGTGCGCCTCACGTGCCGTTCCGCTGCGCCAAAGGTCATATGACCGGATGACCAGTGCATTGAGCCGCTCTCGGAGCCGCCACATCAGTTCGTAGCCGCCAACCAGGAGCAGCAGGATCCTGCCGAGCAGCAGGCACAGCACCTCAATCATGTTGCGCAGGTCAGGGGGCGGTTTCTCGACCAGCCGTTGTCTCTTCTGCCAGGAATCCGCTCCTGTTGCTTCTTCGGTTCCCCGTCGCAGTGTACACAAGCGGACATAACCTGCAAATGGGTGGCGGACCTGGGATTAGGGCTTTCCAGAGGTGCCGGCTGCCTACCCACGCTCATTCAGGGTCACTTCGCTACCTGTTCAGTCACTTGGGAGGCGGGTGCATCTTGTTATCCAAGCGTAATCAAGTTTTAAGCGATGCGCTTCGCAAGAATAAGTAAAATACGTGTTCCTAAGTGAGACCAGGCGCCGGATCTCACAAAATACCAAGCAAGCATGTGATAATTCTTGAGCAGCTTTTAATTTAATAAATAAAATGTTCGCTTTAATTTTTTAATTAATATGCGAGACTGAGTATGTAGGGAACGACATTTTATTGGAAAACAACTGCATTGAGCAAATAATATGAACAAGATTAAAAAAAAAATTTACAGAACTGGAAATAGCGTCAATTTCTGAGGTTGCACTCTAGTAGACATGTAGCCTTTGAAATCAAAATTTAATTTTTTTGAATGCAAATCAAACAATTTTTATGCATAGTAAATCATTTAGGAATTAATTTATACTAGCTATGGCACTTAAATAGTAGTTTATAAATTTATACAACCATTTATAAATTTTTCATTTAAAAAATAAAATATCCGCTTCGATTTTTTAATTAATATGCTAGACTGAGTATGTAAGCCATATTTTATTGGAAAACATCTGCATAAAATAACAAGTTTCAAAAAATATTTTACTGAACTGAAAGTAGCGACAATTTCTGAGGATGCATTCTAGTACAAATGTAGCCTTTGAAATCCAAATAAAATAAATTGGTATGCATATCAAAAAAACCTTAATACATAGTAAATAGTTTGGAATTTACTTTGTATACTAGCTATGGCACTTATAAATTGTTTTATACAATTAAACAACCATTTCTTAAGTGTTAAATTGCTTAAGTAAATAATTACTTTTAGATTTTTTGCAGTCTACATAAGGGTTAAGTCGCTTGACTTTTTCCGCGAGCGCACGTCTGGTCACACCAAAAGCCACGCCAAGTTATTATTTTCGCCATTTCGCCGGTGTTCACCACTCAGCTTCTCGTCAGTTCTCGGAATACAATTGCAGATCCTTGCGAATTCATCAGCCACTTCAAAGGTGAGTAGTTCCTGCTTTTGCTTACAGCGTTCTTTTAAGCGGGGCTTTGCTATTTTTCGCAATTTCCTTTCTCCCATTCGCCGGCTGAAAGTGTCTGCGAAATTAACGGTTAACGGGGAGGGGTGGGTGGTGCTGGCACGAATTTGCCTGTGTGTATGTGTGTATGTGTGTGCTTGCAGGCTGTGGGTGTTTGAACACACACAACAACAACAGTGGAGAGAGCAAAAAGACAAGAGACAGCTGTGTGATGGCTATTTTTGTGTGATTCATGTTGTTTGTAAAATTAAATCTACATGGTGTATTTTTAACGATGATTTCACATCCGATTCCATGGCATAAAAATCAAACTGAATAATTGCCAGCAAGTGTATGCAAATTAACCCTTAGCAGCTGCCGTTGCGATTGTTAACCCCCGATAAGAAAAACTAACTACTCAGCTGTTGTGGCCATCTTTTGTTTTTGTTTCGCTGACTCACAGACACATAGTTTATATATGTACGTATATGTACATATATGTATGTAGTTTACGCAAGAGCAAACCCGTTCGCTTGTGTTTGTGCGGGAATGAGTCAAAAAGTTGGCCAAAACGCTTTTATCAGCGAATCGCGCTTGAAAATCGGCAGAGATTACCGCTCGCCTCGATTTCGGTGGAAAAAATAACACCTCGCCTTATAAGGTGGGCGATTTTCCTTCTACCATTTTCCCCCACCGGTAACTCGAGCTCACACACACACTCGCGCCGCTGGCATAACGGTTCCTCAGCTGCAGACATTTAATCTTCTTGGTTTCTAGTTTTTCGCATTTCTCCTTTGCTTGCTGCACGCAACAAACGCATCTGCCGCAAAAAAAACGCATCAAGACCACAAGGAGAACTAGTATCGCCAGGCGAAAGTTGAATCTCGGCTTACTTCCCCTCAGTTCCTCGGCGCCTCCCCCCCATCCCCCGGCTGCCGATGCATTTCCCACTCTAATTGCCAGCCATTTGTTTTAAGCTACTTAAAGACAAAAACAACGTCGCTGTTGCCGGTGCAATAAACCCATTGCACTGAGGCCAAAACAAAAACTGGCAAGCAAACGAAGTGGAAGTCTAAGCAGAGTCGAATTTTGCATACCCTTCTGCTGCTGTTCACAAAGAACTCATTTACATAGAGCTCTTTTATAGGCAAGATATGATTAAAGTAGTGTTTATGCTCACAATGGTGTAATAGTTCCATTATCATATTCTTGGAAACTTTTTAAATAGTAAAGATAACTCGGGGTTGTCAGAAGTAATTGATCGGTGAACCCCGCCTTATAGAGCTGATAAAACTATGGGATCGGCTGGCATTTCCCTCACCAAAGTCGCGCCACCCATTGCAAGGGTATCACGAAATCACAATCAAAGTGCTGTCTGCGCAACTCTCTCAGAGAGTTTTCCATTTTCCGCCTGGACCGCGAGCTTTCTCTGCTGCAAAAGTGCAAGATATCGCCGCAGCTTGCACAAAATCCTGCATGCCAGGCCAAAAGCGGTTATTAATGAAACACATTTTCATTGCCAGTCGGTGGCTGGCCCGAAATGGTCAAAAGCAGCGCCAAATAGCCCAACAAGGCAACGCAACTGCACAGTTAACAGCGGGGCTGTGCTAACAGAGTCCTGTTAAGTCCTGTTGAGTCCTTCGAGTTCGAAACCATACGATACGAATCGAATCATAACCGAGTCCCAATCGAATGCGAATCCGAGTGCGTGGGCGTGCGCTTCGTTTAGGGTGTGTTCTCCGTGTGTAATCGCATTTGTGTGTCATTTGGTTCTGTGCTTGGGCGGCAGTCACTTGACCCAGTTGGAGGTCCGCACAACTCTGAGGACCTCTTTTAATGTGCCAATATATTCGGGCCATACACTGCTGGATAGACACATCGCACGCCCCATGAGCAAGGAGTGGCCACGTCCCTTGGAAACCCGTTGAGTGGCTTGTATGGCTGCTGCTTCTACTGACTTGATTTCGTTTGGTTTGGTTTGGTGTGCTGTCAGTGTTGTGACCGCCGCTTGAGCTTCACGGGCATCCGCAGTCCACAAACGGAACTTACATAATGTGCTTGATTCGTATCTAGAGTGTTGAGCACCGGAAAAGCGCAGCCAAAACCACCTGCAAAATGTTCTCCTGCTGCCGATCGAATCCCAAGGCGGGCAAGAAGGAGAAGGATAAAGGGAACGCGGAGGAGGAGAACGAAGTACAGGCCACCGAAAAGGTGGAACCCCAGCTGAACGGCAAGCCAGGAACTCCGAAGGAGGAGCCACAACCTGTAAAGCCAGAAAAGGAGCCCCTGGAACCGGATAATCCCGAGGATAAACCCAGCACCCAGCCAAACACTGGTACTGACGCAACCCTAAGTATTTCCCCACCACCCCAGCTATTCCACTCGTTCTCCGGCTTTCGAGCTCAACAGCTGTCTCGGCTGCTGTTTGCTCTCCGGAACGAAGACCCGTATCCGGCCGGTTCTCCGCCGCCACTGCAATGCCACTGCAGCTGACCACAACTTGTGATTCCTTTCATTTCAATCCGAGTACTTCAAGCTGCCTTCAGTGGCCTTTTCTGTTTACTTTTGAGTTGTCTTTACTGTGCTTTCTCCTCGGTTTATTTTTGTGAATTTTAAACGAGTATTTACGGAATATCAAGGAATTGCGCCGATTCGCAGTTGATTAATGAGGAATATCTAATGACATTGCACACATATTTTTTGAGCACTTAGATCGTGCTCATCCATCAGATCGAACGTATAGTATAGAGTAGTGTTCCACCGCTTACGTGACGAATATAGAAACTCAAATGAAGGTCAGTCTTCCAACGTTTTAGGAAATATTCAGTAAATAATTGTAATTAGCCAAGAAAATTCGAGATTCTATAGATTTCTGTGTGCTCACGATGATAAATCAGAGGTAAGCAGTAAAAGATAACCACTCAATCTATCACTGACCATGACATCATAGTAAGTCACGGCAAGTGCTGTCTTTTAAATGCAATAAATGAACGTAATGAAGCCAGGAAGCGAGGTAAACAGAGAGCGAAGTGCAGTAATCAACTTAAGTATCGGCGCTTTCCTTGATGACCGTCTGTGTAATTCGAGCTTCATGTAGAGTAATCTTAAGCAACACTTCCACAGCCCAACCAACTCAGGCTGAAGCGGCTATCAAATCACCACCAGCAAATCCAGCAACAACACCAGCACCAGTTGCAGACGCAAAGACAGTTTCCGCACCCAAAGAACTGGAGCCACTGACCCGCTCCACGCACTCTTCCACATCCACGGCACCACCGGCTTCGATGACCAGCGGCGAGGCGGAGGAGGCTGATGAAGTGGTGGTGGCGGCCGTCACGCCGACCACACCGCCTCCACAGCCGCCGCCCACCAAGAGCTGCCTGTCCAGGCACAACTCCACACATCAGTCGATCAAGAAGAAGGTGAACATCAGCAACCGGGCGGAGATCATCGAGCCGGATCCACTGCCACTGCTTCTGCTGGCCAGCCAGAATCAGGGCTCCCTGCTGGACGACGACGAGGTGTTCTCCGACTCACTGCCTCCACCCAAGCGGGAGAGCATGTGTGCACCCTACATCGAGGGGGATGTCGTCTCGGAAACTCTGTTCTTTGCCCACGGATTGCCCTCCTGGTTCGACGACGAGCGCTTGAATGAAATGTATGCTTACTCGAGATCCTGTTCTGGTTTCGCTTAAACTGCGGCCAAGATATCCATCTAGTTTAGCTGAAACCAGAGCAGGCTGACCCTGCATTCCCTGCCACGCTTTGAACTGCTAGTATATCGTCTCCTCTGACCTCGTTCCATGTCCAGCGGCTGCATCGAGCCACCGGTCACGCCGGTGGGACGCGACGAGCTGGAGCTGAAGCGCCAGCGTCTCTACACGGAGCTCCTGCGGGCCGCTCATGCGGCTGTGGAGCATAGCGTGGCCGTGCGGGGTATGCGAGCTTCGATAGAGTCCGATTCATTTGTATTTTTCGATCTCAGCAGTTTTTTAAGCGGATGCTTGACTTTCACTTTATGTTTTCGCCGTCAGGAAGTTTTATTAGTCGAGTGATTTACTTAACTTTCTGATGGCCAATAAGTTTGCAAGTCAAGTGTTTCTGTTTAAAGGTTCAACTTAGTTCTTCTCTTTTGATTTTTCGTTGTCTTGTGCCGTTTTTGCATGTGGTTTATTACTTTCACTCGTTGGAATTAGCTCTTTTGCATAATGAATTTATAAGTATTAAGCGCACCAGTTCATCACCATCCACAAGCTCGCGATGAGAGATTATTCCTCTCGAGACGCCTTAGTTTATATCGCCTTTTTGTCAGATATTATGAACGCACGATTCACTGGGGTTTATCACGCCGAAACATCATCTCACTCAAGTTACTTTCATTATAAACTCAGTGTTATTTGAATAATAGGAAATAATTGTCAAGCAAACTGACCGTTTTCCGTTCTCTTTCGCGCCATTCTGGTTCAGATAACGAGCCGGAAGCCAAGCCCTCGGCCGCCGTCGACCACTTGGAGAGCATTTGCGAGCGACTGGAGACCCTCGTCGACCGATTGGAACGCACTCTAACAGCGCCACAGCCCATAGAACTGCCCACGCCCACTCTCCCGCCCCCACCAGCCGAAGAAGCAGACGTTGAGGAAGCTCTTCCAGTTTTAGAAAAAGCAGAAACACCACCTCCACCGCCGTCGCCGCCCAGCAGCAACATGAGTGTCGCCGGATTCGAGGACATTGTGGCGGGTCCGCTGAGCCAATACCTATCCCTCTCCGCCAAAATTGGCGGCGATGTGGCGCAGCATGCGGAGCTCGTAAAGAGCGCCTTTGGGTGAGTCAGTCTGGATGAGTCATCCGTGCGAAAAGTGAAATAATGTCATCGTTAAATCCCCGAACAGCTCCCAACTGCAGTACGTGACGCTGGCCACTCAGATTGCCCAGCCGGCGCAGCCCAAGCAGGCGGAGCTCCTGAAGCCGACCTCGACGCAGATCAGCGCCATCCAGGACTTCCGCGAGAAGCACCGCTCCTCGCCCTTCTTCAACCACCTGTCGGCCATCAGCGAAAGCATTCCCGCCTTGGGCTGGGTGTGCGTGGAGAAGACCCCGGGTCCCTATGTCAAGGAGATGAACGACGCCGGCCAGTTCTACACGAACCGCGTGCTCAAGGAGTGGAAGGAGAAGGATGTCAAGCATGTGGAGTGGGCCCGCGCCTGGGTGCAGACGCTCACCGAACTGCAGGCCTACATCCGGCAGTACCACACCACGGGCTTGGTGTGGTCCGGCAAGGGAGCTGCACCCGCCGGAGGTGCCCCGCCACCACCGCCACCCGGTGGTCTGCCCCCACCGCCGCCCATGCTGGATCTGAGCGCCCTCAAACTGGACAGCGCTGGAGATGATCGCAGCGCCCTATTCGCCCAGATCAACCAGGGTGCCGACATTACCAAGGGTGAGCCACAGCTGCAAATATGGTTTAGTGCTCTCATAGTGACAAAATGTATATTTTGATACACCCCCAGGCTTGAAGAAGGTCACTGGCGACATGCAGACCCACAAAAATCCATCTCTGCGCACCGGACCGGCTCCGTTCAAATCGCCAGCCCAATCGGGCGGCAGCCAGGCCGTTGCTGCTCCATCTGCGCAAGCCAAGGCGCCCGTTTTCGAGCGCGACGGAAAGAAGTGGATCATCGAGTACCAGAAGAACAACACCGGTCTGCTGGTGGAGAACGCCGAGATGAACAACGTGGTGTACGTGTTCCGGTGCGAGGGATCCACTCTGACCGTCAAGGGCAAGGTGAACAACATCGTCTTCGACTCCTGCAAGAAGTGCTCCCTGCTGTTCGACTCCGTGGTGGCCTCCGTGGAGTTTGTCAACTGCCAGAGCGTGCAGATGCAGGTGCTCGGCTCGGTGCCGACGGTTTCGATCGACAAGACCGACGGATGCCAGATGTATCTGTCCAAGGACTCGCTGGGCGTGGAGATCGTCAACTCCAAGTCCTCGGAGATGAACATCCTGTTGCCCGACGACAGCGGCGATTATGTGAGTTTAAGATAGGTTTCTCTTCTTTTCAGTTACTCATGTATGTTCGTTTGATTTCCAGACCGAGTTGGCTTTACCGGAGCAGTATAAGACCACGATTGCCGGCAAGACCCTCAAGACTGTGTGCGTGGACAGCCTCGGCTAATGCGGTTCCCGTGCTCGGGAATCCAGTTCGTTGCTTTTCCAACTGTCATCAGCAGCAAGCATTAGCCAGTCAGCAATCATAATTGTATTTAATCTAAGTGCAAAGTTTTCGTAATTCAGAGATTTTTAGATCAAACTCTTCGTATTGATGATGTTGCCAAACTTTGCTGTCCACTGGCTTGTGAAAAGTATTTATATAATTTATTTCGATGGAAAAGCGATGGCCACAAAACCGAACCCAATGTATTTATATCGAGAGTGTGTAATGAGGAACTGAGCACGAAATTCGATCTTTTTGAGCAGACTCTACTCGATCATCAGATGTAACTCCTTTTTATATTCTATTTAATAAAATTTAAACTTTTTTATCAGATTATTGTGGCTGTAACCCATTGGGGGTGTTTCAAAAAAGGATAATTACATTCCATACTTTTTCTATACCTCCTAAGCGTTTATTATTGCATACAATCGAAAACTTCACTTTCATCCGATCGTACTTTTATTCTCTATTTAAACAAGGTGCTAGCATTTTTTATCAGATAAAAAAATGAGAACTTGATTTATTGCTACGTACATTTACAATTTCTTTAATGAAGCCGAGCTCAGAATGCGGGGGTCAGGGATTGGTAGGGAATGGCTGGTGGCTAATACTAGGGCCCTAGATCTTCTTGTACTCGATGCGCTCCACCTTGACCTCGTCGCCGATCAGTTGGTACACGTACGTGACCACCGTGGTGCTCTGGATGTCCATCAGCACGAACGAGGGCACCACATTGGTGTCCAGTGGGTTGAAGGCGCCCGTGGCCGATCCCGGATTGATGTAGAACTTGTTCCCGTGCTCGTAGGCCTCGAACTTGTACGTGTGCCCCGTGATCAGGATGTCCACGTCCAGTTGCCGCTGGATGAGGGCCAGTGCCTCCGGGTCTCCCCGCGGAACCACCTGGTGGCCGTGGCACAGCCCGATCCGGAACTGGCCGACGGTGACCACCTTCTGCTCCGGATACGTCAGGTTCTCGTCGAAGTCGCCACGCACTATGTGCACATCATTGGCCAGGGACTTCAGGTAGTCGTAGGACTCCTTGGTGCAGATGTTCCCGGTGGCCAGGATGTGATGGATGCGGCCCGGCACCAGCAGTTTCTTGAACTTGGCCGGCAGGCTGCTGCACCGGTGCGGGATGTGCAGGTCGCCGAGTACCAGAACGAGCATGGTGTCCTTTGTGAAGCTTTGTTGTGTTTCCCAAAAGAATTGTGAAACGCCCAGCGAATCAAACGATTGGTGGCAGCGATAACGATAGCGGATCAATCGAAGGCGTTTGGTGGTGACACCGTTTTGTATTCAATACAAAATATTGTGCGTATGAACATTGAGGTACCCTACCGCGAGTATCGACTGGTGCGCATCTCTAGCGATAACATTGCCGGCGAAAATGGAAGCGGATCAAGCAGCAAGCAAAGAAGGTATTTGTTATGAGCCAGAATCGAGTGAAAACAATGGCTTATGAACGCACATTTCAGCCGAATCATGCATCGACCTCCTGGTGATCGTGCTGGACACGAACCCCTCGCAGCACATCGTGCGCCAGAACCCGCAGAACCTCACCCAAATCCTGGAGGCGGTGATTGCCTTCGGGAATGCGCACCTGATGCAGAAGGCCCAGAACAAACTGGCTGTGGTCTCCTGCTCCCATCATGCCACGTGAGTAGAGGCTGCCACATATGAGCATCACCTAATGGTTCTTCCGTTACAGAAACTTCCTGTATCCGCTGCCCAAACGGCAAGTGGAGCTGCGCCAAGTGGATGGACAGTACGAGGCCTTTAGTCTGGTGGAGAAGACGGTGAAGCAGCAGCTGGGCAGCATCCTGATGAACGCTCCCCGGCTCAGTGCTCCTTGTGAGAGTCTCCTGGCCGGCAGCATGTCCATGGCGCTGTGCTACATATCCAGGGTAGAGAAAATCTAAAGAGTAAACCCGGAGCTACCAAATCTAACCCAAAATACTCCTCTACAGCTCCAGAGGAATGTGGCTCCGGGCGTCAAGATGCATTCCCGCATCCTGGTCCTCACCGGCAGCAACGAGTGCGCCTCGCAGTACATGACGTTCATGAACGTCTTCTTCACCGCCCAGAAACTGGGCATCACGATCGATACCTGCGCCCTGGACAAGACGCTCAGTTTGCTCCAGCAAGGCTGTGATATTACCTCCGGCCAGTTCCTCAAGGTCACCCAGTTGGATGGCCTGCTGCAGTACCTCTTGTGGGTCTTCCTGCCCGCCCCGCAGATCCGCCACAAGTTGGTCCTGCCGCCACCGCCCAAGGTGGACTATCGCGCCTCCTGCTTCTGCCATCGTGAGCTCATCGACATCGGCTACGTCTGCTCGGTTTGCCTGTCGGTCTTCTGCAAGTACAGTCCCATATGCACCACTTGCCAGTAAGTATAATTTCAAGTTTAATAAACTAGAACTATACTTACATACATTTTATTCTTTGCAGCACCATTTTCAAGAATCCCGGTCCTCTGCCCATTAAGGGTAAAAAGAAAAAGAAGACCGACAAGCAAATGTAAATGCAGCAGTAGAAGATACTGGTTACCAACGGAAGCAGTATGTTAAATATAAAGGTACTTTTTAATTTACAACTCTAATTATTTATTGGGGCAACAGCTATATAGTCTTATGAATCTGACAATTCAGATACCATTTAATCACTAATTTCTGGTTATTTTACTAAAGTACATAGGCCCAAAGTTGGCCGGCAAGTAGGGCACCACCATCTGTCCGTACTTGAGTCCCTTTGGGTGCTCGAACTTGAAGACATCGCTGAAGAGCGCCGTGTGCCGACTCAGATCCTTGATGGTGGCCGTGATGCCGTACTCAGTAAATACCTTTTGCAGAGCCATGTGCACAACACCATCGTTCTGGATGGGCGACAACGAGCAGGTGGAGTACACCAAGCTGCCACCGGGTCGCAGGAGACGCAAGCAGTTGGCCAGGATGCCTGCCTGGAGCTCTGGGATGCGCAGGCGCTCCTTTACGCGCGTCGGCTTGAAGATATTGTTGTCCTGCTCGTTGAGCACATGGCGATCCGTGGTGCAGGGCACGTCGACCAGGATCTTGTCGAACTGCTCGTACTGGTCCAGATTGCGGGCATCACTCTGGCTGAAGATGAGGCGCTTGCCCGCCCAGCGCTCCTTGTAGTCGAACAGGTACTCCTGCATCACCTTGCGCAGCTTATTTAGGCGGGACTCTTGGATGTCATTGCAGACCAGGTGATCCAAGTGCAGCGTCTGCAGCATAAGCAGGGACTTGCCGCCTGGAGAGGCACAGGCATCGAGCACACGCTCACCAGGCTGCACCTGCAGGAAAAGAGGCGGCAAAGTGGAGGCACCATCCATCATGAAGTGGGAGAGTACGCCGGTCATGCACTTCTTGGGTCCCTTGAAGTCCGAGCAGTTGCCCATTTCATATGTGTACAGGGATAGATGCTCGGGGTAGTGAAAGGAAGCCTCTTGCTCAATGGCGAGTGGGAAATCGGCGCTGGTTTGGTAGTACTTGTAGTGCTCCGACTCGGCCACCCAGTCCTCCATGCCCTTGATGCTGTGGGCGGGCATGTACTCGTACAGTCCGCCTGTGCCGAACTGGGGATCCACCAAGCGATGCTCGTCCAGCTTCACATCCTCCTCCAAAGCCTTCGTCAGACTCTGTTTAAAGGGATTGTTCACTTGCTCCGTTTGCTGCGTTTCCTGAATGTTGTCAAACTTCAGTTCCAGCGGCAGTTGCGCGGATGCACCATCCTCCGGCGAGCTCGGGTATATAGAGGCCACCTCGCGTTCCTGCTGTTTCCGCAGCAGTGCATCCAGTTTACCCTCGATTTCATGGCGGGATTTGCCCTGTTCCGGCACCGTCTCCGTGCTGTCCTTGAGGCGATCCTGTGCCAGGTTGATCAGGGACTTCATGTTGATGGCTCCATCTGACTCCAGCATGCCGCACGTCTGCTCCGTGTCCCCGAAATTGTTCACCAGGGCGACGTACTTGTGCCTCGTGAGCAGCGCCGCCCGCATGTTCTTCCACCGGCTGCCGTAGACACTGCCGTAGAAATCATCGAAGTTCTCCAGCGCCCGGTCGCAGTTGTTCTTCCGGTTCTGCAGCACATTCCATCGCTTCTTGGCGCCGCTCTTACACCGCCTGGACAGCAAACAAATGCTCCGCACCTTCAACATTTTGCGCAATGCGTTGAAACCGGCAAAGGCAAACTGATTACATGAAATCATATGTTTCTGCGCGACTATCGACTATCGATAGTTGACTGTCTTTTGGCGGCCCTGGTTATCGGAGTTCAAAGTGTGATAAGCGAAAGGTATGTTGGTTCTTAGATGTTACAATCCATTTCACAGCTGTAAAGTTTGTTATGAGTTTTGATCACCATATATCCAACAAATTCCATTTCGAACATTTCTCCTGTTTTTAGGCGCGTTTGTTGTACACCTACATATCTGTAACCAAATGCTCTGAGATTCCGTGGAATGGCTAAATATAAACAGGGAAAATTGGGTCATTCACCTAGTATTTCCATTGAAATTGAGGGTGACACCCATTCGCCCTTCCCCACCAGAATTTGTTTAAAAACCCCCATGCATCCACTAAGACGTCGCTTTATTTGTAGACAACTTTTGAAATCAAGAGTGTTAAGTACATTAGGCGGGCTGAAGTGTTTATCCGTAATGGATACGGCTACTAACTATTGGTTACAGCGATCTAAAAACTACAGTGCACACCCCAAATAGAGAACGCATGCAAACAGCGCTCCAATCCGAACATAAATCTTCTCGAAAATATCTCCAATAGGTTCCCCATTCCGGGTGGGCATTGTACAATTGTAATTGGTATTTACAGTCCAGCATTGACCATTCCACTTGGAACTGGCTGCATCCAAAAGTTATCTGAATCAGCAGCAGTTCGTCGAGTAATTTAGGCAGAGGAATCGGGGCGAGATTGTGGGCTTAGAGCTTAGGGCTTAGTGGGGAGCTCCTTCAACGGAGTCTTCTCGTCCTTGGCCTCGGGATCCTTGGGTGTACCGGCCTTGTTCCACGGCTGCTCGCTGCCGGATCCCAAGAAGACGAACACCAAGAATTCCAAGGCGAACAGCACGATGGTCACTCCGAAGATGATGCGCCAGGCACCAATGTTTTGCTGAAGGAATGAAAGATTTAAGATATTGGCGAGCATAACCGTGCATCTGGTTACTTACATTTCCCTTGGTTACGAATCCCACGAAGAGGGGCACCACAATGCCAGGTAAAGTAGCCGCCGTGTTGGTCAGAGCCACCAGGGTGCCGGCGAAGTTGGGCGCGATGTCGATGTGGTTGGACAGGAAGCCGGAGAACATGGAGCCCATGGCCACTATGCCCACGGACATGACCGACACCGCCTCATAGTGACGGCAGCCGATGTAGCAGAGGACCAGCAGACAAACTCCGGGGATCAGGGTGCAAATGGAGGTGGCCGTCTTGCGGGCCACAGTGGTGGTAATCTTGCCTAGAACGCAATTGAAGGTAATTACAAAATCTGACTTTGAGAGATTGAATGAGGTGTCCGACTTACCCTTGGCCTGCAGGCTGTCCAGGAGCTTGCCCAGGCAGATGCTGAAGATGATCATGGGGAAGTAGGGCAGAGCACTGAGGGCCGCATTGCTGGCCACGTTGAACTTGAGCACCTGCTTCATGTAGAAGGGAATCTCGATGAGGAACATGTACCAGCCGAAGTTGCTGCAGGTGTGGGCGATGAGGATGGCCCAGAAGGGCACGGAGGTGAAGACCTTGCCCCATGGCACCGATGGGTGGTGCTCCGTCTTCTGTTCGGTGCCCAGCGAGCTGGTGATCATTTGGCGCTCCTCCAGGCTGATGAAGCGCTGCTTCTTGGGATTATCCTGGACCAGAATGATCCACAGTATCATCCAGATGCAGCTGAGGCTGCCCATTACATAGAACACCGACTCCCAGCCCCATTGGGCGGAGCACACTCCGGCCAGGAGGATGGAAAGAGCCGTGCCCGCAGACGTGCCCACATAGATGATGGTGGACATGACCATGCGCTCGGTGGGCGGGGCCCAGGAGGCGATCATCACGTGCATGGCCGGGAAGGAGGCTCCGCCGCCGACGCCCTCGAGCACTCGCATCAGAATCAGACCACCGTAATGCAGTTCGGTGAACACGGGCGTAAGCAGGGTGCACACCACGTTGATGGCCACCGAGAAGAGCATCACCCACTTGGCGGAGAAGTTCTCGGCCACGTGAGCCAGCGGAATCTGCGACACCAAGTAGCCCCAGAAGTAGCAGCTCAGCAGGGTGCCCTGCAGGGGCTCGTTCCAGTCGAAGGGTCCGTCCTCCACCTTAGCCGTCACATTGGAGGCTCCACCCGGCGGGTTGCACTCCTCCACCAGCGACACTTGCGAGGCGTTCGAGAGGGTAACGCTGCCATGTCCACCCCCGCCTCCGTGGGCCTTAATGGCCGTGTGGTTCAACATGGCCACCATGGCCACGCTGAGATTCACCTTCAGGCCGTACACAATGGCCATGCCGATGGACCCCAGGAGGGCCAGCACATAGCGGGCGGGCACGAGTTCTGGAAAGTAGATGGTAAGCCATTTAGAAATCTTTGTTACTTAGTTCGTTCATTTCGGTCAATGAAAATGCAATTCAATATAAGGGAGCCGCTGGTTCGCTTGACGAGTCAATTTGATTAATGCCAATGATATTCATATCGGCCAATTTAGTTCCTGCTCCACTATTTCCATTGGCAATGACGTGGAACGCCAAACGACGCCATTTAGCAGGTTAAGAAATTGGCTATACTCGTTACTTGTAGTGTTAAAGGGTATACTAGCTTCGTTGAAAAGCATGTGACATGCAGGAGGAAGCGTTTTCCTTTGACCGGAATCACTAGTTAAGTCTGTGTGCCATGTCCGTCCGTCTGTCTGTCCGTATGAACGCTCCACTAGCTGAGTAATGGGTATCTAATAGTCGTGACAGCGTTCCCTGTTGTATTTGAATTGAAAGGAAGGAAGGGCAGACATCTGAAGACATTGGTGGTAATCCTTTACCATTAAGGTATTTATAGGGACGTGACACCACCTGGGTGCTCAGTGCCCAATCACCTGGAGACGGAGACCCACGAGTTCCACATGGAGCAGTCACTGATAACCGGCGGTTGGGTAGGGTCAGGATAGGGCGCCGCCGCACGCGCATTGATATAAGCCACCCCTTTGGGAGTCGGCGGGGGGGTCAATCATGTCCAGCAATTATATGGGCGCGTTGCGATAACGAGGGGCATAAATTTGTCGTCTGTGTTTTCAATTTCACTTTCATGGCTTTTCGAGCTGGCAACGCGATTATTTATATCTGCTAATTGTGCCGTCGATACTGGGCAATTACTCCCTCAATGTCTTAGGATATACCCTTTCTTTGAGACTCTTAAATATTTTATTCATTCTATTAACCAATCATTTGGTGGAAAACAAAAGGCTGTGATTTCTAAAGAAATATATCTGCTGATTAAGATAATTCTGTAAGAGTATCCTTTCTTCGTTGGGACTTTCTTTTTCGGTACTTTCTTAATCTCTATTTGTTTAAAGTCAAATGCTGCAGAGCACCAATACGTTTCAGATGTTCTGTGTGCATAAATTCCCCCAGACTTCCAGACTAATTTGATTGTTTGATTAGCTGCGTGGTGGTAAAGCTCAAGTGCTTGTTAATCTATAGAGGGCTAAAATAAGATCGTTCCCAACAACGCTTTCATCTAATATGCTCAAAAGAAATATATTTGTATATCCTCTGAAAGATTCAAATTATGTGAGATCTTTGTTGGTCATACAATGCGTTCGTCTTACAATAATATTTTCAAATAAACAATTGATAATTCATGAAGTATTATATACAATATTTCACCACAAATATTTCATGCAAGTGTGATGCAATATAAGCATTCTACAGTGAAAAAATGTAATTTGTAAATAGTTAACTCTGTGGAACTGTGTACTTTTTTATATATAACTTCAGTTTGGTTCTTTGACAATTATAAGGTCAACTTTAAGATACTCATATCCAAAAACTAGAACTTCTTTGCAAACGCCGCATAAGAATTTCGCGTAGATTGATTAGAGTAAACACTATTATTTACCCCATTCAAAAGCTTGGCAAACTTTCGCTTTTGTTGGGATAGGTAGACGAATTTCAAGAATGTCGCGTTTGTTTGGGATACGCATACAAATTGGCTATACAACATATTCGGCTGCCAATATTGTTTATATCTATGACTTCCATTTGACCTTGTCCGGACATTACTACCCGGGCATAAAAACGCCAAAAACAAATCAAATATGCCGCGTGGCGTGGGCGGCGGTCTAAAAAAAGCCACAGCAACCTAACAACATAAAGGATGTGGCACACACACACACACACAATCCCACTGGGGACAAGGAAGATTTCTGGAACGCACGCACACGAACGACCTTTGGAGGTCAAATTTGTATCTTTTATCAGTATATATCAGCGTCTTGGCCCAGAGAGGCCACCCACTTGTTGCACCGCATGTTGCATGCTGCACTGCAGTGGTGCAATTTCGAAACAGCTGGCTTAGATTTCCAAGCCACAACTTACTGCCCAGTATGCTGCCTCTGGCGGGCACTTCGTCCGTCATCTTGGGTATTCCGGGGATATAGGGGCCTTACTGCAGCTGGCGAATGCTAATGGGTTCTTTAAACAGATTGAGATATATTCTCAGGCGTCGAAACCGAACCGAAATGAGACGAAACGAAACGAATCCGAGTCCGAAATCAAAGTCCGCGTGCGATTGCCTCGAAAGTTGCTCACCAACTGAAGCGGCTAGCTGGAATACTCTTTGATTTTGTGCGTCGTCCCCAAAAAACGAAATTCTCGTTTCGCGGCGGTGTGCGTGTGTATCTGTGTTTCTGTGCTTCTGTGTTTCTGGGCTTCCGACCAAGTGCTTGTGGTGGTGGGTCCCGAGTTTTGGGATCTTGTTCTCCGCCGGCGAACGAACCACCGAGTAACTTGGCCTGCCTGCCTGTCGTTTGGCGCGTATCTTTGTGGCTTCGTGTCTTGGGGTTCGGAAATGGTTGATGATGTTCCCCCCTCCCGGACCTCAAATGCCTCATTCAACACGCGCCACACCCGTCGTTCAATTTCGTGTGTCGCACTTTCAATTGCATCCTGGCCCTTAGACACCGCGGGTTCGAGTCCGCGCTGGGTTGCTGTCGCGGGAAAGTTGGCTTTTTCGAATGCGCCCACGCACTTAACTTGGCCAGCATACCAATGGTCGACTCCCGTGTTGGAGCCCATGTCGAAAGACTGCCGACGAAGGGGAAATAGCCATTAAAACAGCTTATTTATGAGCCAAGTCGTCTGAATTTGAATTCGCTGTTGATCAGCTTTTGGGGCTACTTGCTTTGAATTGCCTTTTTGAATTCAGAAATGTATTAAGTGAAGTTCTGCAAACATTCAGTTACTTTCTACCTGTACTTTATGGCAATGCTTTATATAATCTTGCGCCTTACTCAACAGCAAAACAAAACCGCCCAGATACAATTCCCTCTACAGGTGGGCAAAACGAAGCAATCCGTATATAAAGCGCCTACTTAACATGCAAAACGCGTGCATGAAATTAGTATAAATTTGGGGAGACGATCTAGACCCAATGGCCCATCAAGCAAGCCCAATGTATCAATTATATTTATATGAATGTATATATATTTGAATATTATAAGAATTATATAGTATTGTTTCGATGAATTGAAGTGAATTTCCTATTTGACTGGCTAATTAACGCCGATCCTACAACTTCTGCAGCAGATTGATCTCATGATAAGAGGTGCGAAATCGTGCTGCCCGTGGGGGAAGCGCTGGAGCAAAAGCTTCCTATTGTTTAGCTATATTAGTTTTCAGTTATATTCATGGGGAAATCAGCTTTAAACGCATTCATTAAGACTGCTCCTTGCCTCGTTGGCCAGCATGTTTTGCTTTCTGGTCATTTGCTGATGAGATACGCAAATGTTCCTTCTCTTTCCAAAACCATGCCACAATCTTCAGGCTCCACTGCTCCTGCACTCCATACATATTAATGCCCGCTTTTCATACCTATTTAGTTTTTCCCGCCATATGGCAACAATTTGGCATACAAAAGGCATATAATCTGGGACTAAAGAAAGACTTTCCAGCTAAGTTTGATTTTATAACTTAAATAAAAAATAAACTTGCATTCAATGCAAGCTTATAACTAATATGAAGGGCATGCCGTAGTCATTATAATGATGAAACCCCATCGATCCGCTCTTAAATAAATAAAAAGCGGAGGCCTCGTGTCAAACGCATTTGGTTATCTGGAGCCCAGCTTCGTAACTCGCAGTGTTTTGTTTATTTGCCTTACTGTTTATGGTGTGTGTTCCATTGTTTATGGCCATTTGGGGCTCTGTTTGCTCAAAGTTGGACCTCCTCTGGCGTCCGGAGCAGAACTTTGTGTGCCCTTTGCAGTGGCCACAATGGAGGCTTCACGCTTTTCTAGTTTTCCAGTTTGCCAGTTTGCCAGCTTTTCCGGACATGCAGCACTTTAATGGGGATTCGCATGGAACATTAAAGAAGTAGAATATACTGGGCCTGCTGATGATGAAACCCATACGAATTGCGTTGGATGTCAACGCGTGTGCGAAGGCCAATTGGTTTTTATTAAATTTTTGGCACACACTTCGCTTGAGAGTCTAATTGTTAATTGGCGGCCTTCATTGAATTGCCTCCCAATTTCCCATTACTTAACTTTCCTTCCAAACTTTCGTCTGCGATTCGGTTGGCAACCCACTCTACATAGATGCGGAAAATGATTTTGATGACTTTTTCATTGAGTGGCGGTTACTGCGCAGCTGAAAACACAAATTCCCCTAATTGTAACTGATGGCGGTGGCTGTAAGCTTTAAATTGACACATTTCTTTGATTCGATATGGGTGGGAAAAGTGCTCGAGCCGCCCATTTTTATTGAAATTTCTATCATTGGGAATTGGTTTGGCCAATTGGTTTCCAGGTCAATGGACTGACACCTCCTCCGCGTGAAACTTAGATCTCAAAACTGCCCATTCATCCAATTTTGTTTGGTTTTCAAACCAAAGACGTGTTTTATTTAATCGTAAATCAGTTGCGTGTAAATAAATGTATCTTCAAACTAAGCTCGCGCAAAGAACTTAGGGCGTAAATCAAAGGCCAAATATTCAGAGACCCAAAGGAGTGAGGAAAGTATACAATATTAATGTTAATATTAAAGTTGAGTGTTCATATATATGTATTTTGGATTGTATTGTATACACACACACATATTCTAATGCATTTCAAGTACTCCTCGTCGAGTGTAGCTCTGTATAATAATAATAATAGTAATATATAATAATTTATTTTACCATATTCATAGTACATATGTATGTATATTTGATTATTACCAAAAAACAGTCAGACAATTTCATTCAAATTAAAGAGACGCCTCTCCGTCGTCGGCATAGAATATTTTGAATATTTATGCCCTGAGCCATTTTTTAATTTCGACAAAATGTTTGCATATTCGCATATTGTATACGTATTATATATATTTATATATATTTTATTACCAACATATTAGCTGCGCATATTCGCTATATATACGGTTAAAATTCTCATCGTCCATTGTCAGATCGTTTGTCCCCAAGTCGGCGAGGGTCCTTAAAAAGTGTAGTTCGAAATGTGATGGCTTCAAATAACATCAAAAATATTTTGCTTTTGCTTTTGCTTTGGCTTTGGCTTTATCTTCAGTTTAGATTAAATTAAAGCGATTAGAGGAGCATTGTTGCTGCTGAGCTCGATTAAGATTGATATATAGTTGTATATGCTTTCATATATATATATATGTACGTTCTCCTCTCGATTTTGTACTAGTCGGGAAGCCTCTAGTTCGATAAGTATTACACAAGTAGATACAGATAGTTGCGGACTCCAGTAGTTGTACCTTAGTTGCCATAGACACCGATTTCTTACAGGGATTACAGTGGCGTGGATATAGATTCGGTTTAGTTCGGTGTGGATTCCGTGGGTGGAGATCCTAAACACTGATTGATTATGTTCCTGACGCACCACACGAGTGTAACACACATGCATGTAACAATAATTATATTCTTGTTAGTTGGTTTAAAAGTGAAGTTCTACACAAAAATTGCACACGAGTTGACCTTGACACTAGCTCATTACCATAATTGAATTAGAAATTGAAGTTTGCATTTTTCATTTTCATTTTGGTTTTGGTTTCTTGGATTATGTTAAAAAAAACGAGAAATTCTCTTCGTGGGGCCTGTGGCTATTATTTAAGTACTACTAGACTATCCTCGCTTGGCATCCTTGGATCCTTAGAAGTACTTCTCGCCATTATAGCTGGATCCGCGTTCGGCCACCGGCTCGTTCATGAACTGGCTCTGGCTCACCGAGCGCTTCTTCTTGGCCACCATGTAGCGCTGCTTCGAGGAGCCGAATCCTGGAGGGATTATTGAACAGTTTAGAACACTTCCACCCATCCTACATCCGCCTTCTCAGTCCCGACTTACGGCTATTCACCCCGCTGTACTTGTGCTGCCGCGGCACGTAGTCGTACTTGGGCATCGCCTGGTTCTGGTTTTGGTTCTGGTTCTGATTCTGGTTGTCCAGCGGCACTCCGGCGCCGTAGTAGTCCGTCTGCACGGGCACATCGAACCAGCTGCCGGCGGGCACGTAGTCCAGGTCATCGGCGGCGATCATGGGCACTGGCCCGGAGCTCTCCACATCGCCCTCCTTGCGCGCCCGCTCTCCGGCCTCCACGAGGGCCACCAGGGCCAGCATGTCGGCGGGGTTCAGCTGGGTGTCGCGTTTCAGTCTGGGATTGGAGGAGCAGTATGATTTTCCATATCCCAATACATAGGGTATGCAATATTACGTATACGCGATGTTGCCACTTCACTCACCGCATGTCGTTGAATCGCCGGTACTTGTTGAGGCTGATACCCTCGCCGTTGTAGCCACTGCTCGCTCCATTGGCGCCGGGAGTGGCCAGGTTGTAGTACATGCCCCGCTTGCTGCGGTCGTCCAGGTTGTAGTTCCGGTTGGCATAGGTCAGCGGCACCGAGAGGGGAATGCTCTCCAGGTAGGCCTCGGCATTCAACAGGTTCTGCAGGTTGTCGTAGGCCTTGTTGCGCGCACTCGAGCCGCTCACTGAAAGGGATTAGTTAGTATTGGTCAGTGGTAATGGATGTGGGACGCACCTCTGCGCTCGGGCAGGTAGTCATCGAGCTCCTGGAGATCCCGCTCGCCGTAGCTGACGGGAACGGCGGCCTCGTAGTCGTCGGCCCAGACGCCGCTGGGCACATCGCTGCCGTAGTCGCTGGAGGCGACGGAGTACGGGTTGTACTCGTAGTTGATGCCCCGCTTGCGCATCGTGGAGCTGGCCACCGCCTCCTCCAGGGCGGACGGCTCCTCCTGCAGCTGCTGCTGGCTGTTCTGGGCGGCGGCCGCCACCGCGGCCAGGATCTCCTCGTTGGAGGGCAGCGCGTAGACACCGGACGGCACCTGCTGCTGCTGCTGCTGGCTGGAAATCGGAATGGGGCTGTTCCGGGCCGACGGGGCGTTGCTGAAGGAAGCGGGCACAATTTCCGGACTCGACTTCTTGTCCGCCGTGGGCACGGCACTCGCCTCCTCGGCGCGTTTCGCTGTTTGCGAGATTGGGAGTGGGTCGTAACGCAAATTGAAAATGAAATTGAAATTGAAATTTACCAGCGCCCGCTGCTCTGGGCCACGCGCATTCTCCATTTTCCATTCCCATATTCCATTTCCCACTTACCACTTACCACTGCCCATTTGCCACTTGCCACTTGCCCATTTCGCCCGTGGCTGATTCAATAAATTCGCATCCCCGCAGCCGAGAAGTGACCGCAAAACCAATTAGCCGCCGTCCGCAGAACGAGTACCGAGTACCATAATTGTTTTATACGCCCGAGCATATTTCTCGGTCTGGGCTAATTGCTTTTGGCGCCCTGACAGCCTGCTTTATGTCTAGTTTATCCCCGCCAATATGCCCCATGTAATCCCCAGGACTGACCTTATTAATCCTAATCGCATTGCCATCCCACTGGCATCCAATCGAAAAAAAGGGGTTCTTTGCGCAACAGTTGGCCCGCTAATTGGCCGGGTTTTAACATCTCGCATCGGCTGATAACTTTAATCGAGCGCTGGCCGCCGCCAATTAGGATGCAGTTAGCACCTGACATGAGCCCTCCTCATGGCCGGTTATTCCAACTTCCATCTCCAAACCAATCCCGAGTTTAGTTGCCTTATAGCCACCTGGGTCGTGACAATAAACTCGTTAAACTCGGAATTGGATGAGGCATTTCGCAGGGCGCTGCGAATCTCTGTACCTGTTCTCGATTTCTCCATGTATAGCTTATCTCTACCATTATCGAAAGTGAGATATCGCATATATAGTGGAGTGGAGTGTAGTTGAGTGGAATAGATACCCAACTAGCCATGATTTATACGACCGCAATGATTAATGTGTTATTAGCCTGTGCCAATTGAAAGCTGGTAAAATATCCGGCTATCGGGAAATTGTATGCCATAAAATGACGAGCGGTTTGCATGAAATGGGAAATGAATGTAGCTTTGTTTGTATTCGACTTACTCTACAGATATCTAGAATATATTTCCTATCAAGGTTGTGAAATTGAAGGCCCTATTACTAGTTAAATAATTCCTACTATGCATTTAGTTTGTGCTGCATACTTTTGTCTATTTTAATATGTTTATTTTCAAAGTGCTGACTAATAGGTTGCGTGGAAACACAAGTTTCTTCCGAGAAACAGTGAAATTCCATGCGGGCTGTAAAATTCCACATTCTTGAAGGCGACACACTTTATGGATGACTCGCAACCCAGTTCGCGATTCCCCAGAGTCCTTGGGCCATTGGACAATTCCTGAAACCCGCTGGCTAAACGCTTCTCAGTACTCGCCGTCATTTAATGCCCCCAATGCTCGTGTTTCGCCTCCACGCCCACCTCCATCCCCGTGCCTCAAATATGTTTATGTGTGGCGAATGTCCTGCTCTCGGATGTCCATCACCCTGGGTAGCTGGATGGGTGGATGGGTGGCTGGGTGGGTTGGTTGCTGGCCGGGTACTTGAATAAATAAATAACTGAAAAGCTGGCAGGCTCTGACGTTGGCTGACGTCGTCCTCGGTCGCCTCCCTGCTCCTTCCTCCCTTCGCCTAGCCAGGCTGTTCACTGAACTGCAAAAGTATCAACAAGTTGTTTGCTCCCCTCACACACACACACGCGCACACACACATGCGCAGAGATTGGGGGCTGGTGGGAGGTGAAAGTGGAAGGTGCTGGGCCAGCAGCTGTTGGAAAAGTCGGGCCACCACAGACAGCGCGACATGAACATGGACATGGACACGAACATGAGCACAATTAACGCCACGGCCAAGTCCTTGGGCGGCGTTTCCTTCAGCCCCGCACAGAAATAACTTAATAGCCACGGCATATGGAAAAATTTGTCAAGCGCATGGAAGTGCGCTGGGAGCCTGTGGTTTCGATGCCTCTGGATGGGATGGGATGACGCCCCCTCCCAATCCCAATCCAAATCCAATCTGGGATGAGCGACAGGAGGAGCACGATGGCAGGCAGTGCTCTTATAAATATTTAATGCGCCCACTTGACTGCTGCTGCGTGGCTTAATCGCTGGGGTGGACCCTGTTCTCACTTTGCATTCTGAAGAGTGGCAGGAGTGCCAGGAGTGCCGACAGCTGGACACTCGCAGGCAACAGCCTGTTTGCCTTTGTCATTACGCCGCCATATGTGGCTCTGTAAACACATTGGGGGGTGGGGGGTGTGCTCTCAGTGTCGCCCACATTGGGGCTTAATAAATCTATTTAGGGCGAACTGTGCTGGCGCAAAATCTGAAGTGGGAAGTGCCTGAAAGTATGCTAAGAAAATGACTCTCAGTAAAGTCCTTTAAGAACTCTGAAGACTGAAGTCTTGTACTTGAATCCCTAGAGATTTGTTGCTAACTCAAAGGTATAGTTACTTAATAACATAATTAGAACTTATACTAAGCCTTACTGCACATTTGTGCAACTGTCTGAAAGTATGCAGCAATATGCTTAACTTAGGCTTTTTCTTAAATTTTAACTTACTAATACTTTTTGGAGAAAGAGGAGTCTGTCCACCCCAAATACTTTCCCTTTCCTGGGGAACCTGCCTTTTACATTTTGATGTGGCTGCCGTTGGCTTTTGGCGACTGACTTCTGACCAAAGCCCCGCTCCTCTTGGCCTGCTTCTCTGCGGTTTGGGCCGCCAGCGAACGTGTTGCATACACGGACGCGTATTTAAACTCGGAATCGGGATCGGGATTGGGATCGGGAAAGGCTTAACAGCTTGGGCTGGCTGCCTACTTAAGGGCTCAGTGCTGCGGTGAAAGTGGGCGGCCATGGGGCTGAGTTGGCTGCCACTTTCTCCCAAGATGTGGTGAAAGGCGATGGTGAAAGGCGATGGCGATGCTAGGCGAACGGCGCCAGGCGAGCAGAAGGTGCAGAAGGCGCTGGGGGGCTGAAAACTTTCGCCTAACTCGTGTTCTAAAAATAGAAATGAAATCGCGCGCACGTACGCACACTTTAACAGCATGGAGGCCCCCCCACACACACACACACCAGCACACACACACACGCACTCACCAACACACTCGCACAAAGGAGGCTGGCCGCCATTTTGTGTGGCGAACGCCTACGCGATGTTTAACTGCGCTGTAGGTTCGCATGTGCCTGTGTTGGTGAGCTCTGAGCTACATGTATGAACAATGTAATGCACTGCGAGAAATCGCGGAGCTAATACCATATGTTTGATGACCATTTCCGCAGAAATGAAATCTTCTTTCAAGCTGTTGAAAAGTATGCAATACTCTGATTTATCACGAACATTTAGGCAGAAGTCACAGGGATTTTATTTAAAATTAGTTAGTTGACTTCTTTAGTGCTTGTGCTTAATTTATAAGTTTAAATATTGTACACTTAACACTCATTGTATTTGCTAGTTTTCATTCAAAAGCGGGACTAGCTACACACTTGTTCCAAAAAGCCAAACAACTGGGTAAGAATCGTTAGCGGCACAGATAATATCACCTAGTTGGGTAGTTTTCGCGCAGTGCAGGCACAGTAATGATTCACTAAGCCAGTGCAAGAAAAACAACCGCAGGATGGAAATTTGTAAATCGCTCTAGGAGCGGGGCATTCAAAAGGACGACAGCTGTCGTCCTGGCGCAAAACACCTACGCAATTTCCTGGCAGAAACAGCGAACGGCGAACAAGAAGCGGGAAATGGGAAATGGAAAATGGAAAATGCTAAATGAGATGAGCTCCAAGATGGAGCCACTCGAGCGGATGCCCGACCCCCAGAAGCCAGAGTCAAAGCCAAAGCCAGGCCAGCAGCCCACCCACGCAGAAGACGAGCAGTTTGCGCCTCGGGGCGGGCATTTTTCAAAAACTCGAATTTTCCCAGTGACCTTTGGCATTAAGAGTGGGCGTGGGCGTGGGCGTGGACATGGACGTGGGCGGAGCTGGTGCTCCACCTGGACTGAACTTTGGCACTCACCTGCGGCCGGCTGTTGCTGGTGCTGCTGTTGCTGTTGCTGGTGCTGCTGCTGGAGCTTATGGTTGGCGCTGGTGGAGAGCTCCGTGTCCTGGGCGAGCACGGAGGCGGGCACCGCCCGGATGGGCGGACTGAGGCACAGGATCAGTGCCAGGAGTAGCAGCAGACTGCTGCCGGGCAACGAGATGCGTGGCATGTTGACGGCGAGCGGCACTTCACTTGCACCTGCTGGTGTCCCAAATAGGATTCGGAATCGGATCTGGCTGGAGGTGGGAGGTCGACTTCGACTCCTGGCCTGGTTTCTCCCGGTGTTTCGCTCCCAGTGGTCTGCGCACTTCGACTGTTCTGAATGAACTGACGTCCCAGCGACGCAGTGCAACAGTTTTTAACGTACTGCCCCGATTCCGTGCCGTCCGTCCGTCCGTCCGTCCGTCGGCCGTTGGCTTGCAGACCACATTCAAGTGCCACCCACCTCCGTCCTCCTCCTCCGTGGCCCGCCCGCCGACCGAATCCCCATCCGGTCTGCACACAACCTACGTCACTCTCATTGATAAAGACTGCGGAGCTCGGCGGAGCCTGCTTACGTAGTTCCCTGGCGAGGCAGCGAGCCAATCCTCCAGTGCGCCTGCGTCGGATCTGCACAGAGCTGCGTTACTGCCAGGTCGCATTGGTGGGCCTCCTCGCTGGTGCTGGGTATGCCCCTATGACACTGCTTGTTATGTAAATTGTAGTGTATTACACAATTAAGGAGTTTCGATTTTATTTTTAAATCCCAACTGACACTAAGAATTGTAATAGTTTGTTGTAAGCAATGCAGTGAACTTTTTGCTGGGCTTGCAAAAATTGTTCTTGTGCATATAAATATGATCATTTTGCAATATCAGCATTTAGACATATATGCTCTACCCTCCATTCTCCATTCCTAGGAGCGTACTTTCAGTGGAACGCGGAACGTTGGGCTACGAGCACCTTTGCAAGCGGAAGATGAAAGCGAAAAGTGTGGTATTCATCCTCGTCCCCTTACTCATAGCGCTCTCCCATGGCACTCCAGTGGATCGGGACGAGATCGGAGCTCCAATGGCGATGAGGGGATTCAACAACAGCCTGGGCCTCTTCGTGGAGTTCGCCGGTCAGGCATCGCTGGCCTCTAAGGATTGGGAATTCTGTGTCAGCTTCAACTTGGAGTCGCTTGATGCGGGTATAAAAGTATTCAAGAAGTTATACAAGGATCTTGTCCAAATATGCGAAAGGCACGTGGATCAGTGTCCGGAAATCCTGAATATAACACAGTTTGTGGATCGTGTTCTTCAGGATGGACTGATTGACACGAAGAACCAGCTGGACTTTTGGGTCGGACAACTTTCTTTAGGGGAAGACGACGTGGCCAACTCATCAGCCTGCATTGACAGCTCCATAAACGTTAGCCTTGTGGAACTCGATGAAACCCTGGACTCTAAGGAACAACGTCTTGAAGAGTGGTTAGTTCATCTGTACCTTCTGGGCAACAGACTACAAAGTTCGCAGAATGCCATAACTGAAGCCATAATCTCTGCCCACCAGCATAAACTTAGTCCTTTCGTCCTTCCAATCAATCAGCTGCAAGCAAAGATTTCACAGAATCGACGGCTGCCAATCGAGCGATTCTCAATCCGGGATATTTACCTCCTCGCCTCCGTAGTTCCACTGCAGTGGGGCAACCACGTGGTGTTCCAAGTCACAGTGCCCCTGATCGATGCGGAGATTTTCAATATCTATCGATTGACACCCATTCCACGGTTGAATAATGACGAAATCCAACTGGTGGACACCGAATCGCCCTATCTGGGTGTCAACGATCATCTGGACAGGTATTTCCCGCTTCAGAACTTGGACGACTGCATCGAGCTGGGCGAAGAGAGGTTCGTCTGCAGGCACAACCACATTACCTACACAACTAGGGATGACAGTTGTGCCTGCTCCCTGGCGGCCATACGGAACCAGTCTTCCGGAGCCTGCACCTTCCGTCCAGTGGGGCAGAAGAGCCGGTGGACACCGATGCTGGCACCGAACTCCTGGATGGTGGCCCTTACCAAGGAGCTGACATTAACAGGAGTGTGCTCTGGTGAGAGACAGGAGCTCAGGATAAACGGCAGTGGAATCCTGAGCATTCGAAGCGACTGTGTCGTGCGCAGTCCGGCTGTCAACCTTCAAGGAGAAAACCGGAAAAGAATTCCTTCGAGAAAAGGCTACGCATCGCTGCAGATGGCCGCCAAATCTTCCCCTGAATTCGTGACCATTAAAGCATTTAATCAACTACTGGCGATCATCGGCCAACTGGAGCGGAATCAGAAAAAAGTGGAAGCAGTTGGAGGTTATCCAATGGTGGTCATCGCTGTGTGCCCAGTCCTATTGCTGATCGCCCTTCTCGTTTCGGCTACCTGGTTATATCGCACCCATCGCAGCAAACAACTTGCGCGGGCCCAAGATCCAGTCAACCAAGTCAATGGTCTCCAGGACACACAGAATGGCACCAGAGCCTGCAATCTGCCCCTGCTGGAAAAAGATACATTTGGACAAACCGAATAGGCAAGATTTTTAACAAGTTTTTGTGTCGATTATAATACAGTTTTATTTGTTTGGTTTGATTGCAATAAATATTAGTTACTCTCTTCATGTACACGTTGTAAGTCTCAAGGCTGCGGTAAGGGTTCTTTCTTCGCACTTAGAAATTTAGAAAATCGGGGCCAAGGGGCGTGGCATGCTGGGGATGTGATCTGGAACTGCGATCATCAATTTTCTTCAAATCCGGTCTCTGCAGCACCGAGTGCACTATGTTACAGTTGTAGCCAGGCCTTCGTTTACAATAAGAACTACAATATTTCAGCTAATACAAGGAAAACAATGCCAATTACAAACTAATTACAGCGCTTGCAGCGGCGCATTGCACTTTGTGCCTCTGCTTTCTCATCAGTGGCCGTCCATGTGCGGCTGTCATTGAAATAAAGCTTGATGTGGGAAAGGGGAAACAAGAAAAGCATGTGGAGGAGGTCCGGTTTATTCTACTTGGCGTTGTCCAGCACCTTCATGATGAGCTTCGATATCAACTGTGTAACCTCGGCCGCATTTGGGATGAGGAAGCGGTCCATGTCCGTTATGAGCAGGCCGTCGCCATCGGGAAATCCGTACTTGAACGTTATCAGGTCGCGGTGTCGCTTCTTGGCCGTGATCTTCACGATGCTGGCCAGCGGGCGACGCACCATTATCTGCGCCTGGCCGCGTCCCAGTTCCCGCAGCACCACCAGTTGCCCGGGCGTGATGATCAAATGACTGTCGTACATGTAGCCGCTCATGTGCACCTCCTGGCACTTGAAGGCGTTGGTGATGTCCGCCGTCTTGAAGTACTGGTTCAGATTCACGATCTCCTTGCCGTCGCCGGTCAGCGGTGGGTCATCCCGCTCCCCCGCCCCGTCGAAGGCATCCTCGTTGTCATCGTCGATGCTGAAAACAGGTGCCACGTTGCGGTAGCGCTTGCCGTTCCGCTCCTTCGCACTAACATGACGTTCTTGTACCGGCGCCGATTGCACACCATTAGAGCCGCTTGCCGTGGCTCCGCCATTTGCACTGGGATTCACGATGATGTCTAGTAGTTTGCCCCTGACCTCAGCAGACTTTGACTTCATGGCGGCGGAGAACTTGCTGAAGAGGTCTGTCGAGGATGGCGTTGAAGTCTTAAGCGGCGCTGATTTTGTCTGCAGGAGCGGAATTGAGAAATTATAAGTAAACTAATTCGGTTCGAAGTCTCACCTGCTGAACGTTGTGCTGCTGGCAGACGAGGCACTTGCGCACATTGTGATCCTCCAGGCAATCAGCCATGTGGTCGCCGAAGTAGTCGTGGATGGAGGCGTAGCCACCGGTCAGCAGCGACACGTAGTGGGTGTTCTTCTGCAGGAATGAGGCCACCACCATGTGTGTGTACTGGTCCTCCTCGACGCGACCGCTGCCCATGAAGCACAGATGCTCGCCGCCGGCGTTCGAGTTGGCCTCGATGGCCTGCCGCTGGGCGGTCAGGAGGCCCTGGACGGCGGTGGCAAAGGCGACAGGTTCCTGGAGCATGAGGTTGCAGTCCAGGTGGAATGCCGTGGACAGGTGGCCGGCGTTGTATTGCTCGGCCGGGCGGCAGTCTACGAGAAAGAAACGCACTGCATCCGGCACAGGAAACTCCGTGGCCGAGTTCTCTACCAGCTCGTAAACGGAGACGGGCAGGCACAGGGCCTGTGATACCTTGTTCGCCTCCTCCTGGCTGCGCGGTGTATCATTCTGCTTGCCATACAGCGCCTTCAGATAGTCCGTCTTAAAGGAAGTTGGTGTCTTGAGCGCATAGTACTGGGCCAAGGAGCAAAAGTCGGGGACATCGTCGAACTCCAGAGCGCACGGCATAAGGCCCAGGAACTTGATGATCTCCTCCTTGGACGAGCTTCTCATCTCCAGGATCTGCTCCCTGCCGTTGATCAAGATTATTAGCGCCAGGAAGAAGACCATGAAGGGGTCGGCGTTCTGGAAGTACAGGTCCCACATGGCAATGATCACCGACAGGCTGCTGCAGGACGCGAAAAGCGACTGGAACCAGGTTAGCGAGTACAAGTCGGGCGTTATCTTTTTGGTGTCCAGCAGGGTGCACAACTCCGGATCGTGGTAGAGCAGGAGCAGTCGGAAGACATGAAAGACATTGCCCTTGGGCCGGCAGCCCTTGGGTATGTAGGTATCCCGTATGGACTCGAACAGGTTGAATGTGTCGGAGCGATTCAGCTTCAGGGCGAAGAGCGGGAGCAGCAGTTCAATCCATCCGTTGTCGGGTTCATACTGAAGGTTCCTGTTCTTGCAGTAGAAGGTGATGATGGACTCGAGGTCGGATACCACCGAGACCTTGTCCTCCTCATCGTTACCCATGCGATCGACGTGCCGCTGGCAATCCTCGCGCAGTTGGCTCTGGAAGGGCAGGTCGTAGATCTCGTTGAAGAGAGACATTTGATCCGATTTGTGGCGCACATCCAGGCACACTTGCCACACGTCCGGACGCAGTGCCTCCGGCAGGGCCTTGCCTTGGCATATGCCGTAGATGTCGTTGACATTGCAGTCGTCCAGCAGTGCCGACTCCAGCTCAATGATCCTGCATACAAGAGATGGATGTCCATCACAATTAGTTGCTTGTTCTACATGCTATTATTCATGCTATCGGGTGAAGGGGACGTCAACGTGTCTAAATAACCAGCTGCTGATAAGGCGGAGCACCCACACCCCCAGGTGCTCCGCGTCCCGCTGGCCCAGCACCTAGCTGCTGACTCAATCACCGAAACAAATGGTGGTCTGTTCGAGAAAACCGATGGCGATGGATGCAAATGGAAAAGAGGCCCCGTAACTCATTCTGTAAATTAGATGCTGGATCTGAAGGTCTAGATTCTCTGACTAATCTTAGTTGTTGACGTAGCCCCGACCCAATGTTTATGATTTACCACATATTCTCCTCCATGGCTTCGCTGTGGGCTAGTTCCTACGTTTCCGATGCGAAATGCTGCCCTAATGCACTCTATTCAGCTGCAGAAAGCCAGGCTGGTGCATTTTCTCTGTGCTTCAGGTGCGAATAATGATTTTTGTGATATTCCAAATTTATTTTGATCGAATTTTGGTTACGTTATGATGGTTACGTTTATAGCGATGGGAGGAGCTTACGTTTGCCACGGCGAACGTTAGAGATGGCAGTGTGCACGCATGTCGACACGTACTATTCTAATATTAATGGGATACGAACTTACAATCAAAATGTATTAAGATATTTATAATAAATAGTTTAAAATGTTTACAAAGTTGAAATAAATGCATGGTTAAATCCGTAAGAAGAAATTAGAAAATAAAATTAGGTTAAATTTGATTTGAGAACAATTTGAAACAGTCAGAGATTCTACTTATTAATAGCAATATATTATAATTTTATTATATATGAGGATCTAAACAAACAATTTTTATATTATTATACTTCTCTTAAAATTATAAGTTTGAACAGGAAACTAATATGAAATTGCACATATTCAAAAATTCAAAATTCTTAAGGCATAACGGTTTTTGTCCTATCGACTAGTGTTGCCAACTACAACAATCGACAGCTGACCACCTCTAGTTGCCAGCAATTTGCAAGCAAAGTTTTGTTTTGCAGGAATTTTATCCAAATTTAACTTAAATTTCGGTTGCGAGGGCCCCGATTTGGATAATTAACTGTACGCTGGTCGACTGAACGTACTGGAAGCATAAAGGTGAGTGAATTTATTGGCCAATACAGGTAGCACTGTATTCAGGTATTTTTATCCAAACACACATGCATGGGGGCCAAACAAAATTTGCAAAGGCAAATGCAATAACAGCAACAAACACATGAAGCGAGTGCAATTGCCTACGCATGCATACAAATACACACACATGTAGCCTTCACCCAAATAAAATGCAGCTTGCATCTATTGATTTGCATGTTGCACTTGTGCAAAGAAGTGTTGCAAGAATGAGGGGAGCGTGTGTGTGTGCAACAGCTGTGTGCCCGCACCCCTCCCCACTCCCCACTGCCCACTCCCCGTAACTGAGTTATCACCCCCTTTCCCAGTTGCTTGGCCAATCTACACAAGCTGCGCTTTAAGCCACGTGTGTACTTTGCTGCTTGCATGCCAGCACGTATCTACATTTGTACATACCCGCCGTATCCTCTAATTGCGTTTCTCTTACCCCCATGGAGATGAAGACGGGCAGCAACAACAACCACATCCCGGCCAGCAGCAGCAGCAGCAACAACAACAACAGCAGCTCCTTGGTGCAACAACAGCAGCAGCAACGCGCCACCACTTCCGTTTCCGTCTCCACGTCGCACATTGTCACCGAGTGGGAGGATGGCATCATCTTCGACGTGGACGATCCCGACTTTTGCAATCTGGCCACCGACAAGCTGAACTTCATTGGTGAGTGCGCCGTAGGCAGTTCGCACATATAATTAGCCACCCGATTATATTTATAGTCTAGACATCGCAGTAATCTATGTTATTTACGATTAGCAGTAGCGAAGCCCACTAATTGAGCAGCGGAAAACGCTAGTCGCACCTTTGTACCAGCTGCAGCGGCTTATCGCCTATCGCCAGTGGTTTTCCCGACTTTTGGAGTCCCGGCTTTTGTCTGATCGAGCGGAAACTGCCGTATACTTTTATTAATGCCCATGCACTCCGGCTTTATCTTCGAGTGGCGTTGATAGTGGATCGCCCATAAGCAAGGGTCATCAATTATACAATCCCGGAATAGCCGGCACTCTGTCTTCCCGTAGCAGTTCCATATTATAATTAGCCACCCGATTATATTTATAGTCTAGACATCGCAGTAATCTATGTTATTTACGATTAGCAGTAGCGAAGCCACTAATTGAGCAGCGGAAAACGCTAGTCGCACCTTTGTACCAGCTGCAGCGGCTTATCGCCTATCGCCAGTGGTTTTCCCGACTTTTGGAGTCCCGGCTTTTGTCTGATCGAGCGGAAACTGCGTATACTTTATTAATGCCCATTACACTGGTCTCTTTATCTTCGAGTGGCGTTGATAGTGGATCGCCCATAAGCAAGGGTCATCAATTATACAATCCCGGAATAGCCGGCACTCTGTCTTCCCGAAAGAGTTCCATTTAAAATTAGTCCCATTCCGTGCTGTTTTTAGAACGTACCCGTGCACATCCCACGAAAACTGGCCGATCCATCAATTACCATTCGCAATGGATGAGAGAGTGGGGGCTCTCCAATGGGGCTAATTGTTTCGCTCGCCTGTTTATCTGCCATCTGATTAGCCGTACAAGTGAGTCGTGCGACTAGCCTATTCACACGTTTCGCTTGTCACCCAGAACTCAGCCGCCCAATTCACGCGTTTGTCATGTGACTGCGATTCGGATCGGATCGAGGCGGACAAGCCTCTCCAGCCGATCATGCCTCTCCTTCGATTCACCTGCTGCGAAATGGGTGCCAAAAGAGTGTGCAAACATTTCCAATGCCCCGGCAGTTCACTTCAAGTGGAATTTTTCCCCAATTTTGGTAAACAATAATATTGCCGGCTTATGCGTGCTAGCGTGAGCTGCTTGTTTTTGCATGCATATTGCCTAACCGACTCGGCACGTGTCGCCCCTAAAAGGCTATGGAGCCCGTGTTGCGTGTAAGCCAGCCATGAGAGCTGGAAATGATGTCCCTTATTCGGTCTTAAGTGGCCTAGTTCCATAAAGGTCACCATCTAGGAACTGCCGGTGCTCGATTAACTGACTTTCGATTTATTAAGACTGATTGGTTTATAATAGTATAGCTTGTTGAACTTTCCCGCTCCAAATCATAGTACTTTGCTTTTCGTTACTTAACCCAAAAGGAAGCGAAAGTTGGCCGGTTGCAAACTATTGCGCTTAGCTCGCACATTTGCGAATGATTAGCATATTGCATCAGACGATTTGCAATCGGCTTCGTCTGCCAGAGCTACCCAGTCTCAGTCTCAGTTCACGTTGATGTTGTAAGGTTTTAAATGAATCGGAGAATTCACAGTCAATCAAAGCTGACAGCGATTTATCTGAGCTATTTATAGGACTGTAATTCAGCTTTATCGTCGTGAGTCACGCACATTAGATTTGATCTTTCGCCTGAACTCACAGGCCGTACTTTACCGCTTATCATGATGGATGTAGTGGAATTTTATTATCTGAACTGATCGCTCTTGTGCTTATCTCGTGTGCGACTTGAGTCATCCGTCGTCTAGACCGGCCATTCCTTATACAACATTAATTATAATTGTTGGAGCGGTGGGAAGCGCATGTAGAATTCGCTGGCGAATCTCAGGCGCGGACACGGGAGCTTGCATAAGCGTTTTGCATGCATAAAATGCTTATTAAAACGACAAACGTAACGACAGTTTTAAAAATAAAACCGTTTTCGGTTTCGCAATGTCCCCCCAACCCGCTGTCTGCGTTTTCCGTTCCCATGCTCATTATAGAACGAAACGCCACGCGCAGTCCGTTCACCAGTTGGTATAATTTGTCGACTCGAGCGTCCGTGCATGATAAGTCCCATTGACTACCGCTGCCGCCGTCTGTGGAATGGCGCAGCAGCCCCGACGTCTCAGGTTCTCCAACCTCCAAAGCCGATAGCCCTCCGCAACGCAGTGGAAGTGTGCTGGGCGACACAGGTGCGGATGGAAAGTGGCCAAGTGCAATCCGACCCGCCAGCACCGGGTGCTGATCGGGATCTGGCGCCGGGCTTTGTGGTCTGGCCACCAGTTAGAGGCGGCTCCAGATGGCCCCAACCGACTCGCTGTGGTCTCAACCGGTTCGATGCTAAATGCCCCCCGTTCGGCGGATATAATCCAAGGCACAGCGAGAACCGATCACCAGAGTGTCAACCAGTAGGCGCCAATTCCCAGACCTCAATAATCGTTGTTGACATTGAACCTATATCTGTTAATCGTCTGCTCGATACTGTGTAAAAGACGAAAGACAGAATACCCTTATTCAAGCCATTCATTCAGCTCCTCAGTTCGAGGAGTTTCGAAGAGCACACACTTACATGGGTGCATTGCGATTTGGAACGGGGTGATGGGGCCAAAAGAATTTCTATATTTACTTGGCAACAGACACCTAATATAGCTAATCTATGGTTACAAGTATTTTTGTGTTCTGTAAAGCTAAAGCCCCACTCGACAATCGACTTGGAGAGGCCCGACCGATGCGATTGCTGGGTGTGTCCGTGTGTTCTGCGGATTGATTTCAATTCGAATTGCGCCGGTTCACTCGTTCACCCGTCCACTCGTCCACCCATTCATTCATTTGTTCATTTGTTCCTTTATTAATTTACAATTTTAGCACACACACAAACGAGCACATAGATAGAGCCATTGCCGGGCACTACGGCGGTCGAAATCGGTTCAAACCGGCACCGGTTGTGTTGTGTATATGTTTACACTGGGCAAATGTTCCGTGCGACGCAAATCTAACAGAGAGCCAACCATATAGTATTCCAACGGCTCCACGAGATGCCATTGCTGATGCTGATGCTGATGACGATGGCATCTGGCGACGTCAGCTAGTCGCTCGCGCCACTTTATTGACTAAATATACCCCCTCGAACTTGTCGTAAATTCCCGCATTTGCATCGCACACGGTAGTCGTCATAAAGATAGACATCTTAAGGGCTGGGAGACGCCACCTGGGAAATAAGCTGTGAGATTCCTCATTGCTCATATCAATATTCAAATTTTTATTGTTCACTTCGTAATTGGCAAACAACTCCAAGTTGTGCGCAGTTCATACATAACATAGCTTAAATAAGAAATTAATTTTCTGCGAACATAAACATTTAAGGCCCTCAGATAAGAGCCAGCCACAATCTTCCTGGGAAAAATACTAATCTGCTGTTCTGTAGAACTGCGAGAATTGCGAGGTACACATTTAATCAAAATCTGGAGTTACGAGAAATCTCTAAAGCTGATAATACATGAGCTACTACAACAGCTCCTTATGCTCGGCACGTTTTTCTTTGTTTAGCCATATAATGTAGCTCACATCAAACTAGTTTCTTTATTGACAGTTTATTAATTAGGTCCATTCTCTAGCTCGCATTTGGAAATGAGTTGACTGGGAAAAATGAAACAACCAAACCAGATTAAACTGAATTGTTCTACGCTTGATTTGCAAGTTCGAGAAAATTGTCAGTTTAGGGAACCAGTTTGTTTGTTAGCCATGTGCATGCTAAAAATTAATTAAATATTGTCCATGGGAAAGCCCAAAACTGGAACCGAACAAATTCATTGAACAAACCGAGAGTGAAACCAGATCGAACCGAAACCAATCTTCCCGAGGCTGAAAAGAGAAGTCGGAGTGAACACCTTCCCTTGTGGAAAGGAAATCAACCTGGGTCACGTGTAATTAACAAACTGTTGCATTATGCAAATTGCTAATTAAGTGTTCTCCAGACTTCCACAAGTGTTAATTGTCGCACGCCAACCCATCCCTTGTGGGCCTGTGGAGTGTTCTAGTTTCCGACTGGCGATTCGCACTTTGCCTGCGGTTGGGAATTTTGCTAACCGCAACTTGGCGTTGCAAGTAGTACCTTGAACTAGTGTTCAATGTGCCGCCCTGCGTTTTCGCGTTTTAATTCAATTGCGTGGCAATCTGTTCATTGCTTTTCCAATGAGCACAGCCCTATAATCCAGAAATCGAAATAGAAACACAACAAAGTGTTTCAGGGCCGTTCCATTTTGTTTCCTACTAACTAAGTCTAATCGAGTCCAATTTGTTGTTTTCGCAGCGAAAGATATATGCAACCAACTGTTTTCAGTACATTTTATATCGCTTCCCAGTAATTTCGCTGACATAAACATATGTGATCTGTGGCTTGTGTTTTCAGTGGGATGATGTATGAGTAGGGTTTTTTTTATTAAATAAACTTTGCGGAGTATTAATTACAGTATTAGTGATATTTTCTAAGAAATTCTAAGTAGCATGGTAATTCCCGCTTAATGCTGTAGCGAAGTTTTTGGGAAGTAATGAGTGTTAAACTCTTTATCGATGATTTCAAAGTGGAAGTTACTTCTACTAATCATTCAACTTCTGCAAATTCCTGGGGTTACCGGCTTTCTTGTTTTCGAACAACAAAGGCAATAAGCAATTCTTGCAATTATATTGCTTTATATGTTTTATAACTGTATACTACTGTACTAGATTATAAGATCTTAGTTAGACTTTGTTCCTAGAACCTACCCTATTATTCTTACGTACTTTCCCTTGGATCTTATCTGCCCTGCGGTTTTATCACCCATCATTGCAGTCAAGTTTATCGAGGGTTACGTACGAAGCGTGTATATAATCGTGCGACGATCAGACAAAATAAACGAGATCTATAAATATTGAAGAGGCGTCATTAAACCTGAATAGAACGCGTGCTATTTTTAAGTTTGTTTATAGGAAATAAGTTTACCCAATATAAATAACATGTATAGCTGTACCCAATATAAATAACACATACTTGATGCGCCAGCAGCCCTTAAAATATTATTATTTACTCAGTTATGAGTAAACATGCATGTTTTTTAGGATGAAACCGCACTTTGATAATGGCATTCAAAAATGACAACCCTCTCATTTCTGCTTGCTGATAATAGATGCGGTTTTCCCGCAACTCATCGTCGGATTCAGCGAGGAATGCAGCTCCAGTTCTTGGGCGAATCACACATTTCCAGGGCCAGGGTCACGTAAACCTGAGCTCGCTGCGACCCACCTTCTTGGGGTCTCCAGTCATGGACATGGTCGCGGCCAGTATCAGTCAGCAGTCATCAGTCAGTCGGTCGGTCGGTCGGTCGATCCAGAGCCATGCGATCTACACTCTGTATACATTCATTCGTAAACAAGCAAGATAACATGTCATAGACCTATTTGTGGGAGCTTTTCCCATTGACGAGATCGCTTGCTTTATCGTCGCTGGCACGGTATGCAAATTAATTACGTGGAAGTCTTACAAAACCCGTGGAATTAGCATGCCGCAGGGGGCCAAGGGTCAGGGTCGTCCGTTGGCTTTCTAATTGCCCTTGTCAACAGTTTCGTCTGGCAGCCGGCGGGATGGGCTCGTAAATCTTTCCGATCAATCCGGTTGGAGCGCAGGGGATTGGGATGGGGGATGGGGGTATGGTGTTCAGTACTAAGTGCAACTATGTGGCCTGTGATTATGGAACCGATAGCCACTTTCGTTGGATTGTTGCGCCCAGACGGAGTCACGCCCCGTTTTGGCAGTTTACCCCGAGATTCGTGGGTACTTTTCCCCCATTAATTAAGTAAACGATTTCCATAGTACAGCCGCATGGTAGAATTCTGACTTCGGTTTGTTTACACACCAAGTCTCGGGGCGAGGGAATCCCGTGGAACGGGTTTGTCGCATTCGAGCTAACTCATTAGCATCAGCATGTGATGATGGAACACCCAGCCCCGATCAAAGACGAGTTTAACGATCAAAGCGTGGCGCTGACTGGCCAAAAAGTGGCGTAGATTCCCCGCCAGTCCAGTGAATCAGCCTCCCACGAATCGCAGATCGCCATCTTTTCGATATCGAAGGCTAAACAAAGCCGCGCTTCTGCCCTGGATGGCTGTTGTCTTTGGGGGCTGTGTTCCTGATTTCCCTCGCCATTGACGTCAAGCCGTCGTGGTCGCCTTTGTTTTTGCATTTGACTGTGACGGATCCATCCGCATGTGAGCTGTGTATTGACACACCAGCCACAACAGCCACCCATAACAATAATTAACATTAACAGACACTTGCAGGAGCAGCTTTGTTTGCTTAGCTGCGGAGCAACTTGCTCGACACAGAGCTCAAGGCGGAGCGAAGACTCCCGTACTGGCCAAATGCGAAGAGGAAGCGCATGTCTTCGAGCAGCACTTGAACACCGTGGTTGTGCATGGCTCCAAGTGGGCTATCTTGGCACACACACTTTGCTGCTGTGGCATAGGTGACATTGCAATACCCTAGTTGGGTTTGATGACAGTCTAATAGAGTTACTGATCATAAATGAACTAACGTTTTACGTACTCAACAAATAATATATTAGGCAATAGCGGCATGATTTATTCGCAAATGAACTTCGCTTGATCTAGCCAACTCCCGTGTGTATACTGCTTTTCACGGAATGAATGGAAATCTAATATAGACAATGATCTAAAACCGCAAAGGTTTATTTCCGTAAGGTAGCTGATAGGCAGCGGATAGCTAAGTGTGCAATTAAGTCGAGCTTCTGATTTGTACATTCTAAATCAATTTCGCTAGCTAAAATCGCCACAAGCCCTTGGAGAGCTGAAAAAACGTACTTAAACGTAAATCACTTAGATTGTAGTTTTCCCATAGGAAATCTCCGGGAATTCCAAGCACACTTCGGAAAATAATAAACAGCTTTCCGATTTGTTTTGAGTACACGTATGCATTGAAAGGGTTTTTCTATAGCATTTGTTTGAAAATGTCAAATAATACGTATTTCAATAGCTGCCCCCTATAAACACATTGTATTTATGATGTTCAATCCGTTGATAACACCTGCACGGTGTGTAAATCAAGCGATAAGATTGAAATAAATATTTCTGTCTAATTCATCCGGTGGCGAAATATATTGTTAATATTTTCGTACAGGTTTCTGAAAACTTGCAACTGGATGTACTAATCAGGAAAACGATGCACGCGAATTTGGAATTGGAAGAGTATAAAAATACACACGCGTGAGTGCGGAGGCACTTAATAAGTTTTTAAAAGGTTTGCAAAATATTGTTTAAATATTGTTATTTTCGGACTAATATCCTCACGTTCTCTGACGCAATTTCCGCCGAGGTGAGGCTGTCTCTCTTTTGTGTGGGCATCTCGGGCAATTGCCGTGTGACCTTCTCCGATGAGAAGGCATCGCTTCCACCATTACCATCGCTTCCATCCCCACGCCGAACTAAACTAAAGTGCCGCGAAATGATCGCGGTCATTGTGCAATTACCCAGTGCTATGCCAAAACGATGGCTGTCATCTTAAAGTAATCTGTTCTTAACGCATGAGAGTTCCACCTCCCATCCCATCATATTCTCCACCCAAATCCGCCGGAATATATCAGATTCCGTGGCGAAGTACGAAACTGCGCCGCGACAAAAAAGTTGAATGCCTGTGAGAAGCGTGCTGGACTGTGAGGGTTCCGCCGCTCTTGCTTTCTAAATAAACATTAATTGTTTATACTATATGCATGCTGCCCTGCCCGTGTGCGAGTGCGAGTGTAGTTATGTATCTGGTTCTGTGTGTAGTTGGCCGTCGCCTGCGACGCTGAATTGCATTAATTTGGCGAGGGTCGCTCGGATTGACTTTGGTACGTCTCTGGTTCTGGGTTCTTGAATTTTTGACTGCGGCTTTGCTCGGGGTGCTCCCTTTTCGTTGGGCTGGCGTAATTGGAGCCGCCAGTGGAGCGACGCGCGCGCCTTGGAACCCGGCTCGTATGCGGCTCATGTGCATAAGTTGGACCTGGTCTAGCTGCAGTTTGGCAAGTTTTTGTCCATTAACATGCCTGCGCTAGCGAAAATTTCCATGGCGGCGGGATGACAGCCGCGGGAGTCACCTCGTCTTCGTATTATACATACCGAGTGGGTTTCTCCATTACACTTTTTTTACAATTTGTCCGCAGAGACACGCGCATTGAAAAAAAAGGGGTGAAAAGCGGGGGTGGGAGGCGGACTTTGCTGATAAGATTATCAGCAGATTGATAAGCGAAAAATGGTGGATGTGCGGCGTTTATGTATATTTATGGTGTGGAAATAACCGCAGAGAAAGAGTAATACTATCAGCATGATATTGTCATCTGTTGCTGATTAAATGCCTTTTTTGGGCTAACTAAATGTACATGGTCTGGAAATATCGCAAACCTCGCTTAGTTATTTTGGCAGTGATGCATAATGCAGTCTCTTTTGAATCTTAAGCGAATTTCCAAAAAACATGTTATTGGACATTGTGATTATGGGAAAACACACCCCCTGATGGAATTTTCCGCTGATGCCTTTGCGGATCTAGTGATTAGGGATGCGCTCTACCTGCATCTTCTTTGAGAATTCCATCTTCCGGCTACCTCGCTATGTCCTTCCTCTGGCTTTCCACCTGCCTTTCCACCGTTGTCACGGACACGAACCCGAATTCGAACCCGTAACCGTCCCTGTCCTTGCCCGGCGCTCTACCTGTCATAGCGCGAAGTGATTTGTTATTCAAATGAAGCAACGTCGTCCGTCGGTTCCTCTGACGGTTGCCAGGGGGCATCTTGTTTGCCGTCTTCTTGGACATGCGTCAATAACCAGCGGGCGATTACACCTAGTCGATGTACTAGTGTCCGTCCGGTCAATGTGTCGTATACGTACCGTCCGGCCGATGGGGCGTATGGAGGAGATATCGGTGTGGGTATCTGCTTATCGGTATGGGTGTAAGGGTGCTCGCCTGCTGTGCTTGACCGTTAAATGTGCTCGCCCTCTCGCTGGTACCCGCTACTCGTGAACTAGTTAGGGTATAACGTGCTTGTGGAGAGATATGTAACATGTTCTATACCTTGTATATGCCATGTATGACTTTACCTAGATTAAGTTCAAGGCGATTAGCTTACTAGCTGAAAATGTATTAGTTATCTTAGACCAAGACAGTTTAACGACACCGCCTAATTCGTATCACCAGCGAGTAACAGGTATCCTCGGGTCGGGACACTCGCTGGTTTTTGCTTTGTTTTGGTTTCTTATCTCCGGCTCTCTTCAGCTCTCGCTGAGAGCCGCTCCTGTTGCCAACTACCGCTAATTTGGTCAGCATCAGACTTTGTTTTGGCATTTTGCTTGTGTTTTGATCTTTATTACGTGTTTTGCACGGCACTCGGGTGATTTTTTAATTCGTGCTCGTGCGTGTGCTTGTGTTTTGGCAAGTTCAGTTCGTTAGCTTTGCTTTGTCATGCGACTCGGATTCGAGTTCGGGTTCGCGCAATATCACTCGCTCGTCTCTCGCACTCACACTCGCTCTCTGCGCTGACTAACGGACTAACGGCTCTCCGCTCTCGCCAGTCGGATCGGCTATAAAAGCGGGGCGATCTCAGCGAGCTCTGTTCATTTGAGTTTCGCGGTTCGAGGTGCTTTGCTTGCCCACTTGGTCTTTCGGCTCTGGAGAAAACTACTCGCATCGAATCGAATTGAATCTGGGGAAAATCAGTCCGAGTCCCAGCTACACAGTTCAGTTTCGCTTCCCAGTCCAACTATAAAAGTGCGCTGCAGTCCCAGTCAAACAACTGCATTCAGATACAAACTTTTAAACTATTGCCAATTGCATTTTCATGAGCTAACTGTCTCGCATCGCGTGTGAAAAGTTACAAACAGAAACAAAACAACCCAATAACAATTGCCAACGGTTAATGTTAATATCCAGGCAATTATAAAAAGCAATTCGATTGTCTGGCTTACGCAAGGCCAACTACAATTACCAATAAATACGGCGAATAAAGCTAAAGCAGCACAGAAATCCCAATTTGGATTTATTAATAGCGCTGTATAAAAAAAACATAAAAAACCACAACCGTTGCTGTAAATAACCCAACAAATGTAAGTATTTCCGTGCCAAAAATAACTCAAAAAACTGAAGCGCCCGTCGGTGTCCCCCCAATTTATCCGATTTATGTGCCATTGTGTGTGTGCCCTTCTATAAATAAATAAAATCAAATTAAATGCAACTAGTTGTGTGTGCGGCACACAATATGCTCGGATCGGATAAATTACAGCAATTTCGCTTTTGCGCCGTTGTCGTTGCCGTTTCAGTTGAACTGAAAATTGCCCCGCAGCCGAGGCTCAAACCGAACTGCAGCCGAGCAGGGGCGCAAACCAATGCCCAGACTATCCCATGTTGTTTGGTTTATTTCGGGCACGTCCCGCGATTATACATACTTTCTCGATTCGATCCAGCTAAATATAGAACGTCCAACGGATGGCCGCATAACAACGCAGAAAATGTACTTATTTATTTATTTATTATGATGCCAGGCCAGCAGACGCCATGGCAGTCATGTGCCTCGGCTCGCCAGAAAGATTTTGGCAACTTTGCCAAAAATCGCGTGGACAATGTAGACAGCCACATAGTATACCTATAGACAAACCCTATAGACAGTATTCCCCCATTTGAGACACAAGCGTGGGCCATTAACGTCCCGCCTCCAATTCCGAATAATTCGCACATTAAAGTCTCTTAATTGCTCGATCCCCAAACAATTGAAACTACACGAGATGACGCACTGATCAACGGCCTCGTAGTGTGTTTATGGTGCTTTCAACCGGATTTCAGCGGTTGTGGTCTTGGACCGCTCTCCACCTTCAGTTTCCCCACAAATAGTTGTTAATTTTAGCCAAGAATGTCGTCCGAGTTGCTGCGGAAAATGATACATATACCCCCCATTTGAATGATCTGAAGCTCAGCTTGGTACAGTCGAGCTCTCTGACATTTGAGTCACGCACCTGTACAACAAGCTCGCTTACCTTCGCCGTCGATCGCTTACCTACCTACCTGGCCAGCATTGAACTCACCTTGTTACATGTGATGATTTGATGAACTTTAACTGACTTCTTCTCTTTTCCCTCTTTGCAGTGCCATCAGCAGCCAACATGTCGATCGCCAGTGTTCACGGTCCCCAAATCGCCGACATCTGCAGTCCCCTGTCGTAAGTATCTTACTTTGGATGCCCATCTTCAGATCTATAGACATACATGATTCACGATTCATTTAGCTGGAAGCAGCGATTCGTTTCAATTCGCCTTAATTCCATTTCCGTTTTCGCATTTGCTAAATATCGCTGTAAACAATGTCAGGGCTGATTTGTGGGGGATACGAAGGGGCGTGGATTGGTGGCTCATTCATGATTTTAGCTATCTAATCGGGCGGGGAATGGCGACTGGGCCAGGGTGCAGAGTACACAGCCACAGCCACAATACCACTCAATACAACCGAATACAACACAGTGTCGTGGAAACCACACCTGCAATTTGGCCACGACTTTGGCCCATTAATGAAGGGGGCCAGCACCTTCAGAGCTCAACAGTTCGGCGGCGTCCGTCTGTGTTTGTATACAGCCATAAACATATATACCTCCGCCTATATATATGTACATACTCGTATGTATATGTTCGCAGTCGTATCATTATCATTTCGCATTTTGGGGCCGCACAAAAGCAACAAAAGCCCATCGCCATCGCTCACATGATCGGGCGAAAGTCGCGCTGTAGAGTCGGGTACAGTTGCCAATCATTGCCCTCGTCCCCTGCTCCCCATCCCCACATCCCACTTAGGCCATCCCAAATCCCACGCAGCTCATTATCATAATCACGCCAGCACACGCCACCACCCACTTGGCAAGGTCACGGTTGCCCGACTCCCGACGCCCGACGCCAGCCGCAATTTGTCACGATTACTAATCAAGAATTCCCCGCTTCGGCCTAATCTCTTGCAGGCATCACAATCTCGGCCTGTCTGCCTCGCTGCCAGATCTGGTGGGCAGTCCCCTGGAGATCAGCATGGACAACGTGCTGACCATCGAGGAGCTGCGCCAGCACATGGGCTCCTGCTTCACCTGCGGCGTCTCCTGGACGGACGACCATGTGTCCCTCGACTGCAGCGAGTGCGGTGGCTACAGCCTGGAGCGTCCCTGTCCTCTGTGCGACGGCCAGTGCGGTGTCCAGTGGAAGCGTGATTTCGCCATGGTGAGTTGAAGTCGATGAGTGGAATCTCCCAGTGGCGAATTTTGCGTAACTCGAATCAAAGCCAAATTTCCTGCATTTACTGCTCGTCATAACTGAAATTTCTTTATCTCAAGCCATTTGTTTGCTGTCTTGAGCCTTTCTGCTAGTCCCATTTTGATGGATACTAATTTTTTGGGAGTACAGAAAATGAAACCGATAATAATTGAGAAAAGTTAATATGCATAACAGCTTCGCTTGACACCTCCACATTTTGGCGATAAGTCAACACCGCAAAGCATTGAAAGCCGGGAATTAACATTGAGGTTTTCTAGATTATACGTGCATACGCAACTTTTGGTAGATTGTTTAAACAAATGTTCCAAGCTTCTAGTTCGTTAGCAATCAAAAATATTACGTCTTAGGTTTCTCTTTAGAATGAAACATATTCGAGTTATACAAATTCAACTGAACTTGCTTGTGTTTGCTCACCAAACTAACCATTTCCTCTTCTTTTCCTTACAGTCCCATGCCTGCAGTCAAGCTCGCTGGGTGGGCGTGTGCATCAGCTATCCGGAAGTCGTGGCCGGAGTCCAGTTGCCCGTTGGAGCAGCCGCTGGAGCCGCCACCTCGTGTGCCGCCGCCGCTGCGAATCAACTGCGTCTGGCCCAGGAGCTGTGCTCCCGCCTGGAACAGCTGTCCACGTCGACGGCGAGCAAAAGCGGTCGCATCTAGAGCGGAGTCTTCCGCATAGTTCCTTCGACAGCCAGACTGCAAACACGCCTCCACATCAGCCACACCCCCGCACACAGCCATTCATCCAGATAGCAGAAGCAAAAGCAGAAGCAGAAGCGGAAAGCTGGAGCAGAATCAGCCCCACCTGCACACCCAAACACACAGTCTCTCACCCGTAATTTAGGGCCTAATTACTAAGCTTTTTAGCTGTTAGTTATTATTGTTGTGCAGCGTTGAGTCTTTAGTTCTTTGTTTTGCACACCATTTCTTTTGTTTTATGATTTCGCCTCACCTCACCTCACCGGTTTAGTTTTCGTTCCGTTTCGTTGTGTGACTATGCAAATGTTTAGCAACTAAGTTAGTTCCTTTGTTTACCTTCTAATGGCACCATTTTGTTTGCACACATGACCTGTTCTATCCAGGAAAAGACTTCTTTCTGCTCAGACTTAAGCCGAGTTTAGGCATTGCAGTGATAACGGTGATATTAGCCAGAAAGAATCGTGAGCAAATAGTGAATTTACAATGATGTAGCAAATGTCTAACGATAGCTAATAGCTATAGCGATATGAGATGATAATTTTTGTATAACCCACACACAGAAACACACACACACAACAAACAGCCCGTGTAATCGTGTAATCGCGTAGAGATTGTTGTTAACAATTAGTTAGTTGTTGCTTTTTGCCTTGTGTCAAAGCTTGTTCGAAGCGAGGAGCTCCGCGGGCACAGATCAAAGCTAGCTGCGATGGTGCCGGCGGAGGGCTCAGTGAGCGAAAGAAAGAATCTTCCAAATTGCATAATGCTCAACAAAGTAACTACAGGATTGAACAGTCTCTCCAAAGGGGGAAAGTGAAAGCGCGAAAATTGAGGAATTAAGGATGTGAAAACACGCACAAGGAAACAATTAAAAAGCATTACTCAAAAGTTGAAGATTTTCTGTGAAAATCCATATGACATGTAGAAGTTTATACCTAATATATACACCTATATATTATATACCACATAAATCTGCATACAATATACATAAATATATATATATATATTTTTAATGTAGAGATATGTTTTGTAAAAGACAGGCATATTTTTAAAATTAAATACCTAAACTATGCAAAAATCAAACCAGCAAATGTATTCTAATTAATGCGAGACCGCGATCTCTGTTGCCAAGCATCTCTATCAGCAAGTCACGGCACCGCGATCCGCTCAACCTGCTTGCCATTGTCCAATGACGAGAGGCACGCGGTGTAAGCCGGAATCTAATCTAATTTATGGTTGCCAGGTGGGCGGCGCCTGCCCAAGCCGGCATCACCTGCTCTCCGCTAAGTAATCTGTAAACATTTGGGGCTTCTGCGAGAATCCCGCCCATTAATGTGACATCTTTCTGGGGATCGTAAAGCGGGATTTCACCAGCTCTTGCTGAATTTATGTCCCTTTGTCCGCGTGATGGGCACAGATTGCAGATTTCATCATTCTGCTCGAGATTCCCCGAATCGAGAAAACACCAATACTCGGTTTGTATTTCTTTTAATCGCTTTCGTTACGATTATTGCTTTGGGTCTCTTTGAGGTGCCACTTTGCCAGCGCAACTGGCGTTTATTATCGTTTCTGGGAATACGTTTTATCGCTTCCGAAATTGGTTTGTTATCATTGAACACTGCTGTAGTTACAGATTTATTGGCTCTTTAATGGGTGTAAAATCCTCTGCGACAGGTTTTCATTTCCTTTCCATGGCATTTAACACCAAGGAAACTAACTATCTAGCTTCTAGGGGATAATTATTTCCTAATTAATTTGAAAGACACCTCTTTCTAAAAGGTTTTTGATGGGTTCTTGGACAGGCAGCAACAGAGACTGCGGCTCCGGCTCTTGCAACTCCGCCTGCGCTGCCGGGCATACCAGTCCGGAGTGTCAAGAGAAACCAGGCTACTTTCAGCTGGAAAATTTATTGAAAAATTAACGAATGGTGTACAAAAGCCGTTAGGTGACTTACATTTCTGTGCCGGATCCAGGTCGGATTCCGGAGATGCCTCCGTCAAGGGCATGTGGGCCTGCAGCTCCTCCAAGAGCTCGCTGAGCTCCTGCGAGTCCTTCACAATGCTGCACAGCTCCTCCTGCTGGAAGTCGGGATTGATTTGCTTGCACAGCAGGAATTGGCTGATGACATTGCCCAGATTGGACGGAGCTGTGCGGGAAGGAGCTAAAAGGGAGCACAGACGCTTTAGCCAAGACGCTCGTCCAGTATATCTGGATGCCTTACCATAGTACTCCGTCATGTCCAGGGGCACCAGCTGGATCAGGCGATGGCTCTTGATCAACTCGTGCTGAAACTGCAGCGTGAGGTGGTAGAGCAGGGTCAGGTGCATCCTCTCACTGGGACTGCCCAGGCAGTGACGCGGCTGGGGAGTGATTAGGTGGGCGGTGTGCTTGCAGGCATCCACACAGCTGCGCCTCAGCTTCCTGATCTTCTCGCGCAGCTCGGGGGAATCGCGGGCCTGGCCAATGAAGATGAGCAGCTCCCGAAACTGGGCCACGTAGCAGTTGATTTCGGTGATGAGCTGGAAGGGAAACAATTAAAATTGGGCGTTTGGTACGGCTGTGGAGCAGGGAATGCCCTGCCTTCTGGGGATCCCGAGAGGGCAGCAGCAGCTGGGGCAGGTAAATGGACAGCCGATGGGCGATTATGGTCGAGTTCCTAATGGCCAAGGCCGTGCTGCTGGCCACACAGGCCGCTGGCTTCTCCTCCAGCCCGGCCAGCGAGCTGACGCCTCCTCCGTGGGCCATGTTTGGATGCAGACTGCAGCAGCGGAGCTCAAGCCGCGAATGGGTTCTATAAAAAGCCAGGATACTCGTATATATGTATGTACATATGTACATATGTCTGTGGGCTGGGTGGACTGTCTTATGCAAGCAAATTGCTGCTGCCCCGTCTCATTACCTTGTGTCAACAAGTCACGCCAGCTAAACAGCAACAAATGAGCCTCGTGGAAAAATGTAAAAAACTAGCCCACCACAAACCCCCCTTTGTTTACCTCCATGGGATGCAGGCCCAGATGAAGCCATTATGAACGTAGCCATTTTAGCAGAGCAGCCAGAAGGTTGGTCTTTATGGGTTCACACAAAATATACAAGTTATGAGTCCGATTGCGAGTCCCTGAAGATGTCGTCGACCATTTGATTGGGCACATCGATGTACAGGTCAACGGAGTCGTAGTCGATGGCGTCCAGTTCCTCATAGATCATCATGTCGTCAATGGCATAGTTGGGCTCCTGCGGAACGATTACCAATCATGATGACATATACAGGCTCCAAAGAAATGCCTTAGCTTACTATTTTGGCGTACTTCCAGCACTCGATGGCCTTGTAGTTCTCGCCCAGCCTCAGGTTGATAAGCGCCAGGAAGCCCCAAACGTTGGGCACATGGGTGTCCAGGTGGGTGGCACTGACGAAGGACTCGAGCGCCATCTCCAGTTGGTCCAGCTTGTAGTAGGACTTGCCTATCATATAGTTGGCCACAATGGAGAGTAGTTGGCCAGCGAATGGGAAGTTCAGTGCTTCGATGCACTTGTTGTAGTTGCCCAGCTCGTAGGATATGTAACCCAGGCGCAGTCTGCTGACCTCAAAGAAATCGCGCTCGTTCACCTCGGGAGTCGGCAAGGTCAGGGCGCTCTCGTAGTACAAGGCCGCCTCCTCCAGGTTTCCCCGATAGAACTCCACATTGCCATTGATCTGGGCATTCATGGCGGCCTGCAAGGAAGTTTGGAACTCAGATCTGTGATCCCTAAAGGAGTGCGAACAACCCACCAAATAATCACCCTCCTCGTCCTCCTCAAAGTCAAAGCTCTGGGGCACAAACTCCTCGTCCAGTTGGTTGAGCATCATGTCCATCTGGGTCTGGAGCATATACCGATCCGCATCGCCGGCCAGATGCTCCACGGCGGCAAAGACCACCTGGGCGAACTCATAGAGGCCCAGGCGGGCGAAGGTCCTAAAGACCTCCAGGAACATGTTGCCCCGGCTCGTTGGGATGGTGATTTTTAGGTTCACATAGAGACCCCACAGGCTGTGCGGGGCATTGGAGGAGGCGTTGAGCCGGCAGTGCCCATGGTGATCCTCGAATCTCCAGTGGGCGAAGGCGCAGCCCGGCTCGTAGTTGAACCGCTTGTAGTAGCAGTAGAGCAGGATCCATGCGTCCTGCTGGCGGGGATACCGCTCGGCGTAGTTGGTGATGCTCCGCAAGAGACACTCGATGCAGTCGGGCGCGGTTTCCGGGTTGTTTCGCGTGTCCACGTAGTTGATGTACAACTTAATCCAGCCCCTACGATATCGTATCGCTAAGGCATCTCATTTTGTGGAATATTAAATGGCTTACGCAAAATAGTCGTGGGTGTCCGCCAGGTGATTCTTTTTGAAGTACACTTTCGCCTTTTCCAGATCGCCACGTTCCATGTACGCAATCACCATGTAGAACCAGAAGCGCTCGTTACTTGGATACTCCGTGATGGCCTGTAAATGGAGAAAGGTTATGGGGAAATTGATAATAGAAAAAACGTTTCCTTATCAATCAGATTTCCGAGTTTTCCACACTCATTCAATTAATTTTAAACCTGTTGCAACTGACTAGTTATATTTGTTTGTTGACAAATTTAGCAAGTAGATAGCTGTCTCTAACCGCTTTAATGATTAATTGTTTATTTCTGAATTTCGTTCATTCATAACTGATACACTACTGTTATTCATTATACACAATCTAATCAAATTAGCGTACAATTTTTGTGAATCACTTACAGGTTTTGATGAAGAATTTTCATTTCCGGTTATATCATATCGGAAAGTTCATCAGAATTGCAAATCCCTTTTTAATTTAATCTTACATGACTCAGTTCAATCCTAATTCAATACTGTTTAATAATCACAATAATTTAATTACTCAACAACAAACAATAAACATTGCTGAATGACTGTTGATAGGTAGAATATACATGGGTAAGTAACTAAAACCTATTTACTAAGCTTAGATTCTTATAAAGTTTTTAATGGTGGAATTGGTCAACCCAAAACTCATCAGAGATTCACACTTCCACCGAATGAATCAATTAACTGACCTTTTCCATCAACAGGTTAGCGAGGTTTTCATCATTCACCATGAGGAGCAGCTTCACGGTGTTCAAGTAGTCGATGATGCGCTCCATCTGGATCTGCTTACTGATCGTGTAACTATCAAAGCCCTCGTTCTCGATCTGTTCCACCACTATGTGGACCCTGGGCTCCAACTCATTGTAGGCAAATGCACAGAGATTCTGGGGATTAGAGAAGCAATGGAATTTAATATTCAATACTCCTGTGGACTACGCACCGCAAACTCGACGCTGGTATGCGTGAGAGTCCTCGTGTTGTAGACACTCCCCACCAACTTCATGAGGATGTTGGTCAAGTTTTGAACGGCACAGCAAAAGTGCTGCTTCTTGTCCTCCAGCTTCATCACCTTCTTGTCGATGATGAAGGATATGCAGTCCCGGATGAACTTGTCGAAGCGAGCGTAGCTTTCCATTTGGATTTCGCCCAGGGTCATCACATTTTTGGAACGTAAAGGACGATCGCAGAAGAGCAGCCGATTCTGCCGAATGAAGCTGTCCCGGAACACCTTCAGCTCCTTGTAGATCTCTCCGATCGGAGCCAGGAGGCACAGCTTGATGATGGCAAATGTGGGCAGGGTTTTCGTACGCTCCACAGCCTTCACGTTCGTCGTGCTCATCATCTTCTTGGGCCTAAGTTTTCCGAGGTAGTCCAGCTGGACAGCGAATCTCATGTTCTGCACTGCTCAGAATAGAATGAATATAGGTTAGGATCCTCCCGATAGCATGAGTAGTATGTGGTATATTCACCGCCTGGAAAGGCCATGATGGACGGGTCCAGAACCCCTTGGAAAACCTTCTGCGGCTTGGCGGCCCCGAACGTTTGGAAGGCCTCCACGACGAGGACGTACTGCTGGCAGGTTATGGCGTAGGAGAGAATGTCGGCCATACTCTGAGTCAGGATGAACCGGTGAAAGGAGTTGCAGACGAGGGCCTCGTCCATGACCGCGTCGATCTCCTCGAAGTCCGGCGTCATGGTCTCGGAGTAAAAGAGCTCTGAGAAGAGTCGGTGCATCTGAATCTCCATGGCGGACTTCAGTCCGGTCACATTCCAGGGGCTCACGCTGCGCCGGAAGGACTCGAACACGTGGTGGTTGTCCTGCAGGCAGATGATCTTCCGCTGCAGGTGCCCGAACTCGCAGAGCGGAATGAAGGTGTAATCGTTCCGGTCGCCGGGCAGCCGGGAGCGAAAGCTCAGTCGCACCCACAGGGTGTCCAGGTCCAGCACGTACTCATCCTTTAGGCAGTAGATGCTCTCAAAGGTCACGAACGCCATGTTGGTGAAGGTCAGCTTCTTGGCGATGGGCAGCAGGGTGTAGAGGTGCCACTCGGTGTGGACGGTGGCGCGCATCTCGTTGGGCACATCCGGCATGGGATAGAGGAAGAGCTCCTCGCAGATCATGCTGCGCCGGTGGCCGAACAACTTGATCACGTCCAGATAGCCCACGCAAAGGAGCACCAGCTTCACCGTCTCCCTGGCCCCAAATACGTCGTCGAGTACGTCATCCTGCGTGGTCGCCGTTCTGCCCGTCGATACAGTCAAGATCGAGTCGGAATCCGACTCCAGGTCGCGCTCCTCCTCCTCCCCCTGCTCCTCCTGCATCTCGTACTCCACTGGAATGTCCCTTCGCGGCGGAAAGACGCGCATGTACAGCTGAATGAGAAGCGGATTGTCCGCGGCATGGTTGATCCGGTCCACGTTGTCCTGCTGGAAGATGAGCGTGAACGTGGGCTTGGAGTGGAACTCCTCCTGCACAATGATGCCATCGGTGTTGTAGTGCTCGTCGCACTTCACCAGCAAACTGCCCCCCTGACTGATGTGAATCTCCAGCGGATGCTGCGTGCTAGGCGTGTTGGCGATGACCGCCAGCTGGATGTACAGGAACACATTCGGCGGCTGTGGTTGGTTCTCCAGTTCCTCCTCCTTCTTCTTCGACCCCGCCCCCTTTTTTGCCTTCTTTGGCGGCATTTTAGCTTCACTTTTCAACTTTCGAATTGTGTTTGCTTTTAACGGAAAAGTCGTTGACAGCGTTGACAAATAATACCAAGGAAATACCAAAATCAGTAGCACCTTTAAAATGCTTTAAAAGTTGCCGCGCATAAGGAAATTGTATTTTATGTTCGCCGTTATGAAAGCTTAATATATGCAAGGGTAGCCGTGTAAATAATATATTATATTATATTAACAGGCACATAAAATAACAATTTTGTATTTCGCCGTGAGTTTATTAGTATTTTTCTCTCGCCAGCCCTGGTATCGCAGTCAGCTGTTCGCTGGGCAAGCAGTGCAGCGAACTGCTTGCGGCCGCCACACGTGAAGTGCGGGAATAAACAACCAATTGGTCGGAATCGGTGTGTAATTATGCAACAAATGCTGTGTGAAAACTGCCAAAATCTGCGTTAATTTGCCGTCACTTGCGTGGAACGTGTGCGTCTAGCTGCAGCTCATCGGAATGTATCGTTTGTTGGGTGCAAATCGGGCGGCAGCCGTGCAAAAAGCACTGCGAATGCCGCCCACCGCTCACCCAACAACTACAACAGCAACAACCACAGTGTGCTGCGGCTGCGGATTTGCGCCTCCAAATTTCGTGAATTATCAGCAGTATTATCAAATGCTGTACCGCCGAATGCCGGCAGGTGAGTGGCGATAAAGGGTAAAGCGGCAGCGATCTAATGCAACATGTGCTTTTCCTTTGCAGGGGCAATTACAACACCAACAACCACAACCACCCGCACACAAACAACAACACCCACACAAACAGATGCAGTGGCCCAGGCGAAAAAGAAGCGATTGCGCAAGCCCCGCTACGCCAAATACGTGGAGCTCCTGGAGGGTAAGTGCCGGCTAGTCCCAGTAGTTGGACCCCGAATAAGCCGATCCTTTGCAGTCACCGAACAAGCCATCAGCGAGCGAAGATCGCGGGTGAAGCGGCTGAAGTCCAAGAAGCTGGCCGACTTCATACAGAAGGCGCAGCAGCAAATTCTGGAGCGTCGGGCACGCGAGGATCGCAAGGATAAGAGAAGCAAAGGCGTGGTGGACTTGGCGCAGCGTCAGCCTGTGGAGTACCAGAAAATCGACATGGAGGCCTTGGATGGATCTATTCTGGAGTCCGGAATATACGACGATCGGCCTATGCTCTTCTTTGGCAAGGATGAGTACACCAAGCAGGTGATAGCGAATCCCGACGAGGTGCAAAACATCCTCAAAAGCTTTCACAACTTTCGCGACATCATCGAGAGCATGGGAAATGATCAGCACGAGGCGGATTTCGGGTAAGGCTAACTACAGCAGACACTAAACTGTGTCACTGACAAATTCGTTCTTTCGTCTGCTAGTCTGAGTTCCGCAAAAGTGCTTCCTGAAGAGCACGAACTCCTGGATCCGTTCGAAGCCATCGAGCCGTACATCAATCCATTCGAAAAAAGCAAACCTTCAGTAACAGCTGTGGCCATGCCCAACGCCAGTGCAGTCACCACCAAGTCGAAGAAACGGTGAGCAGTTTTGTCCACATTTCATTATAGACCTCCCTAAACCAGTCTTTATCCTAGTTTCAAGTCAAAGGTTCACGTGAACGAGGAGCAAGAACGTCTGGCCAAGCAGCGGGCACTGCACATAAACCTAAACACATATCTGAATGTGTGCGTCTCGGCCAACATGCTGAATCGCGCCCTGTCCACCATCATTGCCTATCGCGGCAAGGTGAGGAAGAGTACTTTGCCGCACATGTCCGAAGGCCTCATCACCATCGATCTGTACAACATCCTTCTGCACGGATATGCGGCCAAGGGATCCTTCGATCGATCCCAGGAGATCTTCAAGCTCATCGAAGAGGACGGACTGGCGTTCAATGAGCAAACCTACGCAGCCATCTTCGAGTGCTTGGGTCGCCTGGAACCGGCTGAAGAGAACCACCAGTTCATATCCAAATACGTTTCCCAAGCTGAAAAGGAAGGTCTCAGTTTGAGTCAAATTATGGATAAGTCAAAGTTTGTGGCTGATCAGCGGGACATTGCTTTGGATGCGATAAGACGACTTCGACCGGATTTTAAGCCGGTCTATGTGCCACCGCAACTTGGATACGACAATGAACTGCTGGATCACCTCAACGAGCACGTTCTACCTGTTGGAGCTAAGGAAGAACCGGGAAAAGCTGACTACGCCATAATGAACTCCAAGCGAGGCTATACCACAGCTCAATTGGAACAGCTAGCTCGCGAGCAACTCAAAATTGAGTTGGACGGCAGCATTACCATCAAGTCCATCGAGAAATCCAAGGAGTTCGCCAACTCCGAGAAATGCGTATGCTACATCTTACTCAATATAATATTCTCTTATTTAAATATGACTATTTCCAGCGCGAACGCTTGAGGGAACTGGAGGACACGTGGCGCAAGCAAATTTCGGCAGCCATTGTACGCGATCTCAACACGCTGCGTGCCCAAGTCCGCTTCAAGCCACACGGCTTCATGAACTACTACACATATCTGAAGACCCTCGACGCCTCGCACTTTGCAGACATTCTGATTAAGGAGCTGTACAAGCTGGCCGAGGGCTCAGAGACATTCAGTCCGACAGTCGGTCAGCTGTACAAAGAACTCGGGCAGAAGGTGCAGCAACGGTACCAAATTGAGCAGAAGAAACACAACGGCACGCTGGAGAAGGTTGGCGAGATATACAGCTCGTATTGCGAACTGTGGGACAGTGGAAAGTCACAGGATAACTCGCGACAGTCCTGGCAGCGTCTCGTGCACGAGCAGCGGGAGAGTGGACCCAGCATGGATCTGCCAGAGGTGCCGTGGCCCTCAAATGTCCTGACCGGCGTGGGTCGATTTTTGTACAACATTCTGATGCGCGACATCAAGATCGACTCGCATATTATGAGGCAGAAGAGCAAAGCCAAAGCGGCCACTCAGCCACAGAATCTGTTGCCCGCCTTTTACACTCTTTTCCGAAATCAAGGACGCTTTGTTAAAGAGGAAGTCAAGCCACATCCGGTGCTCTCGAGATTATTCCGCGCTTCCCGCCAGCAGACGCTCACGTTTGACTCCAACCTGGTGCCCATGCTGTGTCCCCCGCAACCGTGGAGTACTCCGCACAATGGTGGCTACCTACTGAACAAGTCTGAGCTGATTCGCCTGCCTCACCAAGCCATCCAGCAGTGGGACCGCATTACGGCTTCCAACCCGCAGCACCTGTATCCTGCCCTAGACTCTCTGAATCAGTTGGCCAGTGTGCCTTGGCGGGTGAACACCCAGTTATTGGATGTGATCATAGGCGTGTTCCAGAATGGTGGCGATGCGAAATTGGACGTCCCTCAGCCGCCCAGTTCACTGCCTCCGCTTCCCACGTTGCCAGCTAAGGATGCCGAAGGCAATGCCACCTCCAGTGCGGATCGAGCTAAGGAATTCCGGGACAAGCTCGGACATCGAAGGAAGCAGGCCGAGATGTACAGCTTGTGGTGCGATGCTCTCTATAGGTTGTCGCTGGCACAGCATGTAAGTTTTCTTCGAATATCTGCTATTAATTACCATTAATACTTTAATCGTTTTAGTACCGTGATAAAGTCTTCTGGCTGCCACACAACATGGACTTCCGTGGACGCGTCTATCCCGTGCCACCGCATCTCAATCACCTGGGCTCGGACCTGGCTCGTTCGATGCTCATCTTCGATCAGGCGCAGCCTTTGGGAGTGGATGGATTCAGTTGGCTTAAGCTGCACTGCATCAATCTGACTGGCCTGAAGAAGCGGGACTCGGTGAGGGAACGTCTTCTGTACGCGGAGGAGATCATGCCAGATATCCTGGACTCGGCCGACAATCCACTCACAGGGCGCATGTGGTGGGCCAAATCGGATGAGCCGTGGCAAACGCTGGCGTGCTGCATGGAAATTGCCAATGTGCATCGCTCTCCCGATCCCGCTGCCTATCTAAGTCGCTTCCCCATTCACCAGGACGGTTCCTGCAATGGATTGCAGCATTACGCGGCTTTGGGAAGAGACGAAGCTGGTGCACGTAGTGTTAACCTGGCACCATCGGCCATTCCGCAGGACGTCTACAGTGCGGTAGCCGCTTTGGTCGAGAAGAGTAGGAAATCGGATGCCCAGAACGGCCTCCATGTGGCGGACGCACTGGCCGGATTCGTTCGCCGCAAGGTGATCAAGCAAACAGTGATGACAACGGTCTACGGAGTGACTCGTTACGGAGCCAGACTGCAGATAGCGCGCCAACTAAAAGACATCGACGACTTCCCCAAGGACTGGGTGTGGCCTGCGTCCACATACTTGACCACCAAGACGTTCGAAAGCCTGCGCGAAATGTTCACATCCACGAGAGAAATCCAGGATTGGTTCACGGAGTGCGCCCGCCTGATTTCTGGCGTGTGCAGCCAGAACGTGGAGTGGGTCACGCCACTCGGTCTGCCGGTGGTGCAGCCCTACAATCGCCAGGAGATGAAGCACTCGCCTCGCACCGGCTTCAAGGTCTCGGCCAACATGCCCATGGACATGTACGAGCGACCAAACATCCTCAAGCAGAAGAACGCCTTCCCGCCGAACTTCATCCATTCGCTGGATTCCTCGCACATGATGCTCACCTCGCTGCACTGCGAGCGGCAGGGCATCACGTTCGTTTCGGTGCACGACTGCTTCTGGACCCACGCCAACACCGTGCCAGAGCTCAATCGCATGTGCCGGGAGCAGTTTGTGGCCCTGCACTCGCAGCCCATTTTGGAGCAGCTCTCCGCGTACATGCGACTGACCTACAGCTTTAAGGATAAGTGAGTAATGTAACTTCAATCTTTCGAACTATTAACTATTCTATTTATTCCAATCAGCGACTTTACGAACGATGGTTCCGTGGAGGACCTGTCCAAGCGCCAGCTGAACCGCACTCTGAAGCAGCTGCCCCAGAAGGGAGACTTTGACCTGCGCAACGTGCTCGACTCAGTGTACTTCTTCAGCTAGATACGACTTAAGCAACAACAGTGCCTAGGCTTACACGTAGTCATTACTTTTAGTTAGCATACCAGCTAAATTTGTTGAACAATTCGGCTTTCGATACCAAAAACACGTTGGAAAACAGAAGCTACACGAGGCGCAGAGTGGATCGACGCCAAATGTGATTTTGTACGACCTTACATTAAACTGATTAAAAAAAGCTTTTAAAGGACGTGCTTTAATCATTTTCTAAACTGCGGCGGATGAAGAAGGCAGAGAAAATATAACAAAGCCATTCTGTTTATATAATGCAAGCCGTTTCCGGAAAACGTCTGCCTTCATCAAAAGATCGATTGTGTTTTCCATTTAATTCCAATTTTATTTTATTGCTACCTCAAGGTTTCTCATTGCGGTTCCGAGCTACTTGAGCGTGTGGATCTGCGCCACAAAGCGATTGTTTAGTTCAATTTGGCCACTACATTGCGAATACCACCTGCCTTCTGTGTGTGCGAACTCGTGTGCAGACAGTGAATAGTATGCGAGTTTATCTTGTGCTCATTGCTATTTAAGTTTAAATATTTTTGAGTGCTTCACTTTGTTTATAAATATTTTAAAGGTACCTTTAACTCTTCTTGCGGCTGTGTGAATTATGCTGAAAGTGTTTGTTTCTGCTCTTTTGTACTTCAATTAACTTGTGGAAATTCCATTTGATTGCTTTTAATTTTTAGACATACTCTTTTGCGTGGAGGGTTGGGAATCCATTGATTTATGGCCACATCTCGATATTTTCAGTTCCGACCGCTTTTGGCTGCTGTTCTGGGAAAGTGCAACAATAAAAATACTCGCTTAATTAATTGTTATACTTATATTTGGGGGAATATAACTCAACAATAATCCCCTGAGTTTTTAATAGAATGGTTGTCATACCCAGAACGTAGTTCTGTAATATTCACTTAGCTGAAATCGAAGGTGGTTTTCGAGTCTTTGACTTTCGACCTCATCCCGATTTGGCCAGTGGCGACCGCCATGCTCCGCTTTCGTTTTCACTCACTCAGTCGGATTCCGAATCCGAGTCCGAATCCGATTCCGAGTGGGTTGCTCATCGGAGCACGCCCTCGCTCGGGCTCACTCCCCCATTTTACATGCGCCCACTTTGGCTGGCTACTGGTACTATCTCTGCCGCTGTTTCTGTTTCTGCCTCTGCCACCGGCGACCGGCGGCGTTGGCGTTGGCGTCGGCGTCGGCGTCGACTTTCTTTGGCCGCTTCGCTCTCATTTGTTTTTTTCGGCTCGGCGGCCGCTCGCTTCCGAGTTGCCGCTCAGTCTGAAAAGTTCATGTGACGCGTCGAGAACGTTGCGATTCGAGTCCGCTTCTGCCCGACTTCTGATTGCCGAGGCAACAGCGAGGGAATTCCGCATCTGGCATCTGCACTGGCATCTGCATTCGCATCTGCACTTGCATCTGCTGCACCTGCTCCGCCGCACAGGTGGATCGCCCAGGTAACGGGAGCAGCGCGGCGGCTGATTAGCCTTTTATCACCGCATGTCACTGCAATCCATGGGATTGCGAGGGGAATGGGATGATCCGAGGGTGAAGAGCGGTGACCGCAGAGTGCAGTGCAAATTAATTTCAGCAAAGTGAATGTGTGCTAGAAGACACTAAGTAGCCACCAAACAAGTACACTGAGAAAGGTTCTTGCCACCTCATGTAGAATATGCCTTGTGCAAGAAAATGAATGGTGCGATCTTTGAAATATTCAATGCATATTATATGTAGTACATTGAAACATAAGAACAGTTTAATCAGGGAACTTGCAATCTTAAAGTGTAGGGAAATTCTCTTAAGTAATCTGGTGAATACAAATGAACTGGTCGCCTCCTCGTAGTTTGTGCTCATCCCCGGTGTCTGGCTAGTGTGACTCTCTGATTCTGGTGTTCTTTCCCAGCTATTTTCCCAGCTGAAGCTAAATCTTGATGTCTAGATGTGTCTTTTGTGTGGCCAAATGCAAGTGAATTGTGCGAGTGGCAGTGGATAAATGACCGTTCATAAACGAATAAAGACGCTATCTGGGTGTCGGCCTTATCGCGCAGAATATCGCATTAAAACTAATTCAATTACGGGCCCTGTGAGCGGGGGCATGCAAATTGCATGGAGCGCTCCCAATCGCATCAGTAGCATGTATGCGCACATATAGATAAAAACTGAAAAAGAAATCTTGTAATTGGGACAATGGTGCGGGTGCAGGGGGAACTTAGTTGCAAGTTTGTGCGCTGCTCGTGATAATGTCATAATTGACGGCCTGTGGACGGGTTTGATTGAATTTCCAGGCGAAATTGAGTTGCAAATGAGTTTGACAGCAAGTGACGAAGTTATCGCAGCGCGTTTGATAAAAAATTGATAGGGCCCCGACACGATTGCAATTGAAATGTTTTTAAATGGAAATTAACACTTTTATGAGCGCCACAAGCTTGTAAAATAAGCATTTATGTACACAATGCACACGGTGCGTATACGTAACATGCACACTAGTTGAAAAAAGGAGAAAACTCTCAGGGAGGATTTGTTAGACATACCGAAGCATGTTTCAATTAAAAAGGACTTGCAAACAGTTATCTAAACTTCATAATTCCCCAAAAAGTTCTCCTTCCCAGCGCCACGGGGCGTATACGTAATATAGGAGAAAACCCATTAGCAGTGGAACACAAGAACGGCTCCTAGGCGTTAACACGCTTGGCAGAGAGTCGACACGATTTCAATTAAAAACAGTTAACAATCGCCATGAATAGTGAAATGATTTTTATGGGCCAATCGTGCGTATGCGTAATATGTGTGTGCCCCGTATAACTCCGCCCCCTTTTACGCCTTCCACTCGCCTTTAGGCCATTTTAGGCCATATTTTGCGGTGTGCGAGCATCGCTCTGTATTGGGCTTTAATGGAAAAAGTGTGTCCGTACATCAAATGGGTTATTATCCATTTTGCCACGCTGGAAACGGCCATTTAAATTTATAGTCCTGGCCTGCCATGTGGCGTGCGGCACGCTGTCTGAGGATGAAGTGCCCATGATGAAGTGATGGTGTATGGTGATGGTGATGGTGTATGGTGATGCATATTGGGTGCCTAACTGCTGGGGCCGGGTTTTATTTTATTTGCTTAGAGTTATTGCTCTGTTACCGCACCCGAAGTGGTAAAATCAGAATAAAGATAGTAGTGAGATAAATGCGATGCCTATTTTCCCTTCAAATGCTGACGCAAGCGCAAGCATCTTGGAATTCCAGCCAAATAGTTTGTGGAATATTTTCGCCCCCCAATTTAATCGGAGCTCCAAACTATTCAGCAATATTTTCGCCAATATCAGCGCTGTCAATATCACTTTCCATGCGCTTTTCTCCGCCGCCAGAAAGGTTGAGTCACTCTTAATGCGTTCCCGGACAACTGAATTTATGCCGTGACTCAGCACGGGATATTTATTGCATATTTCAGTTACAAGAATATCATTCCAATGCCAGCGATGTCAGGGGAGGATGATGGCTTCGCAAATCCAGCAGCCGCGGGTCGCGAGATAAGAAGTCAGTCACTTCCAGCCAGCTGTCAACCCAACAACTCGCCGCTTACCGCCTGTCACTGCCCCAATCCCACTGTCCACCCACCATGCTACACCATGCTCCACCCCCGCCCCATCCTCATCGCGTGCGCTGCGTCCATTATCTGGCAGGGGAAGGGGGGGGAAAATCAAGTCAAGTGCGAGTGCAGGCAGAGATTACGCTTTTTGGCAGCTCACTTTTCGGCCGCCGGAGGCACTAGCAGAAATCCGGCGACAAACGCGGTAATTTATGGCGAATGCTATTGGAAAAATATTAGAAAGCGAGATTAAATATGAAAATACTCAAAAGCATTGCTAGAAATTGCTTAAAGTACAGAATTTGACACAAATATACTAAATAGCTTCTATTTAGTTACAAAGAACTATAGCATTACATTTCCCTAATTTATTACTGCATTTATTTACCTATTTAAATGGAAAATCCTCCTTACCTGCGTGTTTTTCTACGTGCGTTTATAACATCCATTATGTTTACTTGATGTTCTTACCCTGCTGCCATTTGTCACTTGGCCGCCTGGCGTGAGCAATTAGACCAGCTCTGGAAAACCCAAATCAGACAATCTGACCACTTGTGCCTCCATTTGGGGGGACTGCATTGATTTCCACTTTGGGAAAGCCGGGCGACAGGCCTCCTTTCGCTTTCGCTGGTGTTATTTATGAATGCGAATTAATGTACAGCTGGCATGCACAACAACACTGTGGGCCAAAGGCGAAGGGAAAGGCGAAGGGACATGGCCAATGCCAAAGCGGCAGCACTTCACTTTGTTTGCCTAAATGCGGTGCTGTCGTCCATTTCGGGTGCCATTATTACGAGCGTTTCCGTTCGGAGATTTCCGGTGATTATTTCGCTGCTGGCTGGGAATAGTCATGGTTTGGGGTTAGTGGCGTAGCTTCCAACTCGAAGTCCTGGAGTCCTGATTGAATTAAGCCAAACGATCCTGGGCAGCAGTGCATAATGACACGCAGCTTAATTATAACCCGCTCATTATAACCCGCACACCTGGCCCACTTACCCTAATTGAAATTGATTGCGCTGGCTCCCAGTCGCAGATACAGATACCAGATACTAGCTACTAGATACCAGATACAATTTGTAACCGTTCGAGACTCAAAATTCCACCTGACAGCCAGCTGCCGAACAATCAGTGGTCCTAGTGCAGTAGCAACGCCGCTGATGTTCCGTATCGATTAAAAGTGCCACACTCAATTGTGCCAAAATGTATTTGCCGGCACACTCGTCGCTTTTTATCGTTTTCTGAAATATTAAAGTCATGTCAAACAATGCGCCAAAGGCGGCTCAATACACGGTTCTGTTTCTGTTTTGTTTCTGTTTCCACTGATATAGGATTGTTTGGGAAGTAGGGGTCTCATGAGGTGGGGCAAATCGCTAGGTTTGGCCCACACAAATATACGAGATACCTATGTACATATATATACATTTGTACCTATGAGATACTCAAAGGCAGAAGCTAATGCAAAAGCCACAGAAAAGCCAAGTGGCGGAAATGCTAGTAGAAAACAAATAAAAGAACAGGAAAGAAGGCAAATTGAATTGGGGCAATGCGAACGAGCTATACACTTGTTGGTTAATTTAAAAAAAGTATGTAATACAAAGTTTAAAGTTATGCCTTTAAGACAACTTCATCTAGTTTCAATACATTAATGATTTCTGTTTCCAACTGTCACACTGATTATCGCACCTTGCAAAAGCTGTTATCTCACAAGTTAACACATTTTCCGACTTTCCTCCACGGCCAAGTGGAAAACGCGTTGGTTTACACTTGCTTACAGCCCAGCTGACAAGGCCAGTCACTTCGGCGAGCCAAGGTCAGCCAGAGGTTGGCACATATGAATATGCAAGTGCGACAAAAATACCCCTTTTGATATCAATCTGCAGCGGAATCTTTAATCGCCGAGCCAAGCAACTTTATTAGAGTATGCAGAAAGCGATGGAAGAGGGAACAGAATTGTGGCAGTGGCAAGTTGAACGTGCTGCTGAGCTGGGCATTAATAGGTTTTTGACTTGCCATAAAACTGGCAGAGCAGAGCAACAGAACCCGACGGCAGAAGCCACAATCAAAGAGAGTTGTCCACTCTGTCAGCGCGGGAATGACATGGCTAAGATGGCCAAGAAAATCCCCTCCTGAGTAGAGCGAAGCTTAAATTGCTCGTTGGCCTTTAAAATCAGATTTTGGCCAAAATCAAAAGGGGCAGCGATGTTCACGTAACTCGCTTCAGTTCAAACCGAACATTTTGGCAGCTCTTTTCGGGCCTTGATTAGGTTCGCCCATTCGAGTTGGCCTCGTAATTGGCCTGTTGCGGGTCTGTGGCTAATAGCATTTGACCGGTAATTGGCCACGTTGGGTTGGGAAATTAATGCGATTCTCCTGCACCGAGTGGCCGTTGCCGTTGCCATGGCACTTCATAATTACCATGGGATTCCATCCACCTCCACTCCACCTCCGCACACCTGAAAAATCTACCAAAAAACAAGAGAATTGACGCAATTAGGCTGGTTCACATCATTTTCTGTCCGGCCATCGCCATCGCACAATATCTGAGACATTTTTGGGGGAAGTTACCAATAAAGGTGAAGCCCGCATAACGAACTCTTTTCTCTTTCTTGTTGCCCCTTCCGCTCGATTTTCAATTTGTCAACGGTTTTGTGTTACGTGGCTCCAAGTCTCCAAGTCTAGACGACAACTTAATCAGTGAAAAAGCGGTGGGCCCATGAATTGAATTGCCAGCCAGTAAATAGATGCCACCACTGTCTCACTGACTGTTATTCTCACTGGTTGGCTGCGAAATACGAGCTGGCTGTGAAATATTACCACTAAATCAATCTACACAACATCCATTGGCATCGAAAGGGTTACATGCATGAGTCCAACACTTTCCCTTTCCAGTTTCTAGACACAAACTTAATGCAGTCAGATGTGGAGTTTCCTCCAATTGATTAAAGACTTGAACAGGGTCACAAGTCCTTCCTCCTACCAGTCGACTTGTTGGCAGCCTTGAACTCGGCGGGTAAACAAATTTGTTATCAGTTTAGTTGCATTTTTTCCATTTCGTTCGATTCGAATCCATTATATTCATTTCTATTCATTTGTTCTCCTTCGCTTCATACACACACACACACACACAAATCTGTACACAAGTTCGCATTGTGTTCTTTGATAGAGAAGCCCATCAGTTTTCAGTGCTTTCCCGTCCCTCATTTATCTATTCAATCAGAAAGTCAACCACGTCGGAAAAGCAGAGCTCCTTGCCAAAAACAAAATAAAAAAATTGAACATTTTAAGACGGTCGAGGCTCCTGGACGAGTACGTGGCTCAACTTGTTCAAAAATTCATTTTGCTCAGCGCTTTTCTGTTTACTCAGTTGCAGTGCGGGGCTGCATGTTGCTGCTTTCCATCTCGGCGTTTTCCGCTTTCCGCTGTCCGCTTTCCCCGCAGTTTTCCTGTTGCTCCCCACTCACCCAGTCACCTATCTGCTCCGCTCCATCTCACTGCCACACGCCGTCCGCTTGCTATTTTATTTGCTGATTTAATCGCGTCTTGAAGCTTCCTTCCTGTGAGTGCTTGTGGGGTTGGTGGGGGGGGTCGGTGGGAAATGGCTGGGAAATGAGCGGGGAAATGAGGTGGGGGGCTGGGCAGTCTGCTAGGCAGAGGGCAGTGGCATTTCGGAGGCGTAGTTGCCGACACGCGCACACAGACTCATAATCAAACGCAATGTGCTGTGAGGCAATGGCAATCTATAACCACCGGCCATGCAACAGCTGGCCCTCGGCGGCAAAGGGGGGGTTCATTCGAAAAGGGGGCTTGGGGAAAGCAAGCGAAAGATGAGAAAATGATTGCGAAACTCAGGAGGCGAAAAAAGTGGCCTAGCAAGTCTTCAGTTGTCTTCGCTCCATTTGAGTTTCGAGAACTCTATACGCCTGTGATTAAATCTGATGAGACTGCCACCGAATTCCCGGAACTTGGATTCCATTCCGAACTTGAGAAGGCCGTATGTACTTTCCCTGCCCGCTGAATAATTACATAATCAATTACTACGTTGTTCCATCACTTAGCCGAGTGCGCTAATCATTGGATCAATTGTCTAACCGGCAAAGTTTGTGTGTTTCACCCAATTATCCGTTGCAAGTCTCTGGGCATTTCCTTGAGTAAAGCGACTCATTAATTGAATTAAACAGATCGATGGCATGGCATCGAGCATGCGAGCTGACAGGCTTAAAGAAGAACTGTCGAAGTTGGAACATCTTAATCTCGGCCAGCAAGTAGCTCGTAGTCTGTGGAGCAGACTGCTGGTCAATGACAGACAGTGGAGTGTCTTTGACTTATATTTCTACTTCTGCTCGCTTGTTTGTTTTCACTTTTCACGTTTGCCACTCAGCCATTCGTTTGCCCATGCCACAGACACATGGCAGCCACTGTGTTTGCTCAATAAGTCAGCCGTGGGGGCGTCCACGGGGCGTATACTCGATGTGCACATCGCTGACGTAGTCGCCTCCATCCACTCCAACCATGTCATCCACTTCATCCACTTGCCACGCGAGCCGTCGTCGTTGGCGGCGACAAGGCAGCCGAATGTGTCAAACGGCAATAATCAGTCCCAAGGCGAAACCAGTTGACAATGCTCGCACATCCTCGCCAACAGGCAAGTGAAGCCATTAGAACTGCCAGAATCTCGAGGCACCGAGGAAATGCCTATGCCCCTCGTACTGTGTTTTTTTTGGCACCCGCCTAGGCTTATTGTACCACGCGGCGTATGCGTAACACTCGCAGCATCCCGAGCATACATAAACTTCTCGCCCGCGCCGGCTGACATGGGTTAAGGCGTTGGGTTCGACGTTGAGCCCCAAGGAGATGAGGATGACCTCGGGCTCCGTCCGAGCGTTAACATAGCGTCAGACCCCTTGTCGCTGTCACTCGGAGCGTCTTATCAGGCGAATTGAGCGCTCATTCGCACGCAGCGAATAAGTTCGCAAAAAAGAGAAGTAAGTGAAAAAGCGCGGAAAGCCAGCCGAAGTGGAAAATACTCTAGATACTTTCCAAAATCAAGCTCTTTCACAACCAAAGTCCTAGTTCGATTGGTTCGCTAAGCTGTTGCCTAATTCATTGCGTTTGTTTGAGCTGCCACTTACGCTCGACCCACTAATCGCTCACAGGTTGTTCCGAGGCAGGACACTCGCAAATTGACAGGATCATGCATCTATAAATAGGGGGCCAAATATAGGGACAGCAACGCAGGCATTCGGGAGATTGATTGAATTTCTGGCGCACCAGAAGGAGTGAGACAGAAGCAGTAGTTGCCAGGTTAGTGTAGATAGTGGAGCACCCCTTGGAAAGAGTGGCAGTGCCTATGTACACATGTCTGTGGAGCAGGCGACTGCCACATAGGATCTCAGAAGTACACAGATACACAGATACAGAGATACACAGATACACAGATACAGAGATACACGGAGGTAGAGTCGCCGTTTGCCTGCACTTGATGAAGTCGACTAAATTGACTTTATTGTTGTGCAAATAGGCACTCGCCCTGCTCGTTAAGTAGGTATTATAATAATATATTTACATACATGGCTGGGTGGCGGGGGGTGGGGAGAAGGCAAACAGTGCGTGCGTTCGTCTGCCTTAAATGTTATAAATAAATAAAACATGGGCATGCTGCGACACCCAGCAGCGCTATAAATATTTCATGGGCCCCCAAACGCACAAAGGGGCTTTGTCATTTGAATAAATAATTTTCAATAAGGTTTAAACAAATTAAGTGTAAATTGAATTAAATGCCCGCCTGCAGTGGCTGCAGCTGCGGGTTTCGCGTCATGCGAACCAAACGCAATTATTTGCCTTTCAGATTTTCCTTCCTTTTTATAAAAAAAGAGTAAAAAACTGCCACTGCCTCGTTGCAGAAGGGCTTTAAATGTAAACCACCGCAGTTCATGCACTTTCAATTGTTTGTTTTCCCCCTCTGGCAATTTAAAACATAAATATTGTGTTTCGAAACAATAACGATACCTTGATAATATGGCTGAGGTTGAAAACAAAAAAAAACACGGGGAAAAGCATATTGTAAATGCCAAGTAAATTTTAATTACACCTGTCTGTGCAAAAAGAGCACAAAGCGCAGAAAATATGTGAAATGGAATTTGTTGCATAAATTATGCAAATATGGCTTAGTTAGCCTGCGTGAGTTCTTCTGATAAAAAACATAAGCTGGCAGAGATTAGCGCACAAAAACAGTGTATTTGCCAGCAAATAAATATATGAATTTACATAGTGACCAGCGAAAAAAACCCACTTTTGCCAGCAGAAAATGTGATACATTTCTCCAGCGAATTCTATAAATATTTCCCGCACTTATCAGCCATGAAACGCTAATCATTCGTACCAGATTTAGCTCATCTGTTGCCATTGAAACTCGCTTATGATTCCTGAAATGTGTTGGCTTATTTTGGCCACCCATTTCAGAGCTTATCTAGTCGCAATAAACCGAATGGAATGGCGCTTTATGAATGAACCTCTTTGTTCATTACTCTGGAGATTGTCAATAAAAATAGCAATTGGCCATTCAGTTTGTGTGCACAATATTGGCTGGTATTACAGCAAAGCTTCTTCGGGGGAAATGACATGTGTACGAGTATAACTGAGTGAAATTAATCTCTTGCACATGAACAAAGTGTGCTGGAGATAATGTGATAATATTTCGCCCGTTAGCCCAATCCCGTTTATGCTTCCACATGATTAATTTGAAATGTTTGATTAAACGGCCAAGCGTAAATTTCATTTTACGAGCACGAGCATTACAATGAATTTGTAAACGGGCTGCCCCAGAAGGTTACCCATGGCCATGGTCATTGATCTTCGGCGTTTTAGCTGAGTTTTCACGCATTTGCACCCAGACATCAGACCCACATCAGGCACATAATCCAGCCACTGCCCAAATACCCAAACACCCAAACACCCAAATAACTGAATACCCTCAAATACCCAGTTACTCAGTATAGGTATTCACGTACCCCGCTCGGTGGAAACTGTTGCGACTGGGCTGCGAGTGCGTTTAATTAATATTAATTTGCATTCCATGGCTCTGAAACTGAAACTGAAGCTGTGTCGACGTGTGACTCCCGGGGGTTTGGAAAGCGGAGCGCGAGGAGGTGGCCAATCCATTGGGGACCCAACAAAGTGATCAATGGACCCAATCAATGGCAGTGGCATGTGGCACGAAAAGCGCGGAAAGGCTGGGAAAATATATCGTTAACACGATGTTGGGCAATGTGTCGCAGTTGTCCGTATTACATTTAAAATAAATGATATACTTGGTAATGAACTTAATTTATACTTTATTGTTGTGAGTAAAGTACTGAAGTACAAAAGTAATGCTGTCAGAGGTTAGATATTACTTTGATTGTAACCCTAGTGACTACATCCAGGGTATCTGCTAGTCGGCACACCACGTACTTATGCTCATGCTCGCCTTGCGGCTCTGCGCAATTTTTGATTGCTTTCAATGGCGCTTAAGCTGCCGCTCCCCGGCGACTGTATCTGTATCTATATATGTATCTGTATCTGTATCTGTATCTATATCTGTCTCTGTATCGGTAGAGGTATCTGTATCTGTATCTGTATCTGTGTGTGTTTTGGGCTTACTCGGCGCGCATTTCGGTGTGGGTGTGCGCCTTTTAATCGCCTCAATAGATTTGACATTCAGTTAACAGAACACTTTATTTCGCTCACTGTCTGCGGCAGCCAGAGTTTTTCGAGCACTTTGGCCACTTGGCGGCGCTCAGCGGTGCGTGGCTCATAATTTAACTTCTCAGCGGAAATTCCCACAAGCTGCTCCCCCTCCCCGCCCCATTTTAGCCCCAATTCCAGCGCCCAACTCGATCCACAGCACCTACAAATTATATGCACACGGCAGAAGACAGCGCCCAAAAAAAAAATACGAAATAAAACCGAGGAAAGCAATTTGAAAATTTACGACATTCTACACTCATTACACCTTATGGGTTTTCACGTTTTTCTATATCAGTATTGCCCCCTTTTTTTCTGTTTTCTTGGTTTTTGGCCAAAGTGGCGGTCTGCTGGTGCCACGCCCCCTGCGTCCAGGTGCGCCCATGCGAAATTCGCGTACAACTTCCGCGCGACTTTTGGGTTTTTGTATGCAAATTTCCATTTCTTGTTCCGACGCTTTTCTTTTTGCTCATCTGTTTTTCGCCCTTGTGCTGGGAAAATTTCGCTGTTGTCGTCGTCGTTTATTCCTGACTTCACTTGACTTGGGCTTGGCTTAGAGCTGCCCGCAAGGAAAAACTTATAACAGCACAGTGGCGAAAATTTTCCAGTCTTATCGCCAGTTTGCTGTTCGAAGAGTGTGCGGCACAGGTGCCACCCCCTGGGTTTTCCGCCCCACTGCTTTCCCTGCCCGAAGTCCAAGTATTTGCATTATTATTGCTGGCTCTTTTCTTCTGCTCCGGCATCGGGGAATTACCTATACTCGTAATGACCATCGGTCGGTTACTCCCTTGCATTCGTCTGCTGATGGATGACTTCCTCTCGGTGGAAATTTCGCGATCATTAGACACCGAAGTTCTGCTTAAATGGGAAAATTAAAACGGACGTGGGAAAACATCGCTGCTACATTTAATGCAGCTGGGGAAAATGCTTCTGTGATTCTGCCCTGCCGAAGTTTGGAATTTTTCACAAAGAATATCGAAACAAAATTATAATAAAATAAGTTGGAATTCGTTGTTTAACTTCGCCTGTATATGCATTCCTTTGTCCGCAGCTTTCGCTTCTTTGATTCTCATTATTTGCTTATTCAACTTTTTTATTACACTCGGCGAAAGTTGGGCACCCAAAGCAGCTTCTACAACTTATTCGGTTTATTGTTATTACTTCCTTACGGAATTTGTGTGGCATTTGTATAGATTTGGTGGCCAGTGGCTACATGATTGGTTTGAAAATACTGATGCACCCCCCTTTTTCTGCCTGTGCACTCATTCATCCACTTTAGTGCCGTCGAGTCTTGTTCTCATTGTCGTCGTTATTTGTTGTTGGACTTGTAAGTAGCTCAAATGGGGAAAATGGGGAAAATGGGGAAAAAAGTGGAGGGGTATAACGACATCGTTCAAGTTGAAGGACATGACTGAATTTCGGTCGCTGTAGTTTTTGCTCCTGCTTTATGAAATTCAAATTGCAAATGGAAAATAAGGAGGCGAATGGCGAACGACAAACGACGAACAAGAATCAGTAATGAATTCTCGGGTCTGCTTTACGGAGCGTAAAAACTAATTAATTACATGTGCAGATTGTGATAAATTCCATTTACCGAGCTCCTTTCACTCTAATTATTCATTTTTATTGCATTTGCCGCTTCATAATACCATTTCCATATTTCGCCATGGCTGCCACAGCTTATGGTGCCCCACCATCGATTTCTTGGCAGGGTGTTGATGACACACTGGTGACCACAACAAGTGTCCTTGCGCCACTTTCACCCACCCACTGACGACAGAAGACAGCCTCTGCACTGCACATCTGCACATCGTATTTTGGAGCATTTTCTATTTATATTCATCGGCCCCCAGGGGTCTTCCACCCCCCTGCAGACCCCCCCCCACAGCATGCACTCTATAAACAAATAGAATTATGCGCTGTTTGTTATTTTTAATCACATGACATTCACGCACTTTTCTCACGCCTAGTTCTGCATGAATTATCCATGCTCAAAAGCTACGAACTGATAATATATTTAAATAAATAATGGCAATTCATTACCAAAAACACCCACTGTGTGCATCCTTTGCCTCTTCTAGCGAATGATGAAGACATCGTTGCACTCACTTTGATCTCACCCCAGTGGCAAGTTGCAAGTTGAATTCATTTGAACTCGAGTGGCGAACTAGAGAGTGCCAAGTCCTTATAATTAATGCCTGCAATTGAACTTGACCCAAAAATGTGCAAATTATTTTCAGAGCAACATTTCTGTGTGGGCTGCTGCCAAGGGGTCTTCACGGGAAATTGCCGGGAGCTGACAAGTCTTAAATTGCGAGACTCCAAGCCGTTTGTCTGCCAGATTTATGGGATGGACAGGAGGGTCTAAGTGGGTCAATTGGTATTTCTTGTGAATATTACAGAAATTTATGAGCTCCAGGAATTAAGAGGATGCTGCCATTTGCAGCGGTAAATGTGCGAGGATAAAGGGCTTAGTATGCAGGGATTTATTGTTGACGTTAAAAAGCTTAAATCAACAAATATTTCAGCTCTCATATTTGGGTAATTTTTCATTCTCTTTTAAAAGAAAAGTTCCAAGAATTTAAAAGTGTAAGCAAACTCAATTTTCCTCTGATCAATCAATACAATTTGATTTCTCATGAGTTCTTGGAAACGTACTTACTTTTTTCTCTTGTAAATAAATTTGATTGGCTTTTCCGCTTACCTGGAAATGTTTTCATTTTGTATCAACAATAGCATTATTATTTCTACAGTTAAACCACCCAAAGTGTAACTTCAGTAAGTGGAATATTTTTGGCTTGAACTTGGAAATGAAGTTGTTTGATTTCTTTATCCCAAAGGAGCTCACTCTATGTGCTTATCCTCATTAATGCAAACACTTTTGACCCAGTTATGCGAATCCTTTCACTTTTCGCCAGCTGAAGATAAAGTATCTTTCCATCTCCATCCACTTCCATTCCCATCACTCATTTTGCGACTACTCCAAGTTTTTGAGTAGCGAGTCGCTTCTGTTTTGCTTTGATATCAAATGCATTCACGCTTAGTTTTGTAATTAAAACTGTAATTCAGCACAGATACTCGTTGACGGCCTGAAGAGGGGGAGGGAGGGGATGTCATTAGCATGTAAATGTATGCGTGACGGGGGGAAAACCCATTCAAGGTGCCCCAACTTTCCCACACACACCATTGCAGAAAAGGAGCCTGCTTCTGTTTGATAAGTGGGAAAAGTGTAAAAATTTCGTTGCATACTTGCGAGCGTCGAAATGAAATTGCGGCTGCGACAGCTGGCACGAAAATGAAAATGAAACCGAAAACCCTGTGCCTGTGTGTGTGTGTGTGCGAGTGTGGATGTGAATTTAATTGTGACACCCACACAATCGCACGCACACAGGACACGATAAACGTGGCCATGGTAACAGTGGTTTTAAGCTTCATTTTATTAAAAGAGGAAAATCCGACTTTGCAGGCTATGCTAACATGTTGCACATACCAAGTATACATTTGTTTTTAGCCAAATTAAGTCAGAATATCAAATGTTTTATGGATGTTTAAAAAACGAAAATGTTCATGTCATGGATTATTGCTTATGCCAGCCAGAGCAAAATGAGATGCACCATAGCGTGCTTAAAGTGCTAAAATGCTTATTTTAATTTGTATTTTTTTGTAGCGTTGCATGAACATCACTCATCCGCAGAGAAATTATACAATTCCTGGCTCCAACTGTAACGAGTTATTCGAATACTATTATTCGGTCCTTGGCTGTGCTTTCACGCACATCCTGGGCGTCCTGGTGGCCGTCAGTCAATCAGAAGATGGCATCGCCCGTCGCCAACTTGGCAAGAAAGTTGGGCCAGTCCTGCGGCTTTTATAATAATTTCAAGTGCCTACGCTTGAGATGTATGTACAAGTTATACGAACGTGGCATACCGTATCTGTATATAAATTGTTATCCTTGTAACGCCTTGTCGCCTGCCGGTCGAGTTTCGCACTCGGGCTTAAACGCTGCGCCTTCCTTGCTCGCTTCCTTCCTGGCCAACTTCCTGTCGGGCTTGAAGTGGGTTGGGACTGGGATTGGCCCTGCCGATTGCTGTATAAACATTATGGCCCGATCCCTCGATCCCTGCACAGTGTTTGCCATTTCTGTATTTTATTCGAGACGACGGGCAGGAAATTTGAGCAGCAAATGAAAAAGGAAAGAAAATCCATTTACGTAATTACTTCCAGTTAACTTTTGCCCCGCTGCTCCTGCTGCTCCTCCTGCTCCTGCAGCAGAAGGATGCGCGCTCGGTTCCTCATTGAATTATTGAAGAATTGCTTACTCGCTTATTGGAAATCTGTTTTCCTCCGCCGGACTGCCACTAGTTGAGTTGAAGCCCCAGTCGATATCGATTACATTACAGCCAAAAGTTCCCCATTTTCCTGGCCCTCCGACAAGCGTTAATTATATTTGGCCAGCAACATTTTTTACGAGGGTTTCAAAATGTTCGGACCAAGCTGCATTTAATTATTCTAATTTATGGTTCACGGAATATCCATCATCGAAGTCGCTTACCAAGTTGTTACTAGGACCCCGAATCTGTGTTCATAAGCAATCTTTCTGCCGATGGAAATGGGAAATTAATGGCCCACAGGCGTTTCCTCCGAGCGAAACTCATTAAGGCCACCTATAAATACCACCAGTAATTACCAAAAAATATCGCTATAATGTGGGTTAGTTTAGAGCCGATTATGGGGTGAGTTTTATTTGATATGAAATGGATCAAATATTGCCTACTTTTATGCAACTCCAGCCATGTCCACCTACAATCTCAATACGGGTTTATTAATGAGCATTTCTTGGAATGCTTGTAGTTAATAGCAAACTAAGTCGCTGCCATCAAATAGAATAAGCCGCCCACCGCCGAGCAACAGAAATCAACTTGGCTTAACTCTTCTCCTTCACTTACCAACTTTCAGTGGCGCCCTTGTCGCAAAAGTGTTTGCAGACACAGCATTTAATAATGTAAGACTGCCCTAAGACCTGCCGTTCTGTAATTACACGCGAGTTGGCCAAGTTGCAAGCGAGGGAGGCACGCCACTCGACAGCGCCAGGACCAACAAAAAGGACAAAGCCAAGGAGGAACCAACAGGACCAACAGGACCAACAAGTTGCCAGCCCAATCGGGAACTCGACTCCCAGGAAGCGAAAGCAGCAAAACGGCAGCCGTGGATACCAAGGCGCTGCGCAGCTCAGCCACTGTGAAGGCGACGTCGGCGCCCCCCCCGCTGACGACGCTGCCCCCCCCAATCAAGACGCCAACGACGACGACGACGCCCCTGACAATTTGTCAGCCGCCCCCGCCCACCCCGCCCTACCAGCGGCTTACCAAGGCGCTGCAATGCGATCCGCGCTGCGGCCACGAGGTGAGTGCAAATTGAAATGCCTGTGGCGGCGATTTCGAAATCAGGACCCCCTGATTCCAACTCGCATCCCACTCGTCTCCAACTCGTCTCCAGCTGGGTGGCCCACTAGCCCACCTGTGCACTTGTAGGTGTTCCTGTTCGCCGCGTGGCCGCAATGGCTCGGTTAATGTCAATTACCCCCGCCATTAGTCATGCCGCGCGGTGGCAGACCAACTTTTGAAATAAATTTCGAGTAAATTGGAGTTACGGAGTTAGGAGCTAGGGAAACGGGAATATATAAGAAAAGCGTTATGATTTGATTCATTGTCAAGCAGGGACAACGCGTCGTATACGTGATATGCTTCTTACAATAGAGTTCGCCAATTTATGTGCTATATTTTATTTTATTCAAACAGATAGACAGTATTCCCGTAGTTAAATGAATTCCATTTAAGCTGAAGTGCATTTTTATGTTACAGCCCAATCAAAATTACGGCCAATAACTGAGGTAGCTGGAAACTGTTCACACCCAACATGAAATGGCGCTTAGATAATTTTCCCCCTGCCAAGCAGCCGTGCCGTAAAAAAGCAAACATCCTGCGCATCCTGTGTGGTGTCGCATCCGCGAGAGCTGCAAATTGTGATGGCTGAGTTTATACTCGCATTGTGTCGCCAACTTATTGTGCCAGATTCGCGTGTCCTTGTGCATGATGAATTATATTTCATAAACAAGTGCGTTTTCAGTGCAACCGGTGCATGGCGGGGGTTGCCCCAACACTCTGACGTCACAGCGCAAGCCAGGTTATTGTCGCTTGTTGTTCTTGGGCCATGTGCCATGTGCCGTGTAGGTGTGCCCCGCCCCTGCGCGTGTGTGGGTGTGTTAGCTAATACACAAACCCTCTGCTGCGGCGCTGCAATTATGCATGGGTTCAAGGCTAATTTGCTTGTGTAGCAGCGGCGTTGTGGTGGTACACTGGAAAAAACCTACGTACCCTTATTGTTCAGATTTATTTATGAAGATTGAGGCGTTATTATTATTGAAATCTACAACTTTTGATTCTAAGTCTTCGTAGCTGCACAATTTTTATGCAGTTTTCAACCACAAGTTGCTTAGATTTTTTGCCAGTGCCCGTGCGGATTTGCTGTCTTTGTGTGAGCTCGTTCGCCGCCTATTTGGGGCTTGCGATGCAGAATGCGCGTGTGACCGAACGCAAGCTATCCGCATTACGTATACGCCGCGTTGCGTTCCTTAATTAGCGCCCGCCCGCCCCCTCGCCCCTCTCGATGGCTCAAAGGTGGATTAACGAGCAAAAAACACCGCGAAAGCCAAGAGCTGAAAGGAATGGCGAGCAACAAGCCAAAAGCAGCAGCAGCGGCAACGTCAACGTCAAGTGCAGTGCACAGTTCAAATTACATTAACAAAAAGAGTGCCGCACTTGACCTTGGCTAATTGCAATACCAAGAATTCTTGAACGGAAGGCACCGGGTGCTCCGAGTGCATAAATTACGGGAGCGGTCAATGTTAATTGCTGGAACATGTGTACTTTGGCGTATCAAATAATCGCTGCCTCGGATTACTTAGCCTTAGCAAGAGCCTTGTCCCTGACGAAAGTGTTCCGGAAGTGCTGCGACTTTCAACATCAGTTTGATGAAAGCGCAACTAGAATTTCTATTAGTTTCTCTAGGGGATTAAGAGCACCAAGAGGGCACTAGTACTATATCAACTATTCCGAAACAGGTAACCATCGGCCGTCGCATTGGCCTCTACAGATTCTGTGGCGACATCGGACGCGGCAACTTCTCCAAAGTGAAACTCGCTGTCCACCAGCTGACGCGTGGTAAGTGACGCAGAGCAAGAGGCACCTATTCGGATTAGAAATTAAACAAAATCATAAACAAATCATCATCATTACAGACAAAGTGGCCATTAAGGTGGTGGACCTGGATCGGGCCGGACTCGATGCCAAGGCGCTGCGAATGCTGTCCAGCGAGATAGCCACTCTCGAGTGTGTTCACCATCCAAATATACTGAGGTGCGAAGGAATCTCAGCTCTATTCTATATGGTCCTATATTATCCGTATGCATTGCAGGCTTTTCGAGGTGGTTGAAACTCTGGGCCGGGTCTACCTGGTCACCGAGTGGATTCGCGGTGGCGAGCTGTACAACCACATCACCCAAGGCGGTCCACTGAGGGAGATTCACGCGGCTCCCTTGCTGAAACAGCTCCTCCTGGCAGTCAAACATATGGTAAATCCATCATACAATTACTACAGAAAGCACCCAGTTAATCGTGGCAAATTTAATTTAATTGTATCTCAACCAAAAATCAATATTGCCAACTGGGAATAATTCATGTTAAACCTTTCACAGAGAGATTTATGGCCTACTTTATATTAATTTATGCAATTAATTATTGATACTTTCCCTCTGCGAAACTAATTGAATTGAATCGCACTTGTAGCACAGTCTGGGCTACGTGCATCGGGACATCAAGGCGGAGAATGTCCTGCTCCTCTCCGAGGATCGCCTCAAGCTGGCCGACTTCGGTTTCAGCACCCAACTCATCAATGGTACGGCTGAACGAGCAGTTCGCTTCGTCGGCCATCTAATCAATTTCCTTCGATTTCATTCGCCATGACAGGTGCCAATCAAAAGCTCGACACGTTCTGCGGATCCCCGCCGTATGCGGCGCCCGAGCTCTTCTCCGATGACCACTACATAGGAGCCCCCGTGGACGTGTGGGCCCTGGGCATCCTGCTCTACTTCATGGTGGTCGGAAACATGCCCTTCCGGGCGCCCACGATTCCCGGCCTGAAAGCGGCCATCCTGAAGGGCGACTATCTGCTGCCCGGCCAGCTCAGCTTGCCCTGCATAAGACTTATACGTAAGTGCCTAGATAATAAATAAAACTATGCTTCTACCTAATATCCCTTTCAGAACGCATTCTGATCCACATACCCGCCCAGCGGCCAACCATCGACGACATGCTGAACAGCCAGTTCGTGACCTGTCCCAAGCTGAGTGCAGACCTGATGCAGTGGGAGATCAACCAGCACAGCAAGCCGGTCAAGAGGTCCATCTTCTGGGTGCGCAGCAAGTCCCATCGGCTGCGGAAGTCCGCCTCGCTAAGGGATCGCTATGCGGAGGTGGTCAAGAAGCCGGCCATCAGCATGAACACCAGGCAGCAGGACGAGATGTTTGTGCAGAACTTCCTGCAACCGATCGAGATGGGACATGAACTTTTGGCACCCGTATCAAGTCAGCTGAAGGAACCACAGGCCACCGAGCAGGCAAAGCGTCCAGCCAGGAGATACATGTTCTGTGGCAGCCTCAAGAAGAAGGTCACGCCCATGGAAACGGAGCCGGAGAAGCAGCTGGCCAACGGTGGACAGTGCGGCTCGGCCAAGATCAATCCGTGGAACGTGGAGGTGGCCGACGACTGTCCCCTGTTCAAGAACTACGATGCGGAGACGGGCAGCTGCGTCATGCTGCCCACGAGCACCGAGGATCTGAGCCAGCTGGGTGCACTGGAGTTCGAGGCGCGGCAGATCCTGGCCGAGCTGGGCCTGACCTCTGAGATGCTGATCAACGCCAGGCAGAGTGGCCCCCGCTCCGACATCATCGGCGCCTACAGGATCGTGGTCAATCGGCTGCAGAAGCAGTCCTGGCTGGCACGCAAGCACGTGGAGATGGCCCTACACAGCGAGCCCAAGGCGGAGAAGCGGATTGAGAGATCGTGCTGCATACTCTAAGACATCCGAAAATAGTTGTTGAATGTTCATATTACTCTCCTGGTTCTGCTGGGTCTCGAGTTCCCCGACGGGAAAGGCAAACTGGGGGTTTCTCAGCCACTTTGCGCTTTTGAAAGGAAACTGAGGTTCAAAGAACTCCAAATAGGTCAAAAGTCCTTCCTTTCTAGAGGCTAGTCCATTTTAATCAGCTTTCAATATCCAAGATTGTACTGTGAACTCCCAGTGCTTGATTTGGAACCATCAAATTGAGATTAGAAAACTTTATAGTAAATACAATACAGAATATACCCTGAATATCCAAAAAAGGATGGTTGAAATGCTAACTTTAAATGCATTTGAAGAGCAGAGAGAAACAAAAATGGTTCACTTACAGAAAGAACTGTCTTCTTGTTTGGTCAGAACCAATTTGTAGGAGAAGTGGATACTTTGATCTGCAAATCCCAGTTTGCCTTTCTGCGGGTATTAGCCCGGAAGACCAGAGGTCAAGCCCAATTAGTGTCAATTTGCCAGCTGCGTAGCCGCGTGTTTGTTGTTAACGTAGTTTCCTACATCCTCATCTTGGTTACTCATTCGAGAAAGTTCCTTGGTTCGTGTAGCTTGAGTTTGTCCAGCCGTTGAGTCCAGAGGCGGATAGCAAAGTTGATATATACATATATATAGATATATACATATAGTCCAAGTATTATGTATTTAGTTGTTGGTCCATTTTTGAGCATATACAGACGAATATACGAAAGGAAAATGAATATTACGATTACAAACATATAAATACACACTGGGCTAAGGCGATTGCCTCGATCTCATCGAGTCTTCAATGTACAACGTTGCATAAAAATGTTTAATTGATCATCAAAAAGCGGTGTGTGTCTGTAAGTGTCGCTCTGTGTGTGTGTTTGCCAAATTGTCTCCCGTGGAGTCAATCGCGTACAATAAAGCAGCATTATGAATCGCTAAGAACCGCATTCGTACAAATCGTAAACATACTAAAATCTAAATCTCAACCACTCGTCTAATTATGCACTTTAGCCTTAGTTTATTGCATTCGCAGCATCTGCAGGGGGCTCGACCTCTCGCCCCACTCGCTTCTTCTCCTCGTCCACCATCTCATCGGGTGCTCCACTTTCGCATGGCTGGGCTTCATCTGTTCTGGTGCGGCGCAGGCGCTCCGACGGCGTCCTCTCAAATGGCGGCGCTCTCACTGGGCTTTTTGCCGCTGCCACTGGCGCCGCTACAGCCGGCGTCGCTGTCCCTACCGCTCTCTTCTGGAAAATGGAGTGAATTTATTGAGTGAAATCAGAGTGGAATTGCGGACTGTTGATTCAAACTGCGAGCTGTGAAGCTCTAAATAGTCTTAGGCACTTTCAGCAGAACTTACCAACTATGGCAAAGGAGTCCGAATCCGAGGTGCCCGCGGGCCAATCGATATCCGGCATGGTGGGCCAGTCGATGTCCTCCGTGGTGTCCCAATCGACGGCACGTGCTTGGCTGATCTCGAAGAGAGCCGGCGAGCAGAGGCTGAGCACCTCCTCCTTCAACTTGGTTAACAGGGACTCGAAACTATCACTGGTCTTGCAGAGAAAGCAAACAGCCAACGAGGGATCCATGGCGGAGAAGCTCAGGCGAGCAGCATGCTTTTGATGGTAGGTCTCGTCGTAGTCCTGTTCTGCCGCAGCTGTCTTCTGCCCCACGTTGCCGGTTCTTTGCGTGGTATGGGGATCTAGGTAGAGAACCTCATCGTCCACATAGCCCAAGAAGTACAAAGCCTGGTTTGGTCGACCTCCGATCATGCCACAGCTGCTGTCTAGTTCAAGGCAGCGCTTTAAGGCAGGCACGTAAAGCGGGTTAATGTCTATGATGCCCAGACGCAGGGGGATTATGAGAAGCAGTGGCTTCCATGAGCCTCCTTCGCGACATGACGAATCTACAAAGTGTCCAGTGTTGTTAGGGAAATTTTCGAGAAATTCAGATCACTTATCACACTTACATACGTCATCCAATACCACTGTGCTATCCATGGCCACGTGAATCGCCAGAGAGCTCCAGTCATCGAAGCGCACTAGTTTTCTGTAATGACCAATTGATTAGCCCAGTTATCCACCATATTAAGCACAATGTTGTGGTCTTACTTGAGAATCTGGGCTACTGTATTCGGTCCCAGCCACTCGCCTACCGCTTTGTTCTGGGTCTCTCCCATCTGGGCAATCTGGTGTATGGAGTAGTAGCTATTCCTCACGTCTTCGAAACGGTTTACAATCTTGAGGTAGGTGGCATCACGGCAGTCCGACGTCCAGAACCAGTCGCGTCCCAAATGTAGATCGATCAGGGCCTGGGCGAGAACCATCTGACCACAGCGCAACATGCAGCCCCATCCCTTGTCCGTGGTGAGCTGGACTTCCCCCAACGGCGAAAACCCGTGGCGGTATGTGCACCACAGCCGGGACTGAATGTCGCGTCGGATGAGCTCGAGCTCTGAAAGAGAAAAGGGTGTTTTTCAATTCATGTTGACTATCCATCTATGATGGGCTTATCGATGACAAACGGGAAACCCCTCATGACTCATCCTGGATCGGTACCCATATGACACCAATTCAGAAGGCCTCTTCTTACCCTGTATGGCGTTGTACTTCTTTCCCAGGACCCAGACATCGGTGTTTCTGCGAGGAATGTCCTCCGGCTCTCCGCTACCCACCGCTTGGCCAACGGCGCTGGCGAGGACGCTGTCTGGGCCCAAGTACGCCTCGAAGACGCTCTCCATGATCCGCGCAAGCTGGTCGCTGAGCCCAACCAGCATCTACTGCCCGGTGCGCTGGCAGAAGGAGAAGGGTGTGGACACCAGGGCCTCCGCTGCTCGTCTGCGGGTTAATTGCCTTCCAATGACGTTTTGTTTTTCGGCTGCGCCTTTGTTTTGGCCTTTGTTTTCGCTGGCAGCAACGGCAATGCTCCTGCTTCTGGCCCGAGGTCACAGGGCTTTCATTTGTTGTTGGCAGTGACGGGCGCTGATTACAAACTATGCGATAACCAGCATTTGATCAGTCTGCGGCTCGTTTAGTTTCGTTTATTTTTCTTTTTTGTTGATTACAACGCAGTGACGTAGCTGTTAGTATGACCGCATCTGATAAGGTATTTTAGGGAGCAAAAATACCAACCGTTGCACTTAACATGGGAATATCATAGGAAATAACAGTACTTCATCAAAATGTTAATTAAATATGTTGGAAATAAGAAATTTTTAAATATTTCATTATTATTTATTATTTTTTAAACAAAGTATGATTCAGTAACATTGTAAAAACTGCAAAATTGCACTAGCCGGTTCTCAAATTAGCTACGCTACCTTGAGCGCGCAGAATTTGTTGTTCAAGTCGAAGAAGTCGTTTTCCGGATCCGCATCCTTGACCATTTCCGCATTGGGATCTGCGGTGGACTCCTTCAACTCCACTTTCCTGGCCGCCTGACGCTGCTTCTTCAATCGCTTCTTTTGCATCGCCTTCACCGCCGTCGGGTCCACCTCCAATCGCTTCCAAGATGGTATAAACTCCGCGCACCAGTCGTACAAATAGCAATAGAAATCGAACATCATCTTGGAGTCGGGCAGCAGAAAGTTCTCCACATGGAAGCGGACATCGGCACGATTTCTTAGTACATCGTAAATGTTGTAGAGGAAAGCGCCGCAATAAAGCTGGTTCATCCTTGGGCTCAGAAGCGGCAAGTCCAAAAGTGAATTGAGCCCATTGAGTTGATAAACCACAGCCTGAAACTCGGCAAAGGCGTGGATAACCGTGGTGGAGTACAAATCGAATTTCTTCTTGAAGATCTCCTGCATATGAAAATGCGGCAGCAGGCGTTCCTGTGTTAAATAGCAGTCCGATTTCGGTACATGAGCCATCCGATCTGGAACAGAAAGCTCTAGCAGAGCGGGTTTGATGCCGCGCTTGGTTCCCTCGGCAGCTTCCTTATTTCTCACTGCTCGCTCTGCCTTCAATGTCTTGCCAAATCTCTTGTGAAATGCTTTAACCTCTCTTTCAGCGGGGATTTTCACGTCGATGGTTCGTAAGACAACCAAACTGAGGATCAGCGAGTGCAGATGCAGCAAGTCACAGTGCTCAGAGCGATGTAGCCAGTAGATTATAGCCAAAAAGTATAGCCTTAGATCCTCCGGCAGCTGATCGAGCTTACTGAACAACTTCTCCGTCTCCGCATGAGGAGCATTGTCTTCGAATACGGCTCTCAGATGCCTGGCATCCGGCGAAAGAGGATCAAACGCATAGGCAGGCTTCTTTTCAATGGGCATCTTGACATACCTCACGTTGGTCACTCGCAGCACTCTGGTGAGGTAGGTGAGATAGGGCGCTGTCAAATCCTCAGTGTCCAATTGTGGCTCAGTTTCCTCGCCCTCTACGTGATGGAGAAGAGCGAAGACGTAGTTCAGGATAGGTAAGGCCACTTCATTGGAGTCGTGGAAGGGAAAGTGCTCGATCTGTGGGTTGTTGATGTATTTGCGCAGGTGCATGAGGTCCACGAGGCAGCGGGGCAGGTGAGCGGGGTATAGTTTGTGCAGAAACCATTGTGGGAAGAGTAGGGTTTTGTCTTCCACTTCCAACTCAAGACCTTCATCCGTTTCCTCTTCCTCCTCCACATCGTCACCCGAATGAGCCTCTTGATTTTCGCCTTGTTCTTCTTCCTGCTGCTCCTCGTCTTGGTTCTCAGCTTCCTCCTGATCCTCGCCCTCTTCCACTTCTGATATGTTTTCTTCGCCGCTTACCGAATTTTCATCGTCACTGCATTCTTCTTCGCTGACGGGCTCTATATACGGAAAAGCATTCTCGTAGTGCTCTTCGAAGAAATCATAGGCGTGGCACAACTCATTGGAGTAACCAGAAATGGCTGCATTCACTTGGGACACCAGTGAATCTCGCTGGTTCTGCAAGATTATTATTTTCAGTATGAATTGGAAATATATATCTCAAGCAACAAACCTTTTTCAGTCTCGACAGTACTTTAGCCAAAGCAGACTCCGCCGTTTCCTCCTTCAGCCAGGTGAGGATAACCTGTATGCGCTTCTGTTGGAGCTTCAGTTTGCGGCTTCGTCCTGCTTTGCCCATTCCCGAGGCAAAAAAGTTCTTGAAGGCGCTGCGGGCAATATAGTCATTGCCCAGGAGGGCGGCAAAAAGAGGTAGCTTTTCAGGACTCAGAGTTCCTCGGCCGCAGAGATGGGACACCCGGTAGATGCAGCAGTCGAGGTACTTGTAGGTCTTGGAATTCCCTTTTGGGGCTGCTGTCTGCTCTGTGGTTTGAATACCAGCCACAATCTTGTTGGCCCTGGTGCGCTTCTCCACATGCTTGGCCTCGCAACGTCGTAGATCCCGGTTGTCCTTCTGGTTGCTGTTGTTCTGGTCCTTTACCTGTTTGGTGAGCACCTGTGGCACATGGAATCGTTTAATATATGCTGGGATGCAAATAATGTATGCTTTACCTTAACAGTCAGCGTGATCAGCGGGATGTACTTGACGTTGTGGATGTAGAAATCCGAGTCGTAGGAGAGCACCGGGCAGTTGAGTTTCCTGGCCAGAGCAGCCAGCTCGTCATCCGCCTCGAAGACGCACCTCATCACTGGGACGCCGCAATCGCGCACTGCATCCACGAACACCTCCTTGAGGTGCAGGGGAAAGAGGGTGATGGAGGCATTGGGGTTTATCTTCTTGATCACGGAAATCTTGTTCCGCAGCCTGGTGCTCACGGTCCTCAGCTTGCGCTCCTCGTACCCGCCGTCCATGAGGACATAGGGTCGAATGTTGCACTCGGCCAGCACCTGGAAGAACTGCACCACGGCGCGGTAGAAGTCGTCGTAGTCCCCGCCGAAGGCGGAGTAGCTCCCGGTGACATCCTTGTACAGATTGCAGGACAGGTTGTCGCCATCGATGACCAGCGCCGTGGAGTGCAGCTCGTGGGGCTTCAGGTAGATCTCCGCGCGCTGCGCTATGTAACTGGTTAGGCCGCGGACTCCCATTTTCCCGGCCCTTGCTGATTCGCTGTTGTTTCGCGGTTTCCTATTTTCCTTTTTTCCGCAAACTTCAAAAGCGTGCTAATAGTGACTTTCGTTGGCAGTGCGATACTATCGGTGTAGACATCGATTCTTCAGCATGACCGTTTGCTGGCCTTTGGTATATCTGCGCAATTCATTTGGTATCTAAGGTATTTCCCGCTGCCGGACGGTATAACTCGGCGACGGCGCCGCGGTCACACTCTGTCCCGACAATTCCAACCCGACGCTTGTCTGCTCTCCGCCCGCGCATCAAACGTCGAAAAATCGTAACGTCGCGAGTGCTACGGAGGCCAGAAGGAAAATTCGCCAGCAATTAGCAACACTTGGACTGCAAAACAAGAGGAAAACTGGGAAATATACGAGCACAAACACACCGAGTGCAGTGGAAACCGAAATCGCCATTGAATCAAAGAGCGCGTGCATATATACGGGTTCCGTTGGTTCCGTTCCGTTTCTTGTCGCTTTTTCTTGCACACACTTTACCACTTTACCTTTGCGTCTCTCGTTTCGTGCGTGCGTGAGTGTGTGTGTGCGCGGAGTGTGGTGTGCGTGCGTGTGTGTTGTTTTTGTGTGTTCGTTTAACTAAAGCACAGGTAGAAGGAAAAGCAACGGAGAAAAGAAAACCATGGGCGAAATATGAATATGAAATTAAGTAAATACAAGGCGACAGCAGCAGAAAACATCCAGTAGCAACGAAAAACAACAACAACACACGTTAATAACTTAACTTTGTGCGTCTTTCGTCTGCGCCTCACATAGTATTATTTTTCTCTTGGATTTTCAACACAAAAACACCATGAGTGAGCGAGCGAGAGCGACGATCGTGATCACCGTATCGTGAATGAATTTTTGTCAGTGTGTGCGAGGCGTGCTCTACGCACACACACAAGTACGTAAACAACACAACCACACACGGCCCATCGATCACCTGTGTGTGTGTGCGGCATTTAATAAATAATTGTGTGCAAATAAATGTTCCAAAAAGAAATTGTTAAGCCAAACCAACGAAAAACGTAGATCAACAGTGCGAAAATTCGTCCTCGTAATTTAAAACAGACGGTCTGAAAAGCGTAAAGTGCGTGTGTGTAGAATTCTGGAATTCTTCTGGAGGCTTGGAGCGTCGTTTTACGGATACGAAACATCTATACTTGCCTCTTTGCCGAAAAAGGTGAGTTCTAATCAAGGGAAAATCGCTTTCCCATTGGCCAAGGCCGTTCCGGGAAATCTGCGAGTGGTCTCTGCCCACGTTTCCTGTCTTCCGCACATTTTCACACGTCCTGCAATTGCAATTTTCACCGATTTCCCAACTCTGCACCTCTTCTATGTTCGGCGATTCCCACGCCTCTTTTTCGGGGCAGGTATTCGCAGGTAGCCGCCGTGGAAAAACCCTCGGGAAACCCGATAAACTGGAGAAAACCTCCGTTGGTGGGCCGAGAAACCCAGAGAACCAGAAAAAATAGAAGAATTGAAATGTTTTCCCTGGCTGCTGAAACAGAGAAAATCGGGCGAAATTAGCCACCCGCTGATTCCAGAAAATTGCTTGAATAATAGGAACATCTCACTGGGGGAGAGATAAATCATCGTTATTATCATCTGCAGTTGCAATTTGGCACAATTTCGATATGACTGTGCTCCCATTTGTCCGTCGATTATGTAATTTTCGCCGCTGTGCCGCCGAATCAGGTTGATTTTCCATACGAAAAGGGGGGCTTTGGTGCAGAAATACATATATGCCGACGATCTGGCGACCGCCGACAGTTGCCAGCAATTTCCGGCACTTTTTGGCAACTGGAAATCGAGCACAAAAGTTCATCCCAGGGCTTGGAAGAGCATCAAAAGGCGTAGCCATATTCACCCCATTCCAAACGCATTTCCCAAAGTGGTTTATAGTTTTCCTACAGCTGTTGCGACTGCGATTTTAACGATTTTTACTGGTAATCCGGGGAGGAAATGAAGTTAGTGGCGGCTCGACAAGTTGATACCACTTGGAAAACTGGTTCTAGGACACTTCTGAAAAGCAAATATCACAAAGCGTGATTTTATTAGTTTCCCAAACCCATCCTTCCAATCCTTAGAACGGCATTTCCCTCTTCCCTACCCAAGCGCATTATACCCCGTGTACCCTGTAATCAGTGGGCACCATAAAAAGAGTTTGAATTTCAAATAAAATCCACTCTGCGGCACACACACACACACACACACACAAGTCCACTGGGGAGCAGCTGCTGTTTGTCTCTTTGTGTTTGGGTCTCAAATGACACTTGCCAGCGCTGTTGCTGCACATAATTCCGAGTTCTGGGGAATTTCCTAGTAGGAAGTGCAGGGGCCACAGCGAAAACACCAGCAAACACATCGCACTTGACGACTGTCTTTCCACGGCTGGCTGTCTATTGCCGTCCCACTCTGGAAACGTAAATAGAGAGCCCCGATAAAGAGCGGTCCCTAACTCCTAACTGCCCCCAGTTGAGATGCCTGTGACCCAGCTAAAACTGAGTAGGCATAGGTTTTCAGTCGGACTTTAGTTTGAGCATAATTAAAACATTTGTTGAGACTGTTTTTAATGTCACATGGCTATGTGTAGGTGTCCCATCCTCTGGCATCTAGTTTTTCGCACTTGTCCCGTTGCCGTTTCCTGGCTCGTACTCCAGTTACTTGCCGCAATTGAGCAATTAAACAATTGTCTTTGATTAAATGTGCAAATTTGTCTAATGTTCTGCACTGCGCGTCTGTGCACAGCGGATGTGTCCGCGTCCGCTTAAAGCAGCGCTCAAATTGCGCGCGTAATTTGTCACTGATCTCACTTTCTCAATTGGCGATCTCTCTGATTTCTGTGATTCTGATCTCCGTCTGGCCAATTAGGCGTCATTATGCGGCAGGCACGGAGCGACCGTTAGATGGAGGATGGAGCCATTGCAACAGTGGCCAGTATAATAGCAACAACTAAGGAAATAATGGCCCATACCTTTGCCCACCCATACCCATCTAATGCTTCTTGACCTACAAGCCGCAACAGGCCGCCTCTCGCGTTTCCTGCCCGTTTTCATTTACTGTTAATTATTGTTTAGGAAAAGCAGCATTGGCCAATAAAAGCTTGCAAACAATTTCGAATTTCCAAATTGTTTGAAATGCAGCCCAGCTGGCAACACCGAAAGCCAACACGGCCATAACAGCAATCTTGCTCGCACATTCATAATAGGCGGGACAGAGGCGGCCACAAAAGTAGGTGTTCTTCGAAAAATATAGTCCCATATTGTTAGTAGAATCATAATGCAATGTAGGTTTCGTGCGAGTAAATAAATATGTACCATAAGTATTTAGATCTGAAAAATCCAATTTATATCATTTTATATATTTTGAAATAATAACAATATTTGTTGCTCCTTATTATGCCGAGCCCTACTGTACGCATACACACAGAATCAACAAATAAAGTAATTATTTCCTTTCACATGGCGAGCTACCTCCAAAATCGGAAAGACATAAAGAAGAATATAAAAAGCGGAGAAGCCCCAAGACCCAAAAATAAAATCCAACAAAATCCGCTGTCGGCGTCGATTCTTTTGTTGTTGTTTCTGCTGCAGCGGCCCCAACACGTGCAATTGCGAGCGAGCGAGAGGGGGCGAGTCGGAGCGAGACGAAGCTAATAGAGAAGTACTACGATTCGCTCGGGAGTGAGGAGTGCAGTGGCAATTTTGCATCGATCTCCCACACAACGGGCAAAAACGGAGCTCCATGTGAGAGTGACATGTGTGTGAGTGTGAGTAAGGCCCAAAGTGAATGAATGGCACAATCCGTGATTGATTCATGCAGAAATAGATGACTAAATTCGCTTTCGGCCCATTCTCATATCCGTTAGCTGGCCGGCCACTCCTTTTGTCCAAGTTTGGTCAACCAAGTTGGCTCGTTCTTTTGCCATTTAATTGATTCATCTACACCAGCAGATATCTGAAATCTGAATCGATCCCAAAATGACACCCAATTTCATTGCTCTGTGAATGAATACGGTTTTTTTATCACGTGTATGTGGGTGCGAATACGTCGTCGTCTTACGTTGTAATTTCGCGACTCTATGTCCGTCCTTGTCTGCTGCTAATAAATCAAGACACATGTTCATTTTGCACAACTTTGGATACCCTACAATGTCTTGTCAGTCTCAATAATCAATCCAAATGGCTTTCAATGGTTATTTGTATTTTGCATTCTTCGCAATCAACTCTTTTCATAAGTCTTAAAAGCTTTATAAAGTGATAACTACAGTTCTGTAGAAAACTTGATTGATATCCATTTCAAGTAACCCAGCTCGATACCTTTGATCGCTCACACTTATTCATACTTATTTACTCATATTCAACGTATGGTCATTTGGAAACATCAATCATATCTTAGGCGAGGGTAATCCGTATTCGATGCAACGTTTTGCTTCTTGTGCTCGCTAGTTTTTGCCATTTATGCAGCTACCGTGGGGCGCTTACGTCATGGGCCGGCTTGGTACATATTTGGCCATGTTTTACTGTTGTCAATTGGCTGCTATTTGTGGGCTAAATTTCTCGCTGGCGTCAACACAAAATATTGAAAGTAGGCAGTGTAGCGGCGCAGCAAGCAGCTCGGATTGAGTTGAGTTGAGTCATTATCTTTTCTTTTCTCGAGTTGTGAAATTTGCTCCCGAATACCGCGGATGCGCAAGTACATATGTACGAGTATGTGCTCTACACTGCTCTACACATTTTCTCAATTAATAATTTCGAGCAAGCAGATGGAGGGAGAGATGGCCGTACATATAGCCCCATATATCATTGCCAAGATCATCTATTGGCCTCTCTATAGCTGCGTCTCATATAGCGACACAATATGTCTGAGCGAAATCCGTTTTATCCGTGGCATTTATTTACTTGTCTGTCTGGGCCAATTTCATTGGAAAATTCACTTTTCGCTAAACAATTTCCATAATGCAATAAATTTTTACAAATAGCCCTGTTAATGGATCGCATCGATCTGCTTTACAGTGGAATTCTGACCTGAGCATTGTTTTGATTTGCTTACGCCAATGCAGTGCTCGAAATAAATCGAGGTACATTCATGAATGAAATAATGAATGGGAATGGTGTTATGAACTTAGGATCGAATGCGGTCTGCTTCTTTGCCTTTTTCGCCTTTTTGCGGTTGGTTTTGTGGTCTGTGACGTCAGGTGATAATAGAGTGATAATCAGCGAATCTTTTTGAAGGGTTGTTACCTCATTATATTCCATGGATTTATGATTCTTAGTACCATTAACTGTTCGTAATGTTTTCCATCAGAGAACTGGGAAATTTCCAGAACTTTAAAGGTCTGTGATCTCTTAAATGGACAATGGGAAATGATCAATGCCAAAACAGTTTACAAACCAAACCTTACGCATTCTATGAAATATTTATAAAATTTCCCCCCGAAAGAACTGAGTAGTCATTATTAACCTGCCAAATCCATTCGCCGGAATGGATCCCACTCATCATATCGTTATCCAGAGCAAACAGCTGACTAACCCGGCGATCGCCGAGGGGCTCCTCCAACTACATAGACGAGGTTCCCGACCGAATGCCTGTGGGTGGTGCAGCTTTTCATAGCCACCTACACTAACTCAGTGCGCCAATATTTACACAACATTGATGGACATATACAGTGTGTTTACCTACTTTTGTAGGTGCTTCGGTTTCGGTGCCCGTTGTTATGCGTACAAACATCATACCCCTATGTATGTGCCATAGATCGGGCTATTTACTTATGTATTATTCTGCCGCTATTTATAACTGGCGTACTAATTTGTAATTTGTTTAATGATTCACTTAGCGAACTTTATGATGTGTGGGAACTGGAGTTGTAAGCCCTATCTACGCGCACTGCAATCGATTGCAGCACTTGGCTTGTTAGCTTATTGGCTGGTTGGCTTGTTGGCTTGTTGGCTTGCTGGCTTGTTGACCCAACGCGTTAGTCGCGATAAGGTTGTTTCCGAGAAGTCCATAAAGAATATTAGCATTGTTTAGCATTGCCCCGATCAATCAGCGTTACCTGTTGTGGGGGCACATAACACAAACCATTTCCATCTATTTTGGCTCTTCATCCTCCGCGAGGTGTAAACAATTTCTGGACGGGATCTTCGCCGCCTTAAGTAAACAACTAATTTCAATGGGCTATACACAAATTAATTCGCAATTTGCTGATGAGCATCTATGCCCGACTTCTGAAATTGTCTCGGCATTTTCGGGGAAACATATAAAAGCAAGTTTAGGATTCCCAGACACTTTTCTTATCGATTACATCAAAATGCTGGTTCTTCTCGGGGCTTTAAAACCAGTTCTCATTTCTCAGTTCTCAGTGCTCAGTTCCCTCTTTGAAAAAAGGTAAAGCCGAGTGAAAACCACAATAATAATTCCCATAATTATAACAATGAACCGCACAGATACAGAAATCCGACCAAAAAAGAGATATCCAAGTGTCGCCGTCCCCAAAACAACAACAAACAAAGCGACCAAGAGGCAGTGAAGAGTAAGAGGTGGAAGTGGTGTGGTGTGGTGGACGCAGAAGAATCACAGTGTGGTTGCTTTGAAATACAAACTTTTGTGGTTACAAGTTTTTTCTAGACCACAGCAAAGGCTGTTTCTTCTGTCTTTCGCTCAATGGCAAAGCCAAAGAAGTTGTGGCTGCCAAAACAAAAACAGAGAACGGAAAAAATAACCAAGAAGAACCAGAGATGGATGGTATATGGATGGTTGGATGGTTGTATAGCTGGATGGGCTGGATGGCGAAGGTGTGTTGTGTTGTGTAGGAAATGATACGGATACCAGGCGAAATAAAGTCGGAAGAAGTCTTCAGCACAACGAAAATAAAAGCTGGAACCAGTGGCGTAGGCAGTGGGGATTGGGGATTGGGGATTTCAGGGGTAAGATAAACAAAATGCCCTGTGTTCTTCAAATAAACGTAGCTATGAAGTTCTATATCGAGGTTTATGATTCCCGCTGCAGAGTGAGGAACACCCCCCGATCGAAATGTAGAGAAGCCACTGTTCGCAAAGACAGTTTCAAAGTTTTCTCAGTTTCCTCCGTTTTGTCATGGTTGTTATTACTCGTCGTTCCCCGTTCTTCTCGGTTTGCGGTGGTAAAACTTTAACAACTTCTTAAGAGTTGGGGAGGGGCCCCCAAAATCGAGTTCCAGCCGAGATAACCGAACAGAACTCGCCTCCAATCATATAAATACGACAATGACAGGGCACAAACGACATTTAAATGTGCCCAAAGTTAGTTGGAAAAGTGTTTTAGGCTGGGAAATGTGCCGTTAGTACAGTTTAAGTTCAATTAAAAGCGTCGTCGCCATTTTGCTGCCTCAACTTCAATTTCAATTATGCACCACGGGCGAAAGAGTCGCGGCAGTCAGTCAGTTTCGCTCCAGAAAGGCCCGTAAAAATGTGTCATGGCTGGCAGTTGAACTAAATTACCGCCAAGCGAAGCCAACTCGTCTCTTAGTTCGGTTCTACTCGCTAGTGCACTGGAAATAATTTCGAGCGATATGTAAAGTTATAAATACGAAGTCAATGCAAAGATCTTATCTTAGTTGGCGATATAAGTTGTTTAATCTTAAAAGGCCAGTCTGACTAATTCATATTTTTGAATAACTTTCAGTGTTTTCTTAGAATACCTCAATTCTTGTACTTTCTATTTTTTCTGTGCACTCAATCACTCGACGTGTCGCACCACCTGATGATGAGTGGCTCGGCCGTAATTTGTTGGCTTCCTGCTGCCGCTTGCAACAAGCCGCTGCACATGCACCGCTTGGCTACACTCCGCTCCAGTGCCCCTTCTCCTTTCCCTTGCCCGGAACCCAGTTCCTCCCTTTTTGTTGCACGCCCCATCGTCTGGGTTCAATGCGCCACAGGCTCGGAGCCACATCAGCCATTATCCTGCTGCGTCTCACACACGAGCCAAACATTGATAAGGCAAATCCATCGTTTTTGGCGAATTAAGGTGCCACCCGGTGGCAGACACCGCCCGAGGCACCTGTCATTAGCTCCACTAATTACCGCCGACCCACTCCGTCGCTTGACCAAAGTTGAACGCCTTGAACGCACGTGCCCCTGCAGATTTCCCACTAACTATACATGTATGTATATGTATATAGTGGCTGTATATAGATTACGGGCGGGTTGCGAAAATGGAGTTTTGTTTTATTTGATTTTGCCCGGTTTATTTAGCCTCGCTTCCCGTCCGCCCAGCCATCGCTCTTTTGTAATCCGCACGTAAACCGTTTTACTTTTCCCAGACTTTTATGCGAATTTCATAGTCGCTTGGTTGCTTGGTTGCTGCTTTTACTTAATGCTTCGCACACGTCAACCTAAAAAACTGAAAACGATGAAGAAAAGCTGAGTTACAGCAACGCCAAAAGCGCGGAAAAAGGTCACACACCTCGTTTTCGGCGGCACAGTGGTGTTGCTGAATGTGAATTTGTGCCCAAAATAAATAATTCCTATATTATTTTCAAGATATTTCATCGCATTTATTACCATTTAAGCAATTAAAGGAGTCGTACCATCCAAATTGATTAATTCAAAGATAAGGGAGCAGCAGAAAATACTGCCCCATCACCTTTGGCTTATTCTTAACTCGTTTCCCCCTCGAGTTTTGATTTTCGCTCAGCCGGGGAAGAGGATGAACCCGTCCAAAGTCGCAAGTACAAAGTCCAGGACCAGAACCAGGACATCATGCGCAGGTGCGCCGCTCCCTGTTGGAATCGCATTGCGTTTAACCCTCTGCGTGCGGCCCGCTTCAATTTCAATTTTGTAAATTGAGTTTACATTTCGATTTATTGACACGAACCGACTTCGATTGCGACTTCTTTGTGCTGCTCCCTGATCCTTGGGCTCTCCTCTGGCCCATTCCCTGCACTTTGACTGACATTTATTACCATTTGTGTGCCGGCTTCGGTTTCCTGGCGCTTTTGCGATTTATGCAATCGATGGAAGGAACTTTCATTGCGAAGGGAAAATGGCGTCCCGAAAAGTTAAGGGAGGTTTTATGAAAAGGCGGATTGAATCAGTGGATATAACCATGCGACTTCTGTAAGCATATAATCGCAATCTTCAAAATTGTATATTCAATAGTCGGTTTTTTCTGTTTTTCTGTTTTGTATACTTTTTCGTGTACTTCAGCAGCTGCCTGCTTTTCCTCTTAGTCTTGCTCATTATTTTACGGGCGCTATTTCCTGGTAAATCCCTGCATTATCTATTATTTTTTGAGCCAAGCTTAGGCTGCAATTTGAGCAATTCCATTTAAAATCGGAATCCATCCAGAAATGTGAAATGTGAAATGTCATGCCATTTGAATGTGAAGTCAGGCAACGTGGCATGCAGTGAACTGAACTGAACGTGTTGCAAACAAAAACAGAAACCGAAATGCACATGCAAACACACACAAAACACAAAACCCTGCCTTTCGGATCGCTCTCATCTCTCGACCACGCATCCTAGTGAAAATTTTCCACTTGAGTTTTCTTGCTTTTCCTATTTCATCCATTCTTCTTGTTTTTCTGCCCATTCATGCATGCCAAAGACTTCTTCCGTTTTGCCCAAAAAGGAAAATAAGAGCGACATGTGTTTGAGATGGAGTGTACTTTTCCTGGTGGTTGGGAAACTCATGGGGTGAGGGCGAGGATTTCTCTTAAACATAATCTCAATTTCCATTTTTCACCTGCCTAAACGGGCCCGCATCCACTTAGCCATCTTTCCCCCGATTTTTCCCCGATTTTCCTGTTGCCTGCTGCTGCCGCTTATCAGCAGCAATTTGTCTACTATCTGCTGGTCTGGTCTGGGCCAATTTTGGTGCCTTCTTTTGCGGCATTTCCCTTGTCTTTTACCGTGATAAATGTGCGTCGAGTTGGTAAATCCGCTCAAGCCTGATTAAGTGAATTATTATGCCAGGCTCTCTGTTCCGATCGCCGTTCTCCGGGGTTCTTCGCATTCGTCATGCATGTGTAGATACACAAGAAGCAGCCACCACCGTCGACGCATCATCATCATCATTATCATCATCGTCGTCATTGTGGGCACAGTCACTATTGTAGTCGGAAAAGTCGGAAAAGAGCGCAGCCATCAAATATTGTTTATGTTTCCAACAAATAGTGCCCGCTCTTTCTAATCAGCCGAGCGAACGCTTGTTGCATTTGTACCTGCTTGACCTGCATGGTGTATCTGCATCTGTATCTGTATCTGCATCTGTATCTGCATCTGCATCTGCCGCCCCTCCATGTGCAGTTGTATCCGTATCTGGTGTAGCTGCTGCTCTTGATCCATTTCCATTTCTATGCATTTTGTGCGTGCGGCTCATTACACGATGCTTGCCCCTTTTGCCTTTTGAGTACAGTGAAGCTTCAACAACTAAATCTGTTGCTTTTCTGTTTGGTAAAAGTTTGAAGAAGATCTTTCTCAGCCAGATCCTTGGTACTATTTTGTTGGGCTTTATATGTACCTTTATCTTTAAAGACATATTCGAGGGTTTATGTTTTTCGGTGCTCACTGTACCTTTCGGCGTTTACTGCACTCTCGAGCTGCTGCTTCATTGAGCTTTGGTTGGCTGCAGTCACGTCAGCAACTGCGGCGGCATAAACATTAAGCATCTCGTGGATGCGAGGGGTTCAAATTAATATAACGTTCTGATTCCCTGGAAATGTGAGTACGCGCTGGCAATTGACTGCGTTGATGTGGGATAGATTATGGACTTCAATTTAATTGCGAAATTATGCCGAGATGAACATTGCATAATTATGCAGCATGCAGCTGACCGCGGGCCAGTGTAATTCGCAGTTAAGCTAGTTAATTAAGGAAATTTAATCACACATGGGAAGTGCGTTGCCAACTAAAAATAAACCAGCGATTTAGATAGTTATGTAATGGCTGTAAGATACCCAGCACACATCCGTTGCACGTAAATTAAGATCTTAATGGGAATTCTGTCGAAGTTCTCACTCTAAACAAATGTCATGGGATATCAACAAACCATAGCCAGCGAAAAATATGGTTATAGTTGAAGTCAACAAATGAAACTCTCATCATCGATGGGTGAAATTTATGGCCTCCGCGCAGGGAGAGCAACTAAAGTAAACAATCAATGGCCCAAGTTATGGTGTAATTGGCCAAGTAACTCCCACAAGTTTATTGAGGCGCATAAATATTATTTTTTGGGCATCTGCCGGCACATTAAGGCAATTTTCATGCCCCAACCGAGTTGCTATTGTGGCATGCTGGCACGTCAACTTCTCATTAAGATAAGCGCTTTTGGCTTTCGGCTTCATGGGCTTCCTGGGCTTTCAGACGTTCAAACTGCTCCTGTCGTGGGCCACCTTCGCTTGATGGATCTGCTTAAGGGGGCGAAATCAAAGTGTCCCGCCAATTCTCGCATGCAATGCGATGAATTGCATATGCATGGAGTCCTGCAGGGCACCTCCTTAGTCCTGGCACACGCCAGCTGTCCGGGAACCGAGGCAACTGCCAAGCAGCCCGGCTTCTTGTGGCCCCCTGCTGCCTTTTTGGTAATAAATTCCCGACATGCAAAGGCGAGTGCAATAAAATAGCAGCGGCTGCAATGGAACCCATTTGCCATTCCCGACTTACCCTAGATTCCTCAACTGCCACTGCCGCATTTTATTTGGCAACTTTCCAGCCGCATTTTTATGTGCTAATTTACTAGAACGACTTGCTGAACAACGAAGAACGAATAACGAATAACCGTTGTAGCTGCTGTCGGCCAACTTTCGGGCTGGCCAACTCCTACAAACCGACGCCTCGGGCACAAACAATTAAAACGACGACAACGACGACGACGCCAACGACGCTGGCCGATAAACAAGCCAAGATAAGTCAACGCCGCCCCGACGACCACACAGGTCCGAGATGCAAGTGGCAAGTCCCTGTTGCCAGTTACCTCTTACCTCCTACCTCCTACCTCCAAGTGTGCAGCATATGCCACACATTTCGTATTTTTTTGTTTTTCACGTTTCTGTGTTTCTGTGTGCTACCAATAAATTTCCGAAATACCTTCTTGCCTTACCTGGCAAGAGCAATTTTTTCATTAGCGCGTTCAGCGTGGCGGAGCTGAGCTCTTGTCCAGCGGGGTAGCTCACTTCTAAGTAGTCATCAGAGGAAAAATTAAGCGAGGGGAGGATCCTGCTAAGGGCGACTACTGGAAACAATTGCGGCAATTGGAGAATTTCAACAACTTTTTAGGGAACCGCCTGGCGAGTCTAGAGGGTCGGTCACTTGAGGCGATTGTGAGTTTATCTGACAGGAATGGTGCAGTTATTTATGTGGGTCCTTAAGGCAGCAAGTGGGAGTGTGCCTCTTAAGGGTGTATTTGAGAGGGGAGTTATAAGGGCAACGATATTAAATGATAAGACAAAAAGTTGTGTTTATCTGAGTACCAAACTTTTCCTTAATGCTTATACTGGAGCTCCATCTCCTTTCTCCTTGCATAACCTCTTGTTTTTCGAAAGGAATCCCGCCTCGATGGACTTTCGTATCCAGCAGATCGCTTGGCCAGCTCGTTTGCCCGGCTTCCAAGTGTTTCCCAGTGCCAAGTGTAGAAGACGAGGAATTCCTGTGTGCAACGATCGCCAAGCGGTTGTTATTGCTGGCCTTTTGGAATTGCATTTTTATTGTCTGCCACTTTGTTGTTACCAATGTTGGCGAGTGGCCTGGACGCCTTCCACTTCTTGATCTTGTTCCTCCGGTGCGGTGCTGTTGCTGTTTTTGTATAAATAAACCATATGGTTAAAAGCGTAGCAGAATAATTCTACGAGCTGCCTGCCTTTTTCTTACTTGGCTGCCCATCGTCAACGCTTCTTGTCTCTCCTGCTCTGGGTTTTTTTTTTTTTTGTTTTTTGCTTTGTTTTGTAGAACTCGGCCTGGTGGTTATACCTTCCTCTAACTGTGTTGTGCTGGCCGGGATGATGGAGTTCTGCTTGAGTGCGTTTGTAAATGTTTTATCAAAATGTCTTGTGCCGTTCGCCCTCTCTTTCTGGCTTTGTGTTACATTTATACGAACCTCGCATCGCACGATCATTAACCGCAAAACATTATTGTGGCATGTTCGCTCGCTGGTTCTTGCTCTGCTGCTGCTCCTTCGTACACACAGAAAAATAGGTCTGCTGTCCAGGTCATTTTGAAACAGATTTTTGAAGTATATACATATGTGTAACGATTCATCCAACTACACATTTGGCGCTGAGGATCTTTGTTGGCCATCTACATATGCAAAGACAGAAGCAGCACCGAAGTAGGTTCTGGTTTCTCACCGTGTTTGTGCCACCTTGTCCCACCTTGGCTCACCTTTCCTCTCCTTTCCTTTTCCCCTCTTGATTTTGTTGTTTGTTCAGCTTCGCTTGGCGATTCTCGGAACTGGGGCCGCAAAATATGTTGCACCACGCCAAACGCTGAAATTGCAGGGCCTAAATCGTCTCTGTCGTCCAAATCCAAATCTCTTGTCCCCATTCCACGTAAATCTTGTGGTGACCCCTCCAGTGGCGCCAACTGGGAGGTGGCTGTGTCACACAGAATATATAGACGGCTATATAGATGTTGTTGCCAAGTCGACGACTTCCCAGACAGCCAGCAGACACAAAAAAGGGCAGCATCAATGAAAGCGACGCCGGCAAAAGCGCGCACACAGCTATTGATAGCTGTTCGGATACAGATTACAGATACATTCAAAGATACATCGCACATGCATAGCTATAGATGCATAGATATATCCGTGTGCTGTCGGCTCCCTCTGATTTCCCATTTTGTTGTTTTTCTCCAAGCGCTCTCTCAAATCGATCGATTTCATGCGCTGCGACAAGCCGTAAATCACACGCCACACCGACCGACCGACCGACCGCCTGCAGATACAAATACATACTGTGTATCTGAGGGGCTTTTTCCATTCGACTTCAAAGTTTTTCGCTTCGTTTCAATTCGATTTCAGGGCGCGTTATTTACGCACTGCAAATCAAAGACGGAGCCAGCTAATTACTGAATTAAAAGCCCATTAAACACGTCCATAAACTTGAAGTTTCTTTCAGAGCTGTGAAAATGCATCTTAATTGTTCGAAATCATGAAAATCGCTTGGCAGAAAGTGTGTAGAATAGGATTACAAATGCCGATAGGTGTGGGAAAAACTCAAGTAATCAAGCACTAAAACGAAAAATCGAATTCTTTTGGTAATGGAATTATTTGAAACAACTTTAAGTGGCTAATAACACGCTTCCAATCGATTAAATGGACTCGGTTGCTCTCTTAGAGATTTAATGGCCTCCATTCTGCCCACTTGCAACTGCAACCTGCTGCAGATGCCCGACCTATCTCTCAGATGGACCCATTTAAGCCTGGTCCTGGCGCATTCCAGGAACTATATCGTTTAACGAACGACGGCTGGGAAGAGTATCATTAAATGCGAGCATCCAACAGCAGGCCATTTAATCACGGGCCCCCAAGACCCGGCTTCGCTGGGATATGTTTCAATAAATTCCAGCAAATCAAAACACACAAAACATATTCCGCTCTCGGGGGAGCATCGCGGGGCACCCGGGCCAAGAATGGGGATCCCAGGAACCGAGAGCTGGGCGCACGCGTAATGGATAATGAATGCGAATGCGCGAATGCCTCGCGGCGGCATCCACATAAGTCAATGCAACCCAACCTCGACTCTGCTCCTGCTGGTCAGCAAGTCGCTCCGATTCCTACTCCGATTCTTATTCTTATTCCGAGTCTGCTGGCTGGATGGCAGCCTTGCCCTTAGCACAAAGGAGCTTTACGAGCCGGAGTAAAAAATACTATAACGTCCAAGGCAGGAGATGTTATGCTTTATGAAGCAAAAACTCAGAGGAAGCATTACATGAATGGAACGAAATCGGGTCTGAAGAGGTTATCAGATACTCTATTTTCAATGAAAAGATTGAATCATGCTCATATGATCATATAGGATATCATTTTTACATGATATGATGCAATTATGCCAAATGCCATTTTCTAGTTTCGATATTATATTATTGAGAGCATAGATTGTTGGAGAACCCTGTTCTCTGGAACACCTCTATTGCCAGGAATGAACCACACTGCAATCCCTGCCTGTTGCCTGTTCCATTACAAATCTCTCGTTAATTTGTGCATACCTTTTTTTTTGGGGGCGGGGGGCAGGGCAGGGAAGGAATGAATAAGAGCCGGAGCAGCAACAGCCGCCGAGCATTGGAAAAACATCTGCTGTTTCCACTGCCAGTTGATGAACTCGATTCCACTCGCACTCGCACAGCTTGCCGTCTCACTCGCTCCCGCCTGAGCCGAGCATGGCTTCTCTCGTTCGCGCGTCTGTTGCGCAGGCGCACAAGTACACGGCACTACACCCATACAGCAGAGGTCGCACCATTAGGAGCGAACGTGACAAGTTTAGTAAGATATACACATTTTGAGAGATAGGTTCTTAATAATCGGGTATTACACTTGATAAATCACGAGATCAAGAACCTCAACAGGAGCCATCAACTGAAGGTGTTGTATTCGGAGTCCTAGGTGATATTCCCCCAGATCCTTCGACCATGGAATGATTTTCTTGATCTGACTAATTCGATTTCGGGTTAGTTATAGGTATATCTAGAACTGTAGGTACCCACTTCGGCATACAAAACGGCTGGTACTTCCACTGAGGCCCTCCGCCTCCTTGGAGGCCCTCCTGCTCCGCTCGATCGCCGCTCTTCCCCTCCTCGGCCGTCTTCGTCTTCAATGCTTTTCCATTTATAATTCTCATGCCTCGCTGCAATGCATTTTCACCCCTCCGGAGCCAGCTCTTCAGCTCTTCGGCTCGCCAGTTCGTTCGACTGCTCTCGTTCTGTGTCTTTTTTAATTTGGTTCACAAAATACCTCGCGTTGTTGTTGAAATTCTTTGGCAATCAACCGTTCTCGCTCTCTCTCCCTCTCGCTCTGCGCCTGGCCGCCCGTCCCTTTCGCACCCGGCTTTGTCTGGCAGTCGCTCGATTTTTGACAGGTGGTGGAGTTTTGTATTCAATTTCTTCGGGCCTCCGTCTTGGAGCGACTTTTGCTCTTGGGCTCGGTCTGGGTTTGGGTTTGGGTTTGAATTTGAGTTCGAGTCTGGGTCTGAGTTTTTCGATTTTTTTTGGACGTATTTTTGCCTATTCATAAAAATGGGAATAAGTTCAGACGGCAGCAGGAGCAAAGGAGCAGACAAAAGATTGCCAGACATATGGAGAGCTGGCTGTAAGGATGCTGGGATCGGGAATGGGGATGATGATGATCATCATCATGATGATGATGATGATGATGATGCCTCAGTTCAATGCACCTTATGAAATTAGTTTTCGATTTGGCACTAATTGGATTCTTCTCTTTGGCTCTTCTCTTCCAGGATGCGGCTGTAGAAGAGGACTCGCAACCAGGAGGCACAAGAGATCGCAGGAACCCACACAGCAGGAGTCATGTCGCAGCAAGTGTTCTCGGCGCATCCAGCGCTGGCGGTGGAGCAGCTGCAGCAGGCGGAGCAGGAGGAGCACAACACCAGTAGTAATCATCACCAGCAGCGATCGACGACACAGAGCCGCCGGCATGCCAAGGCCGCGCCCAAGAAGTTCACGCTGAGCAGAAGCTGCGCCGGCGGAGGATCGGGAACCCTGAGCGGAGTCCACCAGCAAGTCACGCCCAGTGCGTCAAATCCCGCCATCAGTCCGGAGTCCAGGAAAACGCTGCCCGTGCGAACAAACTACGCGGCGGTGGACGACGACGATGACATCGAGTGCGAGGATGTGGACGAGGTGAACTTTGGCCAGCAGGAGAAGGAGACGGAGCGGGAGACCCGGCAACCAACCAAAGACTGTGGCACCGATGAGACGGATCATGTGCAGCAGCGCCACAAACACACAAACGCATCGACGACCTCGGCGACGGCGGCGAGCAGGCACCACCACCAAGACGGCGGAGGAGGTGACCAGAGCGATCTGAGCAGCGTGATCAGCTCGCCGTCGGTCAGCACAGTGTCCTCGCCCCTCTCCACGCCCACCCGGCTGCCACAGGCGCTGCAGCAGCAGCTACACTGCTGCCAGAAGTCCTCGGGCATGGAGTCCCGGGCGAGAACATCTCCGCCACAGATCCAGCATCCGCACAGACAGCACCACCAGCACCAGCATCAGCAGCAGCACCATCATCACCACCACCATCACCACCTCACGGCAGCGGGTTGTGCGGGCGGAGGAGGTGGTGGTGGCTCTGGAGGATCGGGATCCTGCAAGGCGAAGAAGCTCGATCCGCGACTGAATCCCTCGCCCTATCGCCAGCTATTGCCCATCGCCCTGTGCCTGCTCTCCTTCGCGACAGTCTTTGCCACATTAATAGTTTACATGGACACGACAGGTGAGTGCTCCTCTATATCCTCTATATTCTCTATATCCTCTATCCTGTCCAGTGTTTACTTATTAAAATTTGATATCTCTGGCATATGTCATCTGTTTTTTGTGCCCGTTCGGTGCGGTTCCTTGCCCGAAACACAAACACAAACGCAAACACAATTTTTTCCACCGGATGTAGGCTGTGTTTGCCTTTGCTGCAGATCCGTTTCGTTCCATTCCCTTTCCTTTACTTTTTTCCATTATGTTCCTGAAAGGTTGTCCTTTCCCGGTAATGGGCACACTTTCGAGATTAGTTTACGCGTCATCTAAACTGGCCGGCCAGCAGCGCATCTTTTGTCATAGATCGCTGCCTCCTTCCCCCGGACTTTATTTGTATGTATGTATATAAGGTCTGCATTTTTTCGTTTGCCAATATCTTTTTGGCGTGGGCGTGTTTGCTGCGTTGGCTGGCGCAGTGGCGCTTCCTGTCAGCAATCGCTTGGCAACAAGCAACTTCGCAGCTGTCGCTGCTGTTTCTGTTTGTGTGGCGTTGCGTTGCGTTGTCATTGCCCCAAAACGTTGCCATCGATGAGGCAGCCCAGACACGTGCTGCAAGCACCGATAGCTCGCTCCACCGTTTCAAAGGCAGCCGCTCCAACGTCGGAGGAATATCTAATAGTCTCGTTTGGCAGCCATGCGGAGTCATTGTGGCTGGTCGACCAACTAGAAGAGTTTAAATAGCTGTTTAGCAACAAGAGGCAAATTATGGCGGGCTCTCCTTTAGAATTATAATGAAATTCGTTATGAAAACTCTGTAAGTCACTCCTAAAACTGAAATGAAAGTATTCAAAACGAAGATATCTGCACCAAAATGAAATGATCAAATAAAAAACCCAATCTTATCAAGTTTCTTGGAAGTTGACTATGACTGCCCGTATGGAAATTCACATTCCTCAGGTATTAATAAGCTTTACAGATGCACTCGATAAGAAAATAGCTACGATAAGACGGCAGTTGATTGCCAGAACCACAGGGTTGTGAGCTCCATCGCTGCCACAAAGCCTTCCCTTGAATGATCCGCATCGTAAACCTTGTGACCCATCTAGATCCGGAGATGACGCATCCCCAACTAGCTTAGTTAGCTTGGCTCCATCTATCTGCATTATAGTGCGGATCGCGGACAGCCGTCGGATGGGGCAATTTCTTTTAATTCGCTGAAATATTTTGTTGTCGCCGAGACCGAATTACAGCCCGTCGAACGACGAGAAGGCTGTGTACATTTTCGTCGCGATCTCGTCTCTGGAATAGTACGAAAGTGCAGAATAAATTTGCTTAATTTGGGTTGGCTTTTTCGCATTTGTGGCGACTGGCGCTCGCTCAATGAAAGCGGAAAGCATTTTACAAGCGAAATTGTTTTGCATATGATGAGCTCGCCACATCGTCGACGGATCGCCGGCAGTGGCGCCGGAGTATCATTGAGTGATTCATGTGGCCCGCGAGTGACTAAGGGCTACTAAGTGTAAACACCCAGACCAGACCATACCAGACCAGCCCAGACCAGACCCAAAAAATCAATGTCAGTCCATTGTTGTTGCAGCTGGGGAAGTCAACAGCCACACTTCTTGAAAGGCATTTTAAAATTCCACTCGGGTGTTGGCAATTTTCGCTTTGACGTTGACGTTCTGCCTCCTCGACTCCCTTGGCTTCCTTTGGGCCAAAGACTTCTTCCGTAGCGTCAACTTCTTGCCATCTTCCGCTTATTCGATTAAAGTGTGCAAATGTTATGCAAATACTTTGTGAATAAAGCCTTTACTGCCAGCTGATCGAACATATTTGCATTTGCATTTGTGCTAATGGAAATGGATTAGTCATTTCTGCTTGCCAGTTGTAATCGCTGATGGATTTTGCAGATTTAAATAAATACACTTTCATATTGATTCTAGGAGCTAGGGAATCTTGAAATGCTACTATAGAGTTTCCTATAAATAGGCTTATTAAATGTCAAAATTATTATGGATTCCATGCCTTGACTTCTACTTTTCCCTTTTGGTTTATTGCCATTAAAAACCGTATAAATCGAAACGATGATTGCCGCTGATTTTTTGCTATAAATTTGTCATTTCATGCACTCAGTTAAGTGCTCAAGGGGTTATAATTCAACAACTTATTGACTGCAATATCCGACTCTTTTGTTTTTCGTCGCCACGTCGACTAGACTGAATGGGCTTCTCTTGGTTGGTTGCCACTGGCTTGGACGGGGACGAAGGTCCGATATCTCCAAGTTTCCACTTGGGCGTGTCACTTGTCGACTGACTTCGCTGCTGGACAGACCCAGTTTTATGGCTCATTGATGGCTCTATTAGGTTTATACGAGCGAACGGATTCATAAACAGAAATAAACATAAATTAGGCATTCCTTCTTCGGCCCATTCTGCTGCCCGAACTCCGTCTTATTCCCCCTACAAAAGCGGAGTGGATATAAATTGAACACGTTCCGTGCGTTCCGCAAAGGTTGAGGTTGAGGTTGAAAAGTGGAAGCTTTGTGCCGCTCGAATCGAAATTTCTTCGAATCATGCACTTGACAGACCAAAGAGAACCGAACTGAAATGCGCTTATTAAAGTGACAAATTTCGGAATGGAATGCGAGCTCCCCCACTCCACTCGCCCCGAAATTCCCGAGAGCTGGTAAACCTCTGACCATGACTTTCCAGAACCAAACTACCAAACTACAAAACTACCAAATACCAAATGCCAACTCTCACAATCATTTTTTCTGCTTGCCTACGCTCTTCTTGTTACAAATTCAGCCTCGGCCGCATTTTGATTCCACTTCTTCAGCTCTTTAGTTCTTCCGTACTTCCCATGACCACAATATAATGGTGTTGATGATGGTCCCCCACAATCCAATCCCTAGACTCGTTGTAGTAGTCACGTTCCAGACTTGATTGTTGCAATGACCGAGGCACTTCTCGGTTTTCCTCTGGGGAGAGATTCGGAATCGGAAATTGCATTTGAAGTTTGGCGGCATTTTGAAATCGGTATTTTAAATATGGTGATCCTTTCATGGGAAACCATGATTTGGAAAGAGGTAATTAAGGAATGTATCAAAAACCATTAAAGGCAGTGGCCGAATAACTATAATTAGCAGGGCATTGAAATTAGAATGTTTATCCACTCGGAAAGTTGGTCAATAACAACAGTAAGTTAATTAAACCGACTTGCAACCATCTCCGATTTTATTTGAAAGCTCTGTTAATTAAGGCTTTATATATGCTGGCAAACTATTACTTATTACCATATTTATAGAGCGAGGTTAGCGAACTCCCATTTCTCTGCTCGTATTTGCCATTTGAATGTTTTACGATCATTTGCTACTTGCCAAATCGGTTTTAATAGCTGTTTCGATTTCAGAACTGGTTCCCCTTAAGTACCAACTTGTTACCATTTCTATTCACTGCCAAACACATGGCCAAGTCCCATAATGTCTGAGTTCCTCTCTAATATCCGCCACCCAATTTCGGGATTGCATTGACTTGTGCCATAATCCGAACATAGCCTACTTATCGACGCCGTGTGATTACTCAGTCATCGATTAGCTGGCTGGCTTTCACTCTTCCGCCGCTCACTTTCGACTGATTGGCAACTGGTGACTACTGAAGCCATCTTCACACGCCATGCCGCCGCGCCTCTGCGACGTTGCCGCGCTTCACTTGTTGTTGCTGTTGCTGTTGTTGTTGACATGGCTCGTGACGCCCAAAGGGGGAGTGCGCAGGTGGTTGTAGTAACCAGTAACCAGGTGCAGTGTCATTAGCCTCACCTTTGACAGCAATCGGTGCGGTAACCGAAAAAAAAAAGACGACCCTAACAAGTACCGAACCTCAAAGCGTATTAGCCCATTTGTGGAAAGTATGTTTATTGCGCCGATAACGAGGAAGTAGAATTGTGAATTGGGTAATAACACATTATGCCATTGCAATACCCACACTAGTTTTTTTTACCGTGCATTCCGCGCGTTTGCGAACACGCCCCCAAAGGTCAGAGCATTAATCATGTTAGGAAGGCATTATCTTCACACTTGCGGTGATTACACGATGTCGTCGTCACTGTCGTCTGGCCTTCGCTGGTGACAATTTGCAAATTGCAACTTTAATTGAAATTTACAACTTGAACTCCAACCACTAATGACTTAATTCCCGTTAGGCACGCAGCGCATTTGTAGGGAGGTTTGGGAATGGGAATGGGAGGGGTAAGTACTTTGTACTTAAGACTTTGATCCTACATCTGAAATAATACCAAAGCGGTTTGATAGTTTGCTTTGCTAGTTTGGATATCACATCGTACTAGGAACGACAGTTTATTCAGCGACCATTTATAACAAAGTCTGTCACTTTCAACTGTTAACCTTCCACTATCAACTAGATACTGCTCTGGTTTCTTCGAGTGCACTAGCAACCTCCCCTGCTAGCCACCGGATGTCATTCTGGGCCCTCCCCCCACCGACTTCGTTTGCCTTGTGATTCATAATTTTCGTGTGCAGTTGCCAACATTGTTGCACGGCCCCCAGCCCGCGAAAATCCACCCCCGCAGAGGCGTCGCTGTCGTCGTCTGGACTGCGTGGCATGGTTCGGCATGCGGTTCGTCGCCGTGGTGCAAGTGGTTCGCTCGGCGGAGATGATCAGCTCCGCCAAAAGCGCAGCGAGTGCTCAATTTGAAAAGCAAAGCTCAAATGGCATTATCACAGCATGCGCCACGGCGACGCACGATGACTATAGGAACCACTTCTTATGTGGCACTTACTCCTCCTTCCTCCCTTTCTCCCTGCCTTCGTTCCATTGAGCCACCACCCGCATGTGGGTCTCGGGTTTTGCAACCCTCCTTCTGGCATTGCGGCATTGTGGCATTCTGGCATTCCAATTGCGCCGTTTCTTAGGCGTCGTGTGGGTTCTCCTTGGGAAAGTGCCCACTGCGATAAGGTTAATAAGAAAAACAACAGCAGCGGGGGCTGAACAACTGGCCTCGCGTCTGCTTTATCGGGATTTCGCCGAGAGATATTTCAATCAGGGTTGATTAATGGCCAAGGGGAGCGTTTTACGTTTAACGCATTAAAACGGGGTCATTTACTATGCCAAAGGTTTCTCGACACGTCTCAATGGGGTCATATATCATAAACATATCATATAGAGTGCCACGTTGCCATAAATCAACACCTATTTCTTTTTCATTTGGTTGAAATAGAATTAAATATTTCATTTTATTTTAGTTGGTTGAGTGCTAGCTGCTGCTCTTTTCGATTCAACCTTTTATTTCGCACTTTTCCTCCGTTTTTCCACCCACTTAATGCATTTCACACCTGATCACGTGACGTGGAAGTTTGCCCTGCACTGCATTGGCCTTTTCCATTTCGCCACAGTTAAATGCGCCTCGCAGGCGGTGATTAAGATCCGACCCACATAGATTAGGCCCACTTGGACCTATTTGCTAAATAAATCAGCGCTTGCGTCGCCTGTTCTGTTACCACATGCAAGACGTCGTGTACACGGGAACATGGAACATGGAAACAGGCCATTTTGAATAGCGCCGAACGAGCAATTACAAGCCAGACAACAAGCAGAAATCGCTTCACAAATCAATAGCTCAACCGAACCGAACTACTAGGCAATGGCAATAGGACATGCGGATCCCAGATATATAAGGATATATTACGCAACAAGGGTAACGTTGCCCGACAACAGCCGCGTCGCAGTGCCCCCAAAAAAACATAGGCGAAACCAACTACGGCGATAAAGTTTTTGGTCCTTTTATGGACATGCACTGTAAACAAATATGGTGGGGTTCATCTGCACTGTAAAGTTGAATAGTAATAAGCAAATAGCTTGGCAACTGCCTGTTGTTGAACTTATCAGCGAGTTACTAGCTATCAAATATTAAATGCTTTGATGAGTGTATATTGTTTGTAATAAACTTTTACCCGCAATTGAAAATGCACAAAAGTTGTGGGTTTCACCTGGGCCTCCCTGCCTTTCTCCCCGCCTTATTTGCCTTCCCCGGCCGCCTTTGTTGAATTATTGAATAGGGCGTGCACTACTGGCAGCAAGTCCGTCTTGTGCACTACCCCTGAGTCGGAATGAGTGCCCCTGCCTGTGTGTGTGTAAACCCCTGAATAATCTGAATAAGCCGCCGCCTGCGGACGAGCAGGGAACTTCAAGTTTGCCGCCGCTTAACCGCAATTAAACGTTGCTCCTCGGCTCCTGGCTCCTGGTTCATGGAGTCCTCCACTCCACTCCTTCTGCGTAATGTTGTCCCGTCCGCCGCCATTGAATATAATTTTCGGGACCGGCCTGCCCCGTCATTTGTCTTTCCTTCCCACCGCCACCCTTGTGCAAATTAGAAATGTCAGCTTCTGACACCGAAATTGCTGCGCCCGAGGGCAGATCTCATTCCATTCCATTCTTTCGGTCGCTTTAATTTTCGACTTTTATATGTACATCGGATTTACATGTGTTCGCATTTAACGGTTCCAGCGGCTTTTATTGCACATCTGTCGGAGGAGATCGGTATGCTGGTAGACAAACGATCGGATAATTCATTCGACTTCTAATCGTTTTGGGCAGACCTTACTTCCATTGGCTCGGCTATCAGATTTCCACGACTAATGGCCGCATCAAAATTTCCCCCACTGCACCGGGGGCACTACTTTCCCTACCGAGATCGGCTTTTGGTGTTAATTAGTGCAAGTTTTCACTTGGCCTTCGAGCCCTCGGCTGGGAAATTACTGAGAAATGTGCCCTCCGTTTTGGCCAAATTATAGTGGCTCGTCTAAATGGCCGGCCACCGTTTTTGCCTCACTTTTGCTGGCCGTCTATCTGCTGGTATATGCATTATAATAAACTTTATGGCCATTTTGTGACCGAAACATAAAAGTTTTCGCCTCAAAATTTGCATGGCACATTTGCGCTGAATGGGCAAAGACCAAAAAAAAAAATATATACAATATATATTTGTTTAACGACTTGGTTTTGGGTGAGGCGGCCACAACGATGCGAATTCGTCTGACGAACCGGAGCGGGAAATAATGACGTACAAGTAGCCGAAATCAGAAATCCAAAATCTGAAATCAGAAATCCGAAATGGAAGATCGATTGACAAGATGTTTGCCACGCTTTCCGCCCACGGCGCATTTCCATTTGTCAGACTTATTTAGATCAACTGGCTCATAATTTAAATGTGTAAAGGTTCTGGGAAATTTATTCAGAGCAACAAGAGTGGCATGTTTCTCATATTAACTTGGCATTTGCACACTTTCATTCTACTTCAATGAATTGTTTCTTACTTTTTATTTATCTATAAAATATAAGTCGTTACTTGTACGAACTTTAAACACTTTTAAACCCTAAAAAGGCCTTAACCTTTTGGGAACCTTTACTGCTCATGTGGGAGGGCTTGAGGCACTTGTAAGCTGCCACAAAATGCTGCAAGCACATTTGATGTATTTTAATTCCTTTGGCTTTTACGATTTGTTTCGCCCGGTCAGCTGGCCAGTTGAAACGAAACAAAAAGTGGAAATTGGCACAAGGAAAGTGTGAAAAGCAAATAAAACCCAAGTGTGTCTGAATGTACCTGCCTACATGGCTGAGTATGTGTGCGGAGTGTGGCAACTAAAGCCAAAGTACGGCAAATCGCTGGCTTTTTGCTGCTAAGGTTTATGGACAGGTTGGGCCGGCTGGTTGGGCTGACATGAGTCAAATGGTCGGCGCTGCCCGGGGGAAAATCGGTTGGGGGAGGAGGGAGGGGATGATGGGGTCATGTGCTAAATATCAGAGGCCGTGCGCTCATTATACTTTATGGGCCGCCACCGGCAGTCGCTTTCAAGGCGAGGTCATCGCTGCTGCCAAGTGGCTGTTTCCTTCCCTCGACCTTCAATGGGGTCTCCTGCTGCTCCATCTTCCAACTTTGCGAACACAATTTATGCCAAACTAACATGGCATATCACCAAAAACTCATTCCGTTTAAAGTACAAAGTTTATTTCGCCTTCTAAGGTTCTGCTAACTTAATTAGATTTGTGGTCGAATAGTGTATATGCAAGAATAGTGCTGAGCTGAGCTGCCCTTCTTTTGCAGCGCATCCATTTGCCAATGCAAATGTGGTCAATGCAATCCAATTGGCAGCGAAGCGTGGCAGAGTTTGAGCCACACACGCCATGCGACCAGTGGTGCAACAACTTTTAATTAAAACCAATTACCGCCACACACACACACGGCTCCAAACCAACTCGCAACTGATCTTTGGATTTGATTTTCCTCCTGCAGAGATTCGCCATCAGCAGTTTCGGCTGAACATGTCGCGCGACTACGAGCTGAATGGCGTTGCGCAAGACGATCCCGCACTAATCGATTTCCTGCGCCAGATCCACATGGGCAAGTACCTGGGCAAGGCGTCGCCCAAGGTCGCGGCCGCGGCAGCAGTGGGCGTGGGTCCGCCGCCCAACTCCCCGCGCCTCGCCACCGCCGGCTCCACATTCGGTAGTGGCAACAGCAACAGCAGCGGCAGTGGAGCCGATCAACTGGCCCACTACGTGGCCGATCTGGTGGGCGGGAAGATGAACGGAGCGGTGATCCAGTCGCTGAGCGGTCCGCTCGCCCATCTGATCACGGCGCCCTGGCTGAGCGAGCAGCTCAACTGGATGGGCGTGCTGGTGGAGCCGGAGCCGCGCTGGTACTTCACGTTGCGCAAGCAGAATGCCCAGCGGGCGCGCATGCAGGTGGTGCACGCCTGTGTTTCGCCCAATACCTATCCCAAAGAGGTGAGTAGTAGTGGCTTGAGATGCCAATCTCTCGCAGATCGGTGATTAATGCTTTCCTCGCTTTCCCCGCAGATTACCATTCAAAACGAGGATGTGCGCATCAATAGTCTGCACGACGAGGAGACCTCGTGGTTCAACTCGCGTGTCAAATGCTTTCCGCTCTACACAATCATGCTGGCATGTGAGCGCACCGAATACGATCTGCTCAGCCTGGGCGTACAGGGGCATGAGCTGGAGGTGAGTGACCCATTAACTTAGCACACTATCTTAAGACACTTTCGCTAAACGATTCACTTTTCGCTTGCAGATCTTGCAGACGCTGCCCTTCGACAAAGTCAAAATCGATGTGATATCGATACATTTGCTCGAGGATCACGAGGACGTGGCCGATTACGTGCTGGACATCACCAGGTTCCTGGCGGGCAAGTCCTACAAGCTGCAGCGCAAGATCGGTCGCAACTACTTCTACCAGCGACTCAATGCCAGCGCCAGTCGCACGCGCAAGAAAGATATCCTGCTGCTGAAGACGCCCTAGGCTCGACCACCGCAACGAACGATCCGATCGAAGGATCAAACTGGCAGTCAGACGACAGCCCAGACGACATCGAAGTGAAGACAAGCGTTGAAAAGCGAACATTGAACGTAGTTACTGAAAGAAATCAAGAAAACACTTGGCAGCGAAGCGAGAGACCAGTAGAACTCTCAAACTGAACTCTATGTTATAATGATAATTATTACTATACATACGCTACACTAACGATATCGTTTAATATACTGTATACCGATTATGATATATTGTACGAGTAGAATCTTAGTTTTTGTAAAACTCAATTACCCCTACCCCTCTCAAAAACATATTATATCACCTTTATGTTATTATTTCCATTTATTTTTTGTCGAAATTGTTTTTTGTGCCCGTGTACGAACGAGCAGAGTACACGGAACAATTGTGTTGAATGAGAACACAACATTACTATATACATATATGCATATAACGTATTATGATTTGCTATAAGCTATGCTAATGAATGTTAATCTAAGAGTGCGCACGCCCGCCCGCCCCTTTTCGATGTATAAATTAAATTGCAACTGGCGCGGCGAGTTCGGATTATGAACGAGAAATTATTGTAACTGCTCTGCTACTAGGCTTAGGTCGGCTATCTCCTACAAACTATCAAAGTATCTATCTATGCAAGTTTATGTTATATCGAATGCTTTATCTAGTAATCAATAAGTAAACAAGTAAACAAAGCTAACGTAAATTATTGTTTAAACGGGCGCCAAACGACGAACGGAACGGAAGCAGCGCAAAACTAAATACAAAACATATTTAAATTATATTAAATTATTGAACCAAACAAAGCACATCCATACACATAAACACCACCATTGTACACACATACACACACACTAGCGCAAGCGAATAAATATATAGTAAACTCATTTGCAAAATCTGCTTTCAACTCATCTCATACTCATAGTTACAACATAAGCGAACCATTAAATTAATGAGCAAAAATGAAGATCGAAGGAATAAACTATTAAACGAGGCAGCGAGAAAATTACCAAGAAATTACAAAATAGAGCAAAGATCGAAGAAAATAAAACACCCAAAAACACTCACACTACACTCATGCACATTTTTGTACTAAATGTACTAGTGGATAAACAAAGTAAATAAATGTAAATGTAACGCAACGAAATTAAATGTAAACCACTCTTATTTCTATTACATTTTAGTAATCATGATGTATTATTTTTTTATTTTTTTTTTATGTGCACACTAGGACACAGCTGAGATCGGTGACAGTTGTTGCAAGTGCCGCGAACTCGTTGCACCTCGCCCGCCCAGAAAAAAAGAAAAAAAAAGAAACACTTAGAACACAGACTAACTATAGCCAGACACAGATATTAAATTGAGAACCGAGTAGAGAATCAGTGCCTTCGACTTAGACTTGAAACAAAACCAAAATCTAAGCATTACTCATATTGAAATCGTTGTACATAGAGAGAGAGCATTGAGCAGCAACCGTCACTAGCCGAACATTTGTTGTTACCAATTGCCGTCTGTTAAACTTGCCTTACCGATGATGAGAGGCCGGTGATGCCCCGCCCCCGTCCCCGCCCACAGTCTTCACTCAGTTATCACACTCGAATCCGTCACAAGCAGAACTACAGAACTATAGAACTACAAACGCGACTAAATCACAAACATCACCTTAGTCTAAGTACAGTGCTAATGTCTGTTTTTTTTAAGCCTAATTCTAATTACTTAGTTGTATCTTGTGTAAATTAGCGTTTAACCAAATTTTAAGTAGGCTATTACGATACCGATTACCATCTGATTCGGCCTTGTCCATAGCACCCATCCCACATAGCATCACGCCCCACGATACACCACACACCATACAACACACACTAGCAAAAGGCTAACTCATGCTAAGCTCGACATCGAACTAGAAATTGTATTTACAGCGAGCATAAAACTAAGAAACAAAATTTATAGTTAATATAAAAAATAAAGAATCGAAAACTTATGAAGCTTCATTGACTTTTGTTTGTCCACCCACACACTGCCTTTAGTTCACTCGATTGAAATTGAAATCATGACAAGACTATATCTATGGCATAAATCAAAGTTCTTTATCTTATGAAATTGACTTGAAAACTGTTGAGAAACGCAGTGACACGAGTACATATTCTAAACTATCCGCAAAAACAGAACTGCAAATGAAACACTTATGGAAATTATTAATGAAACTTTGCCGCCACTTATTATAGTTAGATAACTGCTAAACAAAAATTGAAAAAAATTGAAAAGCCTGCAACTATGACAAAATAACAACTATGAATAACAACAAAATTTACACGAGTTCAATGAATGACATTAATAAAGATTTACATTAAATGTAATGGCAACCAATGGTTTTAATTGCCTTGGGGGAATTTTCTATGTAAGTTTGGGTTTTACTTTATTTCAAACTTATTTCTGAAGCTTATGTAATAACACTTCTTTCAGTGAGCTTCGTGACTCCTGAATGGATTCCTCTATAAGCTTGCACAGCCGAGAAGTATGCAACCCTTTTTGCGAGCCCTTTTTCATTGCCTACATTCCTGCTTGCCATTCAAAATGGCCTCCCGTCCCCTGAGTAATAATGGCCGCCATTGGATGCCATTGGCAACCTGTTGCAAGTGTGTACCAGCACTATCTGCCCCTCTGGCATCCACAACTGCAAAGCTCAACGTTAAACGACCCTTTTGCCAGCGGCAGTCATAATCCCGCCATTCAGGCGGAAGCAGAACTCATTAAGGAGGCATTAGCATGCAGCTCGCTTCGCGGCCAAGTGATCAAATTAATTGCCGAGCCAACTGCGACGCCTTGGCATGTGGACGGTCATTGTCTAGGTTTCTGGGTGGGATTTCGGGGTCCTGTGCCTTAGGAGAGCTACCGCTTCCAGTGCATCGGCGCCACCTGGAAGTGCAGGCCATGGGTGGAGTTGTGGGGGCTGGATCTGGATCTGGATGGCCGTTCTCCGGGTGCCGCCTACGTCGGCAACAGGCTGTTGCGGCGGAGCTTTCCTCGGAAAAAACCGGCGCAGGCGCCGCTCTGACACACTAACACAGAGGCAACGGACAGGCGCAGTGGGTGGTGGCCACCACCACTCGGTTCTCGCTTCTCGGGCCACGAAAGTGAAAGCTGCGACTTTCAAACTGTTGCGTCCTGGCTCGGCACTCAGAACTCAGGACTCGGAGCAAAATCAATAGCCATAAAGTTTGGCCAGCGCAAACAGCTGTCAACCTACGTCAAATGGCTAAGCGGAGGTGGTGGGCGGCGACTATCGGCCCGGCCATTGTTGTTGCTCTAGGGCAGCTTTCGCACTACACAACCCTCTACTTCAAAGCTGTTGAGGTACCCTGTAAATTCCGGGGGCCAAATGCAAGTTCTTTGCTCTCTCCCCGTTTAATATTCACGTCTTTACAGGGTATTCTTTACTGCGTAGCCAGTCGCTGGCATCTCTGACAATTGACGCTTGATACTCGCAGTGTCACTCGCAAAATATGTGTCAGCTTACAGTTGCGGACATGTTGATAGTTTAAGAAGTGCACTTTCAATAGTCCTTTAATTTTGGAAACATCAAGTTGCTAACTTGTTATAAATATTGGTAAAGCGTAAATTGCATATATGTAAGTATTTATGGATGGTAGGATCGTGGGCTAATAAATTTAAATTTGTATCATATTAATAGGAACCACTTTCCTAATAGGGATTACGACCAAAAATATTCCCAGTCGAGCGCTTGAATTTCGGCCGCATCTGTGGGCCAGTAAAAGCATGGCCGAAAGCTTGAGTGGAGCTTTATCTTAATGGTGCGTGTGCCTAACCTACAGCGAAATGCGTAGGAATTTCGACTGCTTTCGGGTGCGTGTGTGTGTGTGTGGGTGAGGGTGAGGGTGAGGGTGAGGGCACACTGTACAGTACATACGCTGGCTGACGGAACGCCGAGCAGCGAGTCCACGAGAGCGACTATGAGGCAGGGCTGCCGAGGAACGGCGCTTCAGTAGGACAGGCAGTCCTTCGGCTGACGGTCAACGCGAGCGAAAAGCCAGAAAAGAGCAGCAGCAGCAGCAAGGACTTGGGCAGCACGAAAAATAGTGAAATAAGGATAACCAGTAGTGACAGTAAGGAGGCGTTAGTTGCTGTTATTATATTAAATAACACTTTTCACCGACTGAAAAGCGAGCCAAGACTGTGGAATATGGCGCCCGAAAAGCTCGTGTGTGTTTTATTTTTGTGGCTGAAAGCGAAACGAAAAATTTGACACTGAACTTCAGCAAACGCTTGCTTGTGTGCTTGTGTTCCTGTGTGCGTGTGAAAGTGCGGCAGTGTATGTGTGTGAAAGAACATTTGAAGTGACAGCCCAGAAGTATGCTACACAAAATGTCAGCCAGCCATATGCCAGCAGTGTTTTCGCAACCGAGCCATTTCCCTCGGTTTTCCACCGTTTCCCTTGGCCTTTCCTGGCTATTTCTGTGCTGCGTGTTTTGTGCACGCGCCCACAATTAGCCAGAGACCAAAAACACGGCGACTTTGGGCCCGGAAGGCCAAAAAAAAACAAAATAACAAGAGGACACGGTGTGTCCCAGCTTATTGCGTAGTTAAATGGCCAGTTTGGCAGTCGCTTCGCGCGAAGGGCCAAAAAGGCGTAGGCTAAATAATGTGGCCCGCTTTTCGCTTTGTATGGCCGAGAAATTGAAACATGTGGGCCAATATCAACAGCGAGGCGGCAATTAGACGCCAGTGCCCACAAATAATATCGCACGTCATCCGTGCGCCTGCGAACACCTGCAAACCACCCACACAGGCACACTGAGACACACACACCACACACACACCAGGCACACACACTCTCACCCACGCCCGCACACACGGCGACCAGACACCCACACAGGCAGAAAACAGCCGGTGCTCTTGGAAGCTCGCTCTCTTTGGGGCCAAACTCTCTTCAGCGTCTTCGAGTCGCCTGGCTTGTGGCTTATGGCTTTCGGCTTCAGGCTGCTGTCGTCAGTCGCTGACGTTGTTTGCGTCAAAAAGAAGTGCTGCTAACGAAAGCCACTATATACACATATAGAACACACACATATATGTACACGCTATGTACACACGGGCGAAATTAATCGAAATTTATACGATCTAGGAGCAACAGCAACGGCAGCGGTACAAGCAACAGCAACTGAAGAGCAACTGGAGACCAACTGGGGAGCGGCACAGGAGTCAGGACACGAGAAAAGGACACAACTAATATCAGCAGCAACTAATAAACACCGCACATCGGCACATCAGCACATCAATTTGCATGTCTTCGTTCGTTTGCGCTGAATATGAAGTAAACAAATACATGAGCCACGCCATAAATGTCAAACTGAGGTAAGTCACAGCCATTTATAGTCGGGGTGATCTGGTGCGCCTTTGGGTTGCCAGCTAAGTGATGTGACCTTTTCGCAACAGGTGCGTGCACCCATTTCCCACAACTGCCCCTGCCACCTGCTAAACTTGCCCCGCAATGTAGGCAACGGGCGTGCAACGGAAAACAATTAATGGCGCGTGCTTCTTGATTGCAAAATTCCTTAATGGGGGTCACTCTGAATATTTAATTAAGGAATACGCTTGGCGTATTGATAAAACGTCAAGGAGCCAATCGATTGCTGAGGCAATCCAAGTAATGAAAGTCGTATTAATATGGCAATGTCCTTAAGTGAAACTGTATTATTATCGAAGAAAAATTTGGTTTGACGTACATTTTTCTTTATAAACATTTGATTCATACGTATACGTAATCTACGTATACGCGATATTTGACTGCTGATACTCTGCACCCAAAAAAAGGAGCCAAATAGCTTAAATTACCATTATTTTCGGCCAGCTGACATGAAAATGAAATAAGTGTCGGTTTAGGGAATGTCTCCATTTCAATTCATTTAATTGGGCAATTGCGAACATGATATATTTGACTGCAGGTAAACATATCTTGGCTATTATGCTCTGGCCAACTGAATTATAATTCGAGGCACCTCGTTAAGCTGAGACAAAGAGCTTGAATGGTGATTTCACACCCACAAACCCACAAGCAGCAGACCAGTGGAAAGCTGGCATAATAATGTCACGGAAAGGAGGTGGTGACCCATTCACGGAAACCCATCCCACTTGTACCACTATGTACCCCCCTTTTGATGGGGCGCTCTGTGATGGCCGTGCAATCCCTTTATGATTTTGTTTGCTCGGGCATTCAGTGCACGGCCACCACTTGTTGTTGTGCTGCTCAGGCGGCAGGACATGTGACTCGATGGGGCTTGCAGCTGGCGTTGCCATGGCCGTCACTCTGGGAATAGGACTCGCCGGATCCACTGACTCATTCATCAAGCACGGGGACCTGCTGGGCGTGGGCTTTGTGTCGGCTTCGTGGCGATTGATTGAATGTCGTTGCCATTGCCGTTGCCGTTGACATGGCCGCTGGCATACGCGAGCTGTAGGAAGAAAAACATGGAAGATGAGGTCGTGGTCCAGGGACCACAAGCCACAAGTGCGTTAAATATAGCCCTGGCTCACCACGGACATTGGACATTGGACATTGGATATCGCACATCGGACATTGACTATACGTAAGTGTCGCACAAAAGCCCGCTGTTTGATTAAGGGCTGCGTCAACAACCAGCAGCGGGGGCGTGGCAGCTCATGGAGAAGTACTAAAAATGAAACGAAAATATTTTCGCGTAAACATAAACAAGTCAGCTTATGAAATGGGCATTCATAACGGCTGACATAAAAGCGCGCTCATCCGCCGCCGAAACCAAAATACGGTGGCCATCCCAAAAGGACAACTTACGACGCACTTTAGTTTTAATACTAAACCAACAGAGATACAGATACGATTCGTATCCGTGGCCATGGCCAGAAGTCGTGGCAGTTAAACATGCGTGAATTCGACATTATATTTTGATGGCCCCTAAAAGAAGAAGTCTAGCAATTGCACAAATATTTTCACGCTGTGCTCGCCGCACAAATAAGCAAACAAGTTTCGCCTCTGTGGACATAACAAAGATTGATGGAGGCTGAAAGTGAATTAAATTGGCTTTAACTTGGCCCAGAATATTAAATTTTCCCTTTACCTTTGGCAGGCGGCTCTGGGGGATATATTGCAAATTAAAATTGACTCTGAACCTTTCACGAGATTGACAATCATGGGATTTCGTGAACTTTAACTTTGTCAAGGGATGAAAAGCAGCATTAAAGCTTATTCCGTAAAATACATTTAATACATTTCAAGTGACTTTAAACCAACAATGTTTGTGTAACAATAACATAAAGGACTATCTATCTAGAACTGGTTTTTGCTTTAATTTTCCCATATGAGAAGGCAGCCATCTTTTAATCGAATTCCAACGCAATCTGCCCTGTGAGTTATGTATATAATTATATGAATTAATACTGGGTATCTATTTATGTATCCCTTTTAATTGCAAACGAGCTCCATCGGCGCCTGGGGAGAACCATCAAAGGAATCGTAGATTAGCTCTACCTTTTTATATAACTACATTACCGTACGCAGTTTAATTAGTTGCTCGACCTTGCCCCACGTAATCATTCAGGGCAACGCCGTGCAATCGCGACCAGGTCCTTGTTAGCCTCACGATAACCTGACCTCAGGCACTCTCCTCCCTGGGATTACAAATGGCTGAAAAAGTGGCAAGATTAGAGTGGGTGTGGACTTGGGTGTGGGTATGGGTTCGGGTTGGTAACGGCTGTCAGGGCAATCGCTGAACGCAATTAATTTTAAACTGAGCAAATATTAATCATAATTCCATACGCCAACGTAGCCGAGCGCCCCAGTTAAACAATATCCTTGCCAAACACACACACACACGTACACATCCATGACATCAGGCTAAGGATACGAGAAAGAAGCCAGGACACAATGGCGTCATATGGACAAATGTCTGTATTACAGAACCTACGGACTATGTCGTCTACGACAAGGCAATCCATTTACTTGATGGGATTGCAAGCAGTTTGGTGACATTGAAAGCGCGTTCATTAGGGTTGCCCCCCGCTCCCCACTCCGCCCACCGAAGGGTGCAACGCCCCTCTTTTTTGCGGGGCGGGAGTTCTAACAAATGCTTATGTGAGCCAAGTTCATTCATAAAAGGCGCTGCGTCAGGCAAGAGCCGAAAAAGCCCGGAAAACCAGGGGGCAGGAGGAGCAGGAAAAACGAAAACAGTGAGAAAAATCAATGGTGGCAGTGGCAACCCTGGCTACACCCACCCACACCTCCTTACCCAGTGCTAAAAATAGCCCAAGCAGATATATCAAGCCATCACATTTTCGACACAATTTCGCGGGGCAGTTGCGGCTGGTCGTGAGCGGAGCTCCAGAAGCTGACTTGGCACGCAGCTCAGCAGTCGGAATATAGAAAGTAGAAAGACACACTGAAGATGGAAATCGCTGGCAAACGAAAATGAAAGGAAATTCGGCGGGCACAGTGGAACTTCGCTAGAGTGAAAGGTGCTAGTAGCAGCTTACCTTTCAAAAGAAACTTCTTTTCAGTTTGAACAGCTATGAATGCTTCTTTGAAGTGCCTAGTAAGATTTCCTTTTCCAGCAAAACCACGCTAGTGAGGCTTCACTGTACTGTTTAGGCGGGTGGCAGAGGCTTTTGGAACTTTCGCGCTTTTGCTATTTTTGGCTGCCGAACTTGTGGGTCCCCAGCGGAGGCAGAAGGGCTGGCAGGACGAGGGCGAGCGACTTGCTTTCCCATCCCATCCCATCCCGAGGTCCTTGAAACGTAGGCGCCGCCTTCGGGGAAAGCTCAGCGCGGAAAAGCTCCTTGCGTGGGCGTCGCGCTGCCAGCGGAGCAACAGGGGCTGCCGTGCGACAGTGGAAAAGCGGGAAAGGCGGAAGAGCGGCAGGGCGGGAAATGGGAAAAGCAGCAGCTGGCGAAGCAACAGCAAAAGCTCCAACGAGCTTTCCACGACTTCCCCAGGCAGCTGGAACGGCAGCTGGAACGGCAGTGGCTTCGGGTGACCGAAGTCGGCTCCGCTCGGGCGCTACCTGATGCTCCGTGCTCCACGGACGGCTGGATCCATCGACGGCGTTCAGTTCAACCTGGGGAGCGGAGCGACCAAGTGTTGAGCGGTTAAATAAGAAGGCGCCCGCCTACCTCACGTAGGCGGTGGAGTCCCAGCCAGTGTTCTGCGCCAGCTTCTTCAGCGCCCGAGGACGAGTGCCAGTGCCAAGTGCGAAGTGGCAAGTGGCAAGTGGCAAGTGGCAGTGGCAGTGGCAGTGACAGTGGCCCACGTTCTGCTGCTGGTGCGATAAGCGCCTAAGCCTAACATATGGCACCCAGCATCGATGGCAGCCGTCGGCACTTCTTGCGGTGAGTCTTTCGGGGAGTGGGAATGGACATGGACATGGGCAGGAGGTTGGAGCCTCCGAGGAGGCACCACTGTTACTCGCAGTGGCGGTAACTTGCGTGGTAATCATACTGGTATTCGAAAGAACTTCTTGTAAAAAAGTGTGCAACTTGAAATATTTAAATAACGAAGTTTAACCATTGCTATGCGAATTTTAACCATTTGTGAAACTCAAACTGGGGATCAATTCAGAGTTAAAACGTTTTCTTTTCAAGTTATACGCTGGTAAGAAAGCTTACTTTCCCATGTCAGCTGTTTATAAAACATTGAATAATTTAGAAGAAATAAGAGCAATAAATTGCACATGTTACAGTAGCTATTTTGCTTTAGCATTTGACATTTTTCGCCATCCATTAGGAAATTGAAATTTCCTTGGCAGCGAGATTAACTGTACGCCATGTTTGATTTTCCGCAGCTGACACAATCCAATATTTCACAACGGCGCACCGCAATTAAATTGACGTTTTATTTTCGTTGAGCGAGTAAACATTACTGGAAATGGTTTAAATGTATTTAAGTAAATGCGACAGGTAGCGAGCAAGAAAATAAATAATCCTGATCCGGAAAAGTGGGCAATCCACTCGGCCGGAAACTCGAATTGATGCAGCGGGAATTTCGAGATTTTAATTCGTGGGAAGACAGGCATATTGGTTACATAAATTCAATTATAAAATGCAAAAATGCAAATGAATCCAGGCGGATGGATGGCTCACTTGCTGCCATGACGAATGTCACGAAATCGCGGACATTTCACAAATTATTGTGAAATGGCGCGGCGAGAGGGAAGTGAGCTCACGTATCAGGTGTCGGGAAACGTGATAAAAAGTCAATTAGGAAACATTACTTATCGCGAGTGGGGAAAGCGGCTGCTATCAGTTGCCCATTAACGATAGTTTTCCCGCTAAAAGGGCAGATAAGCAGTGAAAAGCGTACTTCCCGTGAGCGGAAACTGCAGCAGTATTATTTTCGCCGAGCTTTCAGTACAAGCTGCGCAATTTGTTTTCCCCGAAATTGATTTCCCAGCCCCTGGAACCCCCCAAAACCCCCACCCCATCATGCATGTATGTGTGTGTGTGCACTCTAACAACATTATCAGTTCAGTTCGCTGGAAATTCTGTACCCGGAGCGCTGACTGGTGTTCATTATCCGTGGCCTTTGCTCTCTTTCACCAGCTGCATTTATGAAGTATGAAGCGCAGTCTGAATAAAATATGGCACATGAAATGCAGCAAACGGAAATGCTTATTAACTGCGACCGTTTGCAGGGGAGAATCCTGCGTATATATTCATATATTCGTCCTGCAACATAAGAAGCTTTCCACAACGAGTTCTAGGGGTCCTTTGCACACTGCTCCACCAAATTCCTTGAATATTCCCTAGGCAGCTTATAATTGCTGCCATGCTCAAAGGGCCAGGATACCTCCTGCATACTGCAGAATGCCAAAACTTTTCGGGTTGACATGCAAAACAATTTGGCAAAGGAAAGGCAATATTCCCAACGTGGAGAAGAAGGCCCCGAAAATTTTATCAGATGCCATGCCATCTGAAATACAAGGAAACAAGCGATTTGAGGGTTGCAACAAATAAGATGCTTAAACAATAAAGATGCATAATAAAAGCAGCTTAAATAATAAAGATGAATGTGAGATGGAATATCCATTTAAGTAAGATTGGAACAGGTTTCTTCGGACAAAGGAACAGTTGATACAGTCAGAAGAAGCTCCAGAATTGGAAACAAATTCCATTTCAAATCATTTGACTAATCTAATGAATCTAATGTCTAAACGTATTGAGTCATTCTGAGTATTTTGCTTCGAGTGCCGCAACAATAATTTATTCGCTTAAGAACCCAGTCATAATTCATGGCACTTAGGAGCGTAATTCCACGCTGATTCCCCTAACCCGACCAAATTGCTGAATTATCCGAACCTTCGCTCTCATAATTGTCCTGCCACGCCCAGCTGGTCCGCAATTTTCCACATTTTCCACGCCCGCCCACTGTCGGCCACTTTCAATTGCCGAATCCAGCTGGCAAGTTTATCTAATTGCTTTTGGCTTTTTGCACGGAAAGGTCCTTTTTGCGCTGAAGAGTCCTCCTCGCCGGAAATCCCTTTCACGCTGTGCTGGCCAAAAAAGGAATTATGGATTGTGTATTTGCAGACGGCTCTACAGGCGTATTGTACACATTGTGCTCGCCCGGAAGCGGAGTCAGGATGAAAGCGATTTGTTATCCTTTAGCCGCTGCCGTGCATCAATTACACAAAGGCCGGGAAATGTGAGCCTGTCGAGCCTTAAATCACCTTCAGCTGCCAGGAAGTCGCTCCCACGCGCTGGCTCTCCTCCATTTGGGGCCCAGGTGCTCGATACTCACCATAATAGAGCCCCAAGGAGCCCGAGGAGCGCCAAAGTGCAGGCAAACACACACACCTGGCAGCAGCCTCTTGAAGCCAAGCCCACTTTGCCCATCCGATGGCAAACAGTGGCGTCAAATCAAATGGCAAAAAGCCTGCCAACACTTCAGGCCAAGTCGAAGGGTCTGATTCAGGGGCGGGATTCGGGGATTCCCCATTTCACCTAGCAAAATGGAGATGAATATGGAGAAGCTGAAGCGTCATGATTAGCTCAGCAGTATGTGCGGCTACACTGCCCGCCCAAAGTGATGAACTGCGCCCGAGGGGTCCAAGGGGAATCCCCATCCGAGTCCTTCGACTAACATGGCCAGACGGATGCGGACAGGCGGAAGGACACGAGGACGAAGACAAATCCTGCAGATTTCGGTCAAGAAATGCGCACCGAAATGCGAAACCCAAATCAAGTTGAAAGTGAATGAGTAACCACGAAAAGGAAAACTTCTCAAGCGAACGGGCAGTAGGCCAAGCGTTGGCCGCAAAACCAGAAGGGAAAGTTTATAAGCGGCCAGGAAAAGCCAGTGGAAACCCAGAGCATTTCATGCCCAAGAAAATTCTTGTACAACAGGCGCACAAGGTGGCATGCGGATAAAGAAAGCCCTAAAGTCTACACAAAAGCAAAGATGTTAAATTCTTAAGACCAAATGGATACAATGGCTACGATTTAATTGGGACAGTGACTGACCTAAAATATATTGCAAATTTAATTGTGTATTGTAATAGTTAATTTCGAGAAGGTGCTGGACTGAATGATGTCATTAGGCATTTAACAACTTTCGAAGTTGCTGCCGCATTTTCCGGGACTTGGTCAGCAGGCGGTGGAAATTGCCGACGCGGAAAGTACTTCAAAGTGCCATTTGGATTGGGCAGTAAATTGCGCAGTACGGCTGCCGACTGTCAACTGATTTGTATTTCGGCAGCATCTTCAATTCCGCTGATTAAAGGCAGCCAACTTAATCAATTTCCGGCGCAGAAAGTTGCGAGGCAAAGGGAGCGAAGCCCCGAAAACTTTCCATTCGCAGTCGACACGCGCGGCCACTTTCCACTCGCACTATATGAAGGATATACAGAGCGGAGAAGGAGGAGTCGCCTCCCTGCCTTGAGCCCACCTACAAAGTTTCCATTTCCACTTTTCCGGCGGAGAAGCGGGCACGTGCGCAGCCACACGGACTGCTGAGCGCCCACAATGCAAAACTAAAGCCTTTTTTACGGCTGCTGACGAAAGCTGAAAATTAAATAGAGTTCAGTTAGAGCCGGAGCTATTCATTAGGTGGCTTTTGGGGCCAGAAAAGAAATTGAGTGAACTGTCCGCGGAGCGGGGCACGTCACCAGCAGCCACGTCACCTGTCTCACCTGGGAATCCCCGCCTGCAAGGGAAGCGTCGTCAGAAATGCGCCAGCACAAAAAATGGAAAAGTCGAGTGCCGAGGGACTTGGCCAAATGGCTGAAACTAAGTGCACAGTAAACAAGTGCAGCGTCAGCGGCACAAAGAAAGAAGCGATTAAGTTTCCGCCACAGAGAAAATGTCCAGGAATGATGATGGTACCTGAAAGGAAAATGGCCAAAGTCTAGCGCGGATGGAGGAGCAAATGTAATGAAAATGGCTCAGCTTCGCATACGCGAACTTAATGCGTTTTTTGCCCTTCGGAAAATGCCATCACTCAACCAAGATGGAAACGGGAAAACCTCAATTCATTAGAAAATTGAAATAAGCTGTGAATTTCACTCTACGAGGGAAACTTCCGCTTTCAAAAAACAGGAACAGGAAATACGTCGCATCTGTTCAAGTGCGCATTCAATTGGCACCGGAAGTTGCCATTCTTGTAAAACAAGTCTTGGTTTTTTCTCCCACAAGCAGCACATCCGGAAAATCGAATAGGTTACATTTCCTATTTCATTACATACAAGATTGTTTGATTACATGGAATTGCATAAATTAAAGCAACATGAATGTTTACGATTTGAATGTCAGCATTTAATTACAATGAACATGTATAAGTGGGAAATGTATTTCAAAGAGCTACTGAATGTGGAAATTCTCGTTATGAATGTGGAAATGAATTTAGATGCAAAGGAGCCAACAGAGGGAGTTAGCCCACAGTTAGGGCCATGATGGCGTTGACCACGTCGTTGTCGTTCTTCAGCAGCGCCTGAATGGCCTTCTTGCGCGAGCACGCGGCCTGCATCTGCACCAGTTCAATGTCCTTCACGTCCAAGCCCTTGTCGTCCACGTCCACGTCGTCGCCATCGTCCTCGTCGTCTTCGTCGGCCAGGGACGGCCCGCCAGGAGCTTTCACATCCGCCTTATCGTCCTGCCCGCCGACGGGCGAGGTGCCACGGAATCGCTCGGCCGCCTTGGCGGCTGCCTGGGAGGCGGTGGCCGAGCTGCTGATGTCCTCCACGCGGATCTCGCCGAAGAAGATGTACGTCTGCGAGTGCGCCACTCGGAAGACGTCCGGCTGATCGATGTACAGCAGGATGTTCTTGCTCTTCTTCATGGTCACGCGGGCCACGTTCTCGACGGGCTTCAGGTCCAGCTTCATGAGAATCCGGCGCGCCTTCTTCTCGCCCCGCGAATGCTTGGGTCCGTCGCCGGGTCCTCGCACGGCCAGCGTGCCCAGCGCACCGAGTTCGCCCAGTTCGTCCGGTTGGGCCGCCTTTCGATCCGCTTCCACCAGATCCGGTGCGTCATCGCTGTCCGTGCTGCGGTCATCCTCATCCGCGCTGGAGTCCTCGGCGGAGGGGCGCTTCTCCTGCTGCGGACTCTGCAGATTGAACACATTGGGCGGCAGCTGTTGGGCCAGGCTCATCAGCCTCTTGATCTTGCTGCGGTACGCCGGGTCCATGTGGCCCATGATGTGGGGCTTCCCCTTGGCGCCGCTGAAGCCTGGAGGAGCCTGCTTCTTGGCCTCATCCACGGCCTCTTCCAGCTTGGCGAGCTCCTTCTGAACTCCTTTTGCGACGTCTGTTCGTTGCGTTTCCTTGGGCTTCTGCTTCTTGCCACTGCAACATGGTGCCGGAGTGGCGTCTTCGGTGGACTTTTCCTTGGTGGCCACCTCCGTCTGCAGCTGCGCGGCGGCGGTCGCCATCTGGGCCGCCACCTGGGCAGCTTTCTTCATCTTCTGTTTCTTACCCATCTCGAGGAATTATGAATATTTATTCGAGGGATTTGCGAGCACAAGTTCGCCAAGAGACTTCCAGGGAAAAGAATTTGCTGGAGGAGAGACAGGAAATACCAGAGGTGAAACTTCCAGTCGATTGACAGCTGGGGCTGCTCTACACGCGACGATAACCACTTCGAAAAAGGCTGCTTCACACGTTGCTTTAATTTTGGAAAGGTATTTTCATATCAAAAGCTTCACTTTTCCACGCTGCAGTCAGCTGAAAGGGTAAATAAATAATACTTATTGACAATTTTTGAAAGTTTACAAGTTTACACAATTAGCACTTAGCAACTCGAACCTGACCTATCGTTATCGATATGCCCCAGTGCAAGCCTGAACTGATTAAAGAAGTTGGCAGCGCTGCTCTCAAAAATGGGCGTTATTTTCGAACGAGAATGGCAGCTGCCTTCCAAATTTGCACTTTACTTGGCGCTTATAAAAGTTTCGCTGCTGCGCCACGCAAATTCAATTGAAATTGATGATTGCAAATCAATCCACTGCAGAAACGTGCCAGTGGAATGGAATATTTTCGGCTGACAAAGCCAGTTGAAAAGTGCCGAGGAAATGAAAAGCGCAGCGGTTTTGAACGCAAGAGAAGCAGGGGAAAACTCGGGCTGCCCGGAAAATGAAAATACCCAGAGACCCAGCTGAAGCTGCTTCCTCCGTTTTAATTGCTGTCGTGGTCGCGGTTTGTCCGCCTCCAAAGCGGAGCAGCTCCACAAACACGACGTGGTGGAGCAAACGCGGTTGCACATGTGGTTCCCCCTGCGGTTGGTGCTTCGACTCCCGATTTGCCCAGGTCAGGTATCAGGTATCAGGTGGTTGATCCTGTTTCGTGTCCTGTGTGTTACTTCACAACACGAGTGAACCATTTAAGAAGTACACACATATTGCCCCATTTTCTGATTTATGATTTTGTTAATACTAGTTCAAAGCGCAAAAAAGGTGCATTACATGTACATACTTTGAGTGAAATAGCAGGTATGTGGTAGTCGGGAGTATGTATTGTTCTTTTTTTACCAGTTGCTCTCTTTCTGTTGATGCGTTTTTAATTGCTCGGTTCTTTTAATTAAAGTGCGAAGACAGGGCGGCCTGCACCTGCAATTATTAAACTTTATCGTGGGGTCAACGCCTAATTGAGTTGCGTAAATTATGCAGCAGAGGCGACTGGAGCAGCAGGAGGAGCAGAAGGAGCTGGAGGAAGTGGAGGGCAGGAGACAGAGGATGCATCCGACTGCTCTGCGCTGTCACCGTAATTAAATTCGAGAGGCCAGCTAATCAGATATTCCCTTTGGCCAGCATTGGCTTCATTCAGAGCCTCGCTCTTAACTTCTCGGTCGATTCGATTGAATGTGCCTGTGTTAAGTGGAGTTTGGCCAGGACTTGGCCAGGACTTGAAGCTTAAGAGGCCAAGAGAAGGGGTGAAAAGTTTTTGGCCGTGCTGGCACGTTCGTCCCATGATTAATTATCCGGCCCATATGCTGCGGTGTCATCTGGGCCCATCCAACTTATTGGGGCTTAGTCTTAGCCTCGAAGTTTAGTTTCTGCTGCCACGGCCTGCGCATGAAAAATGAACCCAATTCCGAGGCCCACCAGGACGAGCTCTTCATTCATTCTCCTCCGCCACCAACGAGGCAACGAGGTCACATGGAAGCTGCCTTCTGGGGGGCAGAAATCTGTAAGGCATTAATCATGCCAGTTGCGAGAAATGATTGAAATCATATTACCATGTCGCAGACATGTTATAGCCGAAGATGTTGCCGTAATTGAGATCTTGGCCAAGACATTTATGTATATGTATATTGTGTCTGCACAAGAGTCCCCTTTTCCCGCTAATGAATTTCATCGCTGATTGATGCTTCTCTGGCCTAATTCCATTGCTGTAAGTGAGTCGGCAAACTTTAGTCGGGCAACTATTTATGAAAAAGTAGTTGCTGCTTGATACAGTTGTTTTTGGTGAGTCTGCAACATAGCAGTTCAAGTTCCCTTACATCTTGCTGTGGCAGCAGCATAATAGAAAATGTGGCATATTGTGTAGACTTTACTGTTTTCAGTGGCACTCCCAATAAAGTAGCAATCCAATTTGTGGGCCGTTGACAAGGTCATTTCATTTGCTACCTGATTCGCTTGATAATTTGACATTTCGGGAATGCCACATCCCTGTTGCTGCTGTTGATGAGCTGGAATCCTATTTGGCAGGCCTTCAGAACGAAGTAAACTTCGCCGTCATTCTCTTTCAAAATATGTCAGCCTTGAGCGAGGCTGACGTGCTTATCGCCAAATGACCCACCCAGACGATATCCAAAACCCACAACCAAGAACCCAGAACCAAGAACCCAGAACCCATAACCAAGAACCCAGAAGCAAGAACCCCTAGAACCCCAACCACCTGCCCATCACAATTGGGAGCCGCTGGAGCGGCAAGGAAAATCAATTTCCCCAGCCGACTGCCGAGGGCTAAGCGAAGTCTGACATTTATTACCATATCCAGGGATAAAGAGCAAGAAATACTCGCTAAGCATTCGGCAGGAGGAGCAAGGAGCTAGGAGCACCGGAGGCCACCACAAAGAAGGAGCAACTAAAAAACCGGAAACTGCAGCGCGACAAATGTGCTCAGCCAGCAGAGATTCCAGTCAGGAACAACCCCACTTCACCCGGAATCTCCCTCCAGCTCCTCCAGGGCTTCCCTTTGTGCGCATTGTGTGAAAATATGAAATATGGAAATGCCGGAAAAGCGAAAAGTTGTCCCTGGCACAATAAAATGCAATTTCCCCGAAGAGGCAGCCGAGGCAGCGCCACCGAATATACATTGCTAATTTCCGGTAACAACAATGAGGAGCACCCGAATCACGTGGGTTGCATGTACTTCGGAGTACCGCCCACTTGGCGGAGCAGCACCAGGTCATTAGTGCACATTCCTGCATAAATTTGAATGCGGATAAAGCATTCATTTCCCTAAAAAACTAATTGAAAATGGAAGCATTGTTTATCATGAAATGAAATCTGGCCTTGGGGGCTCAAAATAGTTGATGGGGGCAGCATAAATTAACTTTTTAATACAAGATTAACAGTATAGCACCACTCTTAGTTAACTTATAGTTAGTACTTAGTTAGTAATTGGATCCTTTGATCACTTGCAGGTGTGCCGATTATCATGGCAAGCAATGTACAACAACGGCAGCAACATCCATGCACCACAACTGAAGAGCCGAAGCACCAGAGAGCACGCGGAGCAGCCGGGCAGCAGTCCTGGTCTAGTCACCAGCATCACCAACAGCAGCAGCAGCAGCAGCAGCAGGAGGACCAGGAGCAGGATCCGCAGGAGCCAGTGCATCACCACCGCAGTCAGGCGCCGCGGCAGCACGAGCTACTGCACCACCAGCGCAAGGTGCCGCCGACGCCGCCGTCCGCCGCCCGCGGTCGCCTACTGATCAGCGAGGGCGCCCGGCGGCGCGAGGTGCGCGGCTGCGGGGCGGGGGGCGGCGGCCTGCTCTGCTGCAGCCTGGACGCGCTGAGTCGTCCGGCCAAGCTACTGCAATTCGGAGTCCTGCTGCTGATCCTGCTGCTCGCCACGCATGGAGATCTTGCTCAAGCGGAGGGCAATGTTGGTGAGTGTCCTTTCGCAATAAGCAAATATTTATCTATAACAAGTGGAAAGCAGAGGTACTTAGTTCCCTTCTAAAAGCCAACAAACCTTAAGTTTCCTTTTACCTTCAGACGGATTTTCATCAGCTTTGGCTTAGCTACCTGTTTTGTATTGATTTTGTTGCAAGTTTGGTTGATAAGTTTTGCAATAAGTGTTGTGCCAATAATCTAATTTACCACTAACAGAGGTAGAGGATTCGATGCAAGGCGTGCCACAAACGCAATTAGTCCCTGTTGTCCTTCGATTTCCCAGCGGACGCAGCACGCCTCGTGTGTTAACTTTTTGTGTGTTTTGCGGCCAAAACATAAACCCGTTTAATTAAAACTTTGGCGCACACGCAGCAGTGGCAGAACATGGCTCTCAGCCATTTTTAGCCAGCTCCCCGGACGACAAGATGGCCCATGTCCATGTCCATGTCGGCAAGTCCTGGGAGCTGTGCAAATATGTTTTTAACTAGTTTAGCCCGCACCACGCATAATCCAATTGGCCAGGGCGAGGAGTCCTGCAGGGAATCCTGCAGCTGCATTGGCCAACTGCTGTTGCTGCCGCTGTAGTTCTGGCCAGGAAGCGCTCTCTACGGCCGGAACCGAGGCGAAAGCTGGCTAAACGTGTTACGCCTGCCGGGCGCAACTATCATGTGCAACAGGCCGCCAAATGCTGGCAACATCGTTAGGGCCACTTACGGGTGTAGGTTGGGTTATGCCAGTTGTGTGTGCATGCATTTGATTCTTGGGTGTTTGATTTTGCCCCCGAAACTGGAACACCTCTTGTTGGCTCTGTTTTCCTACTGAAGACCTCGAAGTTAGCAAAGAATATGCATATTTATTGATGTTTAGAAAATCACTGCCCATAAAAGTTGCACTTAGTTCACACCCCACTGGCTGGCATTGCCCATAAAACATTCAAAACTATTTGCACAATCGATCGAAAAACATTTAAGGCTTATGAATATTTAAAGTGCCTTTATTTTCTATTTCAACGCATATATTTGCACAACATTTTACCACCGCCAATGCTAATTTATTTAAATTAGCTCGTAAATTCTTTTCATTCCTGCTGCGACCTTATTAAAACGCAACTATCTTCGCCATTTGCATGGCTTCTTTTGCGGGATTTGCCTGTCTTAATCTGATTGACGTTATGCTTGCCATTTGGAGAATTTAATTTCCATAATGATATCAGCCGAGCATAAATTATCCACCGCAAGCTGTCAGTTTGGTTTTCCCAAACTCGGAGCCAGCCATTTTGCAGCTTATCGGGCACATCTCCGCCAGTTCCTTTCGTATTCATGGCCGCTCAGGAAGGAGCAGGATGATGGCATGGCTGCAGGACTCACAGCTCGTATCCTGCCGAGCATCTCGACTCCTGCTGCTGTTGCCTCTGCTGCTGTTGCCATGACAACTAGTTGCTGCCTGTGTGGGGCATGCAAATTTGCAGCTCTCGTCGTTGCAGCCACGTCAGCCCACATGCAAAGTTAACCAGGAGCTCCGCCCATGCATTTCAGCACAGAGTTGCGCAAGAATCAACAGGATCTGGGCTGGGTCCTGGGATTTATTGATTCCTGCTGTTGCTGATGTTGTTGCTACTGCTGCTGTTGCTGCCGCAGGTGCACATGTGTACACACCCTTGTCCAACACACACATACACATAGATACACAAACAGATAGATGTCCTGGCTGTGCAGCTGACTGCTCCTCCACGTTGTCGGCTGGCGGCCGTGTTGGGAATGTGTGGGGGTGTGGGGGTGTGTGTATAAATTAGCAACTGGCAACGAGCAACATCATCATTAGCTCCTGCTGCTCCTTGCTCGCCATATTTCACGGTGGCCCTGCCACTCCAGCCCGTTGTGGTGTGCAACTTTTGATGGCTGCACAATACAATTTAATTAACAGCAGCTGCCTCTCCTCCTCGCCCTGCATTCTTCCAGCTGCAACGAGAGTGGAAGGTGGAGCTCGAGGACTCCCTGTTGCATGCAACAGTGTCTAACACATTGACCTTAGCCAGCCAAGCAGGGGGATTGGGATTGGCAAAAACAACTTCATTTAACTGACAGCAAACGGCGGAGGAGGAGCTCAACTGAACTGAGCTGAGCTGAGTAACTTTTTCTGCATTTATTCATTTCATTTGAAAAACAAATATTTGCACTCGCAGTTTGCGAGTTGCTGCAGCGCCAGATAGTTTTCATATTTCGCCCGGCATTCGGCACTCGGCATTCTCTGTGCACTTAATGAAATGCAGTTCAATCTGCACGCAGAGTGCGAAGCCAAATCCAGGCCAAATGTAAAGGCCAACTTGCTGGCCCCCTTTTTCTGCATTGCATCGAAATTGGATTTTACATTTTCACATTTTCAAATCAGATGCGAATGCATTATTAATTAGCTGGCCGCCGCCGCGGCATGGAAAACTTTTCAAACGGATGCACCGCTAATGCAATTTCCATGTAGAAACTGGAAACTGGAAACTGGCACAGACTTGCCTCACATTGCGTATACGCCGTGGTGACTCTTTTAAATTCTATTCTCGGCCAAATGGAATGCGGTGAACCGCTGCCTGCCGCTTTACATCATGCTCTGCGGTCGATCTGCCACACAAACCGCAATTGTTCGATGTTATATATGCCTCGATTTCGGCACTATACACGGTATTTTTCCATATTGAATTAGTGCAGCAAATTGCAAAGAGCCGTGCAAATTGCATTTGCTATCCCCTGAAAGAGGAATTGATGGGGCCAGTTCTAAACTTTAAAGCTGGCCTTAAATTCAACACTCACTGCTTGTTTCTCACCTTTTTGTTTTTCATCAAACTTTTGCTGGCCCCCGAAGTCTGTGAAACAAAAACATGACTGTGGACTTTTCGGTCCGACAGGTGGGCGTACTCATGCATTCCTTCCCCCTCGGCTTAAACCAAAAAATCTCCCTTGGCATTCGGTACTTTTCGCCCTCCATCCCAGAAAGCATTTCCAGCTTAAAGTGGAGCAAGGTTCGGTCCTGTTTTTTACTGGCAAATAACTTTGCACATGGGCGAAATTCATAAAGGTTGGATGACTGCGTCGAGTGCTTCCGATGATCATGACCATGGCGATGATGACGATGATGGTGCTATCCTGCTATCCAGCTATACAGCTATCCAGTGGAACCAGTGGATAGTTGATAGTGAGCTGGAAAAATAATTGCTGTGGAGCTGTTGAGCTGTTGAGGCGCCTCCGATTGCAGCTCCTTGACTCTGCAACGGCAATTTAATTTCTCAAATGGCAAACAACTTGCAACTAATGAAAATGCACTTAATTTGCGCCTCGCCAAGTCGTTTGGAACAAATTGCTGTCTGCTGCAAGGATGTTCTCGGGGTGGGGCTTTGTTAACGCAAACATATTGCCGACATAATCGAGTACGAGTATCAGTAAACAGCGAACAGGGAACAGTGAACTGAAAAGAATATGTCTGAAGGAGATATCCTTGCGCCTTGGAGGATGCACAAGTTGTACGCTCAATTGGGGGGGAAATGGAGGGGAAACCGGCAGCGGAAAGCGCTGGAAAATGCCTCTGAAAATGCCTCAGAAAATGCAGTTGCATCTGCAGCTAATCCCTGCATGTCCGTCCTTCTAAGCGCCGCAATTACTGCCGACAGGCCCACAACGCACTTTGCAGCATGCAGCGTACAGAGTATGTGGCATATACTTGTATGTGGTGCCTTTCCCCTTTCCCCTCTCCCCTCATTTGCCATTGTCCTCGCAGGACTTTATCCCAGTTTTCAGTTTGAGTTTCCGTTCAGGGGATTAAGTTGTGCTAAGTGGAAAGCAGTTAGTTGCGAGGGATTTGCCTGTGATTCGGCTGCTGAAATTGGACAGAAATTGAAAGTAAAATGCCTGCTCGTTGAGTGGCTTAAATACTTTCAAAATAACCAAATAGTTTGAGCCATGAATACTTCATGCATGAATAAGGCAAACAACACTATTCCAGCTCCTTTATTATTCAAGGCATTTGGTTTATTTACACAAGATGCGACACGCATCTCAGGAGTCTTAAAAATTAAATAAAATGAAATGCAATGTAGAAAGCAGGTATTTCTATTGCAGGCGAATGATGATGCTGAAGTTGTGTGGAAATTAAATTGGTGTAGAACTGCGAAACAAAGTTAGTGATAATTCCGTGCAAATGGCAAGCCACACAAATAATATTTCCTTTGTGCCCGCATCCACGTATCCACATATACACATGTGTGCTGTTTGATGGCCTTATCTGTTGCACTCTCTGCAACATTTCTGAAATTAATGAGTTTGCGGCCATGTGTGCCGGCCACCGCACTCGACTCGGTCATATTTAGCAGACTTTAGTGGCCATTCAATTATGTGGCACACCTAGTATCGGTACTGGGAGCACTGGCAACTGGCAACTGACACACAACGCCACTCAAACGGGCCAACAAGAGTTGGCCAACAACGAGAAGAGCTACTGCCGAGTTAATTAAACTTTCCGAGCCGAAGGCTTTCAATGCCCAGATGGAGATGTAATTAAGAGATAAAATGAAACAATGGCCACTCACACACACACACACATCATCCGAGGATGTCCGCCATGGTCACGCCCCTTCTCAAGATGCCGCCCACCTGGCCACCTGACCACCTAGCCACCTGGACACAAACAAGGGGTCGGAGGTCAGGTCAGCTCCACCCCAGAGATTGGCAATCGAGCGGAAAAAAGATATTGAATGGCCAATGAACCGTGGCAGACACTACTCCGCCCCCTCTCCGCCCCCCTCTCCCAGCGATTGGCAGGAAAAATCGCAGATAATCAGGCGCAGCCTGGGAAAAGGCCAGATGGAAACTGACAAAGGCGGCTAATGAATAATAACCGCAATCATCGCTTGAATGCAGGCACGTAAGAGTCCTATGCGCTGGCAACAAAAGATAAGAGCACAATTGGACATCGATCCGACTAACTGCTGCTCATTAAAACAAGACTAAATGCAGGTTCAGATGGGATAGATGCGAACTTATTGGACCAATTTCTGTAAAGAATCGAATATCTAAAGAGCTGGCTTGCCAATTGCTCATAAGCTGGCTTCATGTGCTCATCAAATCGAGGACCACAAAATATTTAATGTGCAGATATGAGTAAAATGTGAGCAGGCATTTATCACCACATTTAATAGGTTTATTAGCCCGTGTCGCTGGGCCCTTTTGAGATATATATCCGTTCATAAACCCCACATAATGGCAATCGGAAGCGGAATCGCAATCGGAATCGCTGTCTGGCGGCCACTTTGAGGGGCCAGCGAGTTGCCAGCGAGGAAATGTCATAAAAATTAACGTGCCATCGTAAATATCTGGGCGTTACAACCCAGTCATATATATGTATATATATATGTTCGCATACCAGGAGATGTTATATTTAAGTGCAAATATGCGTAAAATTGCTCAAAGGACAGCCGTGCACAGCAGTTACACTTGTACACTGTGGCATATGCGAAAAAAGCAGCCAAACCCAATGGGAAAATGGCGCGGCAACTGGTTGCTACTTCCTCTCCTGCCAGCTGCCCGGAAAATCGCACACATACTCGTACATCTAGGGGGGGAAAATGGGAAATGGAAAATGGTCTAGGCCCCATCGAGGTGGCCGCAAGACAAATCCCTGCAATTACTTTGTTGGCACTTTGTTTTGGCTTGCCTTTTGAAGTTCCCATTTTTGGGGCACGCAAACTCATTTTATGTGCCTTTTTTTTTCAAATACATAGCTCGCCCTTGGCAGCGGACTATTAGTGTATTTTAATGGCAACTAGAGAGCAGGGAAACTACACAGAAAGCCCTCGTGTGCGGCGTAATGTATGTAAATGTATTTATTTGCCACAAAGCTGGCGAAGCAGGGAAACCTTTGGCCAACGCAAATAAATGTTAATATAATGTTCATATTGTTTACCTCGCCTTCGCCGTCGCCTTCTCCTCGGAGGTGTAACCAAGAAGTGCCCCTTCCCCAGGGCCACCAAATGGGAAACCGAAGTCGAGGAAGTGCGGCTGCTGCCTGCGGCAAGTGTGAGGATAAAAAACATAAAGACATGCGTTCCTGGCTGGGCCGACAGGAACATGCAAAATTCATTGGGCCAAAAGCCAGGGAACAGCCCAACAGCTGCTCCCAATTGCCAGAATAGGGTCTAGGATTGGATGGGATGCGATGGGTTTAGATGGTATGGTTGGTTATGCCAGCCAGAAATCAGGGAATCTGGGAGCAGGACATGTGCAGGCGTGCGGAAATTTAATAAGAACTGGATTTTATGCGCCACGCATAAGCAAACAAGGATAATGTGTATTTATGTGTTCCTATTGCGATGTTTGGCCTGCTGTAATCACGCTCCATTGGGCGTCTCTAATTTGGCATTAACACACCCTCCCCTTTGACCCACCCACTATCCACCATCCACCACCCACTCGAGTGACCTGTGAACTAATGATTTGATTTATCTCCCGGAGACCGCGCAATTAAATTGCCCCACCTGCGTTGCACACAATTTGTGGCGCCACTGTAATTGATTTAGCTGGTGGGGCCAAACAAATTAGGGTCAAAAATGAAATATTTCTTCATTAGGACTGGAATTTACAGGAATGGGAAAAGCAAGTATAAGCTATACTTATAAACAGAGAAGGCAGGTTCTAGACAATTAAAACTTCAATAAACATCCAGCCCCATGATTTATTTCCCTGCTACTCGTGTGAAACGAAACTAGTTTTAGAAAATACAAAAAAATTATCCGTACAAACAAAATTTCAAGTGAAAGAAAACCAAGCTGTCTAAGGAGCTATAGCACTGAAAGATGAGCAGCAAGAAGTCTAAGGATCTGAGTCCTGCGTCCTTGGAAGATTTGGTCAGTCAGGTGTTCGAGAAGTCGAAGCAGCTGAGAATGTCGATGAAGGAGCAGCGCAAATTAGTGCAGGAGTATCTGAATGCCAAAATCGAGGGCAGCGAGGAAAGCGATGGAGAATGTGAAAGTGATTCCAACACAGATTCAGATACTTATTCCGATTCTGATTCTGATTCCGACTCGGATTCAGATTCTGTTTCGGATTCCGATTCCGATTCCGAGGAGGATTCCTTTACGGATTCCGGCGAGCAAACAGAGGAGAGCGGTGACGAGTCGGAATCGGAGCTCAGTGAAGGCGAGGGGGATTCCCCTCCAGGAGATGCCCAAAGGAGTGCCACCAAGAATTGGAAGGAACCCATCTCCAAAGACGAGCCTGCACTATCGCGGCTCGTGGCTTTCGTGCCGCCTCCCAAATCCCCGGGGCAACCTGCTTCCCGCATCCAGCGGCGACTGACCATGGCTGGTGGCATGGTGGCTGCTCCAGTGCCTCCAAGATCGGGAAAAGCCAAGTAGATGAGGCAACTCAGTGTGAAGTTCTTCGTATTTGTATTTTAAACTTTTTGTAGAACTTTGTAACTAAAAATCCATTTAATCATTTTAAGCAATTTAAATTTGTTTTGCTGCATTACAACCCCTTTAGTAGCTGCCTTAGTGCATTTCCCCATTTTAAATTAATAAACTGGGAAAAGTAGGTCATACTTAATTTAACGTATTCGAAACAACTTTAATTGGTCGCTGGGGGTTTGTTAGGTGGAAACTTTTGGGGCGTCAAATATTTGACCTAAGTTTGCCTTCACTTCTACGATAAATTGGGCGATTTTGTCAGCCAAATGTTTTTGGGGGAAAGTTTGCGGAATAATTTGCAGTTGTTGTTTTTTTCAGAGGCCTCGCCCATCCTCGTTGAACTTTTGGGCGGCCATAATTTATGCAAAACATCTAATGAATTTTTCATGCCCAACAGCAGCACAAAAACAGCCGCAACAACACTGCGGAAATTAATGAAATTCATAAGCGAGTTCTATTCTCCGGTTCTCATGGTTTTCATGCTTTTCATGGTTTTCATGGTTTTCCCGGTGCCTTTCTTCGATTTTCCCCCTGCCCATTAATGAGCGCAAATTAAAAGCTGCCTAAACATTAATGAAAACCAAAGAAGCGCGAAGGAACAAGAGACGTGAAAAGCGGGGGAAAATGAAGGGCGCGTCACGTCGGCCGGGAAATGGCGCAGAAATGTGGGCCGCGTAATAAGCAATCACGATTTGTGTGTACTCTTTTATGGCAAATTGGAAAAGTAATTGCACATTAAATCTATTCAAGCGCAAAGTGGCGGCGACAATGAGCGCAACTTATTTGCATTTAATTAAATCAAATGCAGCGCATCGTGTATCTGCTACATCAACTGACTGTTGTTGGCGTTGTATATGTATATTTTGTGGCATGAATTTGCATGGATTTGAATCCAGCAAACCTGGCATAAATCCACGTAAAGTGGGCGCAGTTGCCCCTTGGGGTTTGCCCCGAATGCATCTGCTGACTTGCAACGAGCAGAAAAGGGAGCCGCAGGATGCCACAGGATAACCCATCAACCTGTGCCTGTACGCCCGAGGCCAGCAATCATCTTATTTGAAATTTCAATACCAATCCCAATCCAAATGCGTTTTCGATGGAGGCCCAAGCCGCGCTCGTTCCAATTCAGCTGGGCAAGGAAAACGGAATTTCTAATAAATCGCTCACAAAGTGCAGCCAGCTTCAAAGGACTTCATGAATGAAATGACAAATGCACAGAGCCTGTTTGCCAGGGCAAAGATCATGTTTAGCATGCAAAGTAGAAGCCGAGTCCAGTTTTTCACTTTAAATTAAAACTGCTGTAACTCGAACTTGCCACCGAACCAAACGAGATGACCAAAGCAGAGTCACGCAAATGAGACAAACGAGTTCGTTAGGAATTTCATTGGAAATTTGTCATCCGCACGGACAGCGAATGATTAAGGAGAAAAGCAGCAGCTCAGAGACAAGTTTCTGGATCAGAAAGGACTCGTTTAACTGGATTAGGGAAACGCATTAATTGTAACAGTCAGAGGATTTTATTATCCTTCAACTATCATGCTTATCTTATCTTCTTATCAAATTGCCTTTCAGCTGAGAACGCTCAAAGTTCACTTTTCATTGCATACTTTGGGGCGTCTGCGGAAAGGTCCTTCCCCTTGGGAGACTGAAGTGCTGTCAGTATTTTGATGGCTTGTATTTCATATGCGTCTCAAAGGCACAAACAGCCTGCTGATCTGAAAGGCAAACAGTTTTCGGACAGGTACTTGACACATATTTGCACAGTGTTGACATCCAGCATCTCTTGTTTGATGAAGCGTAAACAAATAAACATTTTCCCAGTCCCAGCGAGTTGAGTTCAGTTGAGTTTGATCTCCATGCCGCTCAAGCACTTTATTTCAGCCTGTCCAGAAGTGGCACTCAATTTATTACTGCCCGCAGCTGGGATGACGAACTGGGGGAGTTCAAAGTGGCCACCATACGAAACTCTCACTAAGCTGAACTCTTACTATGCAGGACTCCTACTATGGCAAGCAAAAAGATAGAAAACCAAGCCGCCTAATTGCGTGCCAAATTTGCCTGGGTCACTTGGCGTCGGTCGTCCGGAAGGGCCTGGGAATATTTGTTTAGAAATGTGGCCAGATAAATCAAGGACCCGCTCCCGGGAGAAGCCGGAGACAGTTGGCATACCAGAGGGAAAAGCACCCGATTTCCATAGCCCCCGGCCAACGACGTCAAACGTGTTTAAAATTTATGAATAAAATGAGTTCGCATAAATCAAGAAGCCGGCGGCGTCGGGGAGAAAATGAAAAACAGCTCGGTGGCAGCAACATGTTGGTGGGAGAAAGCACCGAAAGAAATTCCATCTGGAATGCTTTTTTAAATTTGCACATTCATTCAAAAGTAATAAGCTGCCATTGTGAGTCAAAAGTCCTGGAACAAAAGAGAAATCTGATTGCATTGACTTTGCAATGCCTAATGAAGTTATACATACGTTCTCAACATTTCACCACACAATTTTTAAACTTAAGCCTCTTGTGCTAAGTTACTTATTTTTTACAAGCTGCGGTTAAAAACACTTTGCACGCCGAGTGACGAGCTTAGTGGCTTTTTTTTGCCTCGGTGTGGCAGGTCCTGCCGTAAGGAATGCCCCACTCAAAGGAATGCGGCTGCAGGACGCGAAGCTGCTGTGAAATGCCGCCGCTTATTTACACTTAATAAAGCTCCCAAGCAGCGACAACTTTCCAGCTGCAGCTGAGCCGTGAAAAGGGGGGAAATAGGGATAAGGACAAGGAGGCAGTGCATCCGCGGTGCTTTTCATTTGTTTGCTATTCTGTTTGCTTGCCGCGAGTGGCGCATGTGTGCGCTGGCATTAAACGCTTACCAAGTCAAGTAGGCAGGAGCAGGAGCAGGAGCAGGAGCAGGACTTTAATGCATAAGCAGGTCCTGTAAGCTACGGGTGTGTGTGCTTGTTATGCTGCCCTTTAACGAGCTGTGTGGAACACTTGCATCATGTTTGCTTTGCCATTGGCACTGCTACCCTGCCACCATGCCACCCTGCCACCATGCCACCAATCTCCCCCATCTCGTGCTGCTGCGAGGAGGCAGAGGCAGGGGAAAAGTCCTTTGCCTTGTCGTTGTCATGATTAATGTCCTTTGTTATTATTTATTTTCTTTGTGCCGCCTGCCTCCCTGACAGTTGTGCCCAGCATTGTGCGCCCCAGCAGCATTGACACGTACTGTCAACGCAAAGTATAAAGTATTGTGGCCCGCGGGGCGACTTTAAGGCATCTTTGCTGCTCAGCCAAAGAGCCAAAGGGAAATACGCCTTGTTTTCGTGTTTTTATGTGCAACAACATCCTGTCAGGCCTTGTAATTGTGTTTTGAGCACCAGTTAGCTTCTGCCATGCGGCCGCAGACTCGGCAATTAGGTTTCAACTGGCATTTCGGCGAGCATTTAATCCTTTGAGACTACTTCGCTTTCAATTTTGATTCAAAGGAGAGCGATTCAAGTCGCAGGGCTTAGGAAATTATCGAACTTTGTGTGCTAGTTAATTGGTAGTATGCGAAGGCAAACATCATTACCCTTTAGTTCAAGGCTCGATTTTAAGGGCTTTTTTGTTTGCTGCGCGATTACAATTTTAATCAGCTTTGCTCCTTGGTGAAGTTAAATGCTCCTTTGTTCATACAGTGAAAATATATACAAATGTATCCTTCTAAAATGTGGAGAAAAACCGTTTAGAGAGTTTCAAATATTCTTGTGCTGAATACAAATATGCCTTCTTTTGCCACAAGTTCAGCTTTGTCATACCTTTTGATCCAGATTCCGAGTATAGAAAGCTGTGGAAGGTCCAGTTTTGAGTGCCCCATGAAATGTGTGTTTGCACACTTTTTGCTGCCTCCGCTTGGGGTAAATGCCGCACGTAATCAGAGTGCGGACATTCGTTATTGTCATTAAAGATGTCGCCAGACCTCTCAACGCCCAACGCTCGCCTCCGCACATATTACACATACCACACGTTGTCCTGGGCACACGTGTCCTGTCCGTGAGCTTGTATGCGTATGCGTGTGCGTGTGGGGGCTGTGTTGTGGCGAGATGACGGGGAGAAAAAATGGAAAAATGTCGTTATGAAATGAAAATCTTTCTTTTTTAAATGCCCTGACCCAAAAGCAAACAGAACCTGGAAAACTCAGCGAGGCGACTCGTCTCATAAGTAAACAGCCCTGGCCAGGCGGAAAATTCCGAAGGAGCTTCCTCTTCTTAACTATGTGCGGTGTGCCGGTGGACATCAATCAAAATGAGGTGGGGATTGGGAGTGGCAGTGGAGGTGGAGATGGACGTGGAGATGGGCATCCTGTTGAGGCGGCTGCCACAGCAACCGCAGCAAGAGGAAGAAGAAGGGGCATGCGCTCGGAATGGAATTTTCAATTTCGCCCGTGGGCGGAAAATTTATTAAATTGTTGCGTCTCCAGTGTTTGCACAGCAACAAACGACGCTGCCAGCCTGCCAGCCTGTGGTGCAATTTAGGCTGGCCAAGATTTCCCTACTGAGGGCCAGCAATCAAGTGGCGGACTTATCAATCAATTCAGGGCCAGCACAAAAGGACGATTGCCTCCCACTCCCCATCGACGTCGCAGATTGTGATTTGTTGATTGGCAATCCCGATGAAAGCTGGCCAGGCTTTGCCGTTCGCCGTTTGCCGTTTCCTTCTTGCGGTCGAGGTCTTGGCTTTTCACTCCCATTCCCATCATGCCCCATGCCCCATGCCCCATGCCACGTGCCCCATGCATCATGCCCCCGCGTGGTAAATCGAACTCGCCATAAATAATAGTTGCATCACCATCACGGCGGACAGCGAAGAGCATGACGGGCAGATAGTTGCAGTCCGCTGGGGATTTTGTTGCCGTAAAAGCTTTTAGCCGCTGGCTTCGCAGGATGCCTCTTACTTTTATTGCCACAGCGCATTTGCATGGCGTTGCAATGGCCTATGGATGCGGCACGTCGCGTGGCATTATCAGTGGTTGGGAAAAAAAGAAAGGAAAGCAATGCAGGTAAATGCGAAAACAATGCAGCGCAGTGCACCTGGACAGCGACCATGAGTTCGAGAGGAGGATGTGGGATCCCTTGGGTCGATTGGTCTCTTCAAGTGTTCATCGCAGTCCAGAGGGCGGAGCAATTAGAGCGCTCACTTGCCTCGAAATTGCCCGACCATCGCTCATTTAATTAGTTTCTATTTTCGCGCCGGGCCTTTCAATATTGCTTTTCCGTCCGGTTCGGCATTCAGGTCACGTCTCTGTTGGCCTATTGACAAGTAGACAAGTGGAAAGGCAGACAACCAGACAGACGGCCTGTGTCGCCACATTTATTGACTGTTTGCCCAGCGGCGCAGGACTTTCGCATTGAAAAGGAGACGAGTGAGCGCTTATGGTCCTTGGCTCTGGCTGCGGAGTGCACTTCAATCTGTCGGCTCGACGTTGCTGAGGATGGCAGAAAGGAGCGCAAGGACTCCATGTGGCCAAACAATGTAGCCACTTCTCCACCAACTCCATCAACTACACAGAGAATAAAAATCAAGTTTATCGCACTTGAGCAAAGAGTCATTAAGACTTTATAGCTCGACTTGGATAGCAGGTACTTGGGCGAAAAGTGTCTAAGGACTTTGTGCAGTTTTTAATCGCTGCGTCATGATGACATCAGATAGAAGTGCTCAGTAGATTGCAACTTTCCTCGGAGGAGTTTCCACGAATTTAACATGCTAAAAGTCTCTTGCCAAAGTCCATACAAGATTTTCCGACTGTTGTTAGATGAAATGATTCAGGCTATTATTTCCGACTGACTGATGAATTCATCAGCGAATCCTTGGCGCTCTTAATTACTGCGCATTCAAGAGCTCTCCTATCACCCATGGAGTCCTTGGAACGGCGAGATTGATATTTGCTGCCCGTATGGCTCGTCCTGCAATTATTCAGCAATTAAAAACAAAACAGCCCGAAATGCGGCATTTGTGGTGGAAAAGGGAAAGGGAAGGGGGATTTTGTGGCAGCCAAATGAAATTACTTTGGCTTAATTAATGGCCAACAAATGTCGAAGCGTCGTCGCCCTTTTTGCTTGTCGCAGGCCAAAAGTTAAAGCCGGGCAAAGACCACGAAAACTGTTGACAACAAAGTTCCAAAGTGACGCCGGTTGTTTTTGGGCGTGGGCGCAGCTCACAGGACATGAAGGATGTGGAGGACGTGCTCTACACATGACCAGGAACAGGACGGCGGAGGAGGCACATTTTTCACTGGCAAATTCCCGATGCGATGCGGGCGTTCTCGTTGACGTCACAGCGAAGACATTTGACTAACGGCCCAGAGGAGGATATATTTGGGCCAGGAATTTGTAGTTGTCTTCCCCTGTCGCTCAGTGTGTGTCAGTGTGTGCGTGGGCGGGTGGCTGTGTGTGTGAGCCATGTGCGACATGCTCGTAAAAAGCGTTTATTTAGCCGAGAGTCAAGCAGGCGACACATGACACCAGCAGCAGGAAGAGCCAGCGGTGGAGGAGGATGTTGCTGATGGGGGATGGGGATGAGGATGAGGATGATATGGGGGTTCCTTGGGGGTGGGAGTCTGCTTAGCGCGGTAATGCTGATTTGGCGCTTACCACATCATTATGTCTCAACTGAAAGACTGCTCCGCTCTCCACTTACCCATAATGCTCATAATGGCGTCGGCTAAACAACTCTTTCATGTACTTCCCAGCTAACCAAAGTCTTTCCCTCTCTCTTCCCGTTTTTTGTTACAGGCTGCCAGTTTGTTAGGACGCTATGCATACCGCACTCCGAGGTCTGCTACGATGGTGAGTATTAGATAGGACACCCAGTTAAGATGGACTTAAGACCCAGATTGCGGTTGCCAGTGAGCCGGGGAACAAAAGGAAATTGAATTTGGCCACCAGGAAAGGGGATTAGCAGCATAGTTAGGGGCGGCAAGAGCTTAAATGTTCCCACTAAATTTTGGGGAATTTGGGGCATTAGGTATGCTAAGTTACAGTCAACACTCGGTTCATTAGTTTTCAATCGCAAAAGGGGGAATTTAATATGCCAGTAATGAAACAAAGCTTTTTGCAGCAATTAAAAATGCAACTGTATAGAAAACACTCGCTATTTAAGCATACAAAATGGGGAGAAACCTTGATTTCCCAAATATCCTAATGGTTACTTTAAGTATCAAGGAGTTTAAGCCGGAGCCTGGCTTTTATCGCATCGAGCACTCCGAGTCGAAGTCACAAGAAAGGCTTTCACTGTCGATTTCCGCTGCCATTACCCACAAATGTTGCCGAAATGCATCCCGAGACAGAAATGCCCCTTTGTGGATCGAAACTTGTGGCAAGGAGTTAGTGCAACTGCGGGAGAACTCGGTGGGCGAAGAAGGCGAACTCTGGCCCCGGGCATATTATTCGTATTTGCAGAGCTCTTCAATGCCGGGTCAGAGTTCACACAGAACGACACCAAAACAAAGTGTATGCAAGCTGGCGAGGATTGGGGTATCCAGCTGAAGGGATGTGGGGATGTGGGGCTGTGAGGGGTGCCGACTGCCACTGCATTATCGAGAACACACTCAATTACTTATGTAAGCACAACGAGGGTAGGAGGAAGGGCTTGCAGAACAATTGGAAAGCAGCTGCAGCTGGAAAAACGCTGCGGAAAATGGTGAAAATTGCTGAGAAAATGGTTGACCTCAAAAGGGGGCGCTGCGAGGAGCAGGGAAGAGGGGACAGGGGGCGTGGTAAACACATATGCAGCATGCAACGCAGTGGCTGCTTCGGTTTCAGTTTCGGTCGCCGTCCGTATGAGAAAAGCATTTACATTATGCAAATTACGCCAGAGACAAGCCGCAAGGATATGCATTTAAATGGTCGTAAATCACAATGAAAACAAAAGGTGCTGATGGCAGGATTCCGGGGAAGGGGAAGGGAAAGGGGAAGGGGAAAGGGACAACCATTGTAAGACGAGCTCCATTAATGCAGTTACACGCCATGTTAATTTGCAAACTGATGCTGATCACTGAATGTGAAAGAACGCGAGTTTCGGCAATTGAGTTCAGGATAAAGATATGGAAATTCGCAGCAGCAAGTTGCAAGATGCAAAGTCACAAGTTTTTATTTAATTTGTAAGTCAAGGGGGTAAGTGCATATCATAAATTTTCTTAAGTTGTTCAGCTGGAACATCTGCTGGCTGCAAAGTTTCAGAAAGGCATCAAAAGTTAAAAGCAAATTTGGCCAAGTTTTAAGGCGAAAGTACTAGATGACTTACCTTAAGCTCAAGATTACGCTACTAACCCTTTCGACTTGCCTCCGAATTGCAGACAACATATTCGGCAAGTGCATTCCAACCACCGGCGTCGACGTTGAGGACATTGAGAAGTAAGTATCCTGATTAATGAACTCAATTTGAATAAGGATGCCTTACTAACATGGCTGCCTTACTAACACTCCACAGGACACCACTCACTGAGGAGCAGTCCCGCGTGCTGGCCACCATGCTGGAGGAACTCCAGGGCGCCGGCCTAGGCTGGGACCATCCGTACGTGCAGTGCCGCATCCAGGGGTCACTATTCTCGCTCCAGCGACAACAGCAACTGCCGCCGAATCTCTGCGCGAACCTGGCGCCAACTCCTCCGGAGTTCGGCGATCCGGCGAGTGCATTGGCCTACGTGCGCTTCACGCCGCCGGAGCCGGAGGCCGAGCTGGACTACTACGAGCAGCCCGGTGGGGCGGCGCAGTTCTATCCGGCGTTGCGGAAGAAGCAGGTGCGGGAAAGCGATGCGGAGGATCTGTACCTCAACAGGATGCTGCAGGACCGCCGCCGGCTGAGGCACGATCCCTCGGAGCTGGAGCACTTCGGCAAGATGGACGCGCACGGGCAGAGCACCCAGCTGGACGCGCCGAGCATCATGGACGCCTTCCTGGACACCGAGCGCCAGCGGATCGAGCGCGAGCAGCAGCTGGCGGCGGCGGAGCAGGACGCCGATCGGAGCCGCCTGGAACTGTACCAGATTCTGGCCGCCTCCGAGCCCGATCCGCAGCCGTACCAGCGGAAGCCGGCGGCGCAGCCGAATGCCATGGACCAACTGGAGGCCATTGTGGAGCAGCAGCAGCAGCGGGAGCTGAAGGAGCAGCAGGAGCAGCAGGCCAAGGCGCCGGTCTACGTGCCGCCCGAGGAGGTGAACGAGTCCAGCGAGCTGTACTTCCCGGACAACTTTGCCCCCTTCAAGAGAGCAAGGGGTCACTCCAGAGGGGGACTGCCCGCGGAAGTGCAGCTGCAGGACGAGCAGCCCAAGCGTTCCTTCTTCCGCGAACTGGCCGGCGAGCAGGGATTGGTGCAGGAGCCGCCTCTGAGATTCACACATGCGGAGGATGCCACACCCGAAGTGGATGCCACACCCGAGCTGGTCAAGCGCCGACCCGCGACCTTCAAGCAGCTGGATCCGTACGACGTGAGCCTGCAGCAGCAGGAGATGGCCTTCGAGTCGGGTCTGCTGCGGAACTCGCTGACGCCTCTCGAGGAGGAGGCCATGCTGGCCTCCAACAGTTTCCCGCGGCAAGCGAAGAGCCAGCGCGTTTACACCGAGGGTGGGCTGCTCCTGATGCCCCAGGACGAACAGGATGGCGCCGACGCCATGCAGGCCGATGAGCCGGAGAGCGTGAAGCAGTCGCTGCTGGCCAACATGCTGGGATTCGCGCGCCACGAGCGCCTCGATGTGAAGAAACCCGGACCGCTGCTAGGACCTCCGTCCTTGGGCTCCGCCGAGCTCAGCAATCAGCTGGAGACGGAGAAGGCGCGCCAGCAGGAGGGCCCTGGCCATGGCAATGGCAACAAGGAGGTCCTGCCCGCCCACATCAAGGGCAATGCCGAGGACGACGCCCACAAGAAGAAGAAGGTCATGAAGCAGCAGCACTCGGCCGAGGATCATGCGCCGCACACCGTAGACACTGAATACGTGCATGTGTTCGTCAAGAACCCGTGAGTGCTCATTCTGATCCTTAATCTATAATATACTAACTGATAAATTACTAATTATGTAACTGGCAGGATCGACAGTTGGAACGATGGGCAGCGCATCATGAAGGAGCTGGAGCAAATACTACACATGCAGGGATACTTTTCTTATTTAACGTGAGTACTTCAGACACCCAGTGCATCTCTGACCTATATCCCACTGAATCCCCATCAGCGTTCAACAACACGAAGTCAGCTTCCGGGTGAACTCAAACAACCCCGAGCGCAAGACCGCCGGCGATGTGGCACGAACGATCAACGAGAACCGCGGCGTGAAGAACAACATCCAGCGACGCGTCGGGTTCTACGTGCTGCACGCCGGCGTGGGTGATGTGATCAAGGACCTGCAGGACCCCAGTGTCTCGTCCTCCCGCATCGAGCTGGCCGAGCAGGGACCCGACGTCACCCACATCATGGCCTACATGTTCGCCGGCGCCGGCGCGGCCGCCGTGATCGTCATCTTCGTCACCCTGATCCTGATCAAGCGGCACGACCGCAAGCGGGACAAGCTCGGCGGTCTGCAGTCGGGCATTGCGGGCGCGGAGACCTGCAGCAAGGACTACCAGGAACTGTGCCGCGCCAGGATGGCTGGCAAGGCGGGCGGCGGTGGCAATTCGACCGGCGGAGCTGCCGGCGGTGGGTCAAACGAACCGGCGCCGAGCGGACGGATTACATCGCTGAGCAAGGAGAACGAAGGTCGCCCGCCATCCTCGCGCTCCAGCACATCCTCGTGGAGCGAGGAGCCCGCACTGACGAACATGGACATCTCCACCGGGCACATGGTGCTGGTGAGTACCCAGAGTGGGTCATGCGTTGAGCTATTGTATCATTCGTATCTATGCAGTCCTACATGGAGGACCACTTGCGCAACAAGGGACGCCTGCAGCGGGAATGGGAGGCACTGTGCCGCTATGAGGCGGAGCCCAGTGCTCGGGAGGCGGCCTCCCAGCCGCAATGTGCGGGTCTCAACCGGCCCGGAGCTCCCCTGCCCTACGACCACTCGCGCGTGGTGCTCAACCACCTGGCCAACGCCGAAGGACTCGACTACGTGAATGCATCAACGATTGTAAGTGGCAACTGATACTACTGCTACTATGTACTCCTGACTTACCCATGATACTCTCCCCGCAGACCGATCACGATCCACGTGCGCCCGCCTATGTGGCCGCCCAGGGTCCGCTTCCATCGACCCTGGCCCACTTCTGGCAGATGATCTGGGAGCAGGGCGCCGTCGTCATCGTGGCCCTCTGCCGCCTCCAGGAGAACGGCGAGGTGGCCTGTGCGCGCTACTGGCCGGAAGAAGGTGCCGAGGTGTATCACATCTATGAGGTGGGAGTACTTCATGATTTTCCTGTCTGAGTGCATTAGCTACTATGTTTTTCCACAGGTTCACCTTGTTAGTGAACACATTTGGTGCGACGACTACCTCGTGCGTTCTTTCTACCTGAAGAACCTGCGCACCAGCGAGACCAGGACGGTCACCCAGTTCCACTTCCTCTCCTGGCCGCACATGGGCGTGCCCGCCCAGGCGAAGGCGCTGCTGGACTTTAGGAGGTAGGAACGCACTTGAAAATATATATAACTAGAGAAGATATAGCTTCCCCATTTAATGTACCTGCAGGAAAGTGAACAAGTCCTACCGCGGACGTCGCTCCTGCCCCATTGTGGTGCACGGCAGCGCCGGAGCCGGCAGGACGGGCGCCTACATCCTGCTGGACCTGGTGCTCGAGCGGATGAACAAGGGAGCGCGGGAGATCGACATCGCCGCCACCTTGGAGCACCTGCGTGACCAGCGGGCCGGCGTGGTGGCCACGCGCCAGCAGTTCGAGTTCGTGCTGATGGCCGTGGCGGAGGAGGTGCACGCCATCCTGAAGGCCCTGCCGGCTAACACCTCCGGCGAGAAGCGGGAGCTGGACAAGGAGCCCGTGGTGGGCGGTGGCACCAGCAACAGCAACAGCACCACCAAGGAGCCGCTGAAGGAGGACAAGGCGCAGGAGGCGGCCGAGGAGGAGACGCCCACCAGCAGTTCCAAGGCAGCCGCCGCGGCCAAGAAGGAGAAGGAGAAGGATAGGGAGGAGAAGGAGAAGCCGGCGAAGGATCAGGCGAAGGTCGCGGAGCCGAGGACGCCAGCCAAAGCGGCGAGGCAGGCGAAGAAGTAAGCCAATCCGATCCAGGATCGGGTTGAAGGTTAAGCCTCAGGTTAATGATTGTTGCAGCGTTTCGGGGGTCTTTTCAGTTCGTTATAGTCAGTAATGCATTGAGTTCGCATTCGATCTTTCATTTGGCGTGAGCACTTCGCTGGCTTCGAGCCACGAGATTCACGAGATTCACGCGAGTAGGAGGACATTATATCTTCGGTTATCTACACCGCGCCGAGGAGCACAACCACCGTCCGGAACTAGGGGATCCCCCGGACGTGACACGCCGCCCCGGTCTGCACCAGCCCGTGAGACCCGGGGTGCGTCCATGTGGGCGGATCCGCGAACGGCGGAGTTGTGCGGCGCAAGCAACTATAGAAGCGCACGATATATACATATATAGATATATAGCATATTTGAGTGTTACAGGATTTACAAGAATATTTACAACCATGCCATAACTTCTATTATATTAAATATACATGTCTAGGTGTTAAGCATTGAATTCAATTATGAGGCATTTTACTTACTCGTACATTACTCGATATCGATGTTGGCATTAAACTTAAACTCTAATCGATGTGCTTGCAAAACCAGCAAACGAACGACAACAATCGCTGAACGGTATACATATGCCAAGCCAGACAGAACTAGAACACGAAATACACTGAGCCAAAAAAACACTATACACTCACACTCACACTTCCACACACATCCAGATACATATACAAGACAGACATATATACAGAAGAAATGAAGATTGCAAAATTTGTACCTAACAAACAAAGTTCTATTTACAACAAGAAACGAGAGAGTTCGATGATGAGGAGCAACCTATTGATGTGTATGACAATTAATTATACAAGGATATAATCACACACTTAACAAAATATATTTGTATACAACATATATTATTCATATACAATATATATGGTGAATGTCATTATCTATCTAACCAGCATGGGCTCGATCCACGAATCGAAGCGAATCGAGCCGTGTTTTACCAGACCATATGTATGTGTGCGAAGTCAAGAAATTCAGAAATTCAGAATTCAGTTATCAATCGCTCCTAAACGTAAGCTACACTTTTTACCCTTCGCAGTTGATTACATATATCACAACTACTCTATTATTATATATTATATCGTATGCATAGTATGCATAATACATAATTTATGTATATTATCGAAGTAAGTACATAAATGTCAGAGGAACGGCACCGAAGCTCCAGCAACCGCCGGCCAGTCCGGTCCTCGGCCTTCGATTCATGATTCATGATCCATGATCTACTTCACCACCTGGGGCAGCTAGGGGTCCGGGGGGCGGAGGGGGTTACTGGGGGAGGTTGGAGCTTCGCGTGCCGTTAGAAGTATGTGCCACAAACAAACTGCAAAATATCACGGGAAAGACAAAATCAAAAAATCCAAAAAAAAAATACAAAACACCTAAGGCCAAGCAATGCACCAAAGTTGCAGCCTTGGAATGCTGGAAAGAACAGCTCCAGCTCGATACCTATACCCCTACATCCAGTGACGACCCAGAACGAACCCGGACAAACAGGAAACGAACTACGGCATATATCTAGATAACCACAGGAACCATACACCACACACCACACACAGCATACTGCACACAGCACACGCAAGATACAAAGATACAAAGATACACCGACCGAAAGGCAAAGTTACCGATTCAGGCACCCGACGAGAAAAAATACGCGAAAAAACCCAAAAATACAATCGAAATAAGCTCAGTTTGAGGAGGACGTAAGTGCAAGTGCTGCAAATTAGCAAAGAAATATTCAAAAAAATTATCAATAATTAAATAGCATACTTAACAGTTTCACGTAGCCGTTGAACTTAAGCATAATGAAAATGAGTTATCGTAGTTCGAATTATTCCAAGACGACAAAGATAGAATACATTTCAGCTAAACGTAAGCAACAAAAAACAAAAAACAAAAAAAGAATAACGACGAATATGAAAAATTATTATCTCGACGCAAACTGTTAATTTCTTAGCATTTTTCCTTCGTTGAACACCCAGAACACAACTTACACTACACTACAAGTAAAAGCAAATAAAAGCAAATGAGAAATCAATATTACAATAACTGTGGCAAGTCCCAACAACAACTGGGGGCTTGCGAAATGAGAAAAAACGATGATGAAGAAAATGAGAAAAATTATTAACGTGGTAGAAAAAAAAAGAAATAACAATTATGAGAATAGTTAAACTTAATTGTTTTAGAGCAAAATATTTAGTAGTGAGTTTTTCGATTGATTTTCGAGTACTTGAAGCAACGTTTTTCAAAGTTATTAAGATACATACGAATACAACTACGACAATTTCAATTCAAATGTTCTTCGACGAAACAAATTAAATAAGTGTACTAACAAGCAACGTAAATGTATCGTATTATAGTCAATCGCATATAAAGGCAATTATTGATGTATATTTCGACATAACCATAAACATAAACAAAAACATAAACATAACGTGTTAATGACAAACGAGGAGAAACAACAACCATGCGTAGAAAATTGAAGGAACTTACATATAAAACTACCTACTATATAATAAAGCATAAATGTCTAACGGACTTTTCCATTCAAGAGTAAATTATATATATTGTATGTATATGTAAAATCGTACCTATTGCGTGTAAGAGTGCCCAGTATGCAAAGGGTAGCTACACACACAAGTGAAGCATTTCATCATTTCCCCAATCTATTTTCATTGATGGTGTAACATAGATATACAAACAACTAATTTATTATTTCTAAGAAGCAGAAGATGGATAAATCGAAAGCAGGACAGCAAAAGCTGACAGAACCCACGAAAGTTGAGTTCTACTTGAGTAGATGCTACTGCCATCTGGCCGGCTCTCGACCTTTGACCTTCTACGGGGCGGAGTAAGAATGTTGCCAGATCAGAGGATCTGGGATCAGAGCAGACGACCTACCATAGACCGACCGACTGACGCCACGAACCCAGAACGAGGCATACAAAATGGTTTGAGTTCCTAAAGAAACATAACCCGACCACCAACAACAACAACAACAACCGGACGGACCGAGAAGACCCACAACTGACCCGAGAACTGGCTGTATATACGCACATCTCACTCTGGACTAGCAGCTACTCCCGACCAGATACAGATGCAGATGCAGATAAAGATGCAGATAAATATGCAGATACAGATACGGATACAAACACTGATCTGATACTGATACAAATACGGACAGTAACGGACAGAACTTAGCATTAGGCCTACACAATGAGATTCACGTTGAGACGAATGATCGGAGTGCGGCAACTTCGGGCTCTGCTCCACCAAGGTGAAGGGTCAGGTGGCTGGCACAGATGGGCAGGTGGACAGATGAGCAGGTGGAGAAGTCCACGACATGCGACTGGAGAAACAGTCTGGCGTACAAAGTCATCAGAGAGGCAACCAAACTGGAGTCTCAATGTTCTAGCAGTTTTGTTTCGAAAGGATTCAGTTTGGTAACCGCGGATGATAATATACAAATACAAATAAATACAAAAGCGCAAATCAGGCAGCAAAAAACGTGGGGAATACTCGAGGCATTGAGCAGCGAGCTGCTGTACAATTCAATTAGCCATCGAGTAAGCAAATCAATAAAATAAAAATAAAACGAGCAGGCTTTCATACATTTTTGGAAAAGCAAAACCAAAAAGCAAAAACCAAAAACCAAAACTAATATGAGATCTGATTAAACGAGGCATTTAGCGATAAGTGAAACATTTAACAATATCGATGTGTATACATATGCTGCATCCAAAATATATATCTATTTAGCCACTTGGCAAAGATTTGTGTTATTAAGCAAAGATGAAAAGCAAAAATGAAAAAACCAATGAGAAATCCAAAAAAAAGGTAAAAACCAGCAAAAAATTATGCTGGCTGAGGCCACTAATATCTAAATGTACTGTAACTGATGAATCAAACAATTAAACCAATTAAAAACTTACATGATTATTGAAAATAAATCAAGCAAGTAAAATACACCGAACACCTACACTCGAAGAAATGAAAAGAAAAGAGAACATGGAGCATACCTATTAAAGGTTTTTTGTGCAAAACTAATTAACCTATGCAATTTAAGTGTTTTAAACATACCAGTAATAATGAGTAACAAATGCGTAAACATGCTACAATTATTTATGAGAATTATATAGCAACGTGTATACCTACATATATATACAAATATATATATAAATGTTATTAATCCATTTGAATTTACTGAGAACGAAGGAAGAGGATATGCATACCTATATCGAAATCTAAATGTACCGCGCCATTGTGTAATATGCGCTACAAATTCAAGTTTAAATCACAAACATATTATATTCTGCTGCATGTGTAAATTATAAATATAAATATAAATGTAAATTAAACGATACCACAGCAAACCGAAAAATGCGAACAATTTTCGATGATAAACAGCAAGCAGAACAGAATAAGGAGATAACGATGTAGAACCGGTAACAAAACGACTACTATTATAATACCAATCAAAAAATAATAAAGAGACCCTTAAACAAACGAAGCCCACCCACAGTACCAACCGCCATCCAACAGCCAACAGCCAACAGCCATTAGCCGAAACAAGCCCATGTAGTAGAGTGTAGTTCCCACACCTACCTACCAAAACCCCTCGGAGGCACACAGAACTCTTCGTTTCCCCCCGTACCCCATACCCAGTGTCTACTGTATCTGTACGTGTCTAGGCTACGAGTCTTGGCCAACCTAGCATATCTGTCAATAGAAGCCGGCTTGTGCCGCAAGTTGGCTCTGAACATCACTGTAACGAAACACCAATCACAACTAAACTGCAAACTAGCGAAAAGTCTTCGAAGGTACTGTAACTTACCATAATCCGTAGAGTTGCTTATCGAGTAATCAGTAGAAGCCTATCTAACCATAGAACACCTAGCGAAACCCGGCACGCTTTTCCACTCAGTCCAATTAACACGCATGTTTTCCACTCCATTATATTAATTATTATATTTTAATTATTTAATAATTTTTATAGTTGCATGACTTCCTTCACTTTAACAAAATAGGGCAGAGTTTCCTTTCAGCAAATGGTTGTTTATAGATTATAGGTAAAGTCAAATGCGAAGGCAAAAAGCCAGTCACTTCATTTCCATTTGTTATTGACTTTCTAGAAAGCACTAGGTAAGCACTTTCCAATGCAACAAAAGCAACCAAAGCAACAAAAGTAAGTAGTTCGGTCATGCAAATGCAGTCATAAGCAAATTAATCGGTTTTCGCACTGTTCTCTTGTTTAGACCATTAAATAAATGCACTGGGAGATGGATTGTTAGACTCGGCGAAAGACCAAGCTACTAAGCTGGTTTCTTTCTAGTTAAGTAAACACAAATAGATTACATGCAAACACACTAATTGTCACACGAACCGAAATATAATACAACAAGCTTGTTCGAAAACCCCAGAGACAATTGAACAAAAACTAAATTTAAAGGTTTTCCACACATTTAACTTAGCATTGAATATTACAAATCGATCCATTTGGGATTTGGTTAAAAGTGTCTATGGAATAATCACAATTGAATCACACTTAAAATGTAGAGTATACGGAGAAAGCGTACTTAACCGAACGCGAGTAAAAAGTAATCATGCTGATTGTTCTTTTCAGTGTATATGCTCAATCGCAACTTACTGCACTCGAAGAAACAAGTGTTCCGTCTCACGAGGCACTTGGCTTTATAGCTGATCCACTTTCGATCCCAGCAGATGCGTCTCACATGCGTTTAGAACCCGAGAGTCACTACACAATTGTTTCGTCTCACCAAAGAGACCTGGCCACTAAGCCAACAGCAAAATATCTAGCGAAGTAACCACAGTTAATCCACACTTGAAATGTGCAAAACTATATACTAACCAAATGTTTATTCTATGTGTGTAAAGCAAGCATTAAAAATCAACAAAAAAATTAGAAAGCCACAAGCCACGATAGTTTTATTGGTGAACTGTGCGGTTGCAATTCCCCCACCTAGACTAGCACCCAAGTGACCCAGTCCCACACTGCCCACCTCCCCACGTAGACAGACAGACAGTCATTAGAAGCACGATTTCGCACTATTTGTATCTTGTATCTTGTATATTGTATCTAGTATCTGTTGCCCGAATTCCACCCCTTTGCAGCGATGACGACCCGGACCGCCGCCGCCGAAACGCAAAAGTGCCAGAACAATGGCCAGCGAATAGAACATATACCGGCATATATAATCGGGTCACAGCCAATTTTATACGCCGCCAGCAGCGGCAGAGCAGCGACGCAGCAGAGCAGCGACGCCACGAAAAAAGGTGGTTCGCTTTGGGTTTGGTGGTGCGTGTACGGATGGATGGATGGAATGGTGTGCCATGGCATGGTGTGCCATGGTGTGCTATGGCCTGGTATATACGCCGGCTGAGTTGCGCTGAGTTTTCGATTTCATTCACTTTTTGGCACAGCACATCATCGGCCAGTCGACGTTGCTGTTCGCCTGGTAGAAATGTCGGAACATTTCTTTGAAATGCCGCACCGAAAGGGAAAAATGAAAAGAGGCCGCCGTGGCATCGCTTTGATGATTTCCCGCCTGGTATTACTGGTACCACTGGTACCACTGGTGGTGGCACCGACCACTTCCACTTCCACCACTGCCACTTCCTCCGCTCTGATGATGATGTTTGCCGGTGTTTGGCCATCGCGGGCATATCAATTTAGGGGAGTGGCATGCGTGACGCTTAAGCGAGCGAGATTATAGACTCCTATCCTCGGCCGATCCCGATCCCCATCCCCATACCCATCCCCATCTCGATCCCCATCCCGATGCCGATGGCAAGTTCCCAAACCACTTCCCTACCGTTTTTGTTGTTTGTTGTTTGCCGTTTGCTGTTTGGCCGGCCCGCTCAAAGGCGGCGTCTCCTTTGTTGTCGCTCCCAGCGCAATTGGGCGTTACCTAACAGTACCAGGAGCAGCAGCAGCAGGAGCAGGAGCAACCGCAGGAGAAGGAGCAGCAGCAGGGGCAGGAGCAACAGCAGGAGGAGGAGCAGCCGCAGGAGGAGGCGGAGCTGGGGCAGGAGTCGGGGTCACCACTGAGGGCAACCGCAGAGGAGGAATCGCTTGCAGCCGTTGGTTTTTAATGAAAACAACAATCTAAGAGCCATTACGTGGATGCGTGGACCGCCCTGTCCTGTCCTGGCCCCAGGGAAAGGTGCAGGCTTAACCCATCTCACACCTTCGATGTTTTGATTATATACAGTGGTAATAAAGATATTGCACTGGAAACAAAACCTTGCTCGAAGTGGTGTTACTGCAAGATACATTTAGCTTAACCAACTACGTGCTGCAATGCGTGTAGTTTATAATTGCATATTAGAGTCTTACCTACGCAATTGGCATTCCGGTGGTAATGGGTTAAAGCCATCACTGCTGGCCATTTATCACTTGACGACTCTTACGTCAGCCAAAGCTTAATAAAAAGAGGTTTGGTTGGTCTACGCGTTACGCTATAAAATTGTAATGTAGATAATTGCATGTCATAATAATAAATCATTTATACAGCAAACAATTTGCTGTCTTCGTTGCATGTTACTATATTTCATCGCCAGAAACATAAATGCAAAAGTGAGCAGCTCAGTGTAAATGGGGCCATGTAAATTACACATGTAGACATGAATGGTTTGTGTATCGGCTAAGATAGCACGCCACCTATTGGGAAATTTATTTCCACTTCGCTATTTATGTGAACTACACATCCTTAGAAAACGGGATGGCAACAACTTAAATCCTTGAAACCAAGATGGCATCCTTAGAAAACGGGATGGCAGCGCACCACTTCCTTAGAATTCAAGTTGGCATCCTTAGATCAAGAATGACAGCCTCCGAAATGTGTAGAAATCAGGATGGCAGCTCCCGAGGTCCTTCGAATTCAGGATGGCAACTGTGGAAATAAGAAAAGTACATTCGTTGGCCGCGAAAACGTTATTTTCAAAATATTTCAAGATATTCATTTAATGAAAACAAGGCATTAATAATGAAAGCTGTAAGGAAAATACAGCTTCTTAGATCAAAGTGAAAGGAAATAATGTTATAAATATAAATAAAGTTAATGAAATAAAGTTAATATACAAGAGTTTTTAAGCCAAATTGAAACATTGCGTGTTTTACGGCCAGCGTTCTATTCGTAGCATTAATATTGCACTGACATTTGACATTCGTTTGCTGGGCGGCAGGAGGCATGCCACAAATCAGCCCCAAATGCGAGCGAAGGGGGTGCAGGCTGTCAGATTGGCAGATTGGAATGGGGAAATGGGGAAATGGGGCAATGGAATGGCAGTGGGGCAATGTCACCGGTCAAACGGAGTGATTTTTATTGGCTTGTTGCTTTTTCGATCCCCCGATAAATTGTTAATGTCCCCGCACACAGCGAACTCGGAGGCAGCTGCAGATGCAGGTCTACATGGCATGCCATAGAAACACACACGAGGGCTGGTAAAATGCAAACGTTGCACATTTATTATTTATGTGCCGCTAAGCTTTGTGCGCATAGAAGTGGGGAGGGGTAGGGAGGGGAGTGGGGAAAGGGGGCTCAGGGGATTTAGGACCAACATTCCGCGACAATTTCGGCGCTGCAGATGCGCCAAAGCAGAAAAAAGATACAAGCACTTCAAAAAACTATCAACAAAAACTATAAAAAATCTTTAAAATATTTTCCATTAATCTAAAAAATATATTTTCTGTAAACTGAAAAGCGTGATTTACAATTGTAATCCAACAACCAATATAATTTCTTGTAAGTACTTGGCAGTTTTTCCAGTGCAGTCCCGCAGGAAAATGATATTATTTTGGGACAAGAGCTGCGCCGCGCCGCATAAAATTGCATTTTATGTGTGTGCATAGAAAATTTGTCCAGTTCTGAGGGGGCGTGGCGAGGGCGGGTATCCAGCGGAAGTTGCAATAAATCAAACAAATCAGCTGGCTGTTTTTCGGGGGGGAAGTAGAGGGGGAGTGTCCGCCAATCGAGGAGCCCAACAATGGGCAAAGTGCAGTTCGCACTTTAATTAATTAGACATTCATTTGCAGCATTCCCCGAGGCATCCATATCTGCCCCTTGCCTGCCCTCCCCTCCCCTCTCGTCTCAGTCGCTGTCCCTGGCCGTGTGTCTCTGTTTCCCGATTTGTAATGTGGCAGCGGCATGCGCTTCCCATCGGCAACCAATTGCAGGGGGACGCAGAGGTGGCAGGTGGCACGGGGCAAGGGGCAGGTGGCATTATGCTTCGCAGGCGTAATAAATTAGCACAAACATGTCACCAAAATGGCACCACGCCCACCAGCTGCCCCCGGAGGCGCTGGCGAGTGACCCGCTCTAAAGTGCCGTCAATGCAGTTCGCATGCCAATGCAAGGGGCACACTGCAAGAAACTAGAGCTATCTTCTATATATAGAGTAAAACTGCAGCATATCTACCAATTAGGATCATTATAGGTTAGCCTTACATTCAGTAAGTTCGGAGTGCCATGATATATATTGATTATCTGCGAGATAGATTACCACTTCTTTTCTGCCAGTGCATCCCCACTCGCATCAGTCGCTCTCCATGCCAATGCAGGCGGAATAGCACGTCTGGGATTTGGCCTGGGATTTGCGCACAATGTGTTTAGTGGCAGCAACACCAGTGCTCCACTCCGTTGCCAGGCTGGCCGCACCTGGAGGAGGCGCCACTCCATCGCCGGCGAGGACGTCTAAATCAAATGAATCGTATGCAATGCATATCCAAGCAGTGGCCAGATGCTCCTGTTGCTCGGGGACTGCCATGGTGTATTAATTGCAAATGCAACTTTAAACATTCCTATCGCATTGGCTTAGATAACTTCCACAACGGAGAGATGCAGCTAATTCTTAGTTTATTCATGGGCCTTTAAAGTGTAATGATGCACGATTATTGAAGAATCCTTTTCAATATCTTCAACAGCTTGCTTTGTAAGTCTCCTTTCATATCTCATAGCTGAAATTTCGACCAAGAAACTTGGATGCTTAGGACTGTTGGCGATTATTCTTCCTGCAACATCCGGATGATCGGCGCTGGAAAATGTTTGTTCATCTCCTCGCCCCGCTTTCTCCTCAGAGTTGCAGCTTGCCACTTTGCCCCCCGCCGACTTGCCGCTGCATTCGGGATTTATGGGTTTTATTGTGTGATTTATGCATCGTTCGCCGAAAGTCCGAAAGTCCGAGTGGCGGAATGGCCATTCGACTCCGGAGCACGCCACTTGGCCACTTGGAAGGCGGCGGGCGCGGAGGAGATTTTTACGCCGGAAATGCGCCCATCGACTGCGTGTTAAGTCTCGCACACACTCGCACACACGCACTGCCTGTCATGATGTGAGTGCGCAGGATGGGAGCCAGTTTTTTATGGCCTTCAGCTTTTATTGCCGGGCAGTGCAAGTGAGCAGACCGCTTGTACTTTACTTATTTAATTTCTCAGCTCCGACCACGTCCGTGTCCATGTCGCGGGCTGTTTGGCCAGGACGAAGGACGAAGGACGAAGGATGAGGAGGAGGCAGGGAGCAGGACCCAGCCCGGTAATTGACAGCGGAAGGAGCACGTGTGAGGTCATTGATATGGCGCTCTGGCCCGCTAATGTGTCTGCGAGCACGCCGACCCCGCCGAGAACACAAAGGCACTGCCAGGGAGACGCGAACGTGCCATAAATCCCAATCAGGAGGCGGAATCACAAGGTGGCACTCACTCACCGCCCTTTCAGTTGGCAATCGGGCGCATCACGCATACGCCCCGTTTGCAGGCCGCAGATCGCAACTCAGCCTGCAGTACAGCTGGCAGCTTTAATCTAGCATTATGAATTTGTTACCATACATGTGGAGCTTGGCAGAGGTATCAAAATTCAGTTGCGTGGCAGTGGCGGCGAAACACAATACACTGACCCACGTCAGTGGCCTAGCGGCTCTTTATGGCCGCCGACTTTGAGTTTAAACCCAGAAATAAAAGAAATTTATTGCACTTTTGCAATTATTGCAAAGCAAAGCAAAGCCGTAACCGCAGCCCCATGTGCTTGACATTGCCTCGCTAACTTGTTGGCCCCGTCCCTTCGAGCCCCGCCTCCTTGAGCCCCGCTGGAATTCCACTTTTATTGTGCTCGACACTTAACTTTATTAATTTTCCAACCAATGACGATTGCGGGGTGCGTATGGAATACGGTGTACGGCGGAACACGGCGTACAGCGGAGCCTTGCTTTAGTAATCCATTACCGCAGGTGCCGTAAAAATGCTTAGTTTACGATTTGCGATTAACGCGAAACAAGTGCGCCATAAAACACGGAGTCACAGTCACACTCACAGACACAAACAAAGACAGAGACAGAGTCCTGGATTCCAGAGCCTGCGAGCTCCCTCTTTGTTGCTGTTGGCCCTCTTCGATTCTCCGGCTGGCATCTGGCCATTATTCGATTAATTTCAATGAAACGAATCGAAATTTTAACAGCCAGACGGAGACACACAGTTGACAGTCTGCAGCCGGGCAGGACATAAAAGTCCTTGTACTCCTTGTAGTCCTTGCAGAAGTGACACTAAATCTCGCGGAGCTTCCCTAATTAAAACTTGCGACTCGTGAGTCAACTTTTACGAGTCCACTTCGCCCAGGTTGGGCCACCTCCTGGTCCACCTCCTGGTCCGCCTCCTGTGAATCCCCCACGTCGGCGACCAAAATTAGGCTGACAAATTATGCAAAAAGCATAAGTGCAAAAAGCGGCCCACTTAATCACACAACTTCCGCTTCCTGGGCCATCTTTTCGAGCCGGCAAAGACGCGTCAGCCAAAAGAAATTAAAGTGAAGTATGCCCCAAAACTTTGGCTGCCTTTCAAATGGCCCTCGCCTGAGTTGGGTGCAGACACTCCAGTTGCGCCACCGGATGGCGGCCAGAACTAGACGACATCCTCGAATGGCTGCTTCGAAAGCACATAAATTTTAATAATTTATCCCATATTATTCCACTTAAGTCGTTTAGATTTTCATAATAAATTAATAACGACAAGCGCTGTGACCTTGCCGGCACCCAAAACTCGCACAGGCGGAGAAACTGTGGCTTAGCTGCTCTCTACTCTCCACTGTCGGTGGCATACAGCACCGTGTTTATTTCTCAGTGCACTCGAGGGTCCATTTCTAGGCGGCCACATCAATTGCCAAAGCGCAAAGTTCCAGGACTCCGATTCCTATTCCGATTGCGACTCCGCAGAGGCGGGGCGACTATTAAAACGCCATGGCAACAGAAAACAGGCAACAGACAACAGCCAACAGACAACCAGAAATGATGCCGATGATGAGCCGGGCCTTGTCGCAGGATATCCTGGAATCGGGGCCACCACTGGGCCACCGGATGTGCCTCTCCCCCACTTCGCCCACTTTGCCCACTTCCATGACCACGTGCGTTGTGGGGCGATGTTCGTGGCTTATTTATACGCTTAATTTGCGCCACAATTTTATTTACAAACTGTTGTTGGCCGCACCCAGCGAGCGGCAAGGCCAGAAGTTCCCTTGCGGTCTTGGTCTTGGTCTCTGGGCTCTGGGCTGTTGGCTGTTGGCTAGGCTGAGATTTGCGGCATTTCGGTTTATGAGACAAAGGCGAAAATTTATCGTTGCGAGGGGGTTGGCTCCGCAATTTATGCGAGTCCTTCCCAGCAACCGACCACAGCAGTCTGCTCGAGTGGCTCCCCTGCCGCACGAAGGTGCAACGCCTCGTTGATTAGCCTCCAGATTTCTTTCTTGGAAAGTGGGCATCCACATTCGTCATATCAGGTCCTCACTTTCCACTGTGACAGGCCAGAGTCTTGGGTATCCGCTTACCAATATTTTAACTAACTCATTCGGCAGAAATTGTATCTTCCAACTTGCATAGCAGATACTTCTGCCTTCATTTGCGTTCATGTCATCATTCTGCTCCCCTCCTTTTCCCTGTCTACTTCCCTCTTTTCCTGCTGTCCTGATGTCGACCACCTATCATTGCTGTTTATCAAATTCCGCCTGTTACAACATACAACTTACAACTAGAGTTGAATTGGGAATTGAGCTAGTAGCAAAACACACACGGCAATCACGAAACGTTTTATTATAAAAGATGTGAGGAATCGATGGAACCTGGCTCCACTCCACTTCACTCCACTCCCCCCGCATATTTACAACATTTATCAGGTTGGGAGTTGACTCAAGCGGTCAACTGGCTGCTTGACATGCCTCCGTGTGCCGCCTGCCTGCTGTTTTGCTGTTTGGCTGTTTTTCCAGGGGGTTAAAGCCATCGAAGCTGTCATTATAGATTTGCTATGATGGAAGGCCAGAACAAAAGTTGTTGATGTGCGTCGGCCTGGTTTTGTCTGTTCGGATGGTCGAATGTTGGGATGTTCGGATGTTGGGATGCTCGGATGCACTGATGGCTGAGGAATACAATTTACCAGAGCTCCAGGATCTGGTATGTGTGTGTGTGGTTGGTACCACCCACCTGGACTAGCTGGACTACCTGTACCACCCCCTCCACCTGACCGCTCTGTGGGGCACTAAATATTGTGGTTGCCAGTGTCTTCCCCTTTTCATTACGTGCTCTTCTCGTGTGTGTGTCTGTGTGTGTGTGCCTCTTAAATTTGAATGGCTGCAAGTTGCCTGGCATGTTGCTGCCTGTGTGTCCCCATACTGTACCTATCTCGGTATCTCTGTATCTGTGTATCTGTGTATCTGTATCTTCGGCCACGCATCTGCAGCTGCATGTGGATGTGCGAGCATCTGTGTGCCTGCTTGCAAGTACAAGTACCATTGAATTGATTGATGTTTGATGCACTCAACCACAACGATATGCAGCAAACCGCATCGCTGCTGCTGCTGCTGCTGTGGCATCTCCCTTGCCGCCCCCTGGAAGAGGAAAACCAGCCCCTTGTCACTGCGCATTTGAGTTGAGTTCCAGTTTGAGTTGCATACTTTTTGGAGTGCCCCTGGCAGACGAGCGTACAGTGTAAGAAATCACTGCACATGTCTAAGCCGTATCAAGATGACTGGCTTTAGAAGGAACACGCTCCCGTTTTATTTCACTGTACAGCTGCGCTCTGCCCGCAAATGCGAAAGCAAATGAATTTTCAAGTCGCCCGCCGTCGAAGATGAGCACATGAGTTACACAACCATAGTAGTGCCCCTGCCCCATTCCCCTGCCCCTGCCCCATTCCCATGCCCCATTTTGCGAGTGCAGTAATCTGACCGCACATAAATTCCCGCTCAGCTTCCTATACGCATTCGCACATAATTCTTTAAATTGCGCAGAGGGGTTGAGTGAGTGAAACTGGGGCCGTATCGAATAATAAATGTGCAAAAACGTTTTGATTTACACCACGACAACGCTTTTTTAATCATATTTAAATAAATTAAACATTTATTATAGAAATGCAGCCATAAATAAATTGAGTAAACACACGGAAAGCCGAGAAAAACAAAACCAGACCGGAGCCATTCTGCGCTCGATGGGCAAGTTGTTTGCCATGGATGTGGATGTGGATATGGATGTTGCATGTGGATATGGATGTTGGATGTGGCTGTGGATGTGGATGCCCAATTGGCCATCAGTGGCCGCTTAGCCGCAGATGCCATGAAATTGAATAGGCGGCAAACAAAACTGCAACTGCAACTGCAACGCCGCCGAGTGCAACATGCAGAATGCTCTGCCACTGGCCAATTTATCATGGCATATTCGAAGGACTTTTAATCGGCACCCATGTCCTTTAGGGTATTCCAAATGTATCACTGCATTTTTTTTGCAGCTCGGCTTATTTAAATTGCATTTGGTTAAGCATTAAATTGATTTTCATGACTTGTTTACTCAAGGCTTAATCAGGGGACTTCCAAGCCCGCGGCATTTGCATAAATGCCACCATGTTCAAATTAACCGCATTTATCACAAATCGCGAGGAGCGTGCCACACAAAAAAAGCTGCCGAACACTCGGCGTTGCAACCACCAAGTTTGCTGGCAACTTTTTGCCGCCCTTGTGCCCAGTGCAATGTGCAATGTGCACAACTATTTTCGCATTTTGCACTTCCGCTATAAATTCAGGAATTTATGGTGCGTATCACTCGCCCGAATGTTTTACATGCGATTCTTGGCCTGCCCCGCAACAACTCAACTTGCATCTTGCTACTTGCTACTTGCAACTTGCAACTGGCAGCTGGCGAGCAGGCAGACGTGGCACACCCTGAAAAAAGGGGACAAGTTTGAAGGGCTAAAGAAACACATCTGTAATATATAGTGCATCATGGACTCTTGTCTACCAAATCCCTGTTGAAAATTTAGAATATACACACCTACTAGCATCGTGTATCAAATATCTGAAAGCATTTATCCAATCATACTCTTCTGCAAGTGGTAAGCCCCCAGATTTCGGGTAGGGCAGCTCAAGAGTTATGCGTCTCCGAGTGAAGCCGAAAAACTTCACGGAGTCTTGGAGTTTCTGGCCACAAAAGGAGGCAAAAATCGCAGAAAGTGGAGATAGCAGAACCGTCTGCTTTTCGTTGGCTGAAATAAAAGGATAGAATATGAAAGCCTGACTGGCGGGCTGGCTCCGTTTAATGAGCACTTCGCCGTTGCCTTCGAATCCGCCGCCAGGACCTTAGTTCACCAGGATGCCAGTATCGCAGCATCCCAGTTGGGACAAGTTTAAGCCACAGATGGCTTGGCGACGCGTCGCTGCAGCTGACTGCTCCTCAATTCGCTGCCGCATTGCGATTTGCGCTAATTCACGTGTTTCCGCTTGCCCAACTTCGGGTTGCACTGCCCTTCAAAGTCGGAGCCCTCCACTTTCCGGACTCAGGACTACTCCTTGTTGCCGCCACAACAGTACACGGCGAGAATCTAACAAACTGCGTGAAGATACTCGCAGTTGGAACCTATACAACTACCACCTTCTACCTACCCACCTTTTCGCACAGTGCACAGGTCCTTCTTCCTGGCGCAGCTTTGTGGCTGGTCAAGGACTCACTTGCAGAGCTGCTGCGGCATTCGCTGAAACTGAAGCAGCGGTCGCGGCTTAGCGCTCAGCAACTCCCCTCCATGGACGTGAGTCTCCTCCACCTGCGGAAGGTGGCAGAGTTCAGGGCTGTTGCCACGGTTGTGATTTCAGCCAAGTTGCAATGAGCTCCTGACTTGCCAGCGGACTGGAGTACGCAATGCAGCAGATGGCACTGAAGCCGGGTGGCTGAGGGCCGAGTTAATTGTTGCAAACATTTCAAACACAATTACGAAAACTTTGTGGATTTGCACTGGCTTTGTTGCAGGGACATTTAACGAGCTGTCTCTCCGTTTTGAGTAGCGTATCAATGGCTGTCCGAGTTGCAAACTTTCCCAGCAGATCGAATTTCCATCAGCTTTGCCTCGAACCCAAACTCAGAGCCCGGCATATCAGCAGAATATCCCATTCAGCCGTCTTCTACATCATTTCCAACTGCAGCTCCATTTGCCACTCTGCTCCACTGCTCCTCTACTCCACTGCTCCTCTGCTCACTCGGCATCATTATTTATCCGAAATTTGCTTACAAGGTGCTCACAATTTTTCCAAATATGCCAGCCAGAACAGACAGCAGTAGCCGCACTCAGAGTGTTATTAGTTGGCCAGATGGCGGAGCTGGGGGCTCCATTGACAGCCAATGCATCGGCAGCCACTCAGATGCACTGAAAACAATCCTAATGCCCTACGGAATGAGGTATACATATGATTATATTGAAAAACTAAGGATGCTCTTATCAGCTACCAATTTATTGCATTTAAAAATGGCATTACATAGTTTGAGAGGAGCTTAGGTACACATTTGCTTTTGCAGTGCAGCCAAGCGAGCGCATTTGCATGGCAGCATTTGAATCATATAAAGGGGGAAAAAGTGGAAAACATGAATTGCCATCGCCTTTGGCGGACGGAGCAGTATCCATTTGATTTCATTTGCTTGTGGCCTGGCACCTGGATGGCCATCGATTTGAGTGCCACTGCCCCCCCCAAACCCCCCCAATCCCCGGAATATCTTCGAGCATTTTATTCACCCGCCAAGTGGGTCCACGGCACTTTAACGTGGCTTAAAGTCTCCACCAGTCGAGGCATTAGCAATCAGCTCCTGACGAATTGCCGGCTATGCGGGAAATGGCGATACAACTGCATCTGCTGCAGTTGCAGTTGCGAATACAGATGCGCAATCGGATGGCGATGCAGCGATATATTGAAATTCCGGCGTGGCAGGAGCTGTCGAACGCTGCGGTCCGGCAGCTGAAGGATGCGCGCATCCGTTGGCCAAAAAAAAAGGAAATAGGAAAGAAAAATAAACAAAATTAACGGCGCTTGCCGCTGCTCCTTTTCCTGCGCCATCGTCGCGCTTTCGGTCCTCGTTCTCGTTCTCGTCCTGGCCGCATTTGGTCATTAGAAGTGACGCTGCCGCAAAGCCACGCACTGCCACACTGGACACTGGGCACTAGGCAGGATCTGGGCTCCAGGACCAGCCCCTCCCCCCGCCTCCCACTCCGCCCATGCGACATGGCAGTGAATGGTCAGCGGCCCGTTGTCCCCCGTCGGTCATTTGTCGTGCCTCAGTTTTTGGCCTGAGTTCAATTTTCTGGTCATGCACATGGCAGCCGCTGCTGCAGCCCGTCGAATTTTGTTCATTAGGCACGCACACACATCGCTGCGCCCTTCAGCCACGCCCCCTCCCCTCCTGCAGGATGACCTGGCCGTGGGGGATTGGGATTGGGATGGGTTGGTACGGGGAAGGTGATGGCGATGGCGATGGCGACTAGAATTGTTCCGCAGAGAGGCGCACAGTCGGGATCCGCAATGTAATCAACGAAATCGCTCGAATCGCCAGAAATCGGCGTTTTGTCTAGGAGGCAGCGGCAACAATAGAAAAACAACGAGGCAGGCAGCAGATCCGCATCCGGGTCCGAAAAACCCGTGCCCGGCCCCAATCCGTATCCGCCTGAAGCAGCACGGGTGCAAAAACATGGGTGACTAGGTGCAGACTTGTCCAGACCATTGCAATACCCTGGCGAAACTATAAAAGTGAGTGTAAACGATGCATCAACATTTTAGTTACAGAGAAATGGAATTTAATAACCAAGCTGAGTACAAGAATGGTTCTGAATCTTTGATTGCATCGTTTACAGCTTACAGTGCTTCACTTGCAACTTTCTAAGTTCTCGCATAGAAACATATAAAGTATGAGCAGTGAAAAGCATAATCATAACACCTTTACAGGGTACGAGCAATCAGGGGCACTGTTGCTGCTGCAACTGCAACTGCAACTGCGGCCATTAACGGTAATTCCGGCAGCGCTTTTAATTGCGCATACAAAAAGGCAATAGCATGGAAAATGAGTTGTGTCCCAAGATTGTGAGCCATCGATACCAAGTGCACCGAAATCAGCAGATTACCAGTGCAGCTGGAATACCAGAAGCTGCCTTCTTCAAGTTTTGGTGTAATGACAGGTTATTAAAGTTAAACAAACAGTTTTAGGTCTTACTGCGCTGGTTATTTAACTGGTATTCAGTATAAATCAATTTAATTAGTGCAGTTTGAGCATTGATTTAATGATTCAGTTGGATGGCGCGGCTTTGGAACAAATGCTCTGGAGCCATGAAATATGCATTTGTTCTCCGAGAGCTAGAACACATTAATTAGCTGTGTAATTTCCATTAAGGCTAATCACGTTAGTGTGTGTGATTTTATATCATATTTATATATTTTTCACTAATTTTTCCGCCCAAAATGCAACAGCCCGAATTATTTAAACAGCTTATCAGTTCCATAGACTGCTAACTAATTCGAGCAATTACGAATTGGTGGCCTGCCAAGGATGGTGACCAGGACTAAACAAAAGTCGCACCACAGTAAGGAGATGTGGTGTGGATTCCCAGGGAGAGGGGCGCCCCAAAGGCAATGTAATGAAAAACTCATAACCTGTGGCTTTTTGTCATGCGGTCACACGCACAGACAGACGGACAGAAATCCCTGGCAGGACACGCAATCCTGCCAAGGATGTGGATAAGAAGCCCGGGCACGCGGAGAACTTCTCCGCCTTTGGCCTTTTGCCTCTGGCTTCGACTTTGGCTTCGGTTCACATTGCCCCTTTCTCCTGCTGCTGCTCCTGCTGCTGCTTTTACTGTTTCTGTTTCACATTTCATTGCCAACTTTGAGGTCCCCAAACGAGTTCAGGCGAAATTGAAACCCAAAACCCAAAGCCCCAAGCCCAAAGCCCCAGCTCCGCTCCACTTTGACATACTGAAAACGCAACGAAAACTTCTGTGCCGCGCTGACAACTAAATTCGATATCGATTTGATTTAGTTAAACGCTGAAACGTCTCTTCAACGGCCCCTTCAATGGGAAGAGGACTCTGGACTCCCACTCCAACTTCGATCCCAATCCCAATCCGCCGTGGGCCATGGAATTCCGCATGATTGTCGCCTTATGCTGTGAAAATAAACAAACAAACTGACGCAGGCCCAAAGCAAATGGAAGGACACTCAGATAAGCAACTGCGATTGAAATTGGTTTGGGGAACACACTGTGGCGAAAATGGTACAGAGATGCCCATCTTCACTTTGCTTTTATTACATGGCTGATTATTAAAGTTTGAAACTCACGTTATTGATAGTTTGTAGCCTCTTGTGGGAATGGTTTCTTTCAGGACATAAAGTGCGCACATAAGATTGCTTCTCCAAGTTCCATATATGCTGTTGCAAGTTCCATATATGCTGTTGCAAGTTCCATATATGCTGTTGCAAGTTGCAGGAATTGTGGCGAGTGTGGCTTCGATAGCTGACATTGGAGGAGTGGAGTGCGGCATCAGTGGACCATCAGCTTAGGCGCGCGAAAATGACTCGAGGGTCGAACGGAGTGGAAGGATGCCTCCCAAGGATGAGTGGCAAGGAGCAGCTCCTCCGATGACCCCAGATGGCAGGCGTGGCCGCATGAGGGGCGTGGCTGGGAACACGGAGCTGTCTGCCAGCACACACTCCGAGTGCATCTGTGTGGTCGTATGCAAATTAGTGCAGCTCCTGCATGTGGCCACAGGCATTACCCGGTGGCTCATGTGAATTTCAAATGGGCGCCTCTTCTGTTTCTTCTGCTTCTGCTGCTTGGGCTTCTGGTTCTGATTCTGCTTCTGCTTCTGCTTTTGCCAGTGCTGCTTGTGCTTGTGCTTTTGCTTTACTTGTGGGGCAGAATGGATTAAGTTGCCGGCCGCAAAAGATGCGGGGAACATGGAACCATGGAACCATGGGCCACTCCTGGACTGCAGCAGGGACAGAGAGAGAGAGAGAGGGGGATCCGTTTATCTGGCATTTTTATCTACATTTCTTTCACATTTCCACCGACTGCATCATAAACAACGACGAGTGTGTGCCAACAGAGCGAACATGAACAGAGCCAAAAATTAACATAGAACACTCGCATGGCCACACATGGACACACATGGGCACCATTCCCGAGTCCGATACCGAGTCCTAGTCCGAGTCCCGCAGGACGAGCATGTGGCCACAAACGTTTCGCCCAGGGAAACCAGAGACCAGAAGGACGAATGGGGAGGCCGAGAGACGCCATCAAGCGAATTAAAACCAAATCACTTACAAGCGGCCAAAAGTGTTAACGTGTAAATTTCCATTTACCAAGATCGAAGCGGTCCGATAGCAGCAGACACTATAAACATGCAGTGGGCGCAACAGTGGGCGGGGCAGTGGGCCAGGCGCCGAAAGGGGGAGGGGCTGGCCCGGCCAGGTGGGAGTTAAAAATAAAACTAGTGGCCTGGCTCAAAGGCCTGGACAGAAAGGTATTTAGAGGTGGAAGTAACGTGTTCTACACATGAAAAACCAGATGTGATGGGCAATCAACTTGTAATTTGTATGGAAAATGCATTCCTAAATATAATCCCCTTTAATCCCTGTGCAAAAGAAATAAGTACTTTGGTTATCCCTAAATTCCGATCCATTTCTTCAGGTGTACGTGCGCTACTTGGAGGGGAGAGCGGGGGCGAGAGGCAGGATACGAAAACAGTTAAGGCGCACACACACACATTTACATGCATAAGTGAGCAGGAGTCCTGGACTTCTTAACTCAATGATTTCTCCTGCAATTTCGTAAATTAACACTTTGAACGTGGGCGCAGGGCTTTGGATGTGAGGCAGGGCGGCCAAGGGGGGTGGAGTGGGAATAGACAGTATCGCACTTACTTCCGAGTCATTGAAGCTATCTCGCTTCCACTCCTTCTACAAGTGTGTGTGTGTGTGTGTTTCGTTCAGTTGGCATTGCCAAAAAGTCTACAACAGCGGAAACAATCTGTTCTGTGCGCGTCGAGGCAGCAGCCCATAAACAGTCAGCCACCCCCTGGAAAAGCGCCTGGAAAAACCCCCAATTCTTTCTGCTCTGAATTTGCATTTTCGTTGAAATTGATATTTTTATGCTATGGCTTTCATGGCGCCGTATATCGGGTATCCCAAAAGAGGCATTTTCAAATAAAGCGTAAGTTATGGCGGACTAGAAAATTCCATGCAATGCGCGGTTTCATGAGAGTTTATAGAAACAACTTTCTGATTTGTTTGTATTTACAGCTTTCTTTATTTTCCTAGGAATTCTTAATAATTCATTTTACTCATAACATGTGTTACTACATTAAGAAACCTAGAATAACCGTTCAGTTACGTACTAGTATCGAGGCCCCACGTTGGGCGCCAAAAGTTGATGATGTGGCTTGCTTAATTTCGTTTAAAACTCTGACTTCCTCGCAGAGGGGCGGTTTCGGTATCTCGTTTAAAAGTGACGAATCCCGCTCATATTGGCACTTCATTGCCGACCCACTGCCCCCACCACAACGGCGAGGACTCGCAGTGGAGCGCATCAATGTCCTGGGCGAGGAACAACTCCTCTGCTCCTCGCTTTTCGCCTGATATCGAAATCTGTTTTATCAGCACGGCGTTATTGCTTTTGTTGCTGTGCGACTGCATGCACCGCAGGGGCATGGCAGTTCCCCGTTTTCGTTTCCACTCGTACATAAATTTATTCGCGATTTTGTAATTCCCTTTTTGGTTATAAATTTCGCTACTGTTTCGGTTTCGGTTGAATGCACCACCCACTCCACCCACTCTGCCCCCTCTGATGTCACATCCCCGTGTGGTTGCAATCAGTTTATCAGTTTATTTGTACACTGGTGTGGGTGAGTGGGTGAGTGAGTGAGTGTGTCTGCGTGTGTGTTTATTTGTTATATGCAAATAGGGGCGCGTAAAAGGGGTGGCCACTGCATATCCTCGCACCTATGAATCCGAATCTGAATCTGAATGGTTGGCCCAAAGGAAGCGGCGGCATTCCTACCTTGCCACCATTCTACCATTGTGTGCGCTAAAAATTACGCCACTTGAAGTCAATTTCGATTTCAGATAAAAGTCACCTGTTATCTGAATTGCGAAAATGTTTTATAAAATTTATTACCTTAATGCAGGTAATGCCTATTACCTGTTATTCTGTTAGCTGTGTGGCCAAGTTAGGATGTGTACATACACATGGGAAGTATTTTATTTTAGCTAAAAGCTTATTTCTCTTTTTTTGTTAGAAAATAATCATTATTTTTTGTGGACCTATTAAAGTATTATTCCAAAAGTGGAATGCCATACCTCGTTGAATTCGTTAAAAAATTCCCTCCTCAAAATTGGCAGTTTGAAATTTTTTTCCATTTTTGCAAATTTTGATGATGGTACCCCTTACCAAAAATGTAAAAATTTGAAAAGAATTGATTTTCAAAAATCAGTAAAATAAATAATGTAGATAGTAAGCTTTGTTTATTAGCAATGCAAAACAGTCTTTCTTTAAGTTCTGAGATTTTTTTTGGCCAAGTTATGAAGGAAAATCCATTCGAAAATAGCATAAATTTGACATTTTTTATTTTGTGGTTTTTTGGTAAAAAATTATCAGTATTTTGTTGATATCAATAAAAATAATTGTCCAAATGTGGAATGTCATAGCTCGTTGAATTCGTAACAAAATTCCCTATTTCCACTAATTTTCTTTGCTCAAACCTGAAATGTTGAAAAATTTACAATTTTTGCAAATTTTAATGATGGTACCCCTTATCAAAAATGCGAAAAATCGAAAAAAATTGATTTTCGAAAATCAGCTTAAACATAACATGGGTCGTAAGCTCTGTTAATCAGACGTTAAAAAACAGTCTTCCTTTTAGCTGTGCGACCACTTTTGGCCAAGTTATGATGATTCACCCGTTTAAAGAGATCGTTATTTTGTTAAAAGTAGTTTTTTTGATTTTTATCTCTCTTCCTTCGATCTGGTTCTCCCAATCTGCATATCTCCTTGTTGACTTAAACCATTATTAATACCTATTATTATTAAATATTATAATGAAAGTACGGAAAGCTTTTGCGAGAAACAATGCCATTTAAGGCGCTGGCCCGCGGCCAATTTCAACGACAATTTATTAAAGTCGCCCTGCTTCCGATTCGGCTGCCCCGCCCACTGGGTCACCTCCCACCTAACACCACCCACCACCGAGCACCCACCGCCCCTTTTACTTTCGCAAAGCGCGGTGGAGAAATCTCGACGGCCACCAAGATATTGTGTTAATTTGCCGCAGTCATGAGCCTCTCAGGTTGCGAGTTGCAGCAGCAAATTTGTTGCCGTTTTAATTTTTCTGTCAGCTTGCGCTTGAGCGCCTCCCCTGACCTCTCACCCCCGTCCCTGTGGCCTACCAGCTTTGCATGCCACATGCGAGGACTTTTAATTGTTGCAGCTGCAGCGAGAAGGCAGCCACAACTTAACAAGAACGCGTCCAGTCGAGGAGTCAGTGCATAAATTAGAAATTGGCGACCTGCACGGGCGCGCCTGAAGAGTTTTCCCCCGGAAAACCCTGCTCCCTCCCTCAGTTTTCCGCTTTTCCCTCTTGGAGTGGCGCTTCGCATGTGTTGTTGCGTTTTGCCACTCGACGGGTTTTGTGTACACACAAATTACGGAGCACCGCCTCCCCCGCATTTTCCGCTTTTCCGCCCGTTTGCATGTCCCGCGTAAGGGTTAACCGAGGAGTAGGCATTGTTAACAGGACCAGGCTTAAGCGGCACATGGAAAAAAGTTATTAAGCACATTAAAGGCTACTTAACAGGGGTAGCATGTAGATAAGACGAGAGAATACCCTGCAACGACTCTAAAAGTATGCTCACATATTCATCAGCTTGGAGTTCTTTAAGTTTTATCAAGGATTATGTCTCATGGCTTTTCTTTCAGTGCAGCGCTCCACTTTATCTGCCATCTCGCGCATTCCTTCTCTTTCTCTCTCTTCTCTCCCTGGCGAACGGTTTACCTACATACACAGTTCGTTTAATTAATAAACACACTTTGATTAGCGTGTCAGCACCCGCCCCCTTCCGCCAAACTGCCCCCGCTACTTCCCTCTCCCCTTGCTGCCCGTTCCAATCAGACATGACTCGACCTGCCGCCTACGCTGCGACCTTCGACCTGACTTACTAACCCGATTCGCTATCCCCTATTATTTTGTTCCGTTTTGTTTGCCATCATCATTAGTCACTCTCTGTTTCTGTTTCTGTTCTTCTCTCCGTTCGCTGCTCTCCTCACTCCGCTCATCTGCTCTTCTGCTCCTCTGCTTTCCCAATAAGAACCCCCGTTATTTGTTTTGCTGTCAGATTAGACTCACTTGTTGATGTGCTTTCTTATTTATACATGGATATGTACATTCCAATGGGAATCACTGCTCGTCTCTCTCTCTCTCTCTCTCTCTTTTGGTTTTTTGTGCAGTTGCTTTGCTCCCACCTTCTCCTTTTGTGGTCTATCCTCATCCTTGGCCATTTTGCTTATTGCACTATTATACGTTTAACTCATGGAAATCAAAGAAAAGCCACATAAGCTGGAAAAGTTAACTGGGAAAAGTGGAAATAAATCCGTTAGTTGGGAACTATAATTTCAGTAAAAATAACGTATTGGCTGCCTTAATTGCGCACGAAGGAATTTCTAATTAGTGGCGCTTGTTTCGCTCCATAAATAAGCCTCATTTTGCACTCCTGATTTTGCACAATCCTTTACACATCCTTTCCCATCCTGGGGCCACATGTGCCAGCGAACTATTGTAATTGAAATTCCTGCTACATTTTTGGCTAGTAATTTGATTTTAATGTGGGTCAAATGCTTGCCACAGCCCTATTTTATACAAAGCAAAGGCAACAAAAAATGTAAAGGGCACACAGATGCACCGCAAACAATTTGTTCACTTGTTGCTACAAATATTTAATAAGTTCAAAAAATATACTGAGCAGAATGTTGTTGCTTTTAAAGCAGTTTTCCTGCATCTTTTCAATTCCAATAACATACAAGTTAATAAACAAATAGTAAGTAAATTTCTAGTTTTTTTCAGTGTTCCCCTGTGAACAGCCGTAACATGTGCCGAACTGGCTAATGGTCCTAAAAGCCGCTTCCGTTGATTGCAGGGTCGTTGGAGCAGAGGGGGAAGGGGAGGGGGTAACACTTTGTGCAATTTAGCTTTTGGCCAAAGTCATTAAGTTTGATGTTAAAGTCACTGCTTCACCGAATCCCTGGCTGCAGCTCCTCCTCCTCCTGTTCCTGCTCCTGTTCTCGCTGCTGCTGCTCCTGGTTCGGTTTCTTTTGCTGATGCTCGGGTCCTGGTCCTTCCTTTCGAGTCCGTGAGTCCGTGGGTCCGCCTCTCCGGTTGGCATGTCAACTGGCGCTGCTCTGCTGCAGGCAGATTTACAGTCAGTTGCTTTTTCACTCCGTCCGTCCGTTTGTCCGTCCGTCAGTTGTTCCGTGGCGCAGAGTCCGTCCGCCGTCCGCTGTCCGCCATCCACGGGCCATCCGTCCGCCTGCCGAAAGCGGATGCATTACAAAGGACATCAAGTCGGGATATTGAGTTTTGTGTGCAACAAAGAAAAGCGCATACAAAGCCGGGCGCAAAATAAATGCTTCTTTGTTGGATTGTTTCGCAGCGAACGGAGGGGGGTGGTGGGTAGTGACAGGCGGCATGAGGCAAGAGGCAGTGAGAAAAAATTGAATTACATGCGAGCCAGCAGCTTCTATGCCCCTTCATCCATTCCCATTCCCGCTGCCTTTGGCCGACTTTGAATCCGTATCCGTCCCAGCTTACCGCAGGCACAAAACTACTGTGATTGCGTGGCGCGCACTGCGAGAAAAGCCATACTACTTTGTGCAGGACAATCTGTACATCTTTAAGATGGTTAATATGTCTTAAAAGCGGCAAGGAAATGTGTTTTCAAAATCTGCTGATTATAGATTCTCAGTAGAAAGCATTAATTTCTCGCTGTGCAGGGGGCGTGGCCGCGAGCGGAGGCGGATATGATGAAGCAGCGGCAGAAAAATAAGTACAAAAGCAACGCAACGCCGGGCAAGCAAAAGGAAAATGCTTTCTCCTCGACTGCCGGTGATGCCACGCCCACCTTCCTCCTGCTTCTTCTTCCTTTTTTTGTAGCTTCATAAAAAATTTCCCAAGCGGAAATGCAATTTAATTAAAAATGTCCTGCTGCTGGCGGAGTCTCCAGCAGACTCCAGCAGTCCCTGTCCCTACTCCTTTTGGGCCCAGACCCTTGGAGCTGAAAATTCAGCCGGAGCGCCGCGTGCTCTCCGCATTTTGCGTTTGTCTGCGGAGCAACTACTTGGACACTGAGTTGTAGGCAAACATGATGAATCTCTTCCACAGATTTCCCACTGGACCCCCCTCTTTCCCCTTCCCCCTTCGCCTCTGGCCCACTTTTCACCCCGCTTTTCCGCTCTTCCACTTTTCCGCTCTCCCGCCAACAAAATCGTTTAAGATTAACAGCTAGCGATAAGCAGGCGGCCACTGAAAGTGCAGCAACATTAAACGGCAGGACTCGACCCTCGATCCTGGGATCCTGGCATCCTGGACTACCGCCCCCTCACCCCCCTCTGGCTTTGGCTAAGTGAATTACCATACTCAATTAACGTTATGCTTATTACGCCCTAGCTTCTAATCCAATTCGGCTCTGAATGCAATGGAAATACATAGCTGGGGAAAGCCAGGCGGGGAACCCTGTGAAGGCTGAAAGACGGCATTCAGCGAATGGGAAAGCTCAGCCGGGGGCATTTTCCGAATGCCAAACAAAATTAGCCCACCATTTATGGCGACGGCACAATGCACGAATGAATGGCCAGTCGCCGGCGACTCGAACCTCAGCTAATCTCTGAAAATTCCACATTGAATGGGCCCAAATCACGCCTGGCTGCCACTAGAAATGGATGCCTTTCTTCTTTAGCTGCTCTAGAAATAGATCAAAACTTTCTCTATATTATTTATTTGTATGCTTAATTTGTAAAGTAAGCTACAGTGGCTTTCAGCTGAAACTAAATGTATTTATATATATATTTATACTAGCAGTATTCTTTCTCAATCAACCGAAAACCACTTGATGGCTGTTTGTTGTGATTAGCTGATATAAAGAATTATAAAGAATCTTGCCGTGGAACTGACTTATTTCTAGTTTGGTAAATTCGATTAATACAAAAACTAGTCCCTACTGTTGCAATTTTCCAACTATCCACCTGTGGCATCCATGTAAATGTGCATGTTTACAATGCAGTTTAACACGCTGCTGATTGGCAACTCAGCTTGGATACATTTTTTAGTTGCACCAGCTGCTGCTGCCGAGGAATCCACAACAACGAGGGTGGAACCACAAAGTGACATTGGCCGTGCCACGCCCACTGCGGCTGCCAGCGACTGCGCCCCAAATCGAGGCATCTCCGCAGAATGAGAACTTATGTTTTTCGAGGCAGGACGGCTCGGCGGCTGTTTGTCGTCAATTAAATTATGCCATTACTTTGGGGTCAAGTGTGGTCACTTGCCGTCTGCCACGCCCACTTGAAGTTTATTTGTTTGCACATTTTCGTTGATTGTTAATCGAATTAGGACGTCCGGACCGGTGGACGAACGGCAGGACCTGCAGAAGGACACTTCGTTCGATCTCAGCAGCGAGTCCTGCGGGCTTTAATTAAATTTAGTCTTTCACTAGGCAGCTGTTTGCTCTGCACAAGGAAAAATAATACAAAGTACCTCAAAAACCACCCCAAATACAAGTGAGTTGCTTAAGTTAAAGGGAGCTTAAATTGACCAATAGCTTCATACACTTGTTATTATTATTTACACAATTTCTCGGTGTGGTGCGAGCATTTTCTCGCTGTGCAGCATTTCGCACATCTGTGCGGCCGCGACGGCATATGGAGCTCATTATGCAGCTGGATCGTGTAAATGAGCCAGCCATGAGCCCCACTGGCCACGCCCACGTACGGCATCCGCCGCCCTCTGCCCCCGCTGCAGCTGCAACTGCCGCAAGCGCACTTTCGTTAATTACGCAACAACAACAGCAAAAGCGGAGAAGAAGAGCAGCGGCAAGAGGCAACTTACAAATCCTCCGCGCCGTGCTACATCAACGGATGCGTTGCACCACTTTATTGAACTTAATTGCATGCAATAAACCCGGCGCAGAGGATTCGAAGTATCCGGCGGGATCTAGAGATGGCAACGTGAGGCAGAAACGCGGAGATGGAAGAGCAAGGAGCGGCTGAAGAATTCGCGTCCATTGAAGGTGAGCACCCAGGCAGGGTTGACCACAACTGGAATGCCAGGGCCCAAGTGGAAATACAAATGTATCTGCAAATGTATCTGCACTTTTGAGTTGCATTCTTGAGGTGAAACTCACGTTCGCTTCCCTGCGCGGCGCTGTACATTCAATTACCTGGATATTTTGGGCTGGATTTCGCTTGCATTCATAGGTTTTTCATCCGCGCTGCTGCAAATTGAATTGCCACCCCGCCTCGTCCATTAATAGATACGTATAAATTTATACGTACATATGGAGTTGCAATTGTGAATTAAGTGGGCGGCATGGCGAGGGGGGAGGTGGGAGGCTATCATTCATCCGCCATTCATGGATGATCTCCGTTTCGGGCAGTGCAAAAGTATCGGGATGGAGGCACTCATTTGTTGCGCTGCTTTGTGCTCGACTTTTGTGCGTTGGCAGTGCGACGATTCCGTATCCGTGCCCGTTTCCGTTTCCGGCCTTTGTCCGGACCTCATTGTTGTCCGTCCGGAAGAGCGAGCGGACAGCACGTGGCCGTCTGAAGCGGCTTTTTGTCGTCACGGGCCATATTTTATTATGGCATTTATGAAATATATTTGAATTATCGCATTAAATGCACTTTGATTCGCAGTCGTGCTGCATTATTGAAACTTTTGTGTAAAATTTAATCAACTTGGGACTTGCGCTCGCTGCCATTCGCGCCTGCAGCTAGTAACTAAATTATGGACTATTTTTGTTGCATTATTAAATGCAATTTTCGACTGCAAATGCAATTTGCAATATTCTCGCTCATTTTTTGCTTTCCTCTCTTTTCGATCTCTCCCCAGCCTTTGTTTTTGTTTTAATTGCATTAAAAATGCGCCATCGCCGCGGCACAAAATAAACAGCAACAATCACGATAACGATAACGCCAGCGAAATCAAATCAACTCGCACTGTTGAGGGCGGTAAATCATTTAACAGGAACGGCGGAGCATTTTCCAGAACTCTTGTATTCACGATTAAAGAATTCAAATACGTGATTTGAATTAAGCAACTTTCGAATCGCTTATTTAAATGAAATAAACATTTAAATGGTCTGCAAAACCTCAAATGAGTTGCGATCTTTGCTGCAATGTAGAGTATTTTACAAAAGTCCTTGTACCCGAACGGTGGAAAGTATCCTGGCATTATTATTGTCTCTGGCCGTGACAGAATTAATTGCCATTCGATGCGCCGGACAATCGATGGGAAGACAAATGCAGCCAAGGGAGCAGAGCCCATCAATTTATATGAAAATTGCGTCAGCACACATGGCTCAGAAATCAGGAGTTGCACGAGGATGAGGATGAGGACGAGAATGAGGATGAGGACGCAGCTGAGGAGCAGGGCCAAATATCAAAGGGAAACAAGGCCAACAACACGAGGTGGGGCCCTTTATGGATATACGGCGAGCTGCAATGTAATTTCCGTAATACGGAGGATGAGATTGAATGAGATGCAAGCGGCAGCGCATGAATTTAATTACCAGGCGCAAGGAGCCAGCGAACTGCCGTCGTACCGCTCTCCCCCCTTCAACTATCCCCCCCCTCCATGTGGCTGGGCGTCGTGTTCGTGTTGTTGTCACTCCGGGCTGCAATGTTAATCAACTTCATTACCACAAATTGCTATTAGCATATGTTAGTGCAGTAAAAGAATACTGTGCGATTGTCACGCTGGACGTTAAAAACGCATTTAACACGGCAAAATGGCCTTTAATCCTCGATGCTATGTACACGATGGGTATCCCGGAGTACCTCAGGATCGCCGTAGGCAGCTATTTCAGGAATCGTATCCTCTGGTATGATACGGAAATTGGACCGAAAAGTTACCGAGTCTCGGCTGGTGTTCCACAAGGATCTGTACTTGGACCGATCCTGTGGAACATCATGTACGATGGTATACTGGCAATCAGGAAGCCGCCAGGAGCTGAGCTGCACTGTTTCGCAGATGACGTGGCTATAACTGCAGTCGCCAAAACGATCACGGAAACTCAGGAGAAGTGCAACGCAACAATCAGAGCGGCTATCGACTGGTTTGAGAAAGCTGGACTAGCAATAGCGGCACATAAAACTGAAGCTGTCTTACTAAGCAGCAGGAAAAAGGTGGAGAGCATGCAAGTCTCAGTCAGCGGTACCCAGGTGTCTTCAGCTGAGTCCTTGAAGTACCTCGGAGTCCTCATAGACCACAGGCTATCTTTTAAGGATCATGCTAAATACGCTAGCAGGAAGGCAGCCATCACATCGGCAGCCTTATCCCGACTTATGCCCAACGTGGGAGGCCCCCGAGACCCAGCCAGGAGGCTATTGGTAACCGTAGCAAAGGCAACGCTTCTATACGCTGCGCCAATTTGGAGTGACGCCACAAAGAAAGGCTCATACCTAAATGGAGCGCGGATGGTGTTAAGGTCGATGGCCCTTAGGCTAATAAGAGGCTTTAGAACGATATCCCAGGATGCGGCATTAGTTCTGGCAGGCATGCCACCAGCCGATCTGGAGATCAAGGCTCTTGTTCTCATCAGCAATGGTGCTACACGGGACGAGGCTTACGAACGGGTGGTTGGAGAGTGGCAGACGAGATGGCAAATGTCGCAACGGGGAAGGTGGACCTACCAACTCATCCCGGAGATAGACGCATGGACGCAGTGCAGCCACAAAACCCTGGACTACCACATGTCCCAATTCCTCACGGACCATGGCTGCTTCCGGGCCTACCTACATCGTTTCCGCCATGTAGACTCAGCCCAATGCCTATACTGCAATGATGCGGTGGAAACCGCGGAACATGTGCTAATGCACTGTTCTAGGTTTTCGGCGGAGAGGGAACAGTTGAAAGCGTTGACTGGAGACCCGCTGAGTCCAAATGGATTGATCTCGGCGATGACGGCGAATGCAAATAATTGGGAGCTGGGACACCGCACCATTATAAATATGATGAAACGAGTCCGTGCCGACGAGACGGCCAACAGAGCTGGCAATTAAAACACAGAAGGTGTGTTCCTGTGAGGTGGCGGGATAAGAATACTACCTCAGCGTCACCGGCTTGTCGTAAAAGGCGACTAAAGGGTGAAAAGGAGGAGCGCTACATGGCCAATACATCAGGAAGGGAGAGCGACCTGGCCTCACATCCTGCTCATCGAAGTCTTACCTTGACTGGCAGTTCCGGTGAGCGCTTATAGGACTGAGGAGCATACGGAGGTTTTTGTTTTAGTACGTAGGCATAATCCCACCAGGGGTTATGAATCGTGCATGCCACCTACTGATGGTAGGTGGTATCTTTAGAAGATTTTAATTTTCCTACCGTAAAGCGATACAAAAAAAAAAAAAAAAATATGTTAGTGCGCCTTCGCAGGAGCGAGCAGGATGCGCAGTGCAAACACTGCCACATTCGACGGCCATGTGTTCAAAAGTCGAGTGGCAGCACGGAAGTCGGGCTGCTCCACTTTGGCAGATGGAGTGGTGTTAAGCCATTGATGCTGTGATTGGCTCAGACTGAGGTTCAAGTTGGAGTTTGCAATCAGCAGCGCGTTTCTCTCAGTGGAGGAAGTGGGAACCATGCACTTGTCTCGGCTGTCAAGGCGGCCGCCCAGCAAACAACATCAAATGATGCAATTATTGCGACGGGAAAGGACATTAAGCAGGATGACGTGGTAGTGGTGGTGGTGGCTCTCCACCCAATTGGCCCCAATTTTCGCCATCCTCGGACGCACAAAATCGAAGTCGAGCGCCGCTAATATAATTAAAAAGCCATTAAGCGCCAAACAGACAACCTTGAGATCCTGAGACGACGGACAGCAGCAGTTGACGTTGACTTAATACCCCGAGCCGAAGGAATCAATCTTGGCGACTTGCAGCTTGAAATAATCGAATAAGAATTAAAGTCCCCCCCTTCTCATGTCACTGGTAAAATGTGTGGGGTGCATCCCTTTAAATTAAGCTCTTTCGTGGTGTTGCAAATGCTTTTCACTTCCTTTTTTTCCCGCCCGAAATGACGGCAATAAGGATGCGACTTTGGTGGGGGGCAAGCTTCAGACATCGCCTGCCATCGCCATAAATTATAAGTCATTGGCTGGACTCGTCTGGAAGTGGGGATAAGGATAAGGATAAGCATAAGGATATGGAGAAGGAGAAGGATAAATGCGGGCGTTGCGGATGTGGACGAGCATTAATATCCCCAACATGACTATGACTTTGAGTGAATGCCTCAAATTAAAAAGAAATTTAGCATTTACCGCAGTCGGGACTCGGATTAAAGGCAGCGCAGCCCTGGCGTATACGTAATGTATCAAAAGTTGAGCGCGTGTGTTGAAGGTCCCTTTCGTCCTTTGGTCCTTGGTGGGGCAGCAACAAAATGATTACAGCCAACTAATGACGCTGTCTAAAATGATTTATCTCGTTATGGCCAGCAGAGGGCTAGTGCGAGAGTGCGAGTGGGTGTGGTTTTGGCCCTGTTTCGGGGTTCTGCTTCAGTGGGCGGCCTCTCGCCGAAAGTCACATAAAAAAGCGACCATAACTCAAACGTGTTTATGATGTACACAGCCGACTTGGTGCGTACGTAAGCTGCGCAGGAGCTGCGACACAAATCCCGACAAGAACACGGAGCAGCCTGGCCAATCCGAGCTGGAGGCCAACTATAAATGGAGTACCAACTTCTCAACTGCCTTACTGTTTAATGCGAAGTGCGGCGAACTGCTGGCCAGGCAGAGCGTATTAACATGCTGGCCAAACAGCAGCAATGCTTGCCATATACAAATCCGAGTTCCCTAACTCCCAGGGGTATGTCCTGATTGGTAACCGCTTGGTTACGCACTTGCAGAAATAAAACAAAGGAGTATGGTTTTTATTGGAAAATGCAAAGAACTTGCTCTAGAACTTAAGAGCCATTGAAAGGGGCTACCAAATGATTTCCTTTCATTAATAGATTCTGCATCTAGGGCATCTCTTTGTGGCCGAAATTCCAGGCAGTTCTTTAAGTTCCCCCTGCGAGCGGCTATTTGTACACATAAGCGAAGGCATCCTGCATAGAAGCCATTTGAATGTGTGGATCTACAGACGGAGACTGGCTCTGAGACTGGAGACTGGAGCTCTGGCAGTGGCAGTAGCATCTGCTACTAATGGATAGTAGCATAGTAGCAGAAAACAAATGGACAACGCACAGATTCGCACACAACCAGATACACACCCACACACACACACACACACCCACACTCTGCGATGGACGTCAACAGCTCGAGCAAACATCTTTGTAGATTTTATTTCTAAATCTCATTACCAAATGGTGTCCCTTTGGGGGGATGGGTGACGGGTGACGGAGGAGGGGTTCTACGTGCGTGGGTGCCAGTGTGTGTGTGAGTGTGTGTGTGAAGGACTTACTTACCCACACACGGACGCAGGACCATGGATGCAATAAACTGTAAGTGTGTTACGGCTTTCCGCCCTGCGAATTGTTCTTGGACTTGGGACAACTTTCTGAACTAAATCTCGTTTTCGTTGCTTTCTGTGTGTGAGCACCCGGCACAGCCATCAATTCGAGCAGATATCAGCTGTTGCAAATGTTTTTATAATCGCAACAAAAGCGAGACGATATAAATTGTTTCAAAGTGCCCCACGAGTGCCTCGCCAAATGAATGGAAATGAAGGAATTCCGAGTTTCCCACTCGATCGATCTAACAGTTTTGGCTTTTCTCAAGCCAATGCTGGGATAAAGCATTTCCAAAGTTTAGAGCACTGTTTTCCTCATTATGTTCTAAAGTTTAGAGCACGGTTTCCCTCAATATGTTCTAAAGTTTAGAGCACTGTTTTCCCCAATATGTGCTCACTTTCCTAGCTCTACAGTACTCTTGCGTTGCTTTTCAATTAAAAAATTAGCACTTTAATTAACATTAATTCCAAACTCCCTCTCCGGAAAACAAGAAAGAAGGAAACACAACGTCTAGAAGTACTACAAGTATAGTAGCAAGCACAAGAACAGAAACCGAAAAATTGTTTCAAAAACACACGACAAAAACTTAATCGCTCGTGTAATGACTACATTCGACTTTTGTAATTAGCAGCCCGTCGCTGGGCAGGCGCTTTTCTCCATTTTCCTGCATCCCCCATTTTCCATGTTGCCCCGTTTGCCAGAGAATAAATATTAATTTGCCAGGGCCCCCAATTTCGCCCATCTGCCCCTTCTGCCCAGCCAATGCAGCACGAAATTTATGTGCAACGTACAACAAATTTCCACTTACTGCCGCACTGAGCGAAAATATAACCCTAACTACATATATTTGTTAATTTCGAAGGAAAGTAACTTTGCTTTATGTACTGATAAAATGTAATTTCGATCTAATCCTGTTCAAAGATATAGTTTCAATCAGGATAATTACCTTCTGCAGTACCATTTTTCTCAGTGCAGATCCCGAGGGACGAGGCGGAACGGAACGGAATGGAACGAAATGGAATGGAATGTGTCGTGGCACCGGAAGCGGGTCTAACTGTACTTCGCAGTGGGTTGTTTGTCCGGCGCTGCTGCTCCGTGACAAGAGTCCGCGCGAATGCAATAAATTGTGTATTTAATTTTCAATTCGTTTTGCCTTCATTTGGATTGCTGGAGTGTTGGGGAGCTGGAGGGTTGGGGTGTTGGAGTCCTCCAGCCGTTCTGGCCGGACGCCAGTTCTCGCGGAGCGTGGCTGTAACTTCCGGACGGAGGAGTCCGCAGCCCCGGAGTCCGGGTGCCATCGTTTTTAATGGTGCACGTCCAATTTGATTACGACTGTCATCGGTTTGGGGCGAGTGGAGCCATGGCCAGAAATTGGGCAAAAAGGGAAAAACAGCAAGGAAACCACCGGCTAATGAAGTAATTTCAATTAGAGGCCGGCGATTTGGGGTGTCAATCCCCGCAAAAACACAAACCACTTAAAGAGTGACCGGGAACCACTGCGAAATCAATTAACTATATTGTTTGAAGTGGTTGCACTAACTAATATTAAATGTGCCTGCAAGTTCGAGTCTTCTTTCTATTTGGTAGCCCAGTTCGCCAGGTTGTCCCATTATCCTTGTGCGTCTGGAGGGGATTCCCCCTTCTTGGCAGCTTTCCCACCGCCTCTGACCACGCCCACTGCAGGTTCCTAATTGCGTTAATACGTCCGCAGAACTGGAGCTTCGTTTGGTTTATGAGAAGGTGTCGCCAGCTCATTTCTCCACACCCCATCGATTCCAGATAGCAGATAGCAGATCCAGATGCAGGCAGGTCTCCTCTCTCGTTAGCAGCAGTTGAATGCATTTATCAGCACCTATCTTACTGACTTCCAGAGAAAGCCAAAAAAGCCAAAAAAGCCACCGGAAGCCAAAAGTGAAAATGTGCTTTTATCACGCAAACAGCAGCCATTCCGCAGCAGCAACAGTTTGCGAGTTTGTGTTTGTGTGGCAAAAGTATATTTGCCAGCTTGGAAATTGGACGACGAGTAACTCGGAGGAGGCAAATCTGTCCACGGGGGCAGAGGCGGCAAACGCAGTCAACTTCATTAAAGACGGATGAGCAACACAAGTCCAAGGATCGACTGCAGAAATGAGCAAAGAGTCCTGAAAACCGAGCACTGAGCACTGAGACACTGAGCAGAGAAACGGAGAAACGGAGAACAAGGAAAAGCCAGCGGTGGGCGAAAAGTTTACATGAAGGACTTAAGGAGCTTAGCGAGTCAAAGACGAGCACCGAAGTCTGCGCACCAAGAAAACTCGGAAAAATCACTCAGCAATTGGCAATGCTTTCAATTAAAATCGTTGTAGTTTGCTTACACTAAACCAATATCAAAGTAACATTGTTTAGATTTGTTTAATACTTCACATAACAAGTTAATGTAAGGTGAAGTTATACTTTTCAATAAATTGCACACTCTATAAACTTTACAATTTTCCCGCAGTGTCGCGTGCCAAAGCTCTAGTTCTCCCATTCTCCAGCTACTTTTCTCCGGCTTTCTCCGACAGCAATCGAGGTAAAAGTTTTGTCGCTGGCTTAAAAACGTTTTCTCCAAAAGTACTTGGGAACATATTTGCTATCAGTTGGCGTCCAGTTGCTGCCCCAGTATTCCCCCCCAGTTTTTTTTCCGCGGCTCCTCTGTTTGTCTCCCCCTCTTTTCGGTTGTCTGTGTGTCTGTCTGTTTGTTTGTTTGTTTGTTGCCACTTTCGGCAAGTTTTTCCAGCAATTTTTCAGCCACGTCGTGTCTGGCTATAATTTTGTGCTGCCTGCGTCTACGCACAGTGGGCAAAAAGCTGGCTTTTCGAGTGGAAAGTATCTTCTATTTCCAGTTCTTTAAGTTTCCAGTTTGTTGTTCTGCCTCCTTTGTGAGAATGATAGATAGACTTAGATAGAGAATCTTAAAGATCATCCCAGCAGAGGAACGGCAGCCACTGTGCGGCGGCTTCAACATCGTCGTGCGGTTGGCAGCGCTGCCAAGTGTTGCATCCGTTTCCTGTTGATAGTCAGTGGCGTGTAAATAGAATGTTCTCGTACTTGAATTTATTTGCCCCACATCTGCACCCTCCCCCTGTCCCTCCCCCTGCGCGCCGTGGCACCCACCACTCGATCTCTCTGTTTAACAAAGTCAAACAATTTCATGCAATTAAAACCGTTTTTCATTAAAAATGCAAATTTCAAATGCAAAACGAACTCGAGTCACGTCAAGCATCAACATTCGCCCCCCTCCCCCTAAAACCATCCCTTCCCCAAGTGCTTCCACTCATGCAAGCTGGCGGGGGGTGGGGGTTGGATCCTGGGCGCAGGTACTTAACTTGATGTCACCAAACAAAAGCACTTTGTTTCAACATGTGCCCGACACTCCGGCAACTCGGGGGTTAGAGGTTGCAATGCAGCGTGCTTAAAAGCCGCTTGTCTTGTAAACAATCATAAAAAATAATAATAAAATGCCATAAAGTCGGAAAAGTCGAGAGGGCCGAGAAAGTCGGGAAAGTCGGGAAAGTGGGCGTGCGTGTGTCTCTGGACGTGTGACGATTTAATTTAAACACTTCGCGACTCATAAGCATGGAAATGTAAGCGAGTGTGAGCCGTATGCATCATAAAGTGAAATACAGCTTACATCTTTCTTATTCATTAAATGCTCTTGGTCGAAAGTAATTCTCCGAGTGTAGTTGCTGAATCCTTGGATCATTGTCTCCCTGCTCTTTGGCTAAATTTCGAGCAAAAGGGAAGTTGCATTGTTTTCGCCGAGTGCTTTGAATTTCTATACACCCCACTCACATGTCTGCTGCAGACGACGCTGTCATGCTTTTGGATTCTGATTCGGATTCTTGCATTGTTGTTCGCTAATGTCCTGCCCCAACCCCACCCCCGCATGAGGCACCACCCCCCCGGGCCTCGTCACGTAGGTCATTGTTACATTTGACAATTTTAAGCGGATTTCGGGAGAGAAAGGGCTTCGATGGGAGGGAGATGTCTGGCCAACGGACAAAGGCAGCTGCAGGTCCTTATCCACACAAAAGAAGGACGAGAATTCGGTTTTTTATATGGCGAGTATGAATGAGTGCTTGCTTATAAGGCAATTATTTGTTAAGTCTACAGTTTCGCATTTATTCGTATTTGTTTCCCAACACCCTTATCTCCGAGGGGATGGAAATCTCCGGCATATCCATTGACTTCTTCCCTTTCATTGCACCAGCAACACCTCGCTCAGCCAGTAAGTCCATTTTCCCTGTAGTTTTTCTCCTATTCGAGTATTTCGTCCTTAAGCATCTTAGCTCGTTTGTAAAGTGGCTTGTGAACTGTGCACTGGACGCAATCTGCCCCTTCCCAGTGCTTAAGCTTCACTTGCCATTAAGCCAAAGTTTCTGGCCAGGTAAGCTCGGAGTTTTGGCCATTGTAGGCGCCTGTTATGAGCGAGGGGGAAAGTTCAGCTGGTAGCCCACGCTTCATTGGAAAGCGTTTAGAAAGTTTCGCAAAGTTCAATGCGGCAACTTTAATAAACGCCTGGCCGAGGAGGATGCGTTGTGAATTTAATTTTCAACTTGTCTGACATTCCGTAATTGAAAGCACAGACATTGACACTTGACACAAACACCCGGAGCAGTCGGTCGGCAGTCGATGGGTTGAAAGGACTGGGTTTTTGGTCTGCAGCGACGACGATGGCGCTGCCGCTGCGTATGGCGCATTACTAATACGCAGTGTGTGACAACCACAAGAGACAATTTGGCAGCTGCCAAAGGGTTGGCGGCAGAAACACAGGCTGCCACACACAGACACACGAGCTGGGGGGTGTGGCAGGGGCAGCCGAACGTAGGCGGCAACCGGAAAGGGTGCTGCCGTTGCAGTTAAACATTCTGCACCGTCAGACACACACGCACCATGGGTTCAAAGGTCAATTTGCGAGCCACGAATGTGTACTAGCTCGTGAAAATATCCTTTTTCCATCCGCCAGCATGGAATTATTTGCAACTATGCTTTTATTTTGAAAAACATGGCATTTGCTCGTACCAAAATGGATTATCGATGCTTTTAAGCAATTTTTGCCATTTGACTCCACAGTGCGAAAGTTGCGCACACCAGCAAACGAGATGAGGGCGTGACAGGATCGGGTTTCCATATCTGCTCTCCGGGGATATAACCTACTCGCACCAGCACTGATGCTGCTGGTCAGCACTGAGCCAAGGAACTTCCACCAAAAAGGTGGCTTTCATGTATAATGGCCATGTGGATTCTCTAGAATATAAACCTATAAATACCAAGTTAATATTCCTCATTAAAATTATGAGGTCCTTTAAGTCACGTGTGTGATTCACCACAAATTAGTTGCACTTTAATGTGGAAAGCCAAGCGGCAATGCCAAGTGAGATCCCACTCACGAGGCCATCTCCAGAGCCAGATCCACAGGCATCCACAGGCATTGTGGCTGTCTCGAAAAACCAGAAATCGTGAGCGCAGTCGGGAGGATTTGGCTGTGGGTGTGGTGTGGGTGGCCATTGGGCGCAGTGGGTGGTTGGGTGGGGAAAATGGGGGGGTGGCCTTGCTTTCCTGGGCCGTCCACTCGTTCGCCCGATGCTCGAGTGGCCGCAGGGCAATTGGATATAATTTCTAATTACACGCTTGGACGGACTTTTTACTGTCAGCTTAGTTTACTGATGTCTCTATACTTTGCTCCTTGTGCCTTCCACACACACACACACAAGGACGTGTCTCTGTGTGTGGGTATGTGTGCTGTGTAATTTGGTGAATGTACAAGTGTAATTTGGCATTTTGATTTTTAATTGTTTGCCCATACAGCTGGCAGGCATGGAAAAATAATTCCACAGCAAGTTTTGGGTTCTTTAATTAAGACAGGACATTTGTAGCCGAGCTGGCTGCAGTGGCTGCGCATGGTAATTGTGCAGCAATTACAAAACCCACACATGAAATTTGCATATTATAATTCCGCCTGTAGTTGCAGTCCTAGTTGTAGTTGCAGTTGTAGTTCCAGTCGTAGTTGTAGTTGCAGCTCCAGTCGGAATGCGGATGTGCACATAGTGACAGACGACCCTCATCTTGTCCCGCTTCTTGGCCATAAATTGCTGCTGCAATTGCAATTGCAATTGTCGTAGCTTCTCTGCCTGCTGCCTTCTGCTATTCAGCTCTTCTGCTTTTCTGCTGGCGATGTCAACACTTGAACACGCGCGCGTAAAAGCCGCACAGCGAAAAAAGGACGACGAAGGACGAAAGGAGCCCGGAATTATGCAACAGATTCCGAAATTTTTGGCTCAGGAGCAGGGGAGTTTATTTTTGCGCAATTACAAAAAGCGCCGGCAGAGTAAAAAACTGACATCACCAGCTTCAGCTGTCAACTGTCGCAGACATTTTTCAGTCCTGCGAGTGGCGTCCTTTTTGTCCTGCAGTCGTCCTGTAGCTGCAGCTGTATCTGTAGCTGTAGCTGTAAATGTATCTGTGTATCTCAGATGTTGCTGTTTCACGCCATTATATTGCAATATGATTATTATGCGAGCGCCAGAGTGTTGACGCCGTCACGTTTTTGCAGCATGTCAAGTGCAACTTTTGGTGGCACGAGATTGGGGGCATGGAAAAGTGTTGCGTACTTCGCTAATTAGCCCATTTCCCTTTGCAACGGACTGCAATTGTTTCGCACCTCAGAAATAGCAGTGATAATGGGAATTGTTTGAGGCTCTTTGGGGATTGCCGCAGGTGCTGTGTAGATCATGTTGCACAGTTGCCAAATGTAAAGCGCATGAAACAAAGCTTTCCCGCACTGCTATACCATTAAATAACCATTGTGTAGTTTCCAAAACATTATTAAAAGCGAAGTACTGATGCTCATACTCCTACATACTGATCACTGCATGTGGGGAACTACTGAATCTCTGGCCTTGGGCGCCACCAGCACTGTGCGCTCCCCGAAATAGTTCAACTTTTGAAGTTGACCGAAGTGGTCAGGCGGGGGCATTTGCTCGTAACTCCCCCCGAACTTCATCCCTGACCCACTCCAGTGACCATGGACCCTCATCAAAAACGATTTAGCAGGCAAGAGGAGAAGCAAGAGCGGCTAGCAAAGTTTTTCCTACTTTTCCTACTTTTGGCAAATGTGCAAATAACAAATGATTTCGGAGCTGCCATCACCCACTTGTAAATAAAAGTGCTGCTGCTCCCCCCGCCCGCATATTTGTCTGCTGTGTTTGCCTTTGTTTTTTGCGCCTGTCATGGCCGTTTGTGTGCGAGCATTTGCCCTCTGGCCAAATCAAACGTAAGCCACAATTAAAACATAAAAATGCCAAAAGCGAGAGGGGAGAGGGGAGCGGGGAGTGAGTTGTGCTTTACACACATCAAACAGTGTGTAAGCTTTTTTGCCGCCTGTCGTCTTCAGTTCACTCAGCTCTGGGCCATAATTAGCTCGAATTAGCCGCGTCTCCTGCTGCACTTGGCAGGTGGGGTCCTTCGTCCTTCGTCCTTCGCCCTCGTCCTTTGCCATGCTTATACTCATTCTCATTGTCCGACAGAGCATTAGTTGCCCTGCTGTAGCAGAACTATAGAAAAGGCATTCAGGAACGGTCACCGAATCCATCTTCCAGCTCAAGCTCAACCATTCCTCTCGATGCCCACTACCCACTCAGACGTAACCCAAGCGAGGATGCTGGGATCTGGTTCGGTCGCTGCCCTGAGTGGCCAGTGGAGCCATCGACGCTGACGATGTCTTGTCATAAATCCGAGCACTCGCCACCGAGGCTGTCAGTAATTAGCGCACTGAACGCCATTCTCGCCACCCCCTCCCCCTCCGCAGTGGCTGGCCCACAAAGCTAACGAGTCACTTTGTAAGGAGCCCAGATGATAGGTGCTGACTGGAAGGCAGCTGGACAGGAGGAGGAGGAGGAGGAGGGAGCAACTGGAGCAGTCGGAGGCGTCTGCAATTAGTGAGCAGCTCTCAGGAACGAGCGCATTTAGTGGCGTCTCCCCCTGCAACAAAGTGGCTCCGGCAACATGACACTCTTTCGGAGGAGGATGCCTCCTCCTTCGTCCTTCGTTCTCCCCACAGGAGTGACGGGTTGACGGTTTGACGGTGGGTGACGGACAAAGTGACTCTCGACTGTCTGATACATTCATTTACTCGCTCTTGGGCACGTTCTGCGCCTGCCAGCGGGCAACAAGCCGCCACTCGACTTGCCAACCCAAAACCAATTGCTGGGGCCCACCACTGAAGAGCCACCACTCGCTCTTCCTCTCCCGGATGTCAAAAGTCATCACCTTTATCGGTCGCCAACATCCCGACGAGGCCAACATCCCAGGAATCCGGCAATCCGGACGGCTTGCCAAGCCGGCTATTTAGACGTGGCATTAGCTGTGGCAATATTATGACTGCAGCAAGGACCAACAGCAGGAGGAGGAGGAGCAGCAGGAGCACTCGGGTATATTGTAATTCATAATCCTGCGATTTGCTTGCCAGAAGACACAGCGCCTTACTTCCCGTTGTGGTTGCCCACGGCTTAAGTGGCGCCTCTGCCGTCTCCATCTCCATCTTCAGCTCCATCTCCGTCTCCGTCTCCAGCTCCGTCTGCGTCTTCGACTTGGGTCGAAAATTCTGACATTGATTGTGTTTGTGCTGGGGCTCATTTGAGGCGAGGAGTGCCAGAGTAGAGGAGGTGGGGATCTAAGCCGTTGAGCACTGAAAATATTTCCCCGGGCGGCTTAGATGTCCTGGCAAGTGGAGCTTGGGTTGGCTGCAGTGGCCAAAGCGGTTGTAAGTGCGCAAGGAATGTGCCACTGAGCAGGCTTTGGGGTTATGAGATGGGCAGCAGTCCAGTGGAATTAATGGGTTTCCTCATCCAATTCCCAGTCAAATGCTTACTGCAATCATTTCACTTCAATTTGTTGTTTTTATTATATGCTCCTTGCCATATCTTTATACAATCCATACATTTCTTGATCGGTATCTTTATTCGCTTAACTAAAATGTACATGTACACAACGGACAAAACAATCTGGAGAAGCCAAGTCATATCGTATGTATATATATAGTCAATAATATGACCCACACCTCACCTCACTGGGTGTGGGTGTGGGTGTCTCATATGTACAGTATTTTACACGGATATTTAAGCACGTTACATTACGAGTAGTTACCCAATCATCGTTCCCACGGATCCACCTTGCTCCTATAGCTGTACAGTAACTCGTTCCCTTAACAGTTAGATATTTTAATTATTGTTCTCTCTGTCGCTCTGATTCTCCGCTGATTCCATCTGTATCTGTATCTGTAGCTCAATCTTTCCGCTCCGTTTCGGTATCTCTGCATCTTGGTATCTCTATCTATTTTGTGACAGTTTTGGTCGCTGCTTGGATATTTACACGGCTGCCAGCTGCTAATGATATACATATGTATCGAAGTCCTTTGTATAAATTCTGTAGAGTTATCTAACGCTTCTCCCTTCCCTATCTCTCTCCTCACCACACCCATTCCTATATAAAAATATCTCTGCTCTTTGGCCTATAAACTTATTCGTTAGCTGGAGCTGGCTGGCTACGGTGACCACCGCAGTGGCTAGACATTCGTGACACCCAGCTTGGCCAGGTTGCCCAGCGTGATGGCATCGCCGGGCTGAAGTCGCAGGGCCGCCTTGTAGCTAGCTGCCGCGTGGTTCGTGCGTCCCAGCAGATGCAGTATGGCGCCCAGATTGGTGTGGGCATGGGCATCGTCCGGTCGCAGGGCCACCGCCTGAAAGGAAGACGCACTTCGCTTAGGAAACAGTTCACTTGGAGGAGGCTATCTCGCTCGGTGGACTCACCTTTCTGTACCACATCTCCGCCTCCGCTTTCCTGTCCAGCAGCCGCATCGCCGTGGCAGCGGCCACCACCAGCGCATAATCGTTGGGCGCCAACTCCGCGGCTCGGCGATGGTAGATGGCGGACTCATGATGTCGCGCCTGCAGCGAGAGGAATTCGGCTGAGGAAGAAATAGCCAATATTAACGATGTTGTATGCAACTTGCGAGTGGCAAGTATTCAAGAGGATATGTAGATGGGCTACTCACCATAATGGTGATACACACTGGCCTGTTCGGGCGCCAGTTTCAGAGCTCGCTTGAACCACATCTCCGCCTCCGAGGCGCGGCTGCTCTGCAAGGAAAAGATAAAAAGGAAATAAACAAATTAGAAATACTCTCCACTGCGCCACTGTTAAGTGAATCACCTACATTTCTGGCCAGCGTGATGCCATAGGAGAGATGGGCGGCCACCTGGTTGGGCTGCAGCTCCAGGGCGGCGCGGTGGTGTCGCTCCGCCTCGTCCCACTGCTGCAGGCGGCCGAGGACATCGCCCATTCGCTGGTAGAGCACCTCCCGCTGCTGCGGCAGTCCCGGCAGCGAGGACAGTGCCTCCCGGTAGATGGCCAGCGCACGTTGCAGCTTGCCCTGCTCCACGTAGAGCGCGCCCAGCTGCAGGTAGGCCGAGCTGCGCGCCTGGTCATGAGCGGTGCGATCTCGCACAGAAGCGCCATCCAGGTTGGAGCCCGCCTGCAGAACTTCGATGGCCTGCTGCCGCTTGCCCAGCGCTATGAATGATATGCCCAGGTTGAGGTACGCCACTGCAATGGGGGAGGGGGAGCAGTATGTGAGTATGTGAGTATGTGGCGCCACTGGACAAGGACTAGCTGGTTGACTCACCCGCCAGATTTGGTCGAAACTTGATGGCGCGCTGAAAGCACTCGACGGCTGCGGTATACACCTGCTGATTCTGGTGCAGGATGCCCCTGAAGCGAGAGTGAAAGTGAAAGTGTTGACATTAATAGAGTGAACTTCTCCAGCTCTCGTGATCTAATTAGAGCGCCCAAATTGGAGGGAGCGGCCTCTCTAGGATTCCCCAGAGCCTGACGAGTCGAGTGCCTGGGCGCTGAAGAGACGCCACTCAGATGAGCAGCCGCTGCTACACTGGGAACATTTTCTGGCCACTAATAAACTTTAAAATATGTGTATTACTTGAGCAAAAAGTGTCACAGCGGAGAAATAACGAGTGTTTTTTGCAGCTAATGATATTTACTTACTATCCATATCACTTTTGTGCCGATATTTGAAAAAAAAAAAATTCAATTTTTTGCATTTTTTATAAGGGGTTACGTTACATCACGTTTTTTTGCGAAAAATGGCCAAATTTTAACATTTCAAAGTGTGAATGCCATTCGAATGGAAATTTTATCACGAATACAACGATATATAACATTCTGAATTCGGATCAAGTTTACTCATGTAGTCGACAAAATTCGTATTATTTTACAACGGAAAATCAACATTTTCATTTATGACAAAAGTACGACATTACTCACGCTTCTTTCATCAAAGCAGTGCAAAAAAGTTTCCCACAAAAACGAAAATGACTGGATTTTAAAGCTGATAATCAGCACTAACTATACGTATAAATTTTTGACTGAATTGTAAAGGAAAACCATTCCAATTTTTGAATTATTCTGAAGAGAGTTGCATCATATATTTTTTGGGAAAACCGAATATTGTAGTGCAAGTGTAGAGGCAAGCAGCTTTTCCTTAGGTGTACTTGGAATTATGTAATTAGTTGGCCGCTGCCAAGCTGTTGGCCCTTAAAGCGACGACTGCCTTGCAGTTTTCCGCAACCAATTTCAGAGCGGAGAGGCAAAGAAAGAGGTCCTTTTCAGGTTTCCAGTTTTCAGTTTGCAGTCTTCAGTTTCCCCATTCGAATGCGAGCCACAAGAAAAACAAGTGCAGCAGCAGCGAGTGCAGCAGCAACAATAAAATCACGAATGTTTGACGTTGGGCAAAGTAAAAATCAAATTACACAGCTCAGTGATTTGCTGGTATCGGTGTGCTGGTTTGGCTGCATGTCCTGAAGGACTAAAGGACTGAACCACTGAAGGACTGACGGAGTGAAGGACATGTGGGCGTGCGGAGGCACTCGGGACTTTGGGGAGATGGCAATCAGTCAAGCAAGCGACGGCGCCGCGAGCATTGCCATTGATGATTTGATCGCAGTAAATAATGTATGTGTGTATGTGCAGGGGTACAGGAATGTGTATCCGCAGGATTGCTTGAATAATGATGGAGCAGGGGAGTGGTGGAGTGGGGCAGTGGGGGCAGGGCTGCTGCGGTTGAGCCGGCAACAGCCAACATTGATTTTCGATTAGCGCTTCGTGCGCTTTGTAGGCAGCCTGTTGAAGGGTTTCCAAAGGACACAGGACACGGGACACAGGACACGGGGTACACATAACGGCAGCCTTAGCAGTTGTGACCTGGTTCTCTGAACCATTGAACCATTGACTTGAGCACCGTGGCATTAGCCCGGCAATGAAGCAATGGAGCTGAGAATCGGGGTTAGTACAAGCAAAATACAAGCAATAATCTGGCTTGCGACAAGCCGCCTGACGTTGACAGACAGGCGGTAAAAAGGAAAACCCGAAATGACGCACTGAATATTCAAAGCGCAACTCCGCGCTCACTTTTCTTTCGTTCGTTCGCTTTTTTCTTCTTGTGCCTGCTTTGTATTTTGTATTTCCGCTTTTCCCCATTTCCACTACTACTGCCGCCTTCGCCGCTGCTGGTTTTTCCTACCGTTTTATGTCGCATCGCGTCGCTGCTGTGAAATATGCGCAATGAGCAAAAATGCAATGCGAACAGACAACAGACAGCAGACAGCAGACAAAACACAGCCCCAGCGGAGTACTATGCCAAACAGAAGGATCTGAACAGAGCCAGCACGCTTACAGACTTTGTCAGACGTTGACAGAGGGACGGAAAGTCGGCAAGGACCAAAGGAAGCAAGGACGAGGGGACGAGTGGACGGAGAGAGTGTGAAAGCTAAGGACTTTTGTCGAGCATCCTGCTTGGAACACGGGCAAAAAAATCATCAGAAGAGCCTAATCCTTCGGGGAAACCTCTTGAAGTATCTCGAAGTACGTCCATGTTACGAAGTACTCATTTACGCACTTTCATAACTCGTAAAATCGAGCATCTTCGGCTATTACTTCACCTTTGTTTGATCTTTACTTAAACAAATACTCGGCGGTTTCTCGCAGTGCATGCATCACGAAATGCGCATAGCTTCTGCAGCGGCACGCAAATGCCCTGAGCAGGATACAAATGGGAAAACGGGACGAAGGATGCAGTCGCATGGCGACTTGGAGGAGTGGAGGACTGAAGGATTGGAGAACTGGAGGATTGCTGCGTGTCTCCTCGGGTAGCGCGAAAGGGAAAAAAGGAAATGGGCTTCATTTGACAGCTTGTTCGGCATTGTATTGCCATCTCGGGGACGGAGTCTCATAACTGGAATGCTGCGCTGCATAAAATGGCCGCGCTAAATGCGCACCCAAGCGAAGGACATTCAGGGGGCGTGGGTAGTGGTACATGGGGTGCCCGGTGTGGGTGGAAAACGCACGGAGAGATAATGAAAATGGCTGCCATTTATCGCATCGCTTTTGCCTGTCACATGTGGGTAGGCAACATAATGAGGCCAGTTCCGGTTTACACGTTTGCAAAAAAACTAGATTGCCAGTGTTACGTGACTTTAATGCAATGTTTCATTGCAACTATTTAAAGGCAGCTTTAAAACAAACTAGCATCACCTCCACCTCTGAAAAACTAACTAGAAAAAGTGCTGAAAGTTTTCGACAATCGGTTACTCACAGATTGAAGTGCACATCCGCCATGTTGGGCCTGAGGCGAATGGCCTCCTGCAGGACCTGCTTGGCCTCCTCGTATCGCCCCTGTGAGCTGAGCACGCTGCCCAGATTGCCCAGCGCTGGAAAGGGAAATCAAATTAGCTGGTCGCTCTGCTGCTGGCAAGGATCGCCTTGCCGAGGAGCACTTACCCTTTGGCGGATTGATGGCAATGGCGCTGCGGTAGAGGCTCTCCTCGTCCCGCCAATCGGCGTTCCTCCGCAGAGTGCGCAGGCTCATGGCAGCCAGCAGGACGCTGAAGCTCAGGAGCAGGGTGTTGCGAGTCCTCGGGCTGCAGGCCATCAGCTTGGCGACCCCGTAGCCCACCAGCAGGCAGAAGCCGACGCTGGGCAGGTACAGGAGTCGCTCGGCCACCACGAATCCCACGTAGAACAAGAGGTTGCTGGCGGGCAGGAAGGGCAGTGCCAGGAAGCCAAGGGACATGAGGAGCACGCAAGCGTTCCGATTGGCGGACGACATCCCCTCCAGCGCGTAGTCCTTGGAGGAGCACTGGAAGCCGCCACTCAAGCTGGAGCTGCTGCTGCTGCTGCTGCTGGAACTCGAGCTGGAGGAGCTGGAGGCGCTGGAGCTGGAGCTGTTGGTGCTGTTGCTGCAGCTGCTGCTGCTGCGGGAGCCGCGGAAGGCGGAAGACACGAGGTGAGGGTTTTGGGCTGGGGCTGGTGGCACGGGGGTGCTGCCCTCGTAGACGTAGCCACTGCTGTTGTTGTTGTTGCAATCGCGACATGGAAGCGCTTCCTGCTGTTGCTGGTGATGATAGGCTGCCTCAAAGGCTTGGTACTTGGTGTTGCTGGCCATCCGCTTGCGCTTGGAGCGCGACTTGCGACTGGCCACCTTCTGGATGTGGTACTGCGGGAACGTGGCGCCCACTCCACTGGGGGTCAGCTCCTTCGATCCGCTCAGCAGTTGTCTGCAGCTGCGCCACGCCACGCCCACCAGCACGGAGTAGAAGCAGGCGGACTGCGCATTGCGGCGATCCCACAAGGAGGTGACTCTGGGCAGGGCATCCATGCCCCAGTCGAAGCTCAGCACGCTCGGCTGCAGCAACAGGCGCAGATTGAAGACGGGCAGGTAGAGGAAGGTCAGCAGTCTCGTCCAGGCGGAGGGCGTCCTCGCAATGGGGTTGTCCGCGCTGGAGAAGGCCGTCTGCGGTCCAGGGACAATCACCAGGCGGCAGTAGGCCATGCAGAACAGCGCTCCCAGAACTATGCACACGGAGCGTAGGCGTTGCTATGGGAAAGTAATCACAAAATAGGGAAATGTGTTATGTAGTTTTCGATAGAAAGCAGTTACACCAGCTGGAAAGAGAATTTATCATGTAGTAAGCATAGTAGCATAGTGAGTTTACCTTGTCCACCTGCCCGCCGAGACCGCGCATCACGTCGAAGAGGGCGCAGACCAGCAGCGCCGTAATGGCCGTCTCCTTGCAGAGGAGGCCGGCTGCGGCCAGGACCAAGGTGGCTCCCAGGGCCAGCCACTGGCGGGGGTCCCCCCCTTCGCGCCCCCCCATGTGCCGCCGGGAGCTGAGGGACGTGAGCAGGTAGCACACGCAGGCGGCCACGTCCGCCCGACCCACCACGCCGGCCACCGCCTCCGTGTGAATGGGGTGGGCGGCGAAGAGGGCGCCGGCGGCCAGGACCGCCCACACGGAGGCGAGCAGGGTGCGCGCCACCCGCACCACCAGAGCCGTGGCCACACAGTGCAGCAGATTGTTGACCAGGTGGAAGCCCCACGGCGCAAAGCCGCCGCCCATGAGGTAGTTCAGCCGGAAGCTGAGCACGCACAGCGGTCGCCAGGAGCCGTGGGATCCGCTGTCCGTCAGCGGAGTGCCCCAGAAGTCGTTCGAGAAGCTCCGCTGCCACGGAGTTCCGCCCGAGACATCCGCATTGGCCAAAATGGCGCGTCTGCAAGGAGAGAAGAGGGATTGGAATTAGTGGAGATATCAGCAACACTGCACAGGTATTGATTTTCTAGGCCTTGAGGTTTGAGCTGTAAGTCTGTAGGTCACAACTTGCGTAACTATAGTACACTTTGACAACTTATCAAGTTATAAAGGCCACCACACATCAATGGTGCAGTAATCATGCCTTAAATATAAATAGGATTGGAAAAATGTAATGTTTACCCTTGAAAGTAGCTTTCAAGACCTGCTGGTGGTATGAGCTGCTGAAGAATTCGCGTTTCTTTAAAGGAAAATCTAAGCTGTTTGCTTTATACTCTGTTTCCTGTGCCTGGGAATGCAGGCAGCCAGCGTTCTGAGAACGACTTCCACTACATGGGCCACATCATCGACTGCCATCCTATTGGCTTTTCCCACACACAAGCACACTGGCAGGACTTGCATTTTGGTCTTTGGCGGTTGTCCTGCTCCGCACGAGCCCCTGCTCCTCGAGCTCCAGTTTCACCTCCGGCATTGCTACTCCGCCACCTGTGCCACCTGTGCACTCTCTGCACGCACGGCAGGCGGACTTTTGTAGGATTTTGGCCGGGTGTTCGTGACAACGAGGACGGCGGTGCCAGCAGCTCGTATATCATGGCAGAGGCCGATGGGGTGGCTTCCCTGTCCACCTGCCCACACCTGTGCCACCGCCAGTGGTTCACATAAACAAATGCCACTCTAATGCCGCACAAAGTCGGCGGCGCTGCCGGAGTGGGCTGAAATTCGATTTTAAGCACCACTGGAATTCCATTGCAGCATCAAGGCATGCCGCAAGCGACTCTCTTCCCCGACTCCTTGCCCCCCATGACTCACTCTTCCTTTCTCCTCGTCCATTTTTTGTAATGTAACGCAATTCAGGCTACGCTATCGCAACTTTAATAAATTTGCCTGGAAGCCTGAGCGTTTCTCGTTTCTCCCCCGATTTCTCAGACATAATGACTCTTACCTGTCGTCGTAGACGAAGCCAGCGCCCAGGGTGTTCAGATACAGGACGAAGGCCAGGCTGCAGCACAGGAGGCACGTGAAGTCCATGCTGCAAGAGAGGAAGAAAGATGAATCGATTAGTTTTGCGCTTGTCCACAAGCTATTACGGAAACTATCTTGAAATAAAGTGTGCCAGCCAAGGCGGGGTCTTATCGGTTAGATTACAAATTAAATTGATGCCAAGACAAGTCCATAACACAACACACTAAGTTAGTTTTGGAACATGGATAGAAAGCTCAATAGTTGGAGTTTTAGATCAGTAAACATAGAATAATTCGCTTTATATGAAAGATAGTAAGGTATCTTTTCCAGTGTACTTCTTGTATAATAAGCTCGGCGACGTGCAAAAGTTGTGACATTCATCCGAGATCCTCTCGCTGTCCTGTTTTGCAACTCTGGACGGATCATATTTCCCATTACGGGGATTCGTGGAAGGCCTTTGTTGTTGCTGCCAGCGGCAGTAAGTAACTGCTGGCAGTAGCTTTTCCTCCGCTTTTCCTCTGCTTTTCCCCTGCTTTTCCTTCGCTTTCCGCTGGCTTTTCATTCCTTTCGGAATCGGGTGGCTACGTACAGGTAAATTGCATTCATGACTTCCTCCTTTTTGGCGCATTGTTGTCATTTCGGACTCCCTGACAGCAGTTGTTGTGCCGCCTTTGTTGTTGTCCACTGCCCGTTGCCGTTGATGATGTTGCCACAGCCATTACACATAATGAGAGCCAGCAGTCTGTTGCTGTTGCATTTGCCTATCCACCCCCTCCCCCCACTTGCAGTCTGCCCCAGCTGCCGACTCTATGCACATTTGTTGCTGCGGTTGCCAACGTCAACACGCCGGCCGGACTCCCTTCTTCCCTTCCTTGCCCCCCTTCCCAAAGCAAAACCCCCGAGATACATCACCCCTTTCCCTCCCCCGAGCATCGTTGACACTAAGAGTCGCAGCAGTTGCAGACAATAAGGGCTATCAACAAGCCTCGGCGGCGATGTTTGTCCGTTTGTCCGTTTGTGCGTTTGTCCGTAAGCCAGCATGTGCGTGTGCAGCAGGAGTCCTTGGCTTCTACCCGGCATAATGGACCCATGAGATCCTGCAAACCGCAGCCACATTCACATTACGCCATTCCCAATTCCTTTCATGTCCCGCTGCTGAATGTGGTGGGTGTAGATGCTTTGGAGCACCTCGGAGTTAAGTATCTAGCATCTATTCATGGAAATAGCTCCAAATCGATAATGCGCGAATGAATGTTCAAGGCAAAGCAGTTTTGGAAACGCTTTCTACAGGCACGCAACAATATACTTCGATTTGAGTAAGTAACCGCCTAATTGTAGATTGATCTCAAAGCTGAAAAGATACATAAAACCCATTCCAGTTACAGACTGAACTAGTTCACCCTCTCAGGCCAAATTGCGCCACATCAGCCGCTTTGCCTTTTTTCTCGACCCACTGAGCTTGTACATGCGAGCAATAAGCAGTTGGCTTAGGCCGCGCTAAGTCTTATGAAGGGATGGCTAAGTGGGCGGCATAGTTTTGTCGACGTTGACACACTGGGAGATTTGCGCTTATGCACGAGGTCCTGGTCTTGAGCGGCTTAGGGCCAAATTAGCAGCATTCAATATGCGAGTAAGCCGCAAACAGAAAATGGCAGCAGCAGCAGCGGATGAGGGGCCGCACATTTACTGTGGTCGCACCCGCTAAAATTGCTTTGCTAATGAGCCATAATGATGAGCTTGGCCCCGAGTTCTTTTCCGTTGCTGTTCCTTGGTGGCCTTTCGTGTGTTTGCCTGATTGATTTGCCTGTAGTTTGCTTCCGAGCCATTGACTGGGGGCCATCATCTCAGCTCGGGACTATCACTCTCGCAACTTGTCAACTCACTTGGCGAGCGACTTGCATACCAATTATCCACAATCCACAAATAATAGCCCACAAGTCGAGGAAGAAGGTCCTTTGTTCCACTTCCCCGCCTTCCTTCCGCTCAATCTTGCTGTTCTCAGCGTTCCTTGCCGCGCTGGCACACATCACGGCTCATTTGGGCCATAAATCATGTTTTATTTTCGTAATTAGCCCGACCGCCGCATAAATAACGGGCTTTTCATTGTCTCAATTTTCATGGGCCCACTCGCTTGCTTGTGTTTGCCTATTTAACAGTTTCAGGTTTATTGTTGATTAAATTTCCACTTTGTCTTATTACTCGCCACCGTCGTCGCACTTTAAACTGTTTGCACACAAGTTCGAGTCCTGGCACTTGCCATTTTCCTTGCCTTTCCACTTGGCTCATGCCAGTTGGCACTTTTGTTTTTATTGCCCTGCCACCTGCCATCCTTTGCTGCTGACCTAGTAAATTGTGTCGTCTAATGGTTTTTCTTTCTTTTTTGGTTTTTGCGCTCGCCTGCTGCCACTCCCCCACACAACAGTCGGCGTTGGTGTTTTTTCATCGCTGCGTTTGTTTGTTGTGCCTTTGACAGTTTCCGCTTCCGTTCGGGCAGGTGTTTCCCTGCCACCGCCAAAGTTCCCACCTAATGTTCACCCACAGAAGCCCGCTTAACCCTTGGTTTTCCCCCGGATGCAGCTGGAATTCGAACCGCCCCCTCGAATTTCGCATCGATCTTTATGAAGTGGCATGAGCACTGTAAAAATAGGGAGTGCTATCCACATAGCCCACAACCCAAATACGGTGAGCTTTTGCCGGCCAACCAGCTTGCTCGAGGGGAGTACACAACTCCCACCGCTGGACTTCAATTGAATGAATGTAATTGCTCATAACTAATGCATGTACATATTAAATTCTTATCGATTTTTTATCTGTGTAGCTTGGCAGAAGGCATCACCAGGCCAGGGTCACTCTGCAGGCCACAATTAGCCAGCAGCAGCGACTTTGGGTATTAAAATTCTAAATTAATTGCCCGGCGAGTGGCGTTTGGATGGCCCAAATGCCAAAAGCAGCAGTGGCAGTATGGAAATTAGAAACAGGCGTAGGACCATGGACCCTGGAGACTAATAGACGTGAAATTTAAGCGCATTGAATTAATTCCCTCCACACACACACACACCCCACACGAATGAAGTTATTTGGAGCTGGCAGCAAAAACTATAATTAATAGGCGTTTTTATTTCACTTTGCTTGATTATGCATAAAATTAATTATATGCCGACACCTGCGGCCGGCACTGCCCCTCAACCACCACCCCCCTTAAAGGGGTTAAAACCACCCCCAAAAGCCGCAGCAACTTGGGCATACTTTTTCGCTTTTAGTGCCCCTAAAGGTAATCGTTTGCCGCTTAAATTGCCGTCGAATAGGGCTGAAAAAGGCACACGACGGCTGAGTAGAGCTGCCAAAAGTGAAAGTTTATTATTATGCGGTATGCAGCGTTGCCCAGTTGCCCCACACACTGCACTTTGAATGGGCAGCTGTAGTTTTTGGGGCTTCCCCCGTGCCAATCTACCCCACTTTGGTTCGTCCTGCCCAACCGGACATCAAAATAATAAACGGAAAGGCAGCCATTTTGGGAAAGTACCGTAAAAATGCCGAAAACGTTTTAAAAATGAAACGATTACACCATTGCGGCTTGCAAACGACCAAGTTATGATAATGTTTGGCCAACTAAACTCGTTTAGCTTGCCAAATACGACTGCCCCAGCCCCAAAAAACTCCCCCTATTTTCACAAAAAAAGAAATCCCACCTATGTGTGAGTGCGGATGTGCAAGGTAAGCCTCACAGCAAGTGCGCAACACATGCAAACAACTCGAAATCCGAGTGCAGAGGATCGGAGTCACTATTCGGAGTCCCTAGTCCCTAGTCCGTAGTGAGGAGTCCGTAGTGCGGTGTCCCAAGTCCATTGGGCACATTGTGGATGCAGTCCGGCCCGACTTTCCGGTCAGTTTTCGTTGCGGAGCGGACTGCCCTTGCTGCTGCCAATATTTTTTGAGGTATTTAGAAGCCGAGCTGAGCTCTGTGGGTGTCTCTTGGAGCAGAGAGGCAGTATAAATGTTTATTGGCTGCAAATGCACTCGAAGAATGGCTGCATCATGCATTCAAGATAACTAAAGTTATGTAGTAATACAAGGTCAAGTACTCACTAAGGTACTAGTTAAGTATGGGCCAATCGGATTCAAAATTTAGTTTGCATTTTTCAAGGAAAACAAACACATTCCTTTTTCTTTTAGTGTTGGAGTCAGATTCCAACCAGAGCCAGGGACAGACTCAGGCTTTTTGGCAGTTTTATGCTAATCGCAAAAAGGCAGTTCTCCCACTTCTACACACACACACATTCATAACACATGCCCACATACACACACTCGCCTTTGGGGGCGTGGCTGTTTGAGGGAACTTTTCATATTTCGGCCCTGCAGTAAAGTTTCGCTCGCTTTTGGGGGTTTTCCTCGAGTTTCGGTTTCGGTTTTATAACTCGTTGAACATTTGCCCAACGGTTCGTACAATTGCAGCTGCTCCCCGCATTTTCCCGTGAAAAGCTGTCTGAGCGGCTTTTGGCGAATTATGTAAGTGGCGCAGTTCCGCCTCGAGGCTTTGAACTGCGACGAGATTTGAATACGATCGCAAACTATTTCGGCAATTCGACAATAGGTGATATAGGCACTAGTCTTATGTATCCAGAAATGTTGCCTTTATTGAGCATATTTACTTTTCCCCATCGTGAGATAATGTATTTTAATGAATGCCGACAGTCAGCTCCTTCAGCCGCGCATAAATAATAATTAGGTAATAATTGGCATCTGTCAATTAACAGAGCTCGATACGCTCTCGAGTTTCGCCGGCCACTTTCCCCACTTTCCCCGCTCAACACTTCACAGCCATAATTTAATTTAAATGCCCAAAACTGTGAATCGTTTAATTATGTATTCGCTGCCACACACACACGCACACACACACTCGCACGCACACACACACACAACACTTAACAGGGCTTTTGGGGAGGAAGGATGCTGCGGATTTAGTATGCCAAAATGTTTTGGCGCCCGAAAAACAACGCCAAAGCCCAAAAAGCGGAATCCAAAGAGTCTCGATAATCGCAGTGTTGGGCACATGGAAAATTGGGCGGCGGGAAAATGCGGCGGAAAATGAGAAGCTGCGGCCTATTTACGAATAGCATGATAGTGTGCGTAAGTGAGCGTGTGTGTATTTGAGCTGCGTTAATTGAATGCGCAACTGTCGTGCCACTCCCCCCACCGCCTTACCCCCTTTCCCCTTTCCCGACCCATTCCCCAGCTGCCCCATCATCTGCGTAAGCCTGTTGAACAATTATAACTGGGATGTCCAAATGCCAAGTGCCTTGAAATTGAGTCCGACGACCAACGTGGCGTATGCGTGTTGCTCTATATGCTAATTAAAATGACATGTGCCTATGTGTGTGTGTGCCTGTCTCTCCGTCTGTCTGTCTGTCTGTTTGTGTATCCTTATGAGTGCGAGTGTGTATGTGCGACTGTGCGCTTTGTGCTGTTTGCATTACATAATTATAATTACGCATACGCCATGTTGGCGCACATTTGATTTGACCGTTTTGCTCCACTTGAGAAAATTTCGGCAAGGCAGCATTTCAAAACCATGTACTAGGACTTATTTCACAATAAATAAAGTTCATATGCTATGTTTTTCTCAATTTTGAATCAAATTTATTGCCAATTTATATATATTTGGTACTATTTAACATACATAATCATTTTTCTGCGTGTACGAGTGCCGCATTTGTCCATTTGCTCCTACTGTGTGTGGTAAATATTTGCGATACTGTTGCACTTGCACCGCCAGCTTCCGACGAGGCGCCCCGTTTTTTGTGGCATTTTAATAGTGGGCATCGAATATTTAACGTTTTGACGCGTTTCTCAAACAACCCGGAGGAAACGCGCCGAACTGGTTGCCAAACTGTGCAAATCGAAATATTAACTGGCAGTGCGAGGGTACAAAAAAATTAAACACGCACTTTGCCCTTATAAAATAATGTAACCAGCCATGGTGGCGCCCATCAGGTGTCCCTATGATTTCCGAGCGGGAAAGAAATCCAATTGCTAACCGCAAACATAATTAAAAACTTTGCACGACCACAGTCAATGGCAAACCCGATTGGGTACCGATTTTCGGACATTACACAAGTCACGTGGATCTGTGGGTGGAGTTGCAAGCGTTGCAAGGGTGGCAGGAGTTGCAGTTGCAATAAAATTGAGCGGAAATGCTGCCGAACTGCAATTTTCCCTCCGCTGCCTCGCAGCGCAGCGCATCGCATCGCAGCGTACGTGGGCATAAATCCAATTAAATCACAAGTTACGCAATGTGATAAGTCACGTTGTTTATTGTTTCAGCGCACACGGCGCAGTTGTGGCAAGAGGGGGAGGAGGGGAGTCCTCGCACACCGCAATTTATGCACAACCGACAGGCAAACACTGCGCAACAAACAAACAACCCACGCTCCGACAACAAATAAAATAAAATACAAGGAACCTGGCGAAAAATCCAAAAAAACCAAGCAAAAAAACACCAACAGCATCCACACGCTAAAATGAAGCCCCATAAAATAGTGCGCACTAAACGCAGTCTGCGGATTTGGCCATCGTATATCAGCCGCGAACACGCAGAAACCGCAGTGGATGCAATACCCGTAGTTCTCATAAATGGATAATCCCCGGGAATAAATGATCCCGGGCTCAACTAATGCAGTCCGCTTAACTTTACAGCTTAAAGGCGCCACTTGGCCTCAATTAAGGTAACCAAGTAACTGTATCGCTCTCTATAATTTAATAATTAAACTCGGAAATCTTCCAGGAATTTAGTTCGATTTGGTTGACTTTAAGCAGAAATCTGTCTTTCCACTGCTGGCAAGCGGACAAACGGACAAGCGGACAAACGGACAAGCGGACAAACGGAGAAGCGGACAACCCGGTTTTCAGGTTGACCAACTTTCATTCCCAATCCCCGAACCCGCCTGCGGTTCTGTCGCCCACTCATTATTTACTTTTGGCCAACTCTCCTTTAAGTTCGAGGAGCGGGCAGAAAAAAGGCTCAAGCCCGCTTGAAATATGAGCTGAAAAGTGGGAGCTGCCAAACAATTTTTGAAGTGCGTTTGCCGCACATTCAAGTTTGTGTGGCTTTCAGCGCTGCTGTGCAAACTTGATTATTTCTGGAGTTCCCAAAAGGTAAGCTGGTCCCAAGTTTATTGAAGCATCAATTTTTTGCCGGCCAAATTATTTATTAAGTTCCCCAAAAGGGCCAGACACCGACTCGCAAGACTCGCCGCAGATTCGACAGTCGCATGAAAAGGGTTTTTCGCCAGCAAACTTTTAATGTCCTGCAAGGAAGTGGAAATGGGAATGGAAAAGAAAAAGGAGCAGGGAAAGCGCGGAAAATCAGCTTTAAGGCAGCCCCACATCAAAGTCGCGATTCCTTTTATGGTTTTTTAATGCCGCAGCATTATTAGGTGCCTTCTATGTACCGCCATTCGCCATCGCCATCGCCAGCGGCATAAAACCCCAACGAGCGGCGCGTCGGAGCGTTAAAATTTGTCACGCGCTCCTCGGCATATGGGCACATGGGGCGTATGTGTAATTTTTTCGCACTGCGCCCGAGGCGAAGTTGCGCATCGATCGATGTGTGTGTGGCAGTGTGCGGCAGCTGGCAAATGTATATCGCAAACATTTCTATCAATCATTCAAAGCGATTGATTCGCAATGCAAACGGAGCGCTCCTCTGACCTCAGTGCACTTGCAAAAATGCTGTTTTGCGCCAGTAAATAGTAGTTTTTGTAGCGTTTGTTTTGAAGAATCCAACTTGGAAGTCAGTTATAAATTCATATATAAATTTAGTAAGTATTTCAATGCATTTATTTAACTTGGTGTACAAATCAGAATGCAACCAGTGTAGGGAATGAAGATGTATAGCACCTGCAGCTGCCGGATTCCATTGCCAAAATAATGCACATTGCCATATCGCTACAACTCACACTCGTGCACATTGACAAGCGACAGATTTTGTGCCATTGTGCAAAAATGCTCGTCATGTGCGGGCTAAACCAGGACCAGAGATGCAGGTGCAGATTCAGATACAGATACGGATGCAGATACAGATACAAATAGAGATTCAGATACAGATTCAGATGCGGACACATACAAATATGGAACACAGTCCGAGCAAACAGTCAAATAAACAGGATTTTGGGGGGGAGTCCACTAAATGCTGGTGGCCAGCAGTCTGCTGTTGCGAATTTGTATCTGCTATGAAATGTAAGAATGTAATTGATGTGCCATTTGCGGCGACGTGCGGATCGAGCAGGCAGCTCTCTCTGGCCAAAACCCTCGAAAGCGTTGCAGGTGGTGACCCCGACATTTGCAAGATGTGAGCGCCCGTGCACATGGAAAAACTGTGAGCTTTTCCGCAGTTCATTCTGTTTGCCGGGCAAACTATTTACGGCTGTGTTTGCTCACCAGATTGGAAAATGAAATGTGTTTGCACTGAATTTGTAAATGAAACTGCTAATTAGACTTGGCGGCGCACAGCTATTTGCAAATATAGACACCACAAAGTGCTAAACTTGCATGCGTTCTGGTTTGAAATGAATAAACAAAATAAACAGACTTGTGGGTGGAGCTATAGGATTTACTTTAATAGCATTACCCAATTTCTCTATCTGTGATTTCTTTCGCTCGCTGCATGCCAAGCACAGCATTTTAAGTGAATGAAATGAAAACAAATATGGCAAATTTACACAATATAGAGCGCATTGTTGTGCGTGTGTGTGCGAGTGTGTGTGTGGGGAAGGATTGGCATATCTGCGGTGGTCCTGCGGTTGTGGCCAACTGTCCATTATGCGGCTGCCTCGTTCGCGGATCCCGGGCTCTTATTTCAGCCTGGCCTGCAGCTCGCCATCCTAACGTTATTTAATCGATGATGTAACCAGTGGAAAGCGACCAGTGAAATACCAAGCACAGCATTTCAGGACAAAGTCCAAAAAAATCCTTATTAAAATGCTGCAAGCTCTGGAAAAAACATCTAAAACCCGAAACACAGACTAATTGTCGATTTAACAGCCATTCCGATCCATCTCTCAATATTCACCGAACGTACATATTTCTGCACTCCGATTCTCCTGACCATGTTTGAGATGGGCAAATACAACTTACTGATTTTATTGCAAATTGATTTTATGTGCACCTGCCACGCCCACACACCTATAGCCGCCCCCTTAGCAGACTGACTGCCAGCAGTTTAATTCAAACAAATTTTTCATGTTTACATTGCAGGGCGATAGTGGAAACTTTTTAATCAAAGTTAATTGGAAAGTTTTGCTTTGTCATTCCACACACACACACACACACTCATAGCTACACGCAGACAGAGACAGATGGCTCTATAGTCTGGCCAACACACACACACAAGCACAGAGAGACATACACGTGCATAAAAAGGCAAACTAAAAACTGAAAAGTAAAATGTAGGTTATCCTTCAGCGCACACAAAATGGTTCTCGATTCTCTGTGGGTTACTCCATCCCTTCCCCATCCGCCCTCCACCTACATATCTGTCTGTCTCTATCCCCGACCCATCCCCGTCTCTTTCCCCCGCCCTGCAACTATCCCTACTTCTATCTCTATCTCCATCCCTATCTGCACCTCCATCGCTGGCTGCTGTTGGCCGCCCACCTTTGATGATAAAATGTCATTTTGCTCGTTTACGTGTTCGTCGTGTGTTCGTTCGGCCTTCTCTGCTCCTTTCTCCTTTTCGCTCCTTTCTACTGCTTTCTCCTCTTTTCTGCTGCCATTGCCAGGGCTGACATTCAACGCTCTTGATTAAATTTTATGCAGTTTAACTATTTCTTTTTGGCCCGGCGACAGAGGGAGATGGATAGAGTGGTCTCTGCGCCGCTCTTTTTATTGCGTTTGAAGGCTGACGGACGCATTCAACACTTGGGGGTACACAGGCAGAAACATCTGCATACTAGCATGCACCAAATAAGTAACCAGTTCTATATGACTACCAATGCTGTGAGTATTTTTCCACTGTGTACTCCTTTCATATCCTTTCGTACCCCTGTGTGTCTTGTCTGTAAGCTTCAGTTTATGCTGCAACCGGAAAATTAATCCTAATGAGTGCTGACACACACACACACACACACGCACGGCGGGCTGGAAAAAGAGGAAAAGCCAGTGGAAGTGGGAGGGCGGAGGAAGGGGAAGGGGAAGCGGTGCAGGCAGTTTGTTTGCGCATGTGAAGCGATTTATGCTTTTCATGCCCTTTCTTTCCTGAGAGGTACATTCATCACGGATCCCGAGTCCTGAATAGCTGAAGGGCTTTTGGAGTATCTACTAGATCCTTACTGAATCTTGAAGTTTTTCCACATATGATAGGTGCTTCATAGCGTTCGATTACTTTGTACATTTGTTATCTATTATTATTTATTACTAAGTTCAGAACAATATATGGTATTTTTGAATATACTCCAAAGGCTGTTGTTTTTTGACTGTATGCTCTTAGTCCCCAAAATACTTCAAACGCCATTTTTGTTGCTAGAGCTTCATGAAATGTGAATAATTAAAAGGAAGGGTATTTTTGGCATCGTTTTTCCGCTTATCTCTCGCTTTTCTCTCGGTCCCGGATTTCTCTACCTCTGTTGCTTCGGGCCGAGTTTGTTTTTGTTGGCTCTGTTGTTGCACACGTGCGTCACATGTAAAATGCAATTCCCACACACACACACACACTGGCATTCAGCTGCATTGCCTGTGTGTGAGTGAACCATGTGTGTGTGTGTGTGTGCTTGAAGGGGATTCTCATATAAAACAACATTTTGTAAGCATTTTATAGGGCCATAGTGTGGCTGACTCGCAGTGAATGGCTGCTTGCCTGGTCAGGTGGTAGAGGTGGAGGTGGAAGTGGAGGTTTGAGGGGTTCGGAAAAAATATATGAGCATTGGGGGGAAGCTTCCTTTCAAAAGTGTTAAATGCCGCGTTTTGCATTAACTTGCATTGCTCGTGCTTTCCGCTTTTCCCCCTACAGAGCCCTTGGGGTGGAGGTGTCTTTTGTGGGGCTGCCATTGAAACGCGACCGTTTGCCACTGGCTGCAATGAAATCAGTGTCAATGTGCAGGCAGGAAATTCGCTTTGCGCTGCGTCAGCTTTAAACCGTTGGCTGGGAAATTAGCTTAAGGCCGGTAAAGGATTTATCCGCTCTGAACTGCAACGGTAACGATACGCTTCGATTCCTAGGCACTCGACTCCATAACATGCGCCATTCAATGGGTTTTTGCAGCCATAAATGCCGTGCGCTGATGTCGCCGAGTCACGTAAAAGTGTATTTAGCCAGGCCATGTGTGGGTGCCGTGCCTGGCACCTCGACTAAGTCCACCTGACCTGGCTCCACCTGCTCCGCCTGGCCCATCTGCCCCACCAGCAGCGACAACAATGGGCGCAAAGTAAACAAATTAAAATGTGTGCACAGGCAGTGGCATATGCGCTGGGGTGTCGTCAATTAGGCAAAGAAAACAAAAAAGCGCCCACGAAAAAAGATGATTGCATAGCTCTGGGGGAAAAGCGGGTGGAAAGCGGGGGAAAAGCGGGGAAAAGCGGGGAAAAGCGGGTAACGTGGACAAATCATTTTGCCAGCGATTTCAGCGATTTTCGAGTGCGCAAATTGTTCCCCCTGTGTGTGTCCTCGATTTCGGCCCACTTGCTCACTTGCTCACTTTGCCAGCCAACCGGGCCATCAACAATTGTGGCAGCACCCCCCGCCTCACTTCTTTTTCCCCCTTCCTCCCTCCCTTTTGGCCAACAGCTCGCATCACATATTTGGTTCATGGCAGATTACGTATACGCCCAGTTTGAAAATCGTTTGCATTGCTCGGAAAGGGGAAAAGGGTTTGGGCCCGGCCCTACTAGTATGCAGCCTCTCGGCGTTCCAGTTTCAGTTATTTGGGCGGCTTTTGTGTCGACGATGTTCTGGTAACAAAAGAGCAGCACGTTTTAACTTTTTGTGCCCATTACCTGCACACCCAAGGCCGCTGAAAGAGTGCACAATAATTGCAAGCCCAGAACACGATCCTTTCACTGGCTTACATGGAAAACCGAAAGTATGTAGCATATTTTAGCCAATCAGCTTGCTACAGACCGAAAATAACTCTTTGCAACTCTTAACAATTTAAAAAAACTGCATTTTTAAACTACATTACGGATTTGAAACAAAGCGCCCCACGTTGGGCGCCAGTTCTTTTGCACATCTATTCACTTAATGCTTTGGAACAACTCTGCAGCGAAATGCTCTAAATTCGAGCATACCCCAGGCACTGCAGCACATACTTGATTGTTTTTTCGGGTTTTGTTTCTGCTCCTTTTTGCGCATGTTTGACATCAATATAACTTTATTCCATATAGCAAACCACCCCACCACCCCGCTCAATTCACTTGTTCCAAATGTGCGAGAGTTGCAAGAGTTGCATTTTTCGTAGGTCTCGTTTTGTGCTGTTTGCTTTCGTTTGCCTATAGTGCTTTGTTCAAATTGTCATTTGTTACTGCTGTTGCAGCTCTCTTGTTGTTGTTTTAGTTGTTGTTGTTGCAACAGGCACATATGGTAATGCGTTCTGCTTGCTTCGTTGCTTGTGGCTGGCAAAACATTTTCATGGTTTATTCGACGCTGCTGCCACTGCCACTGATGCTGCTGCTGCCACTGCTGCTGCTGCTTTTGACTGCTGGCAAAGATTTGCACTTTGGAGGAGGAGGCGCCACTCTTTTGAGCCCATTGAGCTGGGCTCTTGTCGCAGCACTTGCCACTCAAGTTCGCCTGTAGCTGCGTTTAATTATTTATCGTGTTTGAAGTGCGCAAAAAACAATAATCAGCGAATTTACTTTTATCTGTCACGCCCACCACGCCCCCTTGCCCAGCGCCCGCCTCGTGACATTTGCAAATAAATAGGCAACTGTAACAGTGGCAACAATAACAAGCCAAATATAAATAAACCCGTAAAAATGGGGCAACAACTTTTCACATGCGCGCAATTTATGGTCGAAAATGAAATTGCATTGTTCACGAGTGTATATGTGTTTGTATGTGTGTGTGCGTGTGTGTTTGCGTTTGCAGTTTAATTTAAATATTTTACACTCGCACATCGCATCTCCACTTTTTGCCAGCGCTGAATTTGTGTGTTCGCTGCCCGTTCTTTGTTTTTGGGTCTTTAAAGTTTGCCAGTGGCTTTCCCCCTCTCCCCTTTGCTTCCCCCTTGCTCCCCCTTCCCCACGCCCATGCTCCAATATTTAAAATATGAAGACCATTAGCTAAATATTGGCTTTGGCACGCTCACGCACACGCACACGCCTGGAAAAGGGGGGCGGGGAAAGAAAGGAAGGCGGCTAAGAACATCCCAGGAAAGCAGTCAATAATATTAACTCGAAATTGGGAGGGGGAGGGGAGCGGAAGGGGAGCGAGAAAGCAGTAAGGCAGTGGAATCGGAGTCTGCCCCGTGCTGTGCATACTTATTTGGAGCTCAAGGCGCCCAGGGGTGCTGGGTATCCGCCATTCGGTGGAAGCAGTAGCTTCTCTTCGGGGTGTGAGTGCATAAAATAAAAATAAATGTTAACAATGGCAGCAAGGAGCTCGGACTGGATGTTGGAGTTGCCTCCACTCTCTGCCACTGGCTTCCACTGCCCTCCACTGGCGGTGTCAGGCGGTTTCATGCGGCGCAGCACGGAAAGCCGGCAACAACAGCCGAGTACACAAAAAGACAGCGGCGTGGAAACTCTTCCAGAAGGGGGGTATCCTATAAGTCCATATCACCCTATTGGTGTTACCAAATACGCGAATTCTTCAGTGCTCAGTTTGTGCAAGATAGAAGGCATATTTCCTTCTCCAAAGCTCCCCCTTCGCAGTAAACTGTTGTGCCCCCTACAAATGTGCTGGCCTACGCCCCTGGCAGATGGAGCGCTTTCGGGGGCGGCAATTTGTTGTTGCCTCCGCCTGTACTTATGCTAAGTAAAGCGATGATGTAAAAGACAATAACTGGGGAATTAGGGAAGAGCGGCGGCGGCAGAGACCACAAATTCAGCCTCCGTTCGCCGTTCGCCTTTCGTCTTTCGGGTTTGGCTCAGTTTGGTTTGGTTTGGCATTTCATAAAGTGCGTAACAATTTGTTTACATATACTTCAGTGTGTATATCCGTGTATTTGCGCAGCAAGCAATTGCGGTGAAGTTAATAGGATCGGTCAATGAAATTTGTTTTTATACGTATAACAGCGAGAGTATGCTTAAGGAGCATGCTTTAGAAGTATGCTTTGGTATCGTTTTCAATTTAAAGGCTCCCATTTCTAAATTTTTAACTTACTTGAATGATTTAGTACTGCATTTAAGTAGTTGGGAAGTTCTTACCAAGGCTGTAAAATTCGAATACCTGAACAAACCTTTAACTCTGACCTTCGTTGTGCTGCGTATCCGTGTGTATCCTTATATCCTTATGTATGCAGATTTGTGTGTGTATTTGGCGCACACTTTTGCGGTTCATCCGCCTTGATATTGCTGGCATTTATGTTTTAATACTTTGTTGTCTGGCGAGCTGGCGAGCTGGGGCCAGAACACCCCGAGCATCCCGTATACCCGAATATTGGGGCTGTCCTTCAGTTGCCGACACTTGCTGAAAGCTGCTTTCCCCGCCACGCCCACTCCCTCGCACGCCCCCGCTCGACTGTGGCTCCTGGCAGCAATCCTGACCACAGACGCAGTGCCTCCACAATGTCATTAGGCAGCTGTGCGAAAGTTTTTGCCCACCTGTGCGACCACATCGAGCTGCGAGATAGGAGGGGCGGAAGTGGGGGGAAGAGCGAGTTAGCAGAGGAAGCTGGAGCAGAAGTGGAAGCAGGTTTGGTCGCTCAGCCGTCGGGCTTTAAAATTAAATAAACTAGCACACAGCTGCACTGTGTGCAGTGCACAGTGCACTGGAAGAAATAACAGTCACTCGGAAAGTGAGCACTGTATGCAGCTAAGTTGCTTACTTCACACACTTCGGTTTTAGTTTGCACGCGGACTTTTCTTCCAGTGCACGCATATAATGCGAAAGGGCGGAAGAGAGCACAGACACAAGGACACCCACGGAAATGTAACTAACACACACACACACCTACACATACAGGCAGGCAGCAGACACAGACACAGACTCGCAGAAGGAATCTCTCGCACACACACACACACACATATATTTTAATGCAAATTGAGCAGAATTAATTTAGTGCTGTCTGTGTTTATCTCTGGTGCGCTTAATATCAAGCCGTCGTCGGTCCCCGTTCGCTATCTCTTTCTCCACTCCACTCCTCTCTCTCTCTCTCTCTCTCTTCCCTTCCCTTTGCCATCTCTCTCTGCCGCTGTGCTGCTCTCTCCCTCCCTCTTCTGCCACCGAATGGGGCATATGTTAAACGCTTGCCAGGCCCTGGCTTTATTTTATTAAAAAGTGGGCTTCTGCCTGCTCCGCTTTCTTGCAAGCAGCTTGAGGCTGTCTGTCATTGCTCTGTTCCTGTCTCCCTCTCCCTCCCTCTCTCTCTCTCCTATAGCCCTCTCCCTCTTTGGGGCGAAATATGTTGCCTACATTCGGGCATCGCTCATACATTCAGTGCGAGAGGACGCACAACAGACAATTTGACAATTTTGTGGCTCACCGAGCGAAATGCTCGGCTAGTTCACGAATCCTCCACATAGTTGATTCTGTTGGCAGGACGCAGGATTCTCTGTAGAGAAAGCTCTAGGAATCGCTTTATAAGAAGCAGAGTTTCAATCTAAATGCTTTTTTTCTCTGTGCACATTCATATGTAAAAATTCTTTGCTTGCTGAGTCGCTGCCAGGACCTCCAGCTCCTGCGGTTTGTCGCTCGCCTTTGTTCGGGACTTCCGTTGGCCTCCGTGCGCATTAGACACGCATCATTTGCGCGTTTGTAATCAGGCGAAAGTGTTTCGACTTTCCCCACCGCCACGCCCCTTTCCCGCCACCGCCTTTTGTCTCAATTGTTCGCACCGAAACACAAACACACAGGAAGCACAGCAGTGCGTGCGTTTCTAGTTTAAAGAAAGTTTTTCAATTCCAAGTTTTATGGGCGACAAGTTCGCAGCGTCCGTTCATCTGGAGCCCTCGGTGTTCGCACCATCCTGAAATATTTGCAGGAAACTGTGAAAATGGCAACTGGCCCTATTTCGTTTTATTTCCCCCGCCGCACGTGATCACAATTTCTGATGCAGCACAACTGAAGGACTGAAGGACCAAAGGACCAAAGGCACACCTCTGCTGGCAAAGCCGCCGAGAAAGCCACGTGCAGGGTGAGGTGAGCTGGGCTGAGGTGAGCAACAAGTTGGGCTGGCCAACAGTTGCGGGTTCCGCTCGGCTGGCCGGGATTCGGACCCTGATTTCAGCTGGCATCGTTTAATTTTACGCTCCAGGTGCTGGCCAAATCGCAGCAGGCAATTAAATTCCATTTGCGAGCTTTGCTGCAACAAATTCGCGCCCCATTCGCTGGCCATTTTCTTCGTGTTGCTGCCACTTCTGCCACTGCTGGCTGCACTTATTGCTGAATTTTAGTTTCCTCCTGCTTTCATGTCCTTGTTGGCACAGTGTCCTGCTTGCCGGCAATCCTATGCAAATTTGAAGCATTTAAACTGCATTTATACCCCTTGTTTTAACTTCCCAGCTAGGTTTCATTAAACATATATCTCCTCATCTGAGAACTCACTTATCTGTGGTTCAGTTCCACACTTTCTGGCCATATGAGGTGGAAAAACACGGCAAGATACCACAGCAAGTTCCGATTCCATGTGAAGATGAGTATTCCAGGAAGATAGAAGCCAACTATGCAGCACTGCCATGCATTGTTCATAAGTTTGCTGCTCTGTTTTTCGAACTTTGGCTGCTTTCTGCTTGCTGCTTTGGCAGGAGGAGAAATGCCGAAGCGAAGGATTTTATGAAAATAGCTGAAATAATTTTCCATTAAATTCTTGCGCATGAAATTATCGCATTAAAACGAAACAAAAGCCGCTTTTTTCGCACTCGACTGGAACCCCTTGCCACGCCCCCTTTTGCCAAGCGCCTCCTTACACTGCGTCCATTGTTTGCTTAAATTTTGTTCCCCCCTCTAGTCCTTCTCGCTCTTCGGAGAGGAGAAACTCTTCTGCTATTTGCCTGGTGTTTTACTGTTTGCATTCATCTTCATTATTTGTTTGCTCTGGCCCAAGTGGGCGTGGCAGTGCTCGGCAGACGAGAGGCGCAGGGAGAAAGGCGGCGAGAAGAAAGTTGCCTTCGCCGTTGAGCACTTGGCAGCGAAAGTTTTTGACACAGTTGATTTGCATTTGAAATCCTTGCCGGGAAAGCACCTCCACATCTCTCCTCCTCTTTCGAATCCCAATCCCAATTCCAACTCCGCCGAGGATCCACCGCCCCCAACAATGATTTATGGATTTTCATCATATTCTGTTGATTCGGGGAATATTTATGATTTGCCAGTACTCCATTTTCTGCTCTTCGCCTCGTCGTCCTTGGGAAATCTGCTCACTTCTCTCCCTACAGCCTGGTATTCATATTTTCGGGCAGCGCTTTTGTTGTAAATTTTTTGAAAAAAAAAAAAAACAAAAAATGTGTACTTGCTGCGGCAATAGAACAACAAATAAGAAGCAAACCAAACAAAAACAAAACAGAGAAAAAGGAGAAAGGCGGTGAGAAACAAAAGGCCAACGGAAAAATGCTGAATATGCGCAAATTGAATTTGATTTTTAAGCACTGATTGCTTTTATTGTTCTGGTCGCCGGATCCGCTTGGACCACGGTGGAATTTAAATAAAATATTCTAAAAATGATAGAAACCAACTGGAGCAACTTCCTCGTGGATTGGAGACCCAAACTATGCCAGTAAGTCAGTGCTCCAGTTTCAGCAAATACTTTATCAGCGAGCGCCATAAATCATCCAATAATTTTAAGTTAGATACAGCTTATAACATTTTGCACAAACCATCAAGCCGCATAGAAGGTTTTTCCAGGATATCACACATACAAAGGGGAAAAGGGAAAAGTCAGGACAATAAAAGGACTCGTGACAGCGCGCATCTATATTAATTTATTGATATTAAGCTTTTGTGTTGTGCGAATTTGCATTTTTTGCAGCGGAAGTTTGCACCGCGAATAGTTGCGATATGAAAGTGAAATAATCGAGTTGCAGCAACAATTAGCCGACCATTCGGGGCCCCCAAATTGATTTTGGCCCAGACTCCAGAATGGAATCGCCATTTCATCGTGGGGGCCCGCAAAAAAAACATTAGCACCGGAATGTGCGCAAATAAATACTTAATAACCCGCGATGGAGCCCGTGCACTAAATGCAAGTCAGGGCACATTAGCATGCGAATAAAACGAAATTACAGTCTTTAAAATAAATGTATGCGGAATGCCAGCCAGCCAGCCAGCCAGCCAGCATTCAGCTAAATGCGAAATAAATTCGCCGGAAGACAAAGCCACTGGGTGGCTGACTGGGTGGGTTCATCTGCGTTTTCCGAGTATTCTGGATTTTCCGAGTATTCAGCGTTTTCTGGGCGGCAATGTCAATTCCCAGGGCGTTTGGAATGTGAAGCCACTGCCGCCGCCGCCAGGAGACGCAGAAAATCAATTTCGGCTACAAGTTTTCAATAAAGTGAAAATAATGTCGCCAGCCAAGGCGCTCCGCTTCGCCATTATCCTGCGGGGAAAATAGATAGGCCAGGGGGGAGGGGGGTGGTGGATAGATGGAGGAGCGATATCGAAGATATGGCGGAGCACAGTGCCGGCGAAAATCAACGCCGAGTGTCAAACAATGAGGGTCGTTAGAGGCGGCAAATCGAAGCCAGCGAAGGAGACTCCGAAGTCAAGTGCACAAAGCGTCAAATGAAAAGGAAACTGGGGGGGTGGGTATCCACCCTCCCCCCTCCCCCCTCACCAGTTTCCCATTTGGGGACCAGGATAAGTCTAGTGATGCGTAAAGCAACGCACTGTCAAAAAATCCAGCCGGAGTGGTGGGTATTCGATACGGCGGAGAGTATCAGAAAATCCGACTCCGTCCCGAAGGCTGCTGGTGTTTATTTATGTGCCTGCTGCCTGCTGCCTTGTGCCTCGTGATAAATCACTGACATTGATGCCCACAGACGGAGGAGGAGGAGCAGGACTACCCATGCTTAACCCATTTGGACGCACACCTAGTTCTCCAGTGCTTACTGATTCGCAGCGAGGTGTGTATGTGTACAGAAGGTCTTTAAAGTGATTTCATAGTTAAGGCAGCTGATGGAGATGCCTTGAGATATATGTGGCTATATGACAGAGTTTAAAGAGTTTGAAGTTTTGACTTAGGTTTTGCAGCACACCCAAGTGAAATACAATCTAAGCCTCACCTTCCACCGGGAAATCCCATCAGCCGCAGCACTCGCGCTTTAACAGGAAGCACCCAAAGATCCCACTCCAGCAAACCGCCTTTAAAGGGTGCATAATAAGTTTATCAAAAGTCAAGCAGGCGCTGCAGGAAGAGGGAGGGGTAGGGGGAGGGGGAGGGGAGTGGGAGTGTCCTTGTGGTCCTTGGTGGCGCCGCCCCGCAGGAAATAAAGCGGCGCTCAATCACGGCGCACGCCGGAAATCGGAAGTTAGCAGGCTCACGATATCGAAGGACAACAGCGCCGAGGCATCGCAAAAAGCAGCAAAAGCAGCCAAAGGACCAAAAGGAGCAAGAGTGTAGTGAGACACGAAAGTCGGCCGCAAAAGTTGGAAACTGCTTGGCAGCGGCAGATAAAATGTTGTTGATTGCGACGCAGTTGAGCGTTAATAATTATTATTTTTGGGCCATAGAACTGACTCCCTTTTGCGCCTGCAACTGGAATGGGAATGGGAATGGGCATGGGGACGTGATTTCTGATGGCCAGCAATTTGTGGCAGATTTATTTGTGCATTAACCTCGAATTTGCACCGCGTCCATTTCGATTGCTCCTCAAATCCTCAGTCACAGACGACTTCTGTGTGGGTGTCAATAAATCCGGGACTGCGATTCCGAGAACAGGACCAGCTGTTCGTGCTGGCCAACTTATTGATGCTGGTCATGTACTTGGCAGTGGAAAATTCTGGGCAACAGCTGTGGCGCAGCATTGATTTTCCGACCGGGCCGCACTTTTACGGCTTTCGTTTGGGAAATTTCTGACAGGCAGTCGCATGTGCCCCGGAAAATTCCTAATTATTAGCATTAGAGGGGGACATTCGCTCCATTAAAATCTTAAATCGATGACTATTTTCGAAATCCCAAAACGAAAACTTTTGCGTATGGAAGAGTGCGTGGCACTTCTGAAATGGAAACCCTCGTCAGCCTGAAGTGGGGATTTCCTCTGCTGGAAATGTTTAAATAGCTGCGCAGAAAAATAACTTTCCAGCCGAAGACTTTCGTTATAAGCGAGTTTGTCGTGTTGTGTGCGCAAATTTATTGAAAAACTTGAGTCGATTTCAAGGGGAGCGCACGGAGGACTTTATAGCAGGTTGGAAATTAATTTGATTTTCTCGTTGTGTGGCAACAACGAGATAGGGGCGGTGCAACTCACTTTGATTTATGCAGCCGGAGCCGCAGCATCCCCAGCCAGGAACAGGAGTCGCCCCCCAGCCAGGGTTCCACAGGCGGCATCTCTCTCCAGGATCCGGTGCGGAGGACCAGTACGAGGACCAGGACCAGGAGCAGCGCAGGACTCTACGGGCAGAGCGGAGGACTCCTTGCGAAGTGCCGGACTCGAGAGCTCACTTAGTTTGAATATTGTATGTGCGCCGGGCTGTTGTTTAATGCATGCTGCAGATTTCGTCGCATTTTCTCTGATTTTATTTGGGACACACAGCACATGTGTGTCTTTTGTTTGCTCCAATCTGTTTCTATTTCTATTCCTATTTGGATTTCTATTTATATTTCTATTTCTATTTCTGTTTTATTCCTCCTCGCCGCCTGCCAAGTGCCGCCTGCAAGAGCAAGAAATCAATAAGCAAGTTAGTTAGTTGAGGCACAGCTCGAATTGTGGTGCAAAAACATGTGTGTATAAGCTTATAATAAATGCCATTTAGTGATATTTTAGAGCGATGACAGCCGGCGATTTTAGGCCAATTACAAACGAGGATGCGGAGGTCCTGGTGTCATGGTCAATATTCGAATTTCCGAATTCCCATTTGGTTTTTCCTAATTAATTTCTGTTGTTGCTGTTGTCGCGCGACTAAAGCGTGATTATTTGATCTACATTCGGCGATAATTACGGATTATTGAAAGTTTTGTTTGAATTAATATTGAAATAATTTCCAGAGCCGCGCCGCGTTGGCATAAATAATTACCGAAAAAACGGCAGATACAAAATAATCAACATGAAACCAAATGGCCTCGTTGGTTTCCACCTGTCCCATTATCTCTCCCCATATGTGGGGATTGGATACCATCTACCATTTGAATGGGAACTGAAATGTGGAGGCTAGGAATTAGGTTAATTAGTGGTCAGTTGTTGTGTAACTGCCGTGTCCTTTGATTGCCGTCGTTTTGTTATTATTTTCCCTGTTTTCTCTGTTTTCCCTGTGGTTTGAGCCACATAGATACGCTGGCTGGTTTTGGGTCCCGTGTGTTATATACATGCTGATAGTATCAGAACGTGTCTGCATCGGGATTCCCCACTGCCCCATTGCCCCATCTTGCGCCACTCCTTCCCCTGCTGCCACTTGCAAGTGGAAGTGCCACAATTGCGGCATATCTCTGGCCCATTCCAGGTCCTTTGAATGGCCCGTTGTTTGTGCGTCTGGCAGTAATGAACTTTTATGCATTGTCATTAACTTTTATTGTATATATCTGCCATTCATCCTGCCACACACACACATGTGCAGCCAAGGCCTACACACAGCTACCCGGGCTTTGTGTGTTCTGCTGTGTTTTTGCTGGCATTATAATAAATTTAAATCATTTGTTGCATTTATTTTAATTATGCGCAATTCAAAATGCATTATGCCTGCCACTTTAAAGGGCTTTAAAGTGGCACGGCGCTTAGGGCCAAACGTAATTTAATTCCGCTGACAGAAATTCAATTATTTGCCTTTTCCCGAGTCGCCCCGCCGACTAAAACACACGGAAAATGGTTTGTCAAAATGCCGCACGCATGCAAAAGCCGCTCGGTGGCATGCTGCGTATACGTGCTTTCATTAAATTTTTATTTATATTGCCCCGCTCATATTTCCCCCAAATATATACATATATACAAATATACATATAAAGTATGTACATACATATGTCTGGCCGACGACGTCGACAAATTCTTCTGGTGTAATTTCATTACTTCAATGTTTTACTTTGCTGAATTATAAATGAGCCCTTCAGTTTGGTGTGCCCCCCGTTTTATAGCTAGTCATGTGCACCCACAGCCCAGATGTTCGGCTGTAAAATTCGAGGCGACCGGGTCACCCATCGGGGTCACCCATCGGGGTCACCCATCTGCCCATCCGCCCATCTGCCATCTGCCTGCTCCATGACTTTCAAAGGGGCGTTGGTGTCAAAGTTCGCCCTCCGTTCCCGGGGACAAACGGTTCCAATGAGCCGTTGACCCACCTCCCCGTCGCTCCATTAATATTTGATAATGTGTGGCTGTCAGTTAGCCGTCCAATTGAGTGATTTCCATGGCGCTGGCTCCACTCCTCGTTCACTTGCCCACCTGGTCGACTCCTCTACTCTTCTACTACCACTGCCGCTTTCGGTTCGCTTTGCTCCTGTAATTTTTCACGTTTCACAAGCAGCAGCTGCAGTGTTTCCCACTATGCAACTGGCCCCCCAACTGAAGTGCCAGCCTTTGGCCCACGACCCTTGGAGTCCTTTTCTTTTTTGGATCGTCTGGCCCCGTGACAGTTTGACATCTGTTATTGTTTGGTTGCTGGTTGACATTTCGACAAAACGCCAAACAGGCGTTCCATGGCAGCCCCATGGAAATTGAATATTATTAGCTCATTTCACTATAATTGGTCTGCGAGTCGCTGCGAGTGAGTACGGCTCCAAATTACACATATCGCACATATCACACATACGCCACGTGCCCCAATCCAAAGCTCTATCTGTTTACCAGGGCGTTGCCCCCTTGCCCCCTGCAACCAGCTACCTGCCACGCAGCGAAGTCATTAGATCCATTTAAAGGTTGCCACGCATGTGGCAAAAGACATCCGAACATGGCAAGTAGTATTAAGTATGCAGACAATTAAAACGAATGTATAGGAACTGCTGCACTCATTGGTGATATAATTTCCAGGCTGAGAAATACTTTGGTGCAATCCCAACCTGCAGTCTGTTTCCCATTTGAAGTTGGGAAAGTGGCCATCTCTGCCATTCTTGTGCCACTTCAATGCAACGTCTCGGAATTCAGCAAATTCAGAGCAAGGGCCAACGACGCGTATGCGCAATGTGGGGAAAGCTGCCAGCAGCTGCACACTGATTAGACAAAGTTGGCCGGCAAATTAAGGGGCAGCCTCGCACCGAAGCTCTCAGACAATCACAGAGTGCAAACCGAGGCCTGCAGCTGCTGGCTGGAGGAGCCTGGCCTGGAGGAGAAGATGGCCACAATGGCCAGGAGTCGGCGGCCAAGTTGCCAGAGGCAAACAAAGCAGGAAAGGGCTGCTCGGCTCGGCAGCAAGGACTTGGGTTCTGCGGCGGCTGGGCAAACTTTGCGACAAACAGCAACAAATGCTGGCAACCGCTGGCGCCCAACACGTTCAGCTCTTCCTTTCTGCCCCCAAGCCCCCATTTCCAGTTTTAATATATTTTTAATAACTCATGACGGGGCAGGCGGGCCATTTAATTAGAAAGTTGAGCTTGCGCCGCGTCAATGCGCCAGATGGATTCCCAATTTGAATTCTCCATCTCAAAGTTTCGAGAAGTCCTTGCAATGCATCTAGCCAATCAGCAGAACTCAAAGATGGGCTGTATCACAGTAAATAGAGAGTAAATAACAAAGTTTAAGTAAAAGTACTTGGCATTCTCAGTACTTCAAGGATTTTTAATAGAAACAAATATTGATTGCATCGCTGGTTATTTATTTATCTATCAATTTCTGCTGATGGCCAGCCCCACTTTCCACTTTCCACTGCAAACTAGTGCACTTTCTGTGATTCCAGGAAACTGAAACTGAAGTTGATTTGCCTTAGTACCGAGAAATGTTGCTATTTCCCCCCCTTGTCCTTTATGACCTTAAAAGAGTGATATTTGTGCCGCAAAAGAGTATTTCGGTTCTCGCAGAGCTGCTGCATGTTGGCTTTCTCGTTCGATTGCATTTCTGTGTTGTGGGTTTGGAATGCGAGCAGTTTTGTTTGTTCGCTCCCAACACAAAAATAGTTTGGCCAAATAACATTTGTCAATGTCGTCTACGCTACCATTTCCCCTGCCATTTCCCGTGCCATTTCCATTTGCCGGATTTGTCTCTGGCTTCGCATTGAAGTGCATCTCGCATAGGTGGTGTGTGCATGCGAGTTGCAAATCTGTTTGCCCCATGCATGCGAAAAGTGTCTGTGGGGAAAATTGCGGAAACGGAAACTCTCGCTCGCTCTCTATTTTCCGAAGTCTGTAGTATTTTATCAATAATTCAAAGTTGCTGCGAAAAACTTTGGGTCTGAGATTTTCGGGGCAAATCCTTGGAATTAGCTGCACTCGAACCGAAACTGGAGCAGCGATTTTCCTGAGCTCTCCAATTTTCCGGCTTGATTAGCGCTCGGCTTGCAAACTTTCGTCGGCATTTACACGGCTTGTTGTCTGTGTTGTCTGGGAGTTTTCCTCCGTGTCGCGGCAATTTGTTCGCTGTCACTTTGCACGCGGCTGCGACATAAATTTCCCTTTTGCCGACCCAATTTTCGGTGGCGGCATCGGCTGCTGCACCAGCGACTGAGCAGCGTTGTCAAAACTTTGCACTTGGCTTTTATTTACATGCTGGGATTGGACTGGGCACGGGCTGGGCTGGGCTTGGCTGGGGTAACTAACCAAAAAATAAAAAACGAAAACAAAAATAGACCATAAATAAAAACCACAAGCAGCAGCAGCACCACCAGAAGCTGTAGCAGCAACGTCGGCGGTGGCAACACACAGAAAATAATGGTAAAAGTTAGTTTTGCATAACGCGCAGATCCCGAGCACACTTGAAAGTCGGGCGATGCGGGTGCCTGGTGGTCAGGGAAGGGTTCCACTGGGCGGATGGGCAGATGGGTGGATGGGCGGATGTGTGAGCTGCAAGTTGGGCAAGAACAACAGCTGCTGTGGCCTCTAACCCCGCAAGCTCACTGCGCGGAAAAAAGCTGTTAAACTATCAAAAACACGCTACCAATTACAAAGAAGAAATATTTGTTATGCAAAGAACCCAAAAGTAGGAAACACTCTCTGCTGCTGGACACTGCATAGAATCAGCAGCTTGTTACTCGTTTTTCTCAGTGTGCCAGTAGCAGGAGCAGCGAAGGACGAGGACGACCACACACAGTTGTATTTTGGAAACTGCCAAGGTTAGGGGGAAACTGCAGGGAAGCAGGAAAGCAGGGAAGTGGAGCTCCCAGAGCAGGAGTTTCCATATTTACTGCAGCTGCAGACAAAGTTGCACTTTTACTACCAGCCAAGCAGCTCCGAATGAGCTGACGATGCGAGGCACCGCTAAACTGCTCCAAAATCGAAAGTTCCATTGAACTTGCCACGCACACACGCCTCCGTGTGTTGCCAATCGCAGTCGTACTTTCCAGGGGCAAATTGAAACCGGAGTCGGAATCGGAATCGAAATCGGAATAAGTATCGTAAGCCCCTGCAAATGCAGTGCTTAAATTCGAAATTATTCTACTAATTGAGGCACATGAGCTGCTCGAGCAGCTTATGCGGAAGCCGCACTAAAGCTGGGCATATTTTTGGAGCAAAAGCGAGTGGCTTACAACTGGATTAGGGCGCGGGAATAATCAAAATTACTTTACTTCTTGGGATACTTGTGTAATTTTGCTTGCTATTTATAAAACATTGGCTTGAAAAGAAATGAAATGGCTAAAAAACTGTATGCTGCGAAAGACAGTTGGTTTACTAAAGTCTTTGTTCACACCACAAAAATCTCTAAACTTCCCATTTTCCAATTGCTGACCCTAATTGGCGGACTAATGGGCCAAAGTGCCACAAACAGGGATTTTCCTTCACGCAAATGTATTTAAATCTTTTCGAAATCTCTCACTTGGCAGGCGGCATTGCAACTTGTTTAATTATTTCCAAAGCGAATTACACAAAATATAATTTATTTATGCGACTGGCCCGAACGAAAAGTTTTCTCTCCATTTTCTAAGCAAAAACTTGGCACTTTACGTAGATTGCGGGGGCGTTCAGCTAATTGAATTCCACACTCCACACAATAATTCCGCTGCTCATTCACTTCATTCATTCACTTTTTCATTCACTTTATTCATTACCAGCTACAAACTAATTTGCATGTCGCCAGTGTCCGCACTTGAAAAATCTCTCAAATCGTCAGATGTATTTGGAAGTTTGGGGGTTTTATGGAATTACAGTTGAGTGCCAAGAATATAGCGTTTCCGGGAATGCAAAAGCAGGTATTATCCTTCTACAGAAATAAACCAGCGAAATTCTCTAGAAATGAAGCCACAAAATCATGCATATCTCTCACTGCCATTTTGTGTTTATACATTTTAATTTGAGAATTAAAAATTAAACAAATACCACTGACTGGGGCCAAGTGCAAAGGCTTCGGGAGAAGGCCATGTCTACGTTTCGTCTTTTTTGTCTATCCGCTCGACTTTGTGAGCAGGAAGCGCGGCTACACGAATTGCCACTTAAAAATTCAAAAGTTCTGCGGCTGCCGCATATGGCAGCCAGTTGACTGCCAGTTGGCCGACTTTGGATCCGACTTTGGATCAGCTGGCATAAGCGGGCGAAACGGAAGCGGATGGCAGGGGATTCCGCCCAGAACGCTGGCGAAACAATAACAAAATTCAGCCCAATCCGCGGCTCTTTGTTAACCTTAACCCCATTCTGGGTTTGGTTCAGAGCTGGGGATCCACCAGCCGGCAGGCAGCAAATCTAATTTCAATTGCCGAGGCATTTGCATGGGAAATTCCAAATTCCGTAAACTGGCACGCACTTGAAGCGTGATGGAAATATTCGCGGCGGAACGAATTTCAGGTGATGTGCGAGCATAAAACCTGAATAGGTTCAAAATAAAGCAGTTCTCGGAAATACTTCACAAATACTGTGTAAATTTGATAATGCCCCCAATTTGGCAATCGTGATAGCAAAAAGTTAAATAAGTTGATTTCGAGAGACTGCAATTTCAGCTTATATCAACTATAACTATTGAAATGGAGTAATATCTTGATTTCCTAGTACCTCAAGCTATATTATATTATATTTAAAAGATGCAGTTTTGCAGGACCAAAAACATAAACCTAAGAAGACACAAGTTGCATATACGCCAGAGATGGAAAACTCGCAGTGATAGTCCCAAAAGCATAAAATACACCAGGGAAGGCGAGGAAAAACATGAAAAGTCAGGGAAAGTTGCAAACAAGTGGAAGCCGCAAATTGACTTGGATCTGGGAGACAGTGCACGAAATGCACTCAATGCCGCAGAAAGTCAAAAGCTGCGACCGCAGAAATTTTCTGCCCGCCCGCGTTTTCCCGTCTCATCCGCATCTTGGCATTTTCTTGGCATTTTCTTGGTTTTCCTGTGGGCTTTACTGGGGTTTGCTGTGTTTTCTACGGGTATTCCACTTGCCTGCTGTGTGTCACTTGAGTTGCTGTTTCTGCAGCAGGCTACGGCTACGGAAATGTATCCCGATTTTCGCCCGGAGAGCGGCGACAATGCCACGCACACAGCGGCACACTCACCCACACACACTGCCACACACACACTGGTAGACACACACACACGCGCGGCGACACGAAAACAAAAACGGAAACGAGCGCACGAAAACTCCGTAGCTTTAAGAGCCCTACTTTTGAAAACTGACTCTCCGGCCGGATTGCAATGATGACCAATGACCCTGCGCTGCCCTAACTATTAGCTATGCAGCTATATAGATTCTGGATTCTAATCGAGGCGCAGTCTGAATCGGCATCGAAATGATTGCAGCCACATCGCGGCTGGTACCGAGGCAGCACTTGCCACTTTGGCTGGCCAGGATTTGTTGCCGTTGCCGTTGCCGTTTCCGGTTTTAGCTGCTGACCGCACGACTCGGAGGCAAAACGAAGACTGAAATCAGCCAGTTGGCGCACTCGTTGTTATATACGCGAAGTGCTCCGACTCAGTCCTCCGAGCGCCGAGTGGTGAGTTCCTCGCAGGACATCTCATCAGGACTTCGGCCTGCCTGCCCGCCTGCCTGCGTTTGAGTGCGATTGAGTTGTTGCCAGTCACAGTTAATGGTTACTTTTCGTGTGCGGAGGCCGCACGAATGCAACAGTTTTCTGTTAGCCAGCCGGAGCGGAGTTTGATTACTCGGCGAAAATGAGGGAAAATCATTGTCATAAATGGGCCCAAATGCAGTTCCTGTTAGGAAAGTATATTCGAGAAGGTCCGTTTCTAAATACAAATACATACGTTACAGGGGAGGAATTTTATAGTCCTGAGAAACTGGTATTATTTTCGATATTGTAGGAATATTTTTTTGAATTGGAGTCCACCTTCTTGGATTTGGTTCTGAAATTATTTTTACACCAGTTTCTGTTTATTTGTTGAGAATAAAACTATCATTTAACGCTGGCCAATAGTTTTTATATAAATATAAAATTTATCCACTTTTCTATTATTTCACCCCTGTTAACTGAAATAAGGGGTGCTTTGCTGTACACCGGTGTACAGTGCTATAAATATTATCCGTTCTGTAGCTTAGCATTATACCGTTTGTCTACAGTGCTCTGTTATCCGACAGTTTACTATTACAGAAGTTCCAGCAAATGTTTGCAGCACGATTTTTTATGGACAGTTTTTTATGTATATTCAGTCTAATAGGTTGGTTTCAGTACAGTTAGATAAAAGTCTGTGTATTAGTAGGATTTCCACTCAGCAGTCGTTAAATAAAAACTACACTGCAAAGTCAACAGTTTTAGCTTCATGTTACTTGCTTCTGTTTCGTTTACAGTAAACGGTTAAAATAGTAGAACACAAAGTGTACAGCGAGGGGATAAATATAACAGTTTAAATCATAACACCGTCTGTTATTTACACTACAGAACTGGTTTAACATCGATGTTAAAAAACAAATGTTTAAATTATAGCCCAGCAATTAAATTCATTACAAATAATTATATTTTATTTTCTTTAGTTTATGTATTTCTTACAAGATATTTAATTATAATTCTTTTTATAAAAATAATGTCATATTTATTTGATTGCCAAAGACTTTACATTCCGTACTGCAAGTGCTAAGTAGTAAGATAGAAGTTAGTAGATAAGAAACCTATATTTAAATCTAAGTCTAAGCACCTGGAAGTTCTGGTCCTGGGGAGCCGGAAATGACCCATTAAAACTCAGTCCTTTTCCATCCGACTGCAAAAGGCGATTTAAAAACACAATCAAGTATCGCAGAGCATTTCGAAAACTATTTTAAACCGCATAAATATTGTATCGAAGACATAGTACGAGAGCGAATGAAAAACAACTGCAGGCGGTGGGAAAATGCAGGGGAAAAGGGGGAAGAGGGGGAAAGGGCATAAATAACCATGGTGGTCATGGGTGGAGGGGTAAAAGAGGCGAAAGGGGTGAAAGGGGCTGGGCACGTATAAAATACACGGGTCACCAGCGACGACGAGAAATAAATTGTATTTAGTTGTACAATTTATGGTCCCTGTGCAGGGGGTGGAAGGGGTTGGCGGGGGGGTGGTGGTCACATACTTGCACACATGCATAATTCAATAGAAGATGCGAAGCAGCGAAGGGCGAAGGGGGCGTGGGAAAAGGGGGCGGGGTCCCTGTCTATCGAAGGCTGCAACGCCTGGGGCGACGTTGATTTCGCTGTAGCGCACTTCGGCGGCATGTCCTTTGTTTCACTTTGTTATTTTGTTATTTTCAAATTATTTATTGGCCAACGAGCGGCGGAGATGCAGCTGCAGCAGCAGGAGCTTCAGCGCCAGCTAGAAGTATGCACTGTGAGAAATAAGTGTTACTTTTAGTAATGTACTTGCTGTACTTCTGCACTGATATACCAATTATTTCAAAGCTTATTTCAGATTTACTTCTGAATAGTGAGTGAGAAGGCACCCCCTGATATCTCGCAGTGCCCTTCCAGCTGCCACTGCCGACTGAGTCGGGGCTAATGTGTAATTCAATAGAGTAAGTAATGTGCATCAATTTTCAGCTCAATAACGCATGGAATACAAATGCGAAACATGTGCAAATATGCGCGCTTCCACACAGACAGCGACACAGCAAACATCCGCAGAAATAAATATCTAATAGCGACTAAGGGAGTGGCAGCCAGCAGAGGGAGGGGTGTGGGTGGCGGGAGGTCCTGCCAGGACGAGTGCGAATTCGACGCTGGGTGACGCGTTTCCGTTTCCGTCTTGCGGTTCGCTGCTGTTTGCTCTCTGCTCTTTGCGCTCCACTCCACTTCACTCCAGTTTCGCCTGCGATTATTTGCCCTTGGCTGTTGTCTTTGCCCCTTCGACGAGGAATTGCAATGGTTTTTCGGCAATTGTTTTTCTTTTTTAAATGTGTGCAGCCAGCGATCGTGCGCGAACTTCCTCGCCCTGAGTAATGTGAGACCTTCAATTGTGCGGAAAATTGAACTCCGCGCCAAATGCCCGAATTTATGAGCAGTGCGTTTGGGGCAGAGGTCCTGCTGTTGTCCAAAGGGAAGGGAGTCCATCATCATTTGCATAACTGGGCACTATTTGTCCACCAAACACGACCCAGAGACACACAACTGCTGGCCACTTTGCGCAAAGACAAACAGGCCCAACAACAGGACGCTCCGGATGCCAAGATGCCAGCTGGCAGTCAAGTGCATTGTGGCGCGCAAGTAAACAAACTAGGCCACGCAAACTGCAGACAGGTCCTGCTCACAGGACACGCAAGTACTCGTCCGATGGGCTGAGGTGGGTGGCACTAGCTACGCTTTTCTAAACTGACCGGACAAGCTTTAATACATCATAGGAAAGATAACAAACAGATGTCTCTGTTGGATTGAATATTCAATATACTCTAGAGTAATAATCCTTTACTTTAAGATGCCTACACAATCCGTGCTCGAAGTTCATTAAATTATCCCCTTAAAATGTATTCGATACAGGTAAAGGACATAGGGATGCTTATTCTGACAATGTGGCGTTGCAATAAACTACATTTTAAGAAGATTTAAGCCACACATGCTGCTTACGAGTATAAAAGCGGCCAAGTCCTCTGCCAATTCGCGTAAATTTGCGGCAATATATCTGGCGGAACTGATGGCCCCGTTCGCTGCCCTGCCAGCTGATAATTAAAAATGTTGCCGGCAATTTCCCATACAAGTTAGACACCGAGTGCATACGGCGATTGCCCAGATAGTCCTGCAAGATTTATACCGGCTAATAGCGGTCGTAGCTCCCCTGGATTGCTCCTACCTCCGTACCCTCGTACCTCCGGCGAAACGGAAACGACCACGAGAATTGAGAATTTCAATTTGCTCAAGAAATTGCGGCCGCAAAGTGAGTGCCCGAGTGCAGTGAAGCCCATGAAGTCCACACGTGTGTCTGTCCGCTTGTCCGTCCGTTTGTCCGTTCGTTTGTCCGTTTGTCCGTCTGGATTGCCTGTCAGGAGGCAAAGGGTCGAAGTCGAACGATTGCACTATGGACTTGGCAGCTTATGCGAATCCGACTTCGGTCTGGCCACAATTTACACCACGGCTGCAGCTCATAAATTCTCCCAAGTGGAAAATTGCTCAATTTATAACTGTGGCGAGGTGTTGATTGCACTTCGCTGGGCGCCACCTTGCTGTCTACCGCAGCATCACGCTGCAAGGTGCCACCTGATTGGATAGAATCATCCGCCGGAATGGCAGATGTCACCCACTTATTAATTTGTTTATGCGACTCTAATCACTCATACCCAATGCCGAAAAACCGCAGATCAACTCAGCTCGCAACTTAAGATTCAGTTCATGAACATCTGCCCCTTTCCCTCAGTCAACAACAAATGTTCGAAAAATTTGTTAACATCAAAAAGTACATTAAAGGCTCAAGGAATGCGCTTTCGTGCGGAAATTGCTTACGTGCGTGGCATTAACAAATGACATCCCGCGCCCTCCGTATAAGACTCGTCCTTCATCCCAAGTCCGTGGCTCCTCGTCCTTGGGCTGCATCCCACATCCCACCCCTTTCGCAGGCTGTGGAACCTGTCGCTTTGTGGCTGCGAACTCAGCCATTGGCCATCGGTGGTGGATTTGGGCCCTCAGCTCGCCACTGCGCATGCCACAAACGCAGTGCGGGCTCAACAAGTGTGTTGGGTTTTGCCCAACGTCCGCCGAATTCAGCGGATCTGTGGAGACTCTAGACTCTGGTTTCTGGTGGCCACATCCTCAGCCTCCGCCTCCGCCTCCGCCCGCCGTTCCCAGTTGACAACTCGAATGGCTCACGTAGCTCGGCAGTCGAAGCTGAAGCCACTTCACTGCAAAATAATTAAAAATTGAACACACAGAACTGCGGAGCAGACAAACAAACGGCTAGCAAATGACACTCGCCACGGAGTGGAATGGAATGCAATGTGATCTGGCGGCAGGCGACGCTCTACACTGTGGAAAATTACTAAGAAAAGCATGGAGACAACTGGGACGTAGCTTTGAGATCTTCCTTCAATAAGCAGCCTTAAAATTGCTCATCTGTTTCGTATTCACTGTAATACATATGCTGCACATATGAAATACTACAATTATTTAAAATCAAATTCCAATTGCTAAGTTCCCCTTAGTTTTTCCGAGTGCACGGCACTCTATATTGTCAGCGGGCAACATCTTGTTGTTGTTTTTTGGTGCTGGAACTGGCGCTGCCGTTGTCATTGCTGCTCATTTTACACAAACCAACAAGGGCCACAGGCTACCCAACACGACACGGCAATCTCCGCAGCAGGAGCTTCTTGCTCCTTCGTCCTCCATCCTGCATCCCCCTGCTCCCCGCTGCTCTGCTCCCGTTTGGCGCTCATCTCGCCTGCAGCTGCTTAAATAATTTTCGCGATGGGGAGCGAGTCCGTGTTCGAGTTCGTGTTCGTCAGTTGCCGGATATAAAATGTCAATAAGGTCCAATAACGCAATTGACAAGCTGAAACAGCATCGCCCCATTCGCCTCCTTCTCCTCGTTCTCCTTGCCAGCAGCTCAACTGCGGCAACAATAAACTGAGAACGACGCCCGAGGACGAGGAGCAAGGGTTAATGCAGTTGGCCACCGAACCGAGCACTAACTTCCAGCATCGACATCTCGAGTTGCCCGCGGTGTCGCAGGGGAATCCCCCGCCAAGTAATTTCAAGCTTAAAGGAGCTCCAAATTGATTACGGCTCAGTGGATGGGCGCTGCTTTCATCGCAGGCAGTTCCTTCCGCACTGAGCGAAAACTGACTAGCTCAATCCAATCATAAATGAAATGTACATATATCTTCTTTTATAATAAACATTAAAATAATCCTTGTTTAATCCTGTTTAAACCCGCGCCTCCTTCTGTTCCCCGCCTGCGTTGTTGCTGCCCGAGGAGGAAGCAGATCCCTGGGCCATTTCGCGCATCTCCTCCGAGGAGCGACCGATCACAACGCGGCGACTGGACTTGGGAGTGCGATCCAGAGACTTGTCCAAGGACCTGCGCGGCGTCGTCCTCACACTGGATATGGGAGTGCCGGCCACGATGGGCTTCCTGTTGTTCCACACGCAGAGCACAAAGCGGATCTCCTTCTTGAAGGCCTCCTTGAAACTGAGCTGTGGGCAGAATGTGGCAAGTTTCAAGATGTTTAGTTTCAGATATCTGGGAGATAGGCCTCACCCTTTCCTCCAAGGCCACCTGCTGCACGTAGAGCAGGAACTCCGTAATGCCGATGAGGAAGGCGATGAAGATGCCGGCGTAGAGCGTGTAGAATATGCCGCGCAGCTCGCCGAAGGTCATGTCGGCAGTGGCGTCAGGATCGGGCTCCTCGAAGCAGCTGGCATTGGGGTTCTTCCACCACTTCTGCTTGAGGTCGTACAGCTCGCCCCGCTCGCTCAGCTTGAGGATGGCCACACTCAGGTTGGATCTGTACTCCGCATCGAAGGGCACGGCGATGGCGTAGTGCTTCTCCCCGAACTTCTCGCCCACGGAGCGCAGGTCGCAGTTCTGCTCGCGATGGTACTCCAGGGTGGTGGTCTCCATCAGGAACATGTAGTCGCCGCGGTTCTTCCGCACGCGATCCACTCCCTCCAGGTTGTCCTTGGTGTAGGCGGATGGGTCGTCGTTGTTCATGAGATTGAAGGCCAGGCGGTAGACGGTCTCGTTGGACTCGGCCAGCAGATTGTACGTGCTGCCGCCGTAGATGGTGCCGAACTTGACCTTCTTCTGGCCACTCAGATCCTTCAGGTTGGTGATGCTGCCCTTCATGTTGGAGCTGGTCAGAAACGCAGCCAAGTTGGCCGTATAGGAGTTGGCTATGATGATGGCGAAAATCCACCACGTGGCCTCAAACATTCGCACCTAAACACAAGCTCAGTTATAGTGTCTTGGCCAGGTTTCACTTGGGAGTCTCACCTGTGGACTTCGCGGCAGGATGTCGCATCCCGCCGTCATGATGGAGGCCACCGTCAACCAGCCAGTGTTGTGGATGTGCCACTGGTTCTCCAGCACCTCGGGATCCCGGTTGCACGGATGCGGGTTCTCCCAGTCCATTTTGGAGATGCGCGCCACAATGGTCTTGAGGATGGTCATCGCGAACACCGATATGAGAATCCAGATCCACACTTCCCCCCCGAAAGGATCCAGATACGCACCGAGAGTCTTCTCCACGTGCGGACTCTTGTAGGCGAGGATGCTGACGCCCAGCTGCATGAAGGGCACCGTGAAGTCCACGGCGGTTTTGCGCGCCTGGGTGATGGTCAGGTCGCAGATTCCCATGTGTGCGTCCTAGCCAAGCAGTTGATGTTACATACTGAGCCCTAAGTACCTAGGTAACTTGCACTTACATTGTTGATTATCTCGCCAATGATGCCGTTCCACTGCTTGGTCTCCTTGTCCAGTTTGCCGTACTGCTGATCGGCCACGGGAACGAACTCGTACTCGAATCCCACGTGCCTGGCAATGGCGTCGATGAGGTCCACGGCATATCCTTGATACTGGGCGTTGCCCGTGAGATTCAGCTCCCTCGCCGTCTCGTTGTAGGAGAAGTAGGGCGGGCCGATTCTGGTGGCCACCCGGTAAACCATCTTCTTCTGCACCTTCACGTCCACGTTGAGCTGCGTTATCTGGCCCCGTGGATCCCAGATGGCCATGCCAATGCCATCCAGGGGGTCGTACACCTCGATGTTGAACGTTATCCGCTGGCCATCGTCGTCGAACTGCAGGACACTGGTCCGGAAGTTCGTGTTGTTCACGCCGGAAGTCTGCAACACACACCTCGCCGATTAACGGCACGATTTCCCGGATTACGCCGCAAGTACTTCTTACCCCTTTCATGAGCCGTGCCAGGTAGCGCCCCATGGCCCAGGTGCGACCTCCGGATGCGGCAAAGTCGCAGGTGATGCGCGGCACCGCCATCCTGTCCGGGTAGAAGAAGCTGGCATTGCGCCAGGACTGCGCAAAAAGCTGCAGTGCATCGTGTATCAGGTCGTGAAGCAGCGTGCGAGGCGGATCACTGCTCTCGTAAACGATGCTGTCCCTTTGGGTGACGTATCCGTAGGGTAGGGAGTACTGCAAAGTCAAAAGGATTAGTGTCCATATGAGACATAGTTAGTAACTTCACTTACCGGCGGAGGATCGGGATTGACCAAGAGGCGAGCAGCAGTTATGTTCACGCCAAAAGTCACGTTGTCCGCCGCCAGTTCCTCCAGGTGATCGGTGTAGGTTTCCAGGTTGGTCAGGAATATGTGCTGTGTTAGTCTCGATGAAACCAGTTTGCATGAGTGGCGTCTTATCCGTATAACTCACATTGTACTGCCCCGTCAGACCGAACTCGGTGGAGGAGTTGAGCAGATCCACCAGCATGCTGGGCTCACAGTCCAGCACCACGCGCCGCTCGCCCCGGATGCTCTTCCACATGACGCGGAAGTCGTCGTCCTTCTGGAACTTGCGCACCCGCACCACGTCATTGTGCACCTCTCGCAGCTGCAGAAGGTCCTGCAGTCGAGCGGCCGCCTTGGCTGTGGAGCAATCGATGAAGCTAGTGGACTAATGGAATCCTACTTACCATCATCCGCATCGTAGACAATGGTGAACTTGCGCCACCCGAAGTTCTGCACAATATCCGCGTAGGCCTTGGACAAGATTGCCTGTGCCGGGTAGAGGTTGAGGGTCAGCTGGTGGTTGGGCTTCTCGGCCTGAATGCCCTCGTCCGAGATGTCGAACTCTATGTGCGGAATGCCGGTGCTGTTGCACACCAAGGCCACAATGTCTGCGAAAAGAGGGAAATCTAATGAGCAGATGATATACATGGGTTGGATTAACGCTCTGTGGGCAAACAAATGTGGCAGAGGCTGTCAAAGTCTTCCGCGACTTTCGTGTGCCCCATTTTCCTTGCGTTCTATTTTGCTCTCGTGTTCTACACAAGATTTTCCCGCACTCCCTTACCGCTCGCCGCCTTTGAACTTGGTCCGAAAATAGCCGCGACACCATTATCTACGAGATCGCAGGCTGAAAGTGAAAATGCCGAAGATTCGTTCGATTTTATTTGGAATAGAGAGTAGAATAGATGGACTCACCCTGTTCCTGCAGTGCAACACTGCCATCCTCGGGCTTCAGGCGCTTGATGAGCGGATAGAAACGCACCGTCTGCTCGGATTCGGGTCCATTGATGGCGTTGACCACCGCCATGAACTCCTTCTCCAGCTCCAGCTCGTCGTCGTAGAAGAAGGCGCCTGCGAGTTGCGCAAAAAAGAAGAAGTTAGCTGCTTTTCCGGCCAACGGGTAACCACATCTCACCAATGTTGATTTGTTGCCCCTGGCTGCGGCACACGAGCAATGCGCTCCACATGCAGAGGAGCACAAGAATGCGCTGCCACATGCCAGCTGCTCTGGAATTCCCAACGCACATCTGTGGCCAGTGGACTGAGCTATTTCCGACACAGTTCGCCTTCATGCGGGCACACCGACTGGCGATTCCATGGCAACTGGGAAAGCTCTTCTGGCCATTGGAGATCGACGAGGGCGACAAGTGGATCGTGGAGATCGGGCATCAGCTGGCTGGGAAAGCTCTTTCAGTTGACTTGCTCAGTGACATCTAGCATATGAGCTATCTTTTTATATTCTCTTCTTTCAATTCAAAAATGGCTAGTACTAATATGTTGCTATATTTACTATGTGTGTTTAGAAAGTATGGTTTAAAATGCCATGAATGCTAGTTTATCTTGCTAAGTCGCCGAAGGATCAGCGATTAGGACCCCTGGGATCCTGGAGAGACCATTAAAGCCGGACACGGTTCAGTTCAATCAGCCGCAGTCTTTCACCCACGAGCGGAGCTCCTGGCTGCAGCTGCTCCATTGAAAGGCGATGAGGTGTCAATTTTTCATGGCAACCAGACGACAGCGAAGGCCTTCCAGCCATCTCCTCTTTGGGGGGATTTGCATAAAGGCAGCATTCAACATTCGGCAGTCAGTCGAGCGTAGTTTTAATGGCTGGGGACGACGACGACGAGGACATACAACAATATAGCCGCTGGTGTCATTTTAGCCTTTGCCCCGTGTGTTTGCTCAAAGGATTTTGCGGATGCGGAACACGTTTCGTGTTTTAGCCCGGCCACCTTTTGTCGAAATTTGAATAATTCCCACCCGAGTGCGAAGGTAGGTGGTTGGATTGGATGAGTTGGTTGAGTCCCCCCGGCAAACCGTTAATATTCATTTGCGGAGTAGGCAAAAAGCCAAATATTCAATATGCCGCCAGTCGGGCTGCTGATGATGATAAATGCCCACCTGGGCAGGCGACTATTCCAAGTTGAATACGTAGCGCCATTAGCGTGGAATTCCATGGTCTTTCCTCTCCTTTTCGATTAAACTTTGCCCGGGGATTCCGCTGGCCGTAATCAAGCCAAAGCCAAGAAGTAAGCAGCAGCAAAAAAAGTGGCCAGCAAATGGCAGAGCACTTGCACAACATTTTCTATTACACGAAATATTTATGGTTATCATGCGGAGGCAGCGCCAAAACAGGGCCACCTATGAGCAGCGTGGCAGAGTGGCAGAATGGAAAGGAATGTCCTCCAGCTGGCCAAAGGAGCCAGCCAAACCGAAACCCACACCAAATGCGCACTCTGGTCCACAGCACAGCTCACCGAACAGAAAACAGAGCACAGAGCACAGGGAACAGGGAACAGCACAACAAATCCAAATCCTGGCCACAACAGCAGAAGAATCTGCAAAACTTTTGCTAGGTAGTAGATAGTCGGTAGGTGGTGGGGGACATGGGGGACATGGGGCACATGGGCGGGGCATGACGTGGCTGCCTGGCTGGTGCAAAAAAGTTTTAATACTTGCCATAATGTTGCCGAAAGGATTATCCAAAAGAATGACTTTTAATGGAGACAGGAAGTAAGCGCATAACAGACAGAAGTATTAACTGTTTCCTTCCGCTTGCTGGGGAGTTGGGACTCCTCCTCCTGCTCCTCCTCCAGCTCCCCCTCCTGCTCCTGGAGGATTTCCCGGGCAGGACGGCGAACCTGCGCACACATATTTACAAAACTGTCAGCTCCTAAGCGCTCCGCTCCTTGGAATCCTCTGGTGCGTGTCCGCATGTGTGCTTGTTTGGCTGAGCTTGTGGCACGTAAGCTCTGTGGAAATATTGCAACATCCTCATAACGGCAGACTCCAGAAGTCTGAGTCGCAGCCCGAGGCTAAATGGCTCACCACGATTGCCTCCGCATTCCGGAGGGTATTACTATTGCCTCCACAAGTTGGCCATCATCCAAAAGCTTGCTCTACATACTTTCCACAAAAAACAGCTCTTAGTTTTAGGTATTTCTATTTAAATACTTGTTTAATGTATAAGATAGTCTTTTTCCTAAATATTGCCTTACAGAGTAACCTATGTTCCCTGCAACTGTCGGCTTGCCAGGAGTACTTTCCTTAGCCGGGATTTGCAATGTGGGATTTCCGAGCGTCGGTTGCCTTGGTCAATGATTGCCACTCGGTACTCAAGGTGGAGGCTTCCAGCTTTCCGCCGCGAGTTTTCCAATATACTTTACTTCGGTCTCATTTTGCATTTTAATGAGTTCGCCTGAAATATGAGAAGCCACGCTGAAAAACTGGGGCCAGCAAAAACAAAAAAAACAAAAAAGAGGAGCGGCGATGACAACAGCGGGCGCCATAATTTAGCATCCTTCGCCTCGCCTGTTTTTACCCGCAGTCCGCACTTCGCACTCCTTTGCTTTCCCTGGAACTCGCCGTGTTTTCCTTGGGATGTGTAGCCTAAGTCGGCTTCATCGTCGTGTCCTGGCTGCAGGATATTGCTTTAATTGAAATTTATGCTAAATAGATTGACACTAATGAGCAATGGCTCCTGCTCCAGCTGCTCCTCCAGCTCCAGCTGCTGGCCAGGTAATTCCCGGCAAGACTATCTGCATAATTAAATTGCTTCGCAGCGCCTTCGCCGGCTAATGGATAATGTCAACCGAATAATTATTATTATTTCAGCATTTCTATATGAGCCGTACTCGATTCCGATCCCAATCCCGATCCTGATCCCCATTTGCATAGCAACTGCCAACTGCTGACAAATGGCTCAAGTTGTGGCTCTTCCGCTGCCGCTGAGTGCTCCACTTCCGGAACGGTATCCGGATGCGACTTCTGCGACATGTGTAGCTGGGAGCCAAGGCTCCCCACGTAGATTCATTGCACAATCGACGTCCCACAGAAGGAGAAATCCGCAGAGAAGGTCAACAGATCCTACTAAATAAATTCCATCTAAATCCATCTAAAAGGCGAGTTAAACCGTATTTAAAATTAATGCATTTCTTTTCGCAATTTCTGATATACCAGTTTTTTAACTGGAGAGATATCACTTAAGAAACAACAATTTCTTTCAGTGCAACTCGCCATGGATTTCCCCTCACATTTATCGCTTTGCTTTGGTGACGGAAATGAGTTTTTGTCGTAAACTTTTATGGCAATAAACGTCGCTTGTTAGCCCGTTTCTCCAGACCCCCCCCCCCCCCCCCACCCTTCCCCCCGAAAGCCCCGCCCAGTTTTTCACCCGCCCCTTTGGCACTTACGCACTTGGCACAGAAATCATAGCCCGGCTCGAGCAGAATAAACATATAAATAGCTGCAGAGCCAAGAATGGTGTCGTTGTTTTCTACGGCGCGTTACACATTGCCGGGCTGCATAAAAATAGTTGGCCAGAACAGCAGCAGGACAACTGAGCAGCAGGATGAGGTGGATTCCAGATCCTGTGACCATTTTCCATTACATTTGCCACGTCACGGCACATTTCTCTCGCATGTACCACTCTCTAACCGGAGTCTATGGCAGCTCCCTTCCGTTTCCGGTCCACCGTCCACCATCCCCCCTCCTCAGTTCCCAGTTCTCAGAGCTCTGTGCTCCGTGTTTGGTCCTCTGGCTGTTATCATATCGCTGGCTTTTGTTTCGCCCCGACTCTCGGCTCTTTCAGCTCTTTCAGCTGTCTTTTAATTCTTTTAACAATTGCGCTAAAAGTTGTGCATTGAACACTTGGCTGCCTTTCAGCCAACAATAAAAATGGGCGCGGAAACGAAGCTGTAAAGTATACTGCCACCCTGGGTGCCCAGATAACAGAAATATTGTTTACCGCAATGCAATTATTGCCAAAGAAAGGCGCCAGCGGAAAAGCGGGGAAAACGGGGAAGAGCGGGAAAAGCCTTTTCATTTGTTTTACTTTATTCACACCAAAGTTGGCCACCAGAAGCTGCACTACCAGCAGCAGCAGGACGAGAAGGAGGAGGAGGTGGAAGGGGGACGTGTACAGCTTCCGTTTCCGGTGAAAAGTTTCATTTCCCATACGCCGCCGACCGAGTCGATGATAAAGTGCGAAATTAACTTTTGAAATAAACAACAAAAGCAACCACGACTCGGCTCCTCTCCCGGGGCCATGGAATATAGGAGCATCCACGTGTGGCTCCATGCATGTAAAACAGGCCGGAGAAATGAGAGATGCGAGATGATAAAGGTGGCGCAGGAACATCGCGTATCATTCACCAATCGAAGACCGTGCCACACTCCATTTGGTCTTGGGGCACGTAAAAAATATGAAAAATCTCGCATGAGCAGGAAGCGAGTTCATAACTCGGCACAAATCTCGACCTATCGCATAGGCATGCATATTTAATAGGTGGGCGGGCCGCACTGCCACGCCCCCACATTCGCGGTGACCCTTGCTACAGTTAGAGAAACAAGAGAAACCAATCAAAGTGCTTACGAATATGTAATTTCTAGAAAACTTCTCCTAGAAAATGTGCAATAAACTGACAATCGATTTATGAAGCTTCTTTTTAAGTGAAATTAAGTTTACAGAAAATATGATAAAGTCAAATAATCAAGAGTTATTTTTAAGATATTTCACTAGAATTTAATATTGTCATATTTTGTTGCCATTTTGTTGTCTATTGTCTTACAACTTTTCGCTGTGTGTGCAGCTCACGCCATCAACACGAAAAGCAATCAAATTGCAAAAATTTGTTTCATTTTCTGCGATAACATGACTTGAATTTGATGAATGCCTTGGCAAGAGCAAGCCAAGAACTGTGGATCCCGGAGGGGGGCGGAGGGACGAAGGACGAGGGACGCGAAGGATATTGGCAACGAAAGCCAAATGCCAATCTCGGCGCGCTTTTTTACGAGTTCAGGCCCGGGGGGTGGTGGGTTGTGGGTGGTGGGTGGTGGGAGGTGGATGCTCAGCATGGAAAAAATGTGCAGATATGGCCAAATGAAAGAGTTATGAATCCGCAACTTTGTTGCTCCCCAGGCGCTTCTGGCACCACTCCACTCCACTCCGCTCCACTCGACTCCGCTCCGATTACTAATACGCCCCGTGGTCCCATCCGCTCCTCCTGGCCAAGGATTAAAATAAATGCGCCACATTTGTATGTGCTGCACGGAACAGGATTCAAGGGGGATGGGTGTGGGTCCTAGTCCGATTCCCCATTTCCGATAACCGCTATTTATGGTTAGCTGCATTGGCCATCCGCTCCTCCACAGCCACAGCCACACCCACATCCACATCCACATCCCCACCCACACCCACAGCCACAACCACATCGTCATCAACGCGCCCGCGGGCTAGAGAAATTCGAATGCAAAAAAGGTATTTCCAGAGATTTTTCTGGGGAAAAGCCCGCGGTGGCCAAGTCCTGGGCGTGTCATCATTCTGACGGAGTCCGCTCAGGGAAACGCACCGAAATTTTTGTAATTACGACCACGTCAAAAGCACTCGCCGCACAAACAAAGCCGCCGACCAAGAAATAAATGACCAGGATAGCTGCTGGCAGCTATTTTGGCCCTTGCCAAAATGGAAAATTCACATTTAATTTCAGGCATTAGGCCGACTAACTTGGCCGGCCAAATAGCAATTTAATGGGCATTTTGCAGGGCAAATTAAATTATTTCCAGACTTATTAAAAATCCGGAGTAATAAATGTTGTTTTTCTACATTTAAAAGTGTGGAAGCTTTATGATGCAGATGTCAAGCAAAAAGTATGGTTGGTTTGTGCCTTTCAATGTTTTTATTCTCTCTTTAAATACAAAAAAATACTGTGTTCTATGAATTTGACGAATATATTTTCATTTTTTACATTTATTTATCTCGCAACTGGATGCCAATGAGCTGTTCGTTAGTTCGCAGTAAGCTGCTTTCCATCTACTACCAACTACCTGTTTTCATCGGAGTTTTCCCCATTCCGGCACATTTTCTAAGCATATGCAGACAGGTATGATGGGGGGTCGTCAACGAAACGGATGGCCAACCTCCTCGACTGCCGACATGAAAGTCAATTTATGGCATATAAACCGCTTTGTTGTCAAGGGAACTCAATTACGGGGAACCCCTCCCGCCAACTTTCAGTCAAAGAAACATTGCATAAATCTCCCTACCATCCAGCCAACCATCCATCGCATTACCGAAATATTTTAATGAATCAAAGTGGCCCGTTTTGGGCTAGGATTTCAATCGCGCGATATGACACATCATCAAAGTTGGCACATTTCATTACGTGCCCCATCCAGTATCGATGCCTCATCCGTATCGTTTGCATGTTGCGTGTCAGAGTTCAATATGGAAATCGCGGGGAAAACAAAAAACAGAAAACAAAAGAAAACAACACAGATCGAAACACAAACAGCAGTTCAAGTGTTACACTTTAGTTTTCCTAGGCCGTGGGTGGGAAATGGTAAATGGGAAATGGGCTACATTTTCATTTCATTTCGCGCGTCATTTGAGGCGGCGCCGCTTCGAATTGTTGCAACCTTTCCACATCGAAATGGTGGCGCGAGTTGCTCGAGTTCCTTGATTGAAATCGCATAAAAACAGAGCCCAAGTGGGCGGCAATTTTGCCATCGAAATATTTACGATTGTGTGCGTCGCCCCCTTCGACTTTTGGCCCGGCTTTCTTTTATTAAAAGTTTTGATTGTTTTCGCGTTTCAATTCGTTGCTTTCGCGCCTAATGACAGCGCAACATGCCATGAAATATGAGTTGATTGCCAGCGAAGGCCAGTGGGGCACCATTCACCGAAGGGTTATGAATCCACTCCAAGTCGCCTCTGGTATCCACAGCCAGTGGAACTGGAGAGCAGGAACTGGAGGCCAACCGACAAACAAGCTCATTAGGCCGCACCAATTACTCCTAATTAATGTCTTTGAGACGCATAAAATTTTGCCAAGTTTCCCGCTGTCGCCTGGCCATTTTCCTCCTTTTTTCTTGCACGCCAATTAACTCTGAACGCTCATTACAGGTCGCGATGGAAAAGCTGACAGTTTGAGCCAGGTCTTTCGGTGCTGGTGGCTCCAAGTCCAGGTCCGGGTCCGGGTCCACCACTACTCCGCCACATTCCGTCCCGCATTCCGTCCTCTTTTTTCTGTGGTGCAGCGGCGCGTATTAATTAGCTGCTCGAAGCCACCGCCCAAACGACCAAACGCCCGTCACCTGTCTAGGGTTCAACTGCACTGGCAGAAATTCCCTTAAAACTAACATTTATTTTGAAACACAAGATCACCGTGTTTTCTTCTCTAACTCCAAGGCTAAAGTACACTTAACAGCTAATGACTGAACCTAAAGAACCTTCAGATTTCTTTCAGTGCCACCTCGTCGTCATGGCTCGGCTTCAAATGTTTCCTTTTGCAGGCAGTTCAAAAAGTGTCTGCTCCTCCTTCCCAATTTATAGAAGCACCTGCACTTGGTGCTCCCCAGTTCCACCATCACCATCATCATCCCATGCTCCATGTTCATGCTCATGATTGTCGTTAGCATTACGTCAACTAATTGGCTTCATTTGGGGTGCTCCTGCGGCTGCTGCGTGGCATCAGGACCTCCTAATTGGCAATGAAAGGAGCATAATTTATGAATATGTCGCGCACTCATTTCATGCCACACTTGTCAAGCAAAGCGAACTGCCTCCTGCCACCTGCCACCTGCCTCCTGCCGCTCAACTGATTCGCCATCGATGGAATAGAGTTCTTTGTGCGCTAATTAAAGGGGAAAAGAGGCGATTGATTCGCAGACTGAGGGCTCTGATCCCCAGGCCGAACTTCAATCAAATTGAAAAACTGCGACAACGGCAGCTTACACGCTTCTGCACTCCGCCGCCGAGCTGGAAAGACAAGCCATTAGACCGCAATTCACTTGGCTCCGCACCAATGTTTCAGTTTTCATGTTCCATGTTTGGCTTTTTATGCATCGCCCACATTTTGGACATGGACCTGGGAAACGGGGAGCGGGAAACGTGAAAAGTGAAAAGCGAACAGCACGAAGTCAGAAATTGCATTTCCCCATCTGCGAGATAGTCGCTCCCACAGACAGAAGGACTCAGTGCCCGGGACAGTGCGTGCTATGCGTGTAAGAATGCATAGGCAACTATCGAGGGAAGTGAGTTTTTAACTTACCTAAGGAAATCCTGTATTCTTAATCCCAAGGAGGCCATGGCTTACTCAAGTATTTAGTACAAGTTTAAGACATGGTAAACTGCATTCTTTGCTAGCCATTTTCAACAGCAGCTGCCCTATTTTTGCGCCCTTGGCTGTGCATTTTGAAGCTATATAGTTGTAGTGGCATTTGCTGTAGTTTGTTTGTTTGTGCTTGCCTTTTATTTTAATTTCCCTCGACGGCACACGTTCTGTATTTGTATCCGTATATTTGTATCTGCAGCCGAGCACTTTACACATTAATGTAAAAAATTGTGCACTGATGTAAGTGCGTCCTCCCTATTCCCACCCACATTAACCCCCTAATGCCCATCCCCCGGCCCCCTTTAACCCACTAACGAGGCTGACTGGCAGCCCGGGGAAGCCGCAAACCAAACAGACAGACAGCTCCCATTTGGAATTTTCCGGGGAAAAGCTTGCCGCTTTCGACAGACTGCGCGCATTTTAATAAAAACGAATTAAAATGTGCACTAATATGTTTTTATTATTTATGCGCACATGTATTTGTATTTATTTACATGCATGCGGCAAATAAATTGCACTCGCAACTCGAGTGGATCTCCGCTGGAAAATGTGTCACTGTGGAAATTGCTTTGTCAGCTCTAGAGTCCTGTGCATCCCGAAAGTTCTATTAGACCCCCCACCTCCCCTCTCCTTGTGCCTTCTGCTCCACAGGACCTGCCTCATGTATATATTATATCATTTGCCATATGCGGATTAGCCATAAGCTGCTTTTGGCAGAGGCAGCAGGGAAAGTTTACAACAGAACAGCACTGAAGAGCACTGAAGAGCCAAGATGAGGTTGGAAATGAGGATGAGATGGAGCCGGAGGACGATGAACACAAGTGGGTAAACCGCTTTCCTTCAGCTCAGTCTAGGGCTCATAATTTGCTTGACAAGCATCCAAACTGCCGCAGCCCAATCCCCCAGATTGGCCACATGCCACTCCTATTATCAGCCATTGAAAATATTTCCATAATTCATAAACTCATATCCATACACTTGTGCATTCCTTGGTGTTTCATTACTACTCAATCAAATTCGCTTTTGGGAAAATCATTAAAGAAGTCGATCCTAGTCTGATTGGCACTTAAGCCCTTGAGATGTCCCTCCTTCGGCGAATTACTCAGTTTGTCCACCACTTGGATGGCCTGCAGGGCGGTCTTCAGCTCCAGGAGTACAGTGCCCTTTCTGGTGGTCATATGCTTCGCCTGGAGGATCTGGCTCTGGAGTTGGAACAGTCCCAGTTCCCTCAGCCAGATCCTGGCCAAGTCCACAGGTGGCTTACTCGTATCGATGGGATGATCGGGATCTGCTGAGAACAGAACTCGCGGACTGAACTGGTCGTTTATGTCCATGGAAGGTTCTTCCATGGGAAGAATTACGGTATCCTCCATTGATTTCCCTGGAAGAATCAATCGCCTGTTAGTGTCCTCGGATGATTGTTGCTGGCTCGTTGGTTGACTCTCATGATGCTTTTGCCCATAGTGGAAGTTGATAAATCCGTCCCAATTCAGTTTTAGAGTCTCGTGACCCTCTGAGATCCTCAGAATCAGCAGCAAAGTGAAGACTTCAGTAAATTGCATGCTCTTTAAGTCACAGATCCCAGCGCACTGCAGAAAGCGCACAGAGTTTGAGTTGATTGCTCACCAGCTGATAAGAGTTATCAGGGAGTTCAAAGAAGAGTTATCAGGGAGTTCAAGAGAGGTCACCAACAATGGGAGTGATTTATGTGTAATTTAATTGTGGGCTGTATTCTTAGCTCTTCCCCAGTGAGAGTTTGAAAAGGTGGTTTCCTATTTTATACTGCAGTTGTGTCCTTTCCATCTAAATCAAACGAGGAGCAGACTGGGCGTCTGGCCAGAAACTTAATGATGCATACGTGTCGCCGCCATTTGTCCTCGAAGAGCGGACAGCGTGCAGACGAAGGACGACGGAGGCAGGACGAAGGATCTGCTGCATCCGGAGCAACCAATTAGGAACAGCGCCAAAGAGGCTCCCAGCGGGAGTCCTTTCAATTAAATTGGCGACACAAAAACGGCTCAAAGAGATCCTTGCTGCCCTGCAAGCCGGGCATTTGTCAGAGCGGCCAAAACAATTTGCCGCTGTTAGGATAAGAGACTTTGACTTTGGCCATGTCCAACATTTCCGCACGCTCAATTTAATAAGGGCAGCTCATTAGCCGCCGACGGGGATGCTCTGCCAGCACCCTCATCCCCCATTTCCATCATCCCCTTGCCTTCCAAGTGGCTTCATATGGGTGTGCACTGCGAGAAACTCGAACAACTGGTCATAACTAAGCACTAAACGAAGCACAGTTGATTGGTAAGGATATTATGGAATTACAAACTAAGTATTTACAACAGTTACCAGTAGCACTTACCCAAACGAGAGGAGCATGCCCAATTGTTTCCAGTGTAGCCGCCACGTGGGCTTTGGGCCCATAAACCCAAATTGAAAAATGTTAAATTATCATCAAATTTCATGCACTATCAAAGTCAATTTCCTGTGGCAGCGACCTCAAGGACTTGTCTCCTGAATCCCGACTCCCGCAGCTTCCCTCCTCCCCCCTTCCCCTCTCCCCTGATGCCGGATTCCAGCCTGCCCGGCAGTCACAAAAATAATTTATTCAACTTGCTGCCGTGGTCGCCGCAGGACGATGAGGGGAGCGAAGAGGAGCGCAGGACGACCGCTGCCCTGCGGTTCATTGTCAGTTAAGCTTTTTAAAAGAAAACCACTTAGAATGTTGACATTATCCTTCACTTTCTATTTATTTTGTCATTTAATCAACTTCCTGCCCGGCGTCGTCGTCCCTGATTTGCATACCAAGCCGATGGAGTCGCTCGATAGCGGGCATGGGCTTCCACATCGGAGACTGCGGATTGGGGGCTGGGGATTGGGGTGCGCATCTTGAGATGGACGCCTCGTTTGTCTCCGGTCGCCGGTCTGTGGAGCCCGTTCCCGGTATTTGCGCTGTGGCGCCGTCTCGCCAATCAGTCAACGAAGTGGAATGGAGCTCGCTGGTAAATAAAAATTGCTTTTTGCCGCATAACCTGTGGCCTACTACCCCCTCCCCCTCCCGCCTTCCAGCCATGCGACATCCGTCGATAGAGATGGACAATTGGATAGTGAAGTGAGCACTCCACACTGCGGGAAACTGGGGTGTGATTTCAAATCGATTGAAGCATAGGACTTTGAACGTAAGAGTTGTCTACGCCGTCGAGTTGTACATGTGCACACTTGTAAGTTTCATAGTGTAGTTATTAGTAAGAGAAGTCAAGTGACTTCCTTTTGTTGCAGTGCATATCGTAGAATGACATTTTGGGGCTGACTGAAGCGTTTTGGCTTGCTCATTTGCCGTTATTAAAGCAATTCTATGAATATTTTAAAAGCTCCGTTTGTGCATACGACCATCACCACCCACCCAGCCACCCATTCCGCCCACTCCACTGCCATAAAAGGTTTAGAATTTCACCGAGAACAGAGGAAACGAAGAAAAGTCGTTTGGACGAGCAAATACTAAGGGGGGGAGCATGTAAATACGGCCACGGGGAGTGCCCACTGTGGATGTCCTGGACGGCGAAAGGACTTCGACTGCAGGAGCAGGAGCAGGAGGAGGAGGCACTAAGGAGGCACTAACTTAAGCCGCATTTGGGCAGCCAGTCCCATAAAGGCGAAATCCTATTGAATGGCCTTTTGTTTTAGCATGGAAATGCTTTTAAACACACCGCCCGAACTGAACGGAACAAGAAGCAAAAGTCCGCAAAGGAAAAGGAGGCGATTGCTTCTTGTTTATTATTCGCTCAGTCAGCTCTAATGAAGGCCGGGCACAATGAGTCCTGTCCACTCAGGAGCACTTATCCCTGCTTATGCTGCCCACGCCCACGCCCACTCCCGCCTTCGTCCTGGCCAGAGAGCGTCTCTCCGGGAAACCAAAGGACACGACACGGCACGGCAGCTAGAAATATGATGGCAAAGTTTCGCTGTTTGCCGGCCAAAAGTTTCCATCTCATGCCCAAATAATTACGCAGGAAACGCACTCGGATGCCCAGCAAGGAGATGCTCCTTGGTCCTTGGTCCTTGCCGAGCAGAAATTAGATCGAGATTTCCTGAGATTGGCACAAATAATAAATATCAAAACTCGCGAACTTGCTATTTACTTGCTCTGCATAAAAACTGCAGTCTGTTACCTCACATAACTTGAATGCACCTCCTATTCATTATATACTTTGTCAATTTGGATGGGTAATATTTTGTTAAGTGTAAACTAGTTTCTCACCCGCCGGAGACCAAGAAATGTTCTCCGAATACGTGACTGAGGAGTCGAAAGGGGATTAGATGGAACCGCGTTTGAACTGATTAAACATGAAGCCCGAAAACTAGATCAGCAAACTCATCGCAAAAGTGCTGTGGGTTGTGGATAGAAGAAAGGGTCCTGCAGGACGAGCTGTGTGTGTGAGTGTGCAACTTCGCTCGTGTGCGAGTTAATTAGAAGCCTATTGATAAAGTTGAATTGCAGCTAATGTGGCAAAGTTGGTCGGAGGCACGGTCGCACAATGGCGGTCCGTTGGCCAGGTTACCCGGCCAAATTGGATGGACATTTATTAATTAAAATGCCGCGAAAACACAAACACAAACACTCACACTCCCTGCACACTGCAGCACTTTCATTAGCGTTTTGTCAAGTGCTCATCAAAAACAGAGCGACGCGACGGCGAAGCTCAGGGGCCAAATTGATGGCCGTGTTTGCTAGTTTAATTATGCATTTCCAGCGAGTCCTTCAGTGCATCACAATATGCGCTGGAATAATGCAAAAGGACACGAGTGGCCCGCCAACAAACCAACAGACCAACAAACCAACAAACAAACAAACGAACAAACAAGCAAACAAACAGCAAACAATTCACGCACATCACACAGAAAATGCGGCTTATGTCAACAATAATTTTTGCTTTTCTGTTTTTTGCTGTTTCAGCCTGCTTCATTTCCCATTTGATTTTAAATTCACCTGCGGTTGTGTGCGCACTCGCTGACCGCAAATTTCTAATAACAATTTGTAATTGCCATAAATTAAATCACTTTCGGTGTCCCCGCCCCCCCTTCCCCCCGCTGATCCATTCACACCATCGCACTTTCCGTCGAGTTGCCGAAACTATTTCGATTATTAGTTTTTTGCGGCCTGCGAAATTCTACAAAACCATTTTTTATTGCCATAAATATTCCGAATAGAAGATATATCAGGTTAACCACATTCCGCTGATTTTTCGCCATTCAAAACGATTTATTACTGAAATTCTCGTGGCTAGTACAACTTTTGTGGGCTGTTCAGATTGTTTACTTTTAATTAAAAATTACGCACCACTCTGCTTTGCTTAAATGATTCGCTCAAAAAATATTAATCAAATATTAATCCACAGACACAGCAAAATCCAAAGAAGGTCTATTAGGTAATACATATAATATAAGGGTGCACGCTGATAAGAAGTACTATACATATCAACGAACAGTTCTCGCAAGTCAACCATCTTCAGCAGTCGCATTGAGTCACATACTTTCGGGGGTGAGACTTTCACGCACTTTAACCCCAACAATTCCCAACTGCTTCTGGCCGCCGCCGCATGGAGAGCCATCCCCGGAGCGGAGCAAGGCATACTTACCTGGCGTAGAGGTTAACCGTGATCACGAAGGCGGTTCCTCCGGAGTGAGGCTTGGCCATTGCACCTCGGTTGAGTTGACCTCTGCGATTATTCCTAATGTGAATAACTCGTGCGTGTAATTTTTGGTAGCCGGGAATGGCGTTCGCGCCGTCCCGACATAAACAATAAATTATGAAAACTTAGTTAAGCATTTTCTCATTGACTTACTTTATTTTATTTGTAAAGGACGAGAGAAAATCTACTAAACTTGTCTGCGCTGTGGGCTTAGATTTTTCTTGACTTCCAATAGCGTCAATTTGAAATTACTATATGTTCATGATACAAAAACTATATGGTTTTGCATATTAATAACTTCTTTTGAAGCGACTTTTCAATTAGTTAAAAAATTTATAAGACTAAGGTGTGATAAAATACTTCTATGCTAGAAATTAAAAACAATTAAAGTATGTGTTATTACATAATTTTAAGAAGTAAAAAAGATTTGTTCATTTTTGTTTAAGAAGATAAGATATAAGCAAGAAGATTGTAAGCAATGGCTCTGGTTTATAGTCATAGTTTCAATCAATAATTGAACAACTTTTTTAATTAATTAATTAATAATAAAATATAAATGACTACAGATGACAGATAACAGTGAACATTAGTTGATGCACTTAGTCTAACAATGAAATGCGCATTTCAAATCTACAGAAACGTTACAGTAAGAAAGGCATTGTATAAAGTTTCTTATACGGATACATCATATATACCAACATTATGCGGATATAACACAATATCATATATACCAAAAAAAAAATTTCTAAAATCCTAACTTAGGTTAACGCAAAGGACCTTTTCCTAGCGCCTCATACGTTCAATAATAAATATAATAGAGACCTTAACTATTTTCAAATTTATTTCTTATGTCGGGACGGCGCGAACGCCATTCCCGGCTACCAAAAATTACACGCACGAGTTATTCACATTAGGAATAATCGCAGAGGTCAACTCAGCCGAGGTGCAATGGCCAAGCCTCACTCCGGAGGAACCGCCTTCGTGATCACGGTTAACCTCTACGCCAGGTAAGTATGCCTTGCTCCGCTCCGGGGATGGCTCTCCATGCGGCGGCGGCCAGAAGCAGTTGGGAATTGTAGTACGACTGCCGTATATCAATGACCCCGAAAGTATGTGACGCCGCTTAAGAAACACTCTTGTCTTATCAAATTCTGGAATCCTTATGTGTGTGAGAAATAAGTCGAGCAATAGCAGGCATTTTACTTGGTTTTCGAAAGTTTATTAGACTTTTTGCGCACCTTACAAGCTAGGTATCAGAGATTCTAAAAACATCCTAGAAACATCAATGGGTAGATCGTGCCGTGGTTGCTTTCCGGATTTCGCATTCGAGGCCGCACACACAGCGACGATGCTCAGAACTTGAAGTACTTGGTGTAGTAGTCGTTGAAGAAGGCGTAGTCGAAGTGGCCGTAGTTGGAGTAGCTCTTGTACTTGTAGTAGGGCTCCATGGTGTCGGCGTGGTAGATGGACACGTCCTTGAAGTACATGTTGGGCACGAAGAACTCGTACTCGTCGATCTCGCGGTCGAAGGGGTAGCCGAAGGGCATGCTGTCCACGTAGCGGGCGCCGGAGCCGATGCCGCAGGAGTAGGTGTAGTCGAAGGTGGAGAACTGCTCGTGGGCGGGGGCCACGTAGGGGACCACCATGAAGAACATCTGCATGGGCATGCCCTTCTGCCAGCCCATGGGCAGGACGAGGCGGTCGGGGAAGCCGCAGTGGGGCTCGCTGATGTCCAGGGGGAAGTCGTACTTGCCGTCGAAGGCCATCATCATGTAGTAGTAGAGCTCGCTGTAGGTGGTGCGATCCTTGACGGTCCAGTAGAACTCGCTGGACTTGCGGGTGACCATGTTGGTGCCGGCCTTCAGCTCGTAGTAGAACTCGTCGATCTCCATGAAGTTCATGCGGTTCTCGGCCAGGGAGATGACCTTGCCGAACTCGTCGAACTTGGGGCCGAGGAAGGCGCGGATGACCACCTTCTCGACCTTCTCGGACTCGATGGTGTAGGTGTAGGTGAAGGGCTTGTGGTTGAGGCGCATCTGGCGGGCGAACAGCGACTTGTCCCACACGAACTTGCCGTCCTGGAAGACCATCTTGTCGTTGAGCATGCTGGTCACATCGAAGTCAACCAGATCGAAGTAGGTGGTCAGGTCGCTGACCTCCACGTGCTTCATGGTGACGCCGGGCATCAGGAGCTGCTCCTTGGTGTACTTGGGCAGGTAGTGCATGAACTGGAAGTACACCTGGGCGATGGACTTGTAGAACATGTAGTACATGGGGTCGCGCATCATCGTCTCGAAGTTCAGCATCACGTTGGGGTACACGTCCATCTGCTGGTAGTCGGCGTCGGCGAAGTACATGTGGGCGAGCATGTACCAGAACTGGTAGAACATCTTGTCCATGGCGTCCACGTTGCCCTGCAGCATGTTGCCGATGAACTCGATGGCCTCGGGTTTGCGCAGATCGATGGTGTGGCCATCGGCGGTCTTGTAGTAGCCGAGCTCGACGATGTTGTGGATGCGCTTCTGGAAGCCGGTGATCTTGTCCAGCATGTCGTAGTTGGCGTACGTGTCCATCTCGTAGTAGTTCTTGCGGTAGCTGTAGCCGATGCCGCTGTAGTAGATCATCTGGGGATCGTAGCCCATCTCGATCTGGTGGTACCAGGAGAACTCGGGGATCTCGCCGAATCCGTGCGACAGGCGCTCCATGTAGTACCTGCTGAGCAGCTGGTGCACGTTGTACAGCCACCACTCGCCGCGACGGTCGCTCTTGAGGTCGAAGGTGTTGCCGTCGAGGAAGAAGGAGTAGTCCATGTTCAGGTAGTACCAGTAGGCGTTCCAGCCCAGGTCCTCGGTGAAGTAGGACAGCTTGGACTCCTCGTTGTAGATGTTCAGGTCGCGGCTGTAGTCCACGGGCATGTAGAACTTCTTCACGTCCTTCATCATCGACAGCCACTTGCTCTCCTGGTTGAACTCGTAGATGTTCTCGCGCAGGATGTACTTGTCCTCGCTGTACCAGTGCTCGCCCAGACCCATCAGCTTCCACCACTGCCAGGTCTTGAAGTCCTTCATGTAGGTGTAGTCGCTGGACTGGTACATGGTGGCGTAGTCGTAGCCGTACGAGTGGCCCTTGTAGTACACGTCCATGTACTCCTTCTCGTACATGCTCGTCTTCATCCACATCTCGTAGTCGAACTTCTCCGCCTCGAACACGAACTTGCTGTTGAAGAAGAACTGCGGGAAGATCTCGTAGATCGAGGGCAGCATCAGGCCGTGGAAGTCGTTGCGGTGGATCACGGCCAGGGTCAGGGCGTAGACGAACATGCCCTCGTTGACGTGCATGCGGGCCCAGGCCACGTTGGCGGCGAAGGTCTCCCAGTCCTTGGCGTAGTAGAAGAAGTTGAACAGACCGCGGGCCTGCTTGGCGTGGGACATGACCAGGGCGCCGAAGAACTCGCCCTTGGGCAGCAGGGCGTGCGCCTTGTAGGCCTCGAAGAACTTCTTCATGTAGAGGTCGTAGTGCTGCAAGGGATCGGTGATTAGGGCGCTGGAACACTTGACCCAATGCTGTCTGCACTCACCGTGTAGTAGGACTCCTCAAAGTAGAACTTCGAGCCCTGCTTGATGTACTCCTCGAACATCAGCGGATCCTCCACGCGGTAGACGATCTCGAAGAGGAACTTCTGCTTGAGCAGGAAGGCCTTGTCGGCGATCTTGACCTCGTGGGTCTGGTGGAAGCTGGCGGCGGCGACCAGGCCCAGGCAGGCCAGCAATGCGATGGCGATCTTCATGTTGGAGGACTCCTGCAACTCTACGCTTGAACTCTACACTCAACTGCTCCGGATCAGATGCACCCAGTGGATCCAATGCCTAAAGACTGTTGCCTTACTGCCGTCCACCTGGCTGCTTTTATACCCAAGATCGCCTACGATCGCAAAAATTTGGAGCTCGGAATCTGCTGCGAGATATCGCGCTGCAGTTTGGGGGTCACTGGGTGTATCTCAGGTGCTGCGACCGCGCCATCTGTCCAATTTCGCCGGTCCACCTCTTATCACCCGAACTCGCCTTGCCACCCTCTTATCGCCTATCGAAGCCAGGGCTCTGCTCATCTGGTTGCCAAGAGCCCGCTCTGCAGGTGCAATCAAGCCAATCCAGCATTACGTCAACCGAATTCAAATCCGTGACCGGCTATCGCAAGTCCCTCGTGCGATGCATCTATGTTGTCGCCAATGTATTTTTAGAACTGCTGCGAAATAACTTTTCCTGCGAAACAGATACATTGGAATGCCATGCCAAATATGTAAATAGTTTGAAAACTTGTAATAATATTGAATTCCCTGCAGTCTACGTTCATTAATTGACTTGGCCCAGACACTTTCATCTGGGAACCAGAGGAGAAGCTGCCGCCATATGAGGCTGCGTGAAATCCAATCAACTTTTTCTAATCAGGCAAAGTATAAAGTAAATTCAATTACGCGGCTACTTTGTGAATCCCCCAGGATCACACGCCTAGAAAGAGGAGAAGGTCCTGCCTTCTGCCGCCTGTTTCCTGCCTCCTGTTTCCTGCGTGTGTGACATTCATGTGGGTAGAGTGGCGCGTACGTTCTCCCAAAAGAAATTTTCGAAAATAAATAGAATTCCGGCAAAGTCAAAGCTGGGTAAACAAGTGCCAAGTGTTGGGCGCCGCAGGGGAATCCATGGCAACTAATCAGAAATTCCGTCTCATGCGCTGATGTGAAGTGTGCCAGTGCCACCAAAATATATAAAAAAGGGCGACAGACAGCAGTGCAGGACGAAGACGGACCCGCGATAAGGAGATCCAGAACAGACCCAGGACAGAAAACCAGAAACCCAGAGCCGAGAACCCAGAAACCCAGCCCAAGTGGCATCGCTACAGCGCCTGGGATTATGCAAAATTCAATTTGCAACTTAAATGTGTTTATTTTGCGTTACGCTGCTGGGGCAATTTTTATTTTCACTGAAAATGAGGGATTTACTTACTTACCAAGTGGGTGGAGCCGCTTGCTCCTGCCAGTTCTGCTCCTGCGAGTCCTGCGGAGCGATAAGCAAAAGGGTGCCCGGAAAAGCGGGGGGCGGAAAGCGTTACCAAACCAATGAGCAATACCGCCATCAATTTTCCAATCTTATTGAGCGTTTAAAAATGTGAGTGTGTGCACTGAGAAAAATGCTGCCAACTCAAGCTAAGCTATATATATGACATGCATTGTTCCTATATAGAATCAAGCATATGATCTACTCAGCAGGAAACATACGAGGGTCGTTTGATAAGTCCGTGACTTTTTGAATAAAATATATTTTTTTCGTCAAAGAAGCGTTTTATTTCTCAACATAATCTCCTTTTAGCTCTATACATTTAGTCCAGCGTTTTTCCAATTTTTTTATTCCTTCCAAATAATAGGTTTTCTCAAGGCCCTCAAAATAGTCGTTTGTTTCTGTGATGACCTCTTCATTTGACCCGAATCTCTTACCGCCGAGCCATTTCTTCATGTTTGGAAACAAAAAATAGTCACAGGGGCTAAATCTGGAGAATATGCTGGATGGGGTAGCAGTTCGTAGCCCAATTTATGAAATTTTGCCATGCTGACTACACACGTGTGCACCCGTGCATTGTCCTGATGGACAAAAAAAATTCACGAGATCGTCTGCTTTCAATGCCTATAAAACGCAAACCAAAAAACGCAGCTTTCTCAAAATTTTACAGTCAGTTGTTAATCGATAACTGCTGACAGGAGCAGTGTTGTATTTAAATGGCATACGACACTTTAAGATGTATATAATGTATTTTCCGCTGTGTACCGATGGGGATGCTCCCACTTGGCGAGTGTGTTGGTGAGGCGACAACGACATCGACATCGAGAACGTGAACGAGAACGAGAAGGTCCTGTGCCCGGCTGCAAATTGCTGATTTACAAACAAAATGAGATTTCCGGCGGAGAACCGCAGTCCGCCTCTTTTTTATGGGCCGAGCAGGCAACATAAACAGTTTGCTCCCCGTTCCCATCCTTTGCATAATAAACGGAGCTGCAGAGTGCAGGGACAAATTGCCGAATTCAATTTGATAGTGGAATTTAGTCAGCCGTTTATTTAATTTTATGGCCCAATCAAAGCTATCCCATGATAGATAGCTCCATCTCGCCTTTTTTCCAATGAAGATGATGAAGATGGGGTTTCCGAGGCGACTTATCACAGCATATTTAATTACTTGTCAGTCATTAATCGCTTGCTTATGACAGTGAAATGAAAATTCAAATGGGCTGGGCATTGTGGCAGCTTGGCAGCTTGGCAATTTGGCTGCTGCCTCGCAAATGACAGTTGAATGGAAATTTAGTTGCGTTAACCGGAAGCCACACAAAGCCGCACAGAAACCGCCTACGAGGAAAATGTTTTAGTTGCCGCACGCAAATTAGCCGAAAGTTTTCCCTCGAAGAACGGGCTCGGTCTTGAACTCTGATGGACCTCCCAACACCCAGCAACACCCAGCACCACCCAGCACCACCCAGCACCACCCACTGCTCTTGGAGAAGCCGCAGAAATGAATATTTGATGGCCGTAGTGCCGGCGAACAAATTAAAAGCGCTGGCAAAAGCGTGTTGCATACTTTATGGCGCTAATTTGGAAGGAGCAGGACCTCATCTGCGTGTATCTATGCAACGCAAGGACCAGTTGCCGAAGTTAAGACCCCCCTCCCCCTTTCCCTCCCCCTGCTTTTTGTTTATGCACGCACATTATTTGCAGAGGATTGGCCACTTCCACTCCCATTTCGGCTGCTTTCGGCAACCGCATTTCTGTGCTGCAAATTCTGTCGCTACAACTATATATGCATTTAAGTGCATTTCATTGTACTCGCTCCGGGCTGCCAAAGTTGCAAGCCCCGAAAAATGTCCACGCCACTGCGAAGGACCAGTTGAACTGGGAACTTGAGGTGCAACTAGGGTTTCCCAAGTGAACGAAGTGCACCAAATGAACCCCATTCGAGTGAACGCTGTTGGCTGACACTCATGAATATTCATTCGCAATTTGTGTAAATACCAGCCCCCCGCTGTGTACGCTTTTGATAATGTGTCGCATTTTAATTATGAATTAATTGCGAATGATTTCAACATCGGGCATTTTAATTGACATGCCATTGTGCGGCGCATTTCAGCCATAGCTGCCATATCTGCAAGGTGTCATCCACTCAAGCACACACGCATCATTTATCACGCGACTGGGAGTGAGGATGTCCAGGTCCAGGTCCACATACAGCACATATCCACATCCATCGTATATGTATGGCAGGGGATGTCGCATCCATTGTGTGGTCGCCACTCGTTTCAATCAATTTCATTTCGTTATCGTTATTGACATTTTGTAATTTAATCGTGTGCTTTGTCGCTTGCCGACCGTCATGCTGCACACAAGCACAGCGCTGCACTGCGAGAAATGCAGAGAATATGCCTAAATAAAAAATATAATACTATTAAGTATCCATATGCTGCAAGTTCGATGTTCAATCAAGAAGTTAATCGAATTGGATAATTTTCCATGCCTTTTGATTAATGTTCACTGTTTCCGGTGTAAGCAAACTCACTCATGTGGCTGCTTTCAACTTTATCAGCTTGTTTGGCTTGGGGTTTTCGCAGATCGGGCGGTTTAAAAAATGAGGAGGCCAGCAGATGACACGGAGCAGCGGAAGATGAAGGGGCAGAAGATGAGGGGCAGTCGGCGGCATCCGATGACGTGGCCAACGCGGAGATGGCCGCCATGCCAGCGAAAGCATTATTAATGGCCAAAGGAGCCAGAGGAGCAAAGGGTTTTCCGCGCCGCAGTGATGAGCAGGTGCAGCCACTAATTAGTTGCAGCCACAGGAAAATTGTGAAAATCGGGAAAACGAGGATAATGATGTTCCGGCGGATGTGCTGAATGAATAGGGCAACTAGACGCCTAAGGGACTCACTCCAGCCTTAAAGGAGAAATCTCCTCCAGAAATGTTGTGCCCTTTGCCTTGATTTCTGCGGTTTCCCACACACACACACACATGAGGATGGAAAAGCGCTTAAAAACTCATTTTGCCTGGGGCAAAAAGCGAAACGACAGCTGCGTCACTTTAATATAAAATGTAAATTTACACCAAACTACTTTTTGGTTGTCTGCTTGTATCTGCTTGTATCTGCGGCGCCTTTTCCGAGTCAGCAAAGGTTGCCCTTTTCCGCTTTTCCGCTCTTCGCCCCCTCATCAGATTTTCCCTTGGGGTCAACCGCTGGAAAATATGGCGAGCGGTCCGCATGAAATATTCGATTTGGGCAGAAAAGTGAAAGCGAACCCAAGAATAAATACGCCGTAATATTTTAATCAAATTATGCAATTCAGTGGACTTCTGTTTCTGTTTGTGTTTGAGCCCCTGCCTTTCGCCCTGCGGATTTCAATTACGGCAACATATGACTTTTGAATTAAATGACCTGAAAATTGTCCCTGCCCTGTCAGGAGCAGCATGAAAAGGACCTGCAGACGCACAGCCACACTTTACGATCCCATCAACCTGGGTAATGACCAAATTAGGGCGACTGCTTCGAGTGTTTCGAGTGTGCTAAACGAAACACACGAGGGTTCGAGTGGGTGGCTGTTGGTTGTCGAAGCATTCGATACCCTGGCAAATTCATTGTTCCTTGGCCAGCAATTTTGCGGGAATTTCTTTATTCCCTCTGTCATTTCTTGGGCACGCGGGCCTCGGGGCAAAGGAGCAGCTGGAAATGACCACAAAGACATGGTAGCAAGGACGACAATGTTCGGATGGAAGAGGATGGCAGAGGATGGGGCAGGACACAAATGAGGCGAGACAACAACACAATAATGTACAATACTCCATGTAGCAGGCAGCATGTAAGCAACATGGAAAAGTTGGAGCCATTCGGTTAGAGAGAACGCCGAAACCGCTGTACAGAACTCAAGACCTCACTCCATAAATTGAAAACACGGAGTATTCAACTTTGTTTTAATTGAAATAATTCCCAGCTTTGCAGTTTCCCAACAAGTGAGATATGAAATAGTTGTATTCTGGCCTAGAGTGTTCACATATATACGGTTTACTCGATCAAACACTGCAGCATAGCAACAAATATCATATAGCTCTTCTGTAGGTCATCGATGCAGAGCATATTGCTCCCTTTTCCAGCTGTTTCATTTTTTTGCTGCTCTTCTTGCGAACACACTCATATTTGTGGCCAGTGAGAAGTGCAGGAGACAAGATGGCGAATTGCAGAAGGAGCTACACCTAAGCGGACACAAACGGACACAACGGACACAAGCGGACACGTGTGTGTACAATGTTGGCGGCACAAGGACATGGACATGGACACAGACAGGGAAGGGGAAACGGGTCGAGGGGTGTGGGGGGCTTAGAACTGCGGCCAAGGATCAAATGAAGCACTCCAATGGCACCCAAGTGGGCTAATCAGCAGCACACACAGCCGCACATCCTTGGAAAGAGCAGAAAAAAAAGAAAGAGCGCTTGTAACGACGCACAAGCGAGTGAGTCAGGGAGTCAGTCAACATTCGAAATAAAAGAGAAATGAGCAAAATGAAGAAAATGAAAAAAAGAACACCAAATTGCCATTTTTCCTACGCTTCCTGCCTTCTGCCTCCTGCGCAGTGGAAAAGCGGGGGTGGCGGTGGTGGTATAAAATGAAGTGGAAAAAAGTAAACTATGAATGCGACCATATGTACACACAGACGTACAGATCATGCATATGTATGCGCAGATATCCTGTGTGTCTGCTCCGTAGGACTCGGTTTTTTATTTGTTTTCTGTTGTTATTACGACTCCATTGCGTTTAGATGGAGATTAAGTCGCTACCCCTTGCAATCCCCACCACGACAGCCGACTCTCCAGCCTGAAAACCTCTCGAAACCCACAGATTCAGCGACTCATGCCTTTCGACAATGGGTATTTCTTGGACGCAGGGCTATGCTCTACTTAACAAAATCATAGGAACAGACTAAATATGCCACGAAACTATCCATTCAAAGAGAATTGCTGTTTGTGGTCCTTCGAGCCGGATTGTAAATTAGCATATGTGTGAGTACTAGGTATGCCATTGGTCGGGAGACCCAAGCAGAAAGTTCTACTTGTTTTTCGCAACATTTGGTTTTTGTCTATCTCCCCCTACTTTTGATTTTTTTTACATTTTTTTTTTTGCTTTACGAGCAGTTTATTTGCTGGCCGTGTTTGTGTGTGTTCCATTTTTATTCCATATGCGAGATAGCGCGCAACTCTGCACCAACATTTGTTTATGATTTTAGTAACAAATGAAAACGGTGCAAAAAGAAAGCGGAAAATATTGTATATTACCACCAGGGGGGAGGCGAGGCAGCTTGACTATTATATTGCTTTTGTGGCAATTCCAGGATCTGCTGCCAGTGTGTGTGGGTGTGTGTGTGCTTTTATTAGTCACTGTCACAGCGAACGCGCTGCATAGTTGCTCCCCAAAGTGCCATCGAGCAAAACGATGCTCATGCCGATGTGAGTGTGTTGATAAGCGGCATGGTAATTTCCCGACTCCGCTCCGCCCTGTTATTGTGGAAATGTTGAAGCGAAAATGTATTAAAAGCACACCCTCACCTCAGCCAGGGTTGCCAGGTTCGCTTACGCTTCACGACTCAATCATTTGCAGGGTCAATGGCTTTTTTAAAACCAATTAAGCTTACAGCTCGCTAGCCACTTCTTAAAGTAGTATTGTTTGAGGCGTTTCAAAAGAAAAAGGATATAAAATCAGCCAGAACACTCGACAACCCTGGCGTGGGAATAACACTCAGAAAGTATGCAAAGCCAAAAACGAAAAATATGTTTTGGCCCTATAAAAACAGCAGAGTGTACACATATTCTGGGCGGAAGTGAAATGAGTGCGGCGAAAGCACATAAAAGACAATTGACTGCGAAATGTGAAATGTGAAATGCGAAACTCTTCATTTGATACAACGTTTGCCTGCCATCGAATGTCCTCGCACAACGAAAATGCTCTTTTCTCAATTTTCTTTTCCCTTTCGAGTGTCTGAAGAATGTTATTTATTTTAGATTTCATACCCAGAATGAAATCTAAATGGTTTCCATTGAGCCAAATCGATTTTGTTACTAATAGTTAGCATTTTGATGTATTTAGAGGATTCTTTGGCATGTGCTGCATTAAGTGAGTGAGTGTTCTTTTAGGCCTTGTCACGCTTCTGCTACGCACACACATCAGGAGTGGCATTCATTAGCTTTATGCCCAGGCCGTCGAGGTTTATGGCTCTGGTTATATGTTTGTATGATTTTTAAGCCTCATTGCGAAAGCCCAAAGGTGTTGTGTGTGCGCCATTACACCTACACTTCGGCACACTCGTATACTCGTATACTTTTGCTTCGAGCCGCGCAGCTCGAGCATAATTTCTAATTAACTTTCAGCTCGCAGGCGACGCGTGGGCACAACTCGCATCCCAGATCCAGGAGTACAGATCCCAGTGTTCCCTTTAGCACGTCATCATAAAAATGTTTTGCCAACACATTTATGCGACGCCTCTCGGGGGTCCAGGCGATGGAGAACTCGATGGGGAAATGGGAAAACGCTGGAAGGGGGAAAGCTGGGAAAATGCGTAACAAATGAAGCGGAGAGCACGAGAGCTCAAGAAATGGTTGTAAAAACAGCAGCCAACAACCAGCAACAAGGACGCACAACAACACCTGTAACTCCCTGCATTCTTCATCATCTGCTCAGCGCTTTTGTTGTTTTTGCTTTTGTTTTTATGCGTTAAGTCATTAAAATGAAAATTTATTATGCGCACCCCTCGAAGGAAGAAAAAAATAAGGCGAAGGACACGCGTCGCCTACGCGGCGTATACGCAACGCCGTGCAGCATATATTTCTCATTAAGCCCAAACAGAATGCCGTTGCCATAATGAAGCCAATAAAGCTTTTTATCTGGCAGACAACGTGATTTATTTATGTGCCTGGGAAATTATACCCAAAGCCGCCGCCTTTGATTCCAAATCCATATGAAGCCGCCTGTTGAAGCGGAAAAGCGGCGGTGTCGAGAAACCACACAACTTCAAGCGCTCATTAGAGCCGCCGCGGATGTGTTGCCACATTTGGTGGGGCTTACGGAACTTGAGGGCCAGGGAAATTCGTGTCGATACTGAGATTAGTGGCCCCGAAATCCTGAAATGCAGCCAGTTGCTTCACTTTAAGCTAAGGATAACTCTGAATGTATCTAAAAGGAAAAAAGGACGAAGGACTAATGGCTAGTCGAGAAGCTGCTTCTGCTGCGATTACACGTTCGCTCCACTCTCATTAAACTTGGCTGGGGTATAACTAATAGCAATTACATGTCGCCCCCTGCGGAAGTCCTTAATTTGTCAATGTGTGTGTGAGAGTGTGTGGTTGTGAGTGGGTGAGTGTGGGTGTGGGTGGTTGGGGTGGCCAACTATCACGAGCAAGTTTGTCAAGTGAAATTTATGCGAGAGCAGCGGCCGTAATTGAAGCGGAAATCCACAAGCTGCAGAAGAAGAATCTAATAATTTACTTTATTTGCACCTTTGAAGAGTCGTCCTTGTGGCAGCAGCATGCCCCCCTCTCTCCCCTTTGGATGTGGGCAAAACTTTTACACGTACACATGCCATCAGCAAAATGGAAAAAGTTTCCTTTTCTCACTAGCACAAGCAACTTCCCCGTGCCACTCCTCTCGATTTTCCCGCTTTTCCCACTTTGGCTGCTCATCAAGGCGCGCAAATTAAGAAAATTATCATGCATCGTACCTAGGCGACGGATCCCATTCCTGCCAAGTAAACTTTCCGTTCAGCGGAATCCAATTAAACATAAAAATAAAATAAATTGTGACATTTTCCAATTAGCGAAGCGAATAGTTGCCTCACCCATCGGTACACACATAAAAAGCAGCCATCTATTGCTTTTCAATACTTCAAATATATGGAAAATCGCTTCAATTCTGTACTGCAACATTATTATTTTAATTAAAATACAACAGAATAGAGAGAATCGAGACTGATCTGAATAATCAGAAAGTTAATTATAGTTTATTTAGAATTATTTTGCTGTGTAGCATGAATGATGAGCCCGCTGACAACATGTGTCATGCAAAGTCCCCTTCCATTCTCAAGACGAATGCGGCACCGAGATGTCTATCGCTGCTGCGAATCGCAGTTGGATTTGGTGAAAGGGAGGCGGGCCTTGGGGAAAAGGGGCGGGGAAATTCGGGGGAAAATCCAGGAGGTGGGGGCTAATTAATGGCGTCGCAGTCAAAGCAACAGCAACAAATGGGAAGTATATTCCGAGCCAGAATTCGAATGAGGAGTACCTAGATAAATAGAATATAAATATGTGAAGTAATTGGTATTGAATTTAAATATATATTAAATGGAGTCTTTTAGGCATCCCAATGAGCAAACTGGGAAACTCTGGAAAAATATGTAATTTCTTAATTTAAAACTGAGTTTCTCATATCCTTTTACCATCCAGATCTGAGCTGCCTGATATCCCCAGGCTGCCAGAGAAGCAAAGAGCATTTCTCGGTCCAACTAGCTGCAAATTACAAATGAGTTCGACACAAGAGATACACAGTGCCACTTTTGGGAGGGGGCAGGGGCAGGAATGTAGTCGAATGTGAAAATAATTGCCAAAAATAACAGAGAATTTATTTATGCTCCACTACTTCGCTGGCAGAGGGAAGAAGGATAGATAGAGAAGGAGCCCGGGCAATTGGCAGTGGGTTTTTATGATTTTGCTCGGCATGGCCATAGACAGCTCTCTAAATGAGCAAAAACACATAAAAATGTTGAGCCATTTCTCTGGACAGAAGCGCCTGCTCTCATCCTTTTGCCTTTTGCTCTTGCTCTTGCTTTTGCTTTTGGCCGTGGCAGCCGCCTTGCTTTCTGGCAATTTGCAACTAATTGCTACAAATTAATTTTAGTATGCTTTTAATGGCATTTTGAATGTGGCTGCGGACTGGCCAAACTGGACGGACCCCACACAATGGAGCTCTTTGTGCGAGTGCAAAGCATTTTGGTGGCTGCCTTTTGCTGTCTTGCCTTGGATTTAATGAGCTGCGACACAATCGTCATGGCGCATGAAGAAGGACTAACTCGTCCTGCCGCCAACAATGGCGCGCATTTAGTTGACAGGGTCGCACAGGGGACACGCCCCCCAAAGCAGCCACGCCCATTGCCATTGCCAGGCCGACAAACTAGGCGAAAGTTTTGCAAGAAAGTGCGCGCGAAAAAATGAAATAAACTCCCTGTCACAGGACTCAGCTCTCAGACTCAAAGGCAGGAGGCAGGAGGCAGTGCGTGCTCATTAGATCACCATTGTGCTGCATCCGGAACGGAGTAATGGGGTTTCCGGCTTCCGTCATCCGGCATCGCTTCCCTGCTCCGCCCACGTCAATTTGTCGTGTCAACAGCAAAACTAATTTATTTACGAGCTCGCTTTAAAGCCTGATTATTCATACGCACTTGTGGGCCCTCTTGGGCTGTCCACCTCCTTCGTCCTTCGTCCTTCGTCCTTGGTCCTTGATACTGCTGCTCCATGCTGCGCCTCTGTTGACTTTCATTAGCTCAAATTACGCAAAAGTACTCGAGCGTCGCACGCATAAATCAGCCTGCAAATCAAATTCACTTGCAGATGCAGTCCACAGCCTCCACTTTCGTCCTGCAGGCAGCCCGTAAACGGCGACCCCGATACGGACCATTGGCCGTTCCTATTACCGATCCGTGCACTGCGAGAAAAACGTGTGATTATTATTATTATATTCCCAATGAGCTTAGACAGTAGTTGAACTACCATCACTTCTTCATTTCCACTTTCTATTATTTGAAGCTTATCTCATTCTCTTTGTATTCCAATGCTTTGCAAGCCATACAACTTAGCTCACAACTTACACCCATTTGCTCGCAGTGTGCCGACTCTATCTGTCACCGGGCATGCGGTGGCCACGCCCTGGTCATGTCGATGCCACCGCCTGTGTTTGGTTTACGTGCTTAAATTGGCAATTAGCAGATTAATTGTCACTGCCAATATATGCGTCAATATTTCGTGCAACCGACAGACGCAGTTGCAGTTGCAGTTGCATCGCACGTAGTTGTACTACGTAGTACGTAGTTTGCTTTACGGCCCTGTTGTTTACACAATTGTTGCTATGTTGCTGTGTTGCTTTGTTGCTGTGTTGCTGTTTGATTTCACTAACGAGCATTAGCATAAATTGCTCCAGTCGAAGGGAGCATATGCCATGCGATGCGTTTGCCTGCATCATTTAGTCCTGGCCACTTCCACTGCCACTGCCACTGCAACCCAAAATGAACGAGCACAGTCGCAATTTCTGGCACAGCAATAGCCGCCCATTATTCGGGCATTCTGCGAGTCAATCAGTTGTAAATTTTTAATGAGTTTTCATTCTGCATTGGCACTGCACGTACAATCACTGGCTGACTGACTGACTGGCTGGCTGGCTGAGTGACGGGCGGAGCAGGATGTGGCCACCAACCACTAGCCACTAGCCACTGGCCACTGGACAGCAGGGATGTGGTTTTGGCCTCTGCCTGCGACTAAGCAATTTGTCACACTAATTAGCTGCTGCTGCGGCTGGCCGCTAGATGGCGTTGGGCCATGTCACAAATATTACGCATACGCCACCGCGCCCTTGCAGCGGATATGCGTTGCAAATGGGAGTGCAAATGAGCTGTGGCACGCCCATCGATTCTCAATCGCTTCTCTTTCTTACGCAAATAACCAAAGTAGTTTTTAATAGTTTAGTGGCATATATGTGGCATAAAAAGAGCACATAATATGCAAACTTGTTATTCCCTTTAAATTTATCTAGTTTAGAGCATCCTCGACGGCGAGCATCCTGCTCCGTCCGCTGCAGCCGTCTTGTCTCCGCTCTGGCCGCAATAATTTCACACAAAATATTTCCGCAACACATCGTCGATGGCAGGTCCTTTGCCGAGGAGGTCCTTGCTGCTGCTCCGGCTGCTGCTGCTGCTGCATTTCACTTGACTTCACGTTCCCATCCAGCTGCAACTTATCATTCCATAAGCATTTGTTTTTGCTCTTGTTTCTGTTTCAGTTTCTGTTTTTGCTTTTGTTTGCCTGCCCCGAACCCGTGTTGTTTTTTCTGTGTGCAGCATAACAAAATATTTTGTTGCATTTTGTTTTCTCGCTCGGCACTGTGGCCCCCAGTGAGCACTTTATGTGACAGACACTTTAAAATGTGGCAAAGTGCTCCTATTGGCAAGCCATCCTCGATGCCACTGGTCACATCCTCCTCCTCCTCCGCCCGTTGAGTGCCATTTCAAGGCGGAATTAATGCAAAATTATGTGCCACGTAAACTAATTTTTATAAGGGCTACTGGCCTACGATTTACGAGCATTCGCACTTGCCGCAATCCTTTCATAACATTCGGCGACCATTTTATTGCCCCGTTTGCTGCCACTTAGGAATGGGGCGAGAAAAAACCCAAAAAATACCGCGTGGCGCATTAAAATGTTGCCCAGGCCCCCAACTCCATGGCCTCCCAGCCACTATACACTGTGAAAAACATTTCTAACCTCTTAGAATCGTCTTAATAGGTATGCATATACTTGCTTGTTGAACTATGCTTCCAAATTGTATGGGAATCATTATAAAACTTAGAGGAATGAGTTCAGAAACAGGTGCTCTTTTCTCTAACTGTAGCTGTTGTTGTTCAAGTTGAAATTTATATTAGGCCAACAAAGTCGCCCTGGAGGAAAGGCGGAGAGGGGTGCGGGGGAATGGGGCTGCCTTTGGCGATGGCGCCTGCTCTCAAGTGCTCATAAATTCACGAAAATTTCACAGCCGCCGACGGACCAACAAAATAAAAAGCGTCCTGCATGGTGGAGGGGGATGGAGGAGGGGGGTGCTGAAGGGTGTGGTGGGGCGGCGGATGGCGGGGGAGTGGCGTCAGCTGTTGCAGCCCTCGGCCAGAGAAGCCACCCCTCCATTTTCCATTTTCAGCACACACTCGACTTTGGTTTGGCAACATAAATTGTTAAAGAATTGCCACTTTACAGTCGTAAGGAGCACATAAGCCGGACAAATAAAACCCCTTTTTCCCAGGGCCCCAGATCCTTGAGGTGGTCCTTGGTGCTTGGTGCCTGGTGCCTGGTCCTTCGTCCTTGGTCGCTGGACAGCGGGGATGCGATGCAGTGGAGCAATCAGTCGCAGACTTCGGATTGGATGTCATAAAAATGCCATCCACGGTAAGGGGACACTTAAAGCTGCGTTGGCGTTGGTTCTTTGTCATCATTATGGCATCCAATTTGTACTCAATAAAGGAGCCAACTCAGCCATGATGAGAGCGATGTCCTGCCACCGAGTCCTGCCAATTGTTTTCCATCACAGTAGCATGTCACGGAATGAGCTACGGACCACGGATCACGGATCGCCTGTCAATCCACTGAAGGCTGCTGCAATTTTCGGCCATTCCGTTGGTCATGTGCTTGCTCCTCTCTGCTATCTTCTGTGCGTCCAAAGGCGGTCCTGGCCGAAGGTCCTGGCATCTGAAGTGCCGTGATTTATAAGCGCTTTGCCGGCGATAACACAAGTGGGCTGGACCAACAAACAATGGCCAATGGGGATGTGGGATAGTAGAATGGTAGGATGTTAGGATGTTGGGATGCTAGGATGCTAGGATGGGTTGCAGTGCAGAGCACACATGCAAATTTGGCATTCCACATCCACAGGACCTTCTTTCAATTTTCTTTGTCCGGTTTTGCGGTCGCTTGGCTTTCCGGCAAATTTTTATCTCAAGTTTCGGGGGTCCCGTTGACAATAAAAATGGCAATAGGATGGCGGAGGGCATCGCAACCTCGCAACCGCACAAATGCCTTTCTTCCTCGCCCATATCATTAATTTTGCACAAAAGGACGAAATGTCCTTTTGCCAAGTGCAGAATCGGGCACAGGCGGCGGCATCCTTCGAACGGACCAGCAAATAAATAAGGCAAACAGCCGGACTTTGTTGTGCATTGGCAGCTTTTGCGGTTGCCATTGCTTCGGTGTTGCACTCTAAAAAATAGTAATATTACATGGAACTTTATATTACTCATTTTCCAAACACATCTATTTTCAAGAAACAAATTTGAAAGACGTGAAACATACAACTATCTCTAGCCTATTTCATGTTCTTGAGACTCCACTCCTCTTTTCTCGCAGTGCATTTGGGCTTTCCGATGAAACTGCGGTTGAGGTCGAGCAAAAAGAAGAGGCTGCAACACGTTCGACATTTTGTGGTGCTCACGCTGCGTTGGGTTTTCCAAATTGAAATTGTTTTGCCAAAACAGCAGCCCCAGCCAACCAACTAAAACCCAAGGACCACTGATTAGGAGGTATATGGATGTAATAATAAAAACGAATACAGAGAGAGCCCCGACCAACCGCATTTCCACTTAATTAAGAACGCAGAAAATCAATTAAAACGAGAAAGCAGTGCAAACTGCTTGAATGGAATTTCAAATGCCAACCGCTTCGTTGTGGTGAGTTGTGAGCCGTAATGTTGCCACCTCGTTAGAAAAACATAAGAGACAGACTGTGGTGAGCTCTGGCCTTTGAATTTATATCAAATCGAAACGAAAATCCAAACTATATTTTATGCCTGTTTTTGAGTTCTAGGGAACACATCACATGCCAGAATGTCTGACTCGGAATCGAATGCCACGGAGGAGCCCGCTCGTTCAGCCGAAGGCGCTGCAAAAACGCACAAGGAGCGCCACGCAAAGCCGCCAGTTCGATACAGCAAAGCCAAGCGCCAATTTCAATGCTGCATCGCCAGGGAATGTGAGATTACCGATTACAGGGTATTGCTAGTGGGTATTTCAATGCACTCCTCTTCCTGCCATCCGCAGACTACAGCGAGTACTCCAACATGGTGGACACGCTGCACATCACGCCGCGGATGATGGTGCACAAGAAGTGCTTCCGGGTGAACAGCACCTACGGCCTGACCCTCAACATCAAGAACACCGGACTGGTGAGTGAGTTACACTCCTATCCATTCCTATTTTCATGGAACTTGTCCGCAGTTCCCCCGCCTCATCAATGTGACCACCGACAGTCCCGAAGACACTTCCGTTTCCATACCGGAACTGGACCTGCATCGCTACCTGGACACCGATGAGAGCCTGGAAGTGAAGATCTGGATCAGGGCCACTTCCAAGCGCGACATCAATCGCAGGCGCCACATCCTCATCGAGTGCTATCACCCCAATATCATCTTCCAGGTGCCCATAATTGGTAAGCCCATCTGGTTGCTATGATTCCAATCCAAGTGCCCTACTCCTCGGCAGTATTGGACAAGCTGGAGAATCCCTCGATCAGCGACACCATCACCTTTCCCAGCTGCGTGCCCGGCAACAAGACCCACTACGAGATGATCATCTACAACCCCACCAAGGATATTGTCCGCGTGCGATACAGAAAGTAAGTTGAGCACTTATATCATATACCATATCATATATATCATATACCGTTGCCACTACAGCACCAATCGGGGCCTGCAGATCAGCAACAACAACAAGGACATCCTGCCGCCGAAGGACTACGCCAAGTTCCTGCTGGTGATCCAGCCGAAGAAGCTGAACGTCTACAGGGGCTTCTTCAACATCAAGTTTGGCGTGTGTGAGTATGAAATAACTCATATCCTTGCTATTTCCCAATAAATCCCTTTGCAGTGCCGCCCAAGCCGGTGATGTTCTTCTTCACGCCCAAGTCCATGGGCGTGCACCTGAGCATCGGCAGCGTGCTCTTCGCCATGACCAAGTTTTCTCGCGAGGATGTGCGCACGGTGACCGTGTGCAACGAGAGCGCCCACGAGATCTTCGTCGCCGGCAAGTTCTACACGGAGCCGCCAGTGGTGAGCGATAGCCTCGACAAGGAGGACACGCTGTCCAACAAGCTGATCGACGACGCCGTCAGCATGCACAGCGTGCTGCTCTTCGACTTCGAGGAGAACACCAGTGTCCAGAACGTCCAGATCGATGCGGAGGCGGCCAAGCACTTCGACTACGACGCTCCGGCCAGGATTAGTGCCGGTTTTTCCGGTGACATTAGGTTGATCTTCCGGCCGAACTACAATCCGGAAAACCCATTCTCGGACGACGTGGAGCCGCCGTACTTCCAGCGCTCGCGAGTCACTTTTTGCTTCAGCGACGCCCAGGACTGCATCGAATCCCACCACGTCATCCTCTCCGGGTCCATCGCTGGCATTGAGCTGGAGTTCCATCCGAAGATCATTGACTTCCGGAAGATCTACCTGGGCGAGGAGCACTGCTCCCAGATCAAGGTGCTCAATGTGGAAGGTAATCCCAATCCGCTGCCCATTTATAGATCATATCCATTGTATATCTCCGCAGATGTGCCCGCCAAGGTGGTGTACACCGATTGCTCGGATCCCGAGGTGTCTGGGATTCGCATCACGCCATCAGAAGGCTTCTCTCTGGACCCGTGCACACGCGGCATCTTCAGCGTGTCCTACTACACGCTGCTGCCCTCCCGATTCACCAACACCCTGCGCTTCAAGGTGCAGAATGGAGCCCACTACAAGATCCTGCTAAAGTAACTACCAAGGTAACGAAAGTGTAGCTCCTGATGACACGAATCTCCTCCAGGGGCACTGGACAGCCGGTGCAGCTGCGCACCTTCCCCCAACTGGTGGAGTTTGGCAGCATCCCGATTGCGGTGCCCCAGAAGCGGTACATGCTGCTCATGAATCCCCTGGCTGTGCCCATCACGCTCCAGGTGAAGACCACGGAGGATGGCGAGGAAACGCCGCTGGTACTTAACATACGCAGCGCCACGGAGTTGCTGCCCATCACAGTGCGGGATCCCATACGACATCTGCAGAAGGTGCACGAGGATCTGCAGAGCCAGCAGCCGGAGGAGCAGGGAGATTTCCGCTTTACCACCACCGAGGCGGAAATGCTGTCCATGAACTCGGTCAAGTCCAGCGATTCCACCTACAGCTCGGAGTTTGAGGAGGAGGTGATGGGTAAGCCTTGGAACTACGCTATATGCACCATATGTATTACTTTCCACGTAGAACCCATTCCGCAGATGGCCGCCCATCTGCTGACCAGCCTGAAGAAGCAGAAGATCTTCGAGAAGTCCGAGACCGATCGCCGAGTGATCCAGGAGGCGCTGGTGGGTCTGCTGAACTCCAAGTACTTCTCCGTGTTCACCAAGCACAACAACTACATATTCATGGACTGGAACGCCGTGCCCAGCGATCCACGCGAAGTCTACTGCGACAACGAGATCATCTACCTGCGTCCCAACACCGGACGCAGCATCACCATCCTGTTGGTGCCCAACAAGGTGGGCTACTTCCACCGATCGCTGTCCGTGCGGATTTGTCCCGTCGTGGCGAATCCTTCCATGGACTCCAGTGAAGACCACCCCATCATGAAGACCATGATCAAGTCGGAGTTCCTGTGCTCGAAGCTCTGGTTCGAGTACAACTGCGTTGTGCCCGACATAGTGTGGTCCAACATGGTTGACCTCTCAAGCCGAACCATTTACGCGGGCGAGGACTACGACTTTGAGATGACCTTCGCCAACAGATCCATCATAGGCGCCTTTCTGCACTTTGACGTCGTTGTAAGTCCTGGATTTATTTGGTCCCTCGAGCCGAATCGAAAAGGTAGCTGCCAACAGATGAAACTACACCTTTTCCCACAGCCCAACGACATGTCCTTCCGCGACGGCACTTGGAAGTTCTTCATCGACGGCGGATCGGAAGTCACTGCCAAGTGCGCGGTCACCTTCCGCTCGTTGGGCAACACCAGGCTATCGGGCATGGTGAACATCGTGGGCGCCAGCCGACCCTACGCCTTCCACCTCTTCGCCAACGTGTTGCCCACGGAGATTCGCATTACGCCCACGTACGTGCACCAGCGCCTGCAGGTCTACGAGAGGAGCGTGGTGCACTTCTACATCGACAACTACACACCCACGCTTACGAAGCTCAGCATGAGGCTGGTAAGGATACTCGGATATACCTGACAATCGACTTCCTTCCAAAGATACTGTCGCACTGCTAGAGGGATATAGAATTCCAGTACCTGACGTCGCGGGGAGGAGCGCTGGCGGCCACGGGACAGAGCATGTACACCACCCTGGTGTCGGTGTTCACAGATCCCGATCTGTACCAGAACATCCTGTACATCGACCTTCAGTTCGACAACGTGATGATGCTGCCCATCACCTTCCTGGTGGAGGGGGTGCCTCTCTACTTTGAGCCCGATATCCGCAAGGGATTCGATGCGGGACTGCTGTACACCGACACCAAGGAGCAGTTCCACGAGAGCCTCTACCAGCACCGCTTTCCCGTGCGAGTGATCAACAAGGGTCATCGTGCGTACCGTGTCCTGATCATCCGGCTGAATTCCCATGGACCGGGTGCCAATGTCAAGTCGGGATGTGCCACCAACGCCCTAACATCCCGATTCGACATGGAACCCAAGAACATCTACTTGTCGCCCAGTTGCGAAAGGGGGCTGGACATCCTGGCCAGCTCCTATGTGGAGGGCCACGCCACCGGCGACTTCCTGCTGCAGGTCATCGACCAAAAGTACCCGCAGCGCAAGCACATCATTCGGATTAGGACTAGCGCAGAGTTCGTGGACTGCCAACTGCACTGGACCCCAAAGCAGGTCAGCTATTATTTAGATTTATTTATTAACAAATTAAGTATTTACTTTATGATTAATACCCCAAGCTGAGCTTTAACTACAAACGCTGCGAGCCGCTGAAGGAACGCTCCTACGTGGAAACCCCAACACTGGTGAACTCCTGTTCGGTGCCTCTTGCTGAGGTCACGCTGCAGGTGACGGGTCCCTTCAGGATAAAGGAGTTCTACGAAGACAACTACGAGAAGGAGATTCAGATTGGCATGAATGGCTTGGAGCGAAAGGAGATCTTTGTGATCCTCAACAGAGGAGGCCTGAAGAACCAGTATTGCCGCCAAATCGAAGGAAGGATCGCGGTCTATGCGCTGGGCAAGCAGCAGAAGTCGCTGCCCATCCGGCTGGCCATAATGGTGCCGGATGTGGTGATCCTGCAACCCGATCTCGTCCTGTTCGATCGCGGCCAGGCCTACGACAGCGTCATCAATCTGGTCAACCAAGGCTGCGTGCCAGCCGAGTTCAAGTGGAAGAGGCTGGAGACCACCGAGGTGTACATCGGCGACGAGGACGACCCGGACGGCATTGCTGGCGAAATCCTCTCCGAGATTCTGCGGATGCTCGAGTACGACTTCAGCTGCGAGGACCAGCCAAACATGACCAAGAGATACCAGGAGTGTCGCTGCCAGTTCCGCCGCTTTGAGGAGGAAGGCGACTTCATTATGGAGCTCCTCGACGAAGTCGTCAACGACATGGATTTGAGGCACAAGCCACTGCTATTCCCGCCCAAGGATCCGCCCGCCGATCAGGACGACCGCGATCAGAGCTCGGCAACCGTGGTGCGGGAAACCCTCTCGGACATTCTCAATCGCTTGCACATCGACTCCAGCGAGCAGTGGTCGGAGGCTTCCTCGGAGTACTGCTTCTCCAGTCGCTTCATCTACTTCTACGAGAAGCGGGGCGTCGTCGCGGACGTGGACATGGAGTGCAAGCTCCACCTGCCGCACATCCGGCGCAACCACGAGATGCGCGCCGTCTTCGAGTTGGTCCTTCTGGGCGGACGCACTCAGCGATTCACCGTGACGCTGGTCAACCTGCCGCAGAAGATCAGGTTCCACAAGGACAGCGTCTACATGGGAGTTAAGGTGGGTATATGGCATTGGAACCCATTTATGAATACATTGATCTTATGATCTGTATAATAGCCCTGGTACGAGAGTTTCGACACCACGCTGCGCGTCACCAACCTGAGCACGTATCCGCTCCAGTTGGTCGTCGTCGAGGTGAAGACGCCGAGCAAGGAGCAGGCGCAGGAGAAGCGTCTGGTGGACGGCTACTGCAAGCTGGTGACCAGCGACATTGTGCAGCTGGAGCCACTGGGAGCGGACCAGATACGTGTGAGGGGCATCCTCGGCTTCAGCGAGAGCTTTCACCACTCCTTTGGGGCGATGATCAACAACAGTGACTCCAGCTACTTCTACCTGAGGGGGCAGGGCGTGATGCCCATGCTGGAGATGGCCTCCCCACTGCCCTCCACTCCTTTGGATCCCCTGGAGGTGGAGGAGGAGTACCGCATGCTGCAGAAGATTTACCACTACGAGATCTTCCGCTCCATCACGGAGGTGGATGAGGAACCGAAACGCGCGGAGGGCGAGGAGGAGTGCCAAGTGGAGGAGAAGCCCTCCATCAGCGAGGACTTCTCGTTGCTCTCCTTCAGCGGGTCTGAAATGTCCTCCGAGCGGAAGGAACAGCACGACTTGCAGCTCTTCCGCATGGTGCACACCTACGTGATGGTGAACAACAACCAGGAGCTGCCGCACGCCACCGTCCTGAGGCAACTGATCCTGGCGGAACGGTACCTCAAGCGCCTCCGCTCGAAGCAGGAGTTGTATGAGCTGCATCAGCAGGTCTACCGCAGCTACCAAAAGATGCACACCTCCCCGGGACTCAAGCAGGCGGCGATGGTGAAGCACTTCACCGTCCAACCCATTCCCTGCGAGCAGCACGGTTACGTCCTGGACCTGGGTTCCCTGGCCAGGAACACCGTGCGGCGCTTCGAGCTCAAGCTGCACTTCTTCGGACCCGGGAAACTCATTGCAGCAGCACGCACGGCCGTCCGGATTCCCGGCTTATACGTGGACTTTAATGTCACGGATCCCAAGCAGTAATATAGATACCATATTTTCTAATATCTAGTGATTCCAGTAAAAACATCCCTTAGCTCCGACAAGAAGTTCTCCTTCTGGGCGGAGAAGTGCACGGCACTCGAGTACTTCAAGGACAAGTACAGGAATATGATGGAGCGGCTGATGGACGCGGAGCAGGACCCCAAGGTGAAGCACGCCCACTCCTTTGACCTGGACAGGAAGGTCCAGCACCAGCGGGATCTGGCGCCGAAGGACCGGCGCCTCATGGAGGAGTACTACAACAGCCTGAACCGCTCCGTGTACCCGGACCACAAGCACCACTTCACGCTGGCCAAAATCTTCTCGGGCAGCTTGTCCAACTATTCCGGAGTGGACGTGACCATGGTTGGGCTCTTCAAGCCCGAGTCGCGTTTCTACAAGAAGGACCAGCACGTGGAGGACTACATCTTCATCGATGTGAGTTACTTTCATATAAGCTGATCCAATTCTCAGTTACTGACACCTAATTCACAGTTGCACATGGGACCGACTCTGCCCATCCTGCTGAAAGCCGTGCTCGTGTCCTAGGGAACTCCTTAAATTTTGTATGCATTTATTGTGGGTTTCATTTGGAGTGGATGGGGGCCACTTAGTCTTATGTGCAGTAATAAAGCTTATACTCTAAAGTCCTCAGCAGTACATGTTGAGCTGGCGGAAAAAGTAGTGGAAGATGAGCAGCACGCAGAAGGAGCTGGTCACCGGTAGACCAGCCGCCTTGATCCATCCGAGGATGTTGAAGTCGTCCGGGTAGAACTCGAACTGCTCCGTGGGTATCTCGCCGCAGTTGGAGATCACCACCGGTTCCACTGGGAAGTCATCCGTGTCGGTTTTCACCTGGAACGGAAAATCGGTTAGAAAGAGTTTCTTGCATTTCTTAGTAGCGTTTTAGCCACGACTTTTTTGCCGATTTTTTCGGTCAGCATACTCACATCCTCGATGGCATAGATGGTGTCCATTCCCTCCAGCACCTTGCCGAATACGGTGTGCTTCCCGTCCAGCCACTTGGCGCCCACGGTGGTCACGTAGAACTGGCAGCCATTGGTGTCCGGACCGCGGTTGGCCATGCCCAGGTAGCCGGGTCTGTTGTGCTCCACTTCCAGGGCCTTGTCCTCGTCCGGGAAGTAGTCGCCGTAGATGCTAATGGAGCCAGTGCCGTCGCCATTCAGGATGTCGCCGCCTTGGACGAGGAAGCGGTCCACCACGCGATGGAATCGCGAGCCCACGTAGCTGGTGCCATTGATGCCGCGCAAGCAAATGTGCCGGAAGTTGGCCACCGTTTTGGGAGCCAGCTTCCCGAAGAGTCCGAACGTGATCCTGCCCACCGGCTTCTTGTTGTGCTTCACGTCCATGTAGATCCGCGACGTCACCGTGAAGCTCAAGCCACTGGCCACGGCCAGGAAGGCGCTGCACAGGATTATCCGATTCAGGAACTTCATGATTTTGCGGTGCTAACGCGCTGATGAAATACACCCAACTGAAACGAAGACTGGACTGTGGAAACTACGGAAAGTGAAAACAGCGAATTCTGGGTCGCGGGCCTGGATACGGAAGCCACAAAAGTTCCAGGTTAAGTGCAAGCCCGCCTGATGATGGCATACCCCCTGGAAACAAATCGATTTCAGCACCCGGCAGCAAACACTGAATAGCAATCGTAATGTTTGGATCAACTAAACCAAAACCTGATGAAAATATGTACTTAGTGAAAGTCAAAAGTATTGTTTCGTAAAAAGATGGGTGTATTAAATTCGATTCCATATTTTTCCTTTGCAAAAAATCAACTGAATTGGTTCTGCATCATATGACTTGGTATTTAATTGCGTAATTATAAACTTATAAATATTTAACTTTATGGTAATCTGGTTAATAATTAAGTTAGCGGGGCCGAGGATTAAACCCATATCTTAGGCTAAAAAAACTTAGGGATAGACTGCGTCTACACAAAAAATATACCGAATACATATATACACTTAGATTAACTAGCGGCGGCTAACCTGGATACAGTCTTGATGTGGGGACTCGATTTCGGAAATCACTGCCTCCGTTGCGCGTCTGAGATCTATGCAGCTGAATCTTCCGCAGAAGATTCGGGTAAGTCCTACAAGCGCTTCTTCTGCGGATGCACGTACTTGCAGTTCTTGCCCATGTTGCAGTGTCCTCGCATAAACTGCTTGCAGACGCCGGTGTTGCCACCGCCTCCTCCTCCACCTCCTCGGTTGGAGCCAGATCCTGCTGAGCGCCAGTTGCCGCCGGAGTTGTCCTGGAAGTTGTTCCCACCGCTGCGCCAGTTGCCGCCGCCGTTGTTCTTGTTCCTGTTGTTGTTGTTGTTCCTGGGTCCGCCCATCATTAGTCCCGGTCCCATTCCATTGGGCGGTCCGTTCATCATGGGTCCATTGGGTGGGCCGTTCATCATGGGACCGTTGGGTCCCATCACCGGACCATTGGGTCCCATCACCGGTCCCGGCCCCGGACCATTCATCATCATGGGCGGGTACTGATTGAATCCGGGTGGTGGGCCGCCTCCGAACGGCGGCACCGGACTTCCAAACTGGTTGCCCATGAAATTCTGCGGTGGCATTTGGTTCATGTTGTTCATGTTGCCCATATCCATGCCAGGGCCACCGGGTCCGTTCATCATGGGCGGCACACCGGGTGGAACTCCGCCCGGACCCATTTGATTCTGCCAGATTTGCGGCGGTCCATTGGGCACTTGATTGGGCATCATGTTCGGTCCAGGTGGCATTCCCGTGGGAGCTGGCATGCGTCCCATGAAGGGATCAAATGGATTCTGCATCAAGTTCGGTCCAGGCCCCAGTCCGGCCATCATATTGTCATTGAAGCCCATGTCCGAGCCGCTGTTATTCGCGCCGACTCCCGAGCTAGGCGCGTATCCCTTGGGCTCCGGCCACGCCAAGGTACTGTAGTCGTTGACAGCATCCGGATTGCCCGTGAGGTCATCCATGGGTATGACGGGAATGTCGTGCGCGAAGTGCGGCTCCAGTTCCGCCTCCGCTGCACTGTCGGGAATCATGTCGGGCGAGAAGTACAGGGCTCTGAGCGTGGTGGCCTCCCTGTCCATCTGCACCTGGCGCTGCTTGGAGAGGTTTCCGTTCGGGTGGTCGGGCACATTGTCGACTTCGATGAGCGGGCGCCACTCCATTTGCGGCTCCATGGTGTCGTCGAAGCCACGTCGCGCAATGGTCAGCGCGTCCCGTTCGCTGAAGCGCTCCATGTTCTTCATTTCCAGGAAGGTCTGCTTCATCACATTCACGCGCTCCGATCGGTCGACCTCGAAGTACCGGATCTGGGTGAGCTTTTCCTCTGGCTGCCAGGTTAGCTTCTTTTTCGGGCCCTTGCGGCGGTGCAGCATGAGCACTCCCGGGGGTCCATCGGGTCCACAACCAGGTCCCGGTTTCTTGGGCTCCTCGGGAAGATCTTCGGCGTTATCAGAGGTGTTACCCGCTTCGCCACCTTCTCCTGCCGCAGCCTTCTCCTTCTGCACCTTCTGCTCGATGTCCTCCTTGACCCGCTTCAAGGGAATGTCGTCGTCATCGGCATCTGTGTCCTTGCCTGGTGACGCGGAGCGAGCATCATCGTTTTCCTTGCTGCTGTCGTCCGACTTCTCCTCGCTCTTCGACTCGTCCAGCGTATCCTGGTAGAACTTGAGCGGCGCCAGTGGCGCATCCTTGTCCGTGGGCGATGTGGCAGACGTTCGCTTGCGCTTCACTACCTTCTTGGGTTCGATGGAGGCGGCCAGGGCATCCGAGAACAGATTGGTCTCCACCAGGGTTTGAACTGGAAAAAATGAGGCAAAGTAAGTAATCGCTCTAGTAATTGGATTGGTTAACAAATTGGTTAAGTGGTCTTCTTTAAATGGCCCATTGGCTTTGGTGGATTTTGCTTTTGCTGGAAAGAAGTTTTGGTAGAAGTAAACAAATTATGAACAACAAATTCTGGGCTTTGTGGTTGTTCAACACACTATGACATTTTTGATAGTTTAAGTAATAGGGGTCGTCTTTACTAGAATGAGCTCAGAATATTTAACAGAACCTAAAAACAAAAAACAGTTCAGACTATTACTAAACAATTCATTAATTTTTCCCAGTGCTACAATTTGTTGGCGATTTTATTAGTTTCATATCATAATCATCTAAGATTGCCGAAATGTAACTTTAACACAGTTTGTCATCTTTTTATTTGAGTGTACTGCTAAGCATCATAATTAAAAAGTTATAAACATTCTCGTTACGATTGAAACATAAAAAGTACACCCATTAAGTGCATTGTTAGGACTAATGGTTATATAATAAAGCAGTTCTGTCGATTAGACTTCGTTAGTTAATCTTTGAAGCTAAATATTTCATAATAAATTACATTTGAGAGACTAAATATTTATGTGAGACGCCCGTCAGCACATTGATAAGGGTAATTGGGTATTAAACACTAATCTATCCAAGCAACCCAACTGCGATCAGATTACGCGTACCGAGCAGCTTGCTGCCAACGTGACGCATCCACTGATGACGCACTACCAAGAGGATGTGGGTGAACTGGGGTTCCCTGGTCTGGCGAGGCGAACAAGTAGGGCGACCCTCGGTGACGCACGACAGCAAAATCGAGGCCAAAGCGAAGCAGCTGGGACTCATGCCCACGGTGGTGATCGATCCACCTACCAAACTTCTAGAACCGCCAGCTCAAGTCAATATTTTCGTTTTAGTTTCTTTTGCGCTCAATGCATTTTTTTATTCAATAGAAAAATCGTATTTTTCTAGAGGAAACCGTATTTTTATTCGTAAGTTTTTAAGTTTTTGGGCTGCTCGCCAAGTGAATCTACATACCTTATAGCTAAGCTAAGCTAAATACGTTCAAGATTTCAGGTTTGGATACTTAACATCAAGCGCCGACGACGGCGACATCGTCTGTGCCTTAGATTTCGCTTTCATTCGGTCTCAGCGCATGCGCAGTGCCCAGATTTCGGGATTCAACTTCATCCGCCGGCATCCGGGGTTAAGGTCTTAGACTCACACTCCGGCAGCTTGCAGTTCAAACTCGATCCAGGGATAACACCGCCACTCGCATGGCAAACAATTGATAATGTATAGTAGTAATGCAAAGTACCCACACTAAAAGGCCCCACTTCTGCACTGTTTATATTAATTTAAGACCCGCCCCAAGCAAAATTAAACACCTTGAGAAGGGAATAGAGATCAACAAATAATACGGCGGAGTTCGACTTTCGAATCCGATCGAAAACAAAAGCAAAAGCCACCAAAGCTGCTGGGCTGTGGAATAAAATAGAGAAGAGCATTAGTATTGATTCTCGCATCAGTTGCTTACTCTTCTTGGGCGCTATCAGCTTGGCGGCTCCGGGCCTCTCCACGTGTCCCGCGACGTTGTTGATGTCGATCTTGGCCTTCTTGTCGCTGGCCGCATCCCGGGGCGGCGGCGATGGACGTTTCAGTGAAGGCGGTACCGTCATTAGGGCAGGGGAAGCGGCAACCGCCGACGATGTGGGCTTCTTTAGACCCTTGCGCGATGGGGGAGGCGGCGCCTCTTCCGTCAGGCCATGTGATCTGAATTTGGACTGGTACGTCTTTACGGTGCCTGTCTTTTCAGTGTCTCGGCGAATCTCTATCGAAATGGACGCCTTGCGTGACATGATAGGTATCGATCTTGGCTTCTGTGCGTCGCTCTCCTTTGCCGAAGCTGTAGGCGATGAACCTGCAGCACTTGCTGCGGCCACTGCTGGCGGAGGCATTAGCTTGTTGTCTTTGTCCTTGTCCTGCCTCGAGGATGAGGACGATGACGACGTCGACGACGACGACTTGCGATCTTTGGACGAACTAGAACCAGAGCTCGACGACGACGACGACGATGAGGAGGACTTTGAGGACTTGTGTTTATTCGAGGAAGAAGAGGACGAACCGCTGCTGCGCTCCCGGTCCTTGCTCGAGCTTGAGGAACCGGAACTAGAGCGAGGCTTGTCTTTATCGCGGTGTTTATCGCTAGAACTGCGATGGGAAGAGGAAGAAGAGGAGGAGCTCTTGGAAGAACTGCTCTTCGAAGAGGAGGACGACGAGGAAGAGGACGACTTATGGCTAGATGAGGAGGACCTATGACTCGTTGAACTCTCCTTCTTTCTATCCTTCTCGCGCTCCTTCTCGGACCGTTTACTTTTGTCGCTCTTGGAGCTCTTATGCTTCTTATTATCCACGTCCTCCCCAGACTTAACCTCCGCCGCTGAACTACTATCATCTAAACCGGATTTTTTCCCCAGACTAGCGTCGGCTAATGAGTGGGTTGCGGAGGAGCCCTTTTCCAGGTGTTCCTCCTCGCTGCCTTTCGGTGCTGTTCCAGAATCAGCTTCGTCGCCGCCATCTGGGTTATCCAACAAGGGCTTCCACTTGATGGTTATGCTGTTGGAATTGCTGCTGTTGGCCGCCGAGGTGATGGTATACGTCACAGGTGCACCGGCGCTATCCGTGCTGTCTGAAGAAGAGGCGGAGTCCGGGACAGGAGCGGAGCCAGCTCCAGAAACGGATGTAGGAACCTGAGAAGCAGTAGTGGCTGCAATTTGTGGCGCAGCACCTTGGATCGTCATGCTTGTGTTTTCCGTCACAATCTTCAGCCACTGCTCTACCAAACGCTTGGCTAGAATGCGTACACCTGGAAAACGTCGGAACGGTCGAGAAAAGGCAATTAGTAATCCCTAGTTAATTAAATGCACAAAAGACAGCCCAGAACAGGACTTAGAAATACTAATCAAGACTGAGGACTAGGACTAGAGCAGAATTAATCAAAGAAAACCCGAAACTTACCTTCATTGCCGCCATCCTTGCACAGCCCCTTGACCAGAATGGGTGCCGAGTTTATCTTGAGGCGATTGACATCCACGGGAGAAAGGAGCAGCAGTTCCAGGATCTCCTGCACCAGCGGCCAGTTCATCGCCCTGATGGCATCATTTAGCCAGGTGTAGACCAGCGACCAACCGCCCACCGCCATAAAGTCGCCCAATAGTTCCGTCTTTGTTGATTTCAGAATTTGTACATACACACATTTCGAAACTAGTTTTTTTGAATACTTTGCCATCAAACTGTGGGTGAAAACTTGTTATTAGCAAACGCCGATAGATGTCGCTATTGACGACAAGGTGTAAACTTACCCCGAAATGCGTTTAACCTCCACAGCACTTAAAATGCCACCATTGTTGTCCAAGAGCACCCGCAGGCACCTCAGTAATTGCAATGGAACTATTCGAGGCTGTTGAATAAAAATATTAAATAAGACACTTATAATACACGTCTATAATTTCATATTCTTGTCAATAACTCACCATTTTGGCTTGTTTATCGTGGGGAAACAAGAGAATTGATCTGGCAACGTTGAACTCCCTATTGCCGTCTCTCTCCCACACTTGTAGGTATGACCATACGCGAACGTGTGTGTGTGTTGGACCGTGCGTGTGTGCAGCGACGCTTACTTTTGTTGGTATGCGTGTCTTAATAGATACTAAATTTCCACTGATTACGTAATTCCATTAGAATTCGCTATATCAAGTACTCCAATAGTATCTAAAATAGGAGAAAACACTAGTCTCAGAACATATATTGCAGTATAAAACTATGCTAGGATCCCTACAATTCACTTTTAAAACGAGTATAAAACAATTTCCAGCCGAAGCGCCGGATTATGATGAAAGTTGTTATTTTATTGTGACAACTGGCAGTAAGCCAATAATCCCTTCGCAGAAGTTTTTATTTTTGTGAAGCTGCAGAAAACGTGTTTTTCGCGTTGCGATTTTTTCAGGCACTGGTGAAATGCGGACGTGTGCTCGCGGCTATCGGTAATCGATAAGCCAGTGCAGCCCTGAGGACTGTCCACTCTCTCAAAACCGAAAATAAAATATTTGTACAGCGTATTAATATGAAAACATGCGATTGACTCAACGTTTGTAGCACAAATGTCTCTCTGCCTCCTTTTGGTTACAGCCCAAGTTTGACTTTAGGTTTAGACAAAAGTGAAAGTTACTCAGTTTTTCTTTTCAAGCAGGTTGGCAGCGCCTTGCCACGCACACAAAAACGACGCCATTTTGATTTTCACAATTTTTCACAAAGGCGTAATTACATCCGCAGCCAAGGGAAATGCTAGAAAAGTTCCTTTTTTCTAGCAACTACAACAATATCGGCCACTTTATATTGATTTTTCTTTAATTTTCTTTGTTTAATCCTAATTTACTGGCTTTCGTTCACGTCCACGCCCCAAAATTGGACATGCGGTTAGGTCCGCACACTTTGGTCGAGCAAATAGGTAATAAGCCTACCAAAAAATATATATTATATGTACAATTGTTTATCGGCCTTACAATTTGTTAAATATTTTATTTGCGACGATTTTTCTTTCTCTCCGAAAACTCCTGCGTGCGCTTCGCTTAGGTTTACAAAATCGTATGACCTTTACTAGCTTGAAAAAAATTATTTTGTTTAGAAAATACCGCATTGCATAGTCGGGATCTAGTATTTTAGTTAATACCACTTTTTGAAAACTACTCTTAAATATTATTATTTAAATAATACCATTTTTAATATAAAACGATATGTGTTCTTCCTTTACAGTTTTAAAATTAATCTACAGTGGATAAAAGAATGCTTTAATACAAAATTTATTAAATTACGATTATGCTAATACATAGATGGAATATGTTATACATTGTTAAATCTTGTTTTCAAATAAGAAAACTATAAAAATTTGTTCTACTATCAGGAAACAAAATGTATATTGTTTCATTCCTTTCTATTAATTCAGAAATTCAAAAATGCATATATTTAAAATTTTGATGTTCTCAACTCAGAAATTTGTGTTACATTGCAAATGCAATATTGTTGAAAAATTTATGTGACATACGAACAAATATTGCAAATGCAGTGTGATTGAAAAATGTATCTGACATACGATACAAAAATAATTGTATTTAAATATATAAATATAAATTTAATACATTTATACACAAGCTAAAGATATATATTTATGCAAATAATTAATCAGCAAAATATCAACCAGAGAATTTTTCGTGATAAGGTCACACGCATATACCGTTGATCTGGCAGCCTTGCCAAAACAAGCGTGCAAGAATTTTACCTGCAGAGGAATTAGGCTCTTAAAAGACCCGTAAAAATGAGCGAAAGTGAAGGGGAGGAGACCAAAATCAGCACTGAGCCGGTGGACAATGCGTGGGCCATGAAAATCCCGGCCTTCAGGCAGGAGGACAACCCGAACGGGGTGGTGGAGGAGAGCTCCTTTGCCACGCTGTTTCCAAAATATCGGGAGCGCTATCTGAAGGAGGTTTGGCCTCTGGTAGAGCAGTGCCTGTCGGAGCACCACCTGAAGGCGGAGCTGGATCTGATGGAGGGCAGCATGGTGGTGAAGACCAGTCGAAAGACCTGGGATCCCTACATCATCATCAAGGCGAGGGATATGATCAAGCTGATGGCCAGAAGTGTTCCCTTCGAGCAGGCCAAGCGGGTCTTGCAGGACGACATTGGGTGTGACATCATCAAAATTGGAAACCTAGTGCACAAGAAGGAGAAGTTTGTGAAGCGGCGACAGCGTTTAATAGGACCCAACGGAGCCACCCTCAAGTCCATTGAACTGCTAACCGATTGCTATGTTTTGGTCCAAGGAAACACAGTCTCTGCCCTGGGTCCCTACAAGGGCCTTCAGCAGGTGCGGGACATTGTCTTGGAGACCATGAACAATGTGCACCCTATATACAACATTAAGGCTCTGATGATCAAGCGGGAGCTGATGAAGGATCCCCGCCTGGCCAACGAGGACTGGTCCCGGTTCCTGCCCAAGTTCAAAAACAAAAACATTAGCAAACGCAAGCAGCCAAAGGTCAAGAAGCAGAAGAAGGAGTACACCCCATTCCCGCCCAGCCAGCCGGAGAGCAAGGTGGACAAGCAGTTGGCCAGCGGCGAGTACTTCCTCAACCAGGAGCAGAAGCAAGCAAAGCGGAACCAGGAACGCACCGAGAAACAGAAGGAGGCGGCCAAGCGCCAGGACGAACGCCGCAACAAGGACTTTGTCCCGCCCACGGAGGAGTCGGCTGCTTCAAATCGGAAGAAGGAGGACGGCTCCTCCAGCAAGGTGGACGTGAAGGCCCTGAAGGCCAAGCTGATCAAGGCCAACAAGAAGGCGAAAAGCAGCTGATAGTTTTTATAGTTTTAATTAATCATAGGCTTATTCAATAAAAATTATTTTCTGAGCAAAGTGGAAATGAATTTCTAAAGGTTTTTATAATGGGATGTAAAAACCTCAATCTGTTTTGATTGTTGTGGGACGTAATCTTGTTCTAGTTTTGTTTTCTTATTAATTTCTTTTTTTTTTTACTTTTAGTCAATCTAAAAAACCCATGGAACTCATAATGATAATTCCGCGTATATATATATTTTTAATTCCTTGAGCTCGGAAGGAATAAACTATACTCAAACCCATGAAATAAATTTGGTTCTATTGCTGTGTCCGCTAGTGTAAAGAGAGATCTCTCTCTCTCTCTCTGCCGCACTCTCTCAACAAGTGGCTTAATACAAAAATATACAAACAACTCAAAAGGCCATCGAATGAGCCAAGTTAGTACGATTTCTGGTACCGGACTGACATGTACTAACCGCGCTTAAAAAGCGGATGACGCTCGCGTGCGTTCCACAAAAACAACAAAAACAGTAACTGAAAAGCCACAACAACAACAACGGTGTTGCGGGGTTATTGTTATTCGTACGTTTATTTTCCACAAGCGACAAAAAATAGAAAAACGGTCTGTGAGAATCAAAAAGAACGGAGCGAAAGAAAGCCGTCTTAAAAATAAAAATCGAAGAGAAGCGAGAAAGCACTAGACCAAAGGCGGCGGCTGCCAGAAAAGGACGGAGAGAACGGCGAAGACAGGTAAAAAGGAGGTGGCAGAAGAAGAGGAAGAGAGGATTAAGTGCTCAACTACAGTTACTTTTAATGTTTGAATTAAAATTGAAACAATGCTCGAGTGATCGCAGTTGTAACGGCTAAAACCGAAGCAAACCCCGAAAAATAAGCCCGCAAGCCAGTTAAAATGCCAAGCAAACGTGACAGAGATTCGGATTCGTGCTAATTAGAAAAAGAATGTGTTAGGTGAGAGGATGATATCGAAATGCTAACGTGATATCGATACCTGTGTGTTGTGCGTGTGTGTGTGAAGGGAGTGTATACACATGCATATGTATATCACACATTTCACCGGAAAATGCGGTCAATTAGAATATCACATATAGCGAATTGAGCCTGTGTCTGTGAATTAGTGAATGAATTGAACAAAGCATTGAAAATCAATACGAAACCTGCCGCCGCTCCCACTTTTGTACATACAGTGATGCCTCGATAAAGTGAATACTTAATTACGGGAAATCTAGAAAATGCACTCCTCCCGATTGCAGCGTTTGGTTGGATTAATAATTAGAATATTTGAGCTTCAATATATTGGCGATTTATTTACTTCGTCAAAAGATTCTATGTTAAATATATGTGACAATGTACTTTCAATTAGTTCACTTTTTTGGGGGTCCACTGTATATCCGCGCACGCACATTACTGTGAAGCCTCACCTGTGTGAGTGCGGCTTGGAGGCGACATGTGTGTGTGTGTGTGTGTGAGAGAGACTCAAGAAATATCAACAGCGCACAGTGAGAGAGGAAAACGGAAAACAGGTGGAAAAGAAAGCTTAAAAAATGCGGTCGGTCAAAAACTAAAGTTGCAGTAGTGGACAAGGGGGTGGCGGGTGCCGGGGAGATGGAGACACGGAGACAAATACCTTTTCAAGCCACACACACCAGCGCAAACACAGACGTCAGCTTACCTGCCACGCATGCGCGCGAGGGGGACGGCAATAGTGTGGATCGGGGTGTCGATGTCTCGACATCCCCCTCCAGCCCTCCCCCGCCCCAGGAGCGGGTTCCCACCCAAAGAACAGCAAAAACAACTATTGTTATTTGTTGTTTTGCCATTTGCTTCGTAAACCAAGAAGTATGCGAGATAAAATAAAAAGGCAAGTGTACCGCACGCCGCCTTTTTATCTAAATCCCAGCTGTCTGAATTATTTGAGGCCCTAATACCCATCTCATGCTTATCAGGACCCAATTAATTATCTTCGCCTGAATGGAAGCATGTCTCCAAGTTTTTCGGTTTTTGTTTCGGAGTACTCACATGCCAATGCAGTTATGTATCTGGGATTACCTTACCTAGGTTAATAAATTTCCACTATTTACAGATCGGAGATACATATTGTATCTACATGGGTCTGGATTCATAGTCTAGAATCTAGAGATACAAAAGTAGTGATGTTTATCTTATGCTTGTCAATGCTTAAGTAAAGTGATATCTCATTAAGGAATATGTTTGTAGATGTTTCTAGAATTTAAAAAACCTTAGTTTGATGTCTCAACTAAACCCCAAATCACCGAGCACCAGTACTTTCTCTTAAAGCTGGATTTATGGAAGCCCAACTATTTCGACGTTACTCAAGTGCGATAATGTTTATCGCGTTTCGTCATTGGCCTCTAAGCTGCTGCTGCTGCAAAGTAGAGAGCGAAAACACGAATCTGTCAAATTCCACAAGTGTGATGCAATTTGGGGCTTGTACGAACAATAAAACGCGAAATATAACACAGCGGCGCAACTTAACGAAAACAAAACATTTCCAGGGGTGTAGTGGGTCAGTGTTTTCTTTTTTACGCGCACTTCGCCTTGTTTGTTTACTGCGATTTTACTGCGGTTTGGACAAGATCGTAAGCAGATAGTGCACTCCAGCTGACCCCCCAACAGTTTCTCTTTCACCTGTTGCAAGTACACAAACACCCCCTTTCCCCATTCCCCTGCCCGTTGACCCTGCGGCACTGCTGGATTGATACACCGAAAAAAATGAATCAGCTCATTCCATGGAAAATATGGCCAAAATCAAAATATGGTCAGGACTACATTCTAGGGAATGTGATCACAACCAGAAGAAAGTGTTCTTCACCCACCATCTTTGTAAATACAGTAAGGAGTTGCGATTTTTGTTTAGTGTAGATAGGCATGCGACGCCGCTGCCACCGTTGACTGCGCAGTCCGCGTCGCGGTCGGCGTCTGAGCCCAGCCTAAAACAGCGGAAAAGTTGTTGCTGTCACTTGAGTCGAGGGAGCGGTTTGGATAGAGTCTCCGAGGGTTAGAGCGAGAGGGAGCGAGAAAGTGTGTTTGCAAATCTCAGTTTCACGTGTGTGTGTGTGCCTTTTGCAGGTGTGTTCACTTGCTACACAGAAAAAAAAGGATAGCTTAATCCGAATATTGAAAAGAAGTTTACTGTGACTTAGAACGGTCACTAAAGATGTTTAAAATATTCAAGATTATTTTTTATTTTTTTTGGTGAAGATAAAAGTAAAAGTACAGCTAGTAACAATAGAATACAATATTCTCGACAAATCGTAAATATTATATTAGGATGAATATCCAATGATATTTTCTGTGTAGTCGAAGTGGAGACAGTGAGATTAGAGGAGAACCCGGGGAAGTGGAAGTAGCGCGATTTTTGAATTCCAATGCTGATCCAAGCCAACAACGAAATGTTAAAGTTTGAGAATAATTGCGGCCATGTGCGGATCGTTTGGAGTGTGTGTGCCAAAGCTAGTGGTGGCTTGGAATCGGAATGCGGTCTGAGTCAGAGACGATTGGCTGCGCAATATCCAAGTGGCTTGGCGGGATTGGGGGCCTTCGGATGCAGAGGGACTTAGTCTCAGCTGCACAAAATAAACACAGCATAATGATTTAACACATACTGTAGGACCAATTTTCGTATCCGACACTCATAAGATTGCAGCTCGCAGAATCATCGGAAACTTCAAGATCTCGAGAGTCCAAATTGGGAACCAGACTTCTAAGGGGCACAACCACACCCCTGCAAGTTACTTCTGTACGGGCCCATGATAGAAAGAAACGAATGAATATGATTGATAGAAAACATAAACCTAATTATAAATAATATTTTCTAATGGCGATAGTTCAGCTCGACACACATGCATACATAGGCGAAAATATAAAAAATTTGGTAACGATATAAATTTGAGTTGATGTTTAAGCTACTAAGATCATCACTTAAACGGTAATTAAAATTGTGAATTCATTAAAGAATATACAAATTACTGGTTTTAAAAAAAAGTGTCCTGATTTTCGAAAACAAGAATAAGCTAATAAAAACCATTGTTATTTTCAGACGGAGCTCCAGGCGTCTATCGAAGCCTGTACCGGGATCGGAAGACACCATGGTGAACCACCATTCAAACGGAGGCGGCAGTGCCGGCAACAGTAGCGGAAGCCTAAGAGGAGGCGGTGCACATGGAGGCGGCGGCGGAGGAGGAGACTATTCCGGAGACGATCGCAGTGGAGGCGGCGAGGAGCGGGAGCGGCTGGAAAGCGATTTGCACGACAAGCCCACCTACCTGCTGGAGCACCTGGCCACCTTCACGGTGAACAAGGAGTCCGGCATCGTGTATCCGGCGGACGGAATGCGTCGCCTCCTTCAGCTGGAGAAGACCACGGGCATTTGGTCGCAGAAGATGCAGCTCTGCCTGGACTACCAGTGGGTGCTTATTATGGACTACGAAACGGGGGTAAGTTACAGGAACTTGGATATGATCATTTTGGAACTCATATTCATCCCTGCTTTCCAGAACATCATCGAAAGATTCCCCGCCTCCTTGGTTCAGGAGCCCACCGCATTCACCTCGAATGACGCCATGGAGCTATACAACAACATTCTGGTCTTTATCGTATCCGGAGGCGGTGGCTCTCGCTCCGAGATGCACATATTCCAGGTGAGAGAGAGATAATGACAGTTGTATTTTATGACCGGTTCATCTATATTAACCAAATGCTTTATCCCTGCAGTCACAAAGCGTGTCCGCCGTTCACCTAGTTGAGGATCTGAAGCAGCTGAGAAGCGGCAAGATGATAACGCAGCAGCGCGGTGCCACACCCACTCAATCCGGAGGCGGCGGAGGTGCCTCCAGCATGGCCATGATGATGAGCAAAACCTCCTCGTCCTCGTCGCATAGTAGAGTGGAGTTGCACCAGCACAGGGAGCAGCGGGCAGACCGCGAAAGAGAGCGGGATCGAGACCGAGAGCGCGAAAGCCACCACCACATGCACCAAAGGAGCAGCATGGAGCAGTATGGAATCCGTGCCGGAGTTGGAGTCTCTGGCGACGATGTGGCCCACATTAGTGGCGAGACGGATTCGGAACACGGCGGGATTGGAGGCGGTGGCGCAACGGAGCGCGATGAGACTAGCTCCACGTCCAGCGAGAAGTACGAGCGGGATGTGGCCGTGCTGAATCACTGTTTCGATGACATCGAGAAGTTTATAGCTCGTCTTCAGCACGCCGCTGCCGCTTCCCGGGAACTGGAGCGTCGGCGTCGCAATCGGAAGTCCAAGAAAAGGGATCCGGGCGAGGGATTGCTCACTTTGAGGACGCGGCCACCCCACGAGAAGGAGTTCGTGGACATCTTTGCCAAGTTTAAGCTGTCGTTTAACCTGCTGGCAAAGCTGAAGGCGCACATCCACGATCCCAACGCCCCCGAGCTGGTGCACTTCCTCTTCACGCCGCTAGCTCTGATTGTGGAGGCCTCCAGCGACACGTACTACGAGTCACAGCTACCGGCGCGTGTGGTCAATCCCCTGCTGACCAGAGAGGCCATCAACCTGCTCATCAACTGTGTAACCAGCAAGGAAACGGAGCTGTGGCGCTCGCTGGGCGATGCCTGGGTTATCCCGCGAGATCAGTGGAAGGATGACGTTGGATCCTATCATCCGGTCTTTCTCGACGGCTGGTCACCGGACTATTTGATCAACGATGAACTGGAGCCAGCACCAAATTCCCCGCCCGCGCATGTAAGCAAGCGCAGACTCGAGGTCCAGGCTGGATCCGGACTAAATGGTCGTGGGGGAGGCGGTTACGATGACTACGACTCGGGGAACGGGATGAATATGGCCATGGGTATCGAGAAGTACACCATCCACCACGGCAACGACGGGTTGAGGGAGCGGGAAAGGGAAAGGGAACGCGACAGAGATCGGGCGGGAGCCATCAGCGCGTCTGACTTTAACGCCCGCAGCGAGCTATCGTTCGACTCCATTGAAGGCAGAGGCGGTGGAGCAGCGGGACATGGTCATGGTCATGGCCATGGACCAGGAGCAGGACCCACCCTCAGCGCCATCACAGCTGGTCTGCAGAATCTGCACACGAGGGAGTCTCGCAGTGGAAACGGGTACGGAGGAGGAGCAGGCCCAGGGCCTTCGTCTGAGTTGGGCGGTGGAGGCAGGGGTCTGCCGAACGTCAGCGATGACCAGATGCTCGAGTCCTGGCTGGAGGATCTGCAGGCGACGGGGGCCAAGATTGTGCTGGTCACCTATCCGCGCACCGCCAACAACGACAAGGAGCTTAGCGTGATGCGAGGCGAATACTTGGAGGTACGTTATTCACCCACCCAACGTTACTCACCTTGGTTCTGTTCACTAACCATCTCTTTTAAACTTTAGATCCTTGACGACACCCGAAAGTGGTGGAAGGCGCGCAACATGCGGGGCCAGGTGGCTCACGTGCCGCACACGATTGTGACCCCCTTTAACTTCGGGGATGGAGATGGAGCCCAGTTCTACGGGCAACAACAGCAGCCGCAGGCGGGTCCTACGGGCCCGGGCAACAAATCGCGATCAGGGGTGAGTAAGGATGCCCACTTAATATATAGCTAGACTTGCTAACAGAATTATCTTAACCCAGGATAATCCCGGCATGGAACAGCGATCGCCGGATCCCACCGACATGATGCGCAGCAAGCATCTGGGCAAGAAGGGCGAGTTCCGCTACTTCTAGGATCGACATACGATTACCATATACATATACACATATTCCATAGTGAGGATCTAGCGTTATAGAGAGACAGACATCAGCAGTTCCGTCTAGGATGCTAATCCTGGTCACCAGCGATCGGATTGGCTCCAATACCTTGCACTCGCTCGCAGGAGTGTGCAAACCAGAACTAACCTTAAGACTAACCTAAGTGGAGCTCCAGATGGGAGCTGTTGAGCAGCACGTGGCTCCTGCTGATGCGGATGCTTAAGCTGATGCTGATCCAGGCAAAAAGGGGAGGCGCCGGCAATAATTTGTTTTAATAAAATTATATCCAAAGGATCCCCTGATTGTGATCAATTGTAGCCGAGAAAACCCCTAAATTTTTAAGAGGGGTTAACCCTTGCTATTAGGAAGACACTAGCTATTTGTTGATGATGAGATTGTAGTTCAAAAACTGTAAGCTTAGGTATTACTTTGTAAGTTTGGAGAGCTGCTTTGCTTTATTTATATGCTCACAATAAGAAGTTAACTGGTGCTGTACGGTGATCAAAGCCAACGATTGAACAAAGAGCATACTACGAGACATCGAATCGATTAAGAAGACTTCTGGAATCACTTTCGATTAAATGATGGACAACTTCTCCACGCGGGACAGAAGCGGGGAATCCGAGTGGTACTCCATGCTCCTCACGGCGAAGTCGCCCACTTCGTTGGTGAAACACTTCAAAGTGGATATGGAGAAGGGGCGTCCAGGGAAGTTGTAGTAGGTGAAGTACTGACCGTTGACTGCGATCAGGAAAGCCCGATCCCCGAGCCCAAAGGCGATCTTGAAGAGCTTTCCGCGCACAAATGGGAATTCGCCCTCGGTCTCCTCGTCGCTTAAGGCAAAGCTAGAACAAGTATGTAAAGTTGAAGACTTCTATTCATATTTAGCTAAATTTATGTATTGGAGTCTTGGACTCCATTGTACCTGTTGTCTTCGCGCTGGTAGCTGCGTGACACCGTTGTCCGATCGAAGTTCACGTGGAAGCGGAGCACCGTCCTCCCGGTGTCGTTGCACTGGAAGCAGATGGAGAACTCCGTGGTCGGTGGCCCCTTGGCGATGCACTCCATGGCCACCACAGTGCCGGTTTCGTATCGCCTGGGCACGTCGCTCTGGAAGGCCACCTTGTCCGGACACATGAGCGTTCTGGGGAAGACGAGCGGAAAGAGCATGCGGTGGTGGAACTGAGTGATCTTCTCGAAGTCCCCGTAGGTCCGCACGTAGTTGATTTGCTTGGGGAACTTCACGAACTCGAAGGACCCGTACAGCTGATCGTTCACGTAGATCTCGAAGCATCGCTGCAGCACCGCCACCCGGAAGGTGAAGCTCTGGCCCGGCTGCAGCGGATTCTTGGGGCCGTCGCACTTCCAGTTCTTGGAGATCTCCTCCTGCTGCCATCCCTCGCCCGGCTGGAACATGCTGCGGATGATCTGGCCCTCGCGGAAGTTGGCCTCGATCTTCAGGAACACCGTTTCGCTCTCGTTCTGCGCGTTCACATTGTCCGTGAGGTCCAGCGAAATTCTGTCCGCAATTCGAGAGGTTTCGTTAGTGAGAAATTAGGGATTTGGAGTTCATGTCATCGACTTAAGGATACTCGGCACTCCACTCATTTCGCAAAGGATACCAACTTCATTTATCTGCATGAAGGCAAATCTTTGGCAGAGCCTTGAAAGTTTTTCGTTGGCATTAGAATTGCATTGTTTAGTCAATAATCAGATAATTTGAATACAGTTTATACCTAATCGCAATGAGTAATTGAACTAATTGGAATTAGTTGCTAATAATTTATGAACTCAACAGCTTTGCACGTATATAGAGTATTAAAAACATAATTTAACTGGAATAACTAAACCCACTGCCTCTGTTTGATGGCTAGAAACTTAAACCTTAACTCAGATGAAAGCGGTACAGTAGTATTCTTTTGCTGGAGAACCGGGTATCCAAAGGATAACAGCATTTACTTATTCGGATGAGGCTTGACGCGTCCACTGACGATGAGGACGTGTCCGAAAGGGACTTCCGTTAGGACCTTTGCTTTCCAGACGTTCATCGCGGCTCCACGGCTCCACTGCAACTGAGTCGACGAGTGCGAATCCTCGATGGAATCCAGCCGGATCCGGCTACGGCGCCGTTTTATGCGCCCTTATGCTAATAGATTCGCCATCCGTCGCCTTTCCTCGTTCATTTGTTGTGATTATGTAAAGGCGGGTGAAATGGGGAATTACCTGCAGCCGCATGCAAACTTGACATGGACGTGGACGTGGACGTGGTAAGGTTACCCCCAGGCCCATGCCCATGCCCGAATCCCTGCCCCCGCGCGGAGCTCAACCCGTTCAATCGAATCCCATATAAATCCCCGCCCCGTGTATCCGACCCAGTGAGTCGCGCTCCATGACGAGAACCTTGCGCGTTTATTTATTTGATTCAATCCTTGCCTTTGTAACCCATAACTGTCATCCTCGAGTTCTTTTCACGGTTGCTGTCACGCCCCCAACTGCCGACTGCCCATTTGTTGCTAGTTACCAGAGGCACTGCGAGAAAAACTAGCCTAGTAAAAGTTGTTATCCTTATTTCTGCTTAAACTTTAAGTATTTGATCAACATTGTCGAACTTATACCATAAGCAAAACCAAAAACTGGTTTTCGAAGATAAAACATTTATGATCCTAACTCGCAACAGTACTTATCGCATACGAATTTCCGATCATAAAATTTATTGCGCATATAACCCCGCAAGCTACTGGTTATAAAAATACAAAGCATATTATGGGGTTGTGATCTAGAATTCATATAAAAGAACTTGAGCTGTAAGTTGGAGGAGTTTTACTTGTTGGAGCTCTATAGATAAGGACTCTTTGATGGTGGCTCATATCCTTTGCTGCTACATTTTAATACGCCCTGTCGACCCGAGGCATTGTACTATTAGAATGTCTTCTCGCCGTGTTCTCCATCTTGGCCTCTCCCTTTTGACGGTTCCATTGTTGTTGCGTGTCTTGGGCGAAATAAAACAAGGTAACAACAATTGATTCCCTGTCTAAAGTTTTTGCATTTGCAGTAAAGTGCGACTTGGGGGCTGGAGCACTTTTCCACTCCCTCCTCGAGACATCCCCCTCCCCATCGCCTCCGACTCCAGTCCGGGGTAATTCATTTCTTTTGACGTACCTTGGCATATTCGCTGAAGTTCTGTCTCCGTCTTTGTCTGCGTCTACACCTTTCGCTTTCGTCCACGTCCAAACCAATGACATCTTCCCAGGGCTCCATGTGCTCTCGAACAGTGGACGCTCCTTATAGCTGACCAGGGTATGTATCCGATCCTGGATCTCAGTCTGAGTTGTGTGTTCTATTAGCCTTATTTTCCCCTTTCGACAAATTTCTAAGATTAAGACGGCTTTCTGCGAAACTGACCCCTTTTTGGAGGCTTCACTGTACTCCCCCTACTGAAAACGTGGCCTCTGTTTGTCTTCGCTGTTTCTGTCGCTTGCACCTGATGGAATTGGGTCCAAGTCTCCAGCTTAATTCGACTTGGCTGGGCGCACTTATTTCTGATTGCGTTTCACCTTGGAGCACCAAAGGCTCCCAAGCCACCTGGTGACCCACCGCCCGTCGGATCCAACCACCCAAGGATGTGCCTGGCTTTGCCTGCTACGAATGGCAATCGCTAATTGGTTAGTTATGGCCACTGACAATCAATCCGTCAATCGGCAACTAGACTGCCGAATATAAACATCCGGGTGACCTTGCCAACTCCTGCCCGACCTTTCGGATACCACCCACTTCCACCCCCCGGCACACGCCCACTTGTTCGGCCCTTCGCAAACAGAACTAATGAAATAATCGTGTCGATTTCAACTTTAATTTCCGCTTGTCACTCCAACTGATAACCCGTGAGCAAGTGGAGCAATGCGAGCAAGGTTTGTGTACGTTGCACAATTATCAGTTGGGTTTCGGCTACCTTTTCGCCTTATACTCGCAGAGTGCCACGTTTGTCCTACCCAGAAACCCTTTGCTACCCCACTGCACTGGGAAAAACCTATGTAGTACATCCAGGGTAACATAGATACCTTAATTTCAAATCGCTTAATTTCAAATGTTGATAATATCAAAAGGATATGCTCTTGCACGATGATCTTTAATCATATCCCCCCAGTTCAATTCAATCTCTTTGATTATTTAGACATTCAATTCAGTCCTGGGTGGTGTGATAAATCCTCGAAATGACCAGCATATGTCTGTTTTTCTCTCTGTGAGAAAACAGAGTTCTTATCTCGTTCCCAAGTCAGTTTCCCCAGCCGTATCGAATCGGTTGTGGCGAAGCGACGACACGTCTACAGAAATCAGATTTTACAGTCGGGCAACTGGCGACGGATCCGCAAATCGTACAACCAATATAGTGATAATGGGTTTACGGCCCGAGAGACCGTGCCAGCGCACCAAGTGGAGTCGATTCCCAGCCCGAACCCGAACCCCCATCCGAAGAGCAGTGCTCCATTCGGATACGGATTCGGATTCGGACTCCGAAACCCAAACGGAAGCCGAATATGGCGGCGGAATTAATCAGCCGGCGTCTACTTTTTGGGAGCGGAGCGAATCACGTCGCTCTTTGGTATCAGCGCCAGGCTAATCATTCCAGATCGATGGGGCTTCGTGGAGGCGCTGCTCAGGTGCTCACACTCCCACTCACCCCGATCCTCACCTGATGACGTAGCCAGTTAGGATGACCAAGCGTGGCCAACTCACTAGTTCACTCGAGCAAAAGAGCACTTCCTTGTCCATGTCCACCTGGTATATCCAATCCGATCCGATTAGAAACGATCTCCACCACGTGGCGCTTTAGTCGGACATGAAAATAACTTAAGCCAAACGAACAAACTACTAGGCATCACAGTTTGCATTCCCTTGGCCCAAGTAATTCGCTGCCCGGGATTCGGATGGCTCCATGGCGGAGTAGCTACACGTAGGCACCTTCCACACTGAGTGGCCCATATCTTAGCGATCGCTGGGATCGGGGCGGCACTACATGCACTTGTCGCGACTCGGAACGTAACTGAAACGTCGGATTTGACGGTGAAGTTTAAAACACCAGCTCCCGACGAAGAATCGAGGCCCACGAAGTACACCCCGTGTCGTCGATCGGCTGTCCATATCTCACCTGTACAGGTGCGAGTGCCAGGAGCTCGGGAGAGCGGAGGGAGAGCCGAAAAACAGAAACGGAAAGCAAATAAATATGAAATATTGAACTGGAGCAGAAAGTGGGTGATATTTTCGAGATAGCACTCACACCCGAGCGTGCGTGCTGTCTTTGTATTGGCCATTAAACGCTGCTGTCAACGTAGCCGAAGGGCTGAAGAGAACGGAATGGAAATGCCAGTGCCAGTGCCAGTGGAAATGAATATGGAGGTGTCGCCCCACAATTTGTCTCAATAGATTCCGTCGTGGCTGGCCTTATCAGCACAGGTAGTGCGCTCGCAGGTGAGGGTGCTCGCCCTCGCCCGCTCCCTTTACCTGCGACCCGGTCGTGCGCATCCATTCAAGCCAACTCACAGCTCAGGTCACTGCTATAGTGCGGGAATGTTGTTAGCTGATTGGACAACTGCTCATTACGTTAATATCTAAAACAGAAAGGAATGCACAACTTACTTTTAGACCCAATACTATGTAACATTACAGTACTTACTCTTAAAGTGTAAGTGGTTATGTTAAGTAGTGCTTCCCAATTTGAAAGCCGGCTACATCTTTTTGCCCCCAGCTGTACCTGTGACAAGTGACAACTCCATTCGCTGGAGCGATCTGCTCCAAACTGCCGCTGTCGCTGTCGCCGGCGACTTTATCAGAAGACAAGGCGAACATGCCAGGAGAGCCATAATGTTCTTTGATGTTTGCACGAGACGGAGTGTCATTAATTGATTTATTACCCAAGTTGATTGCCTGGGCTTCCTTTCGGCTTGCTCTGGACAGATTTGGGGATGTCCAAGTGGTTAGATGGCCAACTAATTAGGTAAATGTGTTTGCTCTGATGTTACCTGACTCCGGGTGATATCTTCTCGCCTTGGCAGATATATATTTCCAGCGGCGATAACGTCGAGGGTGGGAACATCGTCGTCGATCGGGCACTTAGATGATTGGGATGGCGACAAGGTGGTCCGCTTCGGCTGCGTTTCGTCATGCGTTGTTTGCTCCATTTCGATCATTGTTTGAAGTGGGAACAGAAAGTGAGCATACACCCCATTTCACCCGGCATTCCCATTCCCATTCTTCCATTCTCGATTCAATTTCCAGCAAATGTGTGCACTTGCGGCCTGTTTATTCAGCTTGGCAATGTCTCGCTTGTGAACAATATATACAACTAGATCATATATGGCCACACGAATGGCTCGAGTTCCAGGGAAATACATGTCTTATAGGTCGGTCTGCTGCCTCTTGGCCTCCATCACATTCTGCATGACCAGTTCATATAGGTTTTCCTCCTCCTCCTCCTCCCGGACTTCTGGGTTCTCCTGGTCCTGGCGCTCATCCACCGCGTCCTGCAGACTCTCCAGCTCCTTTCGGTAGTTGTGCAGGGCTTGTTGGAGCAGTTTCTCCACCGGGGAGTAGGTGGAACGCGATCTCAAACGAGCCTTGGCTATTTCCAGAGCCTGAAATGGCAATGTCCTTGAGCACCTGTGATACTCTAAGAGATGGCTCACCTTCAAGGTGTTGGTGTTCCGCAGGAGAGCCTCTTCGTAGGACAAAACCTTGGGAGCAGGTGCACAGATTGAGGTCTCGGCCAGCTGCTCGTTCTGCCGCTCCAGTTTCAGTTCCTCGGCTTGCCTAAGATGTAGCTCAACGTATATAACCTTGTATATCCTTGCACTCTACCAGGGCCAACCTACACCTTCTCCAGCTTCTGGTCGATCTCCGCCTCGAGGGCCATGTATTTGTCGTTGATCTCCTTGATGAGGTCCATTGTGCGTCCTTGCAAACGGATTTTGTAAACAAAGTCCAAACAAACGAGTTGCCATGCAACGGTACTTTGTTGTGGCCGTTACCGGGCGTTGCCAGCTGTTTGGAAACTGATGGAGGCAGAGAGAGTTGCCACATTGATAGATAAATATAACGGTAGTGTTAACCCTTACGAGCCAACGATATTTTTTGCGAAGAATTTGAAAATATTATTTTAAAGTTAATTTGATTTCAAAATAAATGAACATTAGCAATTGGAAAGCATAAAGAAAATAAAACATATTTCAGAGTGTTAATGGGTGTACAAAAAGAACCCTATTTCCATATCAGTTGGTTGCAATCAGTTCAGCTTTATCTGCATAGCCAATAAATGCGAAAGTAATTACATAGGAAAATGCGATAGTTTATCTCCACAAGATTTATTATATTGTGGAATAAACCAATTTTGTCAACTGTCTTGCCATTGAAATATTAGTTTGCTGTTCGAAATTAATTTGCATTGATCCATTGATTGATCCTATCGTGTGATCCATAAGTTGTTATATCCGCTTTATTTTCCATGGAAGGTATTTGTATATCACCATTATCATGGAGACGCAAATATATTGTCTGGGTGGAACCTTTTCCGGTCTTTACACCTTCAGGCTATAATCTCTGTTTGATCAAATTACGACTTTAGGCGCGACGAACTTAAATTTCTTTTATCTAATTTAGCGACTTAAGCTTGTGATATCTTTTGGGACCTTCAATGCCATCAAATATCTATATTTTGGTTCAAAGGTCGAGAAAAGTTATGGGTCTCAATTAAAAAGAGAGAATACAATATTAAGGTCTTTCACCAGGTTTTAAATTGAATTGTAATGATGACTCGCTAAACACCTCAATAAAATACAAGTGTTTTTAACTATGACTTGCCAAAAGGAGAATAGTAGCCATGAAGAGATTTCTGTTGAAGATATTTTGCCAAATTTGCCGCTCAAAGTCCAAGTGGCAAAAGCCTACCAAGTTGTGACGAAAAGGCACTACCTTGTTTGGTCATAAATCTGTGTTTATTATCTGCCATAATATTTAGATCCGCGCAAATCGGGCACATACCTTTGTTCACTGTCACATCACATGTGGGATGAAATACACTAACTATATACATACAGTATTCTCTACCTAGCCGTCTACTTAAGTAATTTGCTACTCAATCCCGATAGAAGCTCACGCCTCCTTCAGGAATTGGTTGACATGGGGCGCCACTAGCTCCGGGGTGACCAGGTGAAGGTGATGGGTGCCAGGCACCTCAACGTAGACCACCTTGGCGGCATTCTCCCGCAGCGTGGCAATCACATCCGCATACACCTGTGGCGTCTCGAACTTCATGCCGGGAATGCCCCGGATGTTGAGCACGCGACAGCGAATCAGGCGCGCGTAGGCCAACGTCTGCTCCGCGGTGAACATGCCCAGGAGGCTTATTTTCAGCCGCAGATCCCTGGCAAACAGGTAGCCATCCTTGCTCGGATTGTGCCTCATGCCCCTGTTCATCAGCACCCGAACCGAAGGCTCATCCACGGAGCCATCGTAGGCGTCTAGCACCAGTTTGATCATCTCGTCGTACGAGTAGCAGGGCTGCTTGCTCTCCGGCAGGGTTTCGTAGTCCAAGAACTTGTCCAGCGCCCTGCCAGTGCCCTCCGCCATCCGTTGAGTGCCGCGCACCGTGGGACCCGCGATATCGATGTTGATCAGCTTCTCCACCTCCGTGGGAAAACTAGCCGCGTACATGAAGGTCAGAGCTCCGCCCAGCGAGTGGCCCAGCAGGGTGACGTTCTTCCAGTTGTACTTGCGTACTATGCGGCGAATCAGGCATATGCCGTCCCAGAAGATGAAGTACTGCATGCCCATCGGATAGTGCGAGGACTTGCCGTGCCCGGGAAGATCGATGGCCAGGATGGAGGTGTCCGCCGGAAGCAGGGGGCACAGCCTGTCGAAGCTGCCGCAGTTGTCCTGCCAGCCGTGAAGGGCGATGATGGGCTGCCGCTCCTTCGAGCCCCACCACTTGGCTGCAAGCGAGAAAATCGATTAGTGCGCCGAAAGGAAATGTACATACATAAGCACTTTCTAACTTAGATTTATCACTCGCATGCTAATAGTACCGAGGAATCGGGTGATGTTTCAAAAAGTATTACTCAAAAAACAACTAAAGAGATAGCGCTGTGTGGTCAAGTAGCCTAAACATTTTTAGTCCGTCGAAACTATCAAAATAGTTTTCTTTTCGCGCAGCTGCGTCACATCAAAAATCACGTCAGATTGCCATGAATGGTCGATGATGTTGATAAGGAAACGGCTTGCAGGTGACTCACCCTCGACGGTTCCCCAGGGAACGGCGATGGAGAACTCCTCCCAGCTGTCCTCGCCCAGCAGCTGCAGGGGCTCCTCCGTCTGGCCATCTGAAAGCAAGGGGAATCCACATACACATTAGACAAGACAAACAAAAGCAAGCTGTGACGAAAGTGTGTCTGGTGAAATCGCCCGTAAGCCAGGTGAAGCGCAACCAGCGAAAACTTCGGACTCAGGTGCGCAGAGCGTGCGAATTGGTGACCTGACCACGACCTCCTCCTCCGGCTTACTCACTTGCTTCTGGCGCAGGTGACGCCGCTGGAGATGGCGTCGCTGTTGTTGTTGCCACGCGTGTCTGGCCCATGGCTAATTGCTGCGCGGAAGTGGTGCTCCGTAATGCTGGACGCGGATCGGGCGAGCTCCTGCCTCGGGGAATCTCAAAGAGCGACTAACTAAACTTAGTTTCGCAGTTTCCCGATCCGCTGAATTCGATTGTCGATAGGTATTGACAGAGATGTCAGTTTGACCAGGAATGGCTAGAAAGCCAGATACCAGGCTATTGTGGGATGTGTTCAGCACTGAGCGCATACCATTCTCGACTAGGTGGCAACTACCGCACATTGTTTTCATTTGCGATTGCAAACAAAATTTAATATTTCTCGAATTTTAAGCAATTTAGCTGTGAAATCAACATGTAAGTTTACTCTTTTACATACCAGCTATAACAATAGCTAACCCTTCACCCTAACAGGACGGAGTTCTGGAAGTCAAACGAGCGCAAGTTCTGCGACTTCTGCAAATGCTGGCTGAGCGACAACAAGGCGGTAAGTTTATGAAATAAAGACTCTATTCGGCACACCAATGACCCCTAATCCCGCAGAGCGTCGCCTTCCACGAGAGTGGCAAGCGGCACAAGCTGAATGTGGCCAAAAGGATCACCGACATCAGTCGCAACAGCGAGAAATCGGAGCGGGAACGCCAGAAAATGGACGCGGAGATCCGCAAGATGGAGGAGGCGGCCATGAAGTCGTACGCCCAGGATGTCCACTCCCGCGGCGACATGACCGCGCGGTCCATCAATACGGTGATGCGGGCCACGGCCTCTGCTTCTGCTTCCGCCTCAGGCGGTGGTCATTCGTCGGCTGGCAGATCCCGCCAAGTGGACCCCATGCGCCTGGAAGGACTCTCCGACGAGGAAGAGGACCAGAGGCGGGTAGCTCCCGGCAAGGTCACCAGCGACACAGCCGCTTCAGAAGCCTCCCTCTGGGTGGAGGGCAAGTCGGACGAAGGACACACCTACTACTGGAACGTGAAAACCAATGAATCCGTCTGGAAACCGCCGAAGGAGGGCTATCTGTCCTACGAGGAGTACGAGCGCATAAACCAACTGGCCATCGATCAACAGGAGATCTCCCAGGAGCAGGAATCCCTCAAGTTTCGCGCCAATGCCGACGAGGAAGTGGCGAGGGTGAATCGAGAGAAGATGAAAGCCTTCCGGAAGACCGATAATCCCAAGGAAAAGAAGCAGAAGGAAGAGAGGCGTCAGACATTCAAAACAGAGGAGGAGGCGGCCACCAAGGAGATTGGGCAGTGGCAAACTGTCGAAGTGAAGTAAGGCCTACTTAACAATTGAATCTATGCTGTTTACTCAGTTATCTTTCATTTACTTATACTGATTATGATTTTTGTAGAGCGCCTGAAGAGCCCATCGATTGGCAGCTACCAAAAACGGATTACTACACTGCTGCTCCCGTGGTTTCCGCTTCCACTGAACCAGAACCACCAGTCAAGAAGTTCAAGGAGAAGACGATAGGCGGTCTGGATGCGGAGATAGCCGCCACTGCGCCTGCCACGTTCAAGAGGAAATTCATCAAGAAGGGAAACAGCCGTCAGCGCGTCGAGGACTAGGTTAGGCATAAGAGATGTTTAGGATTTTAAGTGTTTGCTTATAACAATTATAAAGTGAGATGCGTTCAAATAATATTAGATTTCATAAAGCTATTATTGCACACTTATTAATAACACGGCTTTAGGAATATAGTTTAAAGCATTGAAGCCATTTGCTTCAATTAATATGCATTTATTTCCAAATCATTTAAATTCATGATTATGATTTTTAAATTTCGATAAGCCCCAAAGATCTGTGTCCAATCGGTGTGTGTCTCTGCTTTAGTGGCGGCATATTTAGGTCTAAAAACCACTTCCAATTTTAGTGAATCAGCGAGGACTCTTGGTATATCTCCCGCGCCCGCAGACGGTCACTCTGCTGCTGTTGTTGTAGGCGAGCGGTCGAAAATTGCGTCGGAATTGCGTTGAATCGAGTCCGAGTCGCGCTGTTTTGATTCGAGTGCGCCGTGCTGTGGTGTTTGGTTTGGTTTCGTTTCGCTGTTCGTTTGTTCGTCTGTTCGTTGTTCGCCTTCCACTCGTCTGCGATTCCGCACTGCAAACAAACAAGAAGAAGGGGAAGCAGCAAAAGTGGCGAGTGCAATCGCAGCGTCGAAATTTCAATTGAAATCTGTGTGGCAATTGCAGTGTAAATAAATTGAATTAAAGCAAAATTCTGCCAGTCGAAGGAGTGAAAAGTAAACAATAACACGGGCAATCGAAAAAGTGGTTTTCGATAAATTACACCGCACACACACAAACACACACACACCTGTGAGTGTGTGAAAAGTGAGTGTGCCAGTGTGCGTCGAAGGAGAGGAAAGGTCAAGCCGAAAATTGCGTAAAGGAATTTCGCAAAGAGTGGGGAACGGGGAGTTACGTCAGTTTCGCATGCACAATAAACAATTTCGATTCCCTGGGCGATCCTGATAGCCAGGCAAGTCGGCACGATAAGCAAAAAACGATAACAGCGGAAATTAACGTCAGTTCCGATACCGATACCAATTCCCGAAAGAATTCGAAAAATCAGGCAAGATTCAGTTCGTGTACGCTTACAACAGCTCCGCGCCCCACGCCGCCTCCTCCTACCGCGCCGCCGTCGCCCCCTTTGCGCCCTACGCGGCCGAGCGGTCCACCCAACACCACCCACTCCCACCCCCGGAGGAGCGGCTGCCCTCGGACACCGAGCAGCTAGCTGGATCCGACGAGGATCGGGCTCAGGGCCAGGAAGAGGAAGGGGCGGAATCCGAGGAGGAGCGCGCAGGTAGCGGACCCTCCGTCAGGCCGCTCATCGCAGCAGCAGCAACAACAACACCAACAACGAGGACGACGACAGTAGTACCGGAAGCGGTACCAAAGGCGACGGCCAAGGGAGCAACAGAGACGGCGACAATGGCGGTGGTGCGCAAGAAACAGGACGACAAGTACCTGCTCGCCCTGCGGGAACTGGTGGCCAGCGGGACGGGGGGCAATCGGCAGTGCTTCGACTGTGGCCAGAAAGGACCGACCTACGTGAACATGACCATCGGATCCTTTGTCTGCACCCGCTGCTCCGGAGTCCTGTAAGTATCCGCCTTCTTCTTTTGTCTTCCTCTCTGGGATAATGTAGGGTAGTCCTGTGGAGGGCAAGTCCGGGAATTTGGCATTAGTCTCTGCTAGGTGGTCTTTGTTTGGGAAATATAACTTGGCAATTCATATTTTGGCTATTTCTTTGGTTAATTGTGTCCTCGCTGAGTTTACCAGGTATTCATGACAGTTCTGAAAAAGATTATATACTATTTCCAATCCACAATATTGTCTTCACATTAAACCAGCTTGTGATTTGCTGATCAAGGATGGTGGATTATAAAATGGCAGTCTCAACAAAGAGGAATCCAAATTCACGACATTTATGATAGCGCGTACTTTAATGGCCTACGCTTGAATTCACACACATTCTTATCACAAGTGCTGGCTACCTAATTTGAAACTTGATAACTACCAAATGGTTTCCCCCGGGGAATTCCACTGTATTTCACTGCTGGCATTTCTAGGACCTCATTAAGTATCGCCCTGAGTGGACCTAAAAATAGAACTGAAAATTGAGGAACATCATCGATCCGTGAACCTTTCTTGGTCCGCCGTGTTATCTTCACTTGAACCCAGCCGCTTTGAACTCCTCGACTGACGTTCATTTTCGATCGGCGGCCGAGTGGAGTGACCGATAATTTGAGTTCGATGCAATGTCCGATCCGGGCTCCCATTATTATTTTGTATTGTGTGTGAAAGCGAAAGCAATTCCCCGACAATTTCGAACAATTTCGCACAATTTGGCTTCCTTTCCTTTTTGAAATGCAAATCGAAGACACAACTTTCAATTGCGCGACATCGCGTTGAACAAAATTGCTTTGTCTTCGCCGGCGGCGCTTTCTATTCGTGTTTTTCGTGGGGCGGACGTTTTCGAGGACCGCCCACCTGGCGGTTGAGCTGTGGGTGTCCTTGGCGCCCCTCAGTTTTCTTTTTTACCGCTCGAAGTAATTTGGCAAATTGGCTTTGATTTGTGGGCACTATGGCTGAATTGGGGTCATATATTAGCACTCCACCGGCAGTGCATTTGATTTGATTTACGCATTTCCGGATCAAGCACATTACATGATTGCTCTTAAACTTCCGCTTGGCCCAGGTCCAGAAGCCCAGTCTCCCACGAACTGTGCCCCAGATTGTGGCCTCTCAATTGGACAGCATGCGGGCTCCTCCGTTGAGTTATCTCTATCATCGAAACCAGGTTGAAAAGTGGCCAACTGCAATGCGTTCGCCCTGCTGCACTCTCCACTCCGCAGTCCTCGACTCACCAACTCTTCCTTCGATGACTCATGCCCCATTCCTCGGTCTTCGGTCCTCAGTCCTCAATCCTCAGTCCATAGTCCTCAGTCCTCAAGCCTCGTTGCCAACTGCCAGGGGAAACAAATGTTGGCATGTAAATGAAAAGCCACATAAATGCCTGGGACGCCAAACGATTGCACTGCGAGAAAGAGTTAATCATCGTAGTTGACATAAACAAGTGGTTCTTCAGTCCAGATACTTCTGCGTTTATTGAGTTGCGTTGCATTCGGCATTCATCGAAGTGAGCCACGTTTCTCCCTGTGTAGCCAAAGGGGTGTGGAAAGGTACTGCAGCAAATAGGGGACTCGGCCGGGGAAGGGGGCGTGGCAGGGGCGACAGCAGGCGACAACGAACTTCCTGGCTGAAAATGAGACTGGAACTTGGACTGCGACAAGGGAGCGAGTGCAGGGAATACCAAATGAAACCGACTCCATGAAGAAAAGGCCGTGCATGTTCGGCCCGCCTTTGGATATCGGAATCCGCTGCAGACCGGCCGGTCACTTGGAGCGCTTAATGGAGGAAGCGGTTCGGGAATGAGAATGGGCATGGGAGTGGGTTTCAGAATGGAAATGTCCGCGGCGGCGCGGGGGGAGGGAGAGGAAAACTCAAACCCGTCCGACGGCTTTTGCCACTCGATTGTTTCGTTGGGCCGAAGTTGCTGCTGCTGTTGCGCCTCCAATTGCAGACAAATTGTTGCACCTCAATCAAGCAGCAGTCGCCGCCATCTGCTGCCACACCGCATTTCGGTTGCTCCGTTTTTCGTGGACTCTTTCCGTGGCTTTGGCTTTGTCTTTAGCTGTGCCTTTGCCTTTGGCTTTGGCTTTGGCAGAGTTCAAAGCTTGTGCTGGCTCATAAAAGTCAAGAAACTTGTTGATTAGATAAGGCGAAAGCAAACGACCATTGGGAGCAGAGCAGCAATGGTGAGCCACTTTCTCAGGCTTCGTCATCAATCCCGCCGCACACAACGCACCAACTACACACAGCAACGGCCATTTGAATACGGAGTTGCCGGCTTAATAGTGCATTATCCAATTATTAAATAACCGAGCGCTGTGAATTAGTACGAGTTCAGGCGAAAAATGGAAAAAACCCATGGAGTCGATGGAACTTGCGATTTGTTGGCAAACATTGAAACTGCTGCCGCTACTTCTTCACTAAATTTCAGTTAGATATATTATCAGTCATAATGTTTACTCTACTCAAACGATTTGTGAGTCAGCTGTGCTTTTTCCTAAACTTATTAATATTACGAGTGTATAAGCAACATTTATCTTTGAACTTTCAAAACAAGTCTGTCCACTTCCTTTTGTTATGTGTGATTTCATAGAATTTGTTTATTACCCTTCCGTCAGTTCTTAATATTTGGTATTTAAACTTTTTATAAAAATATACTTTATCTGCGCTATTTCTTTGTTCACAACTGTATGTTTGCAGTCGTTCGCTGGGATTCTATCTGCGATTCTATCTGTCTGGGAGTCGATGACTACAGTCATGCTATTGCTCACAGCAAAACACATATAGTATATAGGCATATTAGGTTGATGTCGAATATGAAATGAGCACACAATCTGATCTGAAGCTTCTAAAAGCACCAATGAACCACTGCCTTTCAGTGTGATATCAGTTTGTGAACCTCATCATAACATAGTATCCGAAACCTCTGGATACATTTTCGCGTGTCGAGTTGTAGTTACATGCGTCAGCGGGCAAGTGAACTGTGGAGCAGACCCAGACCCCACCCGGTTTCCGAATCCCCGAAACCCCCGGATCCCCATGCCCCGGATCCCCATACCCTTCCCCCTCCCCACCGCGTTGGCACTGCAGTTGCAGTTGCAGTCGAACTGGGCCAACTGCCTTCGAGTGGAGCCCACAACAGCCAAAGCTGGGAGCACGTCGCTCGCTCTCTCGGTTTTTATTTTTCATTTGGCCCGTTCTGCGGCTCGTATGTTAATTTCCGATTATGAAACAGCATAAACACGTCTGCATTTGACAGCCCCGAAAAGAGGAGCACTGGGGGAGGGCGGAGGGGGGAAGGTGCCCACTTTCACCAGGCGGTGTCAGCTGTGTGGCCCCTTTTTTTACTGCCTCTCTATGCGCCGAAAAAGCCAAGACAACAAACGAACAAACTAAAGGAAAAGCAGCCAAAAGTCGAAGCGTAAGAGCAATTAAATAAAAATACAAGAGGCCGAGTGTGTACACTGAACAGCACTCCCATTTTGTCTCTATTCAAAATGCAAAATGTATTCCACACTGAGAAAAAAGCCCGTCTATTCAGCTGTAGCAGCTGTATTTTATCGCAATAATCTGAAATTCCCTAGTATGATACAATATGTTTGCTCTTCGCAATGACGTAACGAAATCAAAGCGGAGCAAAGGTACAATGGCACTTGAGCAATCGTTAAGCCACTGGATCAACGTGATAAGATAAAGATTAAATTCGCGTAAATACTCTCGAACATGAAGCCAATAGCTAGACCCCGTTTTTTGTTCCACTGTATTTGTACGATTTGAGTTCCTGGAATTAAACTGAGTCGCCCCTAACTCGTTTAGCATTTGAGGAAATGTTCGTGAATCGCTTTTGAGCTTTGAAGGAAGTGGGAATGGGGAATAGGGGGGATTGTGCGGGGCGTGGGGTCCATAAAGATAGGAATATAAATACAGAGGAGGAATAGCTGCGGGGGTGGGGGCGGGGGTGCCGGCAATTATTGCGCAGTTTTGATTCAAAACCAAACACAAACGAAAACACTCTCAGAAGGTGTCGTTGTTGTAATTACTGGTGGTTGGCTCCTTTGTTTCGCCGTTGTTGTTAATTCCCCCACCCACCTCAGCCCCATCCCCTCCCCTCCCCTCTCCTCCCTCTGCGCGTTTTGGCGCTTGCCTTGAAATAGAGATTTGAAATCTATTAATAATGCAGAGGCGCAAACGCGGCGCGTCAAGCGATTGGGCTCTCGATTTTGAATTCCCCATTCTCAGTTCTCGATTCTCAGATGTGAGTGCAATTCAAATGCGGAAACTTGTGGGCGGTGATGGCGCGAGGAGGGGGGTGCTCCACTTTCGCCCACCAGGCGCCACACCCTCCCCCTGGGAAGAGCACAAACAGCTGGAGAGAAGGGCCAAATGCCAATTAAGAGTGCTCGATACACCTAAAGAAATAAAGGGAACAAGGGATGCATTCAATCAATCTCATATTCCGTTTTAGTTCAGGCCTATTCCCTTTGCACATTGGTAATTGCTGGCTGATGTTGGGCAATGAGTGTTTTTTCCAGTGTATGCCGGCAGAAAAGAGGTTCCAAGAGCACGCTGTAGAGAGAGTAACGGGCAGGAGGCGCCTGCCCACACGGAGATTTATGGTTTCTGCTTGGCCCGCATCCCCATTTTCTCCCTGGGAGGCACATCGTCAGTTGGAGCCCGCTGCGTGCCCCAAATGCCCTTTCTGGGATGTTATGGGATGTCCTGGGGTGAGCCGCCATATGGTCACATACATATGCATGTGTACAGTGGATCTGGGGGATCCGCACACAGAACTGCAAATGCAGCTTGTTGGCGCAACTAGGCATTCAATTAATCAAATTATATATGTGGCAATCATCGAATAACTCATTTTAGTCATAAAATGCCACGATTTATGGCGAGCAGTGCGGTCAGCCACTGCACTGTGCAATCCGCCGGAGATGCCATAATCCGGCTGCCCACGAGGCTTTGTCCGAGAAATCCCTTTCCGGCCGAGTGAATGGCTCAATGGCAAATCCGGAGGTCCTTTTGCATTTTTCATTCGCCATCCCACGGCCACCGAAAGAGCTCAAGGCTCTTCTGGCAATTTGCAGCTCTGGCTCAGACGCTGGCATTATTAAAATATTCATGGGGCCCCCCAGTGGAGGGTCCTCTGTCCTCTGTCCTCCGTCCTCATTCCAACTGCCCCTCCTCCTCCCTCGAACTCCTCCTCCTCCGCCTGCCAAGTTTAATTTACATTGTGCGACAAACGCGACAACTGTCAGCGAATGCCAAAGGCGACCACTCTGCGCCAAAAGCGACTCCGACGTGCACTAGCAAAAGCGATAAAGTATATTAAGTAGTGGTGCTCCTATATTTGGGCTTTGCTGAAATAATACTGCGAATGCTGATGTGTATGAGCTACTTGTCTGGTGCTGACTAGAGGCAGACCATTTCTCGCAGTGCATCCACACAGAAGTGTGAGCTGCTTGGTTGGGGGTTAGGCGGCAGACTCGGACTCGTTTGAAGGCGCCCACATAGCTTCTCTGGGGGATCGGGGGAACTGGGGAATGGGAGGCAAGAAGCTGAACGGGAATCGGGTTGGGTTCGGGTTCGGAATGCGTGGGATTCTCTTTCCATTTGGCCTGGCCTAATTGAGTAACGCCACCGAGGGAGCGGGAATGGGAAACTGCAGCGTCTGTCGTTCTGCTGCTTTTTCAGCTCGGCATAACTTTGCAATTAAATCGCTCCCCAGCTGGACGGCACTCTGCATTCAGCACTCTGCATTCAGAGTGGGTCAGCGCTTTTCCCGCAAAAAGTTCTACCCGCTTTCCATGTTTTTCCGGCCTGGGAACCCGCGGCGTTATGAATAAGCGCGAACTGTGCAGTTTGAGCTCCGCCAGTCGGGGAAATGTGCTCGAGTTGAGTGAAAAAGAGACGGATCGCTGGTCTGCGGCTTTATCTGTGGGCTCAGCTATACTGGAAGTAGTCTAGTAGTTTGCTTCCTCCAGCCGCAACGACCTTGAATTGTGATTTCCCTTGCACGGAAAGAAAAGGCATATCACATGTAATACCCCCTGATATCATGCACTCAACTAAGGCGACGTACGAGTCGGCGAATTTCAAGTTCACTCCAACCCAATTTATCTTTCCGTGTAGGACTCTTGACCAGCGGATCGCCGTGGAGCGGGATGCAGTGGCACGGAACGTGCCTAGTTCGGACTTTTGCCTTCCGATCGACCTTGGCTCACTTAGCGTGTTTGTCTAGTCGAGGTCAGTTTCGCACTTGCTGGCAGGGAAAGGGGACGGCAGCCAAATCAAAGTTAGCGGCAATTTTCATTTATTTGCCAAACAAACAGATATTCGCCCAATATTTGTGGAGCCCACTCGCAAGTACAGTGGGCGCTTGGCAATTAAATGCCCGGCCAAGTAATTGTCATCTTGCAACTGGTAATTTCAGTTAGCCAATTTACAATTAAGATCAAGCCAATAATGGCACGTTCAATTGCGAAACAAAGGAAGTCTAGATAAACCAGACTTTTTGCTTAAAGTTCAAAACATGATTAACATGGTATTAACTTAGATATCAGACGAATGACTGCTCCTCGAAAACCACTAGAATGATATTCAAATTTGCGATTATTCATGCTGTCAGTGTTTTTATGATCAAATCAATAGCTAGTCACACCATCAGTTGCCGGGTTCCCATTAGTCAGTGTCCACTGTGCTCAATGGCCAGGCTTTGTGTCTCGATCCCGTCGCCTTCGCTTCGCTTTGCTTTTTCGCCTTGTGTGTCACTTGCGGTTTGAAATTGAAACCAGGCGGCATCTTATTTTTAGCTCTGGATGAGCTTGAGCATGGGCATACTCGGGCCCCTGTAATCCCGAGACAAAGATTGACTTTCAGTGTAATTCCAGGGACGCCACCCACAAAGCGGCGACGCGGTTACTTGCCACTCACTCGCCGCTGATTCATCGATGGCACTTCTTTATCTTGAGGTCAATATCAATGCCAATCAATCTCAACTCGGCTGCGAGCGTGCTTTATGGCTGATGGCGCCGCTTTGTTCCCTCTGGGGGAAAAGTCGTGAAATGACAAGGGAATCCAGCTTAATTTGTCGCCTAATTAGGAAGTAAAGACCCAATGAAGGAATAATGCTCATGATCTGCCAGTTGTTCTTAAGGTTAAGTGATGTTCTTGAACAGATGTTGGTGCTCACAAGTGCAGATCACTGTTCCCTTATTTCGGCTGCTTTGGAGGGAGGAACTAGTGCTCCATTGGGGCGTGTTAATGATATTCCCAGTTCGCATTGGGAGCAACCATCGATTCCTGGTACGCAGGCCCCTTGACTCGCACTTATCGCACTTGTCGCTCGCAATTTGCATGAATTCCGAATTCCGCTTCGTCTGAAACGCATTTGCGCCAGACTTCTCCGGCTGTTGTGGTCTGGTCCGGTCTGGTGGGGCGACAGTTGGGTTCCGAGCTCATCACCAGTCACTCCGCCGCAGTCAACTGTCAGCAGTCGCATTCCCAATCCCTCTGCCAGAGGTCTTCGCTCAAGAGCGCTTCCCACTACTCAGATTCAAACGCAGTAAGTTGGCCTAGGAGCAAATCAAAGCGAGGTTCTTTTGTAAAAAGGAAATGAAATAAATTCAAATGGAGATTTGTTCTTAAATATGGATCAATGACCGTTTCAAGTAAATTCCCAAAATTGTACCAATAAATTCCCGTTTCCTGACGCCATTAAAGTGATTTAAGCAGTGCAGCCCCACAAATTGATAAGAATGAAATGATAAATCGTCTTGTTTTCGATTTCTGAATGGAGCTCGTAATAATTGACTACAACGTGTATTGATGGCTGTGGTGATATTGATTTTATTGCCCCAATACCGGTCATCCATTTTGGGCTATTTCGTAAGCGGCATTCAGGCCATTAAGGCGCTGCATCGTTAGGAAACTGGAGCACTCCACAGCACTGAAGCTAGAAAGTGTTTGGCCCAGAGAGTGGGGCTCTAAAAATTAAATTAGCTCTTTGGAGTGGTCATAACTAACCGTAATAACTGCTCCAGTGGCCGCAGAGTCATTCCTCTCCATCTCATCGAGATCTCTCCTCACTCCTCTCACTGCTCTCACTCCTCTTCGGTTGCCAAGCAACGAGTCATGTCTTGGGGCAAGGTCTCCCGACTCTGGGGTTCTTTGGAAATTGACTAATTGCTTTTTCCAGCCCCACAGTGAATGTGCTCCGCTTGCACAGCGAGAAAAAGTGTGATATAGCGTAATATATATGATATTATATATGCATTATTTCCATGTTCCATCGCAATGGTGCCTGGTACGGTAGTAAGTATTTCTCTTGGTGTAAACCAACATATACCCACTAGTACATATACAGATATGTTGCTGAATTGGCACCGCTCTTGAACCCCCGACTGTCTGGGATCCGTGACTCATGGGAGTGGAAAAGAAATGCTATTGGTATTTATACTCGAGAAATTGCGTAGATGCCTTTGTTTTTGTTTCTGTTTCTGGTCGGTATCTGTTTTTTGTTTCGCATTTATATTTGCATACCCTCGACGGGGGGAAGTGAATGGCAATGCTGAACTTGTTGTGCTTTTAATTTAATGGACGTGTTGTTTGCTTTGGGGAATTTATTCAAATCTGGCACTGGGCAGCTGGCTGAACTGTATTTCCGCTCAGTGCATCCAAACGTATTTCGTAAATAGTTTCCTGAACCCGACGAGTAATGTTTCAGCTCTTACTCAGACCAAAAAACCATTGCGAATGTGCCGGACCAGACGTCAATAAAAATAATCAGTATCAGTGATTGTTTGCTTGTTTAATGCGAGTATTCGCGTTATTCATAATCATCGAAATGGCGCTGTCCACAAGTGCCCCCTAATGTCCCCTCTCTGAAGGTTGGGGTGTTCCCCACTTCGGCGCGGTTCAAAGGTTCGTACTTAAGTTTCTATTTATTGTCATATTTCGGCCTGCAGTTGTTTGCTTCTCTATTTCCTCGAATTTCGATGAATTCGCCTTTTGCACAATGAACTGCGGCTAAATGTCCCAGTGTTGTATATATAGTATGTGGTAGGTCCGATTCCGATTCCCATTTCCATTTTGTTACCCATTTTGATTTTGATTTGGATTTGCTTCGTATCTCGTGGATTGTTCGACGACGTACTCGACGCGGTGCTCATTGTATTTATTTTCTATGCATATCGCCTGGGTTTTTTGTATTTTCTGCCGCAACGAGTTTTACTTTTGTTTTTGTTTGAGAGTGGAGCTCAGCTGAGTTGATTTTTTTCACGCTGAGTGCGCAAAACGCGCAAAAACGGGTTTTGCACATTTGAAGCCAACTTAAAATGCCAGAGTGTGAGTGATTGTAAGCTAAGCTTTTTGTTTATCTGCACTACAGTCGCTCGTCTCTGTCTTCGTCTCTGTCTCCGTCTCCGTCTCTGTTTTAGTCTTTTAGTCTCTGTGTTTGTTTTAATTTTCGTTGTATCCACTTGTGCCAAGCACGAAGCGAAACCGAAACCGCCGAGATTTCAGATCCGAGATCTCTGATCGTGGTGCCCATCTCATCCGCCGGAGACGGAGACGTTGTGGAGGGAAGGGGTCATATGTAAACCCGTGGTAACCTTCCCCAAAACGGTCCATAAAATCTCAAACAATTCTCAGCTTATTAGCTTAAATGCATCCTTGAAGTCGTCGCCGCCTTTTAAATTCCCATTACACTCGAAGCGAGCAAGTTATTTGCCAAAGTTTATGTACATACATGTATTTCAAACACCCAAAGCACATGATTTTACGATTATTTTCGCTTCCTTTTCAACATTGAGCTGGTTTCGCTTTTTGTATGCAACTATTAAGGGAAGATTTGATTTTAAGTCGGAGCAAAGTCGATTATTATTTCTGTAAATTGGTAAATTGTAGCAGAGTGGCTGAGTCTCGCAGTCATTCCCCTTTGCCTGCGCCCTTTGCCCTTTGAACTGCCATGACCTGTGAGGTGTGACACAGTTTTCCGATTCCAGCTGTGACTTCCAGCGCTGCTTTGTTGACTCCCAATTAGCATGGCACTCTGCCATTCTCGGATGAGATTCCTCCGTCGATGACGCCGAGTGTGTACCAATGCGAGTGTGTTTACTGGCTGGGCTCGTATAACAATTAGCATTGCAATGCTAATATTGAACACCGCGCAAAGCGGCTCACAGTTTGCATTGGGAAATTGGCAACTGAGACCTAGATAAAAGCATTCATCTTTAAGCAGGAAATACGTGTACTTATATGTCCTGAAGCCACATGATGATTAAGTTAGTAGTCACATCCCTTTGGCAGCGGAACTGTGGCATTTATTGGCGCTAATATATTTTCCATCCGGCAGTTTCGAGGTGATTTATTTCCCAGAACCGCATTTAAAGAGGGTGGAGCGGCACTTTCCTGGCATATTGGGTTTTTTTCGCCTTAACAGAAGTCCCAGCTGCATGGAAATTTGCAGTCATTACGGCTGTGATTGTCAATTACCCTACCCTACCCCCACTTTATTATTTCCAACTTGACAAAGCGTTTCAAATGCACGCCTTAAACGGTGGGCGTGGCAGAGTGAGTGCCTCTAATGCCGCCACTGCTTTTACATTCCGTGTGGAGGCAACTTTCACTTTCTCCGACGCGGCTGGATTTCAAAAATAGCCACTGCCACATGGCGCATTATTCTGCCGCGGTCTTTGTTTTTGCCACTTGCAGCTGCCACTGCCACCGCCACTGCAGCTACATCTGCATCCCCATCTTCTCCTCCTCCTTCGATGCCCTAACGAACTGCCTGTGCGTGCTTCTGTGGATGTGGCCACTCGGAAAACTGGGCACCACTTGAGTGGTGTTTGCCACACACAAAAAAACATCACGTACCGTGCTCGCCTTAATCCGGCAAATGCCTAGTTGATATTTTAATAGGATTAAAACGGAATAAACTATAAAGGTAAATCGGATTCGAAAATGATTCTCGTTCACTGGGCTATGGCTTTGCAGCTACTAGCTTTTCCTGCGCCTGCAACTTCTTAGCTGTGTGTTTCGAAATGGAAATTAAAGTGTCATTGGATAAGTAGAACACCGTGGATTGAGTTCACTTAAAGATTCAATCAAGTCTCTATTAAGGAGTGCTGTTTCGAGGGTTTCAAGCACACTGTTCTTCCTTCAAGTGCTTTTAATGTGGTCACCATTGTGTGCATTGGGTATTTAAGGCTAACTGACTTAAGATACTCACTAATAGCAGTAGTTCAAGAGCGGTACGATAAGATAACACAACGATAGAGTAACACCTTCATTATAAACTATTTGTTACTCCAGTTTGGCAAGTTTGGCTTTGTTTATTTAATTCAATAGAAAAAACAGGTAAGCTCTTTTTCTGCCTGTGCAGCGATGGCCTTTCTGTATTGAGATGGCTTACAAGCCGTGTAAGGTCAGACAACCTCCTGTTGATTTCCGCTGCGGAGTCGCAGCTTCACAGATCATTTAGCCGCCGGCGGAAGTCGTCCTCCGCTCTTCAGCTGTGCTCCGTTGGTCACGGGTCAGCCGTGGAGGAGTTTGCTCTAATCCAATCCCCTGCGATCCGCTCCACTGCGAGCCCCACTTAAGTGAGAGTTGATTGTTTTCTGGTGAGCACTCAAAGACATCCGCTCTCCTCCTCCGCCGCTGTTTCTATCTCTGGCAGGGTTTTCCACTTTCCGTCCTCAAATTGAGTCACAATTGCATAAGAAACATGGGAATGGACGGGATGAGATGACAAAGGACGTCATTCCCTTGGCTCAGATGGCTGTAATGCCATTAGCCAGCAATCAGCAGCTTCTAGAATTTTCGCTGCATGTTCCACATCAGCTTGCCGGTTTTGATACCCCGTGCGAGATGGGGTATATGGGTAATACTCATTTCAATCAACCAAATAACAAATTCAGCAAAGCAAAACCGCGACATCTTGAGGTTAAAAATGTACAAGCATTCTTTGGTTCGAGTGGATTTGGTAATCCTAAGCTGCAGGGTATCTTCTGGTCGTTAGACCCGTAACTCTTGTTCTATCTGTTTCCATGCGGCAACCAGTTAACCAGCTACCAACAACCAACAACCTACAACCAACTGGAGCCAGCGAAGCGTTCATGTGAAACGTCCAGTTTCTGCTTCCCCCTGCAATGCATATTTGGCCCTCTTCTGCCACTTTTGCCACTTTTGGTGCTGTTTTTCTGTGGTTGTTGCTGTTGCTGTTGCCGTTGCTGTTGCCATGTTGTGGCCAAGTTGTTGCTGCCACCCGTGTGTACTCGTTTCGTTCGGGAAATTCGTGAAAAACCGAAATTAGCCATCGTTGTGGGGCGAAATTTGCTGGAAAACTCTCCACCAGCCAGGGCGGCTCTTCGGTTTGTTTATGGGTTTCATTTTTCATGCCGTTCTGGGCACTCCAAAGTGCTCCAATTGCTTTCTGCCCCAAGGCCCCAAGGCCAGCGCAATTAATTTGCGCAATTAACTGAAATTGAACGCCTATTTGACGGGTCATTCTGCTGGGTACAAGTGGGTCAAGCAACCACCACCATCTTCGCCACCTGACCGCAAATGGGCGACAAGTTGGACTAATCTTGGGCAATTTCCGAAATAGAATAGAGAACCACTTTGGAGAATTAGGGAGGATGGCTGTGGATGTTGCAATATTAATTAGTGAAGTTCGTTTAAAGAAAGTGGTTGGTGTTTCATTATAATAATTATGCATTTGCATCTTTTCCAGACGCGGCCTGACACCGCCTCATCGGGTGAAATCCATATCGATGGCCACCTTCACACAGGACGAGATCGACTTCCTGCGCAGCCATGGCAACGAGCTGTGCGCCAAGACCTGGCTGGGATTGTGGGATCCCAAGCGGGCTGTGCACCAGCAGGAGCAGCGCGAGCTGATGATGGACAAGTATGAGAGGAAGCGATACTACCTGGAGCCGGCCAGTCCGCTTAAGTCCCTGGCCAATGCGGTGAACCTAAAGTCGTCTGCGCCGACGACAAACCACACGCAGAATGGCCACCATAATGGGTATGCCAGCATCCATTTGACGCCTCCAGCTGCCCAGCGAACCTCGGCCAATGGATTGCAGAAAATGGCCAACTCGTCGAGTAGCTCCTCTGGAAAGTCCTCGTCTTCGATCAGCAGGCCACAGTATAACCACCACAACAACAATCACGATGCCTTTGGCCTGGGTGGCGGACTGAGCAGCCTGAACAGCGCCGGATCCACATCCACCGGAGCCCTTTCCGACACCAGCAGCTGTGCCAGCAATGGCTTCGGCGCGGACTCCGACTTTGTGGCCGACTTTGGCTCGGCCAACATTTTCGATGCCACATCGGCGCGCTCCACAGGATCGCCGGCGGTCTCCTCCGTGTCCTCAGTGGGTTCCAGCAATGGCTACGCCAAGGTGCAGCCCATCCGGGCAGCTCATCTCCAGCAGCAACAGCAGTTGCAGCAGCAGCAGCAACAGCAGCAGCTCCTCAATGGCAATGGCCATCAGGGCACTGAGAACTTTGCCGACTTCGATCACGCGCCCATCTACAATGCAGTGGGTAAGTTTCCATCTCTCAGCCCGGCTTTCATCTCCATTTAATTAGTTTTTACCAAAAAAAATGCTTTCTTGAAACGACCATCTGTCAAATATAAGCTATTTTCAGCACAACATTTTTGAACTATCATGATTTATTATTCAGAACATAATTAAACATTGTACAGCTTAAGTCTTTTCGAATCAATCACCCATCGCAGCAAACCAAATTGTACATGTATCGAACGCTAAACGAAATGCAGTAGTTTTCAAATAAGAGTTGTTCAAACACATCCCTTCGCTCCTGCACCTGCGGCTTGACATCCTGAAAGATCCTGCAGCTTGCTTGCGCCCTTCGCTCGCCTTCCACTTCGAGCACAACACACCAAGAGTTCGCATCCACTTTCTAATGTCTCACTGTTTGGCTGAACACAGCTCCACCGACTTTTAACGATTGGATCAGCGACTGGAGCAGGCGGGGCTTCCACGATCCCTTCGACGATTGCGATGACTCGCCACCGGGCTTCCGTCCTCCAGTTCCAGTTCCAGTTGCAGCTCCAGTTCCAACTGCTGCTGCTGCTCAAGTTCCCGCAGTATCATCACCATTGCCAACCGTGCGAGAGGAACCAGAGCTGGCGTGGAACTTTTGGGAGGAGGAGATGCGAATAGAGGCGCAGGAGAAGGCGCAGGAGTTGAGCTACTCCTTTTCGAATAGTACTCCGCCCCTTTCCCCTTCGAATCCCTTCCTGCCCTACCTTACCAATGAGGAGCAGCATCGAAATCACCCAGAGAAGCCCTCCTTTTCGTATTCGTTGTTCAGCTCCATATCAAATAGTTCCCAAGAAGATCAGGCGGATGATCGTGAGATGAATATTTTAAATGCCAATTTCCATGATTTCTTTACGTGGAGTAAGTTCTTGATTGCCTTGAGTTCTGTTTTCTGTTATGGTTTCTGTTGCATTTGGCTCGCTCTTTTAATTGATCCTGTTTATGTTCGGTTTATGTTCGGTTTTTACTTCAAAAACATTACCAAATAGTTTTTTAACTGATCTCCTCATGTTGCAGGTGCACCCTTGCAGAACGGCCATGCGACCAGTCCGCCCAAAGGCGGAAGTGCAGCGATGGCGCCCAGTGAGGACAGATATGCCGCTCTCAAGGATCTCGACGAGCAGCTAAGGGAACTGAAGGCCACTGAAAGCGCCCCGGAAGCGCCCACGCCCACCAATGGCAATGTTCAGGCCGCAGATGCCTTTGGTGGAGGTGAGTCCTTCACAGAGCTTTTCTCTTGCGGCCCCCGCTAATTGGGTTCTTCTTTACAGCCCTCAACAACAATCCAAATCCCTTCAAGGGCCAGCAACAGCAGCAGCTCAGCAGCCATGTGGTGAATCCATTCCAGCAGCAACAGCAGCAGCATCAGCAGAATCTCTATGGCCAGTTGACGCTCATACCAAATGCCTACGGCAGCAGTCCCCAGCAGCAGATGGGGCACCATCTCCTCCAGCAGCAGCAGCATCTGCAGCAGCAGCAGCAGCAGCAGCAACAGCAGAGCTTCTTCAACTTCAACAACAACGGATTCGCCATCTCGCAGGGTCTACCCAACGGCTGTGGCTTCGGCAGCATGCAACCCGCGCCTGTGATGGCCAACAATCCCTTTGCAGTGAGTATGCGAGCCGACTCTCTGGATTAATTCCACAAATTGAAAAGTGGTGGCAAGGAGGTAATCTGTTAAAAGTGATGAACGAGTGAAATAAAATAGTGAAGAATTCTAGATACGTGTTGTTTTCCCTTTTGGACCTCAACACACCTCAGTCCTCATTGATGATACTTACGATTCCTCTAATTAGCAATTGTAGAACGTTGTGTGCCGTCCATAGTGATAAACAATATCACAGAGCTGCGTAATTCGCTTCAATAAATATTAATCAAGCAAACAAGCAATCATGTGCACGTTAGTCTGTTTCTCACGTTCCCTTGCCACATATTAAATCCAGACGGTCGGTGGATTTCCAGACAGGATTGGTTCCGTCCAGTTCAATATTTGCTAAAGACACAATTCTTCCTTTATATTCCACAGGCCAGCGGCGCCATGAACACTAACAATCCATTCTTATGAGACTCAACCCAGGAGAATTCGCCACGCGCCACCTGGCAGAGGCGCTGAGCCAGCGAACAAAGAGCAGAAGCGGAGGAACCGAACCGAAATTAGTCCATTTTACGAACAATAGCGTTAATCTATGTATACATAATGCACGCCGGAGAGCACTCTTTGTGTACATAGCCCAAATATGTACACCCGAAAGGCTCCACGCTGACGCCAGTCCTGGAGGATGGCGGAGGCGGACTGGGGCGTTGATATATTCTTTTACATGGTAACTCTACTCTAACGTTTACGGATACGGATATTTGTATTTGCCGTTTGCCCTAGAACTCTATACTTGTACTAAGCGCCCATGAACACTTCATCCACTAACATAGCTACTAATCCTGATCTAGTGGAGGATGCAGTTGGTCCAGACTCTCTGTTATTTGTTTTGCCTGTCCTCGTACTTGTCTTTGTCCCATTTAGCACTTTCGTTGCGGATAAGAACTTTGTCAGTTATTGATTGTGTGGCCTTAATAAGATTATAAAACTAAATATTATAACGTACGACTATACATATACGGATACAGATTCAGATAGACACAGATATATATGCTTTTGTACCTAATTAATAGCTTCTTGTTTCCATTGCTAATCATCTGCTTTCCGTGTGCTAATTTTATATACCAGTACGTGCGATATCGGCCGTGCAGATAGATTGCTCAGCTCGCGAGTCGAACCTCTTTTGGTTGCACCCACGGCAGACATTTGTACATATACTACTGTCTGATTGTAAGCCTCGTGTAATACCTCCATTAACACCCATCCCATACCACCCCACCCCACCCCAGCCATCCATTCATCCATCGATCGAACCCCGAATCCATGACTCAATTCACTGCTCACATGTCCATGTCCAGATAAGCAAGAATTTTTCCATTTTAGCCTTAACGTGTCAAACATTATCGAAGCCTTAAAGTTATTTAAAACTACGAAAATTTCAATAAAAACAAATAAGAACGCTATCATTGTTTTCTTTTGATTCCTGATGTGAGATCGTTGTAGAATTCATCGGTTTTTGTCGTCGAAACTATGCCAAATTCAAAACAAATGGTTTTAATGAATTGGCATACTTTTAGGAAGTTTCCTAACAAGTGAATATGTGAACAATTACTGTCCATCATTTCGTCAATGGCGATGTAGCAATCTTACGAAGTAAGAGATGGGGGTGCATGAATTTTCTGTTTCGAATCAGAAACTTCTCAAGACTCCAGGATGAAAACGCAGACCCCGAAAAGTATGCTACTGATAGTGATTCACAATGGGTAAGTAACAAAGAGCTGGCCGTTTGTTTTATTTGAATGTATTTTTATTCATTTCCGTTTCGGTATAATTTCTAGTTTGTTCTCTTCGTCTTTAGTACTAGTTGGTTTAGCAATTGTTTAAATTACTATAAATTATTTAAGTTTTATGTTACGTAGTCGTATAATGTAGATTTATAATTTAAAAATTCGCGCGTGAAAGAAAATAGTCAAAAGTCATTTAACTGGCAGCCACTCCTTTCTCTTTCTATCGTTACGTTCCTTCGCTAATTACTTTCCTAGAGCTAAATAAAAACAAAATAATAATCGTAATGGTAATAATCGTAATAAACCGTAAACGTAGAAAAACAAATAATAGCAATAATTCAAAACAAAAGTTAAAGCTGGAATCGCTGCGTTCTACTATCGTAATCGTAAATAAGAGTACACGTATATCTAGAGATGAAAGAGTGCCTAGGTTAGCATTGCATCAACTGTACAGTATGGCTTATACGCGTATAAGTCGCCGCCCCTCTCCACGCCAGCAAACGATTAGATTATGTTTATAATAATGCGGGGAGCAGACTCCGCCCGGAGATATCAAGTGTATTTGTTTTGCGTGGTTATGTCGTAGTCGATAATTAAATGGATAAATAACAAAAATGACTGTAGGAGCGTATTCCTCACTCTGGCTTTGTGGGTTGAGTGTCCTGGATCCAGGATCAGGATGTCTCACCTATGTATGTACATACACGAAATCGATATCTATGCGGATTGGTTAGGATCGTACACATTTTGCTTATGGTTAACGCGGGGATAATAGACATCATATCATATCATATCTCATATCTCATATTACATGTTCGAGTGTTCTGATTAAAAGCGGCCTCTTTTCTCTGTGTACATAGGGAAGCTACAACTTTGCGTTAGAATATAGTATAATATGTGCACATGTACGGTATGTAAATATGTAAATGTATTGCATGTTGACATCTAGATTTGCTCAAATCGAATTGAATGCAATAATGAGTTCTTGAGTTTATCGTTTCTCGTTAACATAGCCAATGCGGTAATTAAGCGGTAATTTAGTTAATTCAATTATATAAAAGTACAAAAAGGTCCTTTGGCCGTGGCTATATGTACGGGTCGCGTTGAACCAACCGATCTATATACACACGCTGGTCTGATCTAATCCAAAACTGAGTCCATAATTGAATATCCAAACCGAACTACATTGAACTACACGTCGCGCTGAGCTGAGCTGCCTACAAGTTAGCCTTGGTATATCTTTGTGTTGCATATGTGTGTTGTTGAATACGGGTAATATGAATGCTGAGATTCCGCTGCTCTGGTCCTGGTCTTTTACCCTGCTTACGTGCCATTGGCCTTCGGCAGCGATCGCACCAGATACAGCTTTTCGCCCTGCTTGTTCGTGTAGATGGGCGCTCTTTGGTAGTGATCGACCAGTTGGTCCAGCGAGTGGAACTTCCTCTGCCCAATGCAGTACATGTTCTGCTCCACGTGCACGCGGAAGTGCTTGTTGCGCCCTGGGGCCTTCAACGAAACCGAATAGTCACCCATCTGCAAGAAAGGATGAATTCGTTAAAACATTTCCCTGCTTAAAACCACAATATTCAATTAAAGTTAAAAACTAAAAGAATTTGTGGGGAATTATGTTGTGGCACTTCGATTGGGGAATCCACTTACGTTAGTCTCACTGTCTCTGATGAGGAAGTCGCCATCGTGCCCGTGGCCGTTGAGCACCGTGTCGCACTGGCTGCGGGTGATGGCTCCATAGTACCACGATTTGCCCGCCAGATTTGGCCGCTCAATTGGCTGGCCGGAGGATTGCGCCGCTGGCTTATTACCCTCATTGCGTCGCTCCATGGAGTCACCTCCTCCGCCACCCCCGGCTCCGCCATTACTTCCTCCTCCGTTTCCGTTTCCTGCACTGGCACTCGTATTACGATAGGGCGTGGCCAGGTAGTCGTTCAACTCTTGGAGATAATTGCGTGGAACTAAACCGACTTGGCCCTGATTGTTGCGAGCTTTGTACCAGTCCGGATCGGAGGCGGGCCGATCCACGATCTCCAGGCGATCGCCTTTCTCGAACGAGAGCTCCTGGTCGTTGTTCGACGTGAAGCTGTATAGGGCGACCTATATTGGTGAAAAGAATCGTTATTAGCATATTGGGACATCATCTTAAGCTTGATGTCAATGAACTTATACTCACCACAATATCAAGCACGTTCTCGGCCATGGCGTAGGTGTGGATCTCGCCGTCGTTATCACAATCCTCCGTTGTGTAGTTGCTGGGGAACCAGCCGACGGAATTGCCGCTCTGTCCACGCCACCATCCGTCGTTGGACTTCTCCAGGATGAGGATTCGCGTGCCCTTGGTCAGCGAAAGTTCATCGGGCTGCTGGGCCTGATAGTTATACTTGACCACAGCCGTTCCGATGGCCTCTGCGGGATCTGGGGGCAGTCGGCGCGACATGGTTGGACTCTCGATCTGTCGCGAGGGTGAACAATTGGGCAGCGTCTTCGACCCGGAGCCCTTTTTCACCTTCTTCTTAATGCTGCACAGAAATCATAAATCAAAATATTAAGGTTCAGTAATGGGATGATGTTTTTTGGTTAGATTTCATTGGGGGTTCGGGGTGGGTTAGACTAGCCCTAGTTGGTTTGGGTGTTAGTGGAGCTTTAGTTTTAGGGGGCAGGGGGCTCGACAGACAACGAAATCAAAACGAATTTGTTGTTTTGAAATACAAAATACAAAAGCCGAAAGCAGTTATAAGTTAAATTACGATAACCAAAGCAAAAGGTGGAGGCGGGTGTTTGAACGCGATACAGATACATCTACGGATACGGGTACAGATACAGATAGAGAGGGCTTAATTCTGCTGAAATCAGAGCAAGAAGAACGCTTAGATTTAGTCGGCCCAGGAATCTGACGCACCTGTCGAAGAGCGAGGGCTTCTCCTTCTTCACATAGTTGCTTGGCACGTAGCCGGACTGGTTGCGGCTGTTCTGGACGCGCCACCAGTGCTTGGAGTCGTCCAGCAGCAGATAGCGCTCGTTCTTGCGCAGATCCAGCTCCTGGGCACCCTGCGCCGCATAGTCGTACTTGGCTACCACGTAGCAGACGTCGTCCTGAGATTTGCCTGCGGGTTGAAAAGGGAAAAGTTAGTTTGGGTTGACTCTCAGAAATGTACCAAGAGCACACACAGTAAGAAAAGCAAAATGGCCCAGGGGTTGTGAACGTTGCAGCATTCATATCTGCACCCCAATGCTTTTCCTGCTGTGATGTTACTGTGCTGCAGTTGCTCACCGTGCTTCATGTTGCCCGCCATTGATTGGGTTCCAGCGTTGCCGGCGGCACTGCCACTGGAGGAGTTGCCGCTACCGCTTCCGTTGGCGCTACCGCTGCCGTTGCCGCCGCAGTCGAGCGCTGGCTGGCCGAAGGTCACACTTTTGTGCTGGGCGCTGCAGGAGGAGGCGGTGGACAGGGTGCGGTGGTGGTGCAACTGCTGTTGCTGCGAGAGCGAAGAGTGCCGCTGGTGGTGGGCAGGTGAGCCGGGAACGGGCACGGGCACCTGGGGACGGTACTGGTAGATCTGATTCTGGTTCTGATTCTGATTCTGGTTGAGATTCAGATTCTGGTGCTGCGGCAGCTGTGGCGGATGCTGCTGCTGCGGATATTGCTGCGAACTGGCTGAGGAGTCGGGGATGTTGCGCACGAACCGCTGGGGGTGTTCCAACATTCCAGACTGGCTGCTCCTCCGCCGCGGGGGGATTCCTGCTCCTCCAGCTGGGACTGCCCTGGTGCTCCTGGTGCTGCTCCTGGAGGCAAGAGGCGGTGGCTCAGTGTTGGTGGACTTGGAGTTGGGGTTGGAGTTGATGAACAAGTCTTTGATGGTTTGGTTATGTGTTGCAGTTGCTCGCTGGCACTCTAAGCTTGCTGCAAATCGCCTCTAGCCAATGCATAATTGCTGTGGGCGTGGTTTCAGGGGGCGAATGGGCGTGAGCGTGGGCGGAAGCGTAGGCGTGGCAACGTAAACATAAGCAACGCAATAACATAAGCAATGAACGTAGAAAGAAAAAAAGGAAAAGAGAGCAAATGATATATGCAAATTAGGCTTAATTGTTTGGCACTCAAGAAGCTAAAAAGCGTGAAAATGATTAGCTTAAACAATACAATGCAAGTACTCAAACACGAAACACGAAAATCCAAATAGGAAATCAACTCAAAATTAGCCGAGAGATGAATGTTTGTTTTTGGGGTCAGCGAGCCGGCGATGAAGATGAATGAGTGGAGTGTTTGTGTTATGATGATCATGATGATGATGATGGTGATGTTGATGATTGTTTGAGCGGGAGATGGATATGGGGGCTGAGGGATCTGGCCATTCCAGTTGTGGGGCAATTAAAATCTGTGCAAGTGAAAGTTGCCTCCGCCTGACTCCACTCAATTGAATCCAATTGCCAGGCGAGCGAATGAGTGGCCATCGGGTATTGATTTGTTCACCGAAGCTGCTGGCTGGAGAACCAGAGTCTCGAAATCCGGGCCTTTTCAGGCCAAGAAAGACACAGAAATCAACTGAGACATTCGACCGCAATGAGTCACGAACGGGAATGGTCGGCGGTATTGGGAAATTGGTTTCTTGGCCGAGATTTACAGAGTGACATAAGGCAGTTAGCGGGCGGCGGAGAAGGTTATTCCGGCCACAGATCTCTAGAGAGGCTTCCCGAGTTCGTTGGCCAGGTTGGCAAGCGAGCCAGCAAAATCAAAGTCAATGTCATAGCCGAGGGCCATCTTTGGATAATTAAAAATCTATAAGTGTGGCCTACGCTGAGAAAACGCTCTACTCGGGCTTTGACTCTAGGCCAACTTTGGTTTCCCTTTTCTATGATTGTTAGATCATACACGAGAGGCTGAGTCAGCTGAAAGTGCTTTCGAAAGCTGTATTATTCAATACATTTGATTCCTCCAGTTCTGTTCCATGTCTACTAGCAATTGACCTAGAGTTTGCTTAGAACCGATTCGTATATAAAAAGAAATGCAGGAATGCATGTTTCTCCGTTAAAATTCCAATCGGGCTTCCTGTTCGAATCGTTGCCATAATAATTTCCAGGTGATAACGAGTGTTTTTGTTTATTTTACCATCGATTAGTCAAAGGTTTTTGCGTTAGCCAGAGATACGAAAAAGCCCCCGTTCAACTGAAGAACTGGTCACAAAGTGATTCACTTTTCGCTGCTATTGTTTGTGTTTTTTCCTATTTCTTGGGCGGAGAAAGCGGGAGTGGAACCGTAACCGTATCCGTAGTCGTAGCCGTAACCGAACCCAGATAGCACGGAGAAAGAACCCGAAAAAGATTATGTTTGTGCAAATGCTCGAGTGATAAGGGGGCGGTTCGGTTTGGTTCGGCAGGGGACTTGGTAAACATGAAACGCCTGGCTGGCTGGCTGACTGGCTGGCTGCCAATGAACTGAAATGCACCACCGTTGGATTCGGATTGGTGTTTGGATTTCTTTGGCTTGGCGATTGTTTTGTTATTGTTTGCGCTTGCATAAGCCCAACAGCCGAGACATTGACATTACACTGCTGATAAAAGACAACGAAATCGGAAGGAAACTGAATTTGATCATCTGTTGGGGATATGATCTTGAATTTACTGATAAGATTGGGTATTGTTAGTGCGGAGAATATGTAAACTACTTGGGTCTTATCATTGGAAATGATCTTAAAAACATAATGTGTGCTATTACTAAGATATGAACTTGAATAATCCGATAAGATTCACAACTGTGGGTGCAACAACTTTAGAGGGAAAAAAGATTATTTCTTTTTTAAGAATTCCACTGAGTTTTCCAACTGGGAGTCATATGATTTCTGCCTGTAAACATGACTAATGCGGTATGATTTGTTAGCTTCCTGTATGACATATAGATTTTTTTCCGTGCACTCGCTCATTGTTTTCCTGACAGCAGTTCGTCTTTTCGCTGAGGGAAAGAAAGAGTTGCACGTGCTTGGGGGACAAGCCCACAAGTTTATGAGGCGGAAAGTTTGTTTCCCCTTGCTGTGTCTGCGTATTGGCTGGAGATCGGTTCCAGGCGAGGGAGTATAGCCACTGGTCCCCAAGAAAAGCCATCACGAACAAATTGGTGGCCCCGAAATGGGAGCATTTGGGTCTATAACATTGAGTTACGACTTGGGTGGATGGGTGAATGGGTGGATGGGGCAGCCAAGGAGGAACTGAAAGTGGGGCACTCTTATCTGGATCTTGGGGCGTGGGGCGTGGGAGGCAAAGGGCAGCCTGTTTACATAAGATCACTCATTCTGTGGGCTGAAAGTTTACTCCCGGAGTTGATTAAGTAGATGCTTTTGCTGGGGAATGGGATTCGAATGGGGTTTCGGTTTCAGTTTCGGTTTTGTTTTTTGTATTTTCTGGCTTTTGTTGCCGAGGGAGTTTGTGACATTTGCCGGCCGTTTCGTTCAGAGATGCTGCGCAAAATCTCTGCTTGGTGGTGGCTTTTTGGCAGCGAGAGGGTGAACTTACCATCCTGCAAAGGATGGCAGGACTCGTGGCCAGTGTTGGTAAGAGTACCAGCTTTTGTACCTGAGATAGGCTGACACAACGTACACCAGTACCTATTATAGTAGTCTTTGAGTAACGACTCTATTTTATATCTATTTATGGTAAGCAAAACTAATAATAATTACAGACTTGTTTGTGTTTAATCAATATCTATGTTCATTCAAGACGAATCCTACCATCTGGACAAGGAAAAGGTACATCACTTAGCTAGAAGCTCTGCAACACTGGCGTTTCGGTGGCACAGTTAGCCGTAAACACGACCATGGTTACCCAAAAAAGGTGATGGAAAGCGGAGGGCTAAGGGTTGCAGCACCGCCCACTGGGAGGGTGGTGGACCGAACCAAAGGACTCCGCACCACCAGGTGACGAGGGCGGGAGACTGAGAGAGAGAGAGCGCAGGTCATGAGAGGGAGAGACAGAGAGCCGAGAGAGATTCGAACAGGAGCTAAAAGGAGCAGCCGAATATTTTGTGTGTACCTACCGGAGACGAAGCGGTTGGACTGGCAACTCCTATATTCCTCCTGGATCTCCTTATCCTGGCACTCCTTATCCGTATCCGTATCCTTATCCGGAAAGTCCGAGACCGTATTTCTCAGCCTTAACCCTTGGCAATCCTCAGGATTTTGGTCTGGAAGACGTGGGCTAAGACACTGCTCCTGGAACTCCTGGAACGCACTCTATTTCACTTCCACTTTCCACTGGGCTATTGCACTTTACACACACTTGAAACACAACTTTAATTATAATACACCTAGCCGTTAGTGTGTGTGTGTGAGTGGGGCGGGGGTGAGCGTGTGTGTGTGTACATATGCTGCTGCCGCGATTGAAAAACACACAAATCCTGGCAAATAAACGCTTTTCCACGCTTCTGTTCACCGCACACGTTAACTACGTTTAGTGGCAAATTGTTTGCACAATTTTGCAGCGCTCCCTTGCGGTTAACTAATTAAATTTTAATGATTTCGCCGGAGCCGTTTCTTTCACGTCGCCCATCCGATTTCGATATGCGGAAGGCGATAGCGATTGGCCAGGACTAGGGTTGTCAGGTGGCGTAGCAGCGGGGACTTCTCAGCGAACTATCGATTAATACTTTACGCCCTCTGCAACACTTGTCCGGCCATCGAGGCTATCGATATTTGGTGGCGTTATTTGTTATGATTTTGGGTTACATGGTCTTTACCGGGAATACCATGCTGAAAACCCAGAGAATTGTCCTCGGCATTAGCAGATCGTACACTGCCAAGGCGAAAAGGATTGTGCTGGCGCAGGACAAGACAAAGATCAAGGAGTATTCGCCGAAAACGACGGATAACCATGAGCACCGAGTCTACGTGTGGGGCTTTCAGGAAACCGGAGCACTCGGCATTCAAACCAACGTGAAGAAGGCCAAGGAACGCTACACGGAGATGGTACATCATCCCACCCGATTGCAGTTCTCCAACAACAACGAAATCACAGACGTTGCTGCCGGGTACGGATTCACCGCTTACGCCGTAAAGAGAGATGACGGAGAGACGCTTTTTGGCAGTGGTTTGAACACCGACTCCCAGCTAGGTTTCCAGGTGAAGGGAAATCCCAACGATCCAGCCAACCTGGACGTGATCATCTATCCCACAGCCATTAAACTGCCGAGAGTCCAAGGAGAAACTGATGAGGACATGCGTGTGAAGAACATGTCGGCGGGTAGAGCTCACCTGGTGGTTCTGACCCAGAATGGAACCATTTTCACCCTAGGAAACAATTCCTACGGCCAATGTGGACGCTCCATCATCGAGGAAGAGCGGTACAGCAAAAGTGCCCTGATCCACAGGATATCGCAGGAAGACATATGCGGAAAGGAGGATGAGGTGGTCCAGGTGGAGTGCGGCCAGGATCACAGCATGTTCCTGACCAAAAAGGGACGCGTTTACACCTGTGGCTGGGGTGCGGATGGACAAACAGGACAGGGAAACTACCACACCGCTGGTCAGATAACCCTCATTGGAGGAGACATAGAAAAGGAAAAGATTGTGAGGCTCAGCTGCTCCTCGGACTGCGTTTTGGCCCTCAACGAGGCGGGCGATGCCTTTGGCTGGGGCAACTCGGAGTACGGACAGCTAGATGACTCTGAACTGGCCGAAACCCAAATAAATATTCCAAGAGCTCTCAAACTAACGAAGTCCCTCGGAAAAATCAAGGATGTGGCTGCGGGAGGCTCATTTTGCATGGCTCTCAATGACCAGGGTCTCGTGTACACCTGGGGCTTCGGCATCCTCGGCTTCGGACCCTTCGTGGAGCAAACATCCAAGCCACAGCATCTTTTGCCGCCTTTATTCGGACGCAATGACTTCAGCAACGAAACCACTGTGGTTTCCATCGGATGCGGAGTATTTCACATGGGCGCCGTCAACTCGGATGGAGACCTCTTTATGTGGGGAAAGAACAGATTCGGGCATCTGGGACTGGGTCACAAGAAGGATCAGTTCTTCCCCTTCAAGACGGCCATCAATGGAAAGGTCATCAAAGTGGCCTACGGAGTGGACCACACCATTGCCTTGTGCAAGTCGTTCTTCTAGTTTAAGCTGTTTGTTAGGTTAGTTCATTTAGAATATCTTCTAGTCGAAAATACCATTGCCCATGGCAGCCCAAACAATAAAGAGAAAACTGTTAAAGATCACAAATTCGCGTTTAATACATGTAAGTAGTTTTAAAGAACATTTAGATTAATTTATTTGTTTCTCTGACGCATGCTGATAGTTTCCGTTCCACTTCGCTTTCCGCCTGGTTTTGGTTTTGGTTTTGCTGTAAATAGCTTCGATCTGAATCCGTTCTATACATTAATTGTTAGAATAGTTGAAGAGCATATATATAAAATATGTACTTGGAATGCCGCAGTGTGTCTGTGCGTGTGTACCGATCCAATCTCTTCACATCCTTTTTAACCCGCACTCGAGGCTAATACATTGCACGTATGTATTTGTCACAATTTCGTCGATCGCTTTTGATTGCGTTCTAGGTACATTTTCGTTACGCTTCTTTACTAGGGTCTATGGTCTATGATTCGCTAAACTCGCTTGGCCAATGATGATATATCCACCCGGAGTGGGGTGTGTGTCCTGCTAACCAGTGGTAACCAGATCTAGACTTGTAGGCATGGCTCTTTGAAGTTCGAACAGGTCTCCTCGCTCCGCTAAATGTATAAATAGATTCTAAGTAATAATTTGTTTAGGTTGTGTATTCATATGGGTGTTGTAGCTTAAAAGATCCTCCTCCAAAGCTCAGGCATGTTGGCTAGCCTCGTTGGCCTCGTAGGCTTCCACCTCGGCGATGTTGGCCAGGTCGTACTCGACGACGCCCTTGCCCATGAACTCGGCGTACTTGGCAGACTCCGGCAGCGGATCAGCCGATCGCTTCGAGACTGCAATGGGTCGAGAAATGGATAAGTAAAGCTACGTGCACCTGTGAGCCACTGATACTCACCGCCCGAGACGAACTTCTCCATCATGTAAACCTTCATATCGAAGCACTCGTTGGCAATCCGCTCCGAGATAAGCGAGACATCGGTGATGCGGGGCGTGACCACGCGCATCTGTCGCCGCACGCGCTCCGTATCTATGTTGTAGTAGCCAGTGCTCATCTTCTTCATGAGATCCACGAAGCTGGTCGGGGGCAGGGTCGTGTCCCGATCCAAAGGCATGATGAAGCACCGCCCGGTGGTGGTGTCGATGATGGCCGACTGGTTCTCCTTGAAGTCGTGCATGAAGCGACCTCGTCGTCCGTCCTTGAAGTCCGGAACATCCACCCGCGCGTAGCCCTCCTCATCGCTGTCGCCATCCAGTTCGATGTCCTCGCGGAAGAAACTCTCGTCTAGCGATCCACTGTTGGGAATCGGTTGCGCGAACTCGGGCAGCAAGGAGCGCCAGTTCAGGGCGAAGGGTTCTACGGTGCGCGGGTACACTCGCGCCATCTCCATCGAGTCCTCCGGATAGGGAATCTCGCACAAGGCGTGGTAGCGCATGCTGCTGTGCGAAGGAGCGTAGGCTCGATACAGGGTCCATCCGCCCAGGACACCCAGGAGCATCACGACCACGGCGATCAGGAACAGCAGAAAGGACTTGAGGCAATGGTGCTGTGGCCGGTTGAAGACCATGGATTCCGTGTCGGCTTCATTGTCGCTGTAGGCGACCTTGGGCTGTGCGAGGAAAATTGGGGTTTAAAATAGGGGATTGGGGGATGTCCTTAGGAGTCACTCGGCATTTCCGAGCCAAGCAATTGAAAGTAGTACTTTTATTTGTATTCTAAACTTATCTAAAATGACCGACTTGTTATATCTGTTTCCTTATCACCCATTGTTCCAGTGGAAAGTCATAAAAACGACGATAAGTCGTAGAAGAATACAAATAAAGGCAGTTGAATGTTGGCTGAAATGTTGATAGTGCAAGTTCCACAACTCTAAAGGGGTGAATTTGCTGAATACTATTATTATATTTTCTGCCAGCTCAGCCGGTTTACATTATTATTGGAACTGTGTTGCTTAGTCCACTTTGACTCAGAAGATGTGTCGTTAGCAAGAGATTACTGTATAGGGTCAGAAAAGATCCGGCTGCCACAAATGATTCAATTTAAAGCATTTGCATGCTCTAGAGTGGACCTTGTTCTACTAGATAGTGCTTAGTTTATATTAAACTATACAATTGCATACAATATCTCCGTATTTATGACTCGTAAAAATTTAATTTGCAAGATAAGTAATATCTCCACAGAATGCAGTAAATGGTTGACTGTGCAAATCGTAAAAACCTGATACACCTTGTAGATGAGCAAATGGGCTGGGAGCTAGGAATGAATAGGGGCTTATGGCTGCCAGCTGATAAGACACGACTTTCTCTGGATACCCGTGCGCTCTACCTACTCCGTGCCCGAGCACAAATCGAGGCCAAAGTGCACATCGCCAGCACACAAAGCGCTGGAATTGGCACCGAAAGTGGCTTTCCCCAGCCGTCAGGGCCAATCTCCGCCAGCAACAGGAACACCCTCCGCGCTGACCTCGGGGATCGAGCGAGTCCTTGGCGCGGAGAGCCCAGGAAAGTGAATGGGCACACGTCACTTGGAGTGGAGCAGTGGTGCACGGGGGGTTCGGGGGCCACAAGGACACCGAGGGGTGCGGAGCTTCGGCGGGGAAAAATCGATGGCGAGCTGCTGAGGCTGTAATTCGGATTCCGAATCGGATTGCACCTGCCCCCAGCGCCACCCACGAAACATCACGAAACTTGTGGCTCTCGGGCCGAAGGACGAAAGACACGGACATGGACGTGGACATGGCGCGAGGGGTGGACAAGGACACAGAACGATTGCGCAAAAATAAGGCCACATCTCGCAGATGCGACGCCATGCAAAACTCACTGCGATTAGGGAGCCATGGTGCATGAGGGCCTCGTCGTTGAGGTTCATGGGCAGAGGCACCTTCTCCTGGTCCGTGGGCTCTCCCCGCAGTTTTCCAAGAATTGTCATGACTGCTCGGCTATATTCTGTATTCTCGACGCCTCCGAACGACCACTTTGTTTGTTTTTACTGAAAATTTAGTGCGCAATTGTTGACGAGCTGAAATCTCGATCCAGACGACCCAATGTGCCCAGTTCTCAGTCGCCGAGATGACCCTTTTGAAAAAGTGGCCAAAAGTGAGGCATCCGATGAGTGGTTGCGAACTTGGATAAGGCAATGTGCCGCACAAAATTCAAACTTGAATTCGAATACAAATTTGTATCTACAGGAAGCAGATGCAATAAGAACGGTATTGAGTCTTACAAACAGAAATATGATTCTTTTATTGAAACACATCAAATGTCTTTTCGAAGTTTTGGTTCAATGCCCTTAGAAAGGGTTTCCAAAAACAATCTCTACTTATCTTCTACTTGAAAACCAAAACAAACTCCTAAATTCCCTTCCAAAACGGATTGCTTTTGTAATAGTTTATGGAAGTTTATTTCGCTGATAACACAATACGTTCTACTGGCAGTTTTTGGGACATTTTCGAAGTTGCGAGCGAGCTTTCTTAACATACACTTTAAACACGAAATGATTAAAACGTTCACCTGCAGCTGTTAGGATCCTACGACCTCTGGACTACACAGCGGTCCATACAGACCACGTTTCGATCTTTATTTCTGCACTCTTACAATCTAATCATACAGAGCAGAGCGTCCTACTTATGACTATGTTGGTTGGAGAGAAAGGCCAAGTGGCCTTTGGGACACTTGTTGGCGTAGTGACCCTTGTTACCGCACTTATAGCAGGTGATCTCCTCCAGGGGCGTGGGCACTTTGACGAACCCGGGTCCATGCGATTGATTGTGGTGATTGGATTGCATGTCCTCGCCGCCCTCGGAATGACCGGAGTGTCCAGAGTACCCGCCTGAATGTCCGCCGGAGTGGTCCATAGCGTTGATATTGTTGCGGTGCTCCAGGCTGCCCACATACTGTTTGCACGAGTTGGCTTTGTGGCCCAGTTCGCCACAGTAGTGGCACGTGGGCAGTTTCTTGTGCAGCTGATCCTTACCCAGTTCCGCCAGGGGGGGCAGCTCGAAGTGGGGATGCATGTGCTTGCAGGAGGGGCCCTCGGGGCAGAAGCCCGCCAGGTAGTCCATACACAGGACACGCCGCAGATGCTGGTGCCGGCAGTGGGGACCGTGGCGGCAGAAGCCTCTCTTGTACCAGGGGCAGTCCTTAACCTTGCTCTGGGGGTCGATGTGCAGGAAGGGGCACTCTTTGTTGTGGCAGGCGTTGAACCTCGAGTAGAAGTAGCACTCGGGCATCTTGGTCATGTCGTACTCGTGCAGGAACTCGCACTGGTCGCCCTTTTTGCACAGTCCTCTCAACCAATGCTTGCACACGATCGTCCTGTCACCGCGAATGTGTCGGAAGGGGCAGGCACTTCCCTTGTCGCACTCCTGGCCGTTCCTCGTGATGAAGTTGCAGACCGCCGCAATGGACTTGTCCATGCCGTAAAAAGGCAGCGGAATGGCGCCCACCTGCTCGATGAGATCCCGCTCCGCCTTAAACTGCAGCCCACTCACGTTGGCCAAAAGAATGTCCATCTCTGCCGGATTCGCGGATTCTCGGATAGATGAGGATGCTTATTAACCTGGTAAACAATGCAGTTTCCCTTATTTTTTTGCGCGTGTTTTGTTGTTTCAGTGCGAATAGTGCTGACACGCAGCCGGCGTTATCGATATCGATAGTTTTTTTTTTTTTTTTTTTTTTTTTTTTTTTTTTTTTTTTTTTTTTTTTTTTTTTTTTTTTTTTTTTTTTTTTTTTTTTTTTTATGTTGCTGATTAGTTTATGCCCGTTATTCTGATAGCTATCGCATTAAGTTACGCACGGCATTAAGCATTACGATCACTATATTTGTACAAGCTGTTTATTAAAATGTATAATAAACACTATTTTTTTTATTTTATTTTTAGCTTAATATTCATTATTTAGTATTATCATGTATTGTCAGCACTTGGCTAAGCATGCAAAATTAAGTATGCTATGATAAAACGCTTATCTGCAAAAAAAAAAAAAAAAAAACACTTGAACGCTTTAGATTAAAAGATTGAGCAGTTGTAAATTCGATAATAAACCACCCCCGCCGCCAGAGGCCGATAGTCAACTGGTATCGATCACTTGTTTACCACTTTTCGCAATGTTTACAACGTAAGCACTCCGCGTGAAAAGTCTTTAGTTAATATAGCGAGGAACGGAAAAATGAGGAGCGAGCGCCGCTGAAGAAACCACCCAACCAACCAACCATCCACATAGTCCACCCACTCCAAAGGTCAAATGCTGCCTACTTACGAGCGCTTCACTGATCCCAAAAGCGTTTTCTTCCGGCTTCCCTTCGCGAGATTGGCACTGGTGGCTCTTAGTTTGCCCCTAGGAGGCTTCTTCTTCTGCGTGATTTGGTCTCTGACCTTTGACTTCGTGAGGAGCACCTACACCCACTGCGATGTGACCAACTATCTGCCCTCCGTCTCGGCGGCTATTGGGAACTATGAGCCCCAAAAAACCGTCTGGAGACTGGCCATCTTCCTGCATTTACCACTCCGTTTGGCAGTGGCCAAAATCTATCTGGAGCACTACCGGGAACATATCCGCCGAAGCAGAAGATTGCTGGGCATCCTGGCCTGCTTCTTGAACGTCGTGGAGGATCTCGCCCTCTTCTGTTTGTCTTTTTGGACCTCGGCGGATCACTACGAGACACACAGGAACGCGTTTGTGGTGTTCATTGCCTGCTCCGAGTGCTATATGTTGGTTTCCTACCTGCTGAACAGGAATATCCGCAAGACCGTGCTCTTGCCGCACGAGGAGAAGTCGCTGAGGTACAAGAGGAATCTGTTCTTGGTGAATGTGATTTCCTTTGGCATGGCAGGATACTGCTTCGTGAGGCACAACTCACATTGCGAGGCGGGAGGTGAGTGGTAATCAGCTTGCGATCACCATTGCGATCATAAACTCTTTCTTCCCGCAGTCTACACATTCTTCGCGTTGTTCGAGTACATCGTAGTGCTGACCAACATGGGTTTCCACATGACTTCCTACTGGGACTTTTACGCCCTGAACGTGGTGTGCGATGCCAAGCACGGTCTTTACCTATCACAATCGTAGACCAATGAATTAGATCAATTCCAGCCTGCGCCGCCATTTTAGCCAGCCGGTCGTCCTCGAGTATTGTGTACATACGCGGTATTAGCTTAAGTTCAATGTTTACTTAATTTTACCAAAAGGAAATTGCTTCCGTGGGATTCCGAGAGGAAACGATTCAGTATGACAGGATCTGATGCATACACACGCTTTTAGCTTTAGGCTCTAACACGATTTTACACCTAAAGGATCTAGTTAAATTCGAACCGAGTTCCAACATTATGTAATGCATTATTTATACACATACTCAGTTAAGAACAAGGCTTTAATACGGTTCTATTTTATACGTACTGAACTTTCGATTGGCTTTGATGCTCTAATTTCGTATTTTGTAAGTCTAAAATTGTATTTATTAGAATTCAGATAAATTATGAACTTTTTAATTGCTTCTTATTCTTTTAATACTTGTAGTCAACTCTTAATATTTAATATCAAGCAAAAGTCTTAGTTTTATGTGTCATTTTTGACTGTCTTACTTTATCTAGAGGGATAACAGAAATCAAGTTCCCTGAACGACATTTCCTAGGATTTACCCTCTCTAAAATGAGGCACTTTGCGGAGGATCAAGCCAAGCTGTTGCCCAGTTCCATCAAGGACGTGCAGGCGAGGCGGCATTTCCGCATCCCAGTTGGTCCACCTCTCGCGCTGGGACTTTTGCAGATGCCCGTAGGCATGGCATACAACCTGGTGATGGCCATCACCACGGATTTCCAGTCCACCACGTATACCTCCTGTCATGCCTTCAACATCTTTCCCACTACATCGGCGGCTGCCAAGTCTCAGCACAAAGTATGGGCTCTGGTTTGCTGGCTGGAATTCCCATTTCTCATTGCCAATGCATGGCTGCTGATCCGCTTCTATCGGAGGAATCTGCCCAGGCCGGTCCGTAGTTTCGGTTGCCTGATGGCCATCGTTATGGCTGTCAGTAGTTTCAGTATGCTGCTATGGGGCAACTTCGCCCAAGAGGATGGCGACTCACTGCTGCACATAGCCATTGCCTTGTCGCTATTCGCATCGTGTGCCATTTACATGGCAGGTTCCTTTGTGTGCGCCAAGTACTATATGAGCGAAAGCAGTGGGCTGATGCATGAGGAACTCTCCTTGCGGCTGAAGAGCGGCCTGGTGCTCACTTACTACATGTGGGTGGTGATCATGTGGATCTTTTACTTTCTACACCAGAAGTTTTGCTTTCCTTTGGGTGAGTAGAACCTAACCGAGAGGAAGGTTGTTTATAAGTATAATCCCCGGTTTTGCTGCAGCCTACTCCGTGTTCGGTATAGGCGAGTTCATCTCCTGCGAGTGCTTCTTTATTTATCTGAGCACGGCCTACTTTGACTTCTACCACGTCTACATATGCTACGATCAACGTTTGGGTTTCTTCCTCAGCGAGTTGTAAACAGTTCCCAATTTGGCCAATTTGCTTATGAAATGTATTAAACAACAATATACAAAAAACACAAAAAGATTGCTTAACGTTACGTCTCGTAGATGCGCACCAGGTCGTCCAGACTGATGGGATACTGGGTGACCGGACAGGTGCCGTGCTCCTTCATGTGGCTAACGATGCACTTCCAGCAAAAGACGTAGCCGGATACGGAGCAGGCAGTGGGCGTTTGGATGGACAGCAGGCAGACCGGGCATTCTCCCCTCTGGGGAAGGCTCTGCTGCACTTCCTTGGGAAGCTGCTTTCTTGGCATCGCTTCCGGATTAATCAGGGTTCCACCCACTTTGCGTCGCTGGTCGTTGGAGTACCACCACTGGACAAACTGGAGGAAGAAGGCCAGGACCTCAAGCATTTTGAGGACCACATAGGTCCACTGATCCTCCTTGGGAGGTTCGCTGGGATAGCGAAGGGTTAGCCCCAACAATCTGAAGATTGGCGAGTGGTTTGAGGCGTACTTCACGAGGTAAAGGAATGTGTGTGCCGCCTTGGCGGCATGGAAAGCATGGAATGCGCTTAGGAGGCGAAGCTCCCAGGGACTTGTCTCCTCGTGCCTGGTGATCCTGCTCCTCAGCTTCCGCTCCACGTAAGGCATGAAGGTTAGCAGTGTGGCAGAGGCGAACTGCTGCCTGCGGTTCAGCAGGTCCCCGGTGCTTGTGACCGTTCGCTGCAATCCGTAGAAGCTCTCCCCGAAGGAGGAGGCTCTCTTTCGCAGGTACAGGTACTGCAGTAGCCAAGTCAGCAACGGCGACAGCTCCTCCTGAATCCTCAAATTGCCCCAGAGTTTAAAGTCCAGGCGCAGTCCGAAGTAGTCGAATATCTTGCTCAGTGCCGGGTAAATCAGGTTGTCCAGCGTCTCCGCCGCCGAAATTTCGAAGATTGACGGCACATTCTGGAGGTTCTGGCGCACATTGGCGGCTTCTGCCATTGTTGTTTATAGCATTTAGAGGATAAAAATAAATTTGAATACAATTTGTGTTTTTATTCTTATCAGCACTGGTTGATATCGCTTTTGGCTTGAAAATAGTCGAGTGTTCATCAATATATCGATAAGTTGTTGGCACCATCGATATTTTTGCTAATAATTGCAAGATTTGTTTATCTTTTGCTGCAGCTTCATTGTTTATTTACCAACTGATGAAAATATATACATTTATGTATTATATACAACCAAGAAGATGAAAACCTCTGGCGCCGGCAACCCTGACGAGCTGAACAAGTCATCGCACAGCAAGGTCAGCAAGAAGTCTACCAAGTCGCGATCCAAGTCGGCGAAATTGGAGTTGACTGGGAAGAATTCCCTATCGGCATCCGCATCATCTTCCTCCGTATCCGCAGTGAGCGGGGGCGTTGCAGTGGGCAGCCTGCCGGCCACGCCCACCCACCTAAACATGGTGACAACGCCCACCACGCCAACATCCAGTCTGGGTAACTACAATCTGTTTGACGCCTCATTTGCGGTTGCAGGAAGCGGTGGGCACGGACTCGCAGGCGGCATCGCGGGCGCAGAAGCCTCCGGCAATTCAAGTCGAATGGTGAGGATACCACTCTCTGGGCACTCTCATGGTAACAACTCTCCTTACTTTAGGGTCACCAGAAGAGCTATGCTGGCTTTGATCCGCGCAGCATTAAGATCTTTTGGGAGCAGCACGACCAGACCGATGTCGAACTGTCCCAGGATGTTTGCGCCCGTTTGGCGGAAGATGCCTCCTACAAAGTCTGGGAGCTAATCAATGTATGTCCGCCGTATTTCACCTCTTTAATCTCTCTAACCTACTGATTTCTCAGAATGTCAAAATATACTCTCGCCACTCGGGCGGAGTGGTAACCTACGATCTGGTGAACGAAGTGCTTAAAGACGCCGATGTACCGCCCATGCTGGGTGCGATGGACAGCGACTGGGATCGGATCGATTATGACGGCAGTTTTTACTTTCACTCGGATAAGATCTTCGAACTGAGCGCGGAGTTTCAGAAGGAAATTAATCTGTGCACACCCGATGATGTAGACTTTCAGAGCATCTGCCCCGTGGAGGATAAGCACACGGATCAGCTAAGGCAGTGCGTCCAGAGTCTGGTTACGGCAGCCCTTTTTGCGGACAGCAAATCGCAGACAGCCGCTGTCTGCCATGCTTTTCAGACGCCCCTGATGGGATCTATCTACCGAGTGATAGTGAGTAAGATGGTCCAGTTGCTGGCCTTTAAGCAGCAGGACCATTTGAGCCAAAGGTGTTGGCGACTACTCCGTGCATGCAACTACAACGCCACTGCTAATCACAATGCCTGCCGGCCGGAGTACTTCAACCTGGCGGAGGTACTTGTCAGTCAGCTAATGGCGCCCTACGAAACCATCAAGGCTCCACCCGTCGACTCAGATCCAGGACAAACCACCTCCATCAAAATGGAGTTTGAAGAAGATCTGAAGGTTGAGCCAGAGCAGTGCCCTAATCCGGAAACTCAGGAAAATCCGGATGTCATGGAAGTCGATAAACAGGAGCAGGACCCGCAGATGTTTCCGGGTGAAAGCACAATGGAACACACAATCTACAAGCTGCAATCGGAGGAGGAAGAGGTGAATCCCCAGCCGGAGACAGAACACCTGTCCAGCTACTTTGCCAGTCCAGTCGGCAATGGCCTGGTAGACGAGCTGTGCGAAACTATAGGACAGCTGGCATCTCAAAGTGGTTACCTACAAGCAGAGTGCCTGTTCTTGATCAAAAGACGCCTAGCGAGATTCTTCGAGGGCCGGCATGTTTGCAGTGAGAGAGGTAACGAATCCTTTCTATTTGTTAGCTTGGATCCTAATATTTCGATTTCTCAATTAAGACTTTAGGTATATCAGTAGAGCAGTCCGTGGGCTTATTGCCCTGGGAGAATATGCCTTTCGTGAGTTTATTCCCTACATCTACAAACTTCGCGTCGAGGAAATCCCGGATAGCTTATGGCCAGATCTGGCTCCGGCTGCCATCTTCCTCGGCGGCCGTGATGACGTATACCTGTATGAATGGCTGGAGCACGGATGCGGTGCTGCTCTGCAGCCCTTCATGGTCCACTATGCGCGTAAGAAACACTAGAGTGTTCCTTGAAAAACTGTTAAGTAACTAAAGATTATTGCAGAAGCCTATGAAAAGATGGTAACTAGGCGGTATGTGAAGGCCAAACAACCCGCTTACAGGATTGAATCAGTGCCGGGAGTGCGTCGGCTGGAGTGGAGTACTCTTGCGGCAGCCATGTGCCACGGGGACGATCCTAGCAAGGCACTCAAGCCGAAGCCTACTCTCTGCGAGGCTTTCCCTGACCTCCAGTCACCGAATCTTCAGCTCAACTGCGCGGGCAACATCCGCTTTAAGTTCGCAGGCTGCCGCCCGGTGCTGCTGAAGCCGAAGGTTTCGACTGCTCCCCACTCGGCAGACTCGCCTTCGTCGACAGCAAACGGTGGTGCGGGTGGCGGGGCCAGCTCCGATATTCTGATCGCCAAACGAAAACTCTTCAAGCCGCTGACGAACGTGAGAAAGTGGTCGCCCATCAGTGGCTATCACTACCTGAGGATCTGAAAGCGGCTTAGAAAAGTATTACGAGACCTTCTGGAGGTCCAGGAGGAGACCTGCGGATCTCAATAAAACTCTTTGTTTACTCTAGTCTCCCTCTCCGTTCTTTCGAAAGGCAATTCGTTCAAGTTGGTCTTTAAACTAAGGATGATTTCATACTGATTCAACTTTACTCGCAATACATAACAAACGCAGAACTAAAAGGCTTCTTCCTGAGACTGATGTCCATTTGGTGACCCCATCGGCGGTACGGGAATGCCCGCAGCCTTCATCTCGGCCACAATCCGTTTGTTGATAATGTTTCGGATGTTGGCATTCACATTCGGCAAAAGTCCACCTGTTCGAGCTGCGTGCTCAATCCGCTGGACGACGTCGATTTCGCGGCGCGATGATATCAGGTTCGAGACTAGCGCCTTGTCCATGTTGCCCACCCGCCCGATCCTGCCACATCGATGGATGTAATCAGAGACATGAAGCGGAAAGTCAAAGTTGACCACATGTCGTGCTCGAGTGGTGTCCAGGCCACGACTGCCCACATCGGTGGTGGAGAGGACGTCGCAGTGCCCGTTTTGGAACTGCTCGAAGCGGCCCAGACGGATCTTCATCAGCATATCCCCATTCAGATTTAGGCAGTTCACTCCGCTGTTGTTCAGGAAAATGGAAGCGAAGTCACTGGTGGTGGATTTGTTGCTGAACACGATTAGGGGGCGACGCTTGGCAAGATCGTGCTTCACGAGTGACAGGAGTGTGGCGGGTCGATCGGCCTTCGACATGCGCAGGAACTTCTGCGTCACATGAGGCATCAGACGGTGCAGGTGCGGACTTACCACCTCCCGGATGGTGTCCACGTCGATGACTTTGTGCAGGATCTCCCTGGTGTTCGTGGGCATGGTGGCCGAGGCCAGGATCATTTGGGTGCCAGCATCTTCTTTTTGCACCAAGTGGAACTGGCGAATAAGAAAAAGAAAGCAGCTAATTAAAGTGGCTCCTTTGGGAATCCACAACCAAGACTTACGGGAAATCTTCTGAGGAAGTAGGTGAGTTTGTCTGTGAATGTATCATCTAGCAGGGTGTCCGCTTCGTCTAGAACCAGGTGTCGAACGTGCTCCATGCGATAGATGCCTGTGGTCACAAGTTTGCTAAGTGCCCCCAGAGTGGCTACCAGTATGTCCACCTCCGCGAACTGTGGGTTCATCATGAGCTGCTTGGTGTTGCCGCCAAGTAGGGATTGCACCTTGAGATTAGTGCCCTGGGTGAGCTTCTCCGTGACTCCAGCAATCTGCGTGGCTAGTTCTCTGCCGGGCGTGAGGATCAGGACACGGGGAGTGTTGAGCTTTCGTTCGGCGATCTCTTCCCTCTGGAGGAGTTTGTCCACGATGGGAAGGAGATAAGTGAGAGTTTTTCCACACCCAGTTTCGGCGGCAATCAGGCAGTGCTCCTTTCCATGGACAATGGGCATTCCCTGCTTTTGGATTCCCGTCAGCAGTTTGACGCCCAGCTCGACTCGCAGGTTCTCTAGGAGTTGTGGGTGAATGCTCATCCCCGTGCTGGCGAGGAACTCATCGACGGCCTGCATTTCCTGCTGCAGTTCCTCACCTCGCACGCTGGCGTTCAGAATGAAGAAGTCTCCCTTGGATTTGTTGTGCAGCCAGCCCTTGGAGGCCAGCGCAAGGCTCCCAAACTTGGCATCTGTCCGCTCGTATCGGGTTAAATCGAACTCCTTTCTTCTGCAGGAGATTAGGGGCTCCTCCTTCTGCTTTTTCGCCTTGTCCCTCGAGGACTTCGCCTTTGGGGGCTTCGCTTGCGTCTTAGCTGTCGCCGTCGCTGCCGCTGTGGCATATGAAGCCGTATGGCGGGCGGTTTGCACCCGGAGCACCACGGACAAGTTCAGCATGCTTGTGGGATATTATTCAATGTTTTCATTTGCCGGCAAGTCAGCTGTGCACACGTATGCAAGTGTTGGAAAACGCCCGTCGAATTTAATTCCAGCTGTGGCGGTAAGTTTGAAAATCATATGTATTCAACAACCAGCAACCATTAACATATTAAGAGCATTAAAACATAATATGGTTTATTTATACAATTACATTCCTTGCTCATTCATCAGCCGTTCAACTTCCATTAACCGAGGCTTTAACTCCTGGTACTCGGCCATCTGCTCCTTCATCATACATCCCACTCTTACTCGTTCGTCGTTGACATCATCTATATGCTGTCGATTTGCAATGCTTTTGGTCATAGCAATCTGAAATCCAAGATATTATACCTTAAAATCGAAGGCACATGCACCTAAATACATGCCTCAAGTTCCTTTTCCTGGATCTGCAGCTGTTTCTCCATGAATTTGATGCTCAGGTCCAAGTTGTGCATGCGCAGCGGGCGAGTAAGTTCCTCGGGAGACAGACTGTTGAAGTTCCTGCGGATTTCGATTACATACCATGGGAAGTGCTGCTTAATAACCAACCAACTGTGTAAAACTATTAACCAACCAGTTCTTGCCCTTGTGGGGGGCAAACTGCTCCTTGAGCATTTCCAGAGTGGTCAGCTTGGTCTCCACGTCGTTGCCAGAGAAGAAGCACTGGTTGACATCCAGGACGACCTTGGTCATGAGCCGCCGGGTGCTGCTGACTATTTGCTCTGTGTCCAGGCTTGTGGATTCGTGCGCCTCGAGGATGGAGGCGCAGGATTCAAGATCTGAGGAGCTACACAATCGTAAGTGCTGGTTCAATTTATAAACTACCCCGGCTCCTACTTTAAATCCGAGAAGATCTGTCCAATGGCTTCCTCGTAGGCCCGCTTCACCTGGGGAATGATCGCCTGGAGCCGTTTGAAGGCTGCTTCGGTTGCCTCTTCGACATTATCCATACTTTCCACACCTTCCTGGATAAATTATAATTACAAACAAAAATTGGCGACCAAAAACATATGTGACCATTTACAGGTAGCTCGGGAATACCAACCCCTGTATGATTAGAACGTAGGTAGGTATAGGGTATTCGAGTTCCTTACTATGCGACGGTAAATCAGCTGGCAATAGGTGTATTTAAAATATTATAATATATATACAGATTTTAATTGACCGAACTACGTACATATGGATGTATGTAGCCATTCAAATATCACAATTCATAACACCAAGCAACTTATTTTTAACGCCAAATTCAAAGTATATTTCACGAACTGAATTACACAACTTTTCACATGTCGTATCGGCGAAGGAAACTTGCTACCAACACTCAATAACTCCACTTTTCGGTTTCCCCGAAAGTTGTGCTTCCACTGCACTTTTCCTCATCGGGAAAACTTGCCACAATGGAATTTCCTTTTATCTCTTCGCTCTTTCGAGAGGGTTTTTAATTTGTGCAACGTTTTGGGCAAATTGTTGAGGCGGGGACGCAGTTTTTAATATGTTTTGAGTAATTTGTGCGCATTTGCGAATTTTTATCGCAGTCACAAAAGTTGGTCCTTTGTGCTCCTTATCGTGTGCCCCTTGTTGGCGCGGCTGTAATGATGACTTTATGACTTTATTTACGTGCAATAAAGGAAGCATTCTGCGGCAAATTCAGGTTTAAGCATCACCGTGCCACTACTTTCGAATATAAATGCGATCCAGGTTAATTTATTCGCTCGCCGGGTCCTGCATTTCCATTATTTTCCGGGTCCAAAAGGAACTCGGCTGCGGAGTAGGCAGAATTCGAAATGTTCTCCCCTGCACGGGAAAAATCATTTTGACATCAATCTTATAATGACCAATAAATGCCACAAAACTGAAAGCGCGGAAAGCTCAATCGATACCCAGAAAACCGCCATCGGACTTCCATGTTTAAAACTCGGTGCATACTTTAAACGAGATTCAAAAATCTACTGCATTGTATCGAATAACCAGCATTTTTCGCCGAATGGATACACATTTTCTCCGTGTGTGGCGTGGGTCTCAGATATGCTAAATCCCGGCCAGATTCCTGAGCTGTCCCCTCCAGAATCAGGAGGCGTGCCAGTCGGTGGCCGTGTTAACATGCATGTGCTGCTACTCTGCCGCATGTCTTGCTAAAACTCGGCTCGGAATTTGCATTTCAATGATTAAAGTGTTAAAATGCCGGCCGACACATGCGGACTGTTCAGAAACCACCGCCCAGGACCCGGCCCCGCCTTCGTCCTGCGGATAGTTGGTAATGGCTTTATAAAGCGAACACCTCAAGCAAGATGCGATTTTAATATTCTTATTCTCGTGCCCATGGTGTGAAGAACTTGGAGATGTTGACTTTTTGTGGTGCGACTGCTATGCAAATGAGCCTAAATTCTGAAACAAAGTTTTGCATACTTTTCTGAATTCTGAATTCCGAATTATACCGGTCCAAATAACTATGTATTTCTCGCACTGTTTGCGTTAGTCCTGCTCAAAATACTACAGGAGTGCGGATGTGCTTTACCAAAAAGCCTTCTCTTTAATTCGTGAAAACGTAAAGTTCCGGAAATATTTCTTATTAATAAACTCCATATCATTTACTTAGAAACCCCTGGAAAAAGTGGTTCCTTTGAGTTGCCATATAATAGCTAAAAGCAGTCGGTCCTTGAGCAAACTTCAACTGTATCCTGAGGAAGGAAGAAAGTTCTTGATATTCAATTGCAAACGTTCGTGTCTGATCCTTTGACGTGAGATTGCTGGAAAGTTATTCGAGTTTAATTTTACTAATCAGGAAGTCGCGTGTCGACCTGTCAAGCGTTTCTCCTGCTTCAAATTGGATAAATCACTTGGCACTAATTGAGACTCCACATGGCTGGTGGGCGAGGCCACAAAAGGGACATTCTGGTCCAACTCCAATCAAGCCAACGCCATCTGCACTGAAAGAAACCCTTATATGCAGCAATGAACCCTGTTGTTTCTTCAGTTAAAGTACATGGGTGTTTATTGGAACTGAAACTTGTTATTGCCATTTGCTAATGGTGTTATTCAGTTTGCTATCCCGCATGTCATGGTCTCCCTTGATTATGAGCTATTCACATATCAAAGGGACGCAGCAGTGTGAGTATCCACCCAATGCATTCGATGTTGGCTAGGTACTGATCTGTTCTTTCTGTGTGCCACAGTGGACACTGGCTGCCAGCGACAGCCACCGCTTGGCGACACTTTCGGCCGTGACAGGAATGGAGGCGCTACCGGGGGAATACAAGTGGGATGGTTTGGGAGTGGTTTGGGGCCGGGGGAGTGGGGGAGTGGTGCGTCAGCCGCAGTGCGTGAAATGCATTTAAAATTTTCCTGCATACTTGTCGCCTCAAATTACAGCGCATTTGTCGAGTGGTGCTTTGTGCTTTGTTCGTGAATTTGGAAGCTGCATTCGCATGCAAATCCACAGTGGAGGCCACATGCGTATGCCTGGTATATATCAATGCTGCAGCTGCTTGTACAGACTATGCCTTGGTTAAACGACTTGTTATAGTTTTTGAACTAGCAAGCAGCCCCGCGAATCGGCGGCTGGGAGGCGACCACTATTTATGTTACCGCAGCTGTGGGTACTCATGCGTGCAGACGAGTTTGAAATGCTGGAAATGCGCTTTAAGCACGCATTAGAACAATGCATAAAACCACAGCTATAGCCGTACACTCGTATATATCTGTACGTATCTGGATATGGCAGCCGCAGTTCTACCGATTTTGCGGATTAACACTGCACACGCAGATGAAACGCAAGTAGAATGGTCGAAAGTAGCGCCAGACAATTGGTATTCAAGCCGAGTATTCAAGCCAGCTACACATGTAAGCCCATCAAATCGTTGAAGACGCCTCATCTTCCGTGTTCGGGTGGATTTTACATGGAATGCCACAACCTTTTGTTTGCCTAAGCTTTCGAGGGGTTTCCTTTTCGGGTAAGGGTGGAGGGTGGCACACAAAAAACAAACACCGGAGCAACAACAACCGACTGGTGGGGTTAGTTTACCGAAGCGGCTTTTACGGGCTTAACATATTAATTAAACTTGAAGTGGAAACACGAAGCCCGGCTGGGTCAACTTTAAATTAAGTTTTAATCTGTTGCTCATATTTAAACAGCCAGCAGATTGCTGAGTGTGTGGCTGCACTGCGAAAATTCCACTCGACGCTCTTTGTGCGGCATAAGTGTCAGCTTAAGCTGAGGAATGCCACACAAAGTTGCAGCAAATACTTCTTAGACTCTGCCAAAAATGCAGAACTTTCAATTCAAATGAAGTGCCTTTAACTCTATCTGCAGATGTGTTTATGAACAGAACGATCTGCCTGTTTATGTGGTGACCTGATGGCAGTGCAAGTAGTTCTCTGTGTAGTTGTCCCCCAAGGACACTTGATGGTGCGTGTGGGTGCTGCGTGCTTCCTTGTAAGCTCCGGTGTTCCGGCTCCGCATCTCTAATTGAAATTGGTCATTTGGCACACGACTTGCAGCGACCGACGACATGGAGACTCAGGTCTCAGTTCGCAGGACTGACGGATGACAGGCGACAAGTGAATGGCAAGCAACGACGTCGGACTGTCAACTTATCCTGCCTGCACCGAGAGAAAAGTAGCTAACTTGTGGCTTGGCACGCAACGCGTATGATAATAAACGTATATCAATAGTAGAACCTATCTTCATAGGAACGGAGTGGTATTGGAACTTGTTTATCCACAAGATACATTATGTATCCATTTGAGGCGCGGATATTTGCTTGCTGTGTTGAATCCTCCGCTGAAAATCGACTTGTGGCTCCCCCTCCTCCCCTTTGGTTAATGCAGTTAACTTGGATTCCGTTCGTGTCCAGGAGAAATCGCATAACTCTTCGCTGCCCAAATCCCATCCACACGTGCTAAGGCACACCTGTGCGGATGGCGGATGGATAGACGGATGCGAATGCGAATACGGACGCGGATGTGGGCCTGTTCCGCACCGGCAGATTGACAGCTTAATAAATTAAAATGCATTAAGTGGCTGGCGTAGATTTGCGGCAGCCATAAATCTTTCACCCCTAGCGCTGCCGAAGTAACACAGGCTGAGGCTGGCTTCGGGCTTAAATATTATATTGTAATTCAAATATTTATGGCCATCAGCGTAAATAAAACTGTCTACTAAACACGGACCGGGGGCTCCCAGTGATGTATGTGGCTCAGGTGAGCGCCGCCACCTGTCACCTGCCGTTCCCGTTCCCGTCTCCGATTTCCCGGCTCCACCCTCTAAGCTCCCACAGCAACAAATTCTCACGCACTGAGCCATTGACACGGGCTGCTAAGCTGTTGAAGTCGGGGTCCTGGGAACTCCTGGGAACTCCGACCTTCGCCCGGCAGCTGGCTGCCAAAAAAACCCGACCTGTGGGCCTGTGGGTTGGGATCCTCCGGCCAGACTGGCGGGGGATTCCCCCCGGATTGCCTAGAAAATCAAATACATGCAAAACAGCTTCGCTTTCAAGAGCGATGCATATTTGTCAAGTTGAAAAAGCCGGCATTTCCATTGTGTGTGTATCTGTGTGTGGATAATGAAATGAATTTCGGCCGGGATTCGTGCCAGCAAACCCGAACCCAGTTTTTGGGATTGAATTACTACAGAGGAAGAACTTTAAGCGCTTTCTAGAAACACCAAATTTCCTTTCATTTCAGTTTTAGTTAGTTCGGCAGTTCTCAGTGTAGAATCTGTTGATATTTTTGCAGAGTGCATGGCAAATGTAATAAATAAACAAGCTCGCATTGATATACCGCAGAAATATACGAGCGGAACGGGAGGCAGGAGGCAGGAGGCAGTGGCCGGGAATCGACAAATCATAATAATCATGGGCATTCGCATTTGGCTGGGCGTATCTTAGCATTTTCTGGAACTTGGGGGCTACTGGAACTTCTGAGGGACCGTGGCTCGCAATCCCTGACCGTCGGTATGTATAGCTGAGCGCTTCAATAAATTGTCCGTTATCATTTTCATGTTTTCGCATTGACAACGGTTGGCTTTCGGGGTCGAACTGCCAGGTCGCCGGGTCGACGGGGCGTATGAGCAACGTCAAGTTCGCATCGAAAAGCGGCTTGCAGGATGGCGGAACTGGTGTGGATCTGGATTGGCTGGGAACGTGGGCGTGGGATGCCGTGTTCCGTGCTGGGCCTAATTTGCCGGAAATAAATGTGCAGCGATGTGTGCGGACTTAGGAAGCCAAGGCAGATCGCGTCTAGCTCTGGGAATCGGGAATCCCGAGAAGGGAGTGGGTTCAGGCCCCGCAGCCGTGCATCCTTCATTCCTTCTCCTCCTTCTGGCGAGATGGAGTGCCGGTTATTATTATTGAAGCGCCAGGAAATTCGAAACTTGTCAGCAGTTGCCGGAAAGGGCAATGAATGTGGGAGGATAGGTGGATGGGTGGCTGGTTGGATGGGTGGATGGGAGGTGCTGACGAAGTCCTTGTGGCAAATCGGATTCCGTTCGATAGCATTCACCGTGAAAGTTGAGTGAATTGAAGAAAATTGAAGTTTAAAACTCTACATGAGCCCGGATTGACAGATGCGATTGGACAGAGCAATATTGTTGCAAATGAAAATCCCGAGGAATCCCCATCCTAATGCCACACTCGATTGAAAAACATATATTACTTTAATTGGGTTTCCCTTATATACACACACAGTACTCTTCAAATGAACAATTTATGTAAATAAATATAAGTGAAATCCACCTAAAATTAATATGTTAAATATTCATTATATTTGCCCAAAGTATAGTTGGGATTATAAACATTTCCCGTTAGCAAAAAGTTTTCTTCAAGATAAATTGTAAAATGCTGATACGCTGGCGAAGCTTTCACGAAATGAACTTCCGGCCATTTCCGCCTGGCAGGGAATCCTGTTTGCCTCAAACACGTTGTTGAATCTTTAAAGACTCTTTTTGTGAAGAGGGCTTAAAGACTCTGAGGAGCAGCTGCGAAGGAGGAGGCGTGTCCTCCAATAAGTGTAATGGCTGCTGTTGTCGTTCGAGGAAAGTACGCGACATCGATAGTTCCTTTGGCGCGTCTTGGGCGAGGAGTCCGGGAAGTCCGGGGAGTGCGGCGGATTGGAAGCCATTAGCGGGCTTGGTCAGATTTACGCTTGAGGTGCTGAAGGCACAAGGAGGAGGAGGCTGAAGGAGGTGGAGGTGGAGCTTGGAGGGAGTAAGCCCAGTCAGCATCACTTTCGCCGCCTCGGTCGTCATCAATTGTTTCGTTAGCAGCCAGGACTTGTCGGCAATCAATCAGTTGCTTCTGCTCTCGGGTTTCCCGGAGACGCCGGCTCTTTGCATAATTAAAAAAGTATGCGTTATGTCGTCTACCTGACGTTTATTTTGGCGAAGGACTCCCCGCGGAGGAGCCGCGTCAGCAATCTCGACAGCGAATTTAAATTACAAAGACTTCCGCCGCCGCCTCTTCGCTCCGCCGACTGGGTAAGCAATCCTCGACAGCACCTGGCACCCCATATACCTGCACCCCATGCCCATGGCCACCTCCAGCCTGACTCCACGGATATTATCCCACTACTGGTGCCGTTGTTGCTGGGCGCAGATTCAATTAAGCTGATGAGACGACAGTCAGCAGCAGTGCTGCCCACCAGCCAAGTGATGGATAATGCAAAATACAAATCACACGGAAATCACGTGGGTTTACAAGGTGCTTAAGAGCAAGCAACAATTTGCAGTTGATTCAAGGACTCACACGGAGCGGCAAGCATATGACTTGTATCCGCGATGGCATCACTGTGCCAACATGGCAAATCCAGCTGACAGAGGCGCTTAACGCGTGGCAATAAACTCACATTTTGTCCACCCCGATGACGTCTCCTCCTCCGTCGCCATCTCCATCCGTTGTCCATCGCCGGGCATTCCATTTAAATACGTCGCTGTCAATTAACCGACACCACGGAGTGGAGCAGCGAAAGGGACTGGTGGTGCCGTGATTGCACCGCCCACCAGGACGAATGAGCGGCAGAGTTAACTCAATTATGAGCATCGATGGACGTAACGAGCGTTGGATGGACACGTGTAGTCGGGTTATTATTATTGGCCGAGTGTGCTGGATTTAATTCCATTCAATTGCTCGTCGAAGATGGCATCGGCAATTGAATTTCCCCCCTGCACTTCCACCTCCGAGTCCAAAGTGCCTCTTTGCAACTAATTGCACGGCAGAATTGCAATCCGACTCGGAATCTCCATATAATCGAATCGAGTTCGCATCGTTGGCAAATTGAATAAGTGAATGATTTGCCGCGACACTTGGCAGGCATCTCCTCCAGCATTTCCCCATCCTGCCCCGCAATTAGTCAATTAGCAGAAGGCAACAATCCCGATTCCCATTGGGAGCAAACAAAGATATCGCGGTGCGAGTCCAATTAACCAGGCACAAGAACAGAAACCCAAGGATCCCGCCCATCCAGCTGAGAATAGAGAGGGAGATGATGGCTGGGTACTCCACGGAATATAATGAGCAGCAGAATCACTGCACTTATGTGTACCTCTTAGGGATAATATCATTAAATATGTTAAATGAGATAAACACCATATAACATACATCCATATCATTACTAACCCACTTTTTATCTCCCAGTGTAGAGCAGAGGCCTGGCCTCCGGCGTAATTAGTGCACTCGAAGGTGCAGTCCGGCTCACTTGACCGTGCGCCTTTGTTCGCGAATTCTCGTTTTGGCGGGCTCCTTTTTCAGGGGATTTTCTCGAGTGCGTTTTTCCCTTGGTTTCGTCTGCTTTCCACTGTTTTCCCGGCTTTGGCGCCTTTGTTGATTCTTTTAAATTTCGCCTTTCAATTATTTTATGCAAATAAGCAAGCGGAGCGCAGATTATGCCAGCTTGACGGGATTCGCCATCCCGTTCCGAAAAAAAACCCTCTGCTCGGATTCCCGTATTCCGTATCCCGTTCTCCGTTTTCCGTTTCCCGGCTGTTTTATCCCCGGCGGAGCGAAAGAAATCCGCTCGCCAAATGAATTGTTTGGCATTGTCGTGTGCCCGGCTCAAAACGCACCGTAATCATCTTAAGTTGCTCAAATGGGTTTGTTCATTTCGAGTGTTTTCGAACAACTTCAAGAATAAAGCGATTTCGCCGTAATGTTTGTCCGTTTTCCTTTGCTTAATTGGAGCTCCTCGGGGATCCATTTGGCTTTGGACTCCCGACTGCCTGTCCCACTTCGCTTTGAGGGTTTCTCGATTCATTAATCCATTTTATCGCTTATCGCAATGTTTGATTTTTCGAGCGTTCACTCGAGTCACTCCTGGCGGGCAACAAGTCACGTCTGCCCTAGATGCACTAAGCTTTCAAATGTGTGTCGTTTTCATTTATATTCCCATTATGAATTCCTGTCGCTAATCGATCACAGTCCACTTCCCACGCCAACCCGAAAATTTCCAATTAAATAATCAAACAAAAAAGGAATGCTAATCAAAGTGCGATTATGGCGTTTAAAGCAATGACTCGAAATCAATGGATAAATACTTTACTTTATCCCAGCTTTGTGGTCGCATTATAAATTAATGTAATTTTCTCTTAAACGCTCCTTGTAATTTCCCACTGCTTTCCACCGCCTGCTGTTAATTAATCAATTACAAGTAGAGTCTTATCCTTTGCCACCTCAAATTATGAGCTCCCCAAGGAATCTGTAAAATATTTATGATTTCCCCCCGCTCCACTCTATTTCGAAATTTAATTTGAATTATCGTCGCTGGCGAAAATGTAGGTGTCAAAGCCAGACAAGAATCGGACCCGTAGAGGCCTTCAAAGTGCTCCGCCAGGTGAAGGATTCCTCCCCTGTGAGCCCTTTGCATTTTTCGTGTGTGAGAGAAAGGAAAATAATTGAGATGTCGGCAGAAATGTAAGTGGACTTTTATTGACTGTTTTCCTGCTTGGCTTGCCTGCTTGGCTGACTGAATGGCCGGAGGGACAAGGTCGGCTCCTTCCCTCCCTCCTTCCCCCCATCTGCCCTCTGCCCTCGTCCTTCGTCCTTCTCCGGTTACCGAGCAGCATGCAATGTCCTTTCGCCCAGATATCTGGGCAATATCTCATTGCGGCCGCAACAAATGGCGTGCATCGCCTTTGTCTTCGATTGGAAGGTGAAAAATGTGCTGCTGGAAAATCGATAGATTGACTTGCCAACCGTTTTAAGCGCTTTCCCCCGCACCTCCTCCTCCTCCCTCCTTCGGCTCTGATTGGCTCTTTAAGATTGGCCTTCAACCTGCGCCACGCTCACGTACCATTTTATGCTAATAACAATAACAGCGAAAGCGATGCCGAGCACGGAAGTTGTGGGTTAACGGATATGGCGGTGCCTGCTACAAGAAACCGAGCTCCTACCTCGATTCCCTTGAATGATATTTGACATAGATGGGTAGTCTTATCGAAGAGTACGAGGCTGTGTCATAAAAAGAAACACGTCGTTTGGAATAAACATATTCTAACTTAAAGAGGGAGACCTTTGCCACTTGTTGCAGGCAGTGGTATACCTTCCAGGGGATAGAGTATTGGCGGCTGAAGGGCTCCGTTTCCCGGGCAGCTGCAATGGGTAACTGAAGACGGGAATTGCCGTTTTACCTGCCACGTCGGCCACATCGACGTTGTCGCAGTCCCATTGAGCGATATTGTAGTCGTTCCCGTCCTGGTCCTCCCTCCACCTGATAACCCGAGGGTCCTCCAGAGTCGTCGAGTGGCAAAGTTGGGGGCTGGGTGGTCGGGGTTGCGGTTAAATTGCGTCAAGCATATTTGACATTTTATTATATGCGTTACAACGCAATATCGACAGAAGTTGTGGGCCCGTCACACATGTGTCGCCTCTGCTGTGCGGGCCCCGTGTGATGACTTCAAGTGTTTTTCATTAACTGCTGCTTATGAATATTAAATTAAAACTGCCATTCTGCTGGGCAATACCAGAAAAGAAGGACGAAACCCACAGCCTGGAGCTTGGCGAGCGGAGCACCTGAAGGTCGAGGAAAGCCGCTTAGGAGATGGAAATGGAAAACAATGTCTAAGACGTCGCATATTAAAAGAGCTACCCCAAATTGAATTCTGCGCCAGACCGGAATAAAGCTGTTTGACGTCGCAACGCGAAGCGACGCGACGCGGCGCGAATTCAATTGCAGCTTTAAGGTCTTTCACTCCTCTTGGTTCCCGGACAGCAGGCAAATGCAGCTCATGAATTTCAAATGAAATTAAAAACGTGTTCGCTAAAAATAATAATGCCAGAACAACAGCAAAGGAAACAGAATATCGTTGAAGCCAGGCGGAATAGGAATAGTTGCATCTACTTGGAAGCAGCTGAAAGCAGGAACGGAGGTTGGGAAGCGGCGACTTGAAGATTATTCCACAGCACGCCAGGATTTAGTGATGTAAGCTGCCCTGTTTCCCTCCTACCCTGCTACCCTGTTTCCCCTTCGATTCCCGCAGTCTGTCCACAATTAACTCGGGGCAATAGGAGGTGGCGGAGTGCAGGGATGCGGCAAGGACTCAAACGCTTCGGAGGACTCGATGCTGCCAGCTGCTACAACATGTAAACACATCGGTGCCACGAGTGCTCGACCAACTGCAACTGGCATTCGCAGAGAACGGGGAGATGGAAACGTGATTTTGGGGCCAAGAATCGGAATATTTGCATCACTTTACTACAAGAATTTGATACTTTTGATACAGTTATATAAATAATACCAGTTTTGGTTTATCCATTATCTCAAACTTGCAGTCACTTTGTCATCGCCACTTAGCTTACACTCATTTGAAAACTTGAATTTAGAAATTTTCCGGCTTGCCACGCCCATTGGCTCCCAGGCCCTTTGTCCCACTTAAGACTCTGGAGGCAACTTTTGTGTTACTTCAAAATTCAATTTTACGCAATATGCGCAAATCACGATTAAATCTTGTGCGGGCTTTTCATTGCATACTTTGCGGCTGTAATCGGGCTTTAAAAAGGGGGCTGGCTTTTCCTCATTTCCCTGAGCTGCCGGCCAGAAGAAACTATGAAAATGTGTTTTCAAATTGCGAAACAATTTGTTGACCGTAATTGAACTTTGTCGTCCCCAAAACGCACTTCGCATCGACCCCGCCCCGCTCTTTGGTCACCATAATTGTCGTAAAGCAAACTTTTGTCCGCTCATTGCGAGGCTCGTAAAAGTTTTTCCTCGCCTTGCCCGCTTCTCCTCGCGTTTCTCTCTTCACTTTTCCTCATTTTTCCCGCTTTCTTCGCGCGCCGCCTGCGGCGAATGGTTGATTTCTGTCTCTGTGTGCCTGCTGCCTGCTTTTATGCGCGTGTTGTGGTCGGTCCAATTTATAAGGCCAACCGCAAATTACCCCGAAACCCCGAAAACCCCTAAAGCGCCACCAGATGCAGATGCACAGAGACAAATATTAACCCATTAAAATCTTAAGCGGCCCAGGTGCACTCCGCCCAGAAGTTCGGTCGCAGCATCTGTGACCGGGGAGTAAGGAGCTATTAAAAACAGGATCAATAAAATCTTAATCACCTTAATAAACGAAACACTGCAGTATACTACAGTATCATATGTACGCAAGAGGGAAGAGAAAATTGAGCTATTTTTCCAAGTGTGGCAAAAAAGACTGTGAAGTAGAAACAATGCAGGGCTGCCTTTGCATTTGCAGCTCTTGTGTTGCATTTGCCTTACCCGTGGCATTTGGCCTCTTTGCTCAGGACTTGGCATAATTGTCGCCACACGCATGAATATTTCAGAAGGAGCCTTCGAGGGTTTATGGACCGAGAAGATGGGAACTACGAGAAGTGCCAGAACCAAATCCAACCCAATGCCCATGCCAGAGAGAGTTCAGTCTCGAAACTTTTTCGGCATAATAATTCATGGCCCGACTGCCTTGGCCACAAATTCCAAATGCAAAATGCCGATAATTGGCACTCCTCGCCCTGCCAGCGACAAGTTTTCCCCCGCTTTCCCACTTTCCCGCTTTGCAAGTGCAAGTGCTGCGCAGCCAGTCGGAAAATGCATTCAGAGCAGACCCCTTTCCCCGCCCGATTCGCACTCAATTGTGATGTTTAGTCGCTCGTTGTCACAGGCACAATGCTCCTCCTCCGCCACTCCTCCTTCGCCGACCCACATCCTCCACTTTCAAAGCTCACAGGCACAGTGGTCGATGGCAGGATGGCTCGATGGCTCCGAGGACTGAGAACTTGCTGAAAAGTCCTGGCTTCACATTAAGCGTGCGAATGCTCTTTGGGCTCTGATAACTATTACAGGCGAAATTCTCAAGGGCTTTGTTTTAGAATACAGCGTTACATACTTTTGGACACCTTTGTTTCTGTGGCACAAGGAAATTGCAATTAGAACACCTTTTCGATTGAATATGTTGAGCTTGTAAAGGCTTCTACTTTATTTTACTTACTTTAATAGCTGCAAATCCAACCTCTTGTCTGCAAGTGTGCAGTGGAAGCCCGCTGCTGAGCCGCCAAATCCCCTCACAGAATCCCTGAAATGGAAAAGCCAGCCACTTTCAGTCAACACTGTGCAGTGGTGTGAAAAACAGTGTTAGCCCGAGGGCGTGGCATCATTCCGCCCCCATTTGTCAGGCGTAATTAGCCGCAAAGTATACTGTTTGTACAATAGTTGCACTGGTCCTTGCGCCACTTGGCGTGGTATTGGTGCGTTCTCTTCCGCACTTCTAATACACAGAGAGAAAAGCGGATTATACTGGCATTATGCAGCAGTGCTTACCAATTCTGATAAGCTGCGGTATAAGCTGTCAACATCGAACAGATACTCCCGCAAATTGCGTGAACTTATCTGTCAGCTGAGTGTCGAACACGATTTGGTTATGTATAAATAGATAGCCTTGCATTGTGTCAAATCTGCTGCTGCTTGTTATCCAGCTCGCCACTTGTTTCGGTGTGTCCTCGCCCCAAAAAGCACTTGCCCTTGCCCTTGCCCTTGCCCCAAACCAAACCGAAGCACTTGCCTTAGCCCATACCCATTGATGGCTGCTCACATGAGCAGACCACTCAAATCGCTCGATGGCCGCACACTGCAGCCGGCCAAACAGAAACAGCAACTCAATTGGGGGGAGCAGCTACAACTATTACAAAGGCATTGCTGACGTTTTTGCCGGCAGCTGGACGGCAGGACACTGGACAGCTGGACAGCAGGACAGTGGACAGCTGGACTCCTGTCCCTGGATGGAGGGAGCCTGCAGGTCCTGCAGGTTCTGCCCCCGGCGAGAGTGCAGCTGTGTGGGTGTGTAAAAAATACCACAATTTCAATTTCAAAGTATCCTTTTAGTCAAAAGGAAATGACATTTACGCGCTTTGTTGTGGTTTGCCCATGCATAAAACATTTTTAGTTTAAATTTTTCACGTTTCGCCCACTCATACCGTTTTCACCCTGCCACGTTACCCTCAGCTTTTTTTTCCCCCGTATTGACGCACTTGCCGCTGCTGCAGTGGGCGTGGCACCGCCTGAGGGGCGGCACATGTTGTGCGGAAAACCCGGGTGTTCCGAATCCAAAGGAACCGAGTGCCGAGAACCGGAGGGAAACCAACCGCACAAAGCAAGGCGATGGCAGTGGCGATGGCGATGCGATGACGACAACTGCAACAGAAGCTTAAATCTGCGACTGCGAGTGGGAAATATTTATGAAAATTAAATTCTCATTCGAACGCAGTGGAGTCGGCCTTGGGTGGTGAAAGCAGGCGAAAGTGGCTGGCGAAAGCCAGGAGGAGTCCTGGCTGAGTCAATAATTATGCTCGGTACTTGGGGAGTTTGGGCTGTACTCCCGCTTCATATTTGATTTGAAATAACATTTGGATAGCACTCGGTGCAGCTGATTGTTTTGGGCCTAACCAAATTAAAAGCGTCTGCTATGTAAACTTCAATTCCCTGCCAGCTCAGTCAGAAAGTTTCTTTCACTCCGCAGTTTCTTGTTCTAACGACTGTGAGCAAATCATGCTACACCTATACATAGAAGTCGTGGCTTCGCAGGACCTGCTGTTTGGCGTGGCAACAATGAGTGCAAAAATCAATGCACAGCTCCAGGCTTTTCCCGCTTCCCCGCGCGCCTCCGCGCCCCCTTCCTCGACGGGATGTCCTGCCAAAGCGCTGCAAATGCGCTTCCTGCTTCCTCCAGAGACTCGGAGACGCAGAGGGGCCGTGGAGGTGCGGCTGACATTTGTTGAATATCAACAGGAAATGCAGTGAATAAACACGTCGAGTTGTCGATTTCATGAGTTGCATTGTGAGCTGCGGGCTTGCCATCGCCTCCGTTGTCATTGCGGAGCCTACACGGCGAGAAAAGAGTCTGCAACTCCTGGAATTCTTAAGTTGTAAGCACTGTTGTCCTGCATATTAGCTTCTGTTGTAATAGACGATCTACAGGGGAGGAACAGAGATTTCAGAGCGTATATATGAAAAGGGATATATATGAAAATGTTTCTCAGTGCACCGGAAGAGCGTCCGAGGAGCGGAAGAGGTGAGGGCGCTGCGGATGAGACGTCCGTGCATTCAATTCGATGCGATTCAGCTCGAATCTCCTCGATTCTCCTCGCCTCGAATCCATTCGATTCGATTCGATTGAGTTCTATGCGAGGCGATATTTGAATTGAATGGCGGCGGAAGTCTCCTTCGGGCGACGGCCAGCAAATAATGCCAAATGCATTTTCGATGAGTGAGCAGTGAGACAACAATTGGAGGCGATGCACAAATTTGCATTGCAGCCCGTTGCGTAATTGCATTCGCCAAAAAATGAATGGCGAATGGCATCCATTCGTTTGTCCGTTTATTCATTGGCACGCTCATGAGTCGGGCAATCAAATTAAATTCCGGGCTAAAATGTTTTGCGAACCCCAATTCGAAGGTGAGCCTCGAACGTGGGCAATCAAAGTCTCCGCTTTTCGGTTACATTTCAGCTCGGCCATCATCTCCATCACCCCCATAAGCCATCATATTTTGTCCGTCCGTATGTCCGTCCGTTCGTTCATCCGTCCGTCCGTCGATCCATCAGGCAGTCAGTCAGTCAGCCAGTCAATCATTCGAATCGTTTTCGTTTGCGTTTCGTTTTCGATTCCAATCAATTTGTTTGGCATTTTTGGCTGCCAGTTTTTCCCCTTCCCCTTTCCACGTTTCCACTTCCATTTTTTGCCCCGCTTTTTGTTTGCTTCTATCGACTTGTGCTGCGAATCAGAAACAAAAAGTTTCAGCGTTGCTTGTTGCATTTTTAAATAAAGGATTCTGGACGGCGGCCACCAAGGGGTTAAGGGGTAGTACTGAATTTTGTACACTTCCGCTCTGAATAGATCCATCTTCGTCCGTTTCCAAATGCTGTTAAAGGTGCTCAATTTAGTTTTAAAAACAAAAAACAACCAAAAATCATGCACTGGCTTCCAAAATGGCTATAATATATGATGATTATTTTTTAAGAATACTTTTATCTTACAGATTAATCTAAGCAACCTTCTTAACTTATCAATGTTTATTACAAAACCCTTCTTCCTAATTTATGTTTAATTAAAGTGTAATAAGTGTATTTCCTGGCCGTTTTTGCCTGGCTATCAAGTTTGCCAATTACTGCTGATATATTTCAATGTATTTTTCTTTTAAAGTTTTGCTGCTGGTGCTTTTCCACTGCACTTGCCGTCCAATTTGGACAAATTTCGTTATGAATTTCGAGTGTTGAAAAAACTAATCTCCAACCGCATCTTTTGTGTCTGTCAAAATGTACAGATAGTGTTTCATTTATTTGAATTTTTGAGCATAAACTTTGATTGGCATTGCCAATATTTCACTTTCACTCAATTAACATTTTCTTTTTGGATTGTCAGTTTCTGTGGCAAAATACGATATACTTTAAACCTACTTCTATCTTTTCCACTTCTGTTCCGAAATTACAAAATGGTTGGAGTGTTTATCCTGCTCGTGCGATTGTCGATTTCTCCCTACAAACAAAACGGAATTGTATGCTCAAAAATACAGAAGCATATTTTTCAAACAGATTTCATGCTACCAAATCCCGTAGAACTCATAAATGATTTAAAAATACAGCCATTGAACGGTATTTCCTTCGGCAAATCGAGTGTTCGAGCTGATAACACAGCCACACACTCTTTAAAGAGGTTTTCAGACCAAATAATTACTCAACTGTAGGTGCTTCTTAAAGAAATGATTACTCACTTTGTGCTGGCAGATGTTTACGTATGGGATACATACATATATAATAATGATAGTTTCGCCATTGGGTATTTGCCGAAAGCCGTGCCTCCCTAATTGTGCACAATTACTGGGTTTAGGAAACTTCACGCTAATTGACACTTTGCAATCCAACGGAAGACTCTATTCACAAGTCCGCAGGGATCAAGTGTGCGATGGGGTGGCGCTGCAGGCGGATGTGGATGCGAAGACGGAGACGGAGGCGGAGGCAGAGGAGAAAGTTTCGCTTTCTCCATGGCTTTTCATCCTTTTTTCGTTGCATACCCCCAGGCGCAAGCTGTGCAGCAAACATTACTTTGTGGGCTGCGACGGGGCGTGGGCGTGGCAGGATGTCTGACTGCGCTCATTGAGAAGCAAATGCGAAACTTTTTAATTGACTTTTTCAATTACAGTTTAATTTTGTTGTAAGAAATGTTGGCACTGCCAATTGAAGTTTTCTCGAGCGCACACGAAAAGGCCAAAAGCGGCAAAAAGACCGAAAGTGTGAGGGATGGGGTGGCTAATCTATCATTGTCCACCGGCCAACTGGCGAGTGTGTGTGCGGGCAATTTGCAAAACTTCAGAAACACGCACCAGGCAGCCATCAGCATCTCGAGCTTGGCCCCGTGCACTGGGAGAAATCGGGTGCAGAAAATGTATCCAACTTGCAGCCTGAAAGAAAAGTGTTTCAAGCATTCAGACACTTTTAAAATTGATTTCGCAATACAGTTTCTTTCGGTAGAAACTACATTTCAGCTAACTTGCAAACTAACACTCTTTTTGTTGCTCCGTTCCCGCCAGCGAAACCCATTCGGAAAATCTAAATTTATCTGCAACAAATTTCGCCTTTTCCTTTCGGACATGGAGAAAAGGCCAAGAAAGCACGCCAACTATGCATAAAGATGGCAAAGTGGATGAGCATGCGGGTGGCGAAGTGCTCGGGAGGGAGACGTGCTTGGGCAAGATTGCATCCTAAAAAACATTTCCTCGAAGGGCTTTTTATTATGCGACCGAAAAACTGGCCAAAGTGAAAAAGTTCTTGCTGTCCTCGGCTCAAGTAATAGAACTTTCCATTAATTTTCCAACTCTTTGCCTTTCGATGTGTGACAGGTACGTAATCCCCAGAATAATTCGATATGTGCACTCCAAGGAAATCTCCAAATTAGCCGCCACATTCAGGTGCTGCTGTCCATGGAATTATTCAGGAGACCTGCTGGCCGCTGGCTGGCACATGATGCATTGTTTGCTGATGGTTTATTATTCCAGTGGTTTTTTGTGCCGAAACAAACATGTTACATTTATCTGGACGGGGATGGAGCCGACAAAAAACGGACAAAGTCCTAAAAAGAGAACTCCAGCCCAGAGGTATCGACAGGTAAAGTACCTAATGATGAATCAGAAGCCTAGTATTTCAATACATTTGCATGGCATGGCATTACGCTACATTTGGATGTAGACATGGAGCTTGACGAACTTAAAAGTTTTCCCTGTACTTCTCTGTCGAAAGCACTTCACACTCCTCGGATTAGAGGGTATTGCAAAGGCAATAACTGAGATACGAATGCGAATACGAGCGGAGAACAACAAAAGGCCACGATGAATGGCCTGAATGGGAGGTGGAGTTGCCGGGTCAGGACCTTGGTCGAAGCCAGTGATAATGGCTGCTGGTGGGGATTTAGGGGGGTCAGCCGGAGGATTGGGGAGCCGTTACAAGGATCCACCTGGTCCGGAGTGCCTCGAATTAATCCCCGGCGTACACTTTGGCCTCTCTTCTCGGCAGCCGATTTTAATTGAATAACTGCACGAACGAAATGTTATGTTGTGTTGATAAGGCAATAAGATATGGCACCGTTCCCTGGGGAGTCACTTTCCGGGGACGTGGAGACGTGGGGACGTGTGTCCTCGCAGCAAATCTCGGGCAGCGGAATGGGAACGGAGGGCACTCAGATTACGTTGGATTCGTCGGACAAATGGTACAAAGTAATGCAGGAAACTGGGCCATTGTTCATCTCTTCCCGCTTCCATTGTCACCTCCAGCCGCATTCGTTGCTATATGTTTTCACCGCCCCTGTGTTGACACGTTGATGGTTTTCCCAGGAAAAGCCAGCCTAAGCTCCCATTTACATACGATCTGCATGCATATGAGGGGTTTCGGAGAAATGTTTATGGTGAACCCGCTCATAACCGCAGATTGCCACTTGATTTGTCCTCCGCCTTTTATGTGCGCCAATCGCATTTGTTTTTGGCTTTGTCTTGCCCCTGTTTTCCATTGTTTTCCATGGTTTTCCCTTCAGTTACGGATTTTCTTTTTGACAGACAAGCAGACACACAGCCAGGCAGCCGGAGGAATGCAAAAGCCATGCGAGCTGTGGCCCTCGGCAGCCGTAATCACCGCAGTGAAATGTGTGACATGCGATATCTATTATGCAAATATTGGCAGGCTGCAAATTCACAGGCCTCCAGATTGCCACCACCTTTCACTTCGCCTGATCGGATAATCCTGATTTACAACGTCCTGCGAAATGGAATGTGACTACAAATTGCACTAGGTGTGCATAGTCATCATCATAGTGCAGCCATAGCTGCATCTCAAGGTATTATTATTAAGACAATTCAGACCCGCACAGTGAATTTAATCGGTTGAAGTTCTCTGGCACTCACAACTCGCAACTAAAACGTTTGGAGCTTGCAATGAAAATCAGTGAAAATAGTTTAGTTACTCGACTTTTAATCTGTGTTTTGAAACTGTTGTTCTCCCGCTCACTTTCTGTTTTTAATGCGCGACAAACTTTTATGATAAGCCCGTCTCGTCGTCGTGGGAAATCCCCCAGCTCATCCCCTTCCCCACTTTCCCTTCCTGTGCCATCAGAAATTAGCGTCCATTAATTAGCTGGCTTTGCAGGATTGGCGCTTAGTTGCTGGCCCCGCTTTTCTGTGCTCTATGGCCTCTGCTCCTTGGGACCCCGGAGTGCCCTGTGGCTGCTCCTGGTGGGGGTCAATGCTGGGGGACGCCTCTGCCCCTGCAGATAATTACCGCAGCATGTCAAAGTTTTGAGTTCAGCCGCAGTTCACCGGCTCATCCGGAGTCGTGCTCCGCCTGCTCACCTCTGCTCAGGTAATTTATCTTGGCTCCACTGGCGGCAATGCTTTAATAGATCATTTGCTGCATCATTGCGCATACGCCGTGTGAGCCCCGCTGCCGTTTCCTTTGTAGCTCAGCTAATCCTTCTGCTCGACGTCTCGTTTTCGTTGCTCTGGAGGAGGGAGGCGTCCTGCCCGCCAGTTGTCACGTCGCCCGCACATCGCTCTCCACGTTGGATTTTCCCCCCGCTTTTTGCACATCCAGATATATCACTGTCTGCGGCGGAATGCGAGTCTCCATTAAATGTGGGCCACCGCCAACGGAAGCCACCGAAGCCACCGTAGCCACTGGAGCCAGCGATGCCACCAGCGAAATTCTCGCTTGTTTGCGTTTTATTTTTCGCTTGCATTTGGCAGACACCAAAAACACCCAAAAATATCCCCAGCTTTTCGCTTTAAAGCCGTGTTCCGAAGTGGACCACTATAATTCTATTATGGCTGTAATGCAATTTTATTTCACATTGTTTATGCTCGACGCCAGTCATCAAGGGAAAACTACGGAAAACTGCTTTGGCTGGAAGTTTTCAGCATTGAACATTTACTTTAAGACGCTCCCCTCATTTCGAACTTTTGCAATGACAAATAAGACAGCAACGAGTGCACATAAATTCAAATTTCCAGTTGGGTACTTAAAGTAAGCAATCAAGAGTAAGATTACACCAATAAATTGTCCAATTCACTTTATCAAGGACTTGGCTGCTGGTGAAGAAAGCTTTAAAGCCACGGGCTGTGTCTCTCTGGAGAAAATATTAAAGAAGCTATTTTAAATTGGAAAAAATTTGTAAATATCTGTATAACTGTTAAATAACTAAAAGTAGTCTGTAGCTGGGTGTCCAAACGTAGATGAATTTCTAGAGCGCTGGCCACCTAATGGTAACTATATTCCTTTTCCCTATTTTTAGAATTTTCGCCTTTCGTTTTCATATTTTCAGTCTGCCATTTCGCATTTTCGTTTTCATTTATACGCTCTGTGACTCCGTAGGACTCGCTCCGCAGTTGCCCTTGCCCTGCCATCTACTGACCCCTCTGAAGCAGCCATCTGAGTCCTCCTCACCCCTTTCTGACCCCTCTTGACCCATCATCGGAGGCCCCTGGTGTCCTCCTGTGGATGTGGATGTCGCGTTGGCTGTCATCATCAAATTACGCCTGGCTTTTGTGGCTGGGTTTTGTTTTCGGGGCAGCAGAAGAGCCAAATTAAATTTCCTTACAGGGCTATCAAGAGCTTGCTCTGCTAAATATTTGGGTATTATTTTGTTTAATATTTTGTTTACTTTAACGGAGATACGACGCCTATATGTAACCAAATTCATCATTGCATTTGATAAGTTAATTGTGTAACTGGGTTTACAAAATTATTATTAATACAAATTAATGAAGATTGCCTTTTTGTTGGGTTTCTGAGCTCTGTTGGCCTTTGTGCGCTCTTCGGCTCTGGTTTACTCTGCTGATAAACCGAGAATGCTCTTAAAGGCGCTCTTTCGTTTCACGGCCCTGTTTATCTGGCACTCTCTTTGATAAATCACGTATACGCCGTGTCGATCGTCGCCTGATGGCAGTCGCCAACGAATCGCGCGCGCAAACAAACCGCCAGCGAACCGCAGCGGAGGAGCATCTCCGCCTGAATGGAATAACCCTCGCTTTTGGTTGCGGAACCGAACATCGTAGATCTCGAGGCAGAAGATTGGTCACCCACCAAGTCACCTTTGACCCGGACAACGGATACGGACAACGGATACGGACAACGCAGCTGACCGAAATGGCCACTGGAATGTTTACTGATCAGGAGCGGGAGGCGATCGTCAGCAATCTGACCAAGGACGTGCAGGCTCTGCGGGAAATGGTGCGGAGTCGGGAGAGCGAGCTGGTCAAGCTGCACCGGGAAATCCACAAGCTGAAGGTGAGGGGTTGGGGTGGTGGTCATCCAGGTGGGGGGAATGTCGGGAAAAGCCATCCATCCATCGCTGTCTATTGCATCGCTTTGTTTGCTCGCTTTTTGTTTGCTGCCCCCGCCAGATAAGCAGGAGCCACACAGACCGCACTATTTTTCGGACTAAATTCGAATTCGCTTTGTGTATCGCAGAGATACAAAGTATCTGCAAATACGCACGCCGACAGGCAGACCCCTCCTCTACCTCTATCACATCGTTATCTGGGCAACAGCAGCAGACTCTGCCCAGATATCAGATACACCCCATATACCTCCTAGCCCATATACCCCCTTGCCCATATACCCATGCCCATGCCCATGCCTACCCCACTGAACCGCAGCGGCGGAGGAGTGGAGGCAGCGAAAACGGGGGCTAACCCATGCCCTTGCCGGCGTATCTACTAGATACTCGTATCTATCTAATGCCCCATCCCCGCCTTATAATTTGTACTTGGGCCCCCGCCGTCCCCGGCTGCCATCCACACATATTTAAACTGTATGGCAGATTTATTGAGCCAAGTGATTAGCACTTCTTGGCGAGATCTCATCGTCGTGCACAATTTTATAGCCCAAAGAGCGAAGTGAAAATTCGAGACTTGCGACTGCGAGATACTTGGTAGCCACTGCTCAAATAATCTGGAAGCCGAAAATCATTTAATTTCCATTATCTCACTAATTGGAGCTGTAAAGAGAAGAGCTGAGACTGAGAAATTGCTAATATAAGATAATTGGGAGAGGCTTTATGTGTTCTCCTGGTTATAGGAAGGTATACAAACAGCAATGGGCATACTAAGTTTCTTTTTAAAGCATGATTATTTAAATATATGATTTGTTTTATCGATCAAGTTGCTGAATAATGAAACTCTCCTGACTCACTTTTACCGGGATGTAACTCTTCTCTTCGGCACCCAATTCAAATGCCTCACGAGGCCGCGTCGCTAATTGCCGAATCACCTCCAGCTCGAGCAGATGATCCGGTGCCCGCGCCTCTGTTTCCCCAGATCTCAGGTCTCTGTGTTCAGATTACTTTGCGGGCAAACAGAGATACAAAGATACATAGATAATATAGTTCCGACCGAGGCAGCACGCGCATCTCGAAAAAAACAGAATCGGATTCGGAATCGGTTGGGAACTGAAACCGACACAAAAAGCGGCGAGCGAGAAAAAAGGAAATACGAGCTGCTGGGCCAGCGAAGAGTGTTTTTGAAATGCTAATTTCTATGCAAATAATTTGGAAAACAAGCAAAAGGTGGTTGGCGGCCAGGGACGGGAGCGGGATGGGGGGTGGTAACACCTCGCCCTGACATTCGGCTTATCATGTTTACCCTCTGAGCTGGAAATGGAACCGTAGCCGAAACTGAAACAGAAACAGAAACTCCATGACTAGGCCCAATTTCTGGGGAGGCGCCACGGATTTGGATTTGCCTTTTGGCTGCGGCCTTATCTATGCTGTTTTTGGGTCACACCGCCAAGGGGAAAATTTAGCATTCTATTTACGGATCGTGATAAGGGAGTCGAAAAACGCACCCAATTGGCATGCACTGGCAAAAAAGTGTGTGAAGAGCATTTTATCTAAAATTACTAACTAATAACTTGTAGTGCTACTTATAGGTACATGAAAAGGAGTTCATTACAGTATATGTATGATAAATAAGCCATTGATATTTGGTTAAATAGCTTTGTTCTCGAAGTGTATCTGTTCATCCCAGAGTTTGTCATCGCGAAAGCACGTGAATGCCATCCGCAGTGGGTCAGCTAATTGAGTTGGTCTCGGGTGACGAGGGAATCACGCGCCTCCATCGATTGATTGCCTCCCAATTGCCGGGGGATTGATTAACGGACGCATCGCAATTGTTGCTCCAACCTCTGACACCCATCTCCTTTGTGTGCCTGCAGAGTGTGCTCCAGCAGACCACCAACAACCTGAACGTCACCCGACATGAGAAGGCCAAGACGAAGCTCTACTCCTTACCAGAGCAGTGTGGCGAGCAGGAGGACAGGGAACGGAATCCACATTTGTGCAGCTCCTGCGGCATGGTGCTGCCCACCAGTCCGGAGTTCGCCCTGGAGGCGCTTTCCCTGGGACCGCTGTGCCCCTCAGCCTCAACATCCTCCGCCTCCCCATCCGGATCGACATCTGCGGATGAAGTGCGACCCAAGGCCATGCCCGCTGCCATCAAGAAACAAGGTGTCTCCGCCGAGAGCTGTGTGCAGTCCATGCAGCAATCCTACAGCATACCTATTCCCAAATACGACAAGGATTTCAGGTACGTCTTGAAATGAGCTATTCCTTTTTAGGCCTTGCAACCCCATAACCTTGATCCTCCCCAGTGATAAGCAGCAAATCAAGGACGCCATCATGGACAACGACTTCCTGAAGAACATAGACGCCTCGCAGGTGCGGGAGCTGGTGGACTCCATGTACTCCAAGAGCATAGCAGCCGGGGAGTTTGTGATCCGCGAGGGCGAAGTGGGTGCACATCTGTACGTCTCCGCCGCCGGCGAGTTTGCGGTGATGCAGCAGGGCAAGGTGCTGGACAAGATGGGGGCTGGCAAGGCGTTCGGGGAGCTGGCTATCCTCTACAACTGCACCAGGACGGCCTCCATTCGGGTTCTAAGCGAAGCCGCGAGGGTATGGGTGCTGGACAGAAGGGTCTTTCAGCAGATCATGATGTGCACGGGTCTCCAGCGAATCGAAAACAGCGTGAACTTCCTGAGATCCGTGCCTCTGCTGATGAACCTAAGCGAGGAGCTGCTGGCCAAGATAGCAGACGTTTTGGAGCTGGAGTTCTACGCCGCTGGCACCTACATCATCCGCCAGGGAACCGCCGGGGACAGTTTCTTCCTGATCTCACAGGGCAATGTCCGAGTGACCCAGAAACTAACTCCCACCTCGCCGGAGGAAACGGAGCTGCGAACGCTTTCCAGGGGAGACTACTTCGGAGAGCAGGCGCTGATCAATGAGGACAAGCGAACGGCCAACATCATCGCTCTGTCTCCAGGAGTCGAGTGCTTGACCCTGGACAGGGATTCCTTCAAGCGGCTGATTGGGGACCTCTGCGAGCTGAAAGAGAAGGACTACGGCGACGAGAGCAGGATGCTAGCCATGAAGCAGGCGCGGGAGAGCTGCCGGGATGAGCCGAAGGAGCAGCTGCAGCAGGAGTTCCCCGACCTCAAGCTTACGGACCTCGAGGTGGTCAGCACTCTTGGCATCGGAGGCTTTGGCCGGGTGGAGCTGGTCAAAGCCCACCATCAGGAGCGCGTGGATATCTTCGCCCTGAAGTGCCTCAAGAAGCGACACATTGTGGACACCAAGCAGGAGGAGCACATCTTCAGCGAACGCCACATCATGCTCAGTTCGAGGTCGCCCTTCATCTGCCGCTTGCACCGCACTTTCCGTGACGAGAAGTACGTGTACATGCTGCTCGAGGCCTGCATGGGTGGCGAGATATGGACGATGCTCCGGGATCGCGGCTCCTTCGAGGACAACGCGGCGCAGTTCATCATCGGCTGTGTGCTGCAGGCGTTTGAGTACCTGCATGCCCGCGGTATCATCTATAGAGACCTCAAGCCCGAGAACCTGATGCTGGATGAGCGCGGCTACGTGAAGATCGTGGACTTCGGCTTCGCCAAGCAGATCGGCACGAGCACCAAGACGTGGACCTTCTGCGGCACCCCGGAGTACGTGGCACCCGAGATCATCCTGAACAAGGGCCACGATCGAGCCGTGGACTACTGGGCCTTGGGCATTCTCATCCATGAACTGCTCAACGGAACGTACGTTACAGAGATCACCATTTGATATCTTAAACTCCCCCAATAATGGTCATGTTTTGCTTGTAGGCCACCGTTCAGTGCTCCAGATCCCATGCAGACGTACAACCTCATCCTGAAGGGCATTGACATGATTGCCTTTCCCAAGCACATATCCCGCTGGGCCGTGCAGCTCATCAAGCGGCTATGCCGTGATGTTCCATCGGAGCGCCTTGGCTACCAGACTGGTGGCATCCAGGACATCAAAAAGCACAAGTGAGTGAGAAGAATTCCAGAAGGATGGTAGCTAATAGCTATTAATGATGTGTTTGAATCCTAGGTGGTTCCTGGGCTTCGACTGGGACGGCTTGGCCAGCCAGCTGCTGATTCCGCCCTTCGTGAGACCCATCGCCCATCCGACGGACGTGCGCTACTTCGACCGCTTTCCGTGCGATCTGAACGAGCCACCGGACGAGCTCTCCGGCTGGGATGCGGATTTCTAGGCCCATTCCGCCGACCCCTTGACTTAGTATTTGATCACTCCTTAGTTAAATGTAGGTTACTTTACTGATTTTCGTAGACACGTAGAATGGAACAAGGAAACCATCTCATTGAAATTTACCAATCAATTTACTGGGCTGTAAAAGTACACACTGGATTTGGCAGCCAGCAGCTGGCAGATTTGGGAGCATCGTGCGATCAGGGGCGTGTAGATCTTGTCGCAGCCCGGTGTTGGCTCCGCAGCCAGTTTCAGGCCGGAAGGCACGTTCCTGAAGAACTCGTCGTAGCTAAGTCTCTTCCTACGGCCACGGGGCATCATGCAGGACTGGCAGTTGCACGAGGACTCCCGGTGTTCGTAAAAGGCGTACCTGGCACGAAAGGCGCATCCCAAGAGGCTGACCTCGACGCCGGTTCGCTGGTAAACAGGAGCATTGAAGATGTCCGCCACGATCTGCAGGACACTTTGGCACCGGGAGTCCTCTCCCACCACGATGATCTTTGTGTTCGGTGTTTGGTGAAAGCCCATCTCATGGGCAATGGCCCAGTGGTGCATGATCTGACCTTCGATTAGAGCCCGCACCTCGATCTCCGGTGTGGAGAAGCGGTGTCGACCACGTAGGCTTTCCGCCGCCATCGGGTTGATGGCCGCATCCCAGCGAAGAGTGCCCTTGGCAATGGGTATGATCTCCCGGTCCCGGAAGTGCACAGCCACATTGCCGTTGTTGCCCGGAGGCGTAGCGTCGAGCATTGCGTAGAAGCTCCTCCAACTGCCTCCCGCCACATCCTCACAGACGGCTCTTCGGGTCAACTCTCCGTTTTGAAAGCACAGGAGGCCCATGTACTCGTCTCTTTTTGTCGGATGGCACATCACATGGCCGTCCTCCAGCCGCGGAGCTTTCTTCAGGGGCATCACCACCACATCACTGGTATCCAGGGAGAGCATGAGAAAGTCCTTCTCCACCAGAAGCCCTGCCATTTCCGAGGCTTTGCTCCCGGCGGAAGCCACCACCATGCAGTCCGGCCTGAAGTTCCAGCGTTTCACGTAGTAGTCCGCCACGCGTCCTTGCAGCCGCGACGAGGGAATGGGCTTCATCAAACGCCTGGCCAGGTCAGGAGCACAGGCGTTTAGGCACGTCGGAGACCAGTTCTTTTTCCGGATGTCGAGCAGGTTCATCCCTGAGCCATCGGTGTAGTCTATGGAGGCAATGCCTCCGATAAGAAGGGAGGCCAAAAAGCTGCTAATCAGCGAAATCTTGGAAGTTCTCTCGTACTGCTCCGGGCACTGGGTATACACCTTCCGTATCTGGGGACCCGTGAACCTCGTATATGCTCTGGAGCCCGTGATTCTCGATAGTTCAGCGGGACCGCCGACGGCGTGCTCCATTTCACGGACCTGCACGTCCGTTGAGCTGTCCATCCACGTGGGCGTCCTGGTCAGTTCGAAGGCGCTCTCCGTGATCTGCTCGTGGAGCCGCAGGTTGATATTCAAATTGCACAGACGCCTTAGGCCCAACTCCGACCAGAAGACACAACCGTGCTGCTGAGCCGCTCCGGCAATCGAGACCACCGAGTGCATGTCCGCTCCCTGCTTCACCAGACAGTCCATCAGCATGTCCAGTGCCTTTACCCACATTACCGGGTTGGTCAGGTACTCGCCAGGACCGCCATCTGTTAGAATTCCATTCGTTGTCTTGAACTCTGGGAGATCAATGTCATAGCGGATCTGCGCCACATAGGTGACGTTCAGTTTGGAGTCGAGGATCAGGGCGCGGAAGAGTTGGGTGCCCAAGTGGAGGCCCAGGTAGCTGTTGCCACTGTAGTCCTGCTTGATGCGGTGGCACATGTTCCATCTGCGGATTCAATGCAAGCTGCAGACCAAAATTTTGTGGGAAACGAAATTTTGTATAAATTTCTAAGGCAGACGGAAAGTCAGAAACACATTGACGATGAAAATAAGTAAGTATATTATTACCAGAATCATTAGGTTCCAGGTAAGTTATTCGTGAGTTATTGAAAATATAAAATATAAAAAAAACTTTGAATGTATATGTATTTTGGTAAATTCGATAACTTTCTAAAGTCTTTCAAATCGTATTTGCAGATTTTAGTTAGAGTTTGGATGAGGGACATGTTTCTGCATTAGATTGCAAAGAAAAAGTGGACCTGTTTTTGTCACAAAATAATCATTATTTTTGGCATAGCATGAACAAAAATAATCTTAGAATGAAGTGTAATGTCTCGTTGAACTCGTAATAAAATTCCCAATCAAACTGCATCTCCACTTAAAAATGTTTATTTTTTGCCAATTTTTGCAAAAAATGATGATGTAACCCCTTTCCAAAAATGCAAAAATTGGAAAAAAAAATTTATTTTGATATCATTCAAAATGTTTTTTTAGTTTTTAGTTTGGGTCAATAGCTATTCAAAACCGTAAAAATTTTGGTTGTGGGACACTTTTAAGCCCAGCTTTAAACGAAGACCTGAAAAAACCCAATTAAACTAGTTTTTTATATGGAAAATCCATATACATGCAAACCAGAAGTATTTTATTTTTGGCCTAGTTTAGCGAGAATATTTTCATAGAAAACACTGATGTGTTAACTATTGCTGCTGCTGACCAATGCGCCTCTGCTCCGTGATCTTGAACTGCAGCAGGACCACGAGGTAGGTGGCCATGAAGGAGATGTTGGTCGTGATCAGCTCGCGGTTGATGTTTGCATACCCGTCCAGGTTCATTATGGGCGGGTTCTTGTTGATGGCCACGAGCAGCATCTCCACTTCCTTCTGGGTGGCCGAGTCCACGGCGGTCAGGTTGATATTGAGCAGCTTCGTCTGGAAGTCAAGTCCCACCTTGCGGGAGGCGTAGTGCGCCTCGTTGCAGATGATGTACAGCAGGCCCATGCAGTAGAACACGATGACGAACAGGCCCACCTGGAAATGTCCCAATCAATAAGAGTGGTTCACTGGTGAGGCAAACAAAAGCACCTCCTTGTAGGTTGCCCCGTGGTCGATGATTTCGCTGATGCTGCCGTAAGTGGCGATGATCGTAGTGAAGAAGATGACCAGGCAGTACATGCCGTACATGTTGGAGTACGCTCGTCCCAGCTGCTGCATCATGTGGCTCAGGTCCACCCACAGGTGGCGGTACTCGGTCAGCTTCTGGGCGGGCTTCTCTCCCCGAATGGTTGTCTGGATGTATACTTTTTGTTATTTCGCAATTTAGCAATACAAATATGTTAGTTATACCTGCAAAGCGTCGGAAAGCGCGCGGCTTGCAGTTCCGAAGGCATTGCAGTTGATGTACCTTTCGGATTTTAGAAAGGAAGTATTAATAGGGTTTTTCCATATCTCAGGTACTTACCACAAACTGCAGAAGCAGTTGAGCATGGCGATGATGGGGTAGTAGGCGAATGTGTACCACAGCCGGAAGTCCGGCTGCAGGAAGTACTGCGACAGGTTGATGGCGATGCTCAGGAGCCAGGAGAAGACGCACAGCGACCAGGTGAGTGGGTAGAGATTGGGAAAGACGATCGGCGAGCCGGTGGTTTTGAAGAACTTGTACTGGTAGTTGGTCCACATGTTCTTGAAGATGGCCACCTGGGGACCGTGCCGCCAACTGGCCACCGGGAGCAGAAAGTTGGTGAAGAGCAGACTGATGAAGATCACGTTGTAGATGGCCTCGTCGAAGCGCTTGTCCGGGCTGGTGACGAATTTCTTTACCCGCTCGCGCAGCACCAGCACCACAATGGTCGTCTGGCAGCTGTAGATGAAGATGGCCCACATGACCTGCTTGGAGCCCCAGGAGTAGCCCGTCCTGGGCAGGTTCTTCTCGGGCGGATTGCGGTGAATGGGCATCACGCCCATTATCTGGAACAGCACCAGGAGGCTCTTGGTGGTCTGGTAGAAGGAATCGTGCTTGTCCAGCTCGAGGGGATCGTCCACAGTTTCCGGCTTGCGCACGTACACCTCCTCCATGGCATCACCACGAGCCATCAGCTTCAGTTTCTCCCGGTAGCGCACCTCGTCCTCCAGAAACTGGCGCTGGTTGGGATTCAGCATGGGCACCACCTTCGAAGGCGGCGTTAGGCCACGACTCACTGCCCAAAACGACATCGTGCGATCAAGGAAAGTCGAACGGCTGCCCAATGACGGACCTTTTATACTCCTCCACGCAGCCTTGCTATTGACTTTCGATTGAAAGACAAACAATGAAAGGAACACGCCCGGGGCGGCGCCCATTTGCTTGCCCTCCATTAAATATGCTTAAGTCCGGGACATGAGCACGAGCCTAGTCGGGCGGCTTTCCTGCAGTCGGAGAAAGTGGTGCGATATCCTTATCGCATTACGAAATTAGTTTTAAAGCTTCCTTTCCTAGCAGGTTTGCAAAACGGTCATCAAAAGCTGTGTGACATTTGAAGTATTCTTGTAGATATACTTGATGTTATTAGCATACACTTGGCCACTGCTTTTCTCTCAGTGTCCGCTTGTTGTGGTCATTCTGCTGACACCGACCAACGGGTGACCCCAACAGCAGGGCAGGATGTGGATGAGGAGGAGGAGGAGGAGGCGGCCAGCTGAGGGCGACCGAACGGAGAAGGTACATAAAATGCGCTTAATTTGCCGGAAATGAAAGTTTAACGATGTGTAAATGCTTACGAATGCCGATAGAGGCTCGCACTAATGACCAATAAAAATGTGCCACCAACGGGCCGGACTGCCATCTCCATCTCCAACGCCATCGCCATCTTCTCCTTTGTCACAATCCTTGACCCCTGGCCCAGTTCATCTGGTCCGGCGTGTGTGTGGGTCTGACTTTTGATCTATTTCTGCCCCAGATACCAAAAGGCCCGGCATTAATGGCTCTTAAGGCGCTTAAAGCCCGGCGAGAGTGGAGCGAAAATCCATGGCAATGACAGCGGTTCCGGATTCCGGATTCCGAATCCCCTCGAGCAACTCCGCCGGGATAAGCCAAGAGCGAGCTACAAATCTTCCCCGAAGAATGTTTGCAATTTGCGAGCCACATTTAAAGAGTTTCACGGCTTTGAGTTTCGGCGGACTCGTAGCCAACTGTTGCGAGTTCGACCCAGCTTTTTGGCCAGAGTTTTCCCTGTTTTGGCACCGAAACTCACTTTCATTGCACACAGTTTGGCAAACTCAGCTCGTTTAATGCGAAAACTTTCAAGACAAACGACAGGCGGGAGTGCATAAATAAAGTGTTTAGCTGCTTCTTGTGTGCGCCGCGTCACATAATTAAACCCAACTTCAGCAAGCCACTGCAGCTGGCCATTTAAAATGCGCTGGCGTAGCTTCATCCGCCAGGATGCGGCTTAAAGAACTGATGCAGCGCATCCCGGGATTTGTGTGCTCCTGCTGCTGCCGCGTCCCTTTCCCAGGACGTGCCTATTCCGAGTGTCACTGCAACCGAGCGAATCTCTCATGGCCGCCGGCTGTCAGCCACCAGGCGTCCTTGGCGAACAAGTTACATTTCGATTTCCGAATCCCGTGGCTTGAGTTCCTCCCTCTGCTCCTCCACCACCGCCTCAGTCTGCCATCCATCACGGGGCTGCACTGAAAGGAAATCTCACTTGATCTGAATTCTTCGTTCCTTGAGTAGAATGTTCTATTCTAAGAAGACTTGATTTAAGTGCTGTAGGTGGAGCAAAATGGATGTACAACACAAAACACATTACAACACAATTTGATTCCACTATTAATCTAATAAAGTTTTTCCTCCTTTAAGCCAAGCATTTTCTCGCCGTAGAAGTAATGCAAGTATCTTGTGCAAAATGGTGCTGAGAAAATGTGAGAAAGATTTACTTTTTGCAGAGAAGACTTTTATTAATATCAAGGGAAGCGCGGAGGAGAACAAGCCAAAAATGGATTTTAGATTGGCTGGAGTCCTGCGTCCTAAGCAGACTCGGTGGTGGCTTCCGTGGTTGTGGAGGTGCTGGCTTCGGTGGTCGTTGTAGAGGTGGAACTGGTGGTGCTGGTGGTGCTCGTGGTGCTGTTGCTGGGAAGAGTGGCATTTGGAGGCAGTCCCCACGGTCCGCCGGGGCCACCAGGACCACCTGGTCCTCCCTGGGGTCCACCCTGGGGTCCACCCTGAGGTCCACCCTGGTCCTCCAGGGCCACCCTGGGGTCCACCCTGAGGTCCGCCTTGGGGTCCACCCTGAGGTCCACCCTGTGGTCCACCCTGTGGTCCACCCTGGGGTCCACCCTGAGGGCCACCACGAGGACCTCCACGTCGGCCACCTTGAGCGGCAGCCACGGCAATCAGTGCGAAGAGGGCGACGATGATGAAGGAACGCATCTTGTTTGGTGCTTATATCTGTCAGTGGAACTGGACTGTGATAGCTGGTCGCCAGTGGCACGAGCCTTTTATACTCTCACCTCGCCATTTCCACCGACTTGATAACCAGGTGGTTTTCGGTGACGTCGTCGGCGATCAAATAACTGTCAGGTGTAACTCGGTAAAACCGGAGCCAGACAAAGAGTCTTGAGCTGAGCTGAGCTGAGCTGAAACGCTGTGCCAAACGCTAGATGGATAGATGAATGAATATCTGTTTCTCCCCTGCGTCACAGACCACAGAGCAGCTGCTCTTGATTCGTTTTCGATTCAATACTGTCGTCGTCGCTCTTGTCTGCGTCTGCTTCTGCGTTTGAGTTTTTGTTTGAGTTTGAGTTTTTGTTTGTGTTTGTCCAGTCGACTATTTATCACCACAAAACGTGGGTGGTGCGGCTGGTGCGGGTGGTTTTTATAGCTAATGGAATTGTCGCCTTCTGATTCGATTTCGTTGCGCTTGCGGCTAATTCATCAGCTCGACCAGCAGCGGATGCGATTTATGAGTTTGCCTGCGTCGGTCCTTCAAATGCAGGACCAATAAATAAATGTAAATTTAATTTGCTTTGGTTGGGGAAAATGGCAAGGTCTGAAATGCGCACTCGAAAGTGCACTCGAATCAATTCGAACTGTGAAAGTGTAGTAGAGTAAAAGTAGTTTATACTTTATCCAATTTACTTAAAATACCAATGCGCACACAATAGTTCACTCCTTTGTGCAATTTATGCAATAACCAGCCTCGTTTGACGCTGCATTTAAATGAATCAAAGCAGGACAGCTTAACCACTTTCGAGTTTAATCACATTTGCGAGCTGTGTAGTGTAGTCGTAGGCGAGGATGGCACTCAGGCTAATGCAATTAAACATTAATCATACGCACTGTGTGCCCGGCCGAACCAGCAGGATACATATGTCGATGTCCGAGGGCCGTTGCCGGGTTACACTCACAGTTTTAGAGCGAAGCATCCACAAATTAGCAAATTGGACATAAATTGACTAATTAGTGCTAAAAGCAAGTGGCCAATGTTTGCTCCAGCCACACCGAGCTACACACAGGCTGCAGTCCCTTCGCCCCTTTGTTACTTCTATGATATGTATAGCAGGGAAAGTGATAATTCAATGTGCGTAAATGGAAACTAATTTCGTTTTATTGCGGCCTCCCCTCACTTCTTACCTCCTTCCTCGATCCACTTGGCTGGGGATATTAAAATGCAAATTTCATTTGCATTGGAAATTTATCGCTTTAATGAGCGCTGCAATTGCAATTAAAAATCTGGAAAATCTGAACAACTGTGGAATGTTTCCCATTCCCTGCCCCGACTTTTGCCCATTTTTGGCCTGTGGCCATAATCCACGGCCCAATGCGTTCGCCTTCTATAATTTGCCGAGCTTAGTCCGACCAAGATCTTCAAATTTTAATTAAAAACGCTTTGCATATTTTTCCGCAATTGATTTTTGTTTGCAGCCCAACCAAGTGCAATTGAAGAGGGAGAAATGTGGGGAAAATGGGACGTGGGTGTTGGATCGAACAAATTGTGCCATTATTCCGGTCACGCTTTTGTTCTCGGGAATTGATGGTTTAATCAGCTGTCTATCCGATCCATGGGAAGGCATCCATCTGCTAGGATTTGCCTCGCTGCCTCACTGCCTCGAAGGTCCTTTTTTGGTGCCTGATAATTGAAAAACACACAGGCGCCTAGTGCATCAATTAGCAAAGCAAACGCAGCCACTCAGCCGGCAAAGATAAAATGCAAACCACTCCCAAGGACCTTTCCCCGGAATCCTGAGCATCCCACGAATTCTGAGACTTTCGACTGCACTACTGCACTACTGCAAGTGCATTCTATTAGTTGCCCAAGCCCCAAACCGAGTTTTTATCTCTGGGCAAACAGTCGCAAGTGCCGCACAAAAGACAAAGAGACGAGCCATTGTCCTCGATGGATCACCCCTCCATTCGCAGCTCCACTGCGCTCCAAAGTCTATATTGCCATGCAAATGCTTTGGCATTAAAGGATTTCCCAACTGCCGCGTTCTTGCTTCCATTTGTTAGTATCGCCATCGCCTTTCCATCGCCATAGCCATCGCCGTCGCCATGGCCGGCTTTTATTGACTTTGCGCATTTAACTTTTAATTTTCACCATGTTAAAGAGTCGAGTTCGGTGGGCGGGTGGAAAAGTAGAAAAGTGGAAAAGCGGGGGTGTTGCCAAGCTGAATGGCAAAACTTTTTCCGTTAAATGCTGAAACAACCCCGTGCGCTTTAAGCGGTTCTTCTTGTTCGGCGTTTGGGGCTTGTAACACCTTTTAGTCCACTAAATGTATTCACATACCCAGGGCTCTGCAGGGCATATTGCTGAGATGGATGTTTTGGCATTTTCACCTTGGATATTATTAAAGTTGATAAATCGCAAGTTTAGTAGGAACATAAGCCATTTGGTTTAGTTGTTTAATAATTTTATACAGGATCGATTAAAATCTAGAGTGGTTTACTAGCATCCTATGCTGAGGAAACCTCGGTGGTGCTGGACTCAGTGGTGCTAGCCTCAGTGGTCGTGGTGGTGGTGCTGTTGGAGACTTCAGTTCCATTCGGAGGCAGACCCCATGGACCGCCAGGACCTCCCTGCTGTTGTCCTCCCTGCTGACCTCCCTGTTGTCCACCCTGTTGACCTCCCTGCTGACCTCCCTGTTGTCCTCCCTGTTGTCCTCCTTGGGAGCCTCCCTGGGAGCCGCCCTGGGGTCCTCCTTGCTGACCACTTTGAGGTCCTCCTTGGCCACCTTGCTGTCCACCTTGAGCAGCAGCCAGGGCGATCAGGGCGAAGAGGGCAATCAAAATGTAGGAACGCATTTTCTCTTTGGTAGTTTGGCTTTGCTGGGTGAAAACTCGGGCTGTAATACCTCTTCCCACAGCCAAAGCCCTTTTATATGGTCGAAATTTTCCATTAGGCACAAACTTGTTTCTTCAAAAACAGCTGCGGCTGGGGCGCCGTCACAGAAATCAAACAAACGTCTGCGTTATTTTGGTAAAACCGAAAACCAGACACAAAGAGAGTTCAAAGCCTGGGGAAAATGTTTACTGTTTACCACTGACTAATTTACCTGAAGTGCGTCATCTAGCATTTGTCGTATTTGTTTTGTGTTCTCTGTTTATGAAATTTTCATTTCTAATTTTTAATCTTAAAATGTAAATATCAACTGCAGCTACGTCAACTAGTTAACTTTGTTTTGAAATACTTCGAATTTTCGAACATACTGCTTTCCTCCATTAAATCGAATTTAAAAGATAATAGAATCGTGCGAAAAGTGCAATAAGAAGCGTATTTTACAAAGTACTAGATAACCTAAAGTCGTTAGACTCGCCTTTAGCCCCGTAACCTTGTTTTCCGCCGTGAAATTATTTTCACACGGAGCGCTTTAGAATATTCCTCGCCCGCGGCGGCGTCGCCATAGAAGTGGAGTGCCGTGTAAATGTGGCATCCTCACTCCCCGTGCCGAAAGCCATCGCCTCGCCAAGCCGACTCATTTCCATCCGGAACTGAGCCTGGAATGACATGAAGCGGCATTTGTGCGCATTTCGGGCTCAATTTTGCGGAGCCCACGCGGCGTATACTTAACCGGGCCGGCTGCATTTTTTTACTTTACGTCGCTTAATCGGGGGAAAAAAAGAAGAGTAAAAGCGCAGCAAAATGAAAGCGGCTGAAAAATAGATGGCGGAGAGCCCAACCAAGCTGCATGCAATATTTATGATTATTTTTTCAATTTCGCTTCGATCGCTGCGGCCTTGGGAAATTTCATTTGCTGCATTTCAGCGCCGCTGCTGCTCATCCTGATTTTTCCGCTTTTGTTGCTGCTGCTGCTGCTGCTGCTACTGCTGCAGCCTTTTCAGGAAGCCAGGATGTGTTTTCCTTTCAATTTGTGCTCCTCGAGTGTATGAAGGCAAGCAGGAGCTCAGTAAAGAAAGCGATGACTTGACTCAAGTTGAGTAAAGTTGGATAGAACTTCCTGCCTGCTGCGTGGCTAGTGCACACAGAAAATAATCTGGGACTCGAAGCTATCGGGATTATTGCTAAAATGCTGGATATATTTCTTATTCTAAGACAAGCGCTTGATTGCAGGGACAAACATTTTCCTACCAATCGAGATGTTAGGGTTAAGTGCGGGCTTGCATGTGATGATTTTCTCTCTCTGTTCTGCGAAGGGGCAACTAATTCCACCTGAGGATAATATGATTTCCTCGCATCTTCCGCTCCGAATCCACGCGTTCTTTAGCCCCCTGCAGATTACATTTGCTACTTTCGCAAATCTGCGTGTGTTCCTGTACTTTTGCAGTTGCTTTCATTTTTCAAAAGCGCGAATTTAGTCGGCAGCCAGCTCATGTGTATGAATGTATGAGTGTGTGAGTGTGCGAGTGTGCGAGTCCCGCGCTTTTCCCCGCATTTTTCCTCCTGATGAATGGTTCATGTGTTTCACTAACCAATTTGCGCTCTGCGCTCGACGTGATTTACAGTTCCCCAGCGAGCTGTTTTGCCTGCTCCACTCGCCTCAGTTGCCTCTGCTGCCTCAGTTGCCTCAGTTGCCCCGTTTGCCCCACTTGCTCCAGTCGCATGTGGCAGCTGGCTTAACCCACCGGTGGCCACAACGGCAGATCACTGAATCTGAAGGAAATCAAGGCTGGTCTCGTTTCTATTTGACTGGCAGTCAATTGAATTAGCCACTATTGGAATATACGATGTTCGTCTTTGGTATACAAAATCAGTTGTCAAGTTTTCAAATGTCATCCGGTTTTTATTGTATTGCATTGATCTAGAAGTTGCACGGTTGTCACTCAATATACTTGATATAAGCCTGAATGAGTATGCTGCAACACATGTTGCTTCTACTAGGCGTTAAGTATGTAAATTTGATGTTTGAGTTGCCATGAAAACTTTGCGGCTCCAGTGGGTTAATCGCTTATGCATCTCAGTGGGTTTAAGCCCTGCCGCATAGTCCAGTCAGTGGCAGAGCTGGCTTAAAGCGCCTTTGCACTGCACTCTGGTGTCCGCGCTTCCCGGAGTGGGAAATGCAAATCAATTGATCACTTCGCCGGTCCACGACTGATGGCCTTCCACCCACCGACCACCGACCACCGCCCACCAACCCCCGCCCAGTCTGCTCCCCCCCCCTGCGGCCAAGCACTTCAGTGCACTAAAAGTGGCCGCTTCGCTGAGCAGCGAGTGAATGAGGAAGACGACTTTGTACTGCATTTCATGAGCCACCGCATATGCGTTTGCCCCTACGCTTTTCGCACTGCTGTTTGCCACTGCTGTTTGTCGCTGATTTCGGTGCGGGGAAGTGGAACTCTTTTAGTGGCAATTTGCGGGATTCTCGGGGGAGGGAGGTGGCATTCCCCGGATTTTCTTTAAAGTGGTTTTCAGCAGCAGCACAAAAGTGTTGCATACTTTCTAGCGTCAATTGCTGCTTCAGAATAATACCCAGCGTTTTTGTCAGATGAGCGGGGGCTTCATTAAACGATTTGCAGGCATTAGTCTTAATGATGCCATAACGCTTAGAAGCGGATTACAACCTAATTTAGTGACAACACATTCCAGATAGGAAACTGATTTCATTTTATTGCACGAACTTGTAATAATAAGGGCAAGGATAAGGAACTGAGCAAGCCTGTTGGCTTTCATGGGGATCAATCCATGGGTTAGGCTGAAGAAACCTCAGTAGTGCTGGACTCAGTGGAGCTAGCCTCAGTGGTCGTGGTGGTGGTGCTGTTGGAGACTTCAGTTCCATTCGGAGGCAGACCCCATGGACCGCCAGGACCTCCCTGCTGTTGTCCTCCCTGCTGACCACCCTGTTGTCCACCCTGTTGACCTCCCTGCTGACCTCCCTGTTGTCCTCCCTGTTGTCCTCCTTGAGAGCCTCCCTGGGAGCCTCCCTGGGGTCCTCCTTGCTGACCACTTTGAGGTCCTCCTTGGCCACCTTGCTGGCCACCTTGCTGTCCTCCTTGAGCAGCAGCCAGGACAATCAGGGCGAAGAGGGCAATCAAAATGAAGGAACGCATTTTCTCTTTGGTAGTTTGGCTTTGCTTGGTGGAAACTCCGGTTGTGATGCTTTTCCCAACAGCCTAAGCCCTTTTATATTCTCTAAGACTTTCTATTTTTCCACAAAAATCCCCCCAAAAACAGCTGCTCACCAGCTACGTCACAGATATCATATCAAAGAAACGTCTGGGGTAAATGGGAATAACCAGAATACAAGTTGGTCTTGAAAAGTACAAATGTTTTGCATTGACTCATTCATTTGTCGTCGGTGCCTTAATGGTAGCTGCTTTAGCTTCTTGGTTTTAAATTTCTGGTTCTGTTTTTGTTTTTCATTTCTGTCTGCTTAGTACAGTTTTAGATTTCATTTATTTACTATTTACTATTTGCGTTCAGCGTTTGTTTTGATTTGCTTACATGACATCTGATAATTCACCGTAAAATTGAAATATTTTCAAGTTTATTTATAGATCTAAATAAATCCTGATAATAAAGCAAGTAAAGTAAATGTTGTTCGAAGACAGCAGTAACCACTCAATTATATTTTAGTTACACTTCTAGGAAATATTGACTTTGGGGAGAACTTGGTCGGTGGAGCGGAGAGGAAAACAGTTGATCCCTCACGGCGCGAATGTAATAAATTAGCCAGCAAAGAACTCCAGAGGCGCTAGCATCATAAATCATCTTTGGGACTAGGATTTTGAGTCCTAATTATCGCGCTAGTCACTGGGCCAAAGCCTTTGCTTCTGCTCCATCTAGCGCCAGGATCCAGGATCCAGGATGCCCCACTTCCCTCTCCAGTAACCATGACGAGTCCATCCATGACCAAAGCTAATCACGAGCACTGGCCTGTGCGAAACTGAAGCCAAGCGCAAAAAATGTTGCCACGCATAAAAATTTTGTGGGCCGCAATGGAAACTGAGGCGATTATCCCGTGTTTTTTCCCAGAAGGGCGTGAGTGGGTGGAGCTGAGCTGGGGTTGCGATGGCCTTGGGTGTGGGTTTGGGATTGGGATGGGATGGATTGGGAAATGATGGAATGATGCCTCGATGGAACCAGCAGCCGCTCAATTATTCCTGCCTATTTATCCCGGCTTCGATTTTGTGTGTGTTTTTGCCGAGTTTAAGCGGTGAAATTGTAACTGAAAGTTCGTTTAAAGACGTCTCTGGGCGGAGGCTGTTGAAAAAATTTGATTTTAATTGAATTTCTCATTTTCGGCGTGCCCTAGTCAGGGGTTTTGTTGAGGGCCGTGACGTTGGCAAATTCAATTTGCCGCTAAATGAGCTAAATGCGATTAAACTCTGGCAGACAGACTGCACATCGGCATATTAAAGCCCAAACCGAAGCCGAAGCCTCTTAGCCGGAGCCAAATACAATTTCCCCAGGACCAGCAGACATGACCGCCTTTGCGGCATGTGTAACATATGTCAGCTGGCCGGACTTGGCCTAAATCAATACAATTGTTTGGGCCCAGTTACCGCAGCTCCGCACTTGGTCCCCATTGTCCTTGTCCAAGGGGCGAAGTCCACAAGCGGCGAAATGAAGAAAACAATAAGCCCAAAACTATTCTTCGCCCTCGAAGTTGCGATGCCCTGAAAATTGCGCTACTAAGGAATTGGTGTGGAAAAAATATTTGTGTGCTCTTGTATATTTTAAAGGTAATTACACTGTGATAAGTGCGCAAACATCCAGCTTTTGAGTTTGAGAAATTTTACTAAGATCGCTTACATTTTGTAACTATCGAGAGTCTTTTGTTGGCATAGGGAAAATTCTTATGAAAAGAGATTCCTTTGCAAGAAGAAGGGTTTCAATATCGTGGACATTGAATACTATTAAGACAAATGATTTTTGCAGCATGTGTTTGTGTTTCCTCGAACATTGATAGTAATACATTTATGGAAAGAAAAGTATCCTTTATTTATATTTAATTATTTAAAAAAAAGGGTTCGTTGCGAGTTATCTTATCGCTGCAGCATATCAAGAGTAGCTAAATAAGAAAAGTTATGAGATACTAATTAAAACTCCTAGCTGACAACTGCAGAAATGATTTATTTAGATTTAAAACATTTCGCAATATTAAATGTAAATGGGTTTAATCACTTTAACCACGTTAAACATTTAGTATGCAAGGGAATACACACTGTCCGCTTGATTGTGGGCCGCAAAGGGTTCATCATTTAGTTGGTTTACCCTTTTTTGGGAGGCGTCTCTGTGGGCCGGGGATTTGCATCTGGCTCGAGAAACGAGCGACCGACAACAAGTTGTTGTCCCCGCTCCTTAAGTCCTTTTTGTGTCTGCGCCTTGGGTTTTTGCCAATTGGCGCCGCAGGACAATGGGAAGCCCAGGCGGTCAGGGAGCAGAAGCAGAGAAGAGCAGCAAGGAGCGGCAAGGAGCCAGCAAGCCAAAGAGTTAATAAAAAGTTGTCGTCGAGCAAGTTTTGCCTTGTATTTCCTCGGTCAGATGTCCCCTGCTTTCCTCTTCGAATTCATTCTTCCCTCGGTTCGTTGTTTTATGGGGCTTCAGATTCAGATTCTGATTCAGCGGCTGCAGCGTCAGCATTTCCATCGCTTCAGCTGTTTGTTGGTTTTCCACTTTTCACTTCAGTGTGGCCTGGGTGGTGCTCTGGATGGCATGGGGCATGGGGGTGCTTCTTGGCCTGTCTTGCGGCACTGCGTTTCGTTTCTGTTTTTATTTGCATACAATTTGCCAGTTTATGGCCGTCAAGAGCTGGCTCTGCTTTCGCCCGCATCGGGGGTGTATATAGACGCATATAGTATACATCCCCTGCTCCTGCTCCTGCTCCTGCGCTTGGCAAATATATGTTATTTGTATTTATTGATTTCCAAGTGAAAACATTATTGAGGTTGGCCTCGGCTCAGCCATGAAAATTGTTGCGTACCCAAAGCAAATTTGCCCTTGCTGTAGCTGTATGTAGTATGTGGCTCGCTCTCTCGTTGAAAATGTCGAACAACAAAAGGACTTCATTATTATTGGCTTCATTGTGCGGCTGTGTCTGTGTGTGCGAGTGTGTGTATCTGTGTGTGTGTCTGCCAGGATGCCAGGCCCATCGTGAGCTGGCAAACTGATTAAATTGAATTTCATATGCAAAAGGTGAAACTCAATCAAGAAAACATAAAGGCGCTGCACACACAAAATAAAACCTGGCCGTACGCATAATTTCAAATAGTCGGGCGTCTAAATATACATTCGTCTAATTGTGATTTTTCAATGAAAAGCCCATTTATTTATAAATAAATAATTGCAACCTATCGGCAAGGACTCAAGCTAGAAAAGGCTTAATTCAATTTAAGTAAGACAATGCTTTCACCAGCTAGTAAGAATAGAAGCCATCGATGATTTTATTGGCCGAGCTGATGCATGTACATTGTATGCCAATGTTTATTGAATATTTCGCTCCGAAAAGGTGCTGCATTTTTCTCTCTCTGCAAGTATTAGTGGCCGGATCTATCTGGAAGTGTGCGTATGTGCGAGTGCTCAGATTAACCAAAGCCAAGGCAGGGCTTTGCGGCTTTGTTGTGCGGCAGTGATATGCCCCACCCCTCGACCTTCCACCTCCCAGCTTCCACCTTTCACTCCGCTCCTGCCACCTTTGCAACCTTTGAGGTCGAAATTAATAGCAAAATGGAAATTAAAAGCCACTCGGCCAGAGCAAAAAGGAAAATGCTGCGCGTCAGGGGTGAAATTGAATGACTCGCACTCGCTTGACTGAAAAGCTGCAACTTTGAGGGGCATTTAGGCTCTTTCAACAGCCATCACCACACTGCCCCCCTTCCCGCCCACAAAATGCGAAATACTTAAAAGTAAAAGCCATCTTGGCAAGTCCGTTGTTGCTGGTTTTATGTTCATAGCTCGCATAGGTGATAATTTCATTTGGCCAAATCAAAACCTGAGACTCTCACACACTCGCAAACACTCGCAACAGCCAACCTGAGCCTCATACATTGAGCTAATAAAATTTTAATGAAATTACGAGGGCCTTCACTTCACTTCACCCTCGACCCCCGACCCTTGGTGTAATAATCACGGCCGAGAAATTTTATGCCGTCTACGTGGCAAAACACTGAACCACCGAAAAGCGGAACCGCCGAAAAGGGGAATTCAAGTGGAGCATAAAAGGAGCTATTAGCTGCCATATTTCCCCCATTTCCCCACTGCAGCCCCTGCCCAGGAATCCTTTCCCCACTGCCCCACTTCCTCCCTCCCCCCTGACCGTTCGTAGCCTATTCGCGGCGTTGAGGACACGCACATTTCAACAGGCATTTTGTGAGTGCACTGCTAGAAAAGCATAATGAGAATAATAATATTCATAAACCAAGAATATTCACACTAAGGACGTATGAATATAATTTCTTGAGATCAAACTTAAGTTTTAATTGGAAGGCGTATTTTCATGGGAAACATACGACTTGTCTCTTGAATATTTTACTGCATCATCTCTTTCATAAGCGAGCAATTTTTCAGTGTGTGTTTCCGTGCGAGCATGTATGTGTGCGGAGGCGGGTGGGCGTGGCACCGGGTGTGTGTGAGTGAGTCTGCATTAATGATGCATTGCATCTGCCATCCCGCGTGCCAGCTTAAAACGCTTCGTGTCGCTTAATTAGAGGTGAACTGGGGACTGGGGACGGGGACGGGCCAAAGGGAAGTTCGGGGCACGTGCATTTTAACTGACTTCTTGCCCCGTAATTGCGAAGGAACACAAGTTTTGATTAAAGTTTGTCCCAACTACACGGGGTTTACAGCCAGCGATGAGCGGCAGCTATTTGCACTGCCATCGTTTACTTACAGATAGAAATGGAACCCTGTTGCAGTGGTACAAACTGTAGGCAGTCATAGAGTATTTAGAAATTTGAAAAATATTGAAAAAGCGTTTAATAAACCCATTAATGTCCTGGCATATTGGGTTTAGCTAATTCCTTCTGTCAGCCGTGCTCATCTCTGCCTGGCGCATTACGCATACGCCGCGTGAGCGCCGGAAAACTTTCCCTGCAGTGACGTCTAATTAAAACTTATTTTTGCAGTTTGCAAGACAAAGGGATGACTGCTCCCCCGCGTCTACCGTTTTATAGCCTCTTTTGTTGTTGATTATGTTGACGCCAATGGAAATATTTATCAAGTCATAGCGTTGCAGGTGCAATATATGGCGTGATGCCGCCGCGGGCAAACAATGCAGATTACGCACACGCCATGTGTTGCATGTGTTGTATGTGTTGCATATGTGGCTGCGGCGTGTGGGAAGCGCGTGTCAAGTTGTCTTGCCGAAAAAAGTTAAATGAGGCGGAGCGCGGCGAAAGTTTGACGCTGATTTGGACACGTTTGGCTTAGCTTTTCACCTGCGTTGCGGGCGCTGTCTGCTCTAATTAAAAATTCAGCAGCTGCGCGAAATTAATGTGGTTGAGTTGGCTTAAACGGGCCGAATTTAGTGCTGCACTTCAGGGCTCGCTTAAATGTCCGGCTCCCTCTCCAATGGATTCTGCCATATCCTTCCGATCCAGAAGCTCCGGGGACAAACATTGCGGTGGCCAGGACTCGGACCGGGGCGACATCTAATGACCGCACGGCTCGTTTGCTTCATTTGCACTGAAATGGATGCACAACCGCAAATCAAACACAGTAAACTGGGCTGAGACCGGGCTGAATTGGCAGAGGGAGCAGCCCAGGGCAAGGAACTCAACCACCATGAGAATTGAGAAATTTGCAGGAAACGTTTTGACAGTTGAACTCTCGGCCCGGTTATTTGATCTCCGCTTCTGGGCAGCAGTAGTAGTGGTACTTGTTTTGGCCATCTCTTTTCGGAAGGCCCCGTTTCGGTTTTCAATAGAAATGCAAATCCAATTCCGTTTCACTTCGACGAGTCCTGACATTAGCAGGGTAATCCGATCATTAAGTGCGTGCGACAGATTGAAGGGGCAATATTTAAATAGTTTCTCGAATGTGCAAGGCCCGGAAATGAGGTACGGTAATGTCTTAGAGGTGCAGAAAAGGAAATTGAATAATGAGTTCTTCACGACGTCTGCTGAAATAATTGAACTCCTCAAATGAGTGCACGAAATTTCAAATTCCAAATTATCTGTTATTCAGGAGCAGATCGAAAGTGAGATGTACTAAAGCAAGTAGCCTGCCACATAGACGTGCCATCCAATCAAAATGCGGATGAGCAGATTGGACAGCAAACATTTCCAGCTTCTCGCCAGATTTGACGGAATTGCTAATGCCTAACCGAATCCTCGAGTTTCTGTTATTTTGTGGTTCATTACGTTCTGGAGCGCAAAATCAACGCTGCCTCGCTTCTTGGCATCGTCCCCGAAGTTTGCATTTGGCTCGATAAACTCGCACATACTCCTCACATACTCACATACTCAGATACTCGATAAACTCGAGCGTAGACACGTACGACAGTTGTTGTCGCGCCTTCCCGAAGGACACCCTTCCCTGAGATTTTCCCGGTGCCGTTCTGCCGGCTGCTCCATCAACAGTTTGTGGCAGCTTGTTGAAATTAATCATTTGGCTGCCAAGGCGCAGTCTTCGCCTTGCCTTTTATATATTTTTTCGGGGGTATTTTGGTTTGGATAAGGCGCTTGTCACTTGTAAAGGTAACATAGGTTTCTCTCTTTTAATTTGCCGATTTAATTAGCTGTGCCTTAGATGAAGAACCATTTCCGGTTTCGGTTTATCGGATGAAAGTAAAATGCTGCACTAGGGTATTTGCATTTTTTGCTCTCGATCATGCACCTCCACCATTTTCCTAACCGATTTCGACCGCTCCCCCCTCATCGGTGCCATCCATAGCAATCAGTTGGCAGCCTCGAGTTGCTCCTTCTCATCTGTCGCCATGTTGCTACTTCCGCTTCCGCTTCTAGTTGGCTTTACGTGTGTACGTGTGTGGGGTGTGCCTGTGTGCAGTGTGTCAACAACATTATGTTATTTCTTCGTCAGACGTGCGCATGTGTGGGTGCTGGCGTGCCACTCGCGTAATTTCCCATGGTAACTGAACATGCGAGTGCATCCACATCCAGATCCACTCCTGTTGGCAGCTGCTTCCTGTCTTTTCCAGTTGTCGCGACAATAACTGCGAAGATTTCTCCTGCATTTGTTTACAGCTCGCTTATAATAAATTGCAATCACGACTTCAATGGCAACAGCTCACCGCCACTCGCCATTTCGCTGACTCTGATTGTATCTAACGGCGGCATTTGCATGGAAGCACACTTATTTTCCTCCCCGCTGCCATGCCCCTCTTGAGAATTTTCAATCAGCAGCTCGCTGGGCCAGAAATCCGTTTTCCGCTACTCGTTTACCATTTACCATTTTCCATTTGCCATTTCCCGCTTACCCGTTGTCGCTCGGCTGCGATTCCTTAGCCGCGATTCCCGCGAGATAACCAATTAGAACGCTCATGCCTGGCACCTTTTAATCCAACTTCACTGCAAATAATAGAAAATGTATCCAATAGATATTATTATTATTATTATTGTGGATGTTTTCCATCAATATGCAGTTTATTTCACTTGAAACCTAATTTTCCAGCATGCAAATTGAATGAATAAATTCAAATGAAATTGCGATTGCGATTGTGATTGATTTAAACGATTTAAGAGCACACTTTTTTTTTGCTCTCTGTGCTCGCATCTCAATTAAAAGTGCGAGTTGTCATCGGTGCGGAAAATGTTTAACGTGGATGTTTTCATGCCTGATTAAGCAGAAGGTCCGGGGATGAGACCCATAAGAGAGATCCCAACCTGTGTGCGATGTGTGCGAGCATATTTTGTCATTTCCAGCGCTGACAGCAGCCACGTACCAAAAGGAAAAGTTGAGTGAAATGCCGGGAGGGGGGGAAAAAACTTTTTGGCCAACATTTTGGCGTTGCCTGGCTCTGGCTCTGGTGCTGGCTTTTCCCCAAATTCCTCACTTCGCCCCCCGGTTTTGCCATCATGCTGCTGTTGGCTTGTTATGTGTAGCTGTTTCAGTTCACTCGCTTCTTTGAATTACATGCAGTGCATGGCAGGCAAATTTATTGGCAAATTGGGAGCACAGTGGTTTCCTTTAATTTCCCTTTCTTTCTCTGCTTTCCTTTCCTTTCTTTTTTGCTGGCTGGCAGAGGGGCACGTGTGTGGGCCGGCGCACTTGAGTGTATTTTTTACAGCTTGCTTTTTGTTTATGTTGTTTTTATTGATTGAAAATAACTTAGTGCCGTTTTATGAGCCACCTTCTCGGGGGCGACAGGGGAATAAACTTGAGCGCTTTACGCCAAAGGTAAATAAAGTGCAAGAGCTTGTGCGGCACCGCTGGCTCGTGGGAATCATTGCAGACCCCCGGGCATTGTTGTTAGCCATACATTCGCTGCTCGGGATGATAATCCTGAATAATTAGCGCGAATTGGCGCGTGGCTCCGCAGAGACGCCGCCATCACCGCCATCACCGCCGCATCAGGAGAGATCTGCCCACTTAATGCACTTTGGCATATGCGTAAATTGCCTTTGGCGCGGGTGCTAATTAAGTGGGCTTTGTGCCCATGGGCTCAACTTTAATGAACCGACCGCAGTGCCACCGAGGCGAGACCCACCAAAGAGGTCTCCGGACAATGTGCGTGATGCCCTTTTTTGCGCGGGGCCCAACCTGTTGACCCAGAGCCCATTTGTCAATGCGGGCGAGTGGCGTAGGGGCAGTGGCGTAGGCAGCGATTGACTCGAGGGGTTTCATTGCGCACTTAAACCTTTAAAAAGGTAATCCTATAAACACTGATACAAATAGGGAGTTAAATCAGAGGTGAGCTTAAAAGTATCTATCAGCCCTAACGTTGATTATATCCTATACATCACATAAAGCATGAATAATGATTCGCACTCTCGAAATTGCTAAACTTCATTGTCCAGTTTCTATTCCTAATATTTATTGCCGTCAACTTAACTGATGAAGCATTTCAGTATTGACAAATTTACCGACCACTTCAACCACATATCGCCACTGCACATGTCCCCATTTTTTCCCCATTTACTCGTTTTGGTCGCTCTGCCTTTTTTCGGGACCTGTCTCCGGCTCCGGCTTGACCATATTAATTAGCTTGATTAAAATTAATATTTGCGCAACTTTTGCGACGCCACGAAATGTCGTCGTCGGCTGAATGGACCACGAGCGAATGGGGGACGTGGAGGGCAGCAGCTGTGGCAAATATGTGCAATAAATAAACATTTCGCCGCTGTGACAGCCCTTCGGGCAAAAGGTACTCCAACTGTAATAAAGCAAATACAAAGACAGCAGCTCCGTTTTATTGAGCGGAAGCGGAGCACGACCTGTGACCCCTGACCCCTGAACAACGTCCACCGACCACCGACCTCCGACCTCCGATCCCCGACCATCAACCACCCTTGGTGAACAGTGAGCCAAGTGGCAACAAAGAGCGCGCGGATAAATCCTGGTGCGTCAGTTTGGGGCAATGGAAATTGGGGAGTGGAAGCCACTGAATGGAGCCATGAAAAATGTTGGCGTATTCATTCGTTTCGGCTACGAGTGTCACCATCACATCCATCCCCAGCCACTGCTGTGCACAGGGAGAAATGGTTTGCCCAAAGTTAATATTTAAACTTCCAAGTAATACCTACATCATTTTATTAATCATTTAATAGGTTTCTTCTTTGTAATAACAAACAAGAATAGTTACAAGAGAACGATGTAAAGAACTACATTATTTTTCAGCGTGCACTTTTTCCGTCGTGTTGTCGTCAGTGTTTATTTGGCCGATTCAGGTTCATGTGCTTTTTGTTTTACGAGCATAAAGATAAATTCACACGCCACCAAACTCGCGAGGATCTACGGATAGAAAGTGCACGGAGCAAAGGACCAAAGGAGCAGAGGAGCTGAGTTCAGGTTAGGTCGACCGCCCGGCGATTCGGTTATCCGATTTATTTATTTATTTATGGTAACAAATTGCAGCGTCAACTTAATCACCGAACTCTATTAGTCTGGGCGGCCATTGTGCAGGATCCAGGTCCAACTCATTTCACGGCTTTGTACAAAGTCATTTCTCTTGGCCCGCCCGACATTTGTATCTGAATGCGAGAATCTGTGAATCTGCAGCGGTCTCGCTTCCCCCGAGGCGGCACTCAATAAAACAAGTTTAATTAATTAATCATTATTCTGGCTTGGCATTTCTGCTTAGACTTCTCTGTTTATTCAAGTTATCCGAGTGGTGGGAAGGTAGAGTTTGGATTGCTGCAGTATGGTGTGGTGTGTGGTGTATGCTGCGTGGATTGAAGTCGATTGGGATTACAATGCTAAAACTTACGAGTTAGTCTTGAGCAGTTCTCAAGTGTTTTGGCTTTCGCCCTAACATCTCTGGACTCTTACATGGTTCAAGGTTAGTCTGCGATGATTAATCATACTCACTGGCTGCCAACCCCTACTCTACTCTGGTTCTGTTTCTGATTCTGGCTCTGGCTCTGGTTTTGGTTTTGGATCTCGGCTGATGCTAGGTTCTAACTTTAAGTACGATTCTTAGTATTGCTCACTGGATACACTGTAGATACACCGCAGATACAGCCGTCCTGCGGCGGCACAACAACAAGAAAACAAACACTAATGCAGCTACTTACGACTAGGAGGATGATAAATGGCAAGGGTTAAGGATTAGGTTAATCACAACTGGCTGGGAAACTGGAAGTGGCCGACAAGCGCATCTACTTAACCTAGATGATGGTCCTACGCGGCCCAGGGTCAATCACATTGCGGAGGAGATTCTACACAGAGAGATGCGATTAGGTCTAAACTAAGCTTAAACGACCTCGATGTTATCTTATCAATTCAAAGAAACGAATGGAAATAACATTTTTCAAAGACCTAAAGTTATCTTCTTTCTTCCCCGAAATACCTAAGGAAATAATACCCATGCTTGGTAAGGGAACACTACGCTAGGACTTAGGAAGTGATTATCATGAAATAGTCTAAAAAATAGCATTTTAGCATTTTGCTAACATTTGGCACCCCGAGGCGAATACTGATGGTAGTTATCAGAAAACGTTGCTGATATCGAAAACATAGAAGATACACTCTACCATTTCATAAATTTCTTAGTTTACTTTGTAAATTTCTTCTACTTCTAGGCAGAGCACAATGTGCCTGCAGTTTTTTCTCTGTGTAGCTGCTTCGGCTAAGTTCAGGAAAATGACTAGCTATGAGAACTCGACGCGGAAGGGGAGGTTCCTATCGTGACTTATCTAGCGTTTTACCCTAATGCGTTTGATTGCTTTAAGCTGATGATTGGTCAGTTGCACACGCGCTATTCTGGGGCAGATTTTGTGGGCGTGTGGTAAAATAATTGCTTGGTGTTTCGCTTCTAATTGACGAGGACTTGGACTTGGATTTGGACTGTGGACAGTGGCCTGTGGACAATGGACAGGGCATCTTATTTACTCCATGCCATTCGCAGGCGTCTGCTGCTCCTCCTCCTGTGAATCGCCGAGGGAAAGCCGCGACTTGCCCGCTGTCTCCATGGATTTCCAGGTGCCTCCACTGGTGGCCTGCTGCAGGGAGATGCGAGGTATGGACTTGCAGCTGCCCAAGATGGAGGTGCTATCTCCGGGACGGTCCTCGGATTCGGCCAGGGCGCTGAGGCTACAAGTGGGCGGCAGGATGCGGTGTGGAAAGCGTGGCGAACCCCTTACCCGTTCCCTTAGACTGGGCGGCTGCTGAACCACTGAAGGTCTCCGGTTGCTGGGCAATTGGAAGTTCACCTTGGTCTCCAGCAGCTTCACGTACTTTCCACCCAACGTCTGGTCCCCCTGTTCACCACCCGAAATAGTGGGGATGGGCAGGAAATTGGGATCCTTGGTAAGGTGATCCAGGTGTGTACCGCTTTTGGTCAACGAGCCCCTGTGGATGGGCTTTAAGTGGTTGCCATTCGGGTGGGAGGACGACTCCGAGGGAATGGAATCCTGATTGGGATTATTGTATATGGCATTGCAGGACGCCGTTTGAGAGGAGGGAATCAGGCGGGTGAACAGACCCATGTGCGACTTGAAGGCCGCCTTCAGACCCTTTTGGTCCGCCAGGCTGGCCGTGGATCCCTTGTTGCTCGAAGTTGTGCGAGAAAATATCCCTCGTAATCGGTTTATCAAGCCCGTCTTAGCCTCCGTGGCCTGCTGATGGGCTAAACGGAGGTTAATCAAGTCCTGTGCGGGCAGGCAGGCCTCTTCTAGTTGCGGCTGCGAGGCGAAGGTCACGGAGCGCCTCATCGGGATCTGCATGTACTCGGCTGAGGGCCAACTGGCCCGGGGAATCACAGGAGGCAGCACGGAGAGCAGGAGATTCGGCAGTATGCCCGAGATACTTGGTGTTCTGTTTTTACTGGCAGCCGGAGTCTGCGAGATTCCACTGGTTACCGTCAGTTCCGGCTTCAAGTGACCTCCACCCGTTAAGAGCGAGGTGGACGACGAGGTTGTGGTGGAGGTGGTGGTTAGACCCGACTCGAGGAGCCTCTCCAGCTTTCGGATCTCGGCGTCCAGAGCCTGGATTTCCTTTTTGTAGACCCTGTTTTGCACCTCCACCCGGTACTGCAGTTCTCGGCGGTCATCCACCACGAATCGGCGTGTGTTGCACTCCATTTTGAGGCCCATGCTGTGGATAACCGGGTCGATAATGTCGTCTGAGGGAGAAGGTTTTCAAAGAGTTTTCAAAAGATTAAGAGGAAACTTTATAAAGGTCCTAGACAGAACATAGGATTAATGCAAATTAAGAACCAAAACGTATTTTGTAAATAACCATTATATCATTGCCCCTCTGAGCAATACATACTTCTTGCCCAGATGTCGTGGAGTTTGGGGATGAAGAGCAGGCAAAGAGTGGCGGTGGTGCTGGTTAAGATCAGAGCTGTGATTGTGATGAAGGCCAGCGTGACTCGCTCGGAAATCAAGTTGGCCAGAACCACGACAATGGCGCTGGTGATGACCACACTGTAGACCGACACTCCGATGTACTGGGAATCGTTGAGGGCAGGGATCTTCACGTGGCGCGTCTCCCAGGCCATATAGACACCCACCACAAGAAGTAGACCCTTGTAGGCGTACAGGACACTTAACCACGTTTGCGTGTGCTGCGAACGGCAAACCTCAACCTAAAGTAAATGTATACAAAAAGACAGATATTCATAGATTGAAAGTGATTAGATTATTATTAGCTATTACTAGTCATTGCCAGATAGATTATTTTTTCTTATAGATAGATTGTTATATATAATTTTATTTTACCTGAGGCTGGTAAACGACACTCCTGTCAGTCGCACTGATCTCGAGCGTCAGGTTGTGAAGATGCCGCTCCATGGGATCGGTGACCACCCAGAGCGTAACGAGCAGCGCGTCCACCAGAAGCAGTCCGCCGACGAGCAGGATCAGCTGGATGTCCTGCAGCATCTTGTCCTTGAAAACGCTGCCCGTCCGCGTGAATATCCGGTGAACTCTGTAGGTCTTGGCGAACATCGAGCCAAAGGCCAACGAGAATCCGGCGGAGAGCAGATAGACGCGGGCCTGGTGAATAACGGGGAAGTTCAGGGTAGGGAGAAAGTACTGTAGCAGCAGCAAAGTAACACACTAAGTGTCATGTCAGGCAGAGCCAAAGAAAACAAGCCGGCGGCAACAATGGGGGGAAACAAGTCATCAATGGACCACAATTCTCAGAGTGCTGGAGACTTTGTTGTGCGTTTCAAATTTATGCAAATAAAGGAATATCACAAAAGTTGTAAATTTCCGTGTCATGTGTTTGCATTTCCCTGCCACAATCCTCAACAATAACAATAACAAAAACAAGCAGGCAACTGGAAAAGCGGAACACCAGAAGAAGTGGTTACAGAAACAGGAACAGAAACAACAGCGGCCAGCAAATTTCCCAGGAGTGGCGTTCGAGGCAGTTGTTAAGGGGAAAAGTGGAAAAGCGGAAAAGCGGAGGTCGGGATGGAGATGAAGATCGGGATGGAAAGCTCGTCAAACTCGACTTGGCTTCTAGCTTAAAGATGAGCAGATTTGCAGAGAATACCAACGGCTATTTATAGCCAGCAGGGGCAGTAGTGAGTCTTGAAAATACACATGGGACACTCGATTTATTGCTTAGATTTAGAAACAACTTTGAAATAACAGAAATTCAAAACAATTAACTTTATATTACTCTGCAATCATCTGTACTTCTATCAGTAAGTTTTATATTTCGCAGGTTGTTTTTGCTTTTAAATGAAAGGCAACATATCTTTCAGTGCATAAATAAAGCAAACACATGAGCGCGACTCGAAAGTTGCCAGCCTGAAACTGAAAGTCATATTTGATGAGGACCCCACATGCCTGCTTACACACAGAAGCCCGTCAAAGTCAAACAAAGACGGCTGAGCGGAAAGGCGGATGAGGATGCGGATATGGATAGGAATGGGGATGGGGATGGAGACGGGGATGGGGATGTCGGAGCCGAAGGATAACAACTCACCGTGCAGACCGTAGCGAAGGAGTCCTCCGCCGAGGGCAGCGTCGAGTGGTCCAGACCCAGAAGGATGACGGTGGCGTACACAAAGATGCAGCCCACTGCGGTGATGTTGCTCAGCTTCGGGCTGGAAAGTTTAATTGCTCTGTGGAGTGAGAAGGGGAATGGTCATGGTTATACGGTTATATGAGGAGCCTCAATCCTTTGGAGAAAAAGTGCAGAGTAACCGTGGAGTGCGAAACATATATACTAACGCAGCTAACGATGGCTCGAGAATACAACTGAAAGGCCAACCAATTACTTCACTTCAAAACCGAAACGAGTTACGTGTATAATGGTTCTAATCGGTTGAGCACAAAAAGCAGTTAACTCATCAGGAAAAATAAAGAAAAAGTCCGCCCAAACTCTCTTTTATATAGCCACTAAATATTTTATAGGCATTTAATGAAAAATAGGAAATTCCAAAAATCAGAGGCCATAAAAAGAGTAAGCCCATGATTTATGTTCCTATCGCCTTACTTGAGCTTCCGAAAATGCAGATTGAACGCCAGGAAGGCGATGGCCAGCGCGATTCCCACGCTGGAGAGGGTGGCGATGGTGTAGAAGGCCAGTGGAGCGATGGTGGCCACCCGCAGCTTGAACACCCGCTTGGCGATGGGCACCTGCCCGCTGTGCCACTTCACCGGCCGGCAGCGGGGACACCGGAAGTCCAGGGCGTCCGTGGCCGGATAGTAGAGGGCCACCGGTTCCAGCAGACCGCGCTGGATTTGGTAGAAGGCAGTGGTGCCAACGCGATCTGGGCCGCTAAAGGACACGGGTCCCTACAACAAAATAAAAGGTAAACTTGTGATAAACTACATTGAAGATTTGAGTTGAAAGAGACTACTCACCGACACTCCCAGGAAGTGGAGCTTGCCCATCTGCTGCAGGAACTCCCAGGCCATGTCGCTGCGGGTGTAATCGAATCCGTCCAGCTTCGACTGCTCCTCGTTTCGCCGCCAGTGCTCCTCGGCTGCTCTCAAGGCCAGGGCGATTGCCCACACGGCGTCGTAGGTTTGCGGCGCGTACTGCGAGATCGCCTCCGGAAAGAGGTGCCCTCCGCTCATGCCTCCCAGGCCTCTCCTGCGCCGCCGGCGGGAATCAGAATGCGGTGCAGCGATACTGATCCTGGAGCCAGAACCGGAGCCAAGTCCATCCTGGCCGTGGAACTGGGCGGATTGCTTGCGCAGCTGGGAGTTGAACATGTGATTGTTCTGCGAAGTGGAAACGCGATTAAACAAGCCTCGAATGCCGCAGGAATGCCGCCAGTAATGAGATTGCCTACAGCAGCTACCACTCTTGCCCCAATTTCATGACCAGCACTAAAAGAGCCATAAAAACGCGTCTGCGATGGTGAATGCGAATGCGATGACAGGCCGGACTTAGGGGGCTTCCCACTTGGCAATCACCATCGCCATCGCCATCGCCATCGCTGAAACCATCGCGAAACGCAATCGCAGCCTCGGGATTGTCTAATCAAATAAATCATTTCATTTCGGACACGCACAGAAGGACGGACGCGACAGGACAAGATAGTCGCCTGTGTGTACAAAAAAGATGGAATAAAAGTCCTGGAAATTCCGGAAAATGTTACTTAAAGCAGCCAAATATACAAGTGGGTCTTTGAGCGTTGGGTTTCATCCGATTTATATGCATTTCTTCTTGCAATACAACCTAATTTTAGTTCTAACTAATTCTTCAAATTGATTTATTTTCCGTTAAGGTTTTCTTTTTCGTTTCTTATAACTATGTAGCACTATTTTCTGGCAGTGCGCCCCATAAACTTACCAGTCCACTGTAGCTCACGTTGTTTCCAACGATGCTGTTGTGCGTTGAGACCACGATGAGGTTCTCGACGGCCAGCTGCAGTTCGTGGTTGGAGCAGGCGGTGCGCTGGTCCGGCCACCATGGGGCACCCATGCTCTCGTGGAGGATCCAGGCGTAGTCCGCCCCGAACATCCGAAGCCTGTAGGCCTCGCACAGGATCTGGGGGGCCAGCTCCTGCGAGAAGCTGCCGATGATGATGCGCGTGTCCGTCTCCTGTGGCGATACGAACGAAACAGAACGGAACGGGGCGGCATATGCCCATTTGTCATTTGTCATCCTTCGATTAGCACCCACCCACACTTAAAAGAAAATGGGTAACAGTCATGCTGGAAGGGGTCTCTGGGCGATGGGGCCTGCTAATGAAACATTTATCCATGCGGGCTGAACGAACCGAGGAACTTGAGGAAACTGAGAGAAAACTTGTTTAAAAACCAAGTAAACTAGGTGCACAGGCAAACAAATTGGTCTATAAAATACGTTTCATTTTCATATTTGTTCATGCATAAGCTTCGAAAATCAACAGAACACCGTGCTCACTATTTTAATTTAACCATATATGAATGTTTATATAATTTAGTTAATTTTAATGTTTGCCTTTTAAACAAATATTCAAAATTATTTACGTTCAACTTTGTTGATATAAAATACAACGGAAATGTGTGCTTAAATCGAGCAACAGAGGTGCACTTGGGCATCTTGAGCTCACCCTGAGTAGCAGTAGCTGCTCCTTGAAGTCGGTGGCCGCAAAGGTGATGGTGGCGGCACAGGATATGTTGGCCGCCTCCAGTTCGGTGACCAGGTTGTTCACCGCCAGCGAGTGGACCTCCTCGTTCTGCGAGAAAGTGGTCACCGTGCCCCAGCCGAACTTCCGAATGAAGGCGATGCGCGCCGGATTGTGCGAGGAATCCGGGGCCACGGTCCTGTAGAAGTAGGGGAACTCCCGCCTGTCACTCAGCGCCGGCGATGTGGAACCGAAGGATACCTTTCGTCGAAGGAAATCGTTAGACTATCTTAATATACTATACCCAGGGTCGCTTGAAATGCAAGACACGCTTCTGGAAATCCAGCCCCCCAGGTCATGTGTCTTCCCAGTTTCCCCACTCATTTAACACACGCACAGCCGAAATGAAACTTCAAAGGGCAAATGCAAATGCTCTAAGTGAATTTGTGGACCTCATAATTTGTGGGCTGTGGAAATGTTTATGGCTCAAAGGTTTATGGGGTGCTGGGAATCGGCTGGATTCCGCAGCATTTATGCTAATCGAGCTACGCACGTGAGTTGATTAGATTTTTGAGAAATTGCCCGATTACGGGGAGTCGCTTGGATGAACCGAGCGAGCTGGATTATTTGCATTTTAATCAGTCGCAGATGACTCACCTGCACGATGTTCCAGTACGGCACCACCTTCGCCAGGCTCTCGGTAACCTCCGAGCAGGCCGATCCCAGCAGCATCACCATCCTCGTCGAGGGCTGTGTGTAGATGGCGTGGAAGAAGCGATCCACGCCCACTCCAGGATCGCACTGAATGTCGGAGCGGGAAAGTGTGAAGAAATGGAGGAGCAAAGGACACCACATCAGAGAGGAGCAATGGAGGGCAGGGCAAATATCAGGGGCAGAGGCCGTTGCTCACTGACTCGTTTCGCCGCAATAAAAAAGCAACATGATGGCGCAATAAACATTTTTAAAATGTCGACTTTGAGAGAAGAGGCACAGCCAGAGATGCGGCTCCAGATATGAGAGTCTGTTTAAGGTCGATGTGCATATGCACACACTTAAAAAAATCTTTCAAAAACCTAGTTCATTATTTGCTGAGATCATAGAAGAGTTGTTTTGTATGGTGTATTTTATATACCCAGACGGATTTACGTTTACTTTTTTTACTATTAAAGAAAAGATTTAAATTGTTATAAACGATGGTTGGTAAATAGTTTACATTGTTAGGAACTTAGTGAGCGACTTTGTTTTTCTTCAGTGACAGTGTTTTGTACATTTGCGTGCCCCATCAAAGCAGGCAACGACTCATCGCAATAAAAGCGCGAAAGACGGAAGGTTGATGACATATTTGCCTCTCTTTTAGGGCCACAGCCACAGCCGCAGCTGCTATCCGCTACGTTCTTTTTGTTGCAGATTTTCTTATTAAGTTTTAATGTTGCACGCGCTACTGAATGAAAATTCAATTTCGTAATGGAACAGCGACGCCTAGAAGTGGCGCCCAACGCGGGGCATACGACGGTTACGCCACGTAGGAATGACATTCTCACCTGAGTATCGTTGGTCACGAGCTCGAGGGTGTAGCCGGGCAGCAGGCGCTTGCGGTTGATGTGCTCCACGGCCATGGTGGCAGCTCCCAGTTCGCTCAGGCCATCCGGACGTGGACCCCGCGATGTGGACAGCTCGAAGAGTCCGAGCAGCACGATTTTGCCATGATTGCGCTGCATTTCGGCCGGCGACATGCGGCGCTCGCTTTCGAACACCTGGTTGACCTTCAAGTAGCGCTGCCTGGGCGGCAGATTGAGGGGGTGGTGGGCGTGGGAGGCATTGGTGCTTCCAGGTAGATTGCTGTGTGAATTGAGGCGCTGCTGCCGGCGTTTGACTTTCGTCCGTTTGTACTTCCAATCGGAGCGCGGTGGAACCGGAATCCCCCCGGCAGCCACAGTCGATGCCGATTCCCCGGGTGGCGAGCTGGACGGGCTGTATGGGCTGTATGGGCTGGATGGGCTGGATGTGCTAATTGAGGCAGCACCTGGCCTAATTGCCTCGTAGCCCAGGGCCTGCAGCTCGGCTGATGACTCCATGGCAGCCGCTGCCGACGTTGCCCAGGCAAGGGCCAGGACCAGCCTCAGTCCCACGGCCGGCCATGGTCCGTGTCCGTATCTGGTCCTTTGGACCGGTTGAATTATGCGCATCCCGTCGGCAATGGCCAATGGCCCATTAATCACCAAGGCATTTGAATCGTCGGCTATCAGGGGCTGCAGCAACAAACAAACACGAGCCACACAGCACAGGACACCGGAATATATATCGCCTTTTTATGCACTCTGCCGACAGGATACGCTTATCGTGTCTCTTCCGACGAGCGGCTCTTCCTTCTGCTCCTTCTGCTCCCTCTGCTCCCTCCTCCTGTATCGGCGTCAATTTTATCGCCTTTTTATTGGCTTCACTTTTGCTCGCATTTTGTATCTTTTTGCACATTCACTCTGCGAAGCATTCGCCCATAAAAGTATGCAATGTTAAGGAGGTTCTCGATAGGTCCGATTGACACGATTGAGTATCACGGGAAAAAACTACACGACACTCGCTATTTGTTTGTTTCAGTCACTTTTCGTAGAAAAAAGTTTAGCCTAATAATGCACTTTTTATAAACGATTGAAAAATTAATTGAATATTTATTTTTTAAGTGCTGTATTATGTTGGTAAGCTGTACAAACATTGATTTCTTTATGTGAAAGTGAATGGTCATGGGAATACCGAAACCAAAGGGCAACCCAAAACGGCATTTCACACCAATTCGACAGTCGAAAGGATTAAGACGAAGGCTTCGATGAAATGGACACACCCCGCCGCTCACCTCTCTGCTCATGACTTGTTGTGTGCCTGCCACTTGGCCATTATTTTTTATGCTAATGGCCAAACATTTTGCGCTTTCATTGCGGGCTTTTGGACAACTTTTTGTCGACTCTCACGCGCCACAGATTTCTGTGGCAAACGCTATTCACTGTATGCGCGCGTATGCATAATTGTTTCGAGATTACCAACTTGCAGTCCCTTTGCCGCTTTTCCGCACTCTCACCCGCTTTTCCACCGCCCACTTACCCACACCTAAGCCCACTTTATAGACGCTTTCTTTCGCGCTTTCTGCTTTCTTTCTTTCGTTCTTTTTTTACATTTCATACAGCACGCTTTTCGCTGTTCGCCTAAAATAACTTTTTGGCACATTTCGCTTTGTTTTGTCCCCAGAACAGTGGCGTGCCCCGAAGGGGTTCCAAGCCCACTTAACCCCTCTCTGGCACTCCTTAACCCCTGGGTGCACCGCCTACAGTTGACATTTGGCCTCTACCAACCCGTTTGCACAGAGCTACTCGTGCCACTAACAACTCATATTCGTACGTGCACTGGCGGAAAAATGAGGAAAATTCGCAAGCTAATGTTGCCGGTCTATGGGACCTTCTTCTTTTGACACAAGATGTCTATATAACTAGTTGTCTGGTTTATTTGAACACTTAAGCTGCAACGTATTAAAGGCAACTCAATTTAGAACTATTTTAAATTAAACAAAACACGTGAGTGGCTATTTAATTTAAGCTAGCTTATCATGGTAGCAATATGGACAGCTTTGTTTATAAAGTTATTAGGTGAAGCGATGGCCATATTTCAAACTGAGCTCCATTTAGTGAATTGACAATGAGCGAACATAACTATGGCCAAACACTTGAACAATCAGAACGAATTCATATATTTCATTGAGCAACTCAAGTTTTCAAGTAGAAATGCACATACTTGAGTGCCTTTTATTGTTTTTCAAAGGTTAATCCTCCCATGAGTGTATGTAATATATAATTATGAAAGCTTACTAAATAGTGACCACTCTTGGCTATTTTTTGCCAGTGCAGTGCACATTTGAGTATATGAATATTTAGCTGCTGCTCTGCTCTGGTCCTTTCTATTATTCTGCCATATTTCACAATTGTTGCCGTGGTATTTAAACCTGCACTTATTTATGGCCATGTGTGTGTTGGCCCCCTCAGCTCCACCCGGCCGCTTTTGGCCATCGCCCGCTTTAGTTGTTATTTTCATGCTTGACATAAATTATGCAAAATGCTGGCTGCATTTGTAATTCAGATTCCATACTCGCTGTTCGTCGTGTGTAAACTGTAAGCTGCAAGTTGCAACTACTGGCTGGCAAGCTGGTGGCAAAAAGGGGAACAAAAAAAGAAATGCAAGAAGAGCTGATATGGAGTGTGCTGAGCACTTTGCCCATTCAGAGATCCAGAGATGCCATCCGAGATGCGATGTCAGAATGCCTGATGCGATTTGCTATGCAGCCAATACTCAGCTGCAGGCGGATGAGATGGGTGTGGGAAAAATGGCTTTGGGGATTTCCACAGGGATTACCACAGACAATGCAGATCCGCTTTTTCGGGTTCACTTAACTAAAACGAGTATTGTCTCTGCTCAGTCGTGGGAAATTACATCCATAAATATTGCGCATACGACACAGGGCACACACACTGGCACACACATTGGCACTGGCACTGACACACAAATGACAATTTATTGGCATATCATACATATTCAAGCCATAATTTCATTTCTTTTATTTAATTTGCCATTTCGGCATCAAATCACGCACCCCGACGATGGAGGCTTAAATCTCTCGAGGGTTTTGTATCCGGATTTTACTTCTGCGACTGCGAAGTGCAACCTACGAGCTCCAGACCGCAACTGTTGGCCGCCGTCCAAGTCGCGCTGCTTTTGTCTGCCGACTCGCAGATTGAAATGGCAGCCTCCAAGGAGGCTGCCGTTTCAACTTCCATCATCCACCTTCAACCGGCTTCTCTCTCTCTTCGGCGACCTGAAAGCGCCTGCGCGGCAGAAAGCGCGCCAAAATTTCATTCATGAAAAAGCGAATCGGAGTTGGGGGCGCTCGGGAACAAGCAACAAGCTGTGGCAATTGAAAACTGGCTGGGAAAGCTGGGAAAGTTTATATTATGTAAATTAATGCCCAACATGAAACTAAATAATTTGCAACTGTTATAATGAAAAATTCATTTATCCCGCCGCTGCCAGAAGACTTCGAGAAAAGAGGACAGCTGTCGATTCGCATTGCCTTCGCTGGAGGAACAAAAAGTACTCAACAATGGCGAGCTGACAGCGAGGACACTCTTAATTATGGCTGCATTGAGTCAGCCTGACTGACCGTCTGAAATGCTGAAATACTGAAATAGAAGTGTCCGCCCTGGCATTTGTTAAACATTCCATTCCATTTCCAGCTGGCAAACAGTCGATGGGAAGTTCTTTGGCTTTTCCCAGCTCGACAGGGCTTGCATAATGCGCCCGAGTTTATTTTCCCTTTCCCTTTCCGTTTTCCGGCTGGCCTTTTGCTTGGTTCGCTTTTGTTTTCGTTTCCCCTATTGAGCTGCAATGAAAAATAATTTGATTTGATTGCTATTCCTCATCAATCTCTCCATCCATTTCCACATCCATCCGCTTTCAATGACCTCCATTCAAAAAATTGTAATTAATTTTCTGGCCCCCAACTACCAGCCACCAAATTCATGTGGAGAGCTGCATGCGAGTGGAATGGTAAAGTTGATTTTATGAGCTGCCAAACTGCAGTTCGCACAAACTCACGGCCCCTTCATTACTCCTCTGCTGGCTCCCCGGTCGGGCAATCCATTTGCGAAAATGATTCAATTCAATTCGGTTCTCTTGTACACAGCAACAGAAACTATCTATTACCGAATAATAGGTAGATATCGATGAAATATAAAAGCTTATTGACCAAGCAGGGACACTGAATGAAGTTGGTAATGAGTTAATCCACCTCAAAAATAAAGTGTAAGCAAACTCCAGAGGATTTTTTTACTGTGTAGAGCCTTGTAAGGTAACTCGATAGATGAAATGGGGAGCGACGAAGATAACGGGCGAGCCAAAGATTGCGATTATCGCCACTTGACTTGAGTTGCAGCCTCCTCGGCGCCATCCATGCAAATTTGATGACACCTCCTCCGCTGCCCACCTTCCCCCCGCCACTGGTGGAGTGCCAAGTGACAGAAGGATACAGCATCCATTGGATTCCCGTGCTTTCAGCTACAATGGCGGTGCAGTGGGGATTGCGAATGGGAGTGGGATTGGATTGCGACTGTTGTTTGGTTCCCTTGGCTCAAGTTGGCAAATAAAATGCAATTACACCGCAAAACTCAATTTCAAGTGTCAAAAAGTTGCACTGCACTTAAGAAGTTAGTGATGTTGCGACTGTCGACTACCCCGTACCCCCACTACCCCGCATGAAAGCGGCGAGAGCCAAAAGGCCAAAGTTCAGCTGGGGCACAAAGCGGATTATGGGCACAACGCCCGCTGGAGGAGCAGCCCGAAATAAATCCCGAATATGACTTCCTCTCCAAGTGAGGCTCGCTGCAGGAGTGATAGCCCTGATAATTTATAGCCCAAATGGGCGATATATTGGCCGTGTTCTGTTTATGTTTCTCTTAGCTTGCAAACTAATTTGCCGCCGAGGGAAGGGGCCGAAAGGTGGACGTGGCGATTGCCTGTGTACAAGCGGCCTCCATTTGCATTTTAAATGAGCTGGCTGGCAAACTTTTTACAATGCCACTTGAAATGTCGGGGAAACTTCTCTCAGGCGGGTGCTTGGAATACGGCTTGAGCACTGGACACCTGCACCGTATTATAATAACAAATATTTGCCGAAGAGAGAAGGCATATCAAATAGGAAGTAATACCTGCCTTCTCTGCAGGAATTTGAAAGCGGTTTAAGCTGACTGTTTGCTGTACAAATCGAATCAGGATTAAGTGTCGCATAAGAGCAGTCTACGTATTTAAACTGTGTGATTATGGAGGGCCGGATTAAATGTTCGCCGAACTGGATCTGTGTGTGGATAAAGGGTATTCACTGTTCACACTGACTGACCGGCGTGTTGACAACTATCTGTTGTTTGCTCGTTTGGTTCGTTCTGTTCGTTTGGTTCGTGTGTCTCGCTTTGTTTGCGGACACTTGGCAAATTGGCAGCTTCCCAGTTTTAGGCTTCTGGAACCCAACTTTCGGGCAAGACGAGTCAAAACAGTTTACACGTTCCGGTTTCCACTGCCAGTGCCAGTGCCACTGTCACTGTTGTAGCACATGGCGTATGCGTAATTTAGTGCTGCATACTTTGCGGCGCAAATTTGCACTTTTGTGACTTGTTTAGCGACCCTCTGCTGATGTCCCCGTCTCGACAGCACTTAAAATCAGAAATTCAATTATCTCCGAAACACGCACTACCCCTCATCCCAGCCCACTCTCCACTTTTTCCAGCCAGGACTCCCTTTGGAGCAGGCCTGGTTCCATTTCGCACGCTCATTTCACACCTGCGCGCCTTTTCAAGGTTGACAAAGGAATTGGTAGGCAAAGGCAGTTGCCTGGGGAAGAGGCGGAATGTAGGGCACTCTTAACTTTATTGTCCCTCGGAGTGTTTAGTCAACAGTTGAAATTGCTGGGTTCGGCAATTTGCTTCAGCCAAATCCCTCTCCACCATGGACTAGTCCTGGTTAAGACACATTTAAGAGGTAAGTAATACAGTTGTATTTCCATTATTTTGAGATTTGAAAAAACAATTACATTGTATACGTTTCAAATAAGCATCAGCTTATGCAGTCCAACGATACAATTATAACTTCATGAAAGGTAAGCGGATTTAACTTTTTTTCCGCGTGTAGCAGACTTAGCTAAAGTTCTTGAAATCCGCGTCGCTTTCAGGGCAATTTAATTATAATTTTCTTCTTTTTGGGCCTGGTCTGGCGAAAAATTCATTATCGCCGGGGCAAATTAGCTTGAAAACAATTAACACCTGTTCGCCGGCTGCTCGTGGCAGGCCACTTCAAAAACTAACACGGCCGAGCCATTTACCATTTACCATTTACCTTTCGCAGGAGCAGGATGCCTCTTCCGCCTACGCCTCTCTCTTATTCTAATGAAAAAAGTTGTACAAAAACTTTTCAAATTACAACGGAAATCCGTGAAAATCCTTTTAACAAAGCACAACATGACCAGTCGGCGAGGGGGGAAGGGAGTGGCAAGGGAAGAGCAGCGGGGAAGTGGAGCAGCAGGTCGGTCTCCAAGCTGATGCTGATGCCGCTGCTGATGATGATGATGCTGCTGATTATGATGGCGCTTTAAACAGACATCGGCCCACATCTGCCGTGAGCCGGTACCCCCATCACGTGGCACCACCGCCGTCACCACGACAAACCACCGCCAGTACCACCGGCTGTCGTCCACTTTTGTGTCGCGGTTTTTCCAGCAGAGAAAAGGAAAAGCTGCGACTGTGACTGAAGCCTGCAAATTGAGTTAGTCGCCAGATGGCCAGGAGGCACACGGCACACAGAAAAAAGATCAATAGTCGTTTGATATAAATGATTAACAGTGTTTAAATGGAGTTGGCGGTTAGCTTACGTTACAATCTCATTTAAAGTATAAAACATTTCGGCATCAACCTGTTTCTTTTTCAATAGAATGAATACCTACATTAACTAACTATGATAGCTCACGCACTCATCACTTGGGCTCTGTTCGATTCTCAAATACATTTGCACACACTTTCCCAAGTTTATTTATTGACTGCGGTTCAGACTGAACCTTTACACCATCCCAGTTGCGGATTTTCCTGATGTTTCCACAACAGCCGCTGCCGTCGGAAAACTTTGCACTTTTAATGAAATATATTCAATTTTTCAGGTGTTGCAAATATTTAACATTTCGCAACTTTCTGAATATGGATCTCAAAGAGGGTGGGAAAAAAACGCCACCACACCACCAAACCATCCAACCACCCAACGCACCACAACTGCGGTCGCTGAGTGGTTTCCGCGCAAAAAGGTTCAAGGCGAAAAAACGTGAAACATTTTAAATGTTAATTAAGAACGGAACAGAATCGGATAATTTGCATGTGCTCCGGGTTCCTGCCGCTCCATCCCGGTTAATTGGATTAGGTTCCGTTTGAAAGTTAACGTTTTCGGGTTTTCGCCACAAATTGAATTAGCTGGTCCGAAATCCGAACAGAAACAGCGCAGAAATCCACGCACAATATTTTCGACTGGCTGTAAATTCAACTTCATTGGATTTATTTCGAGATCGGATTTGGCTGCTGATTGGCACACGAGATATTACGCTTTAAATTAAATTTCGCGTTGAATTTTTTTAAGTTAAACACAACAACAATTTAGTCACTTTTTAAGATAATTTTAAATATTTATTAAGGTAGATGTTGAACATAGGTAAATAGGGGTTTTTCGAAATATAGTTCTACCTTTAGAGTGGAGAAAATGCACGTATTCCCCGTACCGAGAGAGCACTGTACTAATATTTCGCCCGCTGCGGCCGCTTGGTCTGTGAAAAATACAGACTGTTAAGTGCTGGCGGCCAAGAGCCTTCTTTTATACCGACCAGCATCAATGCTGGGCCTTCAACTCGGTTCAACCAATGTGAGTAAGCGCGGCTCGCCGGTTGTAAACAAACGCCAGCTGTTGCATGTGGCACCCTTTACGTGGCATTCTCTCGCTTTCTCAGACAGCTTTTTCTTAGCCGGGTCGCGAACCAGTTTATGGCACTGCCATACTTTTCACACTGCCATAAATGAGTAGCATCTAGTCCATCCCACGCAACCGTTCTCTCTGAAGAAACTGCTCCACTTTAATGCCTCAACAAAATGCTTAAGGGATTCCCAGAAACTCACACTATCTATTAGTAGTACATCATCATTGCAGCGTGTGTTCTATTTCAAATTAGTATCAGAATGCATTAAAATAAACCATTGACATTTCTTGATTTAAATATAAATAAAACAAAATACAAATAAATAATTATAATGCATATATATCTGCAGTGCGTTTCAGCGTGGTTGGTGCTATGGTCCTAACGTGCGATGACGTCTCCTCTGGCTCCTTCACCTTTTGAACCCTAATTGGCTTCTTACGGCTCAACGGCCGCCTTATGTAAGGCGACCTTTGGCGGACTCCCCACCAACTATCGCCGATCCAAGGCGGCACGCAATGTCCCCACATCAGTGCTATTTGCTATTTGCCGTCTCCATTTATCACTGCTTATGTATTATGTAAATTGGGCCTATAATGAGGCCTATCATTTGCGGAAGCCAGATTGCGGTGGCCAATTTGTTTTTGAAAGCAATTCTCTCATAGGTAGAATATTTCTACCTTCCCCGTATCCCTTTTCCCCCAAAAGAGTGCACCTGCAACACGCTCTAATTAAAATGACAAATACAAAATATACGAAAGCGTTTCATCTCGCTACCTTGGCATCTGGCAAGGGGCAACGGGGCGTATGCGTAATTTTCTCAGCTGGCTGCTTTCTCGCACCCTTCGGGCTGCAATTTTCCACTTTAGGCTGTATCTCAGATCCACGCAAGTTGAGCAATAACAGAATCGTTTACTTGATCATTTGAAATGATAACAAGAGTATTTATGGGTGTGTTGACACAACACGAAAACATATTAAACTAACAATGAAAAATAATAACAGAACGAGGGTTTGAGTTTTTATAAAGTATGTAAAAGCTATGGGTGATCCATTTTAAGGTGCTTGTTATTTGTCTTAATATTTGAAAGGTATATTTTATTCGTCTATTTGCATGTTTTGGCACTCGCGTCTGTTTAGGCAATTTTCCTAAGAATTTAAACTGTGTCAAAGTGCATTAAACAATTGTCGTTTATTTTCGGGTGTTGGAGCGTTTGTTTTTGTTAAGCGGAGGAGGTGGGGCGGTGATATATATGCGGTGTATAGGCATAGGCACAGACAGAACAGAGACAGATGAGGCCTCTTTGACGCGTTTTGCTGGCGTCACGAGCGGCTTTCTCGCTCGCTCGCTGTCGCATTAGGTGACCAGAGAATTAGAGAAATAACGTAGAGAACCCTTGCCGCAAAGTGAAAACGAAATGTGGCAAAAACAAAGCCAAAGAAATGTGCCTGGCGGTGGGCTCTTCTTGTCTTGTCGCAACTGCTTAATTTAAACACATTGCTCACTTTCTGTTCAATTGGCGAGCCCAGCGGACATCGGAGGAGCCGCTTCAGATCGCGTTCAGTTCAGAGTGGATTCCGTCCGAGATTCCGTTCCGTTACAGCGTCCGCTCAGCGTCCGTCGATCGCCAGGCAGTTAAGACCGCGACCTCGCGGCATTCCGGCTGCAGTCTCCGGTTCCGTGTCGCGTCGAGCGTTTCGTGTTGAGGTACCCAGAGCTCCTTCCCGATCCCTACACGTCCAAAAACCTGCCCACTTCCGCGTGGGGTGCTAAAGAATGTCTCCAGTTTAATTAGTAAGGTAGTTCTCTTCCCTAGGTCATTAGTACAGTAATGTGTTATTGATTAGTACATAATTTAATAAATTGTGTTGCCGATATTTGTTTTCACCTCGGAGGGGTGTCTACTATTTATCGGTATTTCCCAGTTATGAGCGGTTGATATAACCGGCACGAGGGCCATACAAATGTCGTTGGAAGAACAAGTTAAGCCTTTCCTGCATACAACTTGCATTGTGAATCACCTAACCAGAGGCAGAGGCCTGAACAAGGGGCGGAATTTAATTTTGGTACTCTCACCACTCATTTCTCGTTCTGTTTCCAATCAACACCCCCACCTTGGGCTTTTCTAGTAAACAAACCTTGAAGTCAAACCCCCTCGAATCCAGACCAAAGCAGGGAAAAGCAAACATTGTCCCCTAACCCCAAAGCCCCCCTTGGGGTGCCTACCATTTTGTGGTATCCGCAGGTAGAAGACAATCCTCTACGACGGCTACAGCAGTGCAACGCATTTTGAAACTGTTGATGCAACGGCAGCAGAAACTGCTGCGGAAATTATTCCAACTGACTGCATTGGCAAAACGTTAAGTATACGCAGTGGTGTGCGGGCAAAAAAGCTAAAAGCAAAAAGCCAACGAGTGCGTGCAAAGTGAGACATATCGCAGAACAATAATTATCGCGGGGAGTGCCATCAACCAGCTCCATCCTGGGTAATCTGTGGTTAATCGTCCGAGGTGAGCTCATCCAAAAACAGCCTGGAAAATTACAGAGCGGTGGCGACAATGAAACCTGAAATATAGTTATTAAGTTGCCATTAACAGCTCGGTGCCATTAACAGTTCGCCGAGAACCGATCAAGCATTTTCACTAACTATCGCCAACTACTTTTGAAGTTCAGGTTAAAGAAATAGCTTATTTTCCCAGTATTTTTTCGACCAAGCTTATCTAGTAAACAATATATATTCTTGCACACATTTTAAAATCGTATAAAAAACTCAGTAAAGGGCATTTCTGCTGAGGTGTGTTTCTTTTGATTAAGGTTAGAAGAGAGTGAACTTTGGGGACGCAGGGTGACCTTCGATCGCTTTGCAAGTTTTTCGCTTTCGTGCCTGTCTGTAATTTGCGTCAGCTAAGCGAAACCGAAATGAATGGGCCAAGTGACAGGTTGAATCGATTAGGGGCTCAAGAGCCTAAAACTAAACATTTATAATGGAAGCCAAGAAATGCTCCCTCTGCTTCTTCTCTCTAGATATCGTTCTTTGAGAAGAAACCCCTGACAAATGTCAAGTTCAAGTGCGCCCATCTCGGCAATATCTCGGATCTGCATAAGCTGAAAGTTTGGCAAAGGGGAAGAGCCAATAAATTTGCTGTCTTGCAGCGGGCAAAAATCAAAGCGACAGGCGAAACTCGTCGCTGCAATTATCTGCCAGAGATTGGGGGATATGGCGTGGATGTTTCGCCACTGCGACTTTGGGAATGCAATGCGAATAGCAATATGACAACCGAATTCAGCCGGATCCCGGCGGACGCGGAACGATTTGTTTGTTGTGGCCAGGCCAAGAAGTTAAAAATAGCGCTGCCCTATTGATTTGGCCCACTGCCCAAGAGATGGCCAATAGGTTTCGGGTCTTCGGGGGCAAAGGGCCGGGGACTCTCACATGATTTATGAATGACAGGTAACAAGGCGCACTCTCTTACAGATCGATAAAAGTCTTTTAGCGACGAACCCTTCCCCGATGTTCTTCCTTATCCCCGAGGACATTCGGTGGCAATTGCGAAGTCACTTAAATCGATTAGCACCGCTATTAAATCAAATTACCTGGAATGGTTGCAAAGTGGTTTTGCACTGAGAAAGTAATACTAGTCTTTCCATAGAAGATAAATGGTATTTTGCTTTGAACTACGTAGCTGACTTAGGTTTGTAACATATTCAAGCCTTAATTAAAAGATTAAATATATGAATAGCAACACTGCAAAAAAGGCTAATTTCTCTGCGTGGCTTCTAATCTATTTCTGCGTGCTCGCCTCGCGGAATTTTCCGCTTTATGATAATTATGGAGCGTCAATCAGCTTTTCGACGGTGCGTGATGTCTGCACCGCGTCTCCATTTCAATTTCAATTTCCATTTCGTTTTCATTTTCCTGCCGGCATTTGCCATAAATGCGCCGCGAGAAAGAGAGAGAGATGCGGTCGTGTTTATGGCACACAGGACACTCGACTCCTGAGTGGCTTTTCTGAATAAAAAGCTGACCCAGCGAGAGAGTGGCACATTCGCAGGAGCAAGCTTGAAGTGAACGGTTCGCATTCCGAGGAGCTGACAGCCAGGAGCAGAAAAAGGATAATCAGACACGGCTGAAAATAGTGAAAACGAAAGCGGAAGAAGGCTGAACCTAAGGCCACGCTGTAAAGCTTTAAAAAAAGAAACCAGGAGTTTATAACCACCTCCTAGTTGAACCCGAATTTAAGGTCGAGCAGGACCTGACACAGTGACAGTTGACCGCTGACCCGGACTCTGAAAAATCGATTATCCGTGTGTGTGCACAACAGCCCGCGAGTGCGATTGCGAGTGCGAGTGCAGTTCAGCGTCTTGAAGAGAGCCAGCACCACCCTCCGCCCGCTTGCGAAGGTCAGCCCCATCTGATTGCCTTTCCAGAGCGGTCAGTTGCCAAAAGCCACAACAACGGAGCCGTTAACAAACAATCGCCGCAGCAGCGAGGAAGGAACGAGGCTTAGAGGCGGCACGCAAACGCCGCCGAACAAAAGGAAGACAACGCCGCACCGGTAGAATGGCCTACCTAATCAACATCCTCAAGTTCAATGTGAAGTACTTAAAAAATCAATAACTGGACACCAGCACCGACCGACCAACCAGCCAAACACATCCATTCATTCCGAAACAGGAGCAGCCGCATTTCGACTGAAACACAGGGGAATCCCCCAATCGCTAGCTCTCTCTCTTTCTCTCGGTCGCCCTGTCTTGCTTGCTCCTCTCTTGGTTTTTGGTTCTCGGCTTTGTCGCCACCGCTCCGCTGCGCCTTAATCTGCGCCACCGGGAAGCTTGGACACTTGGACAATGGAAATGGAAAAGTCTGACAAATTTTCAGATTACCTCTTCGCCAAAATGGGTCCCCCCACCTCAACTGAGCTGCCCCCGAAGACCACGGAACGCAGCGATGCCCCCGTGGAGTTGACCGGGTACCGCAGGTGGCTCTCCGAGAACCTAATGCTGCTGGTCACCCTTTCCGGAGTTCTCCTCGGTGTGATACTGGGTAAATAGTGTATATAAGCTCACAATATATTTACTGAAATATTCCATTAAAAAACTACTCATCCGACAGGACTTTCGTTGCGGCCGCTAAATTTACACGGGGACTCCATCATGCTGATCTCGTATCCTGGCGAACTGTTCATGCGCGTGCTCAAGCTGATGATCTTGCCGCTAGTGATTTCGAGCCTTATTGCCGGATCGGCCAGTCTGAATGCCAAGATGAACGGCAAGATAGCGCTGCGCACGTTGGTTTACTTCGCCAGCACCTCGTTCTTCAACGCTGCACTGGGAATCGCTCTCGTTCTGCTCATCCATCCTGGAAATCCGGATCTGCACAATGCGGACGATCGATCGACGGATCGGCGGGCAGTGAACCTTCTGGATAGTCTTTTGGATTTGGGCAGGTGAGTTATTCCTTTTTAAAGCCACCCTAAAACGCTCATAGAAACGTGTAGAGCTATAAAACCTGTTAGCATCCACAGTGGCGCCCTCTACATGTCAACACAAAGCGGCAACTAGTGTCTTAACGCGGCAAGTAGTTCAATTCGTTATTACCATCAAGTGAATATGCGAACAGAACTGCTTAAAGCAGTGCAAGGAAAATTGCTTTGCGGATGGAAAGGGTTTTTTGATTGTTTAAATATTTCTGACCGAGATTAACCTTCTTACCATTTACCTTATATTTTTATTTATCTCTTATGTGTGCTTTTTTATCCCCCAGGAACGTATTCCCGGACAACCTGTTCCAGGCCTCCATTCAGCAGGCGCACACCGTCTACTTGCCCAAGCCGAGCATCCTGCACGCCTTCAACGAGACGATGAATGACACCTTGGCATCCGGATCGGAGGCCCAGCGTTTGCCCGAGGATCTCGCGGAGGAGGTGGTGCTGGTGAGGGACATCCAGTACCGCAGTGGAACCAATACACTGGGCATCGTCTTCTTCTGCCTGGTGTTTGGCACTTTTTTGGGAACCATCGGCCAGAAGGGTCAGGTCGTGGTTGACTTCTTTGCCGCCATTTTCGAGGTGATCATGAAGATGGTCACCTGCGTGATGTGGCTGACACCCGTGGGCATTAGTTCTGTGATCGCTGGGAAGATACTGAGCGTGGGCGATTTGGGCCTGGTGATGTCGCAACTCATGTGGTTCATCGTCACGGTGGCCATCGGCGTGTTCATCTACCAGTTTGTGGTGATGCAGGCCATATATTTCGTCGTCGTGCGTCGCAATCCGTTCAAGTTCTACGCCGGACTCATCCAGGCCATGCTTACCGCCTTCGCCACGGCCTCAACGTGAGTTCTGTGTTCATTCGGGGTTTATAAGTCCTTGGGTCAATAATCTGTTGAATCTGTTTGGCCTTTGATGGAAGTTAAATTTGCCAATGCGTGCAAGTGACCATGTATGTAACCGTTCATTCCGGACATAACATTTGTATCGCTACGGCGTCAACGTTAGTTCTGGTAAATGCACTTCGGAGTCCGGCTTCGTAACTGATATCTTAATGAACTTGGAGTCCGCTCGTAACATGAAGTGAAATAACCAAACGAAGTTATTGGAAAGTTTTTGAATAACTCTATTGCCAGTTTAACTGGCTATGTTTCTGAACAACTTTTTGTTTAACAAGCCACGAAATTAGATTAATAACTTTTAAGTTTAGAATCCTTTAGTGCTTTCTTCAAAAGTTCACTGACTAGGAAACTCAGATTCAGATTCCGTAGGAGTGCGTTAAATGTGTGTTTTTTCTTTCTTTCGGTATTTGGCACAACCCGATGTATCCGAACTATCCACTAACACTCATTCACCACAAAAAAATGCAACACACTCCTCGACAAAACTGCGACTGCCACGCCCCTTAGCGCCGCTGCCCTGCCCATTACATTCCGCTGCATGAACGAGAAACTCAAGGTGGATCCGCGGATCACGCGATTCGTCCTACCGATCGGATGCAACATCAACATGGACGGAACGGCGCTTTATATCGCAGTGGCCTCGATATTTATTGCCCAGATGAGCGGCATGGTTCTGGGATTCGGCGAGCTCCTCACGGTGCTCCTCACCTCCACGGCTGCCTCCATGAGCTCGGCCAGTGTTCCGAGTGCTGCCCTGGTGCTCCTTCTCGTGGTGCTGACCGCCATTGATGCTCCTGTTCAGGATGTGACGCTCCTCTTCGCCGTGGACTGGTTTGTGTGAGTATGGATCTGTAATTCCACTGCGAAAAAGCTTCATCGAAGGTCCTTCTCTTGCAGGGATCGGATTCGCACCACCAACAATATGCTGGGTGACTGCTATACTGCAGCCGTAGTCGAGGAGTTGTCGCGAAAGGAGTTGATGGCTTTGGACGCAGCTTCTGTGAACTATCAGGTATGCATAACTAGTTGGCGACATTTTACCAATCTGATGACTATGCCTTCAGGACATGGCCGCTGGCACGCCCAACGGACATGGACACCACGATGGAGGACTTCTCGAGGGGCAGACCGAGCTGGAGACGAACAGCAAGTGCGTTATGACGATGACGGACTCGGTGGTGGTGGACATGAGTGCGGTGATGAACAACGTGAACCTCCAGCAGGAGCACTGTAACCGCAGGGTCTAGGATGTTTTGCACACTCCAGACTCGAATTCAGTTCGTCAGCATCAGCTCTATAGTCCCAGAACCGACACCACCACCAACACAATTACAACACCTATGATATTCACCACCAATAGACCGCAGTGTTCCCCGAGAAACAAATTTTTGATATAGGATCTTTAAACAAGCGATCGGATATACTCGTATATCGAGAGGCTGTCTGACGAACCCACCCGCATTGAATTTACTCCTCTTTTGGACCAGTGTCGATAGCAATTAATTAGCCTGAACACTTAAAGGACTCCGCATACGTAAATATGGAAATATGGAATATTCACCTTGTAGGACTCGCATAGGAATATAACTCGTATGCCACATATTAGCACACACATCTTACCTTAAACCCAAAAGACGAAGAAACGCAGAGCGCGGGATTTTTGTGATCTGTCCTGGGAACTATGTGCATAATCTATGGGTATTATTTTGTAAGCTCGATTGTGATGGGGGGTCACCACGCTGATTTGTTTTATAATGTTGCTAATTTATACGTTATATATGTGTTGTTCGGGTGTATTTTGAGAGATCAATGTTTAAGTTGATTGAGGGATAGAAGTAGAATCGCAGGTTGTACAAGAAGCTGGCCTAGGTTTAGTTTTAGTTGACCTCCTATTTTCGTGAAACTCACGTTTGGTTATACGCCCCAGATGAACAATTACCCACTAATGGATATAGAATATCACCTACCAATTACTCATTTTCAGTTACTGATACCAAATATCACACACGCATTCGTAGACTGATAGCAGACTTAGTAGCGATAACAAATACGTATCTGCATATATGCAATACTATCTAACCAATATCCGACATTCGATTTGTACGCAAACGCATACGCTGAATACAATAAAGTTATTATACCACCTAATTCAAAATAATTTGTAGTGTAAGCTTTCTCAGATAACACCGATGCAACGATGTGACTACAACCAAATGGTTATCTTTATATTTATGTAAATTGGCATTTTCAAAAGAAGCCAACATTTTCGGCATTGCATCATAATTTATTCCCATATTTTGAACCCGAGCTTTCATGCATATGGGGATTATTTGTGGAGGTCATCTGTTTTTCCCTCTTGAATGGACATCAAACATTTGGGTGATGTATTATTCGGAGACTAAGTGGTCTATTTATAGTTCCGCTAATTATCTGTCACGAGATTGAGTATCTTCGTATTCACACACTTTATCTTAGTCTGTGCTGTTTTTTACTGCGACTTTATTTCTGCGTTTCGGACGCGAACGGAAATTTGCCTATCAACATGCCCATAAATCTGCCGATCGATGGGTGAGTACTAACGATCGGACGAATGAATAGAATGAATCATTACTGGGCCCAATAACTCAACGCCTGCACCACTCGGCCAGTGGTTTTGCACTAGTGAGCCAAATCGGGCTTATATAATTATATGGATACATTCAAAAGTGCATGTGCATATGAATGAGTGAATAAATTACTCTGTACTGAGGGCCCGAAGATAAGCTACACGGTACCGAGAGCTGCGAAGGAAACTGGATTATGGATTCGCTTATTTTTCACACTTTATAGTAGTTACTAGCATGACGAAGTAAGATATATATTCGGCTTACCCATACAAATTCTACATGTACAGAAAAATGTGCACTAAACGATTTGCCAGACATTCCGCTCTATGTTAAATGTACTACTATGTATGTTTTCTATGACGCTTTTGTTATGTCGGGTGTAGGATCTGAAACCCTAAGATCCGCTTTGCTGTTCGATTCCGCCGCCATGTCAGGTGTCAATCCGCGGCGCAGACTTCTCGCAGACTCGCAGACTCGAGAGCCCAACTGCACAGGTGAATGAAATCGGCGGCGGGCAAACAATGCGCAAATGAGCTGTGAGCAAAGGTGGCAATATTTATATTTATGGAGATGCAAGATGCAAGTTGTAAGACGCGAATGATCGACCTCCGTGTGTGGTACGGAGTGCGTGCACAGTGAGAAATATACAGGGATGATTAACTGATATGAAAACCTATGAAACGTAGAACAACAGCCAATCTCCACTCACCATTCGATTATGCATTTTCGTTCAGTGTGCGCCAAGCAAGCAGATCAAAATTTGCGCCACGGTTTTCAGAAGTGCGCAATTGCAAACTCGAGCTGTCGAGCGTCAAGCTCTCTTGCCAGTCCAGCTGTCTGCCCCCCTGGCACCTTGACCCCTCCGCCATGCCCCTCGGGGGCTCTTGGGCCCCTTTGAACCCCCCTGCCACCTGTCCACCTGTCCGACTGTCCCACTGACTGGCTGAATAATGCTGAATGCCGAATGAATGCTCTTGTGGCTGCGTTGGCTGCGGCGTTGCTCCGACTTATGCGACTGGAGCTGGCGTTGGAGTGTTTGGCGTCTGAAGGTCTACTTGGCAGCGGCTTTGGAGTGTGTTGGCGTTACGTTGCCCCCCTTCTGGCCCACCCTCCTTCACCGTTTCCATTTTCTCTCCCTGCTGCCCGCTGAAATGAAATACGAGTGCAAACAAACCGCACAACAGCTGAAGGGAAAGATCGAAGCTGGTATACTCTGAAATAATATGAAATTTGCAAGCCCATCATATATTGAGTTGAGAAGAGAAGCAGTTTCCATCTCCTTCCCACCAAATGGCCAGATGACCTTGATTCATGCAGCATCCGCGGCACCCCGTCGCTGTTAACACCAAAGAATAGAAAACAGAAAACAATGTTCATAGCTCGACCACCGGCACTAGCCATAAATGGGGTCTTTCCCCGCTTTCGTGACTCCTCCGGCAATTGAAAAGCCCCTTTGCGTGTGACAAAGTTCGTGATCGACCCATTGGACCCTATATAGGGCAAGGCATGGGTATTTCGTAGGGGGTATCGCATTGTGGAATTGTGTGAAGAAACAAACGGCGGCTGCTCGAGTCAAGTTTTGAGCTCGGCTTGCGGCGCATTTTGAAGAATAATGGCCAAGGCACATGTGTGCCAGAACACAACTTGGCTCACGATATATTGACACTTGGCACATATGGCATGCAGAATATACCAATACCGTATCTATGAAAAATGCATTATGGAGCTGTTGCTGGGACCTTAAGCGACTTAAGCGGCGCATTTGCATAAGCGCAAGCTAATTAATTCAATTAAGAGGCGAGTCAAAGCAAATCTCCGCCGGGGCGGTTTCACTTTCTTGGTTCGATCATCGATTCCCAGTGCTGCACTGCTCGATTCTACGGGCCCCGGGAATGATTGAGTACTGGCGGAAGTTGTTCTCGTGTTGACATCGACAGCGCGCTTATCGCCACGACGATTGACTGGATGCAGATTGACTCTGATCGATGCGATCGGCAGGTACAGCTGCAGCCCCAGAACAGATGCAGATTCGGACTCAAACTCCGACTCTGACTCGGATTCGGATTCTGGCGGAGATCCAAGCCACCACAAGCCACGACTCACGGCCGCTGCTTGGACATGAGTTTATGGCCAATCTGCTCGTCTATAAATTTGCAATCAACTTTTATCAGCCAGCGTCCAGAACGTGCCTCCGCTAACGTTTCTATTCACACGCTGCCAGGCCGCGCGAAACGGGATTGTGCCAGTCCCAGTGCCAGTGCCAATCTATCTCAAGTTGTACTTGGACAAAAACTATTGGCCACTCAATGAGATGGATATTCTAGCCTCAAAATAAAACGAAATTCGTTCAGATCAGAGAACTACAAACGTAGAACAAGGGAATTTTAAGTATCTAGTAAGAGTAAATACTTATTGAATTACTAAATAGAAGTATGGTTCTGCAGACAAAGAATACGGATAAGTAACATCCATTTATTTTACTATTTAATTATTTTTGCATCCATATTTTTTGCCAGTGTATGCCCCATTCTACTGCAGTCAATATTTTGTTGGTGTGACTTTGAGCGGTGATAGATTGGCCCACATTCGTCGCGTTGCAGTTGCTCTGGCAGATCATGCTGCTGCCGCTGCCTCTGTTGGTTTCCCTTGGCCAGTGGAAAATGCAGTTTCCCCGATGCAGGTTGCAGTTGCATCATCCACATCATCCGCAGCATTCGCATCATCATCATCGTCATCGTCGTCGTCGTGGTCGTCGTCGTCGCCAGCCTGGTAATCTAACCAAATTACTGTGCTGTTCACAAACACGTTCTCTAAACGGTTTCATAATAACAACGCGCTCCTCAAAGAATTTCCAAAGCGGGCTTTCTTCTTGGCTTTCTTCCAGCTTCCTCTTCCTCTTCTCATGGATTACATATCTCGGTGTATATCTATATGCGCCTGGTTTCGGTGTGTTGGTCTAATGCAAATTGCAGTAATAATTGGCCCATTATGCCACAGAACACAACAGAGCGAGACGACAACAGATGGCGAGATGGCAGAGGACGGAGAATTTGCAGTAGGTCGCCTCATCTCATCTCATCTGCCACGCCCACCCCGTCCCCACTACGCCCCCTTTCACACAACAGAAGGAAGCGGCGAAAACCATTTAATGCCGTGCTTTCATACTTAAAAGTTGGCATTAGATGCGCTTACACCAAACCAAATATGGTTATGAAATGGGCAAAGCGAGCGGAGAAGGGGTTAATATGCCTTAACCCCGGAGGCGGAGGAAGAAGCACGACCAGAAGCAGGAGCAGGAGCAGTAACAGGAGTAGGAGCACCAGGAGTAGATTGCATTGAATATTGCGCTCATTAATTAGCCGACATTGCAAATTAATGCCTAATCAAATTTTATTGAATTATAAACCAGTCGGTCGGTAGTCGAAATGCCAAAATGCAGAGTCCAATGCGAGGTGGGCCCAAGGGAGGCGGGGTAAGCTCCTCTCTCGTTGCTGGTAATTAATGTGCAGCAAAGCGGCCAACAGGCATTAAAATTAATTTGATTTTGTCAAAGGCAACAACATGGAAAGCGCAGCTTACGAGGTCTCAGTCGAGGTCTGTGTCCCAGTCCCTCGCAGCAAGCTGACAAGTGTCCGCCGTCTAGGTAAGCCACACTGTGAGAAATTGCCCAAAACTATGACTAAAATTAATGTTTTCAGAAGCCAACACTAATTTGTAACAATCTAGTTTAATTCAATTATTAAATTATATTGATTAGTAGTACTGCACAATTATTTCGAAGCAGCATTTAAACTACTTCCGAGCATTAAGATACCTTTTAACTTCTTAGTGCATAACCGCATCACAGGGTGCTGCCATAAGTGGTAGACTGTCCGAATGCCCTACCAGTAAAGCTTTCCTAGATTGATATCACATCGTTCGATGCCATCAACTAATGATTCCAGATAAGAGCTGAGGGTGTGCAGGGCGAGAGGGGACTCGTCCTTCCACCTCTAAAACGATAGAATCCCTATGGGCACCCTGCAGGGTACCAAACTGAAGGCCAGCCCAACCCGCAACCTGGCCAGCGGATCGTTGCTATTTTAATTAACTGCCCGGTCTGTGCATTAAAATTGTTTTGACTTTGTTAAATGCTTGCAAATCGCAAAGCGACATGAAAATTTACGCGCCAGGCAAAGCAGCGACTAGCAGATGAAGATGGAGATGCCTTCGCTGAAAGACGAATCGCAATCGGGCAACGGGCATCGGGATCCCAAGGAACGTGGAGCGGTAGCCTGAAATCGATACTGCGAACATATACTCACTTTAGTCGCAGCATTCGACGCGGACATTTGCCATTTACCATATGCCATTTGCTGGCTGCTGGCTGCTACTTCTGCCGAGAGGTTCTTCCACCACCCAGCTGACCGAGGCAAAATACCGCAATCAGGCAAATGGCCAAGTGGATGATGCACTGCCTCATGACCAGTTGCAGTCCATCCCCGGTCCGTCCTCAGGCCAACCCATCCCATTCTCAACGCCATCCCCTTTCCATCCGGACACGGAGGAAAAAACCTAAAGACTGCACTTCTAGCACATTAACAAAATGCCTTTTAATGATATGTCGAATTAGTTAAAATTTGATTTCGCACTTCCTTTTGTTATAAAATCAGGCTTATTATTTTACAACAGAATAAACTGAGGTAAGCTGCTTTAAATGGCCGAATATTAAAAGTCATTTAGACCTTGAGTTAAATTCTTGCCATCTACAATACATCAGTAAACGCATAGCGATATTTTCCCAGTGCAGTGCCATTGTTCTTCACCACCCAAAGAACGCGAAAATGTTTGCCAATGTAATTAAAAATACATTTGTGGTAAAGAGCAGTGAGAAGCGAGCGTAGGCCGATCGACCAGAAGGAAGTTGATGCTGCAAAACTGGGATGCTGAGATGCTGGGACACGGAATGCCCCATCTGTAATCGGCGATCAGTGCAAATTGTCGTGAATTAGTCGGCCACTCAAATCTATGGCATTAGGCTCCAAGTCGGTACGCGAGTCACATTAAAGAGCCGCCGCCCGTTTCTGAGGTCCCGATCGGGAAAGACCAAAACGGGAGAGAGCAGTACGAAAAGCAGTACCACATCACACATACGCCGTGTATGACGGCGAGCTAACTAAAGAGCCATACGCGTGAAATGTCAAAAGCTAAAAATGCCATTTGCTGTGCTCCAATCACTCGTTGGCCTTTCGGCGTTGTACACTGGCAGAATTTTCTACAAACGAAGATATTTCTTATCAATGTAAGCAGCACTTAATAGCTTAATATTAACAAATATTGGATCTAATGGCAATTTGAATAACTTAATTGAGTGTTCTTAACGAGGTATCGCTTATGAATGCGGTGTTTAAATGTGATCATTAAGATAATCTAAGGAACGAGTTTGATTGCTTGTCAGGTCTTAACTTTGCAAGTGTAAATTAGATTGAATGGCTGATAACAATTTTTTCTGAGTACTATAGAAATATTTTTTGTTTAGTCGACGTCTAGGAGAAGTTGACGACAAGAGGGGTTCCCAGGCAAAGTGCCCATGATTCGCTCATTGTTGTCATTGTCCGCAGTCTCACACGCAGTCAGTGAAAAAAAGAGGAAAAAAAAACCAGACTTGCCTGCACATGCAGATTGGCCAAGAGCGATAGCGATAGCCTTTTTATTTGCCTTTCGTCTGTTTTTGGTTTTTGGCTCAGAGTTTTCCGACTTGCCGAATGGAGTTGTTGCTGTGCCTTGGCGATGGTGCCCAATATGTTTGCCAGATGAACAATTTCCTTTTCGACGCGAAACGACCAGACCGCCAGAGCCACCTGACTGGGATCGATTCGCGCGGTCCAAGAGGCTGTGGCTTTTGGCTGGCCCACGCTCGATGGGTCCACCATTTTCGGTTCGTTTGCGAGCCTCGATGAAAAATTTGCAAATTGGAATTATTTATTTATTGATGCATGTTTGATGTGACGCTTTGGTGGAGGCTCCCAGCTCCAGGCCCCCCTTCTTGCACATTCACTCTCATGTAACGAATCGCTTTTTTTAGCTGCGGGCCACAAATGAAATCTGCAAACACAACCCATGCAAAATGAGGGGGAAAAAACCGAGGGTCGGCGCACATGTGTGAGAAATTGCTGTTTGTTTTATGCAAATGATCATCGCATTGCAGCTGGATTCGCTCTGCCGGTCGCTGTTCCAAATTTTCGGCTGCAATTAAAAACCGAAAGTGTGAAGTGCAGCTCTTTGCAGACCAGCATAATGAACCGGTTGGAAGCGATTTTGGCAAGAAAACTGCTGGCCTAGGGAAAGGTCTAATATCGGCCAAAACATTCACTTTCCCATATAGTTTTGGAAAGGTTCCCAGTTTGTTTAGTACATTTCCAAAAAGTATCCTTTCCGAAAAGGTAAGTTCGCTTGCCAATTTGTATTTCAGAGAAGCCAAAAGAACACATGCAATTTAGACACCCACCAAATACTAAAATATCGAACACGATTTAAACTGGAGCGAGTAATGTGAAGCGGGGTTCTACATCATTCCACTGTCAATGTCCCGCACCTCTACTTGCTCCATGCCGGGAATAGCCTTGACCATTTCGTTCATCTCCTCGGCAGAGGGACCATCACTGCTGGAAGAAGCGCTCATGCCACCACCGCCCATTCCGCCGAAGGCACCGCCCATTCCTCCCATAGCTCCCATACCACCCATTCCACCCATTCCCCCCATTCCTCCCATGCCACCCATGCCACCCATGCCACTTAAGGCTGCCAGCTCCTCTAAGCCACCCATGTTCATGTCCAGTCCATCATCCATTCCGCCGCCAGCTCCTGCCAACTTGGACAGAAGATCATCGGTCCGGGAGTCGGTGATGACCACCTCGGTGGTGCTCAGAAGAGAGGCCACTCCAGCTGCATCCGTGATGGCAGTCCGCAGCACCTTCGTGGGATCAATGATGCCCTTCTCGACCAGCCGACAGTACTCATCGCCCATGGCATCGTAGCCGAAGTCACCCGAGCCAGTCAACACCTTGGCCACCACCATTGGGCCATCCACTCCGGCGTTTTGGGCAATGGTTTGGCAAGGCATCCGCAGGGCATTGCAGATGATATCGACGCCCTTCTGGAGATCCGCACTCTCCATTTGGAGTTCCTGGAGGTGGGGAATGCAGCGCAAGAAGGCAGTACCGCCACCCGGGACAATTCCCTCTTCGATGGCCGCTCGAGTGGCATTCAAGGCGTCCACCACACGGTCCTTTTTCTCATTCACCTCCACTTCACTGCCTCCGCCAATGTGGAGCACTGCCACGCCCTTCGTGAGGGCGGAGAGGCGTTGGCGCAGACGATCCCGCTGCTCCGGCTTGGTCTGCTTGTCAGCCAGTTCATCTTGGATCTGCTGGATGCGCATTTCCAATAGTCCTGCCTTAGGCTTGCCCTCCAGCAGCATGGTGCTGTCCTTGCTGATCACAGCCTCGCCCACCTGACCCAGATCCTCCAGCCTAGCCTCCTCCATTTTGGAGTAGTTGACGTCATCGCCGAATATAGTTGCTCCCGTGGCAGCGGATATGTCGCCTATAAGCTCCTTGCGATGGTGTCCATAACTGGGCGACTTGACGGCGCACACCTGGAGGCCCAACCTTAGCTTGTTCAGAACCAGAGCGTTAAGAGCTTCGCCGCTGATGTCCTCGGCTATGATGATCAGGGGACGACGCTGCCGCAGGGATTGCTCCAGACCTTTGACAATCTGTGAGAGTCCAGTGATCTTCTTCAGGGATATCATTACAAAGGCGTTGGCAAATTCCACCTTGTTACCCTTGGCGCTGTTTACAAAAAAGGGCGACACATAGCCGTTGTCGAACCGCAGGCCCTGGATAATATTCAGCTCATCCTTCAGGCGCTTGCCCTCCTTTACAGTAATAGTTCCTTTTGGACCCACTTTGTCGGTGGCCTCACCAATGAGTCGCCCTATTTCCGTATCCCCATTTGCGGAGAGGGTGGCTACTTGTTGGATCTCCTCTCGAGTTTCCACGGCCTTGGACATTTCCTTCAGCTTCTCCTTTACGACATCCACAGCCAACATTACACCCCGGCGAATCTCCACGGGATTAGCCCCCATGGTGATCTGATTGAATCCTTCCTTGGCAATCGCTCGAGCCAATACAGTTGCTGTAGTGGTGCCGTCACCCGCCGACTCATTCGTGTTATCGGCCACATCCTGGACCAACTTGGCGCCCAGATTCATGTGCTGATCCTTCAGGGCAATCGAGCGCGCCACCGTGAAGCCGTCCTTGGTGATCTTCGGCGAGGTCCAGGGCCGCTCCACGATCACACTGCGACCCTTGGGCCCCATGGTCACAGCCACGGCATCCGCCAGAACATCAACGCCCCGGATCATCAGTGCCCGGACTCCGGATCCGAAGCGCACGTCCTTCGAGTACATTCGCGCGAAACAGCGACTCGAGGTAATCGCCTTGGGCACACACGACCGGAACATTTTGCAATTAATGGGAAAACTACAATAAAATAAACTTCCAAAACTTTTTGGCTTTAATATGTTTTCGTTCGATTTCAGACACGAAGTGAGTGCAAATAATATCTATGGAGGTTGTTGAAACAGTTGTGACGGGCTGAAAGTCTCTCGATCAAGGCCTACTCCTAGATTTCAGATCAAAGTTTGTTTCGTATTATTCAACGAAGTTCCTTTTTGCCAAGAAGAGCTTCTCGGTTTATGTGACATGTGCAATGCATTCTTCTCTGTTCATATTGGTTCTCCTTGAGCATCGTCAGGCTGCCCATTTTTCTAGTTTCCAGGCAATCGCCAGATTTCACAACATTTATTTGTCTGGCGCCTGCCCGTCTGCGATTTGCGGCTCTGAAATCTTCGACAACAGAAGCCGTGCCTTCTGTTTGCCGGAATAAATTAGCGTGCAGCTAATAAACCCCGATGTTCTGGGTGGAGTCTCTACCCATTTGCAGTTCTATTCGGTTCCATGGGCTGAGGATGAGGCTGACCCACAAACAAGAGCGGCGTGTGCAGATTTCCCAGAACTGCGGTGGAGCTGCTCTGCACCTGAGGATGGATGCATTTTCCTTGGCTGACCGTTCCCATTTCGAAGGCTGCTGTCAAAAATTGTTTGCTTCCTACTGGTAACCAAAGAAATTCACACATTTTGCTGCAAGCCAAATGGCAAATGGAAATGGAAATGGGGAGTTTGAGACGGAGATGGAAATGGAGATGGGTTGAAAATGCTGGGTGCACAGTGCGCAAGAAGGCGTTACTTTCGCACGATGAATTGCACATAAATTACAAGGTTTAGAAATGGCTTTTCATCTAAATTCAATACGATTTATATGGCCTATCAATTACCAATCGTTTGCATTGTATAGGTAGAAAATGATGTCGCATTCAATTCAGTAGGTGTACGCTTTTTTTTTCTCTGTGCCGCAGACGGAGATCTCTTTCTATTGCCGTTGGAGTTGAAGTCGGAATCGGGATCCGTTTCCTGGCCGCTTGACGCGTTGATTGCCATGTGCAAGCGGTAGCACAGTAGCCGGGTTTTGTGTCAAAAGCCCGTCACCGATTCGAAAGGGGAAGGGCGGAGGAGCTGATTGATGAGGCATTTGCATGTTCGACGACTCTCCTTCCTCTCGCAACCTTTTCCTCCATCTGCGCACAACTCTGCGACATGTGAAAGTGTCCATGGTTGGAAGACCACCTGGTGGGCTGTGCAATAATCCGAACTTCAACCCATCTGCAGGGCTACATCTCTTGTCGGCTACAAATTACTTTCGCTGGAGAGCGAAGAGCCAAGAGCCGCGATCTATGATTAATTGCAGTCCATCTCGGGGATTCTCCAATTGATTTCGGTATTTTTTTGGTGGGCTGAAATTAACCCACTGACCGATGGCCGATGATTTCCTATTTGGTTTTGCCAGATTTTTGCCGGGTCTGTCATTACCAGCGGATGAATCCGCGGCTCGAGCAGATGAAGTCGTTCGGGTAATTGTGGAGCAGACAGCGAAGAAAGTTTTAATGAGAAATGGGTAGACTGCAGACGCTAGACCGCCAGTTCAATCTGACCATTTGCGTAAGCACCAGGCAGACGAAATTCCTGGATCTGGGATCTGGGGCAGCCAAGTGCAGATTGAGCTGATGGGATCTATCGATGAACTGCACTAAAATAAATAAATTCGTGGTTCTCAGAGCAAATTATAATGATCAATAACTTTAAATGGTGCATAATTATATTGATCTTGAGTTATGATAATTAACGGGGTCATGAAATGTGTTCATGTTTCAATCGTGGCCGTACACTACTTGTTAGGGCATATTTCTGAGTGTAATGAGGCAGCTACAACTTAGTCTCAGTTTAGCCTTTGCCCCCAGCTTTTTCGACCCAACTGTGGCAAGCACTGCGTCCGCGAAAGGCTGCCGCTCATATTGTCACGTACCGGGCGGTGTCAAGAGTGCATGAAAATCGTTTGCCGCATTGACTGTAATTAACTTTTTGACTCGATTTGACTGAGGCTGGGAGCTGCAGCTGAAGCTGGAGCCCACCAGTTCGACCGGCCACCGTGGCGTATGAGCAACTGGCACCGATTCCAGCCCCTCGAAAATCGCAGAGCAGGTGCTCCGTTGCTCGGTTTCGGTGGCGGTGCAATTTAAATTCCTATACGGTCCAATGGAGCGGCCAAGGAATGCGTGCAGCGTCCATTTCGATTTCCATTTCGATTTCGTTTCATTTTGTGTTTGTTTATCAGTCCCCCCGAACAATGCACAAACATTCGCTGGCTAATAATTAAAACCATTTTAACACGCCGCTTAAATGGCATCGCTCATACGCCGCGTTAGCCGCGCTGTCCCCCGCAGCGGACTTGCCAAATTGGCTGTCAGTGGGCTCGAAACAACTAAAGCCACACAACGACTGCAACTTGGGCTTAGACAACTGCAGCAATCCAAGCAAACCAAGCAAACCAAACGGCAGCCTTTGTGGCAGCAACGGTGGCAAAATAATTTGCATAACCCGCAATCTGTGTAATCTCCCCGGTTGGTGGCATAAATTAAAAGGAAAATGTCAGACTAAGCCAATAGAAAAAGGCAAGAGGAAGAGTGGGCGGCATTTGACCCAGCTCTCACGGCAAAGGTTGATCTAATTAATTATACCCACTATTGAACTTTAAACTACTCATTTGAGTTAATCAATTCAGGCTGTTCTTAATTCATCACTAGGTAGGTATGCAAGGAAAATTAAGCAAAACTATCTTTCTGCACTCGGAAAACTTTACAGCCACCCACTCGACCAGCGATTTGTAGTGCCACATCGCTACGAGTGTCGTACGAGTGTGGACAAAACAGTTGACCCGGAGAGCCAGAGTCGTCGGAATGGAGACGGCACTTCACACGGCGCCGTGGCAAAGACAACTTAATGCTTAATACTTATTGTCGCGCCTTAATCTAGATACACTCGGCACTAACAACCGGCAACCTGGAGGTTGGTGGGTGGGGGAGCAGTCCAATCCCAGCCAAGCTACGGCTCAGCTCGTGCTCGTCCGGCAAACACAAAATTGAGTGGCAAATGTTTTTCTGTGCTTTTTTGTTTCGCCTTTGAACATTTGAACATTGTTGTCACGGCTGTCGCCCCTGCTCCGCCAACCACACATGCCAAAAGCCGCTGGCCGGTCTGTCAGTCTTCCTATGACTTCCACTCCCGCTTCCAAAAACCAGAAAAACTAAAAATACACCGAAGAAATCCCAATCGCAGCCGGACTGTAAATCTGCATGCGCGTCGCGGTGTCAAAACTTTTTTAAACAAAATAATTAAATGTAGAGAAGAGGGAAGCCGCAGCCGCAGCCGCAGCCTCAGCTTCAGCCTCGGCCTCGGCAACAGCGCATAAATAGTTGCATGGTTGGCACGACCCCCCTCGAAAAACTCGTCTCAGGAAACCCCCTCGATTTGCCACAAAAGCTCATGCAAAGAAATCCGCTAGAAAGTCATGTTCGTGTGCTGCAACTTCGAATTGAAGCTGCAGAATCAGCCGAAAAATGCGCCTGCTCCTCATCCCCAATCTGTTCCCCTCATCGGAGCTGAATGCGTGCTCACTCCACTCACGAGATATTCCAAAGGGGAATTCCGAAACGAATTTTACTTTTAAAAACTCAAGAAACTCAATGTCTGACTGCAACCAGTTTTGTTTAAGTAATTTTATATTATTTTGAATATTTTTAATTTTTATTTGGAATACTTTTAGCGATCAACCCCCTTTTCGAGCGTCACGCGAGCATCTCCATTGGAGACTTCTGCCTGCTGCTTTTTGCCTGCTCCCAGCTGCATAATAATTTATGATCGCGTCCAAGATGTGGGTTAATCGTGTTTTGGGCTAGTTTCTTGCCCCAGCTTGTCTCTGCGCGGAGACTGCATCCCCGACAAACTCCAGCATCTGAATACAATCCCGAGATTGCTGCTGGTTGGCTTTCTGCGCTTTGGCATGTTCTTCACATCCAATTACTGGGTCAGGGACCTGCAAGTCCTGATCTGCGCTCGGCAATTTCCACAACGAGATACTCCCACTTCAGTCCGCCCACCTGCCTTCCTCCTCCTCCTCCTGGGCCCCCCCTTTTCCTCGCCCTCTGTCAGTCAGTCAATTGCAAATGGGGCATTTAATCTCGGGTAATGCGTAGCAGGCGTCTGCAGACTTCGCACGATTCCCAAGGCAATTAGCCATGCAAGTTGCCTTGTATCTTGCATCCATTGCCAATAACCCCTGTACTATTCAGTGCCATTGCCTTTTTAGAGTTTCATTCTGGCTGTGATGAGCCGCCAAAAAGCAATAAAATATCATTTTATTAGCATGCGGACTCGACTCAACTGCCAAGGTGGAGGCGTTCTCTATTTCCACAGCCCCTCGTTCGGCAAATAGCTTCCATTGTGAGCAGCCACAAAGGCAAGCCACGTGCACTTGCAACCAAACGCGGTGGGCTTAATTCTCAGGACAACTCACGAGTCTCTAAAGCGAATAGCGAATACCCTAATGAGCTGCATCTTCAGTCAACTAAAGAACTAGAGACTTGAAGACACTGAATTGTGACTTTAAATTAATAATACTTATTATGTTTTATGTCTAATGGTGATATTACATTCCTCGTCAATAAGGCGGAGAACCATCTAAAAACAGGGCAGACTGCCTTCAGTATTTAGTATGCAGTTACAGATTTCGTGCTCGTTGGGCCTCTCTATGGGTCTCTGGGTCCCCTGAGCCTGTTGCCCAGCGTCCAGCGTCCATCGTCCGGTGTCCCTGGCTGCTGGTTCAGAATTTATGCATATGACCTTAGTTATTGACATAATTTCGTGGCTGGCGGATTGGGCACGAAACGAAAACGAAATGCGCATTAAATGCTGGTTGGAGCCCGAAAGGGAAAGAGAGATTCCGATTCCCCGACTCACCGACTCACCGATTCCCCAATTCGCCGATCCGCCGGTTTCTCGATTGTGCGAAATGTTCACGCTGCTTTGGACAAATGCGCAAATTTGTACGGAGGGAAGGGGCTGCCGAGGCAGAGGATCCAGAGGATCCGCGGATCGGATCAGGTGATTATCACGGCCTCCTCCTCGCCGGTGCATTTGTCAAATTTTCCACTTAATCCGACGTCAGCCGTGCTCACATGGAAAATTGTCACAGGCTCGCGTAAAGTTAAGGCTGGTAAAAGGCGCCCCACGGCGACTCAGCTCCATTGAGCTTCTCTGGACCGCGGCGCTTTAATTGGTCTTATGAAACGGACAAAGTGCGAAATGAGTTATGCGCACGCGCGCACCCGCAGTTGAGTTCCAGCCTCCCAGTCCCCCAGTCCCCCAGTGCCCATCTCCCAATCTCCCAATCCCCCAATCCGGTCTCCACCTCGATGTCCAGGTCCAGAGCCGATCTCTGAATGCGAATACGAATCCGAATCCGTGGCCGATAATGAACGCATGTGGGAATTCGAAAATTGGATTTGGGTATTGTGCAACCAGCTTGAATCCAGCGACACGGGAAGAAAAAACTTAGGTGTTTGGCATACAAACCCTTAAGACTTCGGAATGCGGGCAGAAAATAAGTTTGTAAAACCCGGCTGTTGAGTTCAGTTTAAATTCGATAGCTAAGAATTAAGGAAACGAAACAAATTTCTCCGACTGCACCGACTTAGCTTAAGCCTCAGTTTCAGCTTCCCCACTGCATTAGGATTTTCGCTGCTGCCGTTGGAGTTTCACAGATACAAAAGTGCAAATACGAACGCGAATGCGAGTGTAAGTGTAAGTGTAAGTGTGAGCACGCAAAGTATCTATTAGCGTCGCCTTTGCGCGCTGAAGTCAAACGGAATCTGTTTAGCAGTCGCTGTCTTCTGGCGTTTCTGTTTCTGTTTTCCCCGTTCGGGTTTCGGCCATCGCGAATTATCTGTTAATTTGTGGCAATTTAGAGATTTGCAGATACGAAGCTCACTCTGTGCATTCAACGGCAGCTGCTGATACGAGAAGTCATTCGACAGAAGTCGGCAGGCAAGTGGCTAACCGATATGGATAGTGGCTGATCATCACATGCTGATCGAACAGGAAGCTTTTCCAGTCGACGAAAACCCGAGTTGCTGTCAATGGAACTTATAAAATCATGTTGTTTAAGGGTTCGTTTCTATCTTAGTATATAGCGAATTAATGAGCTTCATTGTCTGGATTTCCACTGACATACTTTCCGTGATTTCTAATCCCCCAGAAATCTATTGGCCGAACGCGGCATACTGCACTGCAATGTCCACAGGGCATCCATTTCAGCACAGACTGTCCCAGCTCTAAACTTGGCGAAGACTAAGCCACGATAAATTCCTGACCAGCAGCCACTGGGCGCAAGCAGCAAACCACAAACGAGCTCCGGATGAAGGGGAGGGATCGGATCGTAGAGGGGCTTACTCGCTCCCAATACGCATGCGCAATTTTTCAAAAGCTTTTAACGTGAAGAGCCCAGAAAATTACGATGTAATTTTTGTAATTTCTGTAATTGCCTAATTCTGATTAATTTGAATTGACGAACGGAGGAGCGGCGCAATTGGGCTTCGAGGAGGGAAGATCTCCAATTGGAGTTCGAGGCCCAACACGACTATTTTTGCCAGTGCACTGGCATGTAGCTCCAATAAGCATTCCCTGGTTACCTTCGGTGATCTGTTCACATCCATTTCTAGGTGCAGATAAAAAAAATGGGGGGACATGCTGAATCAGTAAATAAAATGATCCAAATTAATTATTTATTCGATTTTTATGGCGGCACAGAAGTCACTTATCTACACGCTAAATGAGAGATCTGAAAATACAGATTGGAAAACGGAATAGTATTTCAGCATTATTTCAGCATTAAAATTTTCGAAAGTGAAAAAGTTTCTTAATAGGTTTTGGAATGCTCGTGATGATTTTTAGCGGTGCATTCCTTTCGCACACTCACATCTCGTGGCCAGTGGCCCGCTTTAGTTTGCTGGTTAACTTCCTCCAACTTCTCCCTCGCCGGCGGATTGAGAGGTCAAAACTGAGAAGCTGAAAATTATGCGCCATTGTTGGCTCGTTGCCTCCATATGCTCGAAAACAGCCACAGAAGCAGCCGCGGAACAGCAGTTGCGAATTTATCCCCCAGTCGGAGCCGAGATTTTCAAACTTGGCCTTCGCGTAATCCTTACTTATGCGTACTCCTGCATTGAGCTCAGCGGAGCTTGAGTCTCGACGATCTTCAATTTATTTGAGGGCTGCCCGACTCAATGTGGCTCTCTTTAATTTGGTTAAATTTATGAAGGACTCTAGACGACTGCCGACCAAGCAACTGATGTTTATTCTAGGGCAAGTCGGAAGGATTTGAACCGATAAACGAATATTTTAAAGGTCGAAGTTGAGCTTATCGAATGTACGTTAGATGATTGGAATGGTTTTCATTTGGAGACAACTACACTCACTTGGTCTACTTAGTTAAGTGGGCTTTATTATCTGATCACATCTGGCGACAAGGTCGCTGGGTTAATCCGCAACCAGGGACCAATGCAGGGCAACAATAACTCAATTAAATGCTGGCCCATAAATCATACGCCAAGTGGAAGCAACGCAGTTGCTGCGGAGATGTTCCGGCGATTGGGGATTGCAGACGATGTGTGAAAATCTCCCGTTGCGATGAAAAATTAAATGCAACTCTACGGATCCGTAGATCATCAATGAAATTTAATATGCAAAAGCAGCCAAAGCAGCAAACGACCATCAGGAGCAGAGTTGGGAAGTGGCTTGGTTGGTAAGACAGAGAGGCGATGTCATTGTGTAGCTTAATTAGCCAAAGTTGTTGGCGACCCGCTGATTAGAATGCCATCACAGAATCGGGCAGACGTAGGATCTGCGTTCTATGATCTCCGGTCTGCGATACACTTTCCATCGTCTGGAGGCAATGGCTAATGAAGTCGTTGCTGGGGCTGTTGATGTTTGGGCAATTAATCAAAACTCGAATCAAAATGGAAATGGAAATTTAATGGAAGACAAAACGATTCATCTAAACGGTGGGAAATTGTGGAAATCAGATGGAATCTTTTGAGTGGTACACAGAACGAAAATGTGTGAATCATACAAAGATTATTGCTATAATCGAATAAACGAAGTGTTCAACAAATAAGACTGTGAAAACGGGAATAAGCCTCTGAAGCATTAATACAATTTTTGATTTTAAGCTTACCCATTCAAGGAGTAGAATAAAAATTTTTCTCTGCAAGAGAGAGTCATAGTCATAATCTTAACCATAATGGTGGACATGATCATGGCCAATCAGGCCGCACTCTCTCTTTCTATCTGCTAACTGCAACCGCAATTTCGCGGAATGCTCAATAGACTTTTGCTTAATGCTCGACGATAATTTATGCGACGACCACGAGATGCGGCAGAAAAAGTCGAGAGGAACAGAGCAGAGGAGGCTAGTACCAAGAACAAATGCGAGTTTTGGACATAATGCGCGAACTTATGCAAATGCAGGGATTGGCCATGGAGCTAGGGCCTTGTCTTTGCTGGCCTGACTTATGCCTGAAATTTGTCTAGTTGTCAGTAAATATGGGAAATCAGTTTGCAACATGCGTGCCACAGTGGGAAGAGGCTGCCCGGAGGAGGCGACATTGAGACTTAAGCGGAAGGCACAGCAGGAGCGTAGATAGCCAGCATCAGATACAGATACAGACGACTGGTAAATGGCGACAACATATAGTCGCAGAGAAATCCACAAATCCCGCAAAGGCCGGGCAAAGCCTCGGAAAGGCAGGCAGGCGAGTCGGAGGGGAGAACATGCAACATCGTTTTTCCTGCCAGAGATTGATGCCTATTGACTATTGATGCGGCGGGGTCAGCTCCTCCGAATTCAGCTGCAGTTGTTGCCTCAGTGAGTGGCATATGCATATGAGCAGCCACCGATATCCGCGGCCCCATAAGGATAATGCTCACAGAACGCAGCAGTTCGCTGCAGCTCGCAGGTTGCATCCAGACAGCGGGCAAATTTGCAATGCAAAGTGAGGAAAGATGTGGAAAGGAACTTGAGGCAAAGTGTCTGAAAATTCTTCGGTCAACGCTTGAGACCGAAAGATATCTCTGCGAAGAATTGAAAAAAATTACATCGACAGACTAAAAATTTATGAAAAATATTAATTAAAAAAAGAATCTATATGAGTCCCGATATTGATACCTTACTCAGTAGGAAGCGAAGAGTCTCACATGACATTTTGCGTTTGCCAAGAGGGGTGCAAAAATTTGCAAATCGTTAAAAAAAAAAAAAAAAAAAAATATCAAACATTTTCAAAGTGGCGTGCAGTTGGCGTTGGGCGAGAGTGGCGTGGCAAAAGTTGGCAATCATAGAATGTACAAGATAATACAAAAAAAAAAATATTAAACTTCAAAGTGGCGTGGCAGTTTTTGGCGGTCTGTGGGCGTTAGAGTGGGCGTGGCAAAAAGTTTTTGGCAAATCGATAGAAATTTACAAGACTAATACAAAACTGAAAAAATATCAAAACCTTTTTCAAAGTGTGGGCGTGGCAGTTTTTGGCGGTTTGTGGGCGTTAGAGTGGGCGTGGCAACATGAATCGACAAACTTGCGCTGCGTCTATGTCCCTGGAGTCTGTATTCTTAATCTCAACTTTCTACCTTTTGTAGTTCCTGAGATCTCGACGTTCATACGGACAGACGGACAGACGGACAGACGGACGGACAGACGGACATGGCCAGATCGACTCGGCTACTGATCCTGATCAAGAATATATATACTTTATATGGTCGGAAACGCTTCCTTCTGCCTGTTACATACTTTTCAACGAATCTAGTATACCCTTTTACTCTACGAGTAACGGGTATAAATATGGCATTAATATGGCATTAAATATACCCCGAAATACCTGTAAGTACAAGGTATAAATATGGGTAATTTTTTGAGGTTCGATGAACTGCTTGAACGCCTCTTTACAGCACCTCGAACTTGAGCTGCCGTTTGTCTCAGGTTTCCCGAGAGCTGTGCCTGAATGGCGTGTGTTTATATTTATGCATAATTTACGTTTATGGGAAGCGTTTACACATTTCGGCGACAATAATCGATCAGGGCAAGGTTTGAATCAGATATCCCCGCGCTCGCTGGCTTGTTTCCCTCATAAGTCATTTGACAAATCGATGTGATTTCAATAAATTTCGCATAAAACCGGCAAGTATTCAATTCGCTTGTTGTGTAACATAAATTCACCGCTAGAATTAATCCCCAGTTCAAGTCAATTAGTATTTTATGGCGCTTTTATAGACTCTTTCAACTTTTTTGGGGGGAACTCACAGAAAATGAGCGAGATCAAAGGCCTAGCGCCACAGCCAAAGGTTAGCCAAATTTAGGAATTCATTTTCCCGTGCTATTATTTATACCAGATGGGCGCAGCAGTCCGACTTCATTAGCACTGCCGGAGAACCCACCCAAGTTGTCCGCTTGCCTCATGGCTCATGGCTCATGTAAGTGGAACGCCGCCTTATCAGCCGACCGGCTTGGACTTCTCCAGTCGAGCTGGCCATTCTAAACCTGGCTTTATATCGAAAGCGTATTTCAATTAAAACTAAAACAGAAGGCGAAACAAGTTGCGGAACTCCCGAGATCCGAGAGAGATCTTTCTCACCCGCGGCCTTTACACCGCGAACTTTTTTGCACTTTAGGGATATGTGCCAACGATTACCATTTAAACTAAAAACTGAGCTAGCATTGGTGGATGGTGTTAATCTTTCCTAATTTTTTTGAGAAATCATTATAATTGAAATGTGTATACCATAGAAATCATGTGGTTCCCACTCTATATAAATTTCTTCGAGTGCATGGAATCTTCGGAGCAGGAGGCGTACGAACGCATGAAAAATCGAACAAAATGCGCGTCTCATTAAAAATTCGCATAATTTAGAGATTAATGAACGACGCCGGGGTCGACAGCGACAACGACAACAACGATGACGGCGTCGGCTACCGAAATAAAATAGCGAAATTTATTGACATTTCCCCTGAGCCCTCCTTTCCCACGAAAAGCCGGGGCGGGGGCGGAATCTGGGGTATTGAAAGGTATTCTGCATTCAAATTATGATTTGATGATGAGCCCGTCGACAGCTCGAGATCAGAGTAGGAATTCCACCAGTTCCATCGACCACATTTGCATGGCCAGCGCAAAGGATTATACCGGGAGTTTAGAGCCGGACAGGAGCAGAATCGCAGCAAATGCTCAAATAAATAAAACTTACTATCGGACGCAGGAAATCAACAAGCAGCGAAGCCAACAGCCAGGGGAAAAGAAAATCCCCTGAATTGCTGGGTGAAAATGGCATACTCTACGAAGAGATTTCAGAGATGTGGTTTAGAAAGTTCATGTGGTAATTTGATTCATTGAAATGGTTAGCCAACCTTTATTGTATTTTAAACAATTATAATTTCAATGGTTGGAGGTTGAAGGCATTTAAGAAACATGTATTGACACCTTAACTTCAGATAAACCAATAGGGCGGGGACATTTTGAAAGCACTCCCATATTTTTTAGAGTTCCAGTTTGAAATTAATTTTAATGGGCTTACCGTTCAAGTCAACTAAGTCATCAAAAGCGCCAAATTCATTGTAAGGCTTTGTGTTTATACAAATACTTTTAGTTGAGAATATATATGCTTATATTATGGAAATCACAGATTAAGCACAGAAATGCTTCATTTACGAGTCTCACAACAGAAATAACCTAACCAAAAGTATTCCAACGAGTAGCAAGTCTATAGGATCCACTTAGGAAGTGTGTGCAAAACAAGACCCGCGCCTGCAAAACAACAACTCGGAACGGAAAAGAGAGCCTCGCAGGAGGGAGAGCATTCGAGGAGCCTGAAAAAACCGAAATGCCGGAGATGAAGTAGGAGACGGAGTCCAAGTCCGAGTCGCAGTCTGATTCTCAGTCGGAATCGCAGTCGCAGTCGCAGCCAGCAACATGTGGCTAAACAACAATTTATGATGTTGCCGCTGACAGGCGAATGTTGTTTGCAGTTGTTGATGATGACGATTCCAAGGATGACGACGACAACAACAGCAGAAACGCGGCTACAACAACGACAATGTTGCTATTGATTTTAAGGCGAATGAATGGCCCAGCCCATCCCAGTTCAGCTCAGCTCAGCCCAGACCCCATCCGCATCCTCATCCTCAGCCTCTTCCTCCATATTTTTGCCGGCTAGGATGTTGCAGCTATGTAACTTTGCATATTACTCGCATGATGGATTCCGATTCGCTTCGTTTTGTCGTTTTGTGTGTGGGCTTTTAGCAACAAGCTGGATGTCGAACGTCGAACGTCGATCGTTGAAGTCTGAATGTTGAAATCTAAAAAGCTGCATTGTCGAACGTTGTTCTGGGCCCAGAAATGTTGACAAAGCAGGAAGCAGCTGGATATGCCCGCTGATCGATCGATTGATCTGATCTGCTAGTCCCATCCCTCTTTCTCTGCCTGCCGCGGAGTGCCAAATTTCAATGGCTGCTGCAAATTATCCAGCATGTCCATCCATCGGATTCCATCCATAAATCCATCAACTCTACTCCGAATGAGTCCTAATACTGTCCGTGGCCATTAGCCGATTTGCAAGCAGCGGGCGGGCAAAGTACCCCCTTTTCAAGACCCCCATATATCTATCTAAACAAATCCACAAATCCACGTACGCCTCTGATCTGGGTCTGCGTGTGGGTGGCGGCAGTGACCAGCTTTATCCGCTCTAGCCCAGATCTCTAATCACTTTGTGAACACACAACACAAAATTGTTTGACTGCAAATAAAATGTTTGAAAAAGAAATAAATAGTTTATGAACAGAAAACAGCATGTTAAGATGGGTTAATCGAGTACCAATATTTTCGATGAACACAATTTTATTCGCCTTTCTTTTGTGTTCATTAAGTTTTCTTCCGGTGCAGCCAGACATTACTCTCTTTGCTTTTCAAGTGGCTGTCAAGATTGTTGTTGCTCTTGCTGTTAACTCATTTCATTTGAAAAGTGGCAAATGCAAGCCGACAGCTAAGCGACGTCATTTACGGTTTTGACAAGCGGCGAATGACCAAATGGTTAACCATTGTCCATTGTCGGTAAAAGAGCAAACCTCCCGCAACAGGCGACGTGGTGATCCACCACGGCGATTCCATGCCCATTCCCACTTGCTCATTGAGCCACCAACGTACCGCATTCCCAATAAACGAGCATCAAACAGCGACTTCTGCTGCACCGTTGCACCTCGGGATGTGGCACGCACTTTTCGTGTACGTTTCCCAGACAAATTGCTGAATTTGCGAACGCTTGAGAGTTCTGCGGAATTGGGAACGGAATCGGAATCTGCTCTATGGCATCTCCACGAGGGTCCCGCCCCAAAAAGCGAGTCGCATTTTCGCTAATGTTGCTGTAGCAACTTTTACTTAAGGCGCCGAATTTTCCAACTGTTCGTGGAGAAAACGAACAGTAAAAGAATTTAGTTCTTCAGATCTAGCTATTGCACGGGTTGATTGGCAGCCGCGATTACAACGGCCAGAGTCAAAAGTTGAAGAACGGGAAAGCGCACTTCAAATGCCATTTCAATGGCGTCAAATTGTTACATTTACTGATCGTAATCCCGAAATAGGGTCATAAATTCAACGGTTTGTTGCTAACTTCATTGATCGTTAGTGTACATCTTGTTGTATGAAGAAATATTGGGTATAAAAGTTTTTCATACTACTGATCGTAACTAGATCTTGGCTTGGATTTCCATTATTCACATACCTATCTGCATAACTCAGTTTTAACTCCTTTCCATTAATACTTTTTTCGCTTGCTATAACTTACGCAACATTTGCATTGTTCGGTTGTTGACGCAACATTGTTGCTCCTGCCTAATTTTGAGGTTCCGAAAAACGCAAAACAATGGGAAGAACCAGGAGCAGAAGGAGGAGGATGGTGCAGCGAAAGGTGATGGGAGAGGGGGGGCCGCATACCAAACACTCCAGCCCGCACTTCGCCCCTGCGCACCCCTCGACCTCTTTTCCACACTCCACTGTACACAAAGCAAATCTGGCCTTATATTCGATTCACTTTCGAGGATGCCACACAAGAGACATGTGATTCAAATCATCTTTAGTGGTATTTCACAATGCGCTTATAATGCTTTTAGTATAATTGCATGCAATTATTTTTGAGCATAAATACCCTGACTAATTGGGAAAATAAAATTAGATTTATGTTGCAGTCGTATCCAAACGATGATCAGCCAACTGTTTTTTCCTGTGTAGAGCCACCACTTCCACTGCACTCGACAACAACAACTTGGCACACAGGTGAGCATGACTGCCAACCGGTTTATGCTCCTCAGGTGAGCTCTCTCTCGCGGAGAGCAGCTAATTTACATGCCAGAAGAGCCTGGAATCGCCACAAAAACAATGGGCAGTTATAGTTGTTATAGCGGTTCGCTCTCGGACCGAGAGAGCGATAGAGCGAGAGAGCTATAGACAGATAGCTCTCTTCGCTGGCTAATTGTGGACCTGTCGTCGATTTTATTTTGTGTATTGTGTGTGCACCTTTTGAAATTCTTCTCCGATTCTCTGGGAGAAACCGACCAAACCACTCTGGGGAGAAACTATTCACCTCTGAGCGATTCTTCGGGGCTCGCCATCTTCATTACAGCAATCTCTTGACCACAGGTGGGTTGCTTTCGAGGTGGGTTTCTGCATTCGGGCATCCTGAAGCAAGAGAGAGCCCGGCTCCAGTCTCCGGTCTTCAGGCTTCGTCAGTCTGTCGTGTGTTTTCGTCGCAGCCACTTTGGAGAATCGCAGCGAGCGGAGAAAATTCGATTCTCAGTCGCCTTCTCCTCGTGTCGCCGTCGGAATTTGGATTTCAGTTCGCAACAATCTGGCTATATTAATAATAAATATATTCAAGAATATACGAAACGAAGTGCAAGAAAATTCCCAGTGCAGTGCAGACAAATTGAAGTTAATCATCAAATCAATAATCAGATCAGTTCAGTTCATATAGCCCCTGAAAACCACCGTCAAAAGCCAAATTCTTCGCCGCGTTTTATTTTGTTTTCGTCACCGATTTTTGTCGCCGTTGCTGTCGCTTTTTCGCCGCGTGTGAGAAAAGTTTGGTGGAAAATATTTTTACAAATATATTCAAATCGCGCAGAATTTCCACTGGAGCAACAAGAGTGATTTTTAATTATTATTCAGCCGAGAAAACCCAACAGCGAATACATAAGCAAAACACAGCAGTAGCACAACAAATACACAGAGTAAAAGGCGAAAAGAAATATTGTTCAACAAGTCAAACGAGTTCTTTTTGGCTCGCTTCGGCCGTGTGGCTAAAGATACAACAACATTGTGTTTGTGGCAGCGGGTTTTCGCCGTGTTGTTTTTGTTGCGCCTTTGGTGAAAAATATTGGCAACCGCCGCAGCATTTCAGCGGCTCAAGCCCAAAAGGAGCACCACAGCAAAGAAGAGGCCACGAAGTGTAAGCGAAAGATGAAAAGTCCACCCCAAAATCCAACCAACACTTTAGGGGAACACATTCAGGACAGACAGCTCTAATTTAAGGCAAAAGCAAAGCAAAAAAAGAAATAAACCAGCTTAGAAAATAGCCATCAATTGCTAACGAATTTAGAGATATATATTTACAAAATAATTCCTTAGCTTAGGTTTTAGAACTGATTTTGCAAGCATCAGTGATTTGTTTAGACACAAAGCCAGCCTAAAATTTATACTATTTTTGCACTAATAAAACATTAGAAGCAAGTCCTGCCACCCCATAAACCATTGGGATTTTTGGCATAAAAGAGTTGAAGCTTTTGGAAAACTAAAAGACGAAGGAGCTATAGAAGTAAAGTAAACAGTTTGAATTTGGGAATGCCAAGCTGGGCCGAGCCTAATTAGAGGTTTTCTTTTCTTTTCGTTTCTTGTGCTGGGGAAACAGGAGCGAAAACAACTTGAAATAGTCAAATTGGTAATCGAAAGCGATGTTCTCGGGAAAGAAAGAAAGAGGCATACGGCTGCCGAAGAGGAAAACACACACTCTCTGTGAATGTGACCGCCTCCTCTTGGGTGCTTCTATTTCTATCTACTTCTACTTCGCCTTCCACTTTGTATTCCATTTCTTCAAGTGCTGTTCGAGTTTTCCTCTTTTCCATCTTCGCCTGGTTTTTTTTTTTTGGTCCGCTCCCTAGGAAAATGTGAAAAAACAAATAGAGTCGGTGTTCTTGGCGTTGGTGTGGTATTGTATGGTGTTTTGTGGCTGGTGAATCGGGAACGGCATGGGGATTTTTATTCTACCTGTTTTACACGTTGCCGAGCGACGACGATTGAGGCGATCGATCTCTAATCTCTGTCGATACGGGGCGACACGTGAAGGGAATGGAAATGTGCACAAAGTGTCGCCCAACTGTGATTCCTGGAAAACTTCACACAAAATGCATTCAGCTGTGAAACTACACCGAAATAACCAAATTGGAGTTCAATCGGAGAAATACAATTATCAGTTAGCTATTCAGTTCTTTTGTCTTAAGCTTTTCAATCTCTAACGCGAAAAGAAGCTAGTTTATAATTGACAATTTTTAAGGAGGAAGCTCGAAACGTGCTCGGCTTTTTGAATGCCATTCCAATTAAATTTCTGTGCGTTCTTTAATTATTAAGGAACGCTCGACCGGGGGGCCCTTTTCAATTTTCATGCTGCTAAAAGCCAGAGCAGTCGGACATTAGAGTCTAGTTTTTATGGCCCTTAATTTACACTTCCCCTTATGTTTGCTTGAAACACCGAACGGACGCACAAAGGCTGCCGAGTTCAAAGTTGAGTAGAGTTGTGTGGAGAGAGAACAGAATGAAATATAATTTTCATTTCCCATTTTGTGTATGTATGAGTGTGTGTATGAGGCCCTAACCGTTATAGACGCTAGTTTAATCTTTGCTTTATCTCTGGGCGGCAGGTGTTCGTCTGAAGGTGCGGGCGCTCAAACGAAAGACTGAGGACACGAACTTGCAAAACGTAGTTTAATGCGCTTTAAATTGCTCCAGTGTCCGCCGGCTTTCCCCCTTTTCCCCACTAATTGCCGCAATGCTAAGCGCTGTACAAACAAAGATTACGCTTTAATCTATTTTCGCGTGTGTGCGGAGGAAAAGCCATCAGAGCGGACCACACACATTCAGCCCGATGAGCCGGAAAATTACATTAGACGTGGACGAGGCATACACGCTAAAAAATCAGTTCGATGTTCGCAACCCATTAAAGTGTAATGCAATAGTACAGCAGAGTCCTCAATATATCTTTCCTATCAAATTATAACAATATATCACGTAAAAACCTTCGAATGTATTGTTGTAACGTCAGTGGTCAAGATCAAATCGTACAAAAGTATTTCTCTGTATGGGAAGACACGCACCTGCCGCAAACACCCGCTCTTCGAGGAGGGAAAAGAGGGATAGCTTCGCGCTAATTTCTTTGTTGAGCCTCATGCGAGTTGGCATCGCGGACATTCGAATGTGACTTGGCCTGTGATTAGTCGGCGAATATGTTCATCGTCCGCCGCTGGATGAAGACACTTCTCTAGCTGGGAAAATAATGGAACAGGTTGTAGTTTCGCCTCGCGTCCCCATCTCGTGTCAGGTGGGCATAAATATTTGCTAACCAATAACTATCTTAATTCGAGCATGTCGCATTGACCAATCTCAGATTCGTGCCTGTTTTATGGCCTAAGTATGCTAGTCCTGGTATCTTGTGGATAAACATCATTAAAATAAAATAATATTAAAAAAAATCCAACAGATAATATTGAATATAAGATTTACATTAAATTAAAATGTATACTACGCACGACCTATTACTTTTAATGTTTGATCAAGCTCAATTAAAACACTGTTATAAAGTTCTTATATAAAAACATTTTATTGAAATTTTATACTATTTCACCCATCATTGAGAGTTGGGCATTTGTTTTATATATTTCACACTTGTTTTTCAGACCCATAAATATGTTGGCTACATAATTTGGTTTTTTTTATTGATCAGGCTTCGAAATAGAACCAGAATAAATCTCTGGAGATAAGCGGGAACGAAACGTTATACATTTGATGCCATCGCAGTCGGATGCTGATTGAGAAATTTTTGGGTGTTTACGACAAGGGACGGGTGCAGACGTGGGTTGATCCACCGCTCTCTCGGTCGCGGGATCGGGGATTAGCATTATGTGTTGTGGTCTTGGCTTTATGCCTTAATGGCTGCCATAAAACGCGCCAAACAATGGCTAAAACACTCTTGGCCATGACAATCATTGCTAAATGCTTTCGGCTACCCAAACAGAACCTGGAAGCTGAATCAGCAAGAAGACGATCCTATGGACACGCTTCCGGTTCCATAGTAAACCTATTAATACACTAACTAATTCTCCCGTAAAAACTTGTAGTATTTTTGATTGCGGTTTCTTATGCCAACTTCTAAGGTGGGGGTATTACATTTTCTTCCTTGCTATCGTTGTACATTTAAAGGAGGCAACTCCCATGCTGCCGCTGTCGTCGCAGCGATAAGATATAAACCAGAACATCTCATCGGCGTCCTTGCCTCCGCTGACACTTGCCACTAATTAGCGCTTATTATGCGTTCCTCGCCAGACTCTGACAGTCTTTCAATTGGCAATTAAAGAGTGCCAAAGTTTCCACCGGTTGTGACCCTTAAGAAAGTGAAGAGCAGTAAATTGAAACTCAAGACAAAATCGAAATGGAAACCGACATCGTATTGAAAACGAAATTACCAAGGTTTCACTTGCATTTTCGCACTTTTCCTAGCAGAAAAACACTCGTGTTTACTTCACGCTTTCGCAGCTCTGGATATCTGACGTGAACCACGCTTGGTTGGATTCGAATCTCTCGGAGATCTCGGACCTGACCAGTCGGACCTTTCGGATTTGCATCTAAATGAGTTCGATTAATATGCGGACAATTATAGTTTCGTTGTTTATAGCTAGCCGTCTCGTGTGTGTCGGACAATTAGAAAGTCATTAAAAGAAACTTATTAGCTGACAGACTGGTCGTATAAGCCCGGACTGACTGACTCTTCGCCCGCTCCGCCAGTTTTCATAAATTACTCAACATTTAATTAAACACGCTCTAAAGCGTCTACTTACCACCTACTTAGCCTCTGGTTTTAGACAACAATTTTGCATAATTTGCAGTTAAATCACAAGCGGAACCGCAGTAACAACAACATCCCTGCCCAAACAAGTTGATTTTCTTCTTCGACTCTTTTAATTGTTCGAGTAGAAAATCTCTGCTACATGTGTAATGTGCATGTAAATGAAGTCTCTAAAGAGCTTTTACTTTAGTATTAGGTCAGACACTAAGCGTTGGCAAAACTGTTCTTCCGGTCACTTAGTTTTTTTTTTGACCTGCTAAACTCTAGCTCACCTCACCTTGGTTTTCAGAAGCAGTATAATAGATAGCTGTAGTAATTATATAGTTAATTATACTTGCCCGTGCATTTTTGGGTATGGCGGATACCTAAAAATACTGCTGCAAAATGTAGTAGGTATACGTTTCAAGATCAGAAGTCCTCTTCGTTGCTTGGCATACAGAAGCTTTTGTGTAAAATTGGATTGGGACTGAGCCTTTGCGCTTCTCCTTTTGTAAATCGCTTACTTTTCTTTCTCATTCGCCAGCCTAATTAGTTGGACCGTAAAGTTTACGCTGTTATTATTATGAATGTGAACGTTTTATACAGCTCTGCGGGGTTATGGGATCTTGTTGTTGCTTTTATTTGCTATTAACTAGATTTTATTGATGCCGCTCGGTTTTTGTTCTTGATTTTTCAGTTTTCCTTTATTTTGGTTTGTACGGTTTTACGAGCTTTTGTGCGCTCGTAAAAACAAAGAAAGAGAAACAAAAAATTCTCTTGGAAAAAACATATTTTTTTATGGTTTACCCTGGGATGGCATCGTGAAATTGTTCGGAACTCCCTGCAACGCCACCAAAGAACTGGAACCACAAATATAATTACAACTTTGTCATTCGATATTAGATGCCGCCAGAGTGCACAGAACCCCAAGATACCCAGTCAGCTTCAAACCCTCTTTCATCAGCGCACGGAAAGAAATATTGCATATAAAACTTTAATGTCCAATTTTACCCTGGGTAATTTATTTTATGGAGAAAGTAGTGTTATGTTCAAGAAAGTAAACTATAACTAGAATTTCCCATATCTAACTTTGGTAGGATTCTTTGGCAGTAACTTTTTTTCGCTGTGCAAGCTTCCATTTTGTTGCATCCTCTGGTCATTCCCACAGCCCTCATGCTCCGTCCACTCCGTCATTTCGAACGGATCTCAGATCTCAGGTGCAACCACACGCAAGGCAACCGACCGCCAGCTGGCACTCAAATCGGACTGCTCTGCGATCCCAGATCTGGGAATCTGGACGGGAGCTGTCCAGCTTGGGCGCCGGCAATCGGGATCGGGATCGGGAACCCCTCCACGGGCTTTCTAATGTGTTCGGGTATTAGCAGTTCATCTAAACTTATGACAAGTGCAAATCAAACTGACGTTTCCGCAACGGCAGCTAACTCTTTTCCTGGGGTAATTTGCGTATCACAGAGTTCAGGCCTAACGTACTCCTCGACTTTTTGATGGAGGCACCGTTGCAGTTTATTAAATTACGCCTCATGTCATGGAAGGAAGGGACATGATCATTATAAAGTTATTAGAGGCCTAATGGTAGCGGATCTCTCGATGGACATGAAAGATAGGCCCCGGCTGGCTAATTTCTCCGCAGAAATCTCAGTTTTCTTCAGAGGATTATGTTGTTTTATATGTCAATCTTTTGAGGGGAAGAATCCGTCAGACTTCTAACGCCAAGTTTGATCTCTTCGTTTCCCAAGACCCATTAATTCGGTTTTAATTGCTGGCCACGATCAAACAGGATCATCTGGACTGGGCTCTTGAAGTTGGGAGTTCGAAGATCTCTATCTGATCACGAAATGAAATTTCTAAGGCATTCCCAAAATAATAATCATAATTTTATATATTATTCGTCTGTGCGTTCTCCTTTTTTTGTATTTTCGCTTATCGCGCGAGAAAAATCTTCCCAAATTGCAGTGGAAACAAATGTTGTTTTGGCCACTCAAAAAAAGTGTTAGTCATGGTCTTGTTAACTAAATTGTTCGCCACGAATTGCTCGGACCTCAAAGCATTTCGATTCCTATTCCAGCCACATGGCATTAGTTCTGAGTCCGGAGTTGGCCATCCAACAATGGCAACTTGGCCGCGGAACTGTATTCTTTGATTTCTCTCGGAATGTGTGAGTGTGCGTTTGTGTGTGCCAGCCATATTTCATCGAGATCCCAAGCCCAAACTCAATCCCAAAATCAGAACCAGTATGGCAGAGGAGGCTCGAAAAGCAAACCGAGACCCTTTTAGCCTTTGAACCTTTCGCACGCAGGTAGAATCGACATCGTCCGCTTCTCTGTCTTTTGTCTTCATTCCTGATCTCTCTTGGTCGTCTATTAGCATTTCAAATTCCCCCAAATGGCCAAATGGAAATGCCTCCACCATGCGTAAGCCTCCATTTCCATCTCCATCTCCATCCTCACCATCATAGCGGTCATCAGGCGGAGCTAAGCGCATTGGGGCAGTTATCAGTCTATTAGCTGCAACTATAGGTTCTTCTCTTGGGGGTTCTCTAAGTTGGCTTTTTGTTTAGGCCCAAAGCTTGAAGTGTGGGCAGTGATTATGGTCAGTTCATTTGTCACTATTACACTGCTAAAAGCATTTGTATAATTTAGACTTGAGTTAGAACATAGGAACAACAGTTCAAGTCGTACGACTATGGAAGTTAGTATTAGAAAATACATCAAAGACCCTTGTAATTACTTTAGTAATATATTTGATTTTTACAATGATATTTTTAAATATTTTCGAAGTATAACACGTAAATTTTTCTTTTTATTTCCCTTTAGAATTGCCATGGCCATGCTGGAAGGAGGCAATCTCAGTGAAGGACGCTCGTAGCTCCTCATAGTATTCTTTTCAACATCCACCCAGAGTGGATCCATTAACCATGAAAGCCACATTGGATTCGGTAGCCGCCAGCGAAACGATGACGAGGGCAACATTCACTGGGAACCACGAGTCGAAGGACTTTGCAATATTCCATCGATGCCGGAGACGATCCAACATCAAATCGCTATACTCGCCACCTGCCCTGCATCCCTCGCACATGCTGCGGAGTAGCTTACTAATTCTACTGGCGATCGTTCTCCTGGGAACTTCGCAGGCTGCCTCTCATGATCAGGAGAGGGAGCGAAAGCTGGAAGTCTTCGAAGGCGTTGCCGTCGACTATCAAATCGGTTATATAGGAGACTTCGGCGGAATCGATAGTGGTCCGCCATACATTATTGTGGCGGAGGCAGGAGTAGAAACAGATCTCGCTATAGATCGGGCCACGGGAGAGATTCGCACAAAGGTCAAACTGGACAGGGAAACTCGAGCTTCTTATAGTCTAGTGGCTATTCCCCTGAGTGGTCGTAATATTCGAGTGCTGGTCACAGTTAAAGATGAGAACGACAATGCCCCCACGTTTCCACAAGCCTCGATGCACATAGAGTTTCCGGAAAACACCCCAAGGGAGGTGAAAAGAACTCTTCTTCCGGCTAGGGATCTGGATCTGGAACCCTACAACACGCAGAGATATAATATCGTGTCGGGAAATGTAAATGACGCCTTCAAGTTGTCCTCCCACAGGGAAAGGGACGGTGTCCTGTATTTGGACCTGCAGATCAGTGGTTTTTTAGATAGAGAAACCACTCCGGGCTATAGCCTTCTAATTGAAGCTTTAGATGGAGGAACTCCCCCCTTGCGGGGATTTATGACTGTTAATATCACCATCCAGGATGTAAACGACAATCAACCGATCTTCAATCAGAGCAGGTACTTTGCAACGGTGCCAGAGAATGCCACCGTAGGCACGAGTGTCCTGCAGGTGTACGCATCAGACACGGATGCGGATGAGAATGGTTTGGTGGAGTATGCCATCAACAGAAGACAGAGCGACAAGGAGCAGATGTTTCGCATAGATCCCAGAACAGGAGCGATTTACATCAATAAAGCATTGGATTTCGAAACTAAGGAGCTGCATGAACTGGTGGTGGTGGCCAAGGATCATGGCGAACAGCCGCTGGAGACAACCGCCTTTGTCTCCATTAGAGTCACAGACGTAAATGACAACCAACCGACCATAAATGTGATCTTCCTTAGTGACGATGCCTCCCCAAAAATATCAGAGTCGGCCCAACCGGGCGAATTCGTGGCTAGAATTTCGGTGCATGACCCCGATTCAAAAACGGAGTATGCCAATGTGAATGTGACGCTCAATGGAGGCGATGGTCACTTCGCGTTGACCACCAGGGATAACAGTATTTATTTGGTAATAGTGCACCTGCCACTGGACAGGGAGATAGTTTCCAACTATACCCTGAGTGTTGTAGCCACCGATAAGGGAACACCGCCGCTGCACGCCTCCAAATCGATCTTTCTGAGGATTACTGATGTCAATGACAATCCACCGGAGTTCGAGCAGGATCTCTACCACGCCAACGTGATGGAGGTGGCCGATCCGGGTACTTCGGTTCTGCAAGTTCTAGCCCACGATCGCGATGAGGGCATAAACTCGGCTTTGACTTACTCGCTGGCCGAAACCCCCGAGACCCATGCCCAGTGGTTTCAGATTGACCCACAAACGGGCCTGATCACCACCCGATCGCATATCGACTGCGAAACGGAACCGGTGCCGCAGCTAACGGTCATCGCTCGGGACGGAGGAGTTCCGCCCCTTTCCTCCACAGCCACGGTCCTAGTGACCATTCACGACGTAAATGACAACGAACCGATTTTCGACCAGAGCTTCTACAATGTATCCGTCGCGGAAAACGAACCCGTGGGCAGGTGCATACTCAAGGTGAGTCATTAGTTCAGTACTATTTCACTTGCAACTCCCGTTTTTCCGTTTTTCCTATGGTGACCCACTTTCCGGTGGGTCATTAAAACGTTTGTCTCGCCAACTGCCTCGAATCCACACAACGAGCGTCGCTTATGGATTTTCCACGTACTTGGGCCCCAAAACTAATCTTATGCATCAATTACCCGCTCCCAGTCAGATCAGTCAGTCGGACATCAGACATCACATTGGACATCAGAAATCAGACATCAGGCCTCAAACATCGACTTCGACGTCCGTAGGGAATCGTGAGGGGGAGGGGAGTTGTATAAAAGCGGTGCATGACACGAGATGCAGTTAGGTTAGAAAGGTATTTCGAAATAATGACGTGGTTGGTAACGTAAGGAAAAAATTTAGGGACTTAAATTAAAGAAGCATAAGCCCTGAAATATAATATATAATTTCGTAAAATCAAAATCCTAAAAATGTGTTTTTAAAAAAAGGGTATACAAAAGATCGATGTCTAATCTGGAAGTACTGCTAGCTTCTTGTTAACATCTTTGAGCTCAAATTCCATGCAGTTCCCGTTCGTAGACCCCTCCAGAAAAACACCACCCAACAAATCCCCTCCAACTATTGCTCCCCATCTGCACCCAGGGCCATGCGGGATCCTCATTCTTTTGTAGTTAATCCATTCATCATCGGGTAATTACATTTTTATAACATTTATCTCCGCTCAAAAACAAAATGGGCAGCCCAAAAAGTGGGGAAAAAAGTTTGAAAAAAGCATCAACAACAGAGAGACAAGGCCTAAAACCGTTTTCCAGTGTCTAACGAAGGCATTTTGTTCGGTCTTTCCTCTTCGGCGGCGATCACCCATTCTTCTCTGAACACATAGGTAAACGTATATGCACAAGAGCGTCTCGAGACGTCGACAAGATTTTTGTTCAGACTATCAAATGTGACCTCTCTTGTCTCGCAGAAAACAACGAAAAAACAAAACGACAACGAGGTAGAGGAAAAAAACACAGGACCGACTGACTGAAAATGTAGCCGCGATTCCAAACTTCTCAGCAATTTAACAACAACACGAATTTCAAATCAGCGCAGGGTTTACAAAAAAAAATGTTAAGTGAAGAATGCCATAGTCTTGTCTAGGAATTTAATAAACAACAAGCCGATCCTATATTAATTATAGGTAAGACTTTTTGTAAAAACTATAAGTAAATAATACTCGTATTTCACGATAGGTAAAATTACTGTTCACTTTCTTATTTATGGTTAAATTGCAAACTTATTGGCATCCTGAGGACCCTCAAGTTAATGGGTAATATTATTTTAACTACCATGATCCCTTTTCGCCTTCGTTGGCTTAGATGATTTCCGCAAATCAAATGGAATCAAATCTCATCAAAACTACAACAACGTGAGAGAGACCAAATTAACGGCCACCGAGACGAAGAAACGAAACAACAATAAGTTGAAATAACAACGCCAATTCTCGACAACGAAGAGATTTGATGAAATCTGACAAAAAGTCACGTTTCCTTAATTACAATGATGGAAAAGTAGATTTAATGCTGGCGATACCCTCCTCCCCGAAAATTAACCACAAACGAACAAAACACAAAACGCATAATTGGCTCACGCAAAAATAAAATAACAGAAACCGAAACTGAAATGATGAGGTCCGAACTCGGCAATCTAAAGAATTGAGAAAGAGATGGATAACCATCCATACTAAGGGATCTTTCAGTATCTGGTGCGATTTGGGAGCTCAATAATCATAAAATGAGTCTGAAGTCTGAACTCAAGGCCCTAAAAACTAAGTTCAAGCCCTCAATCCTCTGTTCGGGGTTTTCTTGTTATTCGGGCACATATTGAAGCCAATATGTGGTCGTGAAGACAATAAAAGACCCAAAAACCCAACCCAAAATTAAAAAAAAAACCGAAATCGACATTTCTTATATGAAAAAAACAAAATGAAACAAGAAGCTCTGGCCAAAGGACCAGCCAACAAGCTAACTTTTTTTATGGCTCGCAACTACGGCAAATTTAAAACTACCCACGAAAAAGTCGTTGAAGGAATAAGATTTAAGGCAGGGGAGTTGCTTTTGGAATAAAAAAAAACATAAATTTTAAAAACAAAAGCCAGAAATAGTTGCACAAAGTCCCCGAATCTCCAAAGCTAAAAGAGAGCACTGTTTGGCATAACTGCCACTCGCTTTTAGTGAGATGCCGAAATACTTGGCCAGCTGCTCATCATTGTTTTGGTCGAAAAGATTGCATCGGATTCGAAGATAATTGCGGGAGAACCTGTTGGGAACTGAGCGAAGAAATGGTAGTAAATCTAATTTGGGCAACTGTGTGTGTTAACTTAAAACTACTCTGGCTATTACCTGAAAAATTCCTTACAATATTTGGCCACCTTTCCGTCTTTCCTCATCTTCACCCTTTACCAGGCTGCACCTATTGCTTCTTGGTCATTCCAAGCAACTGTTGTGCCTTTACTGCCGCCGTATCATTTTCTAGCCGAAGAAGCGGAAATGCTATTTAATTAGAGGCGATCAAATGCCGCCATTCCGGCTCCGACTCCGTCTCTAGCGCGTCCGACCAACTAATGGCTAACCAAATTACACTTTAATTTGGGCCACGAAACAAAAGACTTAGGCAACGAACTTGCGTTCAAGTGGGAGTGGCAATGGGGGATTACTCATCAGCCCATCCCGCTCGCTCCTTCGCGCTATTTTAGATTATTATGCGACCGTAAAAATTAAAATCTCATTATGCAAATTACAAGAAAAAACTAAATAATACAAACCGTCCGCCTGCCCCTCTTTCTACACTGAACTCCTCCGCCCAATTTGGAGTTTCCTTTCGGCAGTGAAAAAAGTGGAAAAAGACAGCATAATTTGCTCGTAGTGTGGTTGTTGTCATCTTAGATTTGTTGTTGCCGTTGCAGTTACACACTAAATTACAGTCAATTACATTGGGGAGAAAGAGAGAAAAGGGAGAGTGAGGGAATGTGGGAACTGCACTCGCAGATTCCTAAGCCATTCTGCCAGCCCCAGCCCCAGCCACATCTCGCCCGATCCCCATTTCTCCACCCGCCAACGGTTTGGCAGTTGCAACCTGGGCCTGTCAAGAGGTTCGGAATAAGTTCGGAGTACAAGTTGCTCGAACATCGAAATTAGATGTTATTGCTGCGGCAGAGAGAGAAATATCTGCAAGCACTTTTTGGATTAGATGCGGTATTTTACTGGCAGGATATTTAATTTTAGACAAAAATCCGTAAATATTTTGAGTGGAGAAATAAATTTCACAATTTTTTTGCGTGTGATTGGATGTTGTAATTTCGCATTGTTTGGCTAATCTACGTAAATCTCATTTTCGGGTGGCTCCCACAATTACAACGCAGGGCTGGCCGTGTTGGTGCAGGGGCGTCGTTTTAAGAAGAAAAAGGAGGGTCGGGAAGCTAAAGGGAACACGATCTGCCCATTTGGCCAAGTTATGTGGTCGCTCCTCTAATGCACAACCACTCGCACAAACGCACACACACTGAACTGGTTTTCAGTTGGCGGAGGGTGCAAGTGGCATGTTCCCCCCTGTGCGTCTCTTCCCCGACGCTTTGGGAGCCCACCGCCCCCCTTTTTCCACCTATCTCTGATTGCGTATGCGGCGCTCAGTGTGCACCAATTTTCTTTGTCTCCTGGCTCAATTCACTTTTTTCTAAGCTACGTTGTGATGCCCTTTTATGTGCCTATACTTCTGCGCCTATCTCAGAGAAAAAGAGAGAGGGCTTCTCTCTTTCTCCCTGAGAGCATTTCTTCTCTCTCTCACTCTCTGCGTTTACGCGACTTGTTTTGCACAATTTTAATTTTATAAACACCTTTAACGCATTTTTGAGCGCTCACATTCCATAAATGCCAGGCCAGAGAGACCGAGAGAGAAAACCGGTGAGAATTGGAGAAACTCACCACGAATTCGCCGCACGGCGAATGTATCTGAAGTCGCTGCCATTCAGAAATTCAGCGGATTGAAGCGAAATACATAGTTTTGTCCAAGATCTCTCTTTCTCTCTCTGCCTCTTTATCTCTGGGCCAAGACAAAATGGTTGGAAAATCATGGCGTAGCCGGTTTTTTTATAAAATACGATTTCAGTTTTTTTACCTTGGTGTGTCTCCATAGTATACTCGAACCACATGGCCAAGAACCCATTCTCCGTCTCCTTCTTGCATTGACTTAATATTTTAATTAAGTTGCGAGGGGAGACCGAGATAAGAGCCTTGAATGGCCGTTTGCCGCCACACGACAACATAATTTTTGACACAATTTCGCGGGCCAAGTTAAGCATCGGGAGATAATCGCTTCTCCTGGCCCATAACAAACACCATAAGGAAGCCACCGAGCAACCGATGAGCCATTGAGCCGAGCCAAGAACACGGCGAAAATGGCCCAGAGCTCTGATCGCTATCAAAACATCAATAAACCTTAACTGATAGGCCCAAATGAAGGAGAAAAGGGGTATGGCAGGGGTGAAGAAATGGGTAAAAAGGCGTTCCGCAGAGAAAGAGCTTTCATTTTGCATATTTGAACCAAGGGGAGAAGGACTAAGAGATTTCACGTCGACGCATCAAATGTGCATCAATTTGCGGGCCAAACGCGACAACAGGCAGCCAGACACGCGTGCAATACTGTGGATGCCACTCAGCACTGAAACAAGTATATAATGTGGTCTGGCAGGGCGAGGTGCATGTTTCAAACACCATTTTTGGTAGTAGTTTCTTCAATATTGTAAATCAATATTCAAGTGCGCACTTACAAAGTATGTTTCTATTATTCCTTGGAAAACGTTGCTAGCTCTTTATCGTTCTACCAAGAATATCCTCGTTTGCACCCCTGATTTCTGTCAGTGAGTCGTTGCTCCTGTGGCTGACTTTGTGGCCATATTTAGTAAATACCGCTTCTGTGGCTGCTTTTAAACGTGCAATTAAAGCGCGCACACACACAGCCGCGCGAAAGAGAAAGACAGAGAGAGAGAGAGAGAGAGATGCGGAGCGAAAGGGGGCGTGTGGGGCCTGAGATGGAGATGCTGGGATCTGAAATGCTCAACGCGCGCGCACACATCACAACAACCCGAGGGCATTGGCTACTGCATTTGCATAGCCGCCAAGAACTCAAAGCTCTGAGCCGAGTCTTCCGCGGGAGGAGCGGGGCAAGGAGTGTGGAACGGAGACTGGAGAAGTGGAGGAAGACTGCTCCTCCAAGTCACGGAGACAGCCGGGAAAAGGAGATGCGCGATTTGCGGGGCCAGTGCCAAAGTGAAAAATTCCCAGCAGCCAGAGAGGTTACACCTTTTATAGTGAATAAGTATTACAGGGTATAAGCAAATAGGTTCGAAACAAATAATAGTTTTTCTCAAGGTGCCTTGTTAAAATAAATAGCCAAGGACGGTCCGACTTAAATAGTCAGAGTGACTAGTACTACTAACCTTACGAGCCAACAAAGCAACTTTAGTTTTAATTTTAGAACATGGTGTGTAATATAATAATTGGCAAAGTTTATTTAAACTTTATTATAGTAATATACCCAGTCGTCAAGGAAAAATGCTTAAGAGGATTACAATCTGCATTAGTCTTGAAGGACATCGCATAGTCGATGCTCTAATGCTTTTATATTCCTGTCACTAATTTCATCCTAGGTCCATTCGTCAGAAGCAGCTTCTTTAATTTTTGTGCGGAATGTAAGTTCTAGTCTTTAAAAATTAACTCGCAGTCCATTAAGCCAGACTTGTTGGCCAAAATCAATTCGTCGCCAGGTGGGGTTCACTAGCCCTTTATGGGCGATTTTTTCTCGTTTGGCGAACAGTCTAAGGCACAGAAGAAAACTGAAAGTGTGTTGATTGATGGCCCAAAGTGGAAGTCAAAGTCTAAGCGGCTAAGATGAGCTGCCAAACTCTGAGGTCAGACTTTGTGACTGTCTTCGGTCTCCAGTTCTTCTGCTTTGCTCATCTGCATGCGAATGGCAATCAATGCAATCGCTCCGCCCCCTCCAAAAGCCAAGGCTCTTAACAACTTCTGGGGAAAAAACGTGCGATTCTAAATGAGCATATCAACAGCTTACAAGGCCCAAGAGCCCAAACCCAAACACAAACCCAAACCCAAGCCCAGCCAAGCCAAAAGACAGCTCTGCAGAGCTGGAAAGTCCCGGCCAGAGATGCTCTGTTGATAGCTTTTGCATATCGTCGTTGCCTGTAAAAGTATTTACCAGAGCCACACAAAAAGACAGACAAAAAATCAGTAAAGAAAAATCAACAGCCAAAGGCTGGCAGCTTATTTGGCCTAAGCTGCTCCGGCCAGAGATGCTCTGTTGATAGCTTTTGCATATCGTCGTTGCCTGTAAAAGTATTTACCAGAGCCACACAAAAAGACAGACAAAAAATCAGTAAAGAAAAATCAACAGCCAAAGGCTGGCAGCTTATTTGGCCCTAATGTATCCAAGTCCTGCGACGAGAGCCGCAACAAGCGGGTTCACAATTTTAATTAGTTAATTATTTTTACTTTTAAGCAAACAAGATTTCAGAGACAAATAAAAAAAGGGGAGCTCAGCGCGAGCCGGAGACACAGAGCGAAGCTTTTTCCAATCCCAATCCCAATCCCAAATCCCGACCCAGCTTGAACCCAAATACCCAGCTGGGGATTTGCTTTTCCTCCCGTTTCTCCTTTTTCACCTTTTTTCGCCGAGGTTTGGAATGGCCGGCAATCTGCATACGTGCATCTCGACCAGTCTTCGGGCTCCCTTCTGTCATTCTCCGTAGCCTGGGGCTGTAGCCTGCAGCCAGCAGCCTGCATTCTCCTATCTGCTGTCTACTGTCTTCTGTCTTCCGTCTTTTGTCTCCCGTCTCATTTGTCGTCACCGGCGGAGAGCTGTGCTTCCAACTTTACAGATTTCCGAATCTGTTTTTCATTCGGTCCTCTACTAGAATAAGAATTCATTAAAATGTGGTCAAGAAATTTTAGCATGAACTTCTATTCAATTTCGTGCCTATACAAAATGTAACAATATTTTGAGTGCAATTTAAGTGTATTTTCCTAACAGCTCTGCCTATAACTATTTTGTCAAGTGCACACTTCCACAAGTCCAAGAAGACTTGACCAGCTTTCGGACGAAAAAGAATTCCTCGTGTGGGTTGTCTAACATTCATAACATCGAATCTGGCCCATTGTTACTGAATGCTGGCGATGATGATTATTATGGCCAAACGGATTTGCATATTTTTGTGTGTAGAACACGGCCCATACAAAGCCAAGTATTTTATAAATCCCCACAAGAGTTTTTGGCTTGCAAATTAAATTGTCAATCATTTTTATAACTTGGCCCAATCGAAGTGTGTGTAAAGGGAAGTTAATGCCAACATGATATGAGAAAAGCGAACTGTGAGCAACAACAAGCGCCCAGCCAAAGACGAAATATAAACGATAATTTTTCGTTGAATTTTTAAACAGTCATTGGCTTGTCTGTCTTTTGTCTCTCCCCGATGTTGTTGGCACATTGTCGGTGGTGGCCAAAGATCTAAAGATCTATCAAGATATCTATGTTTGGGCCAGAGCCACTCATAAATAATGAATTATGCCCGATTATTAGGCGACTTATGCAAAAACCAAAAACGACAACACAAAACGCAGCGACTGCTAAAAAATTACGGCGATTAGGTGATTTAAGCGCTCATGGGAAGTGTTTATCTCGACTGGCTACTGGAGGTATAGTATGTGCGCTGACCGAACATAAATCAAATCCATCCTCACGTATTGTCAACCTTTTTCAAGTGTATTTTTTTAAATCCGCCTTGAATGTGTAACATCAACGAAAGACGCAGAAATCACAATCAGCTGGGTATATCAGCGCATGAGCTCATATCTCAGGGTGCCGCCGCCTCAATAAAACCTGCAACATTGTAGCATGTTGATGGGCTGCCACGACAACCCGAGGGTCGGCCAATAAAAAAAAAACAAAGGGGAGGGCAGCGGGAATATCCGCACAGTTATTGATTAAGGGCCATAACAAAGGCAGCGGGGTCAGAAATTACTGATTGAAAGCGGACAGAACGTGTTGAAAGCAAAAGACCGAAAAACCGAGCCAGGAATATCTGTGGAGCCTCGAAAATTCGTGTAATTGCAGTTGCAATTTGCAAGGGAACAAAAGGGAAATTGCTGAAAAAATGGGCACGGGACTCGGGCCAAAACTCCACCCAGCCCCACCCTTTTCTCTGCTGCAAATGTAAATGCCCTTGAGGAAAGTCAGAGTCCAACGGAACTTCCCCTACGGGCAGTGAGCTAAATAACGTTCCTACACTGTGGAAAAAGGAATACATTTAATCACAAATGCACACACGTCATGAACTCTATTACCCATATCTTTGTTTGAATTTTGTCTCTCTGCAATATCAGTTCCATACCCGTTTACAACCCACTGGGAAAAAGCGGAGGGCTCAGACGTCGCAACACATGGCTTCTCCAACTTTGACCCACTTCGTTTCTGGGTCCTTTGGTTTGCCCTGAAGTTCCATAAATTACCGCATCGACTTCCTGCCACTGGCGGGCAATTCATAAATTAAAGCAAGTTAATATTTCAGTGTCCGGAGTGCAACACCTCCGTAGCCTCGGATATTAAAATGCTTAATTGAATTTGTTAAGGCCAGCGAATGGCCCCCGATAAGGATAACTCTGGGCTGAGGAATCGGACGCCTCCTCATCTGGATTTTGGAGTCCATCCCCCTGCCTTTTCGGGCTCACCATAAACAAACGCACAACTTTTATTGCTGCTGATTGTTAATTTGTGAAGCGATAACGCTTCAACGTCCGTGGATAGCGACCCCAATTCCTCAGTTTCCCGCCGCGTCCCGATACTCTGCCCCATGCACTTTTCTCCCAGTGCGAATTTGTGACACCCTTGAAGGTAACTCCTCTAGATATTCCTTCTTTGCGGTACTGCGCGTCGCATCGATAAACTCATCCTTTTCTGGCACGGATCCTCCTCCTCTCAGGTTCTCTTCCATATGTCGTTTCCTGCCCCGCCAGAAATGACATGACAAATGTCTTTGACCAGGGCCCAGAGAACTGGAGAACCGGAGAATCGGAGAACCGCATCGAACTCTCGGATCCCCGCGGTCATGAGCCCCCTCACGCCCAGCCCTCGCCTTTTGTTGTTCAATTCAATTTATTGTCGAAAGTTCGTAGTTGAAAGAACATTTTAATTTGGCCAGCCGAGGCATAAGAGAGAATTCCCCAGAGTCGAAGAAAAGGTTGCAGCCTGGGATCTCTGAGCCTGTTTTTCTTATAGTTTATGTGGCATGAAGTTGCAAAAGTCTCGTGTCGAGCGTTAAATTCTTTTCGACTTGGCAAATTGAACCCGCAGTCGTACACCAAGAGAAATTTACATAAGAGTTAAGTTAGTACTGTCTCATAAACCGTCCTTTTTTGCATTCCAAGTATTTATTTTTCGACGATCTGGGTTTATGATTCTGTTTGAACACAGTTGTTTTTACCTCTTACATTTCGTATTCCACAGATATTCATGCCTTTTCTCTCTCTGCATCTCTGTTTTGATCCACGCTGTGGATGAATTCGAAAAGTAACTGTTGTGCTCAGTGTCAGGCTGCAAAGTTCGGGGTGTCGAAGCGTCCGGAGTTCTCTTATTTAAACTCTTATTTATGCACATTTGCTGGGGCTTTCGTCTCCGCATTTCGCATTTCATTCTCCTTTACGGCTGCAATTCCTTTTTGGTGGCTTCATTTCAGCAGACAAATTTATTTGCTGTGGTTGCTGCCAGTATGGCAACCGCGCTGTGGTTACTGTTTATTAGTGGATTTATGACGTTTGCCCCCAGTGGGGCTCTCGTTAGTCGAATTGTGATCACTCTGCGCTGGACAGCGCCGTCAATTGCCATCAATCAATCAAGTGGGCCGCTCTAACTGTATCTTTTTGGGCGTCTTGGGCGAGCAGGAGCAGGGGCACAGGGCAAAGGGGCAAGGCGAGGCAGTGCGGATGCCCAGATTTGAATGCTGAACAAAACTGCGCCTGCTTACCGGATCATAAATTTCTGTGCATTCGTCTCATTAACCAGCAAAAAGGGAACGAAAATATCAAATTACCTCTGGCGGGCTGTTCGCTTTTCCCTCGGCTGCTCTTTCTGATTCTTTCTTCAGGAGAGCAGAAGAAAGCCAGGGCGGCAGAAGAGAGGTACGGCAGTTGATGGACAGGAAAGTGTATCGTTGTTGGCATGTTTGAAATTTTATACACTTGGGATTGGCGGATTAAGAGATTTTCGATTTTCCTCCTTTAAAGAGCTGCCAACAAAAGTCCCCACTTTCATTCCACTTCCATACAACAATAAAATAATACAAAAAACTAAAAACAAGAGAGGAGGAGGTGGTGTGGCATGGGATCCCAAATTAAACTTAACAAGACAGAGTGTTAATGAATTATTTGGAGGACACGCTGCAATGTCACAGAACCAAGCCGCAGACATAAAAAACCACCAGCAACCGGGCAAACGAATTTCATTAAAAACTTGCCACAAACATTGTCGACAATTAAAAAGCTTCGAGCTGAAAGCCGCTGCGCACAATACTCGTTCAAAATAACGAAACAAAAAAAACTCAATACAATCGATGTCGCTGGGGATGAGCTCTGGTTGGGGAATCGCAATCAGAGGAGTCAAGGTGGTGCTCCTGATGATACAACCGCAGAACCACCGATCTTAAGTGGCTCGCCTGGCTTTCCGGCTATTTTTAGGACATTGCAACGAGGCCTGAAACCGAAAGTGGAAACTCTCTGGAGCATTCGGATCCAAGTATTGTTGGTTTTCGATTTTTTCTTACTGTTTGAACTTTTTTGTGGACTGTTCCCTTTGCGGCTTACCTCAAAAACTCAAGCTGCTGAAGGTTAAACAGCACCTCGGATAGAGAAAACAATGATATCGCAATTCCTAAAAAACGTACTTAAATTAAGTAGAGTTCATACATAAGATTACGAAAAAAAGAAGATTACGAAAACATCATTAAAACCATTCCTATTATGCATACACTATATTTTTTCCCAGTGCGTTCCCGCAAATCAAGCGAATTAGCAAACATTTAGTTCTCAAATGCATTTCGAGTTCGTTGCCCAGGCAAGTCTTTCGTTTTTCTCTGAGTAACGAGTTGCCTGACATGCCGTTTTATTTGCGGAGCTCTCGTCTAGCCAAAGAGCTTGAAATTGAGCTCCCTAAAGAGCACAAATATTGAATCAACTTCAGCCTCTAGCGGGTGGCCATTCTAGGCACTGAAATCTTGGCTAATTTATTTACCCTAAAGTCGCCATTCCGAAGGCGATTAAAGGCACCTCAAGAGCTTAACCAATATGGAAAACGGAAATATAATTTCCTAGCCACAGCTGTTTTTGGCAGACACAGACGCCGAAATAAAGCAAATTAAATATGTAAATTAAGCCTGAGACTAATCCCCACTGGAGGGGATAGCAAATCAGGCACCGAAGAACAGCAAATCATAGTTGTTGACATTTGTTAAAGTTCATTAAACGCGACTCGCGAAAAGAATACCAAATAGATGGGTCTTAGTGTGAAAGAGACTGGACAAAATGCGTAGAGCAAAACTGCCGAAGAATGGGTGGAGTAATCACAAACGGGGCCCACCAGCGGCGCTTCATTGCGAATCGGACTTTAACTTCTTTCTCTAAAAAGCAGCGGACAAGCAGAAATTGCCAACATTTTTGCCAGTTGACAACTTAATAAATTTTGAACAGAAGAGGGGATGAGGAGACGGAAAAGCAGAGCAGGAGAGATCGCTCGAGTTGGTTATTAAACTCGCATATTTCTAATAATTTGCTCTGTCCGTTGGTCCGAGCTTTTTATGCTGCTGCGAGTGCTGCTGCTGCTGCCGCTGCTGCTGCCTTGCTGCCATCGTTTTCTTGCAGACATTTCCTCTATTTATCAGAAACGCATAAATTTCTAAAATATTTCTTCTTCTTCGGCGGCAACCACGACAACGAACAAGCGCGAGCAACAACACGATGCAGCCGAAGATGGCCAAGAAAAAGCATAAGATGGCCAAGAAAACTCCGCAGCACACGTGCACAGTGGGCAGGATCGAGAGTGAGAGGGCAGACGGTGGGACAGGTACAGAGCAGACCAGAGCGGCAAGTTGTCGATGGGGATCGAAGCGAGAATGCAGTGAGAAAAGTTAAGGACACAAAAAAGGTTTCGATTTATGGATCTGCTTGAGCTCTACTCAGTCCGCAGATGTTAATATCTTTACTCAATATTAATATATTGGTCTTAAAAATATGACTATAAAACCAGCAGTTCTATGATCCAACTTTAAGATGTAAGGAATGATAGCAGATTTTCCAGCCTTCACATTTCTCTCAGTGTGGTGTAAGAATGTGTCCATAATTTCTTTATTCCTAAATATAGTAATAGAACATTGCAAATTATCTTCTCGCGTCGGTTTAATTTAATGGAAATTGCAAGTTGTTATACCACACATTTGAAGAAAGGCGACTTCCTGTCAGTAGTTTGTTTGCTATTTGTTTATTTTTCGCTCAGTGCCCTTGCAGTTCTTGGATCTAGCATTTCATTTCAACACCAAACGTAAATTTGTACTTCCTCCAAGGAGTCAGCATGATGTTACTGTTACCCTCCCCGGAGTTTCCACCTTTCTGCTCACCACGCTGAAAGGAGATTTATGTTCATTATAGATTATTTCTGTCTGATGATGTTAATTTTGTTGCATTTCTCGCATTTGCTTGCAGCTCTGCTGCGCCCCCCCTTCTCACCATCACTTGCCCCTCCTTCAGCTGTTCTTTGGTGCGGTTCGCATGTGTTGCTTACCGTTGCCTACCACCAGCCAAAGGAAATACCTGCCCAGGTGGGGCCGAAAAAGAGAAAGGGGGGCTGCGCTGGGAAGAGGTGAGTTCAGCTGGCGCTGCTCATAAATGTTGTACATTGTGGAGCCTGGTGTTGGTGTTGTTGTTGATGGCGTTGCATGGTCAGCGTTTGATTTGTTGCGCGCACGCCTTGGCAACATTGTTGCCACAGAAAGAGCAAGAGCAACAGCATCAGAACCCAGCCGAACAAATGTCGAGTGTTGCCCGAGATCAAACGCAGGGTATCGGGGCATAGGTATTTCCGTGATTGCGGTGCACACTCTGATCGGAATCAAGCGGGGTGTAAGTGTCGCCATAAAGTCACCTCGATCTCGGGGATCCAAATTTGGGATGTTATTCTATCTAGAGAATCGCGGGTCAGAGTTACATTTGAACATTTGGTAGATACACTAGCGAATCCTATACCAAACTATACTGCAGATATACAAAAATGCATTATTACTTAGTTAAACGTACATGATCTCATTTATGCTATCTTTTATTTCAGGTAAGTCCACGCTGTGCGATGAATCCATACGAATTGCTTAACTAGGCGTAAGTATTGGGTGACTGTAATTCTCTTTATTCATCCTCCCCTTTGTTTCGGATTCAGCTTGTTGCCTTTGTTGGTTGTTTTGTTGCTGGCTTGTTGTTCTGTGGCTGCCTGTCGCCTGTCAAGACGTTTGTCAACACACAAAGCAACATGTCAAACAAATGATGTGAGCTAACGATGCCGACACGAAACACAAGAACATCGGAGCTTCAATAAGAAGCAACAGCCGCCACAGAAACAAAATCAGATCGAACCACGCCCCTCGGCAACGAACTCCCTCGGAGATGCAGCCATATTAGTGCCATGTTCACTCGCTGTTGCACGTCACTCAAAAGTGGTTCGGCTAGGGTCACCTCACCACCTTACCTCTACGCTCGTTTAGGATGCATCTAAGAGCTAATCCGTTTTCAGTACTTATCTGTGCTTTTATGAGGTGGAATCAAGTCGGGGATTAAAATATTTTCGGACTCTATCGAGAGCAGCAACAGGCAGGGGAACTTTGGGATAGAGCAGGAACCTTATAAGTTACTCCACCGTGAAAAATATAGAGAACTGATGATAAACTTGATATAGACGTGACTTCGAAAAAACATGATTTAGTGTAATGTAAAACTCGAGCTCTTCAGATTTACAACCCTTTTCGCAGATGCATAATTAACTCAAAAAACATTTGATATTCGCCCAAAATTTTCTTTTGGTGCATCATATCAAGTCCCAAGCTCATGCACAGCTGGATGCACAACTCACTTCTCGACCAACCAGCCAACCTCTCGGAATGCATCTGTGCGTGAGCTTTTATGTGCATCTTAAATTCTACTAATGAAAACGATCGAGGAGCGGGTGAAACGGGTGCTTCAGGAGATCCACCCGATACAGGAAGGTGGAATTTGAGCCAGAGAGAGGGAAATAGAGGTGCCCTAATGGCCAGTTCCCGCTTTATGGCCGCGTTGACATTTTTATTAATGCTGGCCTTAATAACAGCAACCAGAGATCCCCCTGCAAACCCACGCCCCTCTGCTGTAGATTTATGATGGCCATAACAATGAATTAAATGTGACATCGATTGCTATCGATAGAGTTGTGGCCTGCGTTCTTTATCGCCCGCCTCAATCGCTGCATATGAAAATTGAACTGGACAGCATATCCACATACGTATCTGTGTGATCAGGATGGCGATACCGTTGTCCCGCTGCGAGGTTATGCAATCGTCTGCCTCGTATTTCAAATCGCCTGACAACCACATTTCATCTCCACTGGGGGGGAGCTCCTTCCCCACTGTTGCGTCTCCTCTTTGCACTATATAATTAGCTTCATCAACGCAATAATCATGCTGTAAACAAATGCAGGGGATCGCAGGGCATTAAAACTGAAATTACCCCCAGAATGGGGAGCCAAAAAGAAGAGGGTCTGGAAGAATGAAGTGAAGGCCCAAGTGAAGGCTTCGATATAATTATTATTTTATCCCCACAATGTGGAGAAATTCTACGTCTTATAATGAGGGGTTATTGTGCTGGCCATCCAATTCCGATTGTGTGGGTACAAATGTCTGGCCAAAAATTACAATCAAATTATGATGCGAAATAAGACAATTTCAGGTCGTAATTAGAGCCAGGGGAATTTCAGTCGCCGTCTGCCATTGTGTCCATCAATTGGAACTTTTGTCCGACTCGGAGAATCTCTGTTTCACTTGCCTGGCCCCAGACAGCATCGGGTTTCTCGATTCGGAAATAACGCCAGACGGCTGCGGAGAACTTAAATATAACCTAGAGCCACGAAACCAAAAGTGCTCGGATCGCAGAGCTAACCGCGAAACTCACAATGTGAGCTTGCATGTAAAGCAAAACGAGACAAGTGGCTGCAAAGAAACCCCCCACCCACATCTCTCTATCTGGGTCTCCATTCGTTTGTTCCCTTAGAAGGGAATAGACGAATTGATTTTGCGCTCGGCTGCAGAAGATCAAAGCGGCCTTTAGGCATTCTCTACTTCGGATTGGGTGTCGACAGATTCAGACTCAGATAGAAGACATTCTGCGGTTTGCTCAACACCCATAGATTAATCGAGGTAGGGCTCTAGATATTTTAGCAAGACAGTCTTGTTCATTATCATTTTGGCGTTTTATTACATAGACAGGTTAATCACTAGACAATAAAACAGAAAAACTCTCCATAATACCTCTCTTTTACTATAATATATCCGGATTTTACATTAACCCTTTTACGACTACTTAAAGATAGGAAAATAAATACTGTTTAAGGTTACATCAAGAAGGAGTACCATAACTGATTTATTTTTCGGCTGTCCATTGTGGGTCTCAAAGGCAGCCGAAACGAACACCGCTTTTGAAATTAAGGCTATGTCCAGTTCAAGGCGAGTTAACTACTTTGTAGCATCTGCATCTTCAGGATCTGACCACCTGGCAAACTGACAATGTTTTCCCGCTCACAGCATGCCACTTGGTCCTTTGCTTTTTTCTGCCGAAGTTTACGACTTTCGAGTCGGCGGTAGCGCATACAATTAGAGTTTTAATTATCGTCTTTGGCTCTTTATTTCTTTTGTTGGCTGCTACGGCGGTCTTGATTCCCCCGCCTCTTCGTCTTCTTTGCGGTCGCTGTCCATTTTTTGTCGTCAGCGGTAAAAAACTAATAATTTGCAGTAAAAAGATAACAACATTGCCGATGGAAATGCATTTCCCCCCGCCCCTGGTTTTTTCCCCAGGAGCCACACAAGTTGCTCAAAGCGTCCCATAACTTTCGGGGCGGTGTCCCCCCATTTACCCAGTGTATTTGCCGATTCCTACGAACAGAACAAAAAGTCGGCAAATAATATGCAAAATTTTATGAGCCCGTCGAAAAAGGGGGAGGGGTTTGGGGGAAACGGATAGGAAGCTGTTTAGTTAAACAGTTGCACAGCACAGGCTGCTTGGTAAGATGCCGGCAAATGAGGAATCCAACATTGGGCGGGTTCAACAATCCATTCGATTCCAGCTAAAAGATTTGATACATGAGATGTGAATGCTTCTCAACTTCTTAACTTTTTAACATTTTTACCTTTTGAAAGGATGACACGTAGAGATCATTTATTTATTTGGGTACTGCATATGTTTTGGGTTCTTGTAGCTCGCCGAATGGAAGATTTGATATAACTTGATATAACTTTAAAATAAAAAGCTGTTTCTTATCTGGTTGCTTATTATTTTTAATGATTTCTTCTGGGAGTTGATGGATTTTAAGATGCCCTGGTCACAATTACAAGCTAGTTACTTCTCTCTCGAAGGCAGTTATCTGATCGAAGGCAAACGAGGCATGAATTAATCGCCTGTGCCTAATCAATTATCTTTACCATCTTTAATTAATTCTATATTATTCGCCCTGCCTCAGTTTTCGACAGCAGCTGCTCCTACTGCACTTGTCCAACCAAGGTGCACTTCCACTTCCAGTTCGACGACGCTGATCATCTCCTGCACCTCGGGTCTTGCAAATTGCTCTCCACCCCCCGCCATTCATAAATCGTGTGGCATATAACTCAGCCCAATCGGAAATTGCTTTTCGCTTATCGATTTACGCGCCTAATCTACAAATACGGCCCAAGACAATTTTCAATTTCGCACTACATTCAGGCGGCCGAGCAATCCACCCATTCCTCAAAGAACGCGATAATGATGGTTATAGTTAGATTTTGGGTCATCTTCCTCCAAATACCTTTCGATGATGGAAGCACCAAGCTAAAACAAACGGCAAGTCGTACGCAGCTAACGTATTATCATCTATCTCCACCTGATTTGCATAATCTGCTATTAATTGCGCCGATATAAAGCTCTGTGTGGAAACAGAGAGGGCCAGAGACGAAAACAGGAGGGAAAATTTATTGGGCCCAAATGCCAACAACAACATTTGGACAGACAGACTCGAGGGCAATGGATTCCCCGAGTCTTCTCCACTTTTGTCCCTCTTTGGGTTGCCATCTATTGATTAATAAAACAAAATCGAAATCTAAATTACGACTCGGAGAAGTGCCCCAATCGAGAAGCGCTATGCAAATGAGCAAATGAGTGTTCCCAGTTCCATTCGACAATTTATTCATATCCGAAGAAAGTGAGTGAGTGAGTGCCTTTGGGCTAAATCTCTTTGACTGCTAGATAATTAGAGAAATTTATATTCGAACGAGTAGAAACTCCAGAATAAAACTCCAGTCGTTGAGTCTTTACATTAGGTAAAATACCAGGCAAGTTATTCAGATAAACTGTATGCTACTTGTCCTTTGTTTATATTCGTTTCGATTGTGATCTGTACAAGAAAATCCATTGAAGGACAACCCACATCATAAATTGCGGCCAGTCTTCCACAATCGGAACACCCACTAAATACTAAGAATGGGGGGCCTAACAGGATCGAGTGGAAAACAGCAGGTTGTCCCGCCGAATCGAGCAAATGCTTTAATTAAAAATGTGTTCGCCTATTTCGTTGTTCAATCCACAAAATCCGTTAGCCACGATCCACTCATATGGGGAAAAAAGGGGGTACGGACAAGCGCCAGTCGAAAATCTGTCATAAATTTATTATTTTCAATTAATTATTAAAAGTGGCCGGGGCTTTGGCGGTTGCTGTCGATCGGCAGAATTTTTTTCCGCCATTTTTTGGGACGCCCCAAAAACTGCTAAATAAATTCTCCCCGATGGGAGGAGGGACGTAGGCCAAGTCAAATGCTTATTAAAGACCCCGATAGGCCAGGCCAAATGCCAAAGTGCTCATTAGTTTGTGTTAGCATGGAAGAAATAAAACCAATCCGAACCATAGCGAACTGTGCGTAATTTATTGCTCGCCTCGAACTCAAATTTGGAAATTAGCCAAGAGGCAAGTTCCACTTTTTAAGCGGACCAAAGTGTCGTTGGAAATTTGAGCTATCGGCATTTCAATTTTCGGACGGAAAAATGGCATGGCAATTTAGCAACGCATCGGTATTTCTGCTATTGATTGAGTTTTTCACAGTTTTTCCAATGAATGAGTGGCTTTTGGCCTGAGAGCCTGAATGAAATCGGAAAAGGCAAAGACAAGAGTTGGGCTACCTGGACAGGGTTACGCAATCATGGAGCCATTTTGGGTGACACGATCGTAGCAATTTCGCGATTTCGGTGAATTGAAATGCAACGAGGCGAGCGCACAAAAATGTCATTCAGCTGAAGTCCGAGCCGCCACAAAGAAGAGAATTTCCTAATTAAAATCTAACAAAAGGGAGATCATTCATGAAAATGGAGCTGCAAATGATAGTGACATTCTTTCACATAGCCCAAGTTGATACCAAAACGATATTTCTACCTCTGATGACCATTTTTCCCACTGAACCATATTTTTTGGTAAACAAGAGAAGAGAAACTTTAAAAACCAACGGAAAAACTTAATTATTTGCAAAGCTTTATTTTTTTATTGACCAAAGTCGAAAGTTAATATTTATGACTGAGAAATGAATAGATATTATGATGTCAATATAAAACATATTTACAAAACTGGTTGAAATCAATTGGCAATTCGACATGGAAATTAACTATAACTAAACTACACATTAAGCTATGCATTCAGCATGAAAATCAATTGAATTTCCACATGAAGAGTTCAACCATAATTCCCTGATAAAAGCCAAACCCGAACAACCTGGTCCCCTTAGCTGCAACATTTTCTCACAGCAAGTGCTGCTGGCTCTTTGCATTTTATGGTCCAGTCGTCCAGTGGCCAGTTAAAGAGCCCAGGTTCAGTTCCCGAGTCTCCATCTCCATCTGCGTCTCCGGGCAACTCCCTGAAAACTCACCTGGCAACCACCAACCGAAGGAGTGCGTTCATGGCCATGGCGAACTAATCAGAAAATTGAATCGCTTTAATTACTGCACAAGCAATGGGCAGTGGAAAAATGCTGGAGGATCTGATGGCAGGACAGGTAAGGAGGGTGCTCCTTCCCATCAGCAGATGGTACGCTGTTGCAGCTCCTACTGCGCGAACGGCGGCTACTCGTCTTCTATGAGAAATGACTATAGAAATTTTGCAATAAATTTTAATATGCGTGTAATGAGTGAATGCAGAATGCACCCGAACTAAGAGTGAATAATAAGAAAAGGAATTTCGTTGGGCTCTTGAAGCGCGGTAAATTCGCTTGAAAGTTAGAGGCTTAGGTTTTAATTGCCCGAAAAACAATAATTGTGCCCCAGGGAGGTCTCTTTGTGGAAGGTCCCTGGGGGACTCCAAAGATCGTAACTAACCCAGTGACACATAAAAGTGTCGCCTGTCATGCTGAAAAGGCGGAGAATAGCAACCACAAGCACCGTTAGACAACGGAAGTCTTTTGGTGCTGTTCTGGCGAAGCTCCAGTGTTTCAGAGCAGAGAAACGAACGAAGCCAGCGGTCAGAAGTTTAAAAGGGGAAAAGGGGTACTCCAAGACCTTCCCGTCTAAGAGGGAGCACTGGAAATAAAAAATACAGGATTTAGGAACCACCTAGGAATCCTTAGTTAAATGCAAGTCAAAGCATCTCTACAGGCAACGCATAGCTAGTAAGTGTTTGCATGTAGACGAGTGTAAGATATTTCTACTCGATATTCGTCTAATAGAAATTTTAGTTATTTTGATATTTTGCACTTAATAACCCGTTTTGGCCCTGTTATTTTGCTGAGTGCCAACTGCAATTGTTGGCCCAGGTTGATCTGCCACTTCCTCGCAGTATCCCAGGCACAGTGACTTCTTTGCCTGGGGGTGTGCAAGCTGTAATTTGAGCTGCCGAAGCTGTAACATCGTAGAGCTAGGAAGGGGTATCTCCTGCTTCTGCTCCTGCTCCTCCAGCAAGAAAAACATACATGATCCTCATACAACGGCTTTATTTCATAGACCCCCAACTTGAAATGCCAAATATTTACAGGCGAGGGAGCCAAAGTTCCCAGCAGTTACTACTCAGAGGTGCCTGGTAACTGCTTACTGCTACCATTTACCACTGCGAATGGGGAATGGGGAATGGGCTGCAGCCATTGTAACTGACACTTTAACAGCAACAAGTGGGTGGACGTTTATGTCTCTTTGTCTTGGCTCGTTGTTTTCCCGGGGCTTTTATTTCATTCTCTTTTTTTCGGTTAACTAAATCACAGAAATCTAGCTTCAATACCCAGGCCAGGCTTACCGGCTGCAAAGAGGGGCTTGGAGAAATGCTTTCTGGCAAACTTCTGCTGTCAGCGATTTTGACAGCACTTTTCTTCCTCCGCGTGGTGGGTGCACCATTTGTCGTTTAGTGAAATAAGTTGTCGGTAATTGCTCACTTCAGAAGTTCTGCTAACCCCGGCAAATACCGAAGTACGTAGGCAAACTGCCTGTGTGGGCGTGTCGTTTGACGAAGTGCTGTCGCAGGCAATGGTGCCGCTTTCTAAGGCTTCACCCATCCACTATCGAAAATCCATCACAGGAAATGGGGAGGAGCTAGAGAAATTTATGACAACATAAAATTTCGGTAATTTCAGCCACCATTAAGGCACAAGCATTTGGAATGGAAGAATAAATATACATGCAATAATGTGAAAGAAGTATTGGTATGAAAGTCCAAAATTCTGCGTGGTTGTTACTTGGTTACTTCCATGATCATGATAAGTTTCTTCAGTACACCTAAGCCTTGCACCTTTTCCAACTATTTAATGTGATCCCGATGAGTAGGAAACTGTGAGACCTGGTTAAACATTCATCAGTCCCAGCATAACCCACTCACGACTCATTTTAATAACTCTTTCACGCTTCCACCTCGAATCGAAGCCATAAAATTGAAAAGCTTACTGGTAGCATTGAACACCCTGCCAAATCTCTGGGCATTTAAGTTCAGGGCCTAATTAATTTCGGATTTTATACGCTTAATCAGCATACGGCATTTGTCATACCACGTTGTCTTGAAGTATTTTCCACTTTCACAAAACTTAGCTCTGGCAGGCAGAGAGCAAAATGGGTTTCACCGAATGGTCAGAGAAAAAGTGTAATGATGAATGGTGAATTAAGTTGCTGGCCAGGTCACTTTCGATTCGTTTGGTAATTCGTAGCCGAGAATGGTTCTTACCATATTTATTTTTGGAGCAATTCTCTCTTTCTTGAATACAAGGCCACGCCCTCTTCGCCAGAGTCGTCCCAATTCCGTGTTTATGAGGTGAGAGCTGAGGGCCAATGATGATGATCTTAGGAGCCGACCCAAAAACAGAGCCCAGTCCAAGTCTTGTGAAATTGGAAGCCATTTTCTGAAGCTCCCTCTTCCTGTCTTCGTCTGCTGCGCTCGTCATTTTTTGCTGCTATATTGCAGCTCTTTTTGCGCTGCTGTTTTACATTCTCGTGCAGGAAAGACAATACCGAATACCGAGTTACTTTCCTTGGTGTTGCCGGTGGGCTGCTGACTGAATCGCCTGTGGTGGTTCAGTTGGCTCACTTGGGACGGGGACGCCATCATCGTGGCTTCTTGCACCGCCCCTCGTCCACAGAGTCCATTGGCAGTTGGTTGGTCACTGCCACGGATGCCATGCCATGGCCATCATGATGATGACGTGACTGAGTGCTCCTCTCCGAGGTCCGAAATGCTGTCAGTCAGTCAATCGGTCATTCATTCAACACTGCAACACTGCAAAAATACCGTGGCACCCTTAAAAAAAACGCCATGTGTTTCGACAATCGTTAGATTTCAATGTTGACGTATTATATCAAGAAAAACCGATTCCTACAATACTTTATGCCGATTTATAATTAATGTGTCACAATGAATAATATTTTTCTTTGTGTGTGATTCTCAAGTCACCGACTTCTTAGGATACAATAGCTTGTGGGTGAGTTCTTATTATTATAAGAAGTAGCCAAGAGAAAGAGAAAAACAAACCCGACCCCAATAAGTCATTTAGTCTCGAATTCATCCAGCAATTTTAGAGCATTGTTCACGTCTCATTCTTTATTTTTTCAGTGCCTCTGCATTGGGTATTTTGGTTTTGGATTCGGCCATGTTTGTAATTACCAACACGAGGTTGGTATATCCATGGCGATATTTTGCATTGTGGACAAAGTACGAGTACAAGACAAAGAAACCAAATGGCTAAATGTTTAACCCAAGACCAAAAATGGCAAATTCTAGCAGATTTTCCGTACTCTGGCATTTTACCCATTTTGGGTTGTCGAACTTTTGGACAGGGAGGGTGGTGGCTCCAAAGGAGATCTTCTGCTGGCTATTTTACTATTTTACACGCCTTACCAAGTTCGGAATTCCTCTCAGCTGCCACTGTCAACCTGCATTTGCATTTCGCGTGACTGGCGGTGTGGCTACAGCTCCGTCTTCCTGTGTCTGAGATCTGTGGGCAGCAGAATCAGAATCAAAGCTTCCCACCGGAGCGTTCTTCGGGGAGAGTGACTCAAAATTAGCCGCCGCCTCATTAGGCTGGCGAACCTTATCTGGCCACGGGGAAAACTGTTATTCCATAACCGACGTACGTTCTTGTTCTCAGTTCTAGGTGTTCGTTCGGGTTCTACGGGCGAGAAGATATGATTTGCCTATGACAAGAGACCAGTTTCCCGTCCCAGAGGTGTCGCCTCATTCAAATTGCCAATGCTCCTCCCGCTCGAGCCGGTCCACCACCATCCGCTCCTTACGTCAGCGGTTGATATGCCGCATGATTGATGCCTGTTTTGCGTGTCTTGGCCCCACGACCGCAGTTGTCTTGGCCCCACGACCGCAGTCCCCCCTCGTTTCCTTTTGGCCAGCGGCCTTGCGAGTTGGACTTGAAGTACAGTTAGAAGTTATTCCGTTCGTTCGCATTCGATCCAATCTGAACCGATCCGCCAGCGCCTGACAGTATCTACAGTCAAGGCGGTCGCTGCTCCCTACTATTCTCCTCTGTAATCGCGACATCTGTCTGCAGTACACTTTCAGAATTGGAGGCAAAATTATTAATGTGGATTTAAGAGCTTAGATTATAATATACGTATATCTTTTGGAATAATCACGGATCAATTAGTAACGAGATTTTAATTCAAATGATTACATCCATATGAAAGTATGAAAGTACGAACTAATAAAATGCTCCTTACAATTACAAAAATATTAAGGAAAAATGCGATTTTGTTATTGATCGTGATCTTCTTTCATCCGTGTGGTATTTCCAACATAAGTTTGGTCACTGTATCTCTCCTTCAAAGTAAAACCTCGTTACGCGCGATAGTTTTATATACGACCGACCCTGGCAAGTATTTTTTCTCATTTTCCGCTGAAAAACGCACTTGACTAACATAAATTTTCTCATTGTTTACTTTTGGCTCTGGCTAGCTGAAAGCTCTGGCGATGCAGTTGCAACTGCAACTGCAAAATGCAACTCCAACTGCCGCTTCTGCCTCTTCGCCCCAAGGTGAAACTAGTCTTCCAATTCCGCGCTCTTTGGTAGCCCCTTTGGTAAACCCCTTTTTGCTCATCCTGCGCCATTGTCAGTTTTGCGCGTTGTTTGTTGTTGCATTTACATTTTTGGTGTCGATTCAATTAGTAAATATAACCAAAAGCAAACAGACAAACAAACCCGAGAGTCGGGGACTTTTGAAGGGGTTCGCAGATGGAAGAGGGACTATAAGGCAGGAAACCTGTACAATTGTTGACCATGCTCATGCCTAAATAGCCGCAGCCGAAGAAGACAACTCCAGCTGTGGCATCCTCGCTGATAAATCTTGCAGATACCAGCCAAGGGGGCCCGAAAAAGGGGGTGTGCAAATAAGGGGGAGTACAAGTACTAGGCAACCACTTCCTGCATCCAAGTTGTATTCAAAGTTGGCGGTTGAGTGTGTGTGCAAATTAAATTGCTCGCTAATGAAGTGCGGGGAAAGGGGTAACAAAAAGTATACGTATATCGACAAACAGGGGTTTGATGTGTTCAGGGCATGGTGGCATTACCCCCCTTCGGTAATGTCTTCATCATGCCGCACAATATGACATAGATTGCCAAACACAATTGAGCAGTTCGCGCTTTAGGTCAGCCAGTTTTTTCCCCAAAAATTCAGTCACTGCCCCCCTAAACCCTATTAAATCGCAGTAAACAGCACGAGGTGATCACAGCTTATCACCCAGAGCCAAGAAGCGTGAGGGGCCCAACGATTTCTGACATTTAACGGGCAAAGGCGCCGCCGTCTGCCCAAAAAAAGAAATAACTCTGAGCAAAACCCGCCCAACCAGACTCTCTTTACCTCCATAAGTCTTTGTGCACTGAACTACAGCCAAAGTGAGAAAAAAATCTATAAAATTGGTAACGTCATAAAAGATTTCGGTTAACAACTACCACTTTGTAAAACAGAAAACGTATAACAAGGGTATTCCGCCAATTGAACATATCTTCGACTTACAGCTACTGAAGAAAATGGTCTAAAAAGTTCGCATATGTTTAAGAAATATATTTGAGGAAAGTATAGACAGTTGTGCTCTCTCTCGTCTATTTTTCGTGCGGTGCAAAGATTTTCCCCTTATGAACACTGCAACAATGTTGCAGATTTTGATTAGAAGGTGAAATAATGATGTTAACCCCGTAGCCAGCTTTTGCATTGGACGCGCTGTTTCGCAAGCTGCTCCTTTCGAACATGTGTCTCGAAAATCGAAAATCGGGGCCGGGTTAAAGAGTTTATCCGGGGGCGCAGGGGCAGGAGCAGGGGACTCCTAGAAAAATAACCAGGTATCCGGGGACAACAATCAGCGAAGCAGCGACAGGAGCAAGGCGAGATTCGCGATCCGCGAGTCCACGGCCGATGATTTAGTGTCCAGCTGGGTATGGGCACATAAATTCACCTGCGCTGACAGTTCTCTACCGCGTTTTCAGCTCCCAAGAAGCCGAGAATCCGTGAAAAGCGAAAGGCCGGCCGCGAAGGGAATCTGAATGCGAATGCTGAGTCGCGAAACTGTTAAATTGAATTGGAAATAAAATATACATTTTTGGTAGGAAGATGCAACTGCAGCCACACAGCGGTTGCCTCTTCTCGGAAACTCTTTGGGGGTATGCAAAGAAGCGAAAAATCGAAAAATCGAAAAAGTCACCAGAGGAGCAAGAACAGGGCCAAGTGATTGACTCATGAAAAGGCGTACAAACAGTTGAGGCTAAATTCGCATCTAATTCAAAAGAAATGTGATTAAAATCGTGGAAGCCCCTTCACCCTTGGCCGATTCCTGGGGCTTTTGTGATGTCATTATATTGAAGAATGGCAGCGAAACCCATGGCAGACATTGACATTGAAAGGACCAGAAGCAGCAAGAGCAACCTCAAAAGCAACAGCAACAGCATCAGCATCAGCAAAACAGAATAGGGATCCGTAATACCTGGGCTACCTGTAGTATGTAGTACCTGTACCTGTAGCATCCCTGACTGACTGAATGTCCATGTGGGTCTAAGCTCAATGCGAATGCCAAAAAGCGAGGCTAATCGCTGCCCATGGAACGCTGAATAAAATGCAAAGCGAAGGACAAACGAAGACAAAGGCTGCACGAAGAGGGGCGGCGGGGTCGCTCAAGAATGGCGGCATTTGCGCTTAAGCCATGGCAATGAATTCATCGTTGACATATCTCGTTAATTTAATTTCTTATCGTAGGGATAGCATCGTCTTCGACTGCCTCTTGGACTTTTCGCTCGGAAGCCGCATGGCTGACTGATTCCAGGGCATGGGGATTGGCAGGGGCAGGGGCATGGGCCGCAGTCTGGTATGCAAAATAGCTGCAAGGATGCGCCGCGTTCTTGACTCGCGGGCCCTGCAAACAAAGACAGACACCAGAACAAGACCTGGATCTGTATGTAGACCTGAAGGCTGGGGCTATGGGACAGAAACAGAAAACTGGCGAATGCTGCGATTGGGATGGAGGCAGGGCCCCGGACCCAAAGACGCCGAAGGCTACACAGAACCAAAAGCCAATGAAACGGAAATTAAACAAATTCAACTTCTCCTAACTGCGATAGCGGTCACTATTAGGCGAGATCATCGCTTAACATTTATAAAGCTTTTGAATAAAAGTTTAATTAATAAGGCGGATCTCCGGCTCGACAAATAGAAAACCACATAAATGCAATCGTATTTTTGACCGTGTACAGAATGGCGTCCTTACCTTTCTTCCGCTCCTTTTATACCCTCTTTGCTGATCTGTTCTCTTATATATGCTTTTATTTTTGTTGCCTTTTGCTACTATACGTTTTTGTCAACGATTTGTACGCATTGTCTTGGGCCCACTGCTTTCCCCCATGTTGCCGAAACCCCTTTTTATAGCTTCCTACTTGCAGCTGAATGAGCATCCGAGAGATTTTTAGCATAACACTTGATTATCATTGTCAGTTGTGTGTGTATATGTTCATCCTCAAGGCGGGCTCTTTTGTATTTACCCTTGCGAGGACCCACAAACCCGCCCAGATTGACAGCACAAATGATTTAGCTTAACTGTCAATCAATTTACGGCTGAGCTGATCTTCGACAGATAAAAATATCCGAACTGCCTTGGTCAAGTTCGTCGCCTGAGTCTTTTGTTCTGGTTAATTATTATTTGCTTAAAATACGAAACGCTTTCCCCAATTAACGATAAGGCATCTGGAAGGGGTGGATCGTACACCCCCTTTTTTTTTAGGAGGTAGCTCACATTAGGCCACATTCGCGCAAATTAACGCAAAATGCTTATCACAGAAGTCGCGTCTCGAACTGGGAAGAACACCCTCTTCCCCGGGCATCACCCACTTACTTACCGCCTAACGAACCTCGCGTACTTTTCGAGAGGGCAACACCCAACATAAAAAAGCCTGCTCACCCTCAGAAAAGCGTCTCTGCTGATGATTTTACGCACCAACTTTAAAGAAAAGGAACGAAACGGAACGGAAGGGAAGCGAAGGGATGAGAGGGGAGCCCTCTGTGTACCACACCTTGCCAACTGGTGTTGAAAGCAATTTCAAAAATGATGAGTATGATCGAACGAAAAATTCCCTTGGCAGCAGCCGCTGTTGGCTTTTCGATTTGCTTTCAATATAATTTGGAGCCCCTTCGAGGGGTAACCTCTCGCATCTTCCGCCTCCGAGATCTTCGATCCCCATAAATATATGCTGCTCGGACCTTCCTGCCCTTGTCTTTGGGCTTCGCGGCCTCAGCCTCAGCCTCAGCCTCAGCCTCAGCATCAGCCTCAACCTGGAGAAGGAGCCAATAAGCAGTTTTGCTTTATCGCTTATTAAAAATCATTTCGCTCTTCGTATTTTCAGTTTCCAGACTGGCTCCAGTCCCCTTTTCCGCAGACCATCCTTCCTTCCTTTTCCGCATTTCCCTCCCTTTTGGCTGCCTTTGTTATTAACTTTGACTCACATGTCGATCACTGTTGATGATTTTGTTCAATTTTAGCGCACATGAGAGCGCCGTCTACGTCTCCATCATCCCTCATCAGCGTCTTCAGCCTCTCAGCTTCCTACATTCCAAAATGTGTGTGTATCCAAACTGTGATTGCTATCTGACGGAGCAAAAATATTTATTCAGCCCCCAAAAATGTAATGTTACTAATGCACAGGGAAAAAGTGGTATTTCATTCATAACTCGTTCCGTTTTTTTGTCCGCTTAGTGTCCACATCTTAACAAATGATTTTCTGGTATAGCGTTGCTTTGAATTGGTGCTCAGTTTTTACAACTTTTGAAATTTTTAACTTCTTCCCCGGGATTTTCTTGTGGTGTAACTTTTCCGGTGAGTGCCCATCAAGCTTGACGATGCTGCTGATGATGACGTGCCGTTGTCAGAGACTGAAGTTTAAGTCGGACTCTGATGGCGGAGTTTGAATTGTTCGATCCTGCTGCCCCAAATCGACTTCGCTTTCATTTATGCCCCTCCCGCTTTATCGCATGTGTCCGCTATGGCAAATTATGGCAAATACACACCTTATGCCTTGTACCTGATACCCGTTGCCCAGGAACTCACCTTCGCATCTGCTACAGTCAGCCCTCGGTGCACACGCACTCCACACACAACACACAAACGTGGGGATGCGGTGTATATGTAGGTCTCAAGATGGAGACACTCCATGGAGTGGAGATCTGACCACTTTTAAACTTTTCGTTTCTTCGTCTTCCTCATCGAACTGGCTTTATTTCTTATTGTTTTCTTGGGCCTGCTCTCTGGCCGGCCGATGATTACAAGATCACTTATCTGGCTTCAATAAACTTCGGCATCGGTTGCTGTTATTATTTTTTAATGTAGTTTTTTAAGTACCATCAAACACTTGAGACTATGAAGCGAGAACTACTACTCTCCCTTTGCCTGCCTGGCCTCGAAAAATCATCTAGAAAAGTTGTTTAGCCCATCGATCGATAGCAAGAGGTAATTACCAGCGATCGATTGCTTCTATCCCTTCTTCTTCTTAGGTTCTTAAGCTTCTTTCATATAGGTTTTTATGCTTCTAGGGGGCGGCAAGAGCCGGAGATTATCGTAGATCTTGTCGAACTCAGGCGAGGAATTTCAATTTCGGAATGAATTTTTGTTTGAGTACACCTCCGTTTTGGTGCACCTGCCCTGCAACACTTTCTTTCCGTTTATTGATATCTTTATGGTATCAATCCCTCTGCCTCCCCATATACCCCATTTATGTTCGCTGTACCTCCAATCTGCCATTCCATCTGCCGTTGCCCATCAATCGCAAGTACAGTAATTTGGCTCGAGTGCTGCCCCAATGGATTCCCCATTACCACGTAACTCGGGTTTATGGCCACGCATGGCTTCAAGACACTGAGAAAGGAATCGTACACTTACGGAAAATGCCCTCAATGGGCTGGGAAAGTGTTATATCTTCATAAATTGATCTCTGATCAACGATGATGGGAAATTAACAATTTGTAAACACTCTAAGGCATTTGATTTGTGAAAAGGGGATAATAATCACCCTCCTTCCGTTCATAATAGATAGCCATGAGTTGTATCACCCATTAGAAAATAAGTATTTTAAAGTTTGTACAATTTGTAGAGATAACTGTTTGATTGTTTAATTTTTTTCCAGTGTGTCATCTCTTCAGACGCACTTTGGCTCTATAAATATTCCATGGTCATAATCCTGGGCTTCTGCTAATTTTCGTGGCACTTACTTCACCACTTCTCCCTGATCTTTGCAATTTCGTGGCTACAACTTATTGGCTTAATGCCAGGCACTGGGATTTCCAAGATTCTTCCCTGCTAATAACTGGCAATCTGCGCCCTTGGTTCCTTTGTTTTCTCTCTAAGAATAAACCGTCTCCGAGGTTCTATCGATCTTTCCGAGCCGCTGATCTACCCGGCATTCCTTTCGCTCTCTGTGCTGGAACATCTGGCCTTTTGATTTTAATTATATATTGTGACCAGTCGGAGTATGAGTTTCGGTCTCGGGCCAAGGAAAACCTTCATATCGGAATGGGCGTGTCACTAAATAAATTACTTTTCTATACTTGGAGTCGACGCTGTCGAGTTTCCCACATGTGGCACAATCTGTTTTTGTTTCAGGCTTTGCTTTTTGTCTGCACTTTGTAGCTTGGCTTCCATGCAGTTGCAGTTGGAAGCTCGGAAAATTGTTTGCTAAACGCCCTTTCCTGTGCTGCTGCTGTCGCTTTTGGGCTGAAGCTGCTCGTAATTAGCATAAATCACTTCGAAAAAGGCTTCCATTTTGGCTTGACCAAATTTGTTTATAGACTCTGTGGCTCTTTTGGCATTTTGGCATCTCCTGACAGGGGGTGCTGCCCATGGAATCCCCTTCCTCCCCCGAGAAAAACAACAGCAAAAACAACACGACATGGTCCAAGTCACGCATCGCTGACCAAAATTGGCCTCCAACTCGAACCCGAAGGCAACTTTTGGGATGGCGGAGGCGATTGGACTGCAGTTTGCAGTTTGGATTCGCTTTGTTTGCTCTTTTCTTTTTGGCCGGAAAGTTGAGCAATAAAGGCCATTTGCATTGCACTCCGAAACTAGCAAATAGAAAGTACAATTCGTTAATTGAAAGTTTGCCGAAAAAAAAGACAAATGGCGAAATAAGTAAACGCAGTGTCCACAAATGAATTGAAGCGCCAAGTTGTTCCTTCGACTTCCCGTTTAAATCAACTTTCCCATATTGGTCGGTCGGCGTTTGAGGTGTCCTGATCAATTACCCAATGCAATGTTGACCTCTTCACAGAGAGTTTTCTGAAACCGCGAAATTCCCACACGCTAATCAGCTTGATGCCATTTGGTATGCAACTGTCAAAATCTATTTGAAAGCATCTTCATAACTACTGCGACTAAATACTGGTTTAGATTTCCACTCTGATCGCTTTTTTATTGATCACCCCGGTCAGTTCCCCTTTTCCGTAATCGCAATTACTGTCAATCAGCAATTTAATTTCAATTTTTGATTTATTATCGTAGCGGAACTTTGGCTCACTTAGCCGATTTCATCCCGGGAGTGGTGACTCCAAATGACTTATTTAATTCCTTTTTTATTGACTGTTATGCAATAGCAATTATATGCCTAACATAACATTTCGGAAACGGATTTAAACATTTTTACCGTTTTAAAAGTTTTAAATTTTGTAAGTAACACATACTGAATACTGTTTTACTGCAAATTAAGCTCTGGAAATATAGACTAGTTTTGTCTATCCACTCAGCCAGGTTTTCCACTTAATCTGTGCTCGCCTTTTACCAATGCGTCGTCGTTGTCCACCACTTTGCTATTTTTTAGTGCTCTCCAGCGGCCTAATTGAAAAAATGGTTTATTAAAATGGGGAGAGGGGACGATGATCTTAACGCACATTATATTTCCGTCATTAGGCACAGCAACGAGTTTTAGTTTTGAGTTTTTCGGCGCATTGCATAACCGGCAAAACGCTCCACTGGGAGCAGTCCACCGTCCCTTGTTCCCTGTAATTTGTGGGACGCGATGATGAGGAGCTCGAGACAGTGGGACTGGGTTCACTGGAGATTCTGTCTCACCTCCCACTCACAATACTCACAATAAAAAGAAACGCTGGCCGAGACAATTACGATGGGGGAACGGCGTGTACCAATTATGAGTCTGCGCTTGTTGGCCATAAATTCGCGTCCGCTTATCATTTTCATAAACAAGTCGCGGCCAAATGGGAGCCGCACTAGAGCCTCGGCCTTATGCAATTCTTACTCAAACTCTGCCCGACTGCCCCGGCATTTTCCCGGGGTAATGACAGGTGTTTGTAACTCGTTTGTAGCTAACGGAGCCCCAAAAATGAGCAAGAAAAAATATGGCTGGCCCCAGAAACAGAAACCCAGACAGCTAGAGCCACAGACAATCGGCATGGGCATCGCCTGCACAGAAGAGTGGGTCTCGCCAAGCAAAACTTCGACTGGCAGGGGGTCGCCAACGCAGCCAACAAACAGATATTTGCATTACTACAAAGCGCTAGCCAATTTATGCCCGCCAGCAGCCCAAGCATCAGTATCACAAAACAGCAGCTGCACTTGGCTATCCCAAGCCCAGTGAAAGTGATCTTCGGGAGATGGCTCCAACGGCTGGAGACCTGCTGGAGATCTGCGTCTGCGGTTGCTAGGCAAATATTCTAGGATTACACGGCTCAAACGAAGGAATACTTATAATCGTGATTGAATGATTTTTAAGAAATTCTAGTCGCATAGCACTTTTTCTCTGTGTAGTCATGCAATTTTATTACGATAGCAGTTTCCATATGCTTCTTGCGGTCAAAGCACACAGTGGACCCGAGCATGTAGATGATTTCGATTTTGATTGTGTTTCCGCGTGTTTTTGCGGTTGGATCCAGAAGATTGTCAGCACACACAACATCATCACTTGATGGCGGGAATAAAATTGATATTTGCGGTGGTCTTGTGGTTAGTCTGGCCGATGGAATGTCCGCCGTGGGTCTCAGATCCCAGGAAACGGATCATAGGCAGTGTCCAGTCTGGGTTATTGAACCCATCGGACAGCTCGAAGTCTGTGGCAGATTAGCGAGACAACATTTGTCATTGTTAGCGCGTAATTAACTCACGCCCCGAGTCCAAATCCTCCCCCCTGCGATCACCCATTCCGCCCACCGCCCCCAGTGCCATTAACATAAATCAGACTGGAAAACCACCACCGGGAGGAAAACGGCACCATTTGGGATGTGGTGTTTGGAGCCTGGAGACTGGCAACTTAATTGCAGAGTTTGCATAATGCATTTAAGTGAAAAAAAGAGGAAAACCAAGCTGGCGGTTGCCTAATGGAGCAAAATATTTCAAATAAACATTGAAAAACACTTCGAGGCGACGGGCCATGAAGTGAAATTCAATTTGCCCAGACGCCGCGCACCACCCCGCACCACCCTGCACCACCGCACCACAATCATAATTAATTTCGGCGGTTATCGCTTGGCCTGCTTCCGAGTAATCCACTTCGCAGCCTGACTTCGCGAGTCCCACCTGCTGCCAGGTTACCAAAATCAACAAAATCGATATTTAAAATCGCATAAATCGGCGGGCGAGCCCACACACTGAGAAAAAATGGGTTACGTGGGAGCGGTTCCATGAAAACAAACTACTTTAAAACTGTAATATGCACTTCAGATGTCTAAAAGTATGCAATATATTACTAATAACTGTCAAGGCTAGAAACAAAACAAATGTATTTTTCAAATTTTCCACTGCCTACGAAATTTCTTCCTGTGCACCGCATGCGTTCCACATTCCTGCAAATACACATATGTTCCACACAGTTTACCACCGCCTCGACTTTGGCTGTGACCACTTTGCGATTTGATTTATGCGGCTCTTGGCCCCGCTGGGAAGCGGAGGATCGGCCAGACTTATAGTGGAACGGCTCAGTGGATCGGTGGTTAGGTGGATAGGTGGCTCTGTGGTGCTCGGTGGGGTGTGTGGGTGCGTTTCGCCTCTAACTGGAATTGCTTTAAATTACGCAAATTCAAATTGCACGGGCGAGCGGACGAAACAAAGCCAGCAGACAAAAACAAAAACAAAAAGCAAATCGAATCCAATCGAATGCAGTTGGAGTTGAACTTTTGATTAACTTATTGGACACACGGACCACAACAAGTATGCCCGGTACCGTTAACCGCTCCAAGATCCAAGATCCGAAAACCGCGATCCAGGCACTTGCCATGTACAGAGAGTTGTCCACTTTACGTGCTCGCCGTTCGCATTTATCAAACCGAACTAAGAGTGAAACCGAAACCCAAGTCCGAGCCCAAACTCGCAGGCAAACCGAAAAAGCCAGAGTTGCAGGCACAAAGCCAAGATCGAAAGTGACCAAAGTCGGCGACAATAAAATCAAACCGAATTGCGGTGAGTGCAGTTAAGTGCATAAGTGCTGGCTAGGAATAAAATAAACAAAATACTGCCTAATTAATTGGTCTGCTATTTTTAGAGCAGTGAAAATAGACAATTTATTTACCAGGCTGCCCGCCCTGGTCCTCCATTTAGTTCAAAATCACCTTTATAAACATATTTTAAATATACAGAATTTTCAAACATGCCATATGTTACCCAATAATATGCGTTTCTGAAATCAGCGGCATTCAAATAAGTTATAAACAGCTCAAGAAACATAAACAATAGAGGGCTTTTATTTATTGGTCCACCTCTACAGCAGTTCTAGGTAAATTTTCATGCCTGCCCATTTCCACATTTCAATTCCGGGCAAATATTTACACAATCTCAATAAATTTATGCGCTCTTCTTCACATTTTCAATTTGGCGAGGAGTCCTCCTCCGGCTGTGCGCCGCAGAATTTATGCAAAGTCACAGGGAAAAGCGGGGCCCAGAAGACTGCGATTGTTATTGGCCTAGAGAACGAACGATCAGCGATCGAGAATCGCGGATTGAGGATCGAGAATCGCGAATCGCGAATTGGGAATCGGGAATCGACGATCCATGTGTGGGCGGACGAAATCGAGTCCAAATTCAAATTCAGCGATCGTGGTGGGAGTTTGCAGAACACGGAACACCGGGTAATGGAGTTAAGTCGCTGGAGTCTAGGGCTGGATCATGATTCTTATCGCCTGGCTTTTAGCTAAAGGCCCGATCCGATCAGCAAACTGGGCTTATGGTCGTTCCTCGTCTGTGTGCACCACTTTGTGTGTGGCCCAGTTGTGGTGCTGCGCTTTATGGCCATCGACAACTCATTGACAATTTCCTACTTTGGGTGCCACTTTGGGGAAAGTCGCGCAGTCGTCAGTCGCGAGCATTGGCCATTAGGCTTGGCAACTTACACAAAAAAAAAAAAAATAGCTCTTTATCAGCCGAAGATCTGTCAATATACACATCATCATAACTTCTTTTCCCACAATTATGTTATAAAATTATATAAAAATCATAGTATTTTACAATTATTATGCATAACAACCAAGATGGCTACTCTTCCCGGAAGTTGCTACAACAAATCTATCACTCCAAGAGTACCCTTTGCGTGGCATTGCTTCCTTTCCAGCGGCGCCAATTAGAATGCTTTATGGCCCGGACTGGACCACATTTCTTGGGCTCCTCCTTTAGAGTGGCAGAAGTTGCCTGTTGTCATGGGCATGACTTCCTGTCGCTCTTGATTTCATTCCCTGTGTGGGTGGAATCGCCTCTGAGGAGTAGGTGGTAGGTGGTGACAGGCACAGGGGCGTGGAGAAAAGGGCAACTCGTTAACGTTGCGAGGCCAGGATCTTTGGAGCGTGCATCCAACTTAATTAGCTGCAGCTGCATCTGCCACCGAAGGAACTGCAGTTTAATGAGGAAGGCATTGATTAGCGCCTCCGATTACTAGGGGAATAAAAAAGGAACATGAACAGAGAGTAATGGCCCTTAGGCCATAAGAAGAATGGGAGTACAATTAAATCAGACTGCAATGTTTGATTAACTTCAAGGGCCAATAAAATAATCGCAAGAAAACGCCATTTTAAATCCAATTTATGTCCAACAAGAAAGAACACTTTACTCAGCTGGTAGGGCTAGAGATCCATATCTAGAAAATGTACGTACTTTAAAGAGATGGAGACGTTTCCATCTTCATTTTAATGTGAAAATGTTTATGATGCAATCTAGCTTGACATTCACATACCATCTAATATGGCACTGTTCCTAATTTCCCCTTTGGTATGGAAACACTTTTTAACGCCAAAACTAAAGATTCATTGGCTGCTTTTGGCCACCAAACAGAAACTGATTTCCATTCAAGTTCACGAACTTTGTCTCTAGCAGATACCCGAACTCAAGCCACGTAATCGACGCGCATTCCAGCGAGAAACGTTCATGGACTTGTACAACGATCGATCATCGCAGTCAAAGTTGGATTCAGAGTTTGGAATCGGAGGATGGCATTGGGGCAGGGACAGCGGCAACGGCAGGGGCAGAGGAGAAGATCCAGGCGGGTGGTGCGGCAAGTTTGTTGCAGCTGCGGTGGAAATATCGCAGAGGCATTTAAAACACAAGAAACGCATTCATTCCCCCACTCGCGATTTTTTTCAAAAACATTTTCCTCCTTTTCCCTGGCCAGTTGTGCTGTGTTGTTCGCATGTTTTTGGCCATTTGCAGACACATCCTCGCAGCTTTGCAGTCAAGTCCATGGCCAGCGGGTAAATTTGAATCTCCCCCACTCATGCGCCTCTCCGCACCACCCTGCTCACGCATCTATTGGTATTTTGATTTATCAATAGACGCTGTTTTTCTCAGCGCAGAGCGGCGAAAGCAAAAGTTGAGGCTTAGTCCGCCTCAAAAGCTGAACTGTAAACGTAACCGTAAGGGGGCGTGGCATCGGGGTAATGGGCATTGGCTAAGAAGACAGCTGCAGCCAAGTGCCAGCAAGCATAAATCAAATGAAGGAAGAAATGTACAAGATAAATTTTTAAGCAGACTTATTTAACACCTAACAACCTTGTTAGATGCATTTTGATGATGCCCCAGCACCACTGCACCTCTGCACCACTCAGAGACAAGGTGGAGCAGAGTTCTGGCAGAAAACAAGAAGAAAAGCGTGACACTGGGAAAAATGAATAGTTAATTAGTATTATTTTGATCCTAAAATGATAAGATGAGTTTATAAAAATATTTAAATAATATATAAATATTATAAAAATATATAAATAAATAAATTCAATGATCGGCGGCTTTCTATATTTACGCAAAACACATTTTGCACATTTGCTATCTTAAGCATTTTAATGATTTCTCTAAGTGTTGAAAAACATTGCAGCGAAGAGAACGCAGCGGAGTACAAGTCAGAAATCTATACCGGAAAATTAAAAATTCCTAATAACACGACAAGCGGCACAGCGGTGGTGCAATGGTGGTACACTGGTGGTGCAGCGGTGCAACAACTGTTAGAATTGCCTTTTGGTGTTTGACGATGCACAGCGACAACAGAGAGAGCAACAAAAACAGGGGAAAGGCCAGACCGAGCCGCAGAAAGTAAACAGAAATAGATCGTTCCCACCTCTTGCAGCACCACAGCACCACCACGCCCTCCGCCCCTTCGCTGTACCACTTTCCCGGTGGTGCGGCCCCATCACATCTGCTCACATATAAATCTTCAGTTCTTTGCGCGCATATTTTGAGAGAGTGTAAAAATAATTTATAAAAATTGCAATAAATATTGAGGGGTCCTGATAAGGCGTCAACATAAATCAGCTGCCATGTGGAGGCCCCGCAAAAAGTTCGGGAAGTTCGGGGAGGTGCGAAGGCCGTGACTAATCAAGGCAAAGGTGTGAAATCTTCACACGCCGCAGAGGATCCAGGTGCGCAGAAGAGACTTCATTGCCGAGCCCTCAGCGGTCTGAATGTCTTTATAACTAAATCGATTGCTGGTCACTTACCTGTTAGATAAAACCGCAGGGGCGCAGAAGAGTCGCACTGGAAAAAAAAGAAAGGGATTAATTAATGATGTCAAATAGCTTACACTTAAAATAACTTAAATCCTAATAATGTTAGAGGTTTTCTTTCTCGTGTGGGGATTGATCTGTTTAAAAACCGCAGACATTTTACGCTTTCTGCTCCTACCAAACATGGAATGGAACAGTGAAACCTGAGCGACGACGCCCACCATATGGCAAACACTTTCTTCGCCTCAATTGGGTTGTGGACTCGTATTGATTTCACATCGAATTTGCATTGGAATTGGCAGAGGATTGATGACGATTGAGTCCAGCTCATGTGTTAAGTGAGGCCATTGAAAGGTGCTCAAACTAAATCGCTGAGTAAAATAAAGTCGGTCGCGGCACTTGTGAGCACGTAGTCATTTCTCATCAGCCACCTTTCGTATTGGTCGTTGCGGCGGGGCCAGCTAAATCATCCACATCTGCCGGAAATTGCATAAGAAGTATGCAAGCCGCCGCACGCTGCGATTCGCGAAGTGAGTTTAAGTCTCGGAGAGCCAGAGTTCCACAGTCTCAAAGTTCACTGCACCGGGGATGTCTTATCAAAACTGTTCGCTGCCCTCGGATTCAGACACTCCAAGCTTCAGTTTGTGCCACTCACTCCACTCCACTCGGCTCGGCGATAATCCGCACCAAAGACACGACCGACATTTGGCCAACTTCTATTAGCCAGAACTGTAGTGTGACTTTACTCTGTTGCTAACGTCGTGTCATTATCACTGCGAGAAAAAAAGCACGCAAGTGTGTTGGTGCACTCTCGTGGACTCTAAGTCTCATTTCTCTTGCACTTCAAGTGGTTGTTCCAACTTCAAATCGTAATAATGATTTTAAATCAATTATTGACGGTGTTAAATGGATTGGTTTCTCAGTGTAGTAGTGTTAATCAAAATGCAACCTCGAACATCCGCATGGCTGCTGAAGATCGTTCTGTTCCAGCAATCATCTTCATCCTTTTGTTGTTAACTGCTTTGGTTTGAGCCAACTCCCCGTCACCCGTCACCCGCTCCCTCTCACTTTATCACCATCTCTTATTCTGTCTTAGCTCGTTTTGGCTTTTTTACGTTAAATAAGGTAATTGAATGAAATTACTTTTGACAGCTTATTTGCATACATCAACAGCAGCCGAAAGCAGAAGCTGGGACTTTTGAAGTTGGAGCTGCAGTCGCTGTTGGAGTTGGAGGCCTTGTTAGTCCATAATTGGTCATTGAATGCTCCGCCTGCTCCCCTGACCCCCTTTTAAGCATCCCCACCTGCAGGAGAGTGTGAGAAATGCGTGCTGACAAAGATGAATAACTCTTGGCTGCTTCAAACCACACATATGTATGTGTTGGGCAAACGAACTTCAATTGTTCGCATTCGGATTTTTATTTTTCTTGTTGGCTGCCTGGAAGATGTCACTTGGCTTTGACTTTGGGATTCACTGCCCTCCATTCGATTTGCCTTTCACTCCTGCCTGTTTATGCAGCTGGCATAACCACAGGCGGGGTAGGAAATATTTTATTAAAAGGGAAAGGGTTACCTCATTTTCAAATTTATTCAAAATTTCCAAGAGTTTTGCATCGCACTTTATAAAATTAAAAATGCGATAATCTTAAGACTTATTAAATACTATTCTCTGAGTGCAGATAGCCTGTCTCTTTTCTTTCAAGCCCACGACCCCTGATTCCTCTTCATTTCGTGTGGGCGTACGTTTATTTAGCACCAGACCCTTGCCGCCTCCTCCTTCAGATTGTCGCATCCCGCGTTCCGAAAACAGTTGCACACAGAACTTCCATGTTGTTGACAGATAAAATTGCCAATCTCTGGACTGACGACGGCCCAGTTCCAGCCCATATCCCACCGCAGGACTGGAACTGCCCCCGGCCATTGCATTGGTGACAATTTCACCGACCGGGTTAAACGAGTTTAAACTGCTGCCCAACTCAGCTCATTGAAAGTCTTTAGTCGCAGCAACAATCTAAGCTGATCTCCGCCAGGTTTCTGTCCGAGTCCCAGCACCGAGTACCCAGAATTACAAAAAGTGTAATTAGCGCTGAAATTCAACGAGAGCAGCCCAACAACTGGGTGCTGGGATCCCGGACACGTTTAGCTTTAAATGCATATCACCATGGACTCTAAGCTACGCCTGGGGAAGGGCTTGAAATACACAGAGAAAAAATAGGTATAGAGTGCTCATGCTTTGTCTTCTTCGTAATTAACATAATTACATTTGTGTAGGGCCTAAGACAACTTTTAAATTATGGTCGTTAAAAAACGACTTTAAACGTTATTCACATAATTTTAGCAAATTCAAATGATTTGCTTTCGCTTGTTTACTCTGTTATTCGTGGCTTCACTCGTTTGGTTTTTCAATGGAGGGAAGCGAAACGCTTTCCCTGCCTCCCATTTAAGTTGAAATAATGACAGTTTTAATTGCTGGTTTCTCGGCTTGTTCGTTGGCGTTAAAATCCGATCGATGTCTGCCCCCGCTAGTTGGCTATTTATAAGGCAACTCTCAGTCGTACAAACTCTATCTCCACTCCCAGTTCCTTTTCTTTCCTTCGCAGACAGCCATCAGAATGCAAATGTCGATTACGCAAAATGCCAACTAATTGGCTACCATTAAGTGGAGTCATTGCTCCCATTTCCCAGCAATCTTCAACCTTTCTGCCAGTGATTCACCCCGGTTTTTCGGCTCAAACTTAAGTTGACACTCGCCTGATACGAGGGCTCGGGGGCGGAAGGCCTCCACTCGGGATCGAGCATAACAAATTGCCAAATTAAGCCCTGAACAGGGTCCGGAGATAAGCTCCGGAACGGGAGCCCCGAAGGCCCACGGCAGCCAGTGCCTGTAAATCAAATTAAAATTTTGACAACTTCATTTGTAGCTGTACGTATATGCAAAATATAACCAAGAGCCGAACCATGCCCCCAATATTCATGGGCATTGCAAATTTATTTAAAATGTATATTTTATTGGGAGCTACAGATATTAATCAGCAACAGTCAAGATACGCAAAGCTTTTATAACGCATACCTCTTTATATTAATTGGTTTTATTTTCCCTGTTTTTTAGGTTTCTGCAAGTGATCCAGATTGTGGAGTAAATGCCATGGTCAACTACACCATCGGCGAAGGCTTCAAGCACCTAACCGAATTCGAGGTGCGCTCCGCTTCCGGAGAGATTTGCATAGCCGGCGAACTTGACTTCGAGCGGAGGAGTAGCTATGAATTCCCCGTATTGGCCACCGATCGCGGGGGTCTGAGCACCACTGCCATGATTAAAATGCAACTGACGGACGTAAACGACAACCGTCCGGTTTTCTATCCCAGGGAATACAAAGTATCGCTCAGGGAATCCCCGAAAGCCCCCACTCAAGCTTCGAGTACTCCGATTGTCGCTGTGGTGGCCACGGATCCGGATTCCGGAAACTTCGGCCAGGTCTCGTATAGAATAGTAGCCGGCAACGAGGCGGGAATCTTCCGGATTGATCGATCCACTGGTGAAATTTTCGTGGTCCGTCCGGATATGCTATCCGTTCGAACCCAGCCCATGCACATGCTGAATATATCGGCGACCGATGGCGGTAATCTAAGGAGCAATGCCGACGCCGTAGTCTTCCTAAGCATCATCGACGCCATGCAGCGACCCCCGATTTTCGAGAAGGCCAGATACAATTACTATGTGAAAGAGGACATTCCGAGGGGCACGGTAGTGGGTTCTGTGATAGCTGCGAGTGGAGATATCGGTAAGTAATATGTGTACAATCTATCCTTTAGATTCGATTAATATTGGGTAGCGCATTAATTAGTTCATTGATCTGGAAACCTAAATATGCACTTATGATCCATGAAGGAATTTAGGACAATTTAATAAAAATATAAATATTTTAATACCCTAAACATTAATTTAAAAATTGTGTAAATAATTAATGTTTCAATTGATGGTTGCTTGTGGACTCAGCTGACCGATTATTAAATGAACATATTCTGATATTTTTTATGCCATAACGAATATGAGAGCACCATGAGCAAAGTCACACACGCACAGTTGCATTCCAAGTTTCGGGTTTTTTGAGCAAAACAATAAAGCCAAAGCAAAGCACTTCAAACGCAAATTTCGGCAGAAATCTGCACCCATCAACAACGTCCTCGTCATCGAGTTGAACTGAACTCAGAGAAGAACGATACAAGGGCCTGTTTTCAGTTCCAGTTCCAGACTGCAGACTCCAGAACCCAGTCGTAAAATCCAATCCAAGTCGGCATGAATCCCAGACGATCCACGATCGTCGCTGGCTATGCAAAATGATTTTGCGGTTTAATTTGCTGCTTTCGCTGTGCACTTCCTTTCATGCCTCATGCTTTATATGTGGTGCCCCATCCCCATCCACATCCCCATCCACTTCTACCTGCCTCATGTGTCAATCGGTGACGAGAGCTCCTTCTCCTTCTCCTGCTCGATTCTATTGTTCCTGAAACTCATTGTCGAAGCCTTTGAATGGCTTTTAATGAGCAGCGGCTCCTAATTTCGTATTTCGGAGCTCCTTCAAGTCCACTTGCCGAAGGAGAAAAGTGAGGTAGAAATAATTGCACTTCTCGTTCTTCATTCGCAAACTAAGAACGTTAACCTTACATTCTTCCTTTAAGATCCGCGAAGATTTAGAGTATTTGCCTACATTACTATTTATATAGAAAAACTTTAATTAATTTATTATTTTACAGCTCATCGCAGTCCGGTTAGGTATTCCATATACTCCGGCGATCCTGATGGCTATTTCAGCATAGAAACCAACTCTGGAAACATACGTATAGCAAAACCCCTAGATCATGAGGCAAAGTCCCAGGTTCTACTCAACGTCCAAGCCACCTTGGGAGAACCTCCGGTTTATGGACATACCCAGGTCAATATCGAAGTGGAAGATGTCAATGATAATGCACCTGAGTTCGAGGCCAGTATGGTTAGGATTTCCGTACCGGAAAGTGCAGAACTGGGAGCTCCACTTTATGCGGCACATGCTCACGATAAAGATTCGGGAAGCAGTGGTCAAGTTTCTTATAGCCTGGTCGGAGATTCGGGAAAAAGACTCTTTGCCATCGACGCGAGATCTGGCCACTTAATTTTGTCACAACATTTAGATTACGAGAGCTCCCAACGACACTCCCTCATTGTTACCGCCACTGATGGTGGAGTTCCGAGCCTTTCTACGAACTTAACCATCCTGGTGGATGTACAGGATGTCAACGATAACCCTCCAGTTTTTGAAAAAGAGGAGTATTCTGTGAATGTATCCGAATCGCGATCGATCAATGCTCAGGTAATATACATTTTCCTTTAATAACATCCCGTCCTATATTTATAATTCAACGTTTATTCATTTTAAAATATCCCACTAAGCTTAAATACTGCTTAAATAGTAGTTATCTTGCCAAAGAGCCCTTTCCATTACATCAGCTTCTGCTGAAGGTATTTTATTGATAAATAAATCTGTGTAATGCAAACTAAATGGGCCACATAAATTTGATTAACAGCCACTAAAAGTCACGCTTTTGTCAGGCGGACGTCATATCGCGCTGAAAATATCTCAACACCCAGGAGGAGTTCCTACCGACTGAAGCTTTTGAGCCAAGACGTTGAGACTTTAGCTCCCAAGTGCCAGTCCCTCCACTGATTCTACTCTTTGGCTCTTTCTTTTCGGTTCTCTGGCCTGAACTAGTTTTGATCATAAAATCACTTCATATCTTTGGCATCGGAAACGAGTTCTCCAGAGGTTTGCCAGATACACAGACACACCGCCTGGTCCTCTGGCTGCTCTCGGTCCCAAGTGATTGATGCATTCCCCTTTGGTATTCCATGCTCTAACTTTTGGTTTTCCGCTCCTCAATTGCAGATTATTCAAGTTAATGCCAGCGATCTGGACACGGGCAACAATGCCAGGATCACTTATAGGATTGTGGATGCCGGAGTTGACAATGTCACGAACTCTATTAGTAGCTCGGACGTTTCGCAACATTTTGGCATATTCCCCAACTCCGGTTGGATATATTTGCGTGCTCCTCTGGATCGAGAGACCAGGGATCGCTATCAACTGACGGTTTTGGCCACGGACAATGGCACTCCCGCTGCCCACGCAAAAACACGTGTCATAGTTCGCGTTCTCGATGCCAACGATAATGATCCCAAGTTCCAGAAATCAAAATACGAATTTAGGATTGAGGAAAACCTCAGGAGAGGCTCCGTTGTGGGAGTGGTGACCGCCAGTGATCTCGATCTGGGTGAGAATGCCGCCATAAGATACAGCCTGCTGCCGATCAACTCCAGCTTCCAGGTGCATCCCGTCACAGGTGAGTCGGGCTTCCTTTTGGCCATAAATTAAGCCTGCTCTAACAGGGAACAACTCACTCAACGCCGCTCCGGTGGCGGTGGCAACTGTCAAGCCACCAGCCATGACCCACGGTCATTCATTACTGCTCCTCAAACCTCTAAAGGCTGGAGATCCAGCTCACATTGCTTACACACAAAGAAATGTGTTCAGACTCTGGTTGGTTGCATAAGAAGATATTATTTACCAAACAATTAAGATTCGTTTTCATACGATACTTTTTGAATTCTTCCGAATAATATTGAACTTAAAATTAATTAAACTTTTAAATAATTTTCAATGATATTTCTTGCTGTGCACATATGGCATCCACTGGCCCATAGATCAAGCGCATGGCAAACCTGCTCCTGCCAAGCGATAAAATGCGATCGCCGAGATATCCGAGATCTCGACTGGGTCTCAAACGTGGTTCCCGATGCCGATGCCTGACCATTAGTGTTCGGGCAACAACAGTTTTAACGCTGTCAGCTCATCCGTCAATGGAATATCATTGGCCTGACATCCAGCCACTGTCCGTCGCATCCATGTGCGTGTCCGCTGTAGGCGAGCGGTACCCGTATGCTTTTGTATGGGACACCTCTCCGTCTCGTCTCATTTAAATTAAATATGGAAATCTCGTGCAGCTAATCCTGGCAAACAGGTTCCGCTCCGCTTGCACTCGCATGACATGAATTTCTTTCGGAGGCAGTAATCATATGCGACCCAGTTAGGCGGCAACAATGCTCGCATGCCACAAAAGAAGTCCTCGCTACAAAATTATTTAAGACAATAATAGTTGTGCCAAAACCAAATTCTAAAACCAGTTTGTACTATTCTAAAAACATATTACACCTTTGTCAGTTATTTCTACAAGCGCTTAGAGCTTACATGAAGACTTAAAAAATATTCCATAGAGAATACATATTTACAAAACTAAACTGAATATCGAATTAACAATTATGGCATTTAAATTTTTAGGAGAAATTTCCACTCGAGAACCTCTGGATCGAGAGCTCCGGGAGCTGTACGACCTTGTAGTGGAGGCCCGTGATCAGGGAACTCCAGTTAGAAGTGCTCGCGTTCCCGTACGGATCCACGTAAGCGATGTCAACGATAACGCTCCCGAGATCGCAGATCCGCAGGAGGATGTGGTGAGCGTAAGAGAGGAGCAGCCACCGGGAACGGAAGTGGTGCGAGTTCGAGCTGTCGATCGGGATCACGGCCAGAATGCCTCCATTACCTATTCGATTGTCAAGGGACGGGACTCTGATGGACACGGACTATTCAGCATCGATCCCAGTAGCGGAGTGATCCGAACTCGAGTGGTTTTGGATCACGAGGAAAGGAGCATCTATCGACTGGGAGTGGCCGCATCCGACGGCGGCAGTCCGCCCAGGGAAACGGTACGGATGTTGCGGGTTGAAGTCTTGGATCTGAACGACAACCGCCCAACATTCACCAGTTCCAGCTTGGTCTTCAGGGTAAGTGCGAGATTTATGCGAGGGTCATTTCTGTTTGGGATTGGATGGGATGGGTTGGAATGGTATACAGAGGGGGGGCAGCAATGTTGGAGGAGCAGCAAGCAGCAGCGGTATATTTCCTGGAAAACTTTTGTCTATTTGACGCTTCCAGTTTTACACGACCATTTTCCCTACAATCGTGAGCAGCGCGTTTGTCGCCTTTTCCAGTTTTCTTGCTTTTAGCCAAGTGCCTTCGCTTTGCCGCCTTTGTTGCAGCGGATGATTTGTAGCCGCAGCTATGGCCTCACGTGACAATAGCCGAGAACACGACTCTGCCCGACCGAATCCCTTCCTGGTCACCTCTACCTCCTGGTGCATTCTCTCTCCACTCCACTCCCACTGCCGCCCCTTCAAAGTGCTCGGAAGCAGATGTCACCGAGTGCCACAGACGTGGGAAGTGTCGCGATTTGCATTTAAAGCCCTGAGAGCCAAAATTACACTAGGCAAAAAGGACCAAATGCATTAATACCGTTTACCAGTGCTTAGAGTGTATAGCTCAAAACCATTATAAATGTATTACATTTAAAATTACAATAAGGGTTAACATAAAAAAAAGGGTTAATGTTTTTAAGAAAGAAGGGCCATATATAGAATCTGGTTAGAATCACTTTTTTTATGAAAAATTTTCTTCATTATAACCCCTTATTTTTCACAGTGCCCGTCTTCATAGTCTTCCATTGTCGGCGTTTTCATTGCGCACGCGTAATTGTCACTATGCTCTGTGACAAGTCGCCTCCTCCTCCTAGTCCTCCTCCTCCTCCATAAGGAGGAGATCTTAGCTAGGCCTATTAAGTGCGATTCGAGACGTCAGTTGAGAGATCAGAGACCAACGGACGGAGGAGGTTGAAGGAGTAGTCGCCTCGTGCCTTAAGGAACTCGCCTGCTTAGATGTTGGCATGCTGCTCCGCTTCTTGGCCTCTCCTTTCGCTTGGGAACCCTTTAACATTTTTATCACGTTCGATTCGCACATGTTTTGCATACTCTCCACTCCCAAGTACCCGGTTCTCCGGGTTTCCCGGGTTCCCCGGCTTCCCCGAATCCCAGGCTTTCCTCAGATCTGTAAATTCGGACTGAGACGCGGCCTCAACCGCTGATGGCTGCGACGCTTTGACATGCATTTAATTGCCTCTCGCAGGGCAAACTCAGTCTGTCAAGGAGCAGGGGAAGAGCTTGCCCACAACAAAACCCGAAGATCCCAGGTCGAGACCTTGCGCGTCCCTTAAATCCGCTTCGGCCACAATTAAAATTGACACATTTCGTTGCATTTCGGTCGGCCTTTTGAATTCGCTTTGATACCGTGCCGCATTCTCGTTTCGGCTTTTGTTCTTTTGCGTTGGCGTTAAACTAACAGAGATGCACTCTGCCGTAAAGTCGCAGTCGGCGTTTTCCGCTGATGCCAATTACTCAGCGACGGATTGCCACAATAAATCTGATGTAATTAAGCAATTCCCCCACCAGCAGATCCCACTCTCTTTCATCAACCGCGGTTTTTATATTCCTTTTCCCATTTTATTTAGGATCCTGCCATAAAAGTGCAGTACAAATCATTCTCCATTTTGTGACTTGGCTCTGTGAATAATTTCGCCAAATTCGAAATAAAAAAGTCGCTGCCCTTAGTCAACTACTGACTAAAACTTTGAACACATGAAAAAACGATATTCTCTTCAAGAAATGCCTATTTGGGTTTTCCATTTTGTCATTTTTGAGAATTCTTCCTAAACAAAAATATTTATTTGTTTTTCGTGTGTTTATAAAGTCTAATATTGGAAAACCATAATGCCAACAAGCAAACGAAAGCCCTCGAGTTTTTTGCAGTGCACTCTTTCTTTGCCTCTCTTCACCGCCGCCCATTTGGGCAGCCAACTGCGTAATCTTGGCGGGGCATAAATCTCGTGACTGTCATTTTTGTGTCTCCATTTTGGCGACCCAAACAATATTTGCAATGTTTTTATTTTATGAAAAAAGATACCCACTGCAAGAAAGAACCTTTCTTGTTTCGTTCCATTTTTTCGTTGAAAGGACCTTTTGGAACGGTTTTTGCGGTTTTGCATATTAAATTCTTGTGAGGAGTCTCTTGTGTCTTCGAAGATTCTTCCCCCCTTCGCAACCCCCAAATCCCGCTGCTCATATGGTTCACAACATTTTTCTGCAGTGATTTTCGGGGCCGCCAACTTGGTCGGAATGCATAATTTCTTTTTAATGCCATTGGTCGGCGACTTGGGACTTGGGACTTGAGACCTGAGTCTGGACAGGCTTCCTTTCAAGATTCAGGTTCCTCTGTTCTGTGCCTCTCTTCTTTTGGAGGGGGGAATGAAATTTTTAAATGTTTGCTGCCTTCGTAATCTTGAAGTATGAATTATTGCTTTAAGATTGGATTTTCAACACTGTTGTTGAGATTAAGATACGCGCCGAGGAACAACCAGGTCCAAGTAAAGCGGACCAAGAAGTCATCATCCTCCGCTTTTCGACCGACCGCACCTCCCATATTCCTCTTAATAAGCCACGAAAATAATCTATAATTGGTATTTGTGCAGGTACGCGAGGATGCCGCCCTTGGCCATGTGGTCGGTTCCATCAGTCCCATCGAACGTCCGGCGGATATCGTCAGAAATAGCGTGGAGGAGTCCTTCGAAGATCTGCGCGTCACCTACACTCTAAATCCCCTGACCAAGGACCTGATCGAGGCTGCCTTCGACATCGATCGACATTCGGGCAACCTGGTCGTGGCCCGTCTCTTGGACAGAGAGGTTCAATCCGAATTTAGGTTGGAAATTAGGGCTTTAGACACCACTGCTACTAATAATCCGCAGAGCAGCGCCATCACGGTTAAGATTGAGGTGGCCGATGTCAATGATAATGCCCCTGAATGGCCACAGGATCCTATCGACCTTCAGGTAACTTGTTTATGATCTTTGTATACTAATTGAACCGATTAGAATTAAACAAAAATTTACAAATGCGGAAATATTTATTTATATATTATATATATAAATTATATTTCTTAGGTGAGCGAAGCCACGCCCGTTGGTACAATAATACACAACTTCACGGCCACGGATGCGGACACGGGAACCAATGGAGACCTACAGTATCGATTGATCCGATACTTCCCCCAACTTAATGAAAGCCAAGAGCAGGCTATGACTCTTTTTAGCATGGATTCCTTGACGGGATCACTCAGTCTGCAAGCTCCTTTGGATTTTGAGACTGTGCAGGAGTATCTTCTAATTGTGCAGGCATTGGATCAATCCTCAAATGTAACAGAAAGACTGCAGACTTCGGTGACCGTAAGACTACGAGTCATAGATGCCAACGACAATGCCCCGCAGTTTGTTTCACCTAATTCAAGTGGGGGCAAAACGGCCTCTCTGTCCATTAGTGACGCAACTAGAATTGGCGAGGTTGTGGCGCATATTGTAGCCGTGGATGAGGATTCCGGCGATAATGGACGACTTACCTACGAAATCACGGGGGGCAATGGAGAAGGTCGCTTTAGAATCAATTCCCAAACAGGGATAATTGAGCTGGTTAAGTCCCTTCCACCGGCCACCGAGGATGTGGAAAAGGGTGGACGGTTTAATCTAATCATCAGTGCCAAAGATCATGGTCAACCGGAGCCGAAGAAAAGCTCTCTAAATCTGCACCTTATCGTCCAAGGCAGCCACAATAATCCACCCCGATTTCTTCAGGCTGTTTATAGAGCCACAATTTTGGAAAACGTTCCTAGCGGAAGTTTTGTCCTGCAGGTTACTGCCAAGTCACTGCACGGAGCAGAAAATGGTAAGGATTTCAACACATTTTTTAATATTTAGAGGGGAAGAATTTTAAGAAATGCACGTTCTAATAATTTCCTAATATTTCTACACCTATTTTCGCAGCCAATTTAAGCTATGAAATACCCGCGGGCGTGGCGAATGATCTTTTCCACGTGGACTGGCAGAGGGGCATCATAACCACCCGGGGTCAGTTTGACCGGGAGGCCCAGGCAAGTTACGTCCTGCCCGTCTACGTACGGGATGCCAACCGCCTGTCGACGTTGTCCTCTTCGGTGGTGAGAAAGCAACGCTCGTCGGACAGCATCGGAGATGCATCGAACGGCCAGCACTTCGATGTGGCCACAATTTACATAACGGTAGGAGATGTCAACGACAACTCCCCGGAATTCCGACCAGGGTCATGTTATGGTCTATCTGTCCCAGAAAACAGTGAACCCGGTGTAATCCACACTGTGGTGGCCAGCGATTTGGACGAAGGTCCGAATGCGGATCTTACTTACAGTATTACGGGTAAGATAAAAGAAAAACTTGAAATCAATTATATTTTTTAAATTAGATAGATTTTTTTAATTTAAAGGCACTTTAATCAAAAACCTAAGTAATTGTTCCATTGTGTTATTATATCTCCTCCACTATAGGCGGCAATCTGGGCAACAAGTTCAGCATTGATTCCAGTTCAGGAGAACTTAGTGCCCGACCTTTGGATAGAGAACAACACTCTCGGTACACCCTGCAGATCCAGGCCTCTGATCGGGGGCAACCGAAGAGCCGGCAAGGACACTGCAACATCACCATATTCGTCGAGGATCAGAACGACAATGCCCCAAGGTTCAAGCTGAGCAAATATACTGGCAGTGTGCAGGAGGACGCACCACTGGGCACCAGTGTGCTGCAGATTAATGCGGTGGATGCGGATTTGGGCATCAACGCCAGACTCGTTTACTCCCTGGCCAATGAAACGCAATGGCAGTTTGCCATCGACAGCCAGAGCGGATTAATCACCACCGTGGGGTAAGTTTCAGTTTCAGATTGTACTTAGGTGATCTCTTCGGTATCTGTGTATCTGTGGGTCATTGCTTGGCTTGATCTTATCTCAAAAACCGATCTTAAGCAAGGACGCGCGACAAAAACCCATTGCCATAATTTCCTCAGCTAATGCGGCATGGAAATCGATGTATCCGAGGTATCCGAGGTGTATCAGCAACCTACGCAACCAGCGACAATGTTGCGAATCCGTCTCCTGTCATCACTGCCCTTCTCCCCTCCTGCTTTTGGGCACTTTTGCGCCATCTCCTCCCACAGACAATCCTATAAATAGCTTAAGGTGGGGCTACAACTCGAATCGGAGTCCAACGTGAATCCTCAATGAGCCCCTGTCCTCAAAAGTGTGTTTCTTGCTTATTGCCTGTGCACAAGGAAAAATACCTGGTCTATTGTGAAAAGACAATATTTCTTATTCCTTCAAATATTTCATTAGGAATTTCATCTTGAGAGTTTTTCTCTCTGCACTTCTTTGTGGCCTTCCTGGGCCCCCTCTGGTGCAAAATTTATGCTTATTGACAATCAATGATGACAACAATTGCTTGTTCCGTCTGACATAGCTCTTGCTCAGTTCCGGCCGAGAAAGATCGAAGATCGGAGATCGGATGATGAAGAACCGGGTGGTATATAAATGGGAAGGGGAGTTTCCGAGCAGGGGGCACTTGAAATGACAGTAGCGTCAGTGTTGCCGTTTATACAAACGCGATCCGCTGTCATGTACCAATTTTTATCTTTCACTGATTGTCGGCAAACAATAAAAACGAAATACCCGCCACCGCCGAAAAGCACAAAAAAAAACACAAGAAGACCAGAGTCAAGAATAAAGATCAAGAAGCTCCACATGGCAAGGCAATAGCGCACGGACCAGAATTGTAGAGCAGACAATCAGACTGACGGAGAGACAATTCGTGACGTTGTTGTTAGTCTTGGACTTGCAGTTGGACTTGCAATCGGTATTGGAGCTCGGAACTTGGTACCTGGATTGAAACTGGGATCTGGACTTAAACCCGCCTTGGCAGTCAACATGGAAACGGGGAAACAAAACAGGGGGAAAGACAAAAATGCGCCTGCCGCTTGTTTAGTCCGATGTTGCTAGGTTTAATTTTATTTTTTCTGGCCGTAGCTGACTGACTGGCGATGGACAAGCCAAGCATAGTCAAGAGCTTAGGGCTAACCGCTGCACTGAGGAAAATAATGAAGAACAACTACGATTCGTACCTTTTGGTTTAAAGTAATTAAAAACTATTGTTACAAATGTCTATGATACATGCTATAGAAACTGTTTGCTGCAAAGAAATCATTTAGATTTAGCTCCAAAATCAGCATACAAAGTCCCATTCAACCAAACTTCCCTCAGTGAAGGACATAACTTAGCCCAATCCCTCAGTTCCAAGCCGTACACCGACCCCTTCTTTTGCAACCACAAGCCCCAAGTCCACGCCTGTGATCAACCACAGTAACAAAAACAACCTCGACTGATGACTGACCCTTGAAAGCATTTCTGCTGTTGTTTCACATTCATCCTAAAAAACAAGGGGGGTGGACGATAGAACCGAGGAGATCTGAGATCAGAGCTCTGAGCTCTGAACAAGCCAACTCGCTGTTCCTTCACTTCAGTTTGACTGATTCAATTCATAAAATGGCCCTCTGCCCGGGATGAGCTTGTAATTCACTAAATTCGTTTTATTGGCCAACATGCAAGCGCGGAATGGCATGGAACGGCGGCGACTGCCTTCCGACTGGAGCGACTTTAATTCAACTGCGAAGGATTGCAATCATTTAGGTTTATTATTTGTGGCAGCAAACATGTTCCAGCGGAGACGAGCCACGAGAGCCGCGTGATAGCGATAGGCAGGGCGTCTCGACTGCCGGGATTAGTTTTCTGGCCAAGAAGACGAGTCAACTGAGGCCGCAGATCAAGAAAACTCAAGCCGAGCGAATGCTAATGCGAGTTTACATCCCCAGTGGGAAGACCACAAACAAATGACTTAATTACCACTCAGCCCCACAACTATATGCACTGGTGGAAAAAAGGATTTTAATTGTATTAAAGCTGTATAGTAATCATATTATCATAGTATTCAACAGTACAGAACATAAAGCGAATGACATGTTCAGCATAAGGTCTCTTTGGTAACTAGTCGTCCAACAGATACATTTTCAGATCAAATAAAATCACATTTCTCTCAGTGTCTCCAGCTCGTCAGATCTTTCTTTCTGACTGGATCCACAGCGAATCATTTCGTGTGGCTAATTGTCGGTGGGATTTCGATTATATATTGTAGTAAGATAGCAGGGGGTCCCACAGATACCTAATTAGTGTCGCAAGCGGCGCCCATCGCCGAGTGATCGTGTTTGGCCCATTAATTGAATCGTTTCCCTCTTGCCCATCTCTGTTTTTATTGCAGAAAACTGGATCGCGAGCTGCAGGCGAGCTACAACTTCATGGTATTGGCCACGGACGGAGGACGTTATGAAGTGAGATCAGCTACGGTTCCGGTGCAGATCAACGTGCTGGATATTAATGACAACAGACCCGTATTCGAGCGATATCCCTATATAGGGCAGGTTCCAGCTCTCCTCCAGCCTGGTCAGACTTTGCTGAAGGTTCAAGCCCTAGATGCAGATTTGGGTGCGAATGCCGAGATTGTGTATTCCCTGCAGGCTGAAAATTCAGCAGTGAGTGCCAAGTTCAGAATAAATCCGAGCACGGGTGCCTTGAGTGCCTCCCAGAGTTTGGCCAGTGAATCTGGAAAGCTGTTACACCTGGAGGTCATTGCCAGGGATAAGGGAACTCCGCCTCAATCCAGTCTGGGCCTCATTGAACTTCTAATAGGAGAAGCACCACAAGGAACTCCAGTTCTTAGGTTTCAAAACGAAACCTATAGAGTAATGCTCAAGGAGAATTCTCCATCGGGTACAAGACTTCTTCAAGTAGTTGCACTGCGCAGTGATGGCCGCCGGCAAAAGGTGCAATTCTCTTTTGGCGCAGGAAATGAAGATGGAATTTTGTCCTTAGACTCACTCTCAGGTGAAATAAGGGTGAATAAGCCCCATTTACTTGATTACGATCGGTTCTCCACACCCTCAATGTCAGCCTTAAACCGCGGCAGAGCTTTGCATTATGAGGAGGAAATAAACGAATCATCAGAGGAGGATACGAATAATAGCACCCGATCGCAAAGAGCCTTGACGTCCTCATCTTTCGCTCTGACCAACAGCCAACCCAATGAAATACATGTGGTCTTAGTTGCTCGCACCGCAGATGCTCCATTCCTGGCCACCTATGCGGAACTAGTGATTGAGCTCGAAGACGAGAACGACAATAGCCCAAAGTTTTCGCAGAAGCAATTTGTGGCTACAGTTTCAGAGGGAAATAACAAGGGAACCTTTGTGGCACAAGTTCATGCATTCGATTCGGATGCGGGCTCTAACGCTCGCCTGCGATATCATATCGTTGATGGCAACCACGACAATGCATTCGTCATTGAACCCGCCTTCAGTGGCATAGTTAGGACAAACATAGTGCTGGATCGGGAGATTCGCGATATATATAAGCTCAAGATAATTGCAACCGATGAGGGAGTGCCCCAAATGACTGGCACGGCCACTATCAGGGTGCAGATCGTCGATGTGAATGACAACCAGCCCACTTTTCCGCCAAACAATCTCGTCACTGTCAGTGAAGGTAGGTGTTGCTTTAAAAATACACAATATTTTAAAATATTCCAGAGATTAATATTTGACATATATATCTTTACAATGTAATACATTTTCTTTTCCATTATTCCATTTCCTTTCTTCTTCAGCTACGGAACTCGGAGCCGTAATAACCTCTATTTCAGCCAACGATGTGGACACTTACCCCGCCCTGACCTACCGCCTTGGCGCAGATTCCACCGTGGATATAGAAAACATGTCCATCTTTGCCTTGGATCGATACAGCGGGAAGCTCGTTCTAAAACGTCGGCTGGACTATGAGCTCCAGCAGGAGTATGAACTCGATGTGATTGCTTCCGATGCAGCCCACGAAGCTCGTACTGTTCTCACTGTGCGAGTGAACGATGAAAACGACAATGCACCAGTGTTCCTGGCCCAACAGCCTCCGGCTTACTTTGCCGTTCTGCCAGCCATGTCTGAGATCAGTGAGAGTCTTTCCGTGGACTTTGAACTGCTAACAGTCAACGCCACTGACGCAGACTCGGAGGGCAACAACTCGAAGGTCATGTATATCATTGAACCTCCCCAGGAGGGTTTCACAGTGCACCCATCAAACGGTGTTGTGTCTGTTAATATGACCAGATTGCAGCCGGCTGTATCCCCTAGTGGGGATTATTTTGTAGGAATTATAGCCAAGGACGCAGGAAAACCAGTTTTGAAAAGCTCAACACTTTTGAGAGTACAGGCTAGTGACAACGGTTCCGGACGATCGCAATTCTTACAGAACCAATATAGGGCTCAGATAAGCGAGTCGGCACCTTTGGGATCGGTTGTGCTCCAGCTGGGACAGGATGCTCTAGATCAGTCCTTTGCGATTATTGCTGGAAATGAAGAATCCACTTTTGAGTTGCTCCAGTCCAAAGCAATTGTTTTGGTCAAGCCCTTGGACAGAGAACGCAATGATCTCTACAAACTGCGATTGGTTTTAAGCCATCCCCATGGGCCTCCACTCACTTCTAGCTTAAATTCTTCGTCTGGAATCTCAGTAATCATAACAATCCTGGATGCCAACGATAACTTCCCAATTTTCGATCGCAGCGCCAAATATGAGGCTGAGATCAGCGAACTGGCTCCTCTGAGATACTCCATAGCGCAGCTGCAAGCCATTGATGCCGATCAGGAGAACACCCCAAGCTCGGAAGTGGTATACGACATAACCTCTGGCAATGATGAGCACATGTTTACGATAGATCTGGTCACCGGCGTTCTCTTTGTGAACAATCGATTGGATTACGATTCGGGAGCCAAGAGTTACGAGCTTATTATCAGAGCCTGCGATAGTCATCATCAAAGACCACTTTGCAGCTTGCAACCCTTTCGATTGGAACTCCACGACGAGAACGACAACGACCCCAAGTTCCCGCTGTCTGAATATGTTCACTTCCTGGCTGAAAACGAGCCCGTTGGCAGCTCCGTATTCCGTGCTCATGCCAGTGATCTGGATAAGGGACCCTTCGGGCAACTAAACTACAGCATAGGTCCTGCTCCCAGCGACGAGAGCTCTTGGAAAATGTTCAGAGTGGATTCAGAAACTGGTCTGGTTACATCCGCTTTCGTATTCGACTATGAGCAAAGACAGCGCTATGACATGGAGCTTCTAGCCTCCGATATGGGCGGTAAGAAGGCCGGTGTGGCTGTGCGGGTGGAGATTGAGTCCAGGGATGAGTTCACCCCGCAGTTCACAGAGCGCACCTACAGATTTGTCCTGCCAGCCGCCGTGGCCCTGCCCCAAGGCTACGTGGTGGGTCAAGTGACTGCCACTGATAGTGACAGTGGCCCAGACGGGCGAGTGGTCTACCAGCTAAGTGCCCCACACTCGCATTTCAAGGTAAACCGCAGCAGTGGAGCTGTTCTAATCAAGAGGAAACTCAAACTGGATGGCGACGGAGACGGCAATCTGTATATGGATGGTCGAGATATCAGTCTAGTTATCTCAGCTTCCTCGGGGCGTCATAACTCCTTATCCAGCATGGCTGTTGTCGAGATAGCCTTGGATCCTTTGGCACATCCAGGTACTAACCTCGCCAGTGCAGGTGGTTCGTCAGGTGGTTCCATTGGCGATTGGGCTATTGGTCTACTGGTAGCTTTTCTTCTAGTCCTCTGCGCTGCCGCCGGAATCTTTCTATTCATCCATATGAGAAGCCGGAAACCGAGGAATGCGGTCAAGCCTCATCTTGCCACGGACACAGCGGGAGTGGGAAATACCAACAGCTATGTTGACCCCAGTGCTTTCGACACGATCCCTATAAGAGGTAGCATATCGGGCGGTGCTGCAGGAGCGGCCTCTGGTCAATTCGCTCCTCCAAAGTACGACGAAATTCCTCCGTTTGGAGCTCATGCTGGCAGCTCCGGAGCAGCCACAACCTCCGAGTTGTCCGGCTCCGAACAGTCCGGTTCCAGTGGCCGAGGCTCTGCGGAGGATGATGGGGAGGATGAGGAGATTCGTATGATCAACGAGGGACCACTGCATCACCGCAATGGTGGTGCTGGGGCAGGCAGCGATGATGGCCGAATATCGGATATATCCGTGCAAAATACCCAGGAGTACTTGGCTCGTTTGGGCATCGTAGATCACGATCCTAGTGGCGCAGGAGGAGGAGCTTCCAGTATGGCTGGTTCAAGTCACCCAATGCACTTGTACCACGATGATGATGCCACAGCACGGTCGGATATTACGAACCTCATCTATGCCAAACTGAATGATGTGACAGGAGCTGGCTCAGAAATAGGAAGCAGTGCAGATGACGCGGGAACCACTGCGGGTTCCATCGGAACCATCGGAACGGCTATCACACATGGCCATGGCGTGATGAGCAGCTATGGAGAAGTTCCTGTTCCAGTGCCGGTTGTGGTGGGTGGCAGCAATGTGGGTGGTTCCCTGAGCTCCATAGTTCACAGTGAGGAGGAATTGACTGGCAGCTACAACTGGGACTACCTATTGGATTGGGGACCGCAATATCAGCCACTTGCGCATGTGTTTTCCGAAATAGCGAGACTGAAAGATGACACCTTATCGGAGCACAGTGGCAGTGGGGCGTCCTCGTCCGCCAAGAGCAAGCACTCTTCCTCACATTCCTCGGCGGGAGCAGGAAGTGTGGTGCTCAAACCACCACCCTCAGCACCACCCACTCACATACCACCTCCCCTGCTAACCAATGTGGCACCAAGGGCCATTAACCTGCCAATGCGCTTGCCACCCCATTTGAGCCTAGCCCCCGCCCATTTGCCCAGATCGCCCATTGGACATGAGGCGAGTGGCAGCTTCAGCACCTCATCAGCAATGTCACCTTCGTTCTCACCCTCTCTATCGCCGTTGGCAACAAGATCACCATCCATTTCGCCTCTGGGGGCGGGACCACCCACGCACCTGCCTCATGTCTCGCTGCCCCGCCACGGTCATGCCCCTCAGCCCAGTCAGAGGGGAAATGTGGGAACACGGATGTAATCGGGCACTGGAGCTGTATATCCATATAGTATTAATTGAACCACCCCACTCACCCATATACAAACACAGAAGCACACATCGAAACACTCACACCTATTTAAATTGCTGTATATATAACATACATTACCCATTAAGTAACGATTGCAAAGCCTATGTGCCCCACTGGAAAGCCTTTTATTGTCCCCCCCCATTGTCCTTCATGGCGCATATTACAAAAGTAATCACTTTAAATTCGTCTTTTAAAATTTGAACTAACCACCCTAAGTCCGGTTCCTGTGGGGCAAGGATGCAATGCAATCGCAGTAACGACAACAAAGCCAACAAAGACTCTCTGAAACTCACTTGCGTGCACACAAAGCCAAAAAGCGAGGAGCAGCAGGAGCCGGAACAGCCATACGTTGTAAGCATTTAGAGCCTAGAATAACAACCGAACTCGAACCGAATACACTCGAATCTGTATCCGTAGCTTATAAGAATCTATAACTGTAGCTGTAGCGTAGGACTAAACTAGTTTTATCAGAGCCAACTAAGTGCACTTAGTCCCTGTTTAAAGGGGATCAGATCAGGCTGCATCTCACATTTCCATTCCATTCTATATGAAGGTGAGATGGGAAAAATTGTAAAAAGTTGTTTTTAGTAATCAATGGGGGAAAAGAAAAGACACCCTTGTATAAAACTGAAATGAAATAACGAAGCAAAGAGTAGAAACGAAGAATGTATCTAAGTATTCTTTTAAGTAAAGCCTAGTTACTAGTTATTATATATGGATATGTACATGTATAGCTATGGATCATAGTGTATGTTCACTTGTGTGTGATGCTACTTGTGTAATTCTTTACGTTCTAGCAAAAAACTGTAAAAATGTTAAGCAGTCTAAGGATCCACTATCTGCTAAGCCCATAGTTTTTAATAGCTAAACGAAAGCAAGAGAATAAATATTTAAAAACTAAAATAAATCGAAATGAAATAATTAAAAATACCATGAAATTTCTTAATAAGTTGCTGATGGAAGCAAGTGAAGGGGAACCTGAAGCGAGGAGAGAAGAGGTGGTCGACTCGCCCATTCATAAAGGATTTAAGGAGAATTTGCTGTTTTAGTGTTTTTTTGGTGCACATTAATCCTTAGAAGTTCTCTGTATTAGTTGGCAAAATGAGTAGACTAGTGAACAGTACGCTCACACACGAAGACGAAATCTGGACTTCTGGTTTCGACGGGATGCTGCCTCTTTGTTCATCCAGACACCCCACAGACATCCCCCATCTTCGTCTGAGAAATCTGCGTCCGTAAGCCACAACAACCGAGAACCGACATCCACTTTGTCTTCATTTCAAAGACGTTGCATGAACTCATTTATTTGTGGCTGATTTCTGGCCTGCACCACACCTCCACCTTGGATCTTCACTCCACCTACCCGTGCGATCGCCCTTGCCTGTCCTGTCGTCATTATCATTATTTGCCCCAGTCCCAAGTCCCAAGTACCAGCCCAAGATGCAGCTTCACTCCGAATCTTAGTCCCAGTGCCGTGCTTGATTCTGGGGTCCAGTTGAGTTATTTCCATTTGCCAGTCTTCGACTCGCGGTCGTATCAATTGCAGCAGATCAACAATACTGTGCTGGAACTGCTGAAATTTGTTTTTCTCTCTGCTCATACCTTATTGGAAATCGGGTGTATAAGTTTTTGAGAAATTCGTATGTACAGTCTTTCAAATAAATAAATTGACTTGACGAATAGTATAGTTAACTAAAACACTTCCTTACTTTTGTAAAAAAGTCAAAACATATGTACTTGTATATATTGGGTATTTTCAGCTTCGATCCACGAATAGCTTACCCTCCTTTTTTTGGACTCATTTGGCAGGAGCGCAAGTTCCACGCTATCCTTAGTCGGAAGGAGGGCATCTAAATGCTCGTGGTTATTATTAGTAGCAGTCAATTCACAGTGCAGCGAATACAAATAACGACGAAGCCACCTGGATATGGATATACCAAGAAGCGAGGCTAAGGAACAACCAGCAATACGACGACGACGATGATGATGATGATTATGATTATGGGTTGTTGAAGCAGCCTAGGTATTCATTTAGGATACGCATTTTTGGGGTGTGTACACACCAGACAACAACAAGGATGGAAAGTGAAAAGCCTTAATTTGTTACGGGCTCTATCCGGAAAAGGCAAAAAGCTCAGGCTTAGTCCATGTCTTAAATGCACTGTACAAAAATGAGCAAGCCAAAAAGCACCATACACACTTCCTACTGAGCACAGAATGCCTGTCTCACTTTAGTGTAATTTATTGTGGAATTATTTTTTCCCGTGTGCACTGACCTGAGCTGTGGCTCTGACTTGGTTTATTTTTAAAGCCTTTTAAGTGGCTCGCCAAGTATGTGCACGTAGATCGTACCTTGGCATTGTTCTAGGGCTGGGCATTTTTCACTTGGCCTGTCAAATCGGAAACTTCGACAGCTACGCCACCAACGGCCCCGGCCCTGCCCAATTCAGAGACCATCACCGGGTGGTGATGCAAGTGGTGCTTGCTGTGCGAGTATGAGTACTGCTGGATTCTCTTCTGATTGCAAAATAAGTGATTTGCGGAATGCGTGTTAAGGCTCAATTCAGCTGTAGATTTTCCCAGTTCCAGTCCTCGCTTCTGCCGGCAGTCTTATGTTTTTATAATTTGTCAATACATCAAGCTCACAATAAAGTGATTACTGTATGGTGAAGCGAAGAGGAAGATCTAATCCCTCATATGCAATTCAAAATGAAATAAAATAATTTTATTTCAACTCGAATGGTCGCACTGATGAGCAAATTAAAGCTGCCGCAGCAAAGTATGAATCGCATCCGCGCCGAACATCAATTTGGGCCTTTCTTCAAATCCGCAGAGTCTCTTGATGCCGCTTGCAGATTTACAGATTTCTTCCAGAGGCGCGCTTCTGCGGCTTAATAACAATTCCATTAGCGGCTAATGTCTTCATTGCAAGTGTCAGTTATGGCAGCGCAGGGGCGTCGAGCGAAGGGGGTGACGCTAAACTGACTGGCCGGGCACTGCCCAAGCCGCCATCCCCAATCCAATCCGCTGGACTTAAGGTCCGTCATCGGTGCTTAACTCAGCGGCTGGCCAAAGACACACTTTGGAAAACTGTACGCTAAGCTTAAAAAATCTTAAAGTGCATCAACAAATTTATCTTCCTAACAGAAATAATGGATTAGGCTTTTGCTCTATTTGTTTAAACATTTTTAAATCAAATTTGCTAAAGTTTTTGATACTTTTCAGTGTATTTTTTCCCAGTGCACAGTTATGGCCAAAGCCTTCAACCGCCCCATCGCATCCTCGTCTTCCAACACCACCGCGACCCCATGCGTGGCATCTTGCCCAACTGCTTTTGCCTCTCATCTCGCATGTCAGTTTAACACTTTTGAATCCTTTGAAGTCCCTGCTCGACTGCGTGTTATTGTCCAAAGTTATGGCAACGGCAATGGCTGCACTAATAAGCTCGTTTCCAGCTATGCTCCCTCTCCCGTTTTATTCCGAAAACCCATTCTCGATCCCTTTGTCATTCCGATTCCCATTGCAGTCCCAGTTCATTGTCATTAGCATTCGCAAGTGGCCAGCAAATGCGAAAATAATTGCTGCCACGATATAACTGCGAGAATGGTGGGATTGGATTGGAAGCCAATTGCTGCCCATCGTTAATTGCCGGCTTGATTGGATATGATCGAGGGTCAAGAAGAGGGATTCCGGCTAAGAGAACAATCACAATATACAAATTTTTACCGACCGAAGGAAGCCTTCTGTGGTCGTTTCGCCCCTCGGGTTCTCAGCTGGCAATTTCCGTTTCCGCTTGACGTGGGAGGAGCTGCTGGAGACTAACAGATCCTGAATAAGAGATCATAAAAATCGCAGATGAACTGCATCAAAGAATAGAGTACCGACGGCTCACAAAAAAAAAAAGCAGACGCCAAATGTAATTCGATACGTTTGGAGACTGCACTGGCGCCGACATAAGACCCCAAAAAAACTATACATGAACCCACCAAAGAGGGGCCACTGTCCGTTGAAATCTCAGTCAAAAAGATTGTGTTTCCTCGCTCATCCACGATCCAGGATCCAGAATCCATTAGAGACTGACAAGCAAACGCCGCATAATCGAACAAGCGCATTCGCGGCCATAATGGCAATAGAATCATCCTCCAAACCGAACAACCAGCCACTATAAGACCATCCGTCTATCCATCCACTCAAAGAACCCAATCCAATCCCAATGCAGCAACAAAGGTAGCCATTAAAATATAATAATAGTTGTTCTTTTTCAGGTGCTTTTGACGGCTACACGGCGAAAAAAAACTACCTTGAAAGGGGAATTGCAATTGGCAGTTCAATATAAGCTATGAATGCGAAATATTTTATAACTTCTATGTTACTAAAAATGCATCAGTTTGTTTTTATATATAAGTTTTCAAACTTTCTAATTCTTAAAGTATAAATAATATTATCAAAGGTAATATCTGAAGTAATTATTTGACATATACCCAATTCCTCTAAATATTTTGTATCTATTGGATTTTTGGCTTTCAAAATTTCTTTCTGTGTTTTTGGCGGGAACAAAAGGAGCAGCATCTGCTACTGTGGCCAAGCAATTTGGACACACACCGACGAAGCGATGATAGAATCTCATAATGCAACCTCGGATCGGGGAAATCGAGGGCCTTTGGAAGGGGGAGGTGGCAGGCTGCTGGCGAACGTCAAAGCCAAACAAGAACAATCTATCCAAATGTCCATCTATCGAGCAGATAAAGCTGCATCCATCTTATCCGCATCCGCGTCTGTGTCCGTGAATTGTTCCCTGGCTTCCCTGCTTTTCCTCACCCTTTCTCCAATCTCGCGATTGCTGCGCTTTTCCTGCGTGTCTCTTTCTCTGGAGATTTGTGTGAGCTTACACTTTGCGCCAACTACAAACGGCGGCTGATGAAGATTAGCCCGTCTCCTGTCTGCCGGCCTCTGGAAAACCACCGCACCACCACCCCCAGCACCTCTGTCGAACGCCGTGACATTGATGTGCCACCAACAGCAACTGCAGCAGCAGCAGCATTGCAACAAGCGAAGCCATTTCTGCTGCCATTGTTTTGTCGCTTGCCTTTGGATTTTTGGCTTGGAATTTCGGTAACCATCCACGGTTTTTATTTTTTTTTTTGTTTTTTAGATTTCAATTGCTGGCTGGTGTCCTTTTAGCTTCAAGAGAGATTTGCATTTTATCGCATTTTGCTCGCCAGCGGATGTCGTCTGCCGCGTTCGTTGTCTCTCTTAAAGCATTGCTGACATGCGAAGACAGTTCCTCAAGCTGCCACCGATTTCCCGATTTCTTAGGGGGTCGAAAGAAGGGGGAGTGCTCAGTGGGCTTCAATTTCGGCCAAGCGATTGTCAGTTAATTGAAATATTCGTGCAGTCGTCAGTGTCAGTAGCAATTCGCGATTCCAAGGATTTTGAGATGTTATCACACAGGAAAAATATGCGAGTTTAAAATTTGCACAATAAATATACACATATACAAAAATAATAAAATAAACTCAATCAATAAGATTAAGTGCCAAAGCTTATGGAAAATACATTTCAAAACACAGACTATATGGTATATATTTTAAGTATTAGCATGCTTAGCATTTTTTCCTTGGTGCAGAAAATGCTGCTCGCCAGGACTTTAGGCCATGATTGCCCATTGTGTGGACTCATTAAAGAGTCGCTTAGGCAATACAATCGAGCCGACCTCACCATCAAATGTGTTAATGTGCCAAAATCAAAAGGGGCAGCGCAGATTGGCCAGTTTGGACAACTGTTGCAGCAAATGCGCCTGATGTTGCTGGTGTGTTGCAGCAACTGTTGCCGTTGCTTGCGGCTCATGCGGGCACGAAAGAGGAGGCGAACAAGTAGCCCAAGGAGCGCTACCCGCTGTGCCACAAAGTTAAGCAGAATCAATTTATAAATCAGCGCGCTGGCGGCTTTAAAGGTCAGCGATAACAACCACAGCCAGTCAGTAGAGGGGATTGGCCGCAGCTTCTTGTCCCGCGATGAGCAATTTATTGTGTCAAACTCAATTATACTCGTGTGATATTTTTGTTGCCCACCAAAAACGAAAAGCAGCCCAAACGAAAAGAAAAAAAATGAATCCAACAGAAATGCCCCAAAACACACGCTCACATGGATTCAGGCAGACACAGGCATATATCTGTTTAAGAAGGAGCAACCCAAATTCCCGAAATGCTGCAACTTTTGGCCGAGAGAAGCCACAAACAGAAATGCAGTGGAGAATCAGAATCCGAAACAGAAACAGAGGCTCCAAATGAAGGAGGAAGAGTTCAAGATAAATGAGCAGAATTGGTTTGGCGAAAGGCGCAATTCAACTGCCAAAAAATAATATATATGTATATACATATACATATATAGAAAGAAGGGGAAACACCACCGGGAGCACAAATAACAAAAGCCCCAAAAAATGTGTTGGGCGCAAACGAACTAAAAATTCCCTGCACCAGTACAAATATACATTAGTCTAAAAACAAATGAACATGATACCTGCCAAGCCAACATTAAATCAAAATGAAATGGAAAAGCAATTATACAACATTTTCTAATTTCCAAGTATACAGTGTGATTAAAATAAAAGTGGTCTTCTTATTCTGTGTCAGGTTTTGTTTTTCTCAGCTTTAGCATATTAAAATGCGTTACGGCTTTTTCCCGTAATAATATGCCCTTTAGAAAGAGACACAGAAGTCGACGTCAGAAACAAGTACCTTAGAGCACTCCTTGCCCTCCTTATCCGTAAGTACTGCCAACACTCACTGAGTTTGCTGGCTGTGTTTTTTAAATGTATACCCATTACCCGGTAGAGTAAAATGCTATGCCAGACTAGTTAAGAAGTATGCAACATGTAGAAGGAAGCGCTTCCCACCCCATAAAGTATATATAATTAGTTGATCAGGATCACCATCCAAGTCGATGTCACCACCTCATTTTGAAAATTTTAATTTTATTTCTTGTCTTGCTCATTTTTATCGATATGCCAAAGATAATTCGGCTAAGCCCGCTCTGATGCCTACGCCTTCACTTTTGATTTTATTCGACTGAGTAATGGGTATCTGACAGTCGAGGAACTTGACTATCGCGTTCTCCTTGTTTTTTTTTTTGACTGGGCAGGCAAGAATTTTACGTTGACACTTTTAAGTGGACATCAAGCAGTTTGCGCATATTTTCTTTCCCCTGCCAAAGAGCAGCTGCAGCAGTTGAAATGGGCAACATTTGGCTCGGGTTTGAATTCGGGATTCTGGTTGGGCTTTTTTCTGAAATTCGCAGTCTAAACTGCAGCGCAGAGAGATTGTGAAACATTTTGGAGGCGAGGGGCGCGAGTTATGCGATCCTTGGACTCTTAACGATTCGCTTTTGTCGTTGGAGCCTCTCTTTCTGCACTTCTCTCATATATCTCGGCATCTTTTTTTTTGGAGCTCTCCCTTGCGAGGTCAGAAATTCAGTTAATTTAGCGAGAAATGTACGAAAATTGTCAGCGATCGGCGGCTCGCATTTTGAGGCCAGAGGTCGACTCTACAGACGGGGACTCTTTCAATAGAAAGCAAATATGCGAAACAGTTGCATCAAAGGCACAATTAGGCTATGTAGGACGAATGACTTTGGGGTAGAGGGGCCTGAGAACAAACCCATCAAAGTGGATAAGCCGCCGCTGCTCGTAAATCTTCGGCACATAAACAAAATCCATCCAATCCAGAGAATTTTTATTGCTTATTATTGCGAGTCTTTCTTGCCAAGAAGTTCGCAGAACCAACAATAACACAAATGCACAAAAGTATCGGATTTCATTTCCTGTGTCCCCAAAGAAAGCTCAAAGCACAGGAAGAAAATGCGTGATCTCTTGAGAAAAGGTATATATTTTAAGAAAGAGTTTTGATTGTCACAATTTACAAATATCTAGAATTTAAATAATTATTAAATGTATTAGAGTTTACAACTTGTTCTTAAATTGAAATTCAGTTTTTTTCATACGTGCAGCTTCACTGCCGAGCATCGTCCACTTGTCATTACCAATCCAAACACAATGGCGAGCTCATCCTCCTGCTCCAACTGCTCCTTGAAATCAGATCCTTGCCGCACAATCACCGCACACAAATCGTAACGATTTCTCATTTTAATCAATTAAAAAGTCAGCGATACCGATCCCGAGGCCGATCGCGATGCTAACTGTAAACCGCTGACACTTGCCGAAAATATGCCGAAAGTCTCGAACTCAAACTCGGACTCGAGCTCGGAGTCTGGAAATCGGAGTTTCAGTTTGCAGTTAAATTCGGACCCTTGCAGTTTGTTTGATTAATGAGGTGAAATGTTGTGAAATATTGTCGGAGGCTTTGGCTTGGCAGCCAGGGATTGCAAGGGGAGGAGGCAGCGACAAATCAAATGGAAATCAATACCTACATGAAACATAACGCCTCTCATCCTGCGCCGACCCCGTTTTAAATAAATGAGCCCGGGGAGACGCCCCCAATCGCTGGCCCCTCTTGCATCTTTTGGCCTACCCTTATAAGGACAGACAACTCTTTGGAGTTGTCAAAAATACCAAGCCACGAAATAAAGAATTGCGAAACTCCCAAAAAACACAGCAGCCTCGGTGTCTGCCCATGGACAGAACAAACAATTCGGCAAGTGTGAACATGTAAGTGTCAGAGCCTCAGTTCGAGTCATTCGAGCTGAATGCAGCCGTATCACAGATGGGAAATCGTGCAGGTGTTCCCGAAGTAGTGGCTATAATGGCTGTGCCACTAGCTGCCCAATTTCGGCAAAAGGCGTGAAAAACTGAATTCTACTAAAACTAAATCAATATGCACGCGGCGTATACTTAATCAAGACATAAAAAATCACCAAAAACCGGGAGTAATGGAGCACAGTTTGGAAAGTAGGCATGAAAATACGAACCTTTAATGCTCTATTTAATTCAAAAATGCGTACATTGAAATAACACTGGCTATATTATATTTCCCATACATAATCTGCAAGTTAATGAAATCTTTTTAAATTAATAGTAATTAAATAAATAGTTCCAGATTCCTGCAGAGTCCAAAATACCCTTTAAAAATTCCAGCTTGAATATACTTTCAACACGATCGATCTGCCCCTAGAGCTAATCTTCCATCTTGGTGGGCTGATCACCATGGTTACAGCTAATCGCAGACGGAGATCAAAGAGGAAATCTCCATGGCTGCCATGGGAAATTATTGGAACCGTCTTTGCTAATCAGCTGGAGGCTGCGAGTTGGCGAAAGCCAAGAAACGCCCATTGGCCAAACGACGATTAAGCCAATGGGACTTTAAAAGCGACAATCGCTCAAATTAGAGGGAAGCGCGAATACCCCAAGCACAAATGGAAGTTTTCGCACCTTTACGCAATCATCCTGCCAAACTCTGAAATTGCATTAATGTCTGGAAAATCGGTACGATGTCGACCCAGTTTAAAATGGAACAGACTGGAGATCAGCTCTTTAACTCTCAGCCTGGGTTCACAACGCTTTGTGACCGCATTAAATTCTAATAACTCGCTATTATGACATGATAGTCACGTATTAGGCAAAACAGCAACCGAGTAACCGCATAACCAATAACCTACAACTCAGGCCCCACGACAAACTGCATTCAGAATTATGAGGCGATCGGCAACCGGTTGGACGACCAACCTCAGACTGGGCCACCGAAACTGGGAGGAGAATCTCGAGGGGCAAGCAATATTAATGCGCAAATGCCAAAATATTTGAGGCAACCAAAAATTTGCATTCGCATGGAGTATGGAAAATATTCGAAGCCGAAGTGAATAAGAAGTCGGGTATGCAAATAAGTGTTTTCCCGCGCCGAAGTACCCCATATAACTGTTCGAAATTTTAGGCGAGACTACAAATTTGTTGTACTTAAAGTTAGTAAAACATAGGTCCTTTGGCGAACAAAAGCGCGATTTTATTTTTAAAACCACATTTTGGTGTTTTACACCGTTACAAATTACTGGGTGTAACAGAAACAAACAATTTACATATCAAAAGGCGAATATTTGGTTGCCTGCAGGCGAGTTCCAGTTCCAGTTAAAGATCTGGCTCCAGGCTCACTTTTGGTTTCCATTTTTTTCCCCGTCTTTTATTTGGAGCGTTGACACTTTTCCATATGCCCACACACATGGCAGATTGTTCTAATGGCTGGCGAAAAATCTGCATAGGTATCTGAGCTGGAAACAATATTGTAAGGGGCTAAATGAAAAGCTTGCTCTGATCGATTTGTGAGCGGCAGCAGGCTGCTTAATTTGGCTTATGTTTCATATTTGCCCCGGGGCAGAATCGTTTAGTGCTCGGCCCGTTGATTTATTTCGCCCGTATTTGGCCAGACCGAGGTCCACTCACGACGAGGGTGTTGCGTTGGTGCTGTGCTGCTGTTGCTGTTGCGGCCTCCTGTTGCATGTTGCTGCTGCTGCTGCTGCTGTTGCTGGTTGCAACCCAAAAACTTGAACTTCGACTTTCGAAAACAACGGCCCGGCTACGGCTGACTAATGAGAGAATTATGCAAAGAGATAGAACGGGTGCGATGGTGGAGAAACCGGGATCGAGCAACTGGGATCGGACATTTTTGCGTGTCTCGTACTCGGTTTATTCATTAGGCTGAAACGTCGCCCGCACCTCGCAGCTAATTGCCAGTATCTGCATCTAGAAGTCAAACCACAACCAAATGCCAGCCACATCAACATGAACACACATCTTATCGGACCAACCAATTAAGACACACAAAAACTAAGCTCGACGGCTGAAAATTGTCAGCAAATCGAAATGAAAATCAAAGTCAGTCGAACAGACAGGCAGCCGTTTTAATTTGATTTGATGTGAGGCCGCCGCAGAGTCAAGAGAAAAATGCGGGGAGAACCTCTAGCATCCAATCTCATACTAAATAGTACACACAAGAAAATGATTTCTAAATTTTCTGAGCTCTTTTATGACGCATCTAGCACCGTCCCAAAAAAGGCACGTTTGTATTCTTGTTTTAATTTCATATACTTCCGAGCCCTTGAACCATCAACGTGCACTATTTTTGGATCATTATTCGAACTACGGGTTTCTTTCCGTGTACTTAGGTCTGTCCCCATAGCAATCGAGTGCATTTCGGTAGTTTGCTTTTCGATTTCGTTTGCGATTAGGCTACGCCAAAAACATAAGCCAGCAGCCGCGATATTTGACTGCCTATAATGAGCCAGCAACATGCTCACTTGCTAAATTCAATTGCTAAATTGCCGCTTGGCTTTGGCGACCAGTGTGCCCGATTGCCAATTGGCAACTGCCAACTTGTATGTTGCCAACTTGAGTTGAAGGCTCCTAACAGCCACCTGCAGCGATATCTAAGCCATTGTTTTGCGATTGCTCCCAATTCCGGTGCGAAGTCCCAAAGTTTGATTTCGAAAATTAATACATACATTTAAGGTGTGTTCCTTATCAAGAGCAAACTTTCCCGTTTTTATACCCTTGCTGCATTCTTAAAATATATTTAGTCGTATAAATAACTCCCCCTGGGCTACGCTACTGTGTGGAAAAGATGCGTATCGGACAGTGTAAACAAGTTGGACATAACTGAACTTGGTCGGGTAATGGTGGCGTGAAGGTCTAAACTCAGCGCTGGCTAGAAAAAGGAGCTAATTGAATGCATTTGGGAAGAAGAGATGGGATAAAGCATTCAGCCCACGCAGCCGACTAAGTCTCTTCTGTAGGTATTTTCACGTTCAAAGGTTATGACGTTGTCGTGTCAACATTTTATTATTTATTGTTGTAGCCTCTAGCCAGGCGAAAAGGGTTTGCCCCAAAACAAAGCCAACTAATGCGCCCACTCCTCCACTGTCTCCAGTCTACAGAGTCAGTCTTCTGTAGCCTGTCGGTGACTTTTGAGCTTTGAGCGTTGTTTGAGCCGCAGTTTTGAGTTCCTGTCCTGTCCTGTCAGTTATTAATGGAGCGCCATTGTCGGCCCCCCTTTGACCCACAAATGGCGCTTTGATTTTGCCATAGAAATTAGCATTCAATGCAATTTACTTTGCCATGCCAATCAACGCCCTCCGCCAAGCTTATGGAAAAAGGGAGTACGCGTTCAAGGAGAAACCTCAATTTCAGCAGGAAAGCAATGCAAAGAACTGTTTTTATTATTCGAAGAACAAGAAGATTATGCGCTATTATGTGCGCAATTGTGTGCGTAAAAACAGCATCGAACTACTTCAGATGACAAAGACAGCTTGCCCCACAGAGTTACCACTGAAAATTAATCGAAACCTAAAATGTAATAGCGACGAAGATCCCATTTGCATTAATTGTATACCATAATATCCAAATCTACTATTCTCTTCAAGACTATGTATACAAATCAATATCTCCCCAACAACATATTTATATTTGCACTTCTTCTTAACGTCTAAAGACGTTTAATATAATTATTTCCAGTGCATCTCCAGAGTTCTGGTTGTCGTTGTCTCTTGTCTCTATTCAAGATGTAGGTGGCGACATCGACATCACTTACGCTACACAGATCCCGACATTAGATAGTCGCTCTGCTCTTTTTCGCCGGTCCTCAGTCTTCACAGAATTCTTCCGCCCCTTCTTTCGAAGCTTCGGGTTCCCAGTTCCCCTAGTTATTCGCAATCGTGCGCGTTTGTTGATTGTTAGAAGCGAATCGCGAAGGACTGAAGAGACTGAAGGAAAGAGAGGCGACTGCAGACAGAAGACTCGAAGATGAGGCCTATAGGTTTTGGCCTGGAACGAAGACTGTGCGGCTGGCTTGTTGTCGACGTCGTTGATTTGAATGTTTCATCTGCCGCAGCAACAATGAGAAGAGCAACAGCATAAACAAACAGAGCGTGCCTTTTAATTGCGGTGCCGCCAACAGACATTAACATTAACATTAGAGGAGTCCCGACAAAAATAGTCGCAAATGTTGAGGATGTATCCGCGTTCCTTGATTACCCAGTTGTTTCTCCGTCTGTGTGGGCGGTGCAGCTGCACTGGAAGGCTCAGATGGGTGGAAATGCAACAGCTGGAAGGCTTCGCACACAGGAAATACAAAATAATAATAAAAGAAACGGATGCACATATCGCCTTTATAATTACGTTGTAATTTTTAATTAACAAATTGTTATTGCGATTGGCATTGCACATTTTATACTTATACAACTATTCGTAAGCCCATCAAAACAGTAAAATATTTTAATTTTCACCCTGGCCTTTTATATATTTAACAGAATAATATTGCTGCCCTTATTCATACCACCAATACAAATACCACCAGCCTAGACTCCATTTAAGTTGTTTGCCATAACTTCCATAATTATAAGAATTATTATCGTCATAACTATCTTTCTTCTTTTTCTTGGATGATTTACATTTTCTTTCCCCGTTTTCATGTATCCAACATATCTGACACTTTCTCTTACCCTTCTTGGTTGTCAAACATATTTTACACTTCTTCGTACCTTTTTTAGTAACCCAACACTTTTCCGTCTTATTCTTTTCCTTTTCTTCTTCTATCTTTTTTTTCTCATCTTCTTTCTGTCTCTCCTCTTCCTCTTTCTTTTTTTTCTCCTTTTCTTTTTTTTGTCTTTCCTCTTCCCTCTTTTTTTCCTCTTCTTGCCTCCTTTCTCTTTCTCTTCTTTCCTCTTCTTGCCTCCTTTCTCTTTCTCTTCTTTCCTCTTCTTGCCTCCTTTCTCTTTCTCTTCTTTCCTCTTCTTGCCTCCTTTCTCTTTCTCTTCTTTCCTCTTCTTGCCTCCTTCTTTCTTTTTCTCTTCTTTCCTCTTCTTTTCTTCTTTCATCATCTTCCTCTTTTCTTCTTCTCTCCTCTTCCCTTCTTATTTCCTCTTCTTTTCTTCTTCTCTCTTCTTGTCTTCTTTCCTCTTCTTTTCTTCTTGCCTCTTGTCTCCTTTTTTCTTTTCTTTTTTCTTCTTCTTCCTCTCTTCTTCTTTCTTCTTCTTCTCTTCTTTCTTCTTCTCTCCTTCTTTCTTCTTCTTTTCTTTTTTCTTCTTCCCTTCTTCTTTGCTCTTCTTTTCTTCTTGTCTCTTGTCTTCTTCTTTCTTTTCTTCTCTCTTCTTCTTCCTCTTTTCTTCTTCTTTCTTCCTCTTTTATTCTTTCTTCTTCGTCTCTTCTTTCTTCTTCTCTTCTTTTTTCTTCTTCTTTTCGCCTTTCTTCTTCCCTTTTTCTTTGCTCTTCTTTTCTTCTTGCCTCTTGTCTTCTTCTTTCTTTTCTTCTCTCTTCTTCTTCCTCTTTTCTTCTTATTTCTTCCTCTTTTATTCTTTCTTCTTCTTCTCTTCTTTCTTCTTCTCTCCTTTCCTTTTCTTTTCTTTCCTCTTCTTTTCTTCTTTCCTCTTCTTTTCTTCTCTGCTCTTCTCTTCTTTTTTTCTTTTCTTCCTTTCTTCTTTCTTCTTCTCTTTTCCTTTCCTCTTCTTTTCTCCGTATCTCTTCTTTTCTCTTTTCCTCTTCCTTTCTTTTTTCCTCTTCCTTTCTTTTTTCCTCTTCTTTTCTTCTTTCCTCTTCCTTTCTTTTTTCCTCTTCTTTTCTTCTTTCCTCTTCTTTTCTTCTTTCCTCTTCCTTTCTTCTTTCTTCTTCTCTTTTCCTTTCCTCTTCTTTTCTCCTTTCCTCTTCTTTTCTCCTTTCCTCTTCCTTTCTTTTTTCCTCTTTCTTTCTTTTTTCCTCTTCTTTTCTTCTTTCCGCTTCTTTTCTTCTTTCCTCTTCCTTTCTTCTTTCTTCTTCTCTTTTCCTTTCCTCTTCCTTTCTTCTTTCTTCTTCTCTTTTTCTTTCCTCTTCCTTTTTCTTTTCCCATTCCTTTTTCTTTTTGTCTTCTTCATTTTCTGTATTCTGGTTAGCTTGGCAAATGAACAAAACTCGGTCGTCACATTCATATGTCTGATATAGTCCGCCTTTTATACAAACGCATTGCGCGTTATCCTTTTTTGGCTGGCCTTTGTTCCATTTCAAAAATGGTGCTTTGCTCCCGGAGACCAACGAGATGTATTGGCCTTGATCGGTGAGATCGGATACATCGATCCAATACGACTCGGTCTCCAGTTTTTGACTGATAAGGTGCAGTTCATCCTCGTCTTTTGGCGACGCCAAGTGACCACCCATCTCGCGACACTTTCTTGCTGCATCGAACCAATTTTGTTTGACATGCCTTTCGATGTAAAAGTACCTTGAACCCACTTTCTCAAATGCTGGATGGAGTGATCCCTTTGACAAAACATTTCTCGTATCCAGAGAACATTGAAGAGCATTCCGTGCCTTTTGTAACGCTTTTTCTAACGATAATTTTTTGGCCTTTAGCTCCACATTGGCATGCAGCTCCATGAAATAACTTTCCATTTTGACCTGACGCGCTTTTAATTGTTTCTGAATGACTTCTTGGTATCCTTCAATCCTGTCCAGAACTCCCTGCGTTTCGTTGAAAATCCGTGAGTTAGCAGTGTTCCCCATCTTCTGTTGTTCTACAATGTTCCCAAGAATTGGTACTACGTCGACAAGACAAATTTCGTCAAGTTCTTTAAGTGGATCGTACGATGGAGTTATAGGACGCTGAAAAATATCGATTTCAGCAAAAACGCTGTAGTGACCGTAGAAAACAAAAGTGCACAAGAAATAGGCCGCGTAACTGAACATGTTGAGTAAGTATAACGAACTGATTCTAAAATTATGTTTCATATTTCTTTTTCTGGTAAACAAATTTTACACACCTCGTATTCAGGTAACACACCGGAACGATCTATTTTTATGCAACAAAACTGTTTATTTTTACTACACATCATCCAAGCGTAAGAGATCGTCTCGCGTATAAGAAATCCATAAAAATTAATTACATAGTGTGCAGCATCAATATATTCTATTAATGTACTGCAAGTTGGCAAATAAAAAAAAAATGTTCGCTGCACTTTCCATCCATCATTTCTCCACCATGTAAGTAAACACAGCGCTGATGAATTTTCACCTGAGGCCTGAGTTTCTGCCATTTAAAGAAAGGTGGATTCCCTCCAGTTGTTAAAGAAACGAATTCGCCCCATTTGGCAATGTCGTTGATGTCCAGCCAGAAGTCAGGGTTTTTCTCTTGGATGACCTCAAGTTCCGTACGAATAGCACCTAATTCCTCTCCGCTCTGGATTGTCAGCAGGTGACCACCCATTTTATGGCACTTGCTCGTTGCTTCAAACCAATTCACTTTGTGTTTATTCTCGATGAAAAAATGCCTCCAGCCAATTTTCTGAAAATTGGTAGGGATCTCTACTTTCGGCATCACTTTTTTGGCTTCCACAGAAAGGTTAAGGGCTATCCTCGTCTCTTGCAATTGCAGCTCCAGACTTGCCAAATCCCGTTGAATATTTTTTACATTCTTTGTCTTCGCTTTTAGAGCATTAAATTCGCTATCCATTTTTTCCTGTATTACTTTTAACTTGTCGTTTATTTCTTTCTCCTGACCTTCAATCTTAGTCAGTTGTTTCCGGGTTACATTTATTTGAATGGCGTTAGCAGAGTTCCAGTGGTTCTTATGGTTGTTGGAAATGTACTGGAGCACTGGGTCTAGTTCAACAAGACACACTTCCTTGTGCGTTGACATTCGAGGACACACATCATTTGCGTGGATTCCATAATGACCGCAGGCCAAAAAGGCGTATAGAAAATTGATCGCGAGCTGGAACATTCAATGTTATAACTTGAGAGAGTAAATGTTACTTAGGAACTAAATCTCGTTTTATTTTTTTTAGGAGTATCGTACGAGTAATTCGACACACTCCCTAAAACGGTAATAAAGACTAACCGATTTTATACAAACAAAATTGTGAGATAGGTTAAAAATTCGATGCATTTTTGAAGATTTATTAACCACAAACCAGGTGCTTTTCAGCCGTCTTGTTGTTGGTACATTTGATCTTGTTTTCCCAGCAATTCATATTGCATTCGAGAGACACAGTCCGTTTTAATCCCATTTGGGGATCCACAAATAAATCAGTCTCTGGCAAATTGCTCAATTATAAATTGCACAACTCCGCGAACCCGGCTCGTTTTCCATATTCCGCGCTTTTCCGCGTCTCAGCGGTTGCCCAATGTGGAAATTAGCATTTTGGCAATGCCTTGGCAGCAAACTGCTGTCATGTAAGCGACTAATTAACATGTCACTCAGTTGCAGCAGCAACTGCACCACAGTAACACATTGCCACTGCGACGGCCACATCACCAACGTCGGGGTTCTCCTCTTTCGTCTGCACTTATTGACCATTCACTAAATTTACGCATTAGGCTGAAGTTGAATGGAACTAGAAGCAGGGGCTTCCAGCCCCCTTAACCCCTAAAACCACGTTTCTTAGCAACCTGTTGCTGTTGCTGTGTTGCTGTTCGTCGGATACTACGAAAATCTCTCACGAAGTTGCCAAAGCGAAGCAAAAATAAAATTGCCGAAAAAAGGTTTAACATTTTGAATTTATTAGCCTTAAATTTTTGCTGGGGAACAGAAGAGGTTAGATTGTCTCTGGTTTTGCACAGAGAGCAAATTATTTAAAGTGGGATTGAATTAACATTATGTTTGGCAAACGAAAATAAAATATTTTTGTGGAAAGAAATGTACTTTAAGATGTTTCTAAATACGCAAAAAGAAAGTTTGACTATGCAGTATTTCAACATGGTTCTCCAATCTTAGTTAAATATATTTTAATGATTCAGTCATAACAATTATTTGGTTGAATTAACATCATTACTAAGAAACGACGATCTAGAATAAGAATAAAAATGCACTAATACTTTTTTCTGTCTGTGAGTCTCTTTTTCGAGGTAATCTCTTGGCTGTCGTTTGCACGGCGCTAATTATCTCTGCTAATGATGCTTTAAAAGGCAGTCGTCGACGACAGGCGGTCCAGCGGCAGCGGTAGATATTGCCTGGGATTCAGGTTCGGCAACTGGACAGTCTGGTCCTTCTCCTCTGCGGCTCCCCACCTGGATCCCCTGGACCCACCGGATACCCCGAGAGCCCCGAAAACCCCGGCCCATGACGATGCTCCTTTCGCTCATCGCATGAGTAATTGACAATTTGCTGAAGTCAGCGTGTCTCCTCTCCTCTACGTGACCACCGCTGGAAGATCGGGTCGGAGGATGCCCCACTCGGTCCCTTCCCTTCGACGGTATTTGTATATGTTAATTGTGTGACTAATGACAGCCAACTTGTCATATTTTTATCAACACGCGGGGTTAACATTTGTGTTTCGTTTCCTTTCGTTGCGCGTTTGGCCCCAAGGGAGTTCAAATCCCGTTCTAATCAGGGTTGGAAGCCCAAATTGGGAACTTGTCCAATTTATTGGTTTTAAACTCACTAGGAGCATGACTTAGTTTTCGAGAAAACACCATTGAATATTTTATACACTTCAATTTATACTCGTTTTTTAAAAACAGAAGCCAAATACCAAAACTTTATGTATGCCATTTTCATAAGTTTAAAGCACCCCTGGCACAGAGACATTCGTTTCGCGGCATCGTCGATCGCTAATCTGGGTTACTGTGTGTCAAATTAACGCTCTTTAGGAGCAATATCCAAGATATGGATGCGAGCTGCAAGACGCCCACAGACTCACGACGACACACACACCAAGATCAAGCCTCTTTGAATAAGACTAACAGCTCCAACAAACTAAAGGAAAAAGAAATAAAGAAAAAAATTCGTTAGTTCAAAAAACTCAATCAAATGTCGAAACTTGAAAATCGTGATCATGGTCCTGGCTCTGCCCGCCCGACCCGCTGTCCCTTCCTTTGGTTTCTTAATGGTTGTTGGCTCTAGGCGGTAGCTGCAGCAACAACACCAAGTCCAACAGAAGTACAAACAAACAAAAAACAAAGAAAAACCCAAGGAAAAACAACAAACGGTAGCTACAAACAAGACAAAAGACAAACTTATCGTTTGAATTATCGGCATTCATTTGCATTTCGGAACCCTGCGATCTCCCCTCGAATCCCCTTTTTTCTCCTACCCATTAAATCTGGGGACATTCAGCGAAACAGAGACGAAAATAGTAGCAAATGAAACAAACAAAGCGAAAAAAACACGCCGGAAAATCATTCGATTCGAATGACAATTGTCCTGGGTTCGAAATATTGAGAGAGCTAAAGGGGATTAGAAAATCACGTATAACAAAAACAAAAGGCTAGATCTTGTAAGTGTATCACAAAAATATTTATGTCCCCTCTTTTTTTAAACCAAATAAATAGTTTATATTTGTTTTATATCATATGTGTTGTGTTACTTTTGCCCCATGTAGGAGGGTTCCAAAACACTGATAAACGAATTTGACTACACTAGCACATCAATATTGAAATAAATTGTTTAATATAAAAAAATATTATAATTCCATAAAATGCACCCTATGTTTTTATATAGGGTATCAAAACCACACACATTCTGTACGGACTTTCATGCTCCATCGCTCACTTGACTTGCGTTGCCTTTTACAGTTAGCCACCGAGGGCCCCGTCTATAAGTCGGAAAAAACCGTTGGGCCTTCCCAGCTAAGGAAATTAGCATGCGCGAGGCTCCTTTACTTAAAAAAACAACATGGGAGGCTGAGGATTGAAGGGGGAGGCCTGGAATGTCAACGGCAGCTGAGATTTTGCCTAGCTTTTCTCCAGCGCAAGGATTTCCACACTGAAGTTGTTGCTGCTGCAGGAAAACGTGATCGTTTTAACATTTCAGCTTGTTGTCCGCTGGTGATTTTGAGTATCTTTTAGCAATTCTAATGTTTTTGTTGCTGCTGCAGCTGCTCAGCGGAGCTAGGCAAAAAAAAGATGAGGGAGCGGAATGGCAGTCGGTTCTCAGAACGATACCACATGCTCCAATACCGTACGATGAGCGGTTTATCCGCCGCTTTCCCGACGATCTTTTGATCGATTGTAGGTGAATTGGTCAGAAGCGTCACTGCATCTTACCTGCCTACATTCTTTTTCGCCAGTAAAGTGTTTATCACGTCTTATACTTGAAAGATGTAAGTATTTTATAATATATATAAAAAAGCTAAAAGTGGTAAAAGTGTTTATCACGTCTTATACTTGTATTTAAGTATTTTATAATATATATATAAAAAAGCTAAAAGTGGTATGTATTGTATAATGATTTATTTGCACACAAGCTTTTAATTGCGGTCGTTACGGTTTAATTCACCGCTTCTTAAAATATCTAGTAGGTCTAGAACTAAGCACAGCAACAGTTAGTCAGAAACATTAGCCCTCGCTGGTGATTGTCACTCAATATGTTCAAGTACGCCACATATTGTTTGTACCTGTCCGTCCTGTTGGATCTGCAGGGAGCCCAGGAAAATAGCTGCCCCGAACTTTCACTGAGCGAACGAATCAAACAACGCGGAGAATTCAGTCTCGTCGATGTTGACAATCTGATGAATTCTATTTTGGAAAACCCACATAAGGAAGTACTTGGGAAAATTGAAGGTCACGTGGGGCACACAGTAAATAAAATACAGTCTTTGGAATCAGTAAGTCCAAACCAATCGAAGGCTTTGCTGGACGATTGGGAGCAGAAAAGCAAATTGGAATATCTGGAAGCAGCATTGCAGAATGCAAACAAAGCCCTGCACTGCTCACTCGAAAACAATAAGGTCATGTCAACTGGGAAACCCCCTCCGGAATTCCAGAAGTTGGGCTCAAGGTATTTTTACATCGAGAGGCATGTCAGGCAGAATTGGTTCGATGCCGCAGGAAAGTGTCGTAGGATGGGCGGTCACCTGGCGACGCCCCAGGACGAGGATGAACTGTACCTCATCCGCAAGCAGCTTGTAGCCAGATGGTATTGGCTAGACATTAGCAACCTGGTCAATAAGCACCAATACATTTCTCTGGCCTCTGGAAAAGAAGTTTCATATCTTAAGTGGCGAGACGGGGAGCCCAAAAAGAGTCCTAATGCTAACTGTGCTTATTTATACGCCGGCGATTATTACACATATCAGTGCAACGACAGAAACTTTTTCATTTGCCAAGCTGCGTAAGAAGACCGCCTTAGAATTCGATGGTACAAACTTAGCTATTTATTATGTGTGCTAAATGATTTATTCCTATGTCACTTGTAGTATTAATATTGAGTGTAAATAAAGCCGTCAAAGAAATATTCAAATGTTCAAAATAATGACTTTTTCACTACTTAGTGACTTTCAACCACGAGTTGCTGATGGCACCACCCCCCTGATAAGTCCGTATATTCAAGATTTGCCGATCGGGTTAACAAGCTGGCCGCGTGCAAATGATGCTATTAAAGTGGCATTTAAAATTTAAGTTGCAGTTAAATCGCGCCTCTCTCTCTCCTTCCCCTAATCCAACCAATGCTAGCCAGCGTTTGGCTAAGCTTTCCTCTTGGCCACAAGACGAAGCCATTTCTTTGAGCCACAAAACGAAAGAACAACAATGGCAACTGCAGAAACGATCCACAGAAGAAAATTTAGGTAAAAATATGTATAAGATTCGTACATATTTGCCTTCAAAGTATACATAATAATTATTATAGATTTGTCGATTAATCAATGTAGGATTAATGTAAGTTTCTGGACAACAATATAAACAATATCAGTTCTACTTGAGGATTGCATTTCTCAGAGTGTAGGCAACATCGACAACGGCGACACGACTTTTCTCTGGATAATGTTTTGCATATGTATGAGAGCCAGTAATTTGCACTTGTGTGTCCTGCCCCGCAAATGTGTTGGTGCTTGAGTATCTGTGTGAGACCATCTAAGATGCCGCCTGGCGATGCACGCTGCTCGTTTAGATCGTCACCATTGCCAGCGTCTGCCTGACCCAACTAGCAACTTGCAACCAGCAACTGGCAACCGCCAGCGACCATTGAAAACACCAGCAAACATTGTGCTTAAAACCAGTGAAATGTTTTGCTCTAGCCACTGCTAAAAAATTCACCTTAAATCGCGAAATTCTGATCAACATTTTTATTGGAATATTGTAACTGTACAGTTTTGGTTCTGTTTATAATTTAACATAGTTTAATATTATTATATGTTAATATACACATCTTTCTTTTGTCGAGTGTAGCTTACTTAGTTGTCTTTTCCTCCTCAAATAATCAACAGCAGCAGCACCACAGCAGCAACAAATGCAATTGGCAAATGTGTTACGGTCACAAATGCTTAACTTTTACTAATAGTTAACAGTTTTTGTTTTTGTCGCTGTTACTCCTTTACGCAGCCGTTGTTGTTGTCGCGATTTTATAGATAAACATTCTATTTGGCAATTAATTGGCATTTTGTTACTTTTCCAGTTGGATTTGTATAAAATGTTTTTTCCCCAACTCACGATATTGAAATGCTGTTGCTGTTTCAGGTTGCCGTTGCTAGTTTGCTAGTTGCTGGTTGCTGGTTGCCAGTTGGTGTTGTGGGTTGCCATTTGCTGTCGCCAGTTGCTTGGGGATTTTCGTGATTGTCAGCAATGATTACTTGGTCAACACTTGGCGGTTTCGGCTTAGAAAGTAAGCCAAACCAAAGCCGAGAGCAATCTCTGCGATGATGATGCGGCTAATTAAATCGAAGGTGGATCGAATTTGGTCCAAGGATCGCAGAAGGGCCGGCATGAGCTTCCTCCAGCTTCATTTGCTTCTGCCTGGCCACGAATTTATGGAACTGGCAAGGCAATTGACATTAACCCTAACAGCGACAGATGCAGCAGCGACTACTTGCAACGTGCAACAACTGGCTGTGGCAATGGCAATGGGATTGCGATTGGGATTCGAGAATCGCGAGTGGATCGTTGCACTTGGCACACAGATGAATTTATGTATGCAAAGCAGAATAAAAGAGGAAAAGACACGGGCGGAGACTTAAAGGGGACTAACCGAAACCGAAAGCGAGCCAAGTTCGCTTGCAAGCTGACTGACAGGACAAAAGAGTTATTTTTCACAAAAGAACAAAAATGAAAGGGAGCAATCTTTCCGGATAGTAAGGACAGAGGACAGGGGTTCCACAAGGCGTTCCACAATAGGAGGAAGTTTCAGTGGGGGAAGGCAGCAGGAAGAACACAAAGCAGACACAGTAGTCGCCGCCAAAAAAGTGACAGTGGGCAGAAATGCGTACTTTCTGTAAGGAATCGTTCATATTTTGCAAAATCCTTTTCCATCTCGAATCACGATAGTGAGCCCACTTGGTTGCCGTTATTTTGAAATATCAATATTTCATAAAATGTAATATAACATTAAACTGACGAGAGGGGAGCACTGTGGCACTGCGGCTTCCGCCGCGCAACAAAAGACAAGTACCAGTAGCCGGAGTCGGGAAGACACAGAAGCCGGAGCACTTCGGAGCCACCTCCTGGCCAATCCAAGTCATCGAGCCAACGAGCCACTGAGGAAGCTTCAAATGAAATGCGCGGAAAAGTAAAAGTAAAATAAGTGCGCCAGCGATTACCAAAGACCTAAGGGGCAGTAGAATGGGCTCGACTTGAATATTGGGTATGCAAAGAGCTGGGGATGGACATAAATTATCTTTGGCCGGGCGGCGGACAAATCTTCAGAGGCCCGACAATGTCAGAGGAGCCTGTCAATTGCAGCCGAACAAAGAGGAGAGAATCTGCGAGGAAGAGGGCGCAATAAGGCGAAGCCTGTCAGTGGACGAATCTCAGTCAGGGCAAAAGCAAAAGTACGCCAGTTGTGCCTGGGAAATGAGTCAGGATCAGGATCGTCGCATCGAAATCGTTCGGGATGCCTGCCTGACAATTGTGAAATGCAAACGACGACAGCGAATGGCCAAAAAAAAAGCCAGTCCATGCGAGGCTTGATTAATTTATGGCCCCCGCTTCTCGCTGCAGACCCATTGTGAGCTACTGGATCTCTCGGCCCGGCCCTTTGTTTCTTGGCCTTGACTGCAGAACAGCAGTTTTGGCATTTGAATCACGACCTCGGAAAGAGTGCACCGGTCTGAAGGAAGGATAAAACAGTCGGCTTGAGAGGTGTTGTCGTTGCCACTAAGGAAATTCGCGGAAAAGTCATGAGCCCAGGGAGCACCCAACCCTGTCCGATTTCCGCTCTGGAAGCCACGATCTGCACATTGCCAACTTGAGATCATTAGAGGAAAAGCCAAAACAACTTGTGAAAAATTCATTGGAAAGTGGTGATTAAATGGTATAGATGTTTAATATATAGATATTACTATTTTTTAAGAAATAAGTATTTGGCTGGAACAAAGAATGATATTAGATTATTCAAAAATATGAATAACTGTATTTGAACTGAAACGTGATTGCAACTATCGAATTTGTGTGGCAACATGAAAAGTTCAATGTTAACAACAAATTACGCGACCGGGCACCGCCCCGCGCCGCCCCGCTGATCCACATCAATTGGTAAATTGAGAAATTGAAGCCTAATCAGATAAGCCGAGCGTGTGACTGCGCCACAAATGCAACAAAACAGCGGTTGCAGTTGCAACTGCAGCAGCACCCAAAATTGATTAAATATGAAACACGCAACAACCCCTTTTCCTCCTTTGCAATCTCCGCTAATCGCCGCATTTGAAAAATCGAAAAAAATAAATTGAATTCATAAAAAGATTTATTAAATCGCAGCTTTTTGGCAACCAGCTTCGGTGCTGCAGCTCCGAATCCAAATCGGATTTCTTATCGCCAGCTGCTGATCTGGAAACTTGCAGACAAAGCAATGGGGGAAACGAAATCTCCGACCGATTGCCCCGCGATTCTCCGCCCTCAAGGTTAAGCATCAATTAAAAAATGCACCACCAAGGAATCTCAGATCTAATGCTGCACGGAGAAAAAAATCGGTGATAAATAACATCTGAAAAAGTATTGTAATTAACCAAAATAAAGTACGGAAATCTGTTTAACTTAAATGGTAAACATTCAACTGCATTACACATTACCCTATTCCATTGGAATAGTTTGTAGATTTGATCACACAACTAATTTTAAAGTAATTATGTTCTATATTTTTCTCTGTACGAACTTTGGAACGCTTTGACAAGATTTTGGTTGCCGTTGGCTATGGCTGTTTGTCAGCAAGTGTTCATTTTACAGTCCTGTAGTGTTGATGCTGTGGTTCATTTGCATAAAACAAATTTGGTATTAAATGCTAAACGCAGCGATAAGATCAACATCGAGCTGTTGTCGTCGTCGCCTCTGTGAAAATTTGGCTATAAAAAAGCAGAGTAGACAGGAACAAGAGGTTGGGCAGTTGGTTTTGGCCACTGTTCGAGCACTGGACCACTTACAACCAGCATCAACTAACGGCGCATTATGAGCAACAATTTTCATTCATCAGCTAGGGACAGGAAAGCTAAAAAGAAAAAAAAAATAGGAGAGAAAATCCAGGGAAAATCCTCATCAGAGGCGATTGTTGGGTGGTTTGTTTGCACAACCTCATAATGAAATCACGGCCATTGAAATCATACCAACAGCAGCTAGGAAAGAACTGGATGTCTCAAAACAGACAGAAAAATAGTGATTGAAATCAAGAAAAGCTTCAACATTTAATTTCTCGTATTTCTCATAATCAAATACCTTAATTTTATTCCATAATAATATTTTATAAAGAAAAAAAAGACCAATGGTTTGCGAAATAGTATGCTGGTATAGTGTAAGTAAATATGGGAAAGTCGCACTACATTTCTTAATTTTCTTTAAAGATTCTTCCGAAATATGTATTCTGCCACTCAATGGACTTTTCGCACTCTGTACACTTTAGTTGCTTCTTCAGTTGCTTCGGGTTCTCGGTCGTGATTCTACAATTTCTTCATTTTATTTATTTAAGCATTGCAGACATTTTTTCTTGTCTCTTGAATGCACTCTGCTTTCCCCTAGTCTCCTATTTTCCCAACCTCTTGTTACGGCTCCGATTTAGATGCTGCGATTTGCATTAGAGAAGGTACCGTGAGGCACGAATCCCGTGATCTTACAGACTCCACTAACTCCAGACCATTTATATTCAGTTCGTTATTCTTAGCACACACACATTCTCTCGAGAAGAGGAACCGACTAAAATTAGTTAGAAATCGTCTGGCACACTGTGGGGAACAAAAATTGCAGGTGGTCATCATCGAGTGGGCCGCCAAACATGCAACCAATTTTGCACTACACCGGAAAAAGTTGAAGATTTCGGTACATTATTTATCATTTCAAGAAATCGTATGAAAGCACAGACGGAGTGGGTCTTTCTTATAATGAAATTATCTTTAAAACATTCAAAACGAACGTTATTGCTAGCTTACATCTTCTAACAAAAAGAATTACGCCGACCTGTTTTTTGTAATGTTTTGTTTTGTGTAGTCTTGGAGGGAATTCGTCGCCCCTCGACTCCCCACTTTCGATTCCTTTATTCGCCGTCGATAACGCACCCAAAATTGACCCCGATCCAAAGGCAAAAGAACAAAAAACATCCGCGCGAAATGCGAAACGCCGAAGAGGCAGAAACCCCGGGCTTTTTGGCCCCGGGAAGAGGCAATCTGACCTCGCCGCTGGTCATGAGCAAGCCATTTCGGTGTGGTCCCCCCACTGAAACCCACGCGATCAAGCTCGATCCCATCAGGGGTTAATACACTTGGCTGATGTTTAATGCTTAATGGCATTAAAATATTTTTAATAAAACATATTTGACTTTGATTTGCCAAATGCGATTCGCGGGGGAAAATTGGCTTTTCTCTCCTGCATTACACTACACTGCAGGATGGCGGAGTACTTGCGACTCTTTCGGCGCTTCACCTTTCCAAATAATTCCCATGGTTTATCATAGTTCAGTATTCCCATTGCTCATTTGCTATCCTCATTTTACGATTCTGACATTATAAATCAAACTATATACCAATATTCCGTTCTGATTTTGGTGCAGACACTGAGGAATTTCGCTCGAAATTCTTCAGTTTCCTTGCTGGCAAGTGTTAATGGAAAATTCTGCCGGGCGGAGAGAAATTGCATAAAGCAAGCGTGGAAAATTTGAAAAAGCGCTTGAAATATGACTGAGCGAGTGCAAGGGGATCAGGAAGGGGGACGAAGTGGGAGGTCGAAGGGTAAACAACGCACACTGGAAACACTGGAAAAGTCTGGGGAAACAGTCTCAGGCTGGGTATTTTTCACTGGGTCCTCTCGACTGTGGCACAGTTAGACGCCCACTTAGTACGGTAATTTCGAAAACGTGCGCCTTTGATGAGATACAATCTCGGGGAGGGGAAGCTACTCTACTGGTAAACTGATGCCAATGATGCTGATGGAACGTTGACGATCGGTCGAGATTAAGTGCAGCAAGCAAAGGCGACCGCAGTTTCGAAGTTGCGGAGTTGGCGGGTTCGGGCAACCCGCCTCAAAACGCATTTGGAGGCGGCCTGATGACGTCGTCAGAGTCAGCTTAAGTCAGTCTCAAATGGCAAATGAAATATCTACATTACAGCATCCAGCATAAGGCAAGCAAATGGAGTTGCAGACATTAGAGAAAGAAAGCCAGCGGCAATCGGCAACTGGGTGTAATTAATTAAACCCACAATGGCATCGCAAAACCTCGGCCCAACTGGATAACCTCTGCACCAGGTTCCCATGGCCCCCTCAAAAATTAAAGGAGCGAGGCTCAACAATAAGGTAGATGCTGCTGAGTTACCCTGTTAGGGGTTTTAAACACTCAGGAAGTTGGTACGGGATAAGAATAATTCACTTACTGTTCAGCTTACATAAAACCAATAAAACACTACCCAAACAAACCTTCCTTGATCATAGATTATAAGAAAATGTTGTTTGCCTAATCCTGCCTTTAGATGTCTGTGCATCTTTAGCCAGCTTGCTATTTTGACCCACTTGGCTCGGTACTCGACTGGTATTTCCCAATCGTATCTAAAATGGTGGTTGTTGTTTCTTTGTGTTGCCACCTGTTGGTGGGTGGCAGCCTTTCTTTTTAATTGAAATGGCTTTGGATGAATTCTTGGATGCAGTTAAAGGCTTAACCACTTATTGCGAAGTGGGAAATCAGGGCTACAGGCCAGAACAGATCCCACGAAATGATCTTTGGGCTGGGTTCTGCTTGCTTCAACGCCGACCTTTGATTTATCGTTATTTTTATTTAAAAGACGAACGACTAAAATCAAGCATGATAGTCGGGAAGAGGAAGAGCCAACCATCAACGATCGAGGATCGCCCAACAAAAACATTGACTGCAACAACAAGTCGGTGTCCCATCGCGCGTTTTAATGACAACGAAACCAAGTCAAAGGCATTTCTTCCAAGCAACAACAGCAGCCACCACACAAAAAATCTATAAATTAACAATAAAAAACACAGCAAACTTTAGGAAACAAAAACAGGACTGATCAAATGAAGAAATCCATAACGATAATAAAATGCCCTAAATTCGAGAGTTTGGTTTTTACAGAAGCTAAGCATACGGAAAGAAGTTTAAGAAATGGGCTTCAAAAGTTATACTTTAAGGTTACACCTTTTAAATTCATATTTTTAGTATTAAATATTAGTTTATTTTCGAAGGCTTATAATAATTTAATTTTGTATATATAAGAGGTCAGTCTCTGAAAAGTAGTCTTTTATTATTATTACCTAAAAACGCTTTTAGCCTAACTAGTTACTTTTCTGTTGATGTAGCTAATGTACCTTTCATAGTTAGATCATTGAGACACAAACGAGCAGAACAGGAGGCTTCAAAAAGGATGGCCAGCGGGGCCAAGTTGTAAGTGAGCCACTGGGCGATGGCGACTGCAACTCCAACTGTAGCGATGACTTCAAACCGAGCGACGACAACAGCGATCCGAGGACAACAAGCGAGGCAACAGGAGCAAGGGGATCCTCAGGAGGATGGGAGAAGGCGGAGGCGATGGCGATGGCCCCAGAATTCGAATTCAATTAAAAAACGTTTATTCCGCAATTGCAGCGGCGGAAAGGGGGCTCAAAGGGGGTCAGTGGACCCACGGGGCGTATGAGTGTTGCATAGTTCTCGAAAATTCAATTTGCGCATGCCGTGACTGAGAGGCGCACCAAGGGGGGTGAAAACAAGGTCGATCGGAGAGGGGGACCTGTTTTTAGCCTGAACTAGTTTTTCTTCCATCCTTGTTGTTTTACTTTTGCGATGCGTCTGCGTGTCCGCTTTTGGCGACGATCTCCGATCCGCGATCCGCGGTCCACGATCCTCGCCGGCTGCCCTCGTCCTCCTCCTTCTCCTGCTGCTTAAATAAGTTATTATCATTGCTCGCTTTAATTGCTGTAATTGAAAGTGAAAATGGTTGCCTTTTGATTTGTGCCACAGAAAAATGTGTCTAGGTGTCAGTTGGTCCGTTGAAGCACGGCCATAAGTCTGCACACAGTGAGAAAAATGGGAATGGGATAAAAGGAAAATAAAAACATTTCTCAGACTTCTCAGAAGTCTCATTTTTCCATTGAACGCTTGCTGTTTTGGTTAGAGTTCGTTGGTTGGTTGGTTCGTCGCATAGTTTGAGCTTAAGACAAATTTGTTGACAACAATTTTATTTCTTTTTCTTTACTTTTTAGGATCGAATAAGAATTACCTATTTAATCGGTCTCTCAAGGACACCTACCAGCACCAGCAGAGAAGCAACGAAGACAACTGCGAGTGACTCTGCTGACTTTTTAGTCCAAAAACAGTTGCCACATGCGGCGCAATGTTACCATAAATAAAAACTTGTAAAATTGATTACAACAATATTCCGTTTCTGGCCAAAAAAGTTGTCGCTGAGTCTGCTGTTCCTCGGTTTTTCTTACATTTGAAAGAATTCTGCTCCTGCTCCTGTGCCTGCCCACCACCCGCCAGTCCTGCTCCTCGGTTTCAGTTTCTCGGTTTCATATCAAAGTCGTGCGCTGTCAAATAATGAAGTTGCCAGATCAACAAAAACCAACAGAAAAAGCCCAGGAATAAGAAGAAATCGGGAGAGGCTGCAGCAGAGAGATGGACTCTCGGTTCTACCTGTTGCCCTGGCTGCGAATCGTGCAGACGGTATCAGTGATCAACATGTTGCACCACCGCACCACCATGGCCACGGCCTCGGATTTGGATTTGGATCCCCATGTCCAACGCTCTGCTTCCCTTTGTGCCCAGCAACAATTGCAATTGCTACCGATTTTTATTATTTGCAACAGACCTGGAATCCGCGACTGCAACTCCGATGCCGATTTGGAGTCAAAGTTGCTGACAAATGTTTGAGTTGCCTCGCAGCTACTGTAGCTGCTTCTGCAGACTCTTTTTTGCCTGCCGAGTGGTGCAAAATTAGAACTAATTTCGTTCATAAGACGGCCAATTAAGAGCTGGCTTAATTTTATAGGCGTTGAGGATGGATCCTTAGCAGACTATAAGAATTATTTTATTTACAAATCTTTTTCTTGCTATAATCCATTGTAGAATTTGTTTTCCACATATGTATATAAGTATACGTTTTCCGTTCATTTGCTTCGACTTTTCTTTCTTTGGTTCTTTTTTGGTTATTCTGAAACTAAAGCTGCCGCTTGGGTTCTTTGGTATTTGGTCTCCCCTAATTACAAGGGGACGCGGATATTCCGCTTTTGATTGCTGGCGACAGCCGAAAACGCGTTCCCAGCTAATTTAGACACCTCACATGCCGCAGATGCTCCGGCCCGCGGACTTTCTTGGCCTCCCCTGAACTACCCCTAAGCTCCTCCGGCCTCATTAACCAGACGGCGGCGGCAGCAATCAATTGCCTGTAACATGTCGCAGCCAAAAAAGGGGCAAGAAGGGGTTAAAGGAGCGAACAATTATGGCGACAGTGAGCGGAATTCGCAGCGCTTGTAAGCGGCTGCCCCAAAGGCGGTGCTTGCTGGTGTTGCTGCCGTACCGCCGACGTGGCCGACTTGGCTGATGCTACCGATGCTGCCGATGCCACCGATGCTGCCGATGTTGCTGATGTTGCTGGTTGCAAGTGACCGGACCGTAGCAACTGCTTTTGTGGCCGCTGACCTTCGTGTTGGAAAGGAAATGAGGCGACGAGAGCGCTAGAAACCAAACAGAGTGAAAAAACAAACCAAACAAGGCAAAACGAAACAAAGTAAAAGGCAATTATGTTCAATGTTCTCTGTTGCCGGGCACTTATTTAAATTGCAGCGCCGCCGCATTGTTGCCGCGGCCAATGACAACGGCCACATTGCAACCGCAGCAACTAGCAGCATATCCAGCAGCAACAACAAATTTGCCCACATGCCACACACGTCAATGTTGCCGTCTATCTCATTCCCACTCTCAATAACAATCAATGATGCACTCAGCCATGCCCATACTATTCTGCTTTTCTCCTATTATAGGGACTTTCTTGCTGCAAATAAAAATAATGGTATGGTTGCGGTATCTAGATAAGCCAACCTATTTAATAGGGAATGGAATCGGAATAAAATAACAAGGAATACTAATTTCTAATTTCCTTCTAACTAAAATTAAACTTCCTCTGATTTTCTTTTACTTCCAAGCAATTTCTTAGTACGTGCAAGTCTAGGATTGGCAAAGAGAAGTCCCGCCGGCATGACGCAATCTGGAGTGACAAAGGCTCCACCGAGAATTCTCACGTTTTCTCCAAGGACTAACAGTAGTCGCTTCCGCCCTGCTGCTCGGCATTGAATGCGATCCATCCAACATCTCCGATAATAATTATTATTAACACCAAAAACAGGAGCGACAAAAAGTACTCGCAGCAATCAATCAAAAAAGCGCGCTCCAGATCCGCTCTTCTTAGATTTATATCAGTCCGGAGCTCTTTGAGGCACACACATCTCCGCTGCAGATGTGTCAGATCTGGAAACTCTGGAGGGGATTTGCTGACAGGGAATCGTATGTACTGAGAAAAACAAATATAATCTGGCAAGATCAAAAATGGGAAAGCTATTTAGTAAGATAGAATCGACCTGTTTTCCCTAACTTTGAATAGGGAGGTCTCACAAATATGAGCTTGCTTTAAAAACAGCCATTTATTTGATTAAATTACTATGTATGATTACCTATATTAGCTATAAGTATAATTAGTTCTCGGTGTAGAGATGTCAGGGAAGCCCGGAGAAGCCCGAGCGCACATCACAAAAGCTCAGCCTCAGGTTGGAGGCCTCGACTACTGCCACTGCCGATTATGAGATGATTGCTTAAGATGACAACGAGCAGGCTGAGAAGCTGGAGAGCTGGAGAGCTGCAGAGCTGGGAGCCGAAGGAGTGGGATACCCACATAGTGAAGGCAGGAATGCCCCAATGCGAGTGGCAGCAATAAAAATGACGTTCCAGATTATTGCACACACGGCCAAGAGGGGCAGCAACAAGGAGGCAGAGCAGCGCAGCACGAACGTGTTCCCGCAGCCGATGATGCTTACGCGCTTTTCAAGTTCCACACATAGTTGCTGTCATTATTAAAGACATTTTCAACTACATTCTAGTAGGTACTTAATTTCCCTCGAAACAAGAGGCCTCCCTGACAGGCGGGAAAAAATGGAATGAAAAAATACGAAAATGCCACCTCACACGAGCTGATTGGATTGCCGGGAGCTTTGTGTCAATTGAGGATAAGCCCTCGCACAAAGGAACCAGAACCACGACCACTCGCTGGAGATCCTTTTACCCTCGGACAATGCTAAGTAGGAGTAAATGCATCCATCAGACACTCGGGTGGCGAAAAAGCGAAGGGGCCTGCGAAAAAAAATTGATGAGTTAATTAACGCGCATCGCCAACATTCCGTTCGACTAATAACCAACTTGTAGACGACAGCCAGGCAATGGAGGAGATGGCCTCAGATGGGAACGGGAATGGCAATGGAGTGTGGGTATATGGCTATACCCATAGTATGGGTATGGGGATGGGGATGGGTATGGGTATGGGTATGGGCATGGGGCAACCATATTTATGAGCATGGCTTCGTTCAGTTGTCGATCTGGCACTTCAATGTCAGTTGTTCATCATCATCGCATCGCATCGCGCGGATCCAATGATCATCGCATCGGCACTGGAGGAGGGACAGCAGAACAGAATCTCCGGGAGTATCATGACTGCAATGCGTTCTTTAATTGAGTTTTGCGTTGCATTTGCGCAACTGCAACTTCGGACTCTTTATGGCCAAGCAAGAAGCAAGTAGCAACAGCCACCACCAGTGGCATCCACATCCACATCCACATCAACATCCAAAGCAGCAGCAACGTGGCATATTATCACACAACCATTAAATATGATGAAGACTGCCAAGGCGACTGAGGCATCCTAGAGATGGAAGTATCATGTGATCGTGATCGTTTATATTAAAAATAAATGTCGACCACCGTGAATGCAATTATATGGTAAAATAGCTACGTAGAAATCCAGTAAATAGAACTGAGTTTAGTAGTTAATTTCAGTTTCAATCCATTACGCAATGGCCCATCACTGACCAACTCTTTCGGTGACTGCTGTCGTCGGGTTTACGCATTTATGACGCATTTTCTCATCGCGGATTCGCCGGCGCGGAATCTAGGCAAAAGGCAAACAACCGCTGCCAGTTGTTCCCCCACCGGAGGAAAAACGGAGAATTGAGAATAGAGCATCTTCGGGGCTCCGAAGCTCCCTGGGGCCATTACGCATACTTTGAGCTGCGGAGTTGATTTTCTCATTTGGAGGAGGTTGCACTCTAGATGTGTTTCCTCAGCCGGAGCTGCCGATGTCGATGCCGCTGATCATTATCAATGATCTGGCATTGCATCGCATTCCCATTGCAGTTGCTGATGTTGCAGATGTGGCTGATGTGGCTGATGTTGCTGCTCTTGCTGCTGTGACTGACACAATGCCAGCTCAGTGCTCGCTGCTCCGAAATGCATCATCCTCCGATCCTACAGATTCCCCTTCCCATATCCACGATCCTTCGCAGCGGGATCATTGACTATTGACCGCGCTGATTGATTACTTTGTCGCTGGCACGTTGGCAATTTATTGGGGAGATGCCAAGGAGGCGAAGGAGCCACATAGCTGCCTCGCTTTGGATGATTAAAAATGCTTTTGTGTAAATTATTAGCTGCAAATTCACTCGCAGTCATTTGTTGTTGCCGTGTGTTGTCGCTCATAATTCTCGCCTTGAGGTTTTCCCCTCGATTGCTTTTTGGTGTGAAAATGATGTATGTGGCTCTGCGGTTGGTTTCGGTTTCAGCCAACCACTCACTCGGTCTAGCCTTTGACTTTGGCCATAATACTGCCTGGTATTATGCCGCGGATTGCCAATGCCGCGCCTCTAAATTGGCGGCGGTCGCTTTGACTTTCCAGCCTCCTCACAATCCCATGGATCCTCCACAGGTCCTCTCTATTTCCGCACCCGAGGGGAGTCACATTCTCGCTCTTTAGGATAGCATGTCTAAATTTCCTTAATATTTCCATTTGCTTGTTTGATAGAATTTATGTGCGCATTCTGAATTGGCAGAAACGAACCACAACGCGAGATCATTGCAGGCATTCCAAGCAGCTGCTGCACTGAGCAAAATAAAACTTTAAAAATGGTCCCTCCAGTTTTCAACATCTTAAGTTGTGTATAAGTATTCCGGTCGCTATCAAAACACAGATTGGTTAAGACTTGTTTGGCTAAACACATAGCATGTACCTTTTTTAATAACCAGTTAAGCCTCCATTTAATTATGTATTTTTACAAGTGCCTGGTTGCTGCAGGGGCGACCACAGCGACCATGACAATGACAGCGTCTGGGGCAGAGCATTGCCAATATTTATTGACATTTAACCGAGGAACCGAGAGAGGAGGCCACAAAAACAAGCCACTTCCCTCAGGATGCGGCAGCAACATGTTGTCGCAGTGACTGCAATGTTTGTTGCTGCATTGTTGCTGCTGCTGCTGCTGCTTGTTGCTGCTGGCTGGCTGTTTCAACTGTCAGTTATCATTCACTCAGCAGTAACATTCGAATCTTTCCCCAAGAAATGCGATTCCCTCCATGCAAATGCTCCCGCAGTGGCGACCACTGAGTTATGGTTGCAAGTAGCAACCGACGACAGGATGTGTCTCTCAGAAGGCAACCACCAACCCCAACCACTGCTCCACCCACCGGCCCCCCTAAAAACAGGCAATCCACCCAATTAACAGTGGACATCGACACCTCCCTGGAGCCTTTCTCTTTCCCACACCTGCAACTTGCAGCACCACAAATTTGAAATGAAATATTTTCGATTCTGCTGTCAACATGAGTTTTGTTGACAACACATTAGCAACTGTTGCCGTTGGTATTGCTGTTGCGCTCTTGCCGTTGTCGTGCACTAACAAAAAACCTTGTGGTACATGAAAATTCCACGAATAAGTTAATTTTATTAAAATGTTCGAAAGATCAAATGCATTTCTTTTTAGAACTTTCATTTGATCCCTTAGTTTTGAAGTTACCTCATCCAATCGACCTGCATATTTTTTTCTGTGTGCTCTGTTGCAGCAGCAGCAACATGTTGCCGCCGTTTGTGGCGACATCGCATCGGGACGTTGCGCATGCGCCGCACGATTTGCAATTTGCAGCTAATTGAACGCGTGCGCAGGCGCAGTTTGTTGTCGGCTCTCACGCTTCTCAACCCTCTTCTCGAGTATCCCCGCAATCCCAGTCCCAATCCACTGCAGCCCCCATCCTCCAGCGCCACTCCTTTTCCCACAGCAAGTTAGAAAAGTGCCAGGCGACAAATGGAGAACGACTTGAAAAAGCCACATGCGTGGTAACCTGAAACTGCTGCCCAGAGCCAGTCTCAGACCGAGCTTAAATCTGCATCGGATTAGGAATCGAAATCAGGGTTCTGATATTAAATGAATTTCGACAGCGGCCTGCTCTTGAATGCCGTGCAGTTGGGTATCGTTTGGGGCGATGAGAACCCAACCAGTGGGTGGTGCCACAAGCCTGAGCTTATTTTCCCAATGATTATTCAGTATTCCTTCCCCTTCTTCTGGCATCTAGTTCAGCCTTAGCTTACCTTATCCACCATTTTAGTTGGCTTCTTCCGCAGCTCCCTTTTCAATATATTCATGCTCATATGTGGTTAGTTTACTTTTTGTCAAATGCCGCCTGCGGTGTTTCCATGTTGCTTCTGTTTCTGTTGCTGTGGCACAGCTTTGGTTTTTCGGGTCGTGCTAGTTTTGTTCTTTTTCTGACCGTATGTTCCTCCTCCCTTCTCCTCCCTCCGGCACCCCATTAACCCCGCATTTAACCCCCTGTTGCCCCTCGTAACCCCTCCTAACTGCCCAATTGCGGCGCACTTGTTTGTGTCCAAGAGCCTGGCAGCTTTGTTTTGTGTTTGGCCCCTTTACTTATCTCCCCAGCGCCCAAAAAACAAAAAATAGGGGGAAAAAATATGCAATATGTTTATGCATTTCTTGTGGTCGCTGTGGCGGTAGGGAACCAACAATGGCTGCTGACTTTGCCGCTGGAATGCGGCTCCATTAAATTGTGAGCCTAATACACGATTTGTTGCTGCCGTGGCTGCAACAGTTGCTGCTGCTGCTGTTGCTGCTGGTGCTGTTGCTGTTGCTGCTGCCGTTTTGTTTGTTGTCGCTGTTGATTAGCAATTTAATTGATTTGTAGGCAACAATTTGTCTGGCACTTCAAATGCTCCCCGACTGTCGCCGGTTGGCCTCCAAAACAGCCGGTTGCCAGCTCATAAAATATTCATATGCCGCGATGTCTTGCAAAATCTGAGAAGTTGGGGGTGTGCGATCGCAGTATCATGCAAATCTACAAGCAACATGGCGTCGTATAAAAAAGAGGGAGAAAACGAGAAAACACCAAAGACAGAGATGCCACTAAAACAGCAACAGGTGGCCACAGCCCTTTTGCCAGTTTGTTTTCGCATGAGCTCCTCATGTTGCTGCCGTCGTTTCTCCTCCTCCTTTTGGTTATTAGCCATATTCAACAGGTACACCCATTTAATTAGAGGCTTCTCCTTCACACTCTCTCGCTTTTTCTCTGGGCCTGGCCCTCAAGGTAGCCATTTTGCGCGGCGGCTTCTGTGGCTTCTGTGGTTGCTTTACGGCGTTCCCCACTTCTATGACTTCTCGGTTGTTTCCAGCTATAGGCTAGGACTAATCAAAAATCCCCAAGAAGTCATGTCATCAAAACTTACCATGTGTTAAAGGTCGGTAAAAGATACCTGATTTCCTTTTAACCTTTCAAAGAAGCAGAAGAAGAAGTAGCCTTTATGACTTCTTAAACTAGTTAATGCCGATATTAACAATTAAAAACAAAAAATTAACCTAAGCTTCTGATGCTAATTTATGCCTCCAGTGGGATGGCTTACTTTATAAAGAAACGATTTTATGAACTTTCTATTGAAATCTCAATTTCAATTTTACCAAACTTTTATCGCTCCCGTTTGGTGAATGTCCAACTGTGATTCCCCAGATCCCATCCCAGTTTTAAGTTTTAGCTTAAGTTATAGTTGCAGTTTCCGTTTGCGATGCAGGCAAAGCTTTATTAGCTACACTGAGAGAATGTAGAATCATTTAACAACAAATGGCTTTTGAAGAGCTAAGATCTATGGACTTGGGTAAACTCATAATTTGAAATATATTTCAAGTTTTCCAGGCAATGATAGGTATAATCATAACTTCCTTTAGTGGAAATGAGAATTAAATGTAAACTTTACAGACAATTAAGTATTGAGATTTCTTACAGTGCACTTGCAGTTACTGTTGGCTTACTGCTATTGCTGCCGATTGCAGGTGGCCGCCATTTGGGCCATGATTTATGCAGTGGCCGGGCATTAGAAAGGTCGTTCGCAGTTGTCGTCGCCAGTCGTGATTTTAGTGGAGAATGAGGAGGAGGTTGGAAAAGAGATCCGGGGGAGGAGACTTTTGGTCAGGAGAGAGAGGATGGAGACATACACAAGCCAAGAAAATCCATTGCCACTTAAAGTCGGACGTCTTAATTAGGTTTTCTGCTGAAGTGCCGAAAAATGTTGGCTAATGCCCGACTTGCCACGCCCACACGAGCCACAGACATTGGCTCTGACCCACAAATGGTCCTCCTCATCCTCATCCTACCGAAAAACCCCCCCTTTTTAGTCATGCCCCAATTTGAAGCTTTCTTCTGGTTCTCCCTGCGCGATTATAAATGACATCGCATTAGTCTTGGCCGGGTTAATGTGCGTCTCCTTTGGCCAAAAAACTCGCGACTTCGCACAACTTCATTAGTGGAGTCATGTGAGAAAAGCAGAATATCAGAGACAAGCTGGAGTTCCGGGAACTAAAGTACAGTTGCTTTCTCATCCTACGCAAGTTTTGATTTTAGCCCTTAGGCCTTCAGTTAGGTTGGCAAAGTATGAACACCACCATTATTATTCAGTGAGGATCGTGTATAAATATTTAGTTATCAAAACATTCTTATATGTATATTCAATACATTTAAGACAAGGTGATACATATGTATAAGAAAATATGGCATATAATAGGTAAATTTACTGTTTAGCAAAAATAAATACCAAACTTACAAAGTTGAGCTTAAAAATATAAAATTCCACTTAAGATATTTTTTGTAAGATAAATTTGTATACAGTTTTATGTATACCTTCTTTTTCACACTCCACACAAATATAGATATTCATGATTCAGAGGAATATCGACTTTTTGAGAAGTGTAGAAGTTTAACTGTAGGTTTTCATCGGCCTAAACATGCTTCATCCTAAACATGCTAATCCTAATCTAAAGAGTCGGTGGTTTGGGCAGCTCGTCGATCCCTGAGTTCCTGCTGATGCTTAATGGTCACCTCCAGGAATTTCAGATATCCCTCGTCAATGGGTTCGAGCTCCTCCTCGGAGGAGGAACTCTCGTAGACGTAATCCAGGCAGTGCGTGGTTCCGGCTTCCTCGGGAATATCCTCCAAGTCCTGATCCAGATTCGTATTAACCTCAGGGCAGAGGCTCCTAACATGATTGTGGTGCCATTCAAAAAGGCTTCGGTGTACTGTTATAACGGAGTTTACAATTTGGTTATCATTGCAAAACAACTTCTTAATAGCTATTATTGTTACTTTGAGACACACTGGTCCACTGATCTCGAGATGTCTGTGGCTTTGGTTTTCCCTCACTTTTATGCCTTCGTCTGCGCTGCTTGCTTCTGTTCCGGTTTCTTTTCCTTGCCATTTCCCCAGATGTCGTATCCTCCATTGGCTTTTATTAGGAAAAACCAAACATTCGTCGCCTTTTGTTTACTTCTTAGCAAAAACAATAGCAACATTGCAGTGTTGCCAACTTTTCCAATGTGTTGCCAGACACTGAAATCGAGCGACCGTCTCACTGAAGTTTTTAGGATGGCCCATATATAACGTTTTTATAATGGTTCAATATAATTTTGATTGTGCATTTTGTAGATTTATTTGTATCTTTTAACTTATATCTTTTAAAAATCAGTAAAAAATACCGATTGTTGTTATTTAAAAAATCGTCTATCGGACTTTAACAGCTGTTAATTCTAGTGCTGCATACAGATTGCAACCAAAGCGTTCTCCAGATGGCGCTAGTTTACTGTTACCAGAAATCAGGTACAGGGGCTAAAGGGAACAACAGATGGCGCCCCCGCGTCGCACTTAGAAAAATTAATTTATTATTTCTGACTCTGAATATCATAGATTTTATAAAATGTATCTTTAAAATCAATACAACATATTACACAATTTAAAATATTTAATAATTTTGGCATTATGCCACAAACTTTAAATTATTAAAATTCAATTTGATTAATTTTTAAAATATATACTTATCACAACAAAATATCCTAATTTCTTAAATGATAAATCACTTATTTTTCCATGCTCTACAGACCAACTTCTTAAAGTCCTTTTTTCGGTCAACCGACTGACTTCAAAACTCCGGTTCAAACCTTCCCGGCAAAGGGCAAGCGCAAAGTTAAAGCCGGAGCAGAAGCCAAGCCGGATCGGGTCAAAATCCAGATCCAAGCCAATCCCAGCCAGAAATAGAGCCAAGCCAGGGTAAGGCTAAAGCCAGAGGAAAAGGCAGAGGAGTTTTGTTTTTCTAGCAAATTCAAATCCCGTGCTTATAAATCTTGGTCTATCGGTCGGTCGGTCAAAGAATCGAAGAAACGAAGAAGAGTTCGGGAACCAAAACTAAAACTGGGATTAGGGCGGATCAATTTGGCTGTAGTGCGAATGCAAATTGGCCAGCGGTACGATTTAAATGAGGCGGCCAAACAAAGGACAGATTGATATGGAGTGCATCCTGCTGAGCCGGAACAAAAAGTCCGGGTATGGATGCACTTCCACTTTACCTGCCTCGTCCGGTTCATAAAGGAAAATTAGGTTTACACCTTCCCGGCCAATATGTTCATAAAACAATTTAGAGATTTACAAGGGGATCAACTTGAATGTGGTGCACAGTACATTCCATCCAACATATCCTGTGCCGCTCGTTCTTTTTCCGGCTCTTAAGTGGGTGTGGGTGTGTTTGTATTGCGGTTTTAGTGTAGCGAAAAAGGCGCGTGGTTATGGTTATGGATACGGCTTCAGATATGGATATCATGGCCATCATCCCGCCCATCATCCCTCACTTTTCCCGAGCACTTCACACATGTTTACTTTGGCAACTAGCGGGGGAAGCGAAAGCTCTTCATTTCCGATGAAGTAATATGCGTTCTGATAATATGAAAAACATCCTGCGGCCAGGATTTGCACGCACTTATTCCCTTTTAATGGACTTGGCCAGCGATTTTTTCGCCCGCTTTTATTTTGCATATTTTCTGCGCGCATCAAAGCCAAAAACAACGAATTTAATTCGAGTGGATCCTATGTGTGCTGGAGCTTGTAAACTAGTTCGGTAAATGTTGACTGTTTTCGAGTTTACATTGAAATAATTTAAGATTTTGGTGAGTTAAAACTTATAGACGACCTTGGTCAGGATGGCGTATTATGTTCATCTATGTACATATAAACTTAATGATGTCCTGTGTATAAAATCAACAATACAGCAATTAAATAAAATGATTAATGATTCTGTTACACAGGAAAATTAAGTTGTTTATGAAACCATAACTTTTGTTTAATTTTTAAGAGTGCCTCATAAAAATGATTTTTTTTAATTCGTCCATTTGGAACCAGTTCCCTTTTGGCCACTCGAAAATCCCAAGGAGAATCCTCGCCGCGGGGAGCTGGGCGATTGCTACTTACTTGAGCTACATTAGGGACAATTTGCATTTGCATGGCTCGCAAATAGATATGTGGCCGCAGGACAACAAGACAATCAGGACTATCGGAACAATCGGAAGATGGGAGGATGCCGCCACAGGTATCTGTATCTCGGCCACTACTGTGCAGCGTGGGATTATAATTCTTGAGCACGGGATCAAAATAAAGCCTGCGGCCACCGAAAAGGGTAGCAATAGCAGTGCTGATGGGAAAACAATGAAGTGCGGAGGGTAGCGAAAGGATTTAGGGTCGGGGCAGGACAAGTTAGTAACTCTCATTACTTTAAATGGATTTCAATTAAGTTGCAAATTGATCTCAAACACAATTGAGTCCCGTCGAGGCGTTTTGAGTGGTTCGGGCGTTGTGCTTTCTCGCAGCCTGAAAATGAATGCGACCTGGACTAGTGCTAAGCCCAACAAAAGAGCTGCCTGCTCCGGATCCTGTTCCTTGTTCTCTGCCTTTTCTTTCGCAGTTCTTGTCGCAGGCGGAATATAAGGAAAATGTATAGGTGCCGGAGTTCATGCTCTTTTTAAATCAATTAAAGTTGAATTGAAACTAACAAAATAATCATCTTGATTATTATTTTAATTGATTGACGCGAGTATTTTTTTTTTAGTTTACATTTCATTTGGTCCATTTTTGGTCCTTTTAAAAACTTTAAAAGTTAATTCTGTTTAAAGAATTTTTTTTTCAGTGCACACCCTGTGACAGAATCAGAAACTGAATCGCTGGCTGCCTTCTTTCATCTGCTTTTGGACTGTAAGCGATATGCGGACTGCAGGCAAAAAGGACAGCTGCCGAAGCACTTGGCACCCATTGCTTCTCCCCCACATTACCAAACCAGAAGCAAACTCATAAATGACTGGCAGTTTTCCCAGCCAAAGGAGCCAGGGCTCTGCTGCTGACAGGATAACGAGATTTTTCAAGTGGCCCTCCACTTCACACCCTTTTTATTCAGATGCAGCAACTGGTCCGGCTGCTGCTGCTGCTGCTGAAATCAATCTAAATCTCAACCTCAATCTGAATCTCAATCTAGTCCTGGTCCGAAGGACTTAGCAGATTTCTCTCGCAATTAGTCGAAAAGGAAATGGAAAAGGCGCAAAAAACGATTTTCCAAGGACTTAAGCACGAACAGTGGGATAACAGGTTCGGGGGATGTACTGAAATCCGAGGATCGAAGCAATCAAATGCGCATCACCAATCGCCGCTCAAAAACAAAGAGAAAAATGAGAATAGTATGGCGGAGAAAGCATTTCATTCTTCTGAGGGGAGTGTGATGGAAAAAGGACAAAAAGCGAAACAAAAAATGAGCAGGAAAATGGAAAATGGAGTGGGGAAACCTCCTGGCTCTCTCTTTCTGTTTGCCATACAACGGGGCTTATCCCGGCTGATCTTTGTTGCGATTTGCAACGGTCAATTGAAAAGCGACCGGGAAAACGATCAGCGAAATCGTTAGGAGCCCAGATACAGGACCTCAAAAACAGGACTAGGACCAGGACCTTGATGGCGGTTTTGTTTTGCTTAGTTTTTTATGCTCGAGACAACATGGCAAATACCCAAAGAACACGGGGATAACAAGGAAATAGGGAATGCGACGAGAAAAGACGACAGGCCGGAGCAACTCAGAGGAAAACAAACACGCCACACACGCTGCAAAACAGAGCCTCCAGAGGAGCTGCATCTACACTGACAAAAAATCTTCATAACGAGCCCCACAACTACACAGTTTAAAGACAATATGTTAACAAATTTGTTAACATTTGAACTAATGAAAAATGCCTATAAAAAATGCCAAATTGATATCAATCAATTTATGGCTATAAAGCATCCTAAGATGGAAAGTCTTGACATTGTTTATAAGTATAGTTATATATTATAAATTAAGTATAATTAATAAGTATTTGATCGTTTTTGTGTTTCTTTTCTTTCTGTGCTATCCAATCCTGGGGCCATATATCCCTTTTCCCACCTTTGCAATCCTAACATTTGTCTGATTCTATTTCTTTTTCGCGATTTGTTTGTTTGCCAATTTGTTTGGCTTTGTCTGAGGTGACGCATACATCGAGTTGGAGCAGAAGCATCTGAAACAGCGGCATGAGTTCTGTCCACAGTCGAATCGGAGGCCATATTTTGATTTGCGAGATTTGCCTAGAAAGAGTTAAGCCAACAAAAAAGCCCAAAGAAGAATGAGAACGGTGGAAGGTGGGTCTGCAAAGGAAACTTGGCTAATTAATTGAGTTGAAGTAATTTTCGGTAAAGAGCAAAGTTCTTGCCAATGGGATTGCCTTTAACCGGGATCCCTTTTTAACCTCCTTCGTTCAGGATGTTTTCCCTGCCATTTCCACTTGACAAATATTTGACTGGCCTTTCATTTTTTTCCACCCACTCGCCCCTAAAATATCCTCAGGACACATAATTTAAATTTTTAATTGCACATCAAATCAAAATGAACAATTATGACAGCCTAAAACAGTTAGAAAAGGAGAGTTGTTTTTGAGTTGACTTTTCGGAAGACATATGGATAAACAAATTGTATTTAAAGATATATAACTCAAATAAAAGTCGTAAGAACATCGTTTACATACACAGACATATATGTTTCTTTATCATACATTATAATGAATACTTTAACCGGAAAGAAAAGAAAAATAGGTTTACAAATATTAAAGTACTATTTACTTAATCGTTATTTTCCCTAGACAATATTTAAATGCCAAATAATTAAACCATCAGACTTTCTGCACAAAGCAATTGCCTGAGGCTTAAGGCTTCTAACCAGAACTTGTTTGGAGGATATCTGTCAATTGATTTCTCACTTGGTTTTATATTGTGCCAATATCAAACAGCCCTGACCAAAGTGTGGCCTTGTTTACGCAAATACGAGCCCAAAACAAGGATCTTTGTGCATGTGGAAAAAAGCAGCTGCTCCTGATGGCCGTCCTCTGTCTCTTTCCGACGCATTCCATCTCCTTCTCGCTTAATTCGGCGATCAATTTGTCGACCATTTTGCTTTTTCCTCACGCCCCAGGTCGCTCCTTCCATCGCTTCTCATTCATCCGCACGGGTTCTCGGTTTTATTGCACCTTTTGTCCCATCTAGCGCTCTCTTTCTGATCCGATCTTCCCGTCTCTTTCTCCTCCCCGCCATGCGTAATCGATGCAATTTGCACGCTTACGCATATCGCAAGATTAAACTTATCCCTGATCCCTGAGCTGACTGATCCCTTGATGCGACTGCCATGGCCGCAAATTGCGCCTATTCCCTACACTGAGAGGCTGAATATAAAAGTGGGTTAGAAGTGAGAACTGATATATTATATATACTTCGTTCTGAAGTCACCCATAAATCATCAGCCACGGAATCGAATGGGAATGAACGTCATCCGTGCACTTGGAATATTTGATGTTATATTACCTATAAACTATTTCTCCTTGTGTACCTCTGGGATCCGCTGAAAAAACCTTCGACCGGATCAACTGCGCGACGCATAAAACGATATTTGGATTAAACATTTAATTGACTGCTGAGCAAAACCGGTGTGACCATATAGAGACATATCCAGGGGTTGCTGCTGCTGGCGGGGATTAGAGCCCGATAGCGACGTCGAAGCTTCATTACCATATCAATGTCGGCAGCAGGCGACTCAGCCTCAATTGCAAATCCTCAGCACGGGATTTGGCTGCTGAATCCGAAGAATCTGATTCCGATTCTGGTGCGGATTCTGCTGCTGATTTCGATTTGGCTTCTCGAGGAAATTCGCTTAAATTTTTAACAAGACAAATACGCAAAGCACACGCCCCCTACCCCCATTTTCCATCTCTGCTGGTTTTACCGCTTCTGGGAAACAATCACGGAGAAAGGGAGAGAAAGAGAGAGCAGAGAAAACTTTTCTAATTTTGCACAACTGGAAAATGTGGCCGTGGGCGTTGAAAGAGAAATGGCAACAGAAAATCGAAATAAAAATCATCATCATCATCGGGAGGGAGCCAAGAAAAAGTTGAAGATGATGATGGTTTTTTCCACATTGTTTTTCCCGCTTTTTCCCTGGCGCTCAAATGGAAAAGTAGAAAAACCTTTTATTCCACAATGTTTGCTTAGTCCTTTGCCAATTGAACTTTTTCGCACAGCCAATCGAAGGGGTAGTGGTACTCAGCCAAATACAATACTTAGACAAGTTAATTTAATTTTTTATTTAAAATTCAATCTGCGAACTAAAACAGAAAGTGCACAGCAAGTGGGGAAAGAAATCAGGTCAGAGGTCAGGGTAGGTAGAAAAGGCAACAAAAAGTTCCATGAGAGAAACCAAGTAAAACAAATTCAGTGAGGAAAATAATAGAAAAAAGTGCGACACATCTTTTGAGCTTAGCGAGAAGCGCACTCCCAGAGCTTCCTCCTCTTTTTTCCTTTCGCAACTCAATTTTTCCTTTGTATTTACTCCATCGTCATCATCGGTTTTCCCGTCGGGAGTTTTTGGCCATGTAAGAACTTCAGTGTAAAGGCAAATAGCGAAGCCCAGGCCCAGAAAACCACAGAGATGCGGGGGGAAAAGAGGACCAGAAATATCCTGGTCCTGCGGTCCTTGGCCTGCTTAATTATTCAATAATTTCTAAAAGCATTTGGCCACATTCGACGTCATCAGCCGTCATCCTTTCATCCTTTTACGGCATGTGACAGGACCGCTCCTCTTCTTCCGCTCCCCCGTAATCAGTTGAACACATATACCCCCAACACACACTGAAACATCTGCATTTATGTAAGCTTCCCTCCCTGGAACCCTCTTAGTGCTTCTTAGTACACAGAGCAAATCGGGTGCAATTGAATAACCTGGTTTCCTATTTAGTTTCCCGCTGTTATTAAGAATTTAATTAGGCAGTTTTATTCTATTTAAAGTGAGAGTATGCCAACTTATGCTGACCATTTTTCAGAAACTCCGAATCTTTCATGGATCCAGGCAATATAGTATTCAAACACTTGGAAAGTATTTCGCCAAGTGCTCCCCATCTCTCACCCCCATATAGGTGACATTGTAAGGACTTTTCGGTTCATTTGCTTTTCCTGGCTGGATTTCCATTTGTGATTGTGGGTGTGGTTTGCAGAGTTGCATTTATCATTAGTCGTAGCTTAGCTTTTGTTTTCCTGCATTCGAGAGGGGGAGCATATCAGGGGAACCCTGGCGGCCATTGGGGATTTTGCACTTGGGCATGTTTGATGTGGAAACTTTAGATTAAAATATTTTCATATGCACACACACGAGGTAAAACAATAGCGGCAGGGTCACCAAAGTGCCGTAGATTATTGAATGAGCGCTCCCAAGTCTCCCTCCAGCGTAAACTTCATCTTTATGTATAGTAGCGTGCTCCTTTCTATATAAAGCGTTCACCTCAACCCTTCTGAAGGCCTTACATCTGCAAGAACGGAGATGATAAAGATAACGCTGGAAAAGGCAGAAAGAGCAAGAAGCAGCGCTTCTCCGTGGGCGGATTGAGCGCATAATGATGTTTATGTGTTGCCAGAAACATAAAAGCATTAATTTAGTCATTATCTTCTTAAGATACGGCGCCGGCAGAGGCAGTGGAGTATCAGAATCCCCTGGACGCGAGAAGAGAGCGTCAGGCTTTTTGCCACCCATAATTTCCATCAACCTTTTTATGCTACCCCCTGCTACACACTCTGAGTGAAAGCGAGAGAGCTTCTGTTGCCATCTCCTGCGCACCCGCTTCCCTTCTCTTTCGCTCCCACGACAGCTATCTCTTTCTGTGGGGGCCGCGGGGTCTGTCAGTGATGACTTTATCTGTATAAATAACTGTCAGTGGCCAAAGAAAGTAAGTAGAGAGCGGAAAAATACAAAATACAAAAAATATCTGAAAGCATGGGTGTGAATTGGGGGGAAAGGGAGGCGCTGCTGAATGGGACATTATCTCCGTAGCGCCATCTTTATCCTGGACCTCCTGCCAACCTTCAACCTGGAACACTGCAAGATGGGGGCCCACCATCATCCACCACCAGCAAGAGCGAGAGAAGGAGATACAGAGTGAAAGCAAGAAAGGGAGGGAGGATAGAGAGAGAGACGTCCGAAGCCAGAGAGCATTGCCAAGCAATATGGTAGCGTTGAGGGCGTGGCTTCACCCCGATTTCATTGGCCAAAGTCGAAAAATGTCCGCTTAACGAGAGAGCAGATGTGAGTTTGTATCTAGCATCTGAGAGCGTGTATCTATATCTGTCGAGGAACTGGCCTAACGACTACTCAATCGACAACTTGTCGGGCGGAACGCTCTCACAACACTTTCGCAGCTCGAGCGGACAAGAAGGGTTCCCGGTGGCTGAAAACCTGTGGAAATAATAAATTATCATCACGACGCGATTGCAGTGCGTGTTTCTAGTGCGGTTTAGTGGACTTGGCATCGATCAAATCACACCAGCGTCTTATTCAATCCAGTGAAAGAAAAACGTAGACTTTATATTCTCACCAGTGCCGGTTAGTGGATAATAAAAAATTTAAAAGCGCTCTGTGCTTCAAAAGTGCCGCTTCTCAAAACAGCAGTGGGAAAGAGGCATTTTCCTACTCGAAAGTTTCATAGACTTCTTCAAAATTCTCTCCTCACTGTGGACCCCTGGAGGAGGCGGTGGAGGCACCACCACCACCACTCCCAGCACCACGCCCGACATACCGCCCTCGAAGGCCAAGTTCAAGATCACCGTCGTGAGTACGCCCAGCCCCTCCCCGCCGCCTACGCCCCCTCCGGCTGGATCTATGCTGGCACAAATGGTCGAGACGAATTCCCCGCCGGCGGGTTACACCCTCAAAAGGTCGCCCAGCGATCTCGGCGAGCAGCAGCAGCCTCCAAGGCAGATCTCACGATCTCCGGGCAACACGGCCGCCTATCACCTGACCACCGCCATGCTCCTGAACTCCCAGCAATGCGGCTACTTGGGCCAGCGGTTGCAGTCGGTCCTCCAGCAGCAGCACGCCCAGCACCAGCAGTCCCAAAGTCAAACTCCGTCCTCCGATGATGGCAGCCAGTCGGGTGTCACCATCCTGGAAGAGGAAAGAAGAGGAGGAGCCGCAGCCGCGTCTCTCTTCACCATTGACAGCATTTTGGGGTCTCGTCAACAAGGTGGAGGATCCGCGCCAAGCCAAGGCAACCACATCAGCAGCAATAGCAACCAAAATGGACTGACCTCCAATGGCATCAGTTTGGGTCTGAAGAGAAGTGGCGCCGAGTCCCCCGCCTCGCCAAACTCCAACTCTAGTTCTAGTGCAGCCGCCAGTCCCATCCGACCGCAGAGGGTTCCTGCCATGCTGCAGCATCCTGGCCTGCATCTGGGTCACTTGGCGGCTGCAGCGGCGAGTGGTTTTGCCGCCTCTCCCTCAGACTTCCTGGGTAAGCCTAAATATATCCCCTTTTCCTAGCTGAAATGATATGCCCCCTTTATGAAAACAACTTAAGTAAAAACCGATTCAAAGGCTGCTTCTTCAGAACTCTTTTAAGTTGATATAGATTTTTAAACATTAAACATAAGTACCTTATTTCATGTTGCCACAATCCGAAAGCACCTCAAGGCAACTTACTCATGCAGTCAGGAATCATCCATTCACCCACTCAACCACTCCAATCCTGACATCCTCATCCTCACCCACTCAACCGAACAACTCACATTCGCAAGCGAGTCCTGAATGGCATTATTCATAATTAGGCAATGATCCGTAAAAGATGATTCCGCATTTCCATTCCATTTTCCTTCGATTTTGCGGTGAGAGGATTTGCATTGGGCTATAAGTCTTAGCTTTGTTCGGAAAGCCAGGGTAATTCGGAATGCTGGGGTGGCTTTAAGATGGGCTCGGGTCTTGTGTTGATTCGAGCGTGGATCTCAGGCGCAGATTTATGCAGAATAACGCTTAAATTCATTCAAAGGCTCCCCCGCAGGACATGAATATTAAAAACCTGGGCGCAACTTTTTTCCGCAGCTTGCTGCAACCGGAAACGGAAGCCTCACATACGCCTACAGCTGGGGTCAAAGGAATAGATCCGTTTTTTTGATATGTTATCTACATAAATATGATTGTAACATCCTTCGTAAAGATGTGCACAGGGTTTTCAAGTACTTAATTTGCTAAAAAGGAGAATAGTTCTATATTTTTGAACTGCTACTCGTTTTGCGTCAGCTGTAAGCAAAATGGCGGCAGTTTTATTTTGCGCGTTTCGTTATGCGCATTTTTAAGGATTTACCCAGGAACATTCCACTCACACTCTTTTCCCTGTTCCTCTTCCTGCAGTTATATGATGATGATATGGCTGTTATTACAACCGGGGAATAATGAATTTTCCTTTTGTTTTTCCTGCAGTGGCGTACCCCAACTTCTATCCAAACTACATGCACGCCGCTGCGGTGGCGCATGTGGCTGCTGCTCAGATGCAGGCGCATGTGAGTGGAGCAGCCGCTGGATTGTCGGGTCACGGACACCACCCGCACCACCCCCATGGGCACCCGCACCACCCACATCTGGGCGCCCACCACCACGGACCGCACCACCTCAGTCATCTGGGTCATGGACCTCCGCCGAAGAGGAAGCGTCGCCATCGCACCATCTTCACGGAGGAGCAGTTGGAGCAACTGGAGGCCACCTTCGACAAAACCCACTACCCAGATGTGGTGCTCAGAGAGCAACTTGCTCTTAAGGTGGATCTCAAAGAGGAAAGAGTTGAGGTGAGTTTAAAGCTTCAAAGTTTTAATTTCTTTTAATATGGTGTTTATAAAGGGGTCTAAAAGTTCAAGTTTAATGCATAATTTTAGAGACCTTTAAAAATGATATCTGTAACCAGCTTTATCACCCCAAAAACATTCAATGCATGGTTTTAGCTTTTGATCACTGTGTTCTTCCTAACATCCTCCCACACTCCCTGTCAAGCAGTCTTTTCTTCTATTTGGCTCTAATTTCACGCTCGTTTTAATTCGCCGCGTGAAACCAATTGAGTGCTACACCCCCGCTCTTCTCCACTTAACCAGAATCAGATTCCGAATCTGAATCTCTGGCATCTGCATCGCAATCTCTATTCTCTCCACCGATTCTCCCTCTGAGAACTTCTCCTTGTTTATTTAGTTGTCAGCGGCGTACATTTTGAGGGGCTTCTTCGCCGGCGAAAGCAAAACAATGCCAATCCCAATGATTCACTTAATTTGGGTAATGGGACTCGGGATACAACCGCATGTTTAAACGGATGGTGATGGTTATTTGCTTGGTGGTTGCCCCTGAATCGTATCATTGGTAATGTAAATATGCAGGGATTCCGCCTTCTGCGCCCTTGTAAATCCCACCCCGGGGGATGAACCATCCCTTTGACATCGGCAATTGTGATTCAAAGTCCATTAGTGTCGAGGAAACCCAACAGCAAACAAACAAATTGAGAGGTCACCAAGGAAGAAAGTGACGACAAAAGTTGACAATTTAATTTGTTCACATTTTTGGTGCATTGATGGGTGGCTATTTCGCGTCTTTGATGAGGATTACCCACGCTTTCCGGGCTACGGGCTACGGGCCCCGAGTTCCGGAACCCCTTAGTTTTCGTTTCCCTGGCAATATGTTTGTCAACCGGTCAAATGTTTAATCTATAACCCATCCAACCCCATCTCACCCTCACCTTTCGCAGCGCAGGAAGGCGGACAAGTGCGACATTTGTTGACACTCGAAGGGTTTTGGCTTATGTTTAGCCTTGAGCTTAAGACAACTTACACATTAACATTACTAACCATTTAGGATAATGAGCAGCGTGGCGTTACTCAACCCGCAGGCGAATTGACGCCCGCTCTTTGATTAGGCGACAAATTTGACCCGCGGCGAGCATTGGAATCCTAAGCGGATTAGAATGCAGGTTGTTAGTTGCGAGGCGGGAGTTGTCAGGCGGGAGTTCTACCATAGAAAAGCAAATGAAAAGCCGAGGTGGGGAAAGATTTCCCAACTCTTTAACTAATTGGAATTCGGCGGAGTCGAATCTGCTGGCTCACGGGGGCGACTAATTAACATACAACACACAAAAAGAGACTTCAAACTTGTCTCTGACAAGCAAAGTGGATGAGGAAAGAGACGGCAGCACTACCAATCCCCAAGTAAATCTTGTGCTCAGTCATCGCTCGTCATTGACTTAAGCAGCATAATCAACTTGAGCTCTGGCTTCCAACTCGGAACCCCGGCTTTTGTGACTGCTACTGTTTAGCATATTTGCATGCCAAGAGCTGCCACTCGAGGCCTCCGAGCCCCCCGATTGCGGGACAGTCTCTAAGACCCCAGCTGCTCCATAAGTGGCAATAATTATTGAAAATCTTGCCTAAGACAAACAGCAGCAATAACAAAAGAGAAAACCACTGAAAAAAGTGAACAAATTCGAAGCCTACACAAGCGATGCTCTAGCTGAAAAGAGTCCGTTTGATCGGTGATCAATTGGCTAAGCAAAGGGGGCTCAATAGCCATGGATGGCAACTAAGCTAGATTATTAGTAAGGCTTGGATACAGTCAGGTTATGTGCATTCCAAAAGTTCTCATATTTCATTCTCCAAAGCTCTGAGCCAACGTCTCCTGATTATTCAGTTCCCATCCAGAGCTCGTTCGTTTAAATGATCTGCTTATTTTGACTTCATAATTTACAATTATTATTTTTATTTAGCCACTCGAGGCGAGGGTCCAGTGGCTTCTTCTCGGACCGGATTGGATCGGATTGGTTTGTATGGGATTGTATGGGATTGGACCGCAAAACAGTAGCTCTACCTGTAGAGCAAACAAACCCGTTCTTTGTCCGTCTGCCTCTCTTTTTTCGCCTTGGCTTCTGTGGTGCGTGCAAGTCAAATACGCCTAATCCCGCAGCTCAAGTGATCGAGGTGATTTCGTTCTCCGATCAGCCAGATAGAGAGGGATGTAGCTAGAGGCTGGGGATGTAGAGGAGGAATGCCTGGAGGGCATTTCAAATATTTGCCTTCGGTCGTCGCCAAGAAATTAGTAATCATCAGCTTGGCATAATTTGTGCTCCTCTCTCCTTTCGATCGCTCAACTCTACAAATATTGATGTTACCCCTTCCCAGGCCCAGACTTATAGAGAGTGGAGAACGGAGAAGAATGTGCCCACTCATCACTCCCATCACTCCATTGTGAACTGATCTCTGTTGTGGCTGCTGTTTTCTCTCACTGTCGTTTTGTTTTGGCCAGGAATTGAAAAGGGCTTGTCACCCTACTGCCTTTCTTTCGAGGATCATCCGGCATCTCAAGCGTTGCCGCTTTGAAGTTGCACAATTGAGAGGCCTCAGCTTGTAAAGGGATCGGGTTTTTCTATTTCGTGGCCACCTGCGTTGGCTATTAACTAAAGTATGGCTTCTGTATGATAACTATTATTATTATTGTTGTCTCTCCTTAGACACAATAAACACATCCCTTTCCCTTCGCCAATGCTTGTTTAGCTTCGAAATTGAATTAAAAACGGCAATGAGCTGGAATCAGCAGATTTCCGTTAATTTAACCCGAGGTCACAAACCACCCACCACTCACAATCCACCATCCACCACCCACTGGGTGAGCCACTCAACAACCTTTCCGCCCACAAATCTCACACCCCACACTCGCCGTAAATGCTGTTGTTATAATTTTTCATAATTTTCCATTATTCAAACACTTGAGTCTCGGGATGCGAATTTTCAGCTATCCCCCGAGAATTCTCGGGCAGCAAAGTGCGTTTATATCCTCGAGCCATGGAAAATGGAAAGATTGGAGGGGCGGGCTTTTTCCGAGGGGAGCAGACGCTTTTCCCATGTTTGCTTTACAGTTTTGGCTGTCGAAGCGTGTAACCGTAGACAAATATTATCGCTGGGGGAGGAAATTGCCCCCGAAGCTGCATAAATTTACACAAAAAACGCAGTGGGTGGTGAAAGGTGCCGCGACAGGTGCACTTCTCACTAAGCTCTTAAAAGGTCGTCCGTGGCGGCGATTAGCAGTAAAAAAAAGAATTTTACAAAACATGTTTCATTTAAATGCCGTTTTGAGGGTAAAAATACATTAATTTTGATGAGGTCAAATGACAGACTTTTTATTAACACCGTTTGAATGTCTTATTCAGAGTAATTTAAAAGTGCTCGCTTTTCTTATAATCCCCATCATAAAAACGCTAATAACAGTTTCACTCACCCATTTTCTTTTTGCGGTTCTTCTTTCGTTTTCTTCTTTGCATTTTCTCTCAGTAATATTACGGTTAACCGCTTTGCAGATGTAATTTGATAAAGGCATTTTTACCTTTTTTGAAATCACTAACTCACTAAACCACTCACAGAAAATCACTTTTTCACTTAAAAAAATGATTAAAAAAAGCACTAAAAAAATCACTCACACAAAATCACTTTAAAAAAAATGAGAAAATAAAACACAAAAACACAGTAAGGTGCAAAAACAAAAATGGCCGTCATATGCATATATGTATGTTTGTATGTACGACGTGCACGCAAATTGGCAAGTCGCACTTACATACATACATACATGCAAGCGGGTTGCTTTTCACCCCTTAAACCATTTTTCTTATAGGATTTAATGCACTTAGTAGCAGATTTGTTGACCTTACACCTTAGAAAACACTTTTATCATAAATTTACTTAAACTTGCCGTGTTTTAAACGACAGAAACACTTTTCACTTAAGAACAACTTTCACACGGACTCTTTCCAATTGCCGGCGAGGAAAGGTTTTCGATTCGATCTCTTATTCCTTTTTGGCGCATACAAGTTAAGTGCACAACACGAAGAAGAACTCCCGAAGTTCTTTTAAATAATTATAAACTAGTTCTTCATTTTTAAACCACAAAAATGCACTTGTTAATCTGCACTCCTTGCAACTTTGTCTCTTCCTCTTCTCTTACTTCTTCATCTTCTTTGACCCATCCCGCTGCACTTGGCGACGTTTCCAACACTATTTTCAGTACTTTCATTTGGCACTAACGCGATCTGCTTTAAACCTAATTGGAGTTTTTTACATAGTTTAAACACTTTTTTGTTTCATATTCGGCTGCCTTAGTTCAGCTCTTTAATACGAGCGCATGCAGTTCCTTAACCCCACAATACACTGAACGAAATAGGGAGTGGGAACGTGCGTAACGAGCAATTTTCATGGGTGCGCGATTTTAATCCAACAACACGACGAAAACAGCGTCAATTCCCCAAAAAAGGTTCTATGGTAATTGGGCTGCAGGTAGCGCCACCCATTTTGGTGACGAAGTTTCCAACCGACTTGTGCTGCCAATTTTCACTAATTAGAGTGACTGGCGAAAGGCAGCCGCCATTTTGAGCTTTCCACCGCCCAACACTCCCCCCTTTCCGGCCGCACTCCCCATCTTAACCCCTGACTGCCTTTAGCCTTTCCTGGAGCCAGCCAAAAATGTGATGCTGTTCTTATTTTTTGGCAGCCTGGCGCTTTCAATGTTTTTTGGCTTTTGCCGGGACACATTTTCCGGGTCTGGAAAAACACGGCAAAATTAGGGGGTGGGGGAAAAGTTCGAACGAGCAGGTGCAGCGATTATCGAAGCGCAAAGTTATCATAGCAGTGCAACTATGGACTGCATTTTCGGAAACATTCCATGGTAATCCAGCCACGCAGTCAGCAGACTGGCCGAAAACCCAAAAATAACACACACATCATGGTGGTCAGTCTGCCCACTGCCCCGCATCGCCCCGCCCCGCTCCGCCCCTTGAATTTCTGAATTTCCCAGGGGGAAAACCGAGGGGGCGGGTGGGGGAGAGGGGTCTGGAGCGTAAAGCGCTTTTGTAGTTAATTAAAAATCAACTGCCGTGGGCATGTTTGTTCAATGGATTTCATGCACGTTTCGAATGTGTGCCGCTCGTCGGCCTTTTTGCCCCTCGACTTTCCGCCGCCCCCCGACTTTTCTGCGGTATCAGCGATTTATGCGCTTTTGGATGAAAAATCTGTGGCAATATTTGCAGTGGCCAGTGGTTCCGGAGATCTATCGACTCCAAGGCGCGAGCCAATGCATGTCAAGTTGTGCACTTTCCGTCCCTAAAAAAATGCATTGCCCATACACTGAAAGAATTGGTGCGACAGACTTTAGACACCGAAAACTACGCTATCCTATCTCTATACTCTGCGTAGGTACAACCATTCCCGCAGCTATTTTCGCCATTTTGTCGGCTTGTTCTTGGGCCATAGAACAACATGGAAAATCGGGCACCATACGGACCCCCCTCTCCCCCTGGATCATCACTTTTTGCGCCTTTGTTTATTTAATTTCTCCAAATTTTCACTGCGATTTTTGCGAGCGTGCCAGCCGGCGAGACGCGGCAAAAAACGCGCCCGCGGTTATGGCCAAATTGTTGTGCGTTAGTCAGATTTTAAATGCTAGGGGAGGGGAGGGGAGGGCAGTTGAATTGGGCTTGAACGGAACGGAACTCTGTTGGCCGTACAAATTACGGGATTAGCAGAGCGAGCGCGTTTTTTCCGGCGCACACACACGGCGGCCAAACTCCGGATTTGGTAGTTCCGCAGGATTAGGGTTCAATGCGGTTCGCTGGCGAACATTTAATTAAAATATGAAAATTTAATGAGCGGAAACGACGAAAAAACGCAATCAGGCGGTAAAAATCGCCACAGATTTTTTGCGCCCGCGGCTTGATGGTGATTTTTTTGTTTTAGAATTTGTGGATTAAAACTGTTGCATAGGTAATTATCGTGTTAGTTTGTGTGTTGACATAATTAAGCTGAGTAATTCACATATTCATTGCCGCGATTTTGAAAAACGCAACGCGTTGTTCTGTGTGTTGTTCTGTTGTTTTAATAACTTAAGCTCATAAAATTATGAAAATTATGAAAATAAATATGCAAAATATTAGGTCAGCGTGGTAGTAGTCTAAAATCTAATTAGCCCGAAAACGAAAAATAAATGGAAATTTAAACTGACATTTGGCGAGAACTTCCATCGCGTTGCCAACTGCGAAAGTTCAAAGGTTTCCAAGGTGAAACAAAAAGTAAAATCCCGAGCAAACAGCTGCAAAAATGTACTCGAATTTAATGCAAACTTAAATGAGCTCAGATATGAATTTCCTGGAGGCGGAAATCCCCTCGCCTTATAAGTTTAGCGCATTTTCCTGTCATTTCCCCGTTTTCCACTGCCACTTCCGTTTCCGCTTTCGCCTCCTCTGTTATTTCAACAAATTCAGTCGATTTGCTGCATAAACATTTCCGGAAACCCAGAGAAAACTCAACTTTCTCCCCAAATGATAACAGTGTGCAAAATCAACTTCTCCACCGCTGCCTAATTGTTCTAATTAAACTTTTTCCTGCCAGCCAGTTCGCTGCGAGTTCTCGCCCAGAGTTTCCCCAGTATTTATTCAGCAAATAATCAAAAAACAGACGGACAAATAAACACATAGGGGTTGCAAATTCACCATTGCACTCGGATTGGGCAAATAGAGAATCGCTGGGAGAACGCAGAGAAAGAGAGGAAAGACTCCGCCCTCCGAGGAGGAGAAAGGGAACGGGAAAGGGAATGGGAATGGGTTTTTGGGGTAGCTTTGGGGGCTAATGACAAGGCAGATGGGTTCACTGTCCACGAGGGTGATTACATAAGGGATTCCCGCTCCTCCTCCTCCTTCTCGTCGGAATGATAGCTTCCCCTTCCCAGGCGGAGATATCCTCCTGATGATGTTTAACCCCTGAGTCACTTCACAGCCGCCTTTTGTTTTAATTAACTAAGTAGCAGGGGTCGAGGCCAGGCTGCCAAGGGGTTAAATATGGGGTTAAAAGCGGGATGCGGCATCCAACGAGTTCACGGGGGGAATGGGCGTGGCCAAAGCCTAATTAAAGAAAAAATGCAGAGTGGATCCAGCAAGGAAAATGAAAATGGGCATTACCTGACTTATCCTCTCAGCTGTTTCAAGATATAGCCAACGTTCTTGGCTGATTTACATAATAGTTTAATATTTACATATTAGTTTATATTTGCTATTAGGTAGTCATTTTGCACCGATGGTTTTCCCAACCCATAATAAGCATTTGCCGCCCCAAATCATAAAGTGTTTCTTTTGCTTTTTGAAAACCCACCCTCTGCGGATTCCCAATTAATTACAATTACAATAAGTCATCTCATTAAGCCCGGAAAAAGGAGGAAAGCGAGTGGGAGGATTGCCGTTCGTGGTAACTGGCCGAAAGATAACCGCCAAATTGAGAAATAGAAGTCTTAGAAGTGCAAAAAAGGAGAGGCGGACAAGGCAAAAAATGCTTAAATTATTTATGAGCGGAAATCGCAGCCAGAGTAGCGAACTCCCCAGCAAAACGGATGAAAGTGTTTTTGAAGCCCCGCGCTCAAAGTAACCTAGGTAGCACCCCATCCTCCCACCCACTGAACCTGGAGTCTTAGCGCAGGGAAACAGGATTCGTTTTTATGAAAATCAGCGGGGCGCACGTAAAGTTGAATGAGTGTGATAAGGTGTAATAATCATAGCGAAGTACGAATTGATTCACTTATATTAATGGACCGTTTCTCCTTTGTTCCAGGTGTGGTTCAAGAACCGGCGGGCCAAGTGGCGCAAGCAGAAGCGCGAGGAGCAGGAGCGGCTGCGGAAGCTGCAGGAGGAGCAATGCGGCAGCACCACCAACGGCACCACCAACAACAACAGCGGCACCGCCAGCACCACCGGAAACGGCACCGTGCCCGTAAAGTGCCCCGGATCCGATCACTATTCCGCGCAACTAGTGCACATCAAGAGCGATCCCAATGGGTACAGCGACGCCGACGAGTCCTCCGATCTGGAAGTGGCCTAAAAGGGGCGTGGCACCGGGTGTATATATGGGTTAAGAAGTGATTTAAGTGTATGTTGTGTAAATTAAAGGGAAACTTATGCCTAAACTAGTTTAGAGAGCTACACCCCCATCTATTTATTGAATTTGTATACGACTGACTACTTAAACTGGATTAAATAGTTCAAAGAGCTTTGCGACATTGGCGCCAGCTCATATGTTTTGTTTTGTAAATAGACAGAAACCCCTTTTCGAACACCTTTTGTTACTAGGTTGTAAGTTGATAAAACAGGCCTAGAAAATATCTTAATTATATTTAGTAAAATTGTACAGTCACCTAAATCTATGTGAGTAAGTATGTGCGCGAATGTATTGTATCAAACTAGAGCGTGAATGCATTTTGTGGTATTTGTTTCGTGTCCTGTGTCCAAGTCCAAAGTTTATTGCATCTATATACAAATCTCCATAAAGCGTATTGATAAATAAGCAAGCATACCATACTAGACGAAAGTTAAGTGTCATTCCTCCAACGATTAATTCTAATGTTAAACCTAAACTAACTTATTGAGAACCGAAAATAAAACGCAAACTCGCCAAAAGTCAAACAAAGATGCCAGCAAGTCGTTTAACTCTGGTTGGGAAACTTTCGATGATAAGTGGGAAGACCCGGCGAGCAGCTTTCACACCTGCCACTCCAGTAATGGGAGATGGAGATACTGATCCAATGCCACCTGCCAATGGGGCAGGAAAATGGGAGCTGGGCGGCAAACGGGGCGGCAGCGGTCAGCCTGTTAGCAGCTTCGATGGGCACTTTGATGGCTTCGCCTCCAATCAATTCGCACACAGACACGGACACGGACCACACAAAGGATCTGGAGTGGAGTGGAGAGCAGTGGCGGAGCACGGGGCAGGGAAATCCATATGCATCCGCATCTTCTCTGCTCTTCGGCAGATGTATCTGCATGTCCTCTGCCGGCATTTGTTGGCCATTTTCATTCTGGCATTGCGAATCGGGGGTCGGGACAGAACAAGATGGAAAAGCCACTCAAATCATCCCCTGCACAGAGCGAATATTTATCAGCATGAATCACTTCGAGGTGTGCTGGGGAAAAAACAGATACAAGATACAGATTCACTAGATACAGATACAGTAGTACAGATACAGTTGAAACAAACCGTACAGAAATGAATTTTCCGGACACACCAATTAGAAAATCAATTATGCATCTTTGGTTTGCTGCAGATTCGAGCATCTTCATAGACATTGCCGACTCAAAATTTTAAACATCTCATTTTTTTGTTACATATTTGGCAATTTCGGGAACTGCCTCGAAATTATTCTCGGTTTGACTTACTTCGCCTCCCCCAGCTTTCCAGCCACCCCAAGTTTGACTGACAAGTTGTCTCGTTTGGGCCGTATTTTGTCCTTCTCAGCTTGTTATTCCTCCCCCCTTTTTTTTTGTTTTTCTCTTTGCCAAAGTTCCATCTTGTTATTTTCCTTTGGCGAAGCCGGAGCTGCACGTTCAGGTCCATTCAGGTGAGAGACTCCGACGACTCGAATCGATGGCCAAATTTAAATTCAAATTTATTCTATCTTGACCTGACTTGGCTCGTTCTCTCTTCCATTTGGACCTCTGTGCCTTGCTCGCCATTTTGCGCCCAGTCATTCCTGCCTTCTATTTGCATAGGCCTATGTGATATGATCTCGAGTTACCCGCAATTCTCAATCCCGAACTGGAATCCGGGATCCTGGCTCCTGGTTCCTGGTTTCTGGCTTCTGGTTTTGCGTCGGGTTTTGTTTGCTGCCCGTTAATAGTTCGTGTAAAAATCTACAAATATTTGCACTCTATTAATTTTTCTGATTCTTTTCCGAACCGTTCTCGTGTTTCCCTTGTTTTTCTAGTGCACGCTTCGCATAATTTTTTCCATTCCTGTTCTGTATCAACACGAAATTTAATATACACGCAGACCCATTTTTCCCATTTTCCCCATCCTGTCCTCCAATTCCATGTACAGCAAATGTTTTTCCGTGATTTGAAATAAATGTGTACTTTTTATATAAGCATGTGTTTAATGTTTTATTATGATGTAATTACTAAATGTACAGTTGCGAAAAAAATAATAGCACCACCATAACGTATTTTGTTCTCGATCAATAATTAAGTTGAGTACGATAGTACAATATGATTTTCGCATAATGCTAGATATTTTCCTATCAAAATGAAAAAAAAAATTTGAATTGTCCATACCTTGATTTTTAATAATTTTTTTTGGGCGGCAAGGTCTAAAATGAGGCGAAAACAAAAATAGCACCACTATCGATTTTTTCAAATTTTCAATACTTGTCGGCGGTTTGTTTTGGTGAAAAGCACATGGTTATAAAACTTGACATTTCTATTACTATATCCAACATTATTTTTGAAACATACCTTAAAAAAAATTATTAAAATGGGACGAGGAAAGCATTGCTCTTCAGATAAGCGTGGCATGGTCAAAAAACCAATTTCTGAAGGAAAATCACACAGAAATATTGGTCTAATCCTTCAATTCTAAATCAAAATGATAGGAAATACAATCACCTACAACAAGAATCCCGAAAAACGTGGGAAAAAACAATCATTGGGCACCCATCTCTTCAAAACGCTAGTGCCCGAGGGCAAGAAGGATCCATTTAAAGCTGCTACCGAACTGAAAAAGGATCTCAACATATCCGCAACAGTGCAAACAGTTCACACATGTCTCAGGGAACATGGATTAAAAGTCTGTAGTCCCAGGAAGGTCCCTCTTTTAAATGGGAGACACATACCCAAGCGCATTAAGTTCGTCAAGGAACATTTAAATTGGTCTGGCGAAAAATGGAGGAACTTCTTATGGTCAGATGAGAGCAAGGTGGTTTTTTTTGGTGGTAATGGATCTTAATCGTATGTAAGACGACCTAAGAACACCGAATATAAGCCAAATTACACAGTAGAAGCAATTAAACACGGAGGATCCAGTATAATGGTATGGGCTTGTTTCTCGTACTATGTAGTCGGGGCTATACCATAATATACCATGGTCAAAAACCATCTGGGATCAACATGTGTTTGTGGATATTTTGGTGACGATGATGCTACCCTTTGCCGAATACAATTAAAAGACTATGATCCCAAGTAGACCCGCAGGAAAGCCAAGGATTCGTTCCAAAATAAATCTGTTCCTGTTTTGGATTGGCCTGAACAGTCCCCAGGCCGTAATCCCATCAAAAATTCTTGGTCAGATATGAGAAAAGCAGTTGTAGCTTCAAAGCCAACTAACAACGAATAACTTTGGGTATAATTAAGGAGTCCTGGAGCAAAATATCCCTAAAACGGTGCCAGGACCTGGTTGACTCCATGCCAAAACGTTGCGCAGCTGTTATTGCTAATAAAGGATACACTACCAAATATTAAATTAATGGGATGGGCGTAGTTTTAATATACAATCACTTGTTATTAATAAATTTTTTACTGTTAAGTTTATATTTTATGATTAAAGCATTTTTTATGAAGTGGTGCTATTATTTTTTTCGCCTTATTTTGTCACTTTTCATAAAGTTCCTTAAATAAGTTAGGAATTCATAGAACAATTGTGATTTTTTTTTATTTTCTAAAAAGTGAATTGTTTAACCTTTCTAAAAAGGTATTCCAGCTCCTTTTAAACCCTAAATTGTAGGTAGGAGACTTATTCAAAGTTTTACTGGGCCAGTGGTGCTATTTTTTTTTTCGCAGCTGTATATGGGTAAACTTGCATGGTATACGTATCTATATTCATATTTCTACGTGTATTTTTGAGAGACGCGCTGCAGGAGGATGGATATTAATATATATAGCATTTTTTACATCATTTTTTTCGAGAGCTTTTTCGTTCGCGCTTTGTGCATGTGCATGTACATGCAGCACATGAAATATTTACCCATTAAATTTGCCTTTAATTAAATGTGCCCTCCCTGACTTTTTTCTTATTTATAGGAGCCAAGGGAGGAGGCCGACATTTCGTTTGTTAAAATAAAAATATTGTTAATTGCAATTTATTCACATGAACACCTCTCTGCAATCCAAATGGAAAATGGAAAACGGCGGGGAGCGGACAAAGTCATTTCAGTCACATTCGATTTTAATATTTCATTATTTAATGTTGCCCTGGGAGCCGAGGGAGAAGCGGGGGCTGGAAATCGAGTGCATATGCATAATGAATAACTCATTTCGAGCCGACTGAGAGATTGCGATTCATGAGTGTCGGGTCCAGCTCCAACGACTAATTGGGAACGGATTGGTGTGGTCTGGTCGAGGAATTACCATGGGACATTGGAGCGCCGCTTCGGGGAAGGATTAAGGCCGTCCAGGCTGCAGTGATGCAGGACTGGGATTGGCCAGTAATATTCATTCAAGTAATATGCATCAAAAAATTATTCGATCTAAATCCTTTTGTCGCCGAGTCAGCCACTTCTTCATAAATATTGTGTTGTATATCAATCACTAAAATCGAAAAGGTTTCGAGATTTCCAAACGAATTTATTTGCTAGAAAACCCATGGGGAAATGCCATAAACTCTGATTAGGTTATTTTGGATCCAGGACATCGAAAGCACTTCGATATGATTTTTCAACCCCCCAACCAGGCCAGTTGCAGAGGTTGACCCACGTCATAGCTGCTGGCAAGAATCCTGCCGTAGATTAGCAGGTGAAGCAGGTGAGTTTAATCCATAAAATGTGCGATTATTGCGTTTATGCGGCCCGGGGCGCATTCGATATAAAATATAAACAAACGTTAGAGAAATTACAGCACAAAAGCCGAGCAAGGAGCAGCTCTCAGCTCAGCTCTCTCGCAGGATGTCCTTATATCCTTATATGTACAGCACACATGGCTGGTATCCCTTGGATCCCTCCCCTCCTCCACCTCTACCCTCCTTTTCACTTGCTCCCCTTTGCTCCTCCGAGGACCGACGCTTATTTGACTATCGATTAAAGTTTGTGGTCCTTGTGCACACAGCCCCGAGATGCGAGTGCTCGAAATAATACCGGAGAAAAGATTTTCGATTAATTTTAAATGTGCCAGTGGTAGCAATAAGATGGCAGACCAGACAGCTTGAAAGGCCAGGCGAGAACCGAAATGTGGAGAGTTGGGAAAATATTCTAAAATAGTTACAAGTATCAGATATTTTAGAGACGCCCCCACTTCTACAATCACTTTTGAAAAAAGCCAACCAAATTTCAGTGCGCACTGTTGCGCGGCCTCATAACAGAAGATTATCCAATAGCAACCGGTCGCATGCTCATCTTCATCCTCATCCTCATCCCCATCCTCATCGGCAGCCGCATCCAAGGACCATCCGCCATGTCAACCCTCGACCGGGGATAATGAACTTTTTTGGCCAGCCGAGCGTGCCGTTGGGTTTGTGAGTCTGCGGCCTGTCCGCCCGCTGCCACATCCACATCCACCTCAGCCTCAATTAGCTTATTGTCCCTGTCATTGTCAGCAGCAAAATGGCATCCGAGGATAGGGTGGGCACTGGCTGTCTCTGGGTGGCCCTTGGCCTCGCAAAATCCACAAGGAGCTTGCCAAGGTGTTAAGCCAGCTGAGCCGGGTGCCCCCAGCACCGAATCCTTACCTCGGTCGGGCCTTTTGCCGCTCCACGCCCCTGAAGGCTCTGGCTTAAGTCCAGCCGGCTTCTCTGGCCAAACCGGAAGAGTCTTAGTCGAGCGAGATGCCCTCATGTGATCAGGTTCTTTCGTTGTAATTAGAATAGCACACCTAGTGCGTCTCTATACCGAAGCCTGTATTTTCTTTACTAGGTAAACTTGGGAACTGGCTAGGAAAAAATGTCAATTTTATAAAAGAGTTATGGACACATTACCTAACTTACTCATTTCATTAGGAAAACAGTGTCGAAATCGTTACTTGTGCTCTTTTTTCTCCATCGCGAGGACCTCGTTGAGAGCAGGAGTCGTTCAGTAGGAGTGCTTAGGATCAGGACCCGCAGAAGTCCTCGTTGGTAGCATTAAATGGAAATTACAGCCAGCCAGTGGACTGGTCAGAGACCAGGGAAGAGCAGGGAGCGGTCTTTGGTAATTGTTGAAAAGCAAAGCAAATGTTATTGCCGAACAAACAGAACTGAAAGCCGAAATCCATTCAAATCGCACAACTAGCTTGCCTCTAATCCGAGCCACAAATAAGGCGTGTGCAGGGGGTAGGGGGCGTGGCAGGAGCGTAGGGGGGTTCCTTTGTTGGGCACACACATGCGGAATCCATAAAAGCTAGAGCTGAGCCTGGCCAGAAAAGGTACCCGTACTCGTAGTCAAGGACCCGTTCCGTTCCGTTTCGATTCGAATGTTTCGAATTTCACAAATGTACACTACGAAAAAGATTCTATTTTAATAATTCTATTACTCTTTCAAATCAGAAAATTTGTATTCAAATGCTATAAATTTTTAATCATTAATTTACAGTAAACCACTTTTCTGTTAATCAAGACACATTTCCAGGACTAAAGTAATACAACTTCTGAAAAACTAATATTTAGTACTAACATTTTCGTAAATCGAGCTTTCAAATATTTGTAGTCAAGTGTGGCGACCTTGTTTGGTCTTGAACTTAGGCATTAACATTGACTAGAAAACAAAAATAGAACTAGAGCAGGTTTCGCACGTCTTCTCCCCCGATCCACACTTTCCTTGCAGTAGGTTAGGAGGTGAAGTTTGGATTTCCTTTACATAGAAATACGTTACACTAAGCAGAGAATTCGCCTAAGTTGGATTCACAAAACATCGCTAGTAATGACACTACCGCCCACTGGGCCGCCCTCATGCTGGTGATGATGCAGTTGCTCTACAAGATCAGCGATTCCTTCGACTCCTATGCTCAACGAGGGCAGCGACTTGTCCAGCACCAAAAGCGAGGGAGGCGTTTTGGGCTCGCCCTCCTCCATGCCGAAGGAGGACATGCCGATCCCCTCCAGACACAGTTCGTTGGAGGATCCGACCAGCTGGGAGTGAGTCCCGTAGACCTGCATCTGGGACTGCTCCATGCTGAGAATGCAGTCCGCCTTGAAGCTGTCGATCGTGAACTGGTCCACGTCCACGCTGAGAAACTTCATCTCGTCGTAGGCGGAGGAGCCATCGGTCATGTCCAAGCTCAACGACGCGGCGAACTCCAGACCCGGATGAAGCTGGGGATTCTGCTGCTGTTGCTGCTGCTGGTGGTGGTGATGACTCGAACCCTCGGCGTGAATCGGATCCGATGGAAGCTGTTGAGGCGGGTGCTGGTGGAGCTGATTATCGGAGTCCATCTGCGGTTGTGTCTGCGCTTGCGTTTGAGGAGGATATGTGGACCACTCCATGGAGAGGCCGCTGCCACCCCTTTCCAGTCCCAGGTGGTCAATGTTGAGGTTGAGAAATATATTCGGCGATAGCCTGGAGGGCGACATGGCCCCCGTGCCGTAGGAGGCCTTGAGTTCGTTGTCAAGGGAGTTCGAGGATTGCGGTGGGGTATCCGGCAACAGGGTTCCACCTCCACCTGAAATCAATTTAGATTAAACATAGGTAGGTGATGGGTACCAAGAAATTATTCCTTACCCAATGCACTATCAAGTTGGCCCAGCACGGCGCTGTCGTCGTAGGCCACATCGAGATCCAGCGTTCCCTCCTTATAATCCCCGCCAAGGCCCCCGATCTTCTCCTGCTTGCGCCACTTGGCCCGCCGGTTCTGGAACCATACCTGCACCCTCGCCTCCGTCAAATCGATCCTCACGGCCAGCTCCTCCCGGAAAAACACGTCCGGATAGTGTGTTCGCTGAAACGCCCTCTCCAGCTCCTGCAGTTGCAGTGTGTTAAATGTGGTTCTACAGCGATAGAGATTCTCGTATTAATGGTTATGTATGAATGTTTAAAACTAGTCCAGTTTTTGGTTATATTCCGCGATATGTATCCGGGTATATACCTGTATCTCCGCTGCTTGCGCTTCATTGTGCCTTTGTCCATGCGAATCCTGAGCTTTCTGTGGGTGACGCAGATTTACGGAGTGGGTGGCGACGTAGTGCCCACTGAGGTGTGGATCTCGCTCAATCTCAATATCTCCCTCGGCGAGGATGGGGCTCTTCAAGCGCGTCGTGACATAGTCGCCGTGTGTTTTTCTATTTTTTAACGATTTTCGTCGACACTTCGAGGGCTTCGCGTCGCTGCTTCTTCTCGCTTTTCCGCTTCGACAAATTCCACGGCGGAAAAACTGTACAACAACAACGACGAAAACACGGATGAAGTCTTTGGAGCAAGAAGGCAGCTGCAGGCTCAGCATAAGTCCGCCACCAGGGTAATCTGCATCTCCTCCGATTCCGATTCCGAGTCCCGACTTCCCTTGCTCGAATATAGCTTCAGCTCTTGATGGCGATGTCAGATTGTCCAGCTGTGCATGTCAAACCTTGTGGCACGGGCAATGTTCTTGCCTCGACGACGCGAATTCGACTGAGGAGGATTTTGGATTTCCACGGGGAACAGTGACAGTGCGTGCAGTCCGTCGACAGAAGCCGTAGAAGTCGTCCATAGTCCACTGGAGCTCGCACACTCGCGGACTCCCTACACGTAAGGGTCTATACGATGTCTGAAAGGTCTGACCCGATCTAGCCTCTTGGGCAGTCGTTCTAGCCGGTCTTGTTATGCCAGTGGCGCTGCTCCTGACCCAAGCTGGCCCAAGTGGGAGACATAGTGAGCTCATAATTTATGGCAACAAGAGTGCAATTCGTAGTGCCTTCAGAGGATGTGCATAGTTGCATATTGTTTTACAAGTTACTTAACTTACTATTAGTTTTACTATCCTTCCAATATTAGCAGTTTATGAACACATGACCTTAAATCGGAAATCTATCAACAATGTGGTTTCCTCTATTGAGGGGAAATCCGGAAAATAAAATACCATCGGAAGTCCATTTTCACCCAGCCCCTCCACTCAAAAGTATGCTATGGAAATTCCATTTCGGAGCCGTTTCGGAAAGCAAAAATCCAGAAACCCACCCTGGTCAACGTCATCGATGGGAGGAGATCACATTGCCCTTTGCCTCTGTACACATGTCTGGGTCAGTGGGCTTCTTTTGGCTACTCCCACCGCCCAAAGTCCTCCACCACAGCCGGCACTTGAGGCCTTAAAGCCATTTCCCCATTGAAAGCAGCAGAGAAGTATAAATAGCCAAGGGACTCAACCCCATCAGCCGGGCCACTTGAGCTTGGCGTGGTTGCCATTGTTGTGGTGTCAACTGTTCAGTCCATTGTTCCATCCTGTCCAGGTGACGAACCGTAATGGATGCTGCTGCTCTCATCTCTGTCACAAAAGGTAATCCGAGAGGCGGCTTTTGTCCTAAATGGATATAAAAGTGCGGATACTCCGTGGCCACAGCCGCAGAAGGAGTATAGCGCTGGTCAGGCACAGATCGAGCAGGATGCCGTGGGTAAGTTCTGTCTGGATGAGAGCCCTAGAACTACAACGGAGGGAACTAAGGATATACTCTGAACTGAATTCATTTCAATTCCATTCCAAGTTGCCCATTTCCATTACGGCGCTGGCGCTGCTAAGCCTGACAAATAAAGGAAGCGCCAGTCAGTACGGCAGCGATGGAGGTTTTGACGAGGTGGTGGGTCTAAGGAGTCTGGAGCAACACGCGGAGGAGCAGCAACCCGATCGCAGCACATCAAAAATGCTCAGTGCCCTGTTCGGATTCAATCCTAGCACTCCGCATCCAACTGAGATTGCGATGGTCATGCCTCATCAGCTGCCGCCCATGTACTACAACGATTTCTATGAGGATCTACTGACCACCAAACGCAACGATGTCCATTCCGCTGGCTGCGACTGCAAAGTTACGGTTTGTTGGGATACCATTTAGCAGCATCAGACGTTTATAATTATATTATTATCTTCCAGAACGAGCTCGTGGATCTGGGAGGTCTGCACTTCCCTCGTTTTCTGATGAATGCCGTTTGCGAATCGGGAGCTGGACGGGATCTGGCCAAGTGCTCGCATGGATCCAATTGCCGGCCACTGGAATATAAAGTAAAGGTCCTGGCACAGGCCTCTCAGTCAGACCACTCCTATTCGTGGATGAACAAGGATCAACCATGGCAGTTCAAAACCGTCACCGTAACTGCCGGCTGCTTCTGCACAAAGTGATTGGATGGATGTGAGCAACTATCATATGTGAATGTGAATTACTTGTATATTAAAGCGCCAAAAAGACGTCAAAGTTGCTTTATTGTGGGGGAGATTCGATATGAAACAGATTATTTTTTGTAAGGCTTTAATTCGATTCTTAAATTACTTAATGTATTTGTTTGAGCTTTCTCTTGTTTTGGGAAATTTCGTGCCCGGAATTTGTATTCATTAATAAAATTCTAAAAATAAGCAATGAATAATTAAAATAGCGCTTTGTGGTCATTGATGTATAAAAGTTTTCTCAGAAACATGAAATGTCTAAAAAATTAGAAAACTGACACGTTAAAAAATATAAGTTTTAAAACGTACAGAAAAAATTAATTCCTCGGCAATTTCCAAATATTATATACCTTGTTGAAAGTGTGTAAAGTATGCTTCGCAAGGCATCAGGATAGTAATTGGAATTACTTCCCAACTGAGTCAAGGCACTTGGACGGTGTACCGGTAATTCGAGTGTGGAATCTACTTAGCTTATGGACGGCTTCTTTTAAATAATACAAAAAGCGAAATGTGCTTGGTATAGTATAGGCTCTTGAGGCTAAGAGCGTGACATAAGCCAAGTTCCAAGACCTAATAGTGCGGCGAACAGGGTGAAACAGACTCCATAGCCTTGTCTTGAAGGAGCGCCACTCTGTAACAATTCGGATTAGTTGGTAGTCCCAGTATTATGTATTTGTTACCCACAATCACAAAGTAGTTGCACCGATCTCCCTTGCAGCACTCATTGCACGCCCAATCCTCGTACCAGATGTGGGTACAGTAGAGCTGCATATACCGCTTCCTCTTGGACTGGCACTGCTCCTTGGTCATGCATCTCTTGGAGACGTAGTACTGCTTCAGGGCACCCTCCGAGAAGTACGGCTGGGATCCCCAGCGGATCTCCGTGCCGCAGACATTTTCAAAGGGCTCGCAGGTCTTGATGGTGTTCAGGCACTTTTCCGTGTTGCCCGTCTGGTTGGAGCACACATAGCACTCCAGACCGGCCACGAAGTTTACTAAAAATAAGTAATTTATTGGCGTGGTTCTAAATAGTTTATAGGTGTGGCCCAAAGTCGGGCTTCAAAACAAAAAACTCACCTTGCGAACACAAGTACACTGCGGCGACCAACACCAGAGCTATCTCCCACGATTTCATCGTATATCTCGAGTAATTAACGCAATCGATAGATAGCGGATAAGCTCAAGGTAAATAGGCGAGTTAAATTAACAAACAAAACCACTCCCAAAAAAACATTAGCAACAAATGAGAAGAGCGTGCGTTTTGCAACACCAACTTCAAGCCGCTTTGCAACACTGAACAATGCCAAGTGCTGCCACCTGTGGCTCTCAGTTGTAACAGCTTTTTACTGAAAATATAATTGGGATTAATGTTGTTCCAAATATTTATAAACCAAAAAGAAGTAATAATGCTATTTTGAAAGGCAGCCAGCTAATAGTTCTCGAATGTTGAAAAAAAGCTTTGCATCTTTCCAACATGTTCCCGAAAAAAAGGATAGATCTGGCGGTTAGCAAGCCGGTTAGTCATCACTGATTCAGAGTGTTAAGTGCGCGCTTCATTTTCTGCGTGAGATTTGCAAAGGCATTCCGATCGCCGCCTTCAGTGGTGCTGCTCCTGGACCAGACTACTGGATTACTACCACGCCGTCATGGCCAAGAGTGATCAGGAGTTGCCCGAAGGATTCCGCCAGCTAAGGACACAGGTTGCAGGTCACACATTCGAGGAAAGCAACTCGGAGGCAGTGGGTCTTCTGCAGGACTCAAAGGCCGGGTGCGTACTGAAGCCCCTCGGGAAGCCGGAGTGCGGTGAACGGGAACTGCGCTTCTATGAGTCACTCGCTAACGCAGGTGCTTCAGGTGATAATGACCTCCTTGCACTGCTCCGCGGTCACGTCCCCCGATTTTACGGCCCCCTAAAACTGGTTGTGAATCGGCGTGAACGCACGTTCCTGCGCCTGGAAGACCTTACGCGATCGTACGCAAAGCCGTGCGTCATGGACGTCAAGATGGGTAAACGAACCTGGGATCCAGAGTCCTCGGTCAACAAACGAAAGCTGGAGGAGGCCAAGTACGTAATGTGCAAGCAAAAGTTGGGACTTTGCTTGCCGGGATTCCAAGTGTATCTTCCCAAGGAGGAGCATACTCAGGAGACCACAATCCTGCGCCACGGGAAGGACTATGGAAAGAGCTTGAATGTGGAGGGATTCAAGCAAACTATGGCGCTGTTTTTCAATGCCAGCACAAGTGATTCCAAGAGCAGGAGAGCAGGATCGGAGCTGCTTTTAAAAGAAGTACTCCGCCAGCTGCAAGAGATCCTATCGTGGTTTCAACGGCAGCGACTGCTGCATTTCTATGCCAGTTCTTTGCTCATCTGCTACGATTATTCAAGACTGGGCGACCCATCGAAAAGCCAGTCCTTGATAAACGGCTACCACCAAAATGAAGATGATCCGGCCACTTGGGTGCGGGTCAGAATGATCGACTTTGCTCATGTTTATCCAGCAGAACAGGGCCTGCCGGACGAGAACTACATGTTCGGTCTGCAAAGCCTGATAGAAGTCGTCCAATCAATACTCCACCGATGATGATCAAAGCGGACCAAGACCACTCAAAGATGTAGAAGAAGTTCCAATCTCATTGCAATGAGACACTTTTGTATTATCGTCTAAGCCAAAAGATTAGTCCACAGTAGATGCCCACCTGTTTAAGGATTGCGGAGCTACTCTAAACGTAGAATAAAACCAGATTTTTAAAAATTGTATATGTACTTCAATTCGAACTTATGAATGAGACTATGAGGTGGATGATGGTACTAAGAGGATGATTCATTACAAGAATATTATTTTCCACGAAATGACTCCACAAATATGAGAAATGGATGAATTGGCAATGAATCGTCTCTGTATTATCTGTAGAAGTTCTTCAGACGGACATTACAAATATTTACACTTAATATAAATCTATCTTATCTGTTTGAAGATAAGCCGCATGCGAATGTGATTCGAGATTATTCATGTAATAATTCAAGATCCAAAGATTTTCTGTACTTTGCGGCAGGAAAAGCTAGTTTTCTATAAAAATTAAAGAAAAGATCAAGTGATAAGTGATTTGAATAGTTTGGATTTATATATTGGTATCTTAGAGAATCCTACTACTAGCAGATAAGCTATTACAATTTATAGCGTGTAGTCCAATTCGTACCGCTCGTACTGGTTCTTGGGATCATTAGTAATCCGCGGATAGCCGGCAATCAGAGCATCCTGACCTCCAATGTACAGCGAGTTGTAGATCTTCCAGTAAACGTCCCTCACTTTGCGGGCGGGATGGAAAAGTCCCTGTAGCGTATATTGCAGGATCTTAATGGGTCCCAGAGATACCCTTAGCCCGTCCACGGAATCCATGAAGGCTTGCACAAGATGGGGGGAAGTTTCAAAAATATTGGGCCACACGTAGTTAAGAAGGTGCGTCAAAGCATCCTCGCAGCCGAAACCATACACTCCCAGTGACATGTGCTTGATGGCAGAGCAGGCGGTTTGTCTGTGGACAAGATCTCGGTCCATGAGGGCATCTTCCAGAAGCGGACAGACGGCGTATATGTAATCCTTGCCCATTTCTCCTATGTATTCAAAGAGGAAAGAAAGGGACTTCAGAACACCATTCTGAACGTTTAGCTCGGGCACTCGGTACTCGTTCATCAACGCAGGCAGCACGGTAAAAGGACGACAAGACTCGGCGACGATAGCAATGGCCACTGTGGTGCACACGCGGTTCTGTCGCTCCTGAACCTTGAGATTATTCAGAAGTGTAGCGAGCACGTCGTGGGGACCAATGGCCTTGGCAATGTAGCCAAAGGTGTTCACAGTGGCTCTCCTAATAGCCTTCTTGTGGGCCTTGAGCAACTCCAGCAGCTCAAAACAAATTCGCATCCACTCGCGAGCAGACACATACTCAGGTCCTCGATCTGCAATTCGTCCCACCAGGTCAATACAGTTCTCCTGCACTTTCTCGTGACGATTCTTCAGGATGGGTGTAAGTCGGGGCAGTAAGTCCTTGATAGGCGGTGTCATCTTTGTCATGCCAATCACGTTTACGATGGCTTTCAGCGCTCCCAGGATGCTACCCAATACTTCGGGATACTCCTCACCCAAGTATTCATAAAGCACAACGCCCAAGTGACCCATTAGCTTCTCCTCCTGGCACGTTTTCATTACTACCGCTATCCTGGAGATCAGATCCGCCGCTTGCTGACGAACTTTCGCGGATTTGTTGTTCAACCGCCAGAGTATCGTTCCACAAATTTGGGGCAAATAGGGTTTGACTCGCTTGCCCAGCTGATTTACGATGGTGCCGAAACCATTCAACATCACCACATCCTCGGTGGTCTGTTCCTGGAAGGCGTACAGAATACCATCGATGAGCTGCTCCTCCAAGCGCGAATCGATGTCTGCTGCTCCTAGGTTGCCCATGATCTTCTCCACTGTTTCCATCACCATTTTCCTGTACTGTTCGTTCTCGTCCTTTAGGTCATCCACCACACGATTGATGATCTCAGAGGCGCCCACCTTGTTCGCAATCTCCACGGTGGTGTCCACCAGCTGGCGGTAGTTACGTCTGTCCAGCGCCATGCGATGATTCCAAAAGAACTTGAAAAAGTGCGGAAGAATCTCCTCTTTGATGTACTGCGGCTCCACACCATCGGTGGCACAACATTGCTTCACCACCTTTAATACAATCTTTTTCATTTCCTCATCTGGAGACTGGAACTCACGGATAAGAATCAACATCACTTCTCGCGTATAGTAATTAGCGTACTCGGCATCCATCAGGGGAATCAAATAGCCAATAGCTTTGAGGAAAGCGGCCAGACCTTTTCCGCGATGGGTGCGAATACCCTTCCAAAGTGGCTTCAGCACGGAATCAAAGGACTCAATGCCGTACGGAGTGGCGGCCTCTGCCAAAGCAGCAATGGCCAAGGCTGTAATTGTGCGTACCTTCTGTTGCTCGTCCACTAATCCGTGCTCGATAATCTCCACCAGAGCTTTAAGATGCGGCAAAATAGCACATCCCATTAGGATAGCAATCTGCTGGACGATTTTTATGCCTGTGTGGCGCGCTTGCCAGGATTTCTTCGACTTGCACACGGCTTTTAAGAAGGGCAGTAAAGAGGGAATTCCCAAAGCTGAGGCGACAACGGCAAAGGCACGCGCTGTGGTGTTTCGGACATACTCATCGATGTTGTCAATATCGGGTCTCATAGTGGAGATCATGGTGGCCAAACCAGCGGCCTTGGCCAGATTGGAAATGATTTCTCTGCCTTCTATGCGGGCATAGTGATCTTCATCAATCAGCAGCGGTTCTATCACCACCAAAATCTTGTGCACATAGGGTCGCACCAAATCGTCCAGTTTGTACAAAACACGGTCAATTACCTTCACTAGTAAATGACGCTCTTGATCCTCCAGTGTGGGCGACATAAGCAAAGGAAGAATCTGGTTGAACAAAGGTCCTGCTCCGAACTCCCTTGCTTTGTCCGTAATCTGCCTCAAGGCCGACTTCCTCATTGGTGGCGAACCGTTCTTGATTGTCAGCAGTAGCTTCATTATCTTGCGCTCCTTAAGTTCCTCAGGCGATAAAGAATCTTCGTTCACGTCTACAAGGAGTTTGTCAAAATATTGCGCATCCTCGGGTTTCATGAAGGGGAGATTTTGCCCCTTTGGTTGGTTGTCCATGAATTTGGCATTCTTATCCTCCACCTGAATGAAGAAACCGGCTGGAGTGCCAGCAATCGGCGTTGGTGTGGCCATTAGCTTCCTGCCGGGAGTGCGCAGTGGAACATATCCAGCTGGTGGAGGTAGAATTTTGTAACCAGGCGGAAAGATTTGGTCCAGTTCTTCGTCTGTGTAAGGCCTGTTTCTCTCGTCGATCTCCTTTTCCCAGCGATAGGCTTGCAATTGCTCGGGCGTCATGGCAGCCAGAGCTCCCGCAGAGGGCGTGGCCATGGCCATTGCCTTGACTCCGATAGGAGTACTGCCTCCGGGCGTCAGCATAGGAGTAGCATGTCCCGGAGTCGCATGTGGCGTCATACTGGGGGTCATGTTTGGAGTCATGGCACTAGCGTTTGTGGGCGTTATAGCAGGCGTGGCGTTCGAGGGTGTTTCATCCCAGCGAGAGCGACGTTTGGAGGCACCAGGGGTGGACTCGATTGATATGCTTTCCACGCCGGCTCCGCTGCCTGTGCGATCTGGCTTTGGAGTCTCGGCCCATCCGCTGTGTCCGGGAGTCTCACGCTCCGTTTTCGGGGTCTCGTCCCAGCGATTCCGGCGGGCCGACTTCTCGTGTCCAGGCGTCTCGTGTCCTGGGGTCATAGCGTGGGCCGGAGTGGCGTCCCAGATGCGGGTGCCCAGTCCCGGAGTTGCTCCTGGCGTCTCGCTGCCCTTGTGACCCGGAGTCTCATCCCAACGGTGGTCTCCAGGAGTTTTCTGCGGGATAGAATGAATATATTTGGTCGTTCATTAACCATAAAACTTCTCCAAATTGTAAGTGAAAATACTCACATCTTCCCAAGTGGGGGTAGCTGCGCTGCTTGGCGTAGCCACCTTAGCCGGAATAAAGCTGTCGCTGACCGTCTGATCCCATCTGCCTCGCTTTCTGCCGCCGTCCTTTGGGGCAGCCAAGTCCCCATTCGAAGCTGACGATGATGTAGCGGTCTTCACCAGAGTGCCCTCCTTGGTCTTCTCCAGGATTCTTCGGCGGAGCTCAGATTCCTCGCCCTTCAGCATCTGCTCCCGCATGATGTCCGTGTAGGTGCGAGAGCCCACATCCGGAGTTTTTCCGCCATCGGCAAAGGGATCCGCTCGGTCTGGGGAGATGATAATGCGACGTCTCTTCTGCCTGTACTCATCCTCCCTATCGGCAATCGTAGGACGCCTTCGGTCTGCCATGGGATCCACATCCTCCTTGCCCTGGGTTACATCCTTCAGCACAGAAGTTGGCGCCGTGTAGGTGGTGCGTTTCTGGGGAACAGGGAAGCCGTCGTCCTCATCCTCATCCACCTCCTCCGCATCGTTGGCCGCAATGGAGGTGTTGTACCCCTCGTAGCGCCCCTTCCCCTTGGCGGCATCGTCGTCGTACAAGTCGGTATCGAAGAATCCTCCACTGTCCAACAATCCCACGCCGGCTGCCGCGGCAGTGGTTTTGGCCAGCTCCGTCTTCTTCTCCTGAATCACGCTGATCTGTGCCTCGATATCTGTGGAAAAAAGTGGTTGAAAATAATTGATTTTCATAGGAGACAACCAGCCAGGAAAACCGGGCGATCCACATTGGTGTGTGCTGTTGTTTCAGGGGCGCATATAAAATGCTCAGGTATTGCCAATGCCGGTGGTTTTCAATCGCACGTGTTTATTTCACTTACCTTCATGTGTTCGCGGTATATTTTCCATTTTTATAAAAACTTTACCAAGAGAAGACGGCGTACATGTAAAACAGTGTTACCAGATCATTGAAGCTCCTGGTACCAGTGTGGTCGAGTATATAATACCATTTACATCATATCGACCAGTGTGTTATCGAGTTTGAGGAAACATTCGATTCCTTAGAATGTACTTTTTATTTCGCCAGTTGTTGAAAATAATCTGGCAAAATATTATGCAACACAAAGCTTGATATGAAACATTAATATTTTGAACAGGGTTTTTAAGCAAATATTCCATTAGAGAACTATAAAATATCAAGCGAAACTCGTGTCGACATGTTAAGCAAAATAATCGATAGCTGCCAGACCAGCTGAGCTGCCAAATAATTGCTCATCACTAACGAATAAGTCGCGGCACGTGTTTACTTTTGTTTTGACCGCGAGAATGTTGGCCAAAAAACAGAAAATGCAGGATGCGGACGCGGAGCAGCAGGCCGCGCCCCAGACGATACAGGCACGCCTCATTTCCGACACGGGCGAGGAAGCGGGTCCGCCAATCGACCTGCCGGCGGGAATCACCACCCAGCAACTGGGTCTGATATGCAACGCTCTGCTGAAAAACGAGGAAGCCACTCCATATCTCTTCTTCGTGGGCGAGGATGAGATCAAGAAGAGCCTGGAGGACACATTGGACTTGGCTTCAGTAGACACGGAAAACGTGATCGATATTGTGTATCAGCCACAGGCGGTTTTTAAAGTGCGCCCGGTGACGAGATGCACAAGTTCCATGCCGGGACACGCCGAGGCGGTGGTTTCGCTGAATTTTAGCCCGGATGGCGCTCACCTCGCCAGTGGAAGTGGCGACACCACAGTGCGATTATGGGATCTTAACACAGAGACACCACATTTCACCTGCACAGGTCATAAGCAGTGGGTTCTGTGCGTATCGTGGGCTCCGGATGGCAAACGGTTGGCCAGCGGGTGCAAAGCTGGCTCCATAATTATTTGGGATCCGGAAACGGGCCAGCAAAAGGGGCGTCCCTTGAGTGGGCACAAGAAACACATCAACTGCCTCGCCTGGGAGCCGTATCATCGGGATCCGGAGTGCAGGAAACTGGCTTCTGCCAGTGGTGACGGCGACTGCCGGATTTGGGACGTGAAGCTAGGCCAGTGTCTGATGAACATTGCTGGACACACAAATGCTGTGACAGCAGTGAGATGGGGAGGAGCGGGCCTTATTTACACCTCCTCCAAAGATCGTACAGTGAAGATGTGGCGAGCTGCTGATGGAATCTTGTGCCGGACATTCTCTGGCCACGCTCACTGGGTAAACAACATTGCGCTGAGCACCGACTACGTTCTGCGCACTGGTCCATTCCATCCGGTGAAGGATCGCTCCAAGAGCCACCTTAGCTTGAGCAGTAAGACTTTGTTTACTCCATAGTGCTATATACCATTAAAAAAATCGTATTACAGCTGAAGAACTGCAGGAATCTGCCTTGAAGCGCTACCAGGCCGTGTGCCCTGATGAGGTGGAATCCCTGGTTTCCTGTTCGGATGACAACACCCTCTATCTGTGGCGGAACAACCAGAACAAGTGCGTTGAGCGCATGACAGGTCACCAAAACGTGGTCAACGATGTGAAATATTCGCCGGATGTAAAGCTGATTGCGTCTGCTTCGTTCGACAAGTCAGTGCGTCTATGGCGGGCCAGCGATGGTCAGTACATGGCAACCTTCCGAGGTCATGTGCAGGCTGTTTACACGGTAGCCTGGTCTGCGGACTCCCGCTTGATTGTTTCCGGTAGCAAAGATTCAACACTGAAAGGTAAGCACCTAGTTTCTGTGTTCTGCCCCTAGCTAATACAAATCTTCTCACTTAGTATGGAGTGTACAGACCAAGAAACTGGCACAGGAGCTGCCTGGGCATGCGGATGAGGTGTTTGGAGTGGACTGGGCGCCCGATGGCTCCAGAGTTGCCTCTGGTGGCAAGGACAAAGTTATAAAGCTGTAAGTTTGAATAACGCGATTTACTTTAACAATATACACATTAATTGTATCTTTCAGATGGGCTTACTAACCAATCGTTATCTTGTACACGGTAAGAAAATTCTTAGGAATAAAGTACAACGTCCTGAGTAAATGCCTTCGTTCTTTTTGGTCATCAAAGTACCATCTATACGCTTTGCTGTTGGATGATCCTGGCAGTTTGCTTGTAGCGATTCTCAAATGATTCTTGATTTGAGAAGTACGTTGTGGGAACCGCTGATTCGGACTGTAGGGCCTTTTCCGCGGCTACAAAACCGCCGGCAATGCACTCGTCCAGGGTTCGCCCTCGCAGCAGGGCAGTGATGAAGCCCGCGCAGAAACTATCGCCCGCTCCGGAGACATTAACAATATTGTGAACCATAGGAGCGGGATAGAAGCGAGTACAGTGTGGCGGTGTGGTCTTGCTTACATCCAGGAGCAACCTAGCATCGTGTTCCGCATCCCCTCGATAGCTGAGTAGCACCCCGTGGTCACTCAGCGTAGCTATGATGCAGTTGAAGTGGCAGTCGATTTTTTTGATTAAGGACTTTGCTTGGTGTACAAGTTCCGCTTGCGGCTGCTTGGAATCTGGATTCCATGTGACAGTTTCGCCAGTAATGGCCTCCGTAATTGTTTTCAACTCCTGCAGATTCGGTTTGATCAGGCGTATATTCTTGGTCAACTCCGGCAGCAGTTTGAACGGTTTCCCGGCTATGAACATATCCGTGGGCTCGAAGAAGACTGGAATCTTGTTGATTTGCGCCTGTTGCAGAATGCTGGCCATCGCCTGCTCCGATATGTTGCTGTCCATGACAATGAGAGGAGCTTCTCGAAAGAGTTGGTGGTGCGCTTGAAGGGTCTCGGCCGTAATGCTCTGGTGAATTTCCATGTTGCCCAGAATCAGCTTGCAGTCTCCAAATTTATCGAAGATTAATGAGCACAGTGAGGTGTTATGGTTGTCTGCCACAATAAGGCCCCGCTGCAGCGCCTTTGGCATCATCTGAAGAAGCGTTTGTCCCATCTGGTCATTTCCCACGGCGGAAATTAAGTTCACATCTCCGTACAGCTTGTATATGCCCTCGGCTATGTTCCGACCCACTCCTCCAGCCGCCTGTTTAGCTACCGCGGAGTACGTGGCTCCATCAAGCTTCATGTCTCGTTTCTGGTCGTCTACCTTAAAAGAAAGATCAAGGATGGATGCTCCCACAACCAGGGGCTTTTTATCGATTGCTTTTCGGACTGGGCTTTCCAGCTTTGCGGACACGTCGCAGAGCGATGCAGCAATTCGAGCAGCCACCTTGGCATTGTTTTTGATCAGAGCTATGTTAGACTTAAGACTCCTTCCTTCCGTAATTTTGGCTATGGCGGCCAGCAAGAATGGAGTTACTTCCTTGCCGGAAATTCCCTGGGCCTTGGCTTGGGCAGTTGCTTCCTTGATGGCCTTCTCGATTTTGAATTTATCTGCAGCAAACTCTTCCGGGATGGGAACTCCAATTACCAGGCCTGATTCCATTTTCAATTCCCGCCAAGATCGCAGCAGCTCTGCTGCCTCCTGGGCATTCTTAAGGTTATAAGGCACTGTGCAGCCACTGTCCCGTGTGTAGAAATCCGGAAAGACGCCACCAGGACTGTCGAAACTGGCCACACACACGCCCTGCGTCTCCAAGTACTCTAGCGTGCGGGGAATGTCCAGGATGGATTTGACACCGCTGCATACCACGGCCACCGGAGTGCGTCCCAGCTCGGTGAGATCGGCAGACACGTCAAGGGATTCGTGGCCATCGCGATGGACCCCGCCAATTCCACCAGTGGCAAACACGCGGATGCCTACACGATTGGCGATGATCATTGTGGCAGCCACGGTGGTTCCACCACTCTGTCTCCTGGACACCACAAAGGGCAGATCTCGACGGGAGCACTTTATTACCTGATCCCTGGGCTTTTCGGCTAGCGTAGTCAGCTCCTCACGAGTTAGGCCGACCCTGATGCGCCCGTCCAGAATACCGATGGTGGCGGGAATGGCTCCATTTTGCCGAACTTGCTCCTCCACCGCCAGCGCCGTAACGACATTCTCCGGCATTGGCATCCCGTGCGTAATGATGGTGGACTCTAGGGCCACCACCGGCTTCTGCAGCTGCAATGCGTGCCGGATCTCGGGGTGCAGCACAATATGGTCATGCTGGCGGTGCAGACTCCGGCGCACCAACCGCACGGCGGGAAACGGGAGCAGGAAACATCTCCGGAGCAACATCGAAATCAAATCAAAACAAATCAAACGCACGCCTGCTGATCCTACGGTGCTGCACAACGTGACCGTTTTTTATAGCTAGTTTCTAGCTAAAGCAAGAAGAGCGCCTGGGATTCACTTTCGATAACGACACTGGTGTTCGATAGGTATTTATCGGTTTCTACTTGACCGCGGACATTTAAATTATGTCCTTACTGTAGGGACCTGATTTGATCCGCGGGAGGATCCTAAAACTATATTTAGCAACAGAGATAATCAAATGTGAAATTTAATTTATTTATATATTTAAGATTGTTTTATTAAAACGTGTATCAGTCCCATAGTTAAAACCAAAATGTTTAGTTGACAGAATACCTAATTCTTTATTATGGTTGCTTATTTTTTTTTTAATTGTTAAGGCAGAATAATAAAAGAGACTATTTTTATAAATACGGCATCAAGAACGTACATATTTTGTTCACATCTTAAAGTGAATTGTTTGTCCTGTACAAATTATTCTGAAACCGTATATGCAAAGTTAACACTACTTAAATATTTTTTTGATTGACAACATAGCAACATACATACATAGCTTGCAATGCATTTCAGAATTTATTATTCTCTCTTATCAAACATCCCATATAGCAAGGGATTCTGCGACCGCAACAGCCAGGAGAAAAGTTCGCATTCTATTTTAGGGACCCATCCATTCCCATCCCCATCCCATGTACCATCTCGGACCCATCCCACTCCCATCCGCATCCCATCCCGAGAGGCGTCTGCGGTTCAACAGCCGCTTGGGCATCGCCTCATGCCGAGAAATCGCACAAACTAAACTGAAGCAAGGCAGACCAAAGGCATCGGCATAGGAAATGTGGAGCTATTTTTAAGCACTGGGGCGACATTTTTCTTGTTTTTCGCCGACTCGCCTGCGAAAACACACAAAAATTTGCGAAAAAAAGAGCAGGCCGCACGATATTAATAAAAGCAGCGCTGCTGCTGCGATGGATTTGTTGGATTCGGGTGGTTCTGCTAGCGGTGGGCCCGTCCACTGCATTCGTGATTTCGGCCGTGGAGTTGCACATCGTGTCTCTGTAGCTGGCCAAAAGTGAGGTGACTTCTTGGCCATTTTATGTAATATACATGCGGTAGCTAACGAACGAATCCTTCTCCCCGACCAGATTTCAACATGAATGTGGAGAAGCTGAAGCGTCTGCAGGCCCAGGTCCGGATCGGCGGCAAGGGCACGCCCCGTCGGAAGAAGAAGGTCATGCACCAGACGGCGGCCACCGACGATAAGAAGCTGCAGAGCTCCCTCAAGAAGCTGTCGGTGAGCACCATCCCGGGCATCGAGGAGGTCAACATAATCAAGGACGACCTGACCGTGATTCACTTCAACAACCCCAAGGCGCAGGCCTCTCTGTCGGCCAACACCTTTGCGGTCACGGGCCACGGCGAAACCCGGAAGGTGGTCGAAATGCTGCCGGACATCCTGCCCCAGCTGGGCCAGGAAACGGTCGTCCAGCTGCGGATGTATGCCAATGCGATGAACAGCCAGAAGGGAGCGCCAGGCAGCGGGGAAGGAGCTGCTCCAGCGGAGGAGGATGACGACGTTCCCCAGCTCGTGGGCGATTTTGATGAGGTGGCCAAGGTGGAGGCGACCAAGCAGCCAGTACAGGAGCCTAAGGAAGCTGGGCAGAGTAAGCCAAAGGATAAGCAACAGCAGCAGCCCAAGAAGGAGCAGAAGCAGACACCGGAGTCCATCAAACCCAGCGAGATACCCAAAGAGAAACAGGAAAATAAGAAGGGACAGGCCAAGAATAACAAGAAGAGTGATCAACAGGGCAACAAGGACAAGCCAAATAAAGGCAAGGATCAGGCCAAGGGTCAGCCTGCTCCTCAAACCAACAAGGAAATGACACAAGCTGCAGAAGCTCCAAAGCAGAATCTTCCAAAATCCGCGGTAGAGCCGAAAAAGGATCAAGTGCTTGCTGTTGATCCGAAGATCGAAGCAAACGCTGCGATTCAAAAGGCGGAGCAGCCCAAGCCCGCTGAGACCAAACCCACTGACCAGAAAGTAGGACCTAAGCCGGCAGAGAAGCAGGTGGAAAAGGCAAAACCAATTGATCAGTCCAAAACCAAAGAGCCCAAGGTGGAACAGCTGAAACCAACTCAGAAACAAGTAGATGTGAACACCCAGCCTAAACCCACCACAGAAGGAACTGAAGCTAAACCAGCAGTTGCAACACCAGAACCCCAGAGGTCCGGTCCTGCACAGACTTCGGGAAAGGCGCCAACTCCTCCTGCTGTCCAGACTCTCGCCCAGATTGTGGCTTCAGAGCCCGCAAAGCAGGGAAGTCCTGCAGAGAAACCAGCCAATGAAACAGCTGCCGCTCCCAAAGCTGAGCAACAGAAAAAGGATTCGTCTTCTCCAGCCAAGGTGGAGGCAGCAATTACTCCAGCTGCACCATCACCAGTCACCACTGCTGAGCCACCCAAGAGTGCTCTCAAACAGGATTCACCTCCAAAGGCCGCTCCCAAGCAGGGTACTCCACCCAAGAATGCTCCCAAACAGGAATCACCACCACAGAGTGCTCCCAAACAGGAATCACCACCACAGAGTGCTCCCAAACAGGAATCACCACCACAGAGTGCTCCCAAACAGGAATCACCACCACAGAGTGCTCCCAAACAGGAATCACCACCACAGAGTGCTCCCAAACAGGAATCACCACCACAGAGTGCTCCTAAACAGGAATCACCACCACAGAGTGCTCCCAAACAAGATTCAGCGCCTAAGAGTGCTCCCAAACAGGATTCCCCACCAAAGCAGGATTCCCCACCAAAGGGTGTTCCCAAACAGGATTCTCCACCAAAAGCTGTGCCGCCACAACAAAAGTCTCCACCATCACCAGTTAAACAGGATGCACCACCAGCAGAAGTCGCTAAAGTTCCAGTTGCAGAAGTTATCAAAACGCCAGCACCGGAAGTCACCAACGTTACTCAGGCACCTCCACAACCTCAAGGTCCGGCTGCACTCCCTTCTGAAAAGCCAGTGGATGCGCCAAAGGTAATTGAAGATCCAAAGGCTGCACCCAAGAAGGAATCACCACCACCCACTAAACCAGTGACGGTCCCAGTTCCGTTGGCACCTGCCACTCCTGTTGAGGCGCCATCTCCTTTGGCTCCCTCCACTCCGCCAACGACTCCCACATCCGTGCCACCATCTGCAGCGGCAGTGACCCCACCATCTCCCGCCACGGTGACTCCTCCATCGCCCGCTGCAGCTACTCCGCCTCAGAAACAGGCGGCGGCTTCTCAAGCGAGCACCAAAAAGCAGGAGGCAGGTCCAAAGCCAAAACAGCAGCAGCCAGCCAACAAGCCACAGCAGGCGCACAAGCAGCCACCAGGAGGAGCAGGGGGATCAGCTGGGGCAGGAGGGAACAAGGCCGTGCCGAAACAGCCGAACCCAAACGCCAATGCCAAACCAGCAGTTGCTCCAAAGCCAGCACAGGCTACTCCAAAACCCGCTGCTGCTTCTCCAAAGGCACCCGCCAATCAGGCAAATCCACAGCAACAGGGAAGAGCAGCAAACAAAGGCTCTCCTCCAAAGCAAACAGGACCAACTGGAGGGCAGCAGAAGTCAGCGGCGAACGCCCCGAAGGCCACACCCTCCCCGAAAGCGAGCGCCTCTCCAAAAGCCACCTCCCCGAAGGCTGGAACTCCTCCCAATCCCGCTCCCGCTTCTGGGGGTCCTAACTGATCCTCCTTAAATCTCTTTTTAAATCGGCTCCCTTGCATTTTAAACTCACGCGCATTTTCAGAACCCATTTTCGCCTTCGGTAGTGTTTCATGAACCCGGGTACTAACAGTTGTTTTATAATTTGTGGCCTTTACATTTTTGAATAAAATTATGATTTGAATAATTCGATTGTTTAATTTAACATATAATAACATATAATAGCGAATTTTTGAACGTGCGACAACATTTTATACTTTGAATTTACCTCCACTAAGGCACTGCTTATCGATATTCCTTTCAACTAGCCCAACCCTGGTTCGATAGGTCCTAAAGCTCTGCAAATTGCGCGACAGAAATCAAAAACTACTGGACTTACGCCCATCCTGGGCCTAACTAGACTTTGCGTGGCTGCCCGAGGGCTTCTCCTCATCCTTGGGCGCCTCCTCCTTCTCCGGGTTCAGTTTCCAGATGGCGTAATTCAGAGCAGTCGCGAATCCCAGCCAGGCTACGTAGGGTACGAAGAGCAATCCAGCGGTCTTGTTTACACGGTAGAATAAAACGCCGCAGGCGGACGCGGCGGCCGTGAGCGCGACTATGTCAATAAGGCCCTGGCGGATGAAGTGGATTAAACATAACACCCAGGTTCGGTGATATCAGCAGTACTCACGCCCTTGATGTTGTGCTGCCCGAAGAAAATGGGAGTCCACGCCCAGTTCAAGGCCAGCTGGGTGCCGTACGCGATCAGGGGCAGTTTGGCCGCCTCGCCGGCGAATCCTCCGCCATCCCGCCACACCAGGTAGGAGCCGTAGCCCATTCCGGCGTACAGGGAGATCCACATCGGTGCAAACACGGCGTTGGGCGGCTTGAAGGACGGGAACTTCAGGTTGGCGTACCAGGTCTTCAGGTGCTGTCTGGTCAGCCGCCCGTTGTAAATTCCGCCCAGATTGGGCAGGATTACGGCCCCGGCGATACGGAGAATGTTTCCAGCACACGGACGATCAGCCATTTTCGGAGTTCGCACTGCAAATGAGGCGCAGTAGTGGCGAACCTTCTGGTTTCACTGTTTTGTTTGCCGGTGATTTCATTCGATTGCACGAGTATTGCATGTTAACGGTGCGAATACGCGACGTATGATTGTGTGGGTAAGCTCCAGCGATGGCAATTCGGCTAGTTTCAAACTATCTAAAGTTTGTGGAAAGCAACTTGAAACTTCCTGTTTATTTATACAATCGTATGCTATTGTTTTTTACGTGCTATCTATCTGTTTTATGATGTACATATCTGGCTTTTTGGCGAAGTCGCAGTCATTACCGAAGTCGTTCATAGCTGCTTGTCACATGTGTAGGAGAGAAGCACAATGCTTATCAATTGATTCCCAAATGACGTAATGAATGAGTAATTTGGTCGATTTATGAAGTAATTATTATAATTTTATCTATTTCGAAATTATTTGACAACATCTTCGTTCTTAGGTGCCGGAATCACCCTGTAGACTATCAGCTTTAACAATACCCGTTATGTTTTGAAAATTAGAACTTTGTGTTTTGAGAACCGTACTTGCCGCCTGATACGTGAATAACTCAAAAAGCAAAGAGTTATTTGTCGGTAAGTGAATTAATGGTGAAATAAAACTATTTTATATATTTTAACTTCTTTGTATTCTTGAAACACCTGGTTAACTAGCAACCATGACAACCGTTGCTAGACAAACACATTTTTCTTCTGTTTTGGCTCCTGCCGAAAAAGTGCATCCACTAAAGGTGGTAAACCGGCGTTATGACTCTCTACTTTGACACGAAAATCGAGTTCCTGGACTCGGATGCAGTCAGCACCATCAGCAGCTGGCATCCCAGTGAGCCGCTCTTCGCAGTGGCCTCTTTTAGTCCCGAAAGAGGCGGTTCCGTGACCATTTTTGCGGATACCGTGAGTACTTCGAGTCGGAGACTCTGTTCTAGCATACCCTGCCAAGAATCGGAACGTATATAATACGGAATCTCGCTTTGCAGGGTGAGCCTCAGCGGGATGTGACGTACCCGGTGCACGCCACCTCGCAGGCGACTGCACTATGCTGGCATCCGGAGAAGGCGCTCCTGGCCAGCGGTTGGGAGCACGGGGACATCCATGTGTGGTTCGCAGGACACAGGGAGTTTGCCAGCGTGAACGCACCCCACAAGGCAGCGATCGTCCTGCTGCAGTTCAGCGAGCAGGGCGGGCGGATGGTCACGGCGGATGCCATGGGCCTGGTCACAGGATGGCGCTGCGATGGCCAGTACCAGTTCCTGACCATGTTCTCCCACGATTTGCGGGAGGTGTTGCTGCTGATCTGCTTCCGCCTAACGGTGGAGAGCGAGGTGCGCGAGGAAATGGCCAATCTGGCCAAGGCTGCAGTGGCAGGCGATGAAAATGCACTGGATACCCTGACCAATTGGAGACCCCGCACAGCAGCCCGCAGCATGACGCACTCGGGTGTTAGGGACAACCACTGCTTCTACGCTTGCACCCAAGGAGGAGTGGTGTACTACATCAACCAAGGAGGCGCCTGTGTCGAGGTGATGAAGTGCGGCTCTCTGCCTCCCATTGTCCAGATGTTGTGGCACCCAAAAAAGTAATGTGCTGCTAGGGTTGGAAGGTCAAATGTGTACCTGAACTGTAACTTTATTCCATTCTAGGGACGCTGTAATTTGCCTGATGGAGGACTTGACTGTCACGCTGTTCTTGGTGGAATCCACGGGCATCCTTACTGAGCTGGATCGTGTGAAAATGAGCGGACGTGGAGGAGGTCGGCAGGGAGGCATCGCGTGGTCTGGAAACTCTCTGGCCATAATAACAGGTGGGATATATTATCCGATTTTCCACTTCTGTGCTACATTGCAGTCTCATCTTCAGGCGATTTTTTCGTCCGCATTTGGGACATCGAGAGAAGCGACAATTATCTATTGAAAATGGATCTACCCAGTGGCAACCAGCCAGGTTCATCCATGACCACTTTAAGTAATGGCACCATGTCCTCGTCCAACCAATTCTTCAGCCATGACAGCAGCGAGAGCAGCAGTGTGCTTTGCAAGACACCAAAATACAGCCAGATGAACGGAGAAATTTTCACCTGTTTGGCATATAGCTCCACGGGACAGACCCTGTGTGCAGGAACATCTCAGGGGAATGTCTACACCTGGAAGAGGAGCGGCAGCAGACTAGTCGGCGCCCCTGAAGACGCCTGGCAGCTGACGAACATATCTTCTGTGAGAGGAGCCATACGCAGCTGCGAGTGGGGATACAACGAGCTTGCCAAGCCCTGCATGCTGGTCAACTGCCTTTCCAATGTTTTCATGCTAAAGGAGCAGCCTCTACTCGCCGTTCATACTCGAGAACTCTGGGCAGTTCAGAGGTCAGCCAAATCAGTGCAATTGACGCACTGCAGCGGTCGGGAGACCACTGTTCAGTCCGAATTTGCGGTGACTGCCATGGCTTTAAGTGAACTTAGTTTAGTGATGAGTAATGGCAGAAGCATATCGTCGTATAGCCTGCAGAAAGTGGAGAAGAGCTTGGATGAGTTCGATGAGATCCTGCAGACAGTGGAGGGCACCTCCCCCACCACGGAATCTACCGCCACTCCGTTAAGTCTTAAACTCCTGCAGACCTTTCCTGCCGAATGTTTATCCTTGAATCTGTTCAACCAGAACATATTTTGTCTGGGTAGCAGTGACATTTTTGTTTACTCCGTGGGGGGAGTGGTGCTCCACCGCATGCAAGCCAGCGATATTGAAGGAAAGATCATCGGCATGGATTTGAGCGGCTGCTATCTCTCGGTATTTACTATGAATGGATATGTGAAAGCATACGATGTGTCTAGGCACGATCCCAAGCTGCTCTTTCCCAGCAAATCCGGTCACGACATTTTCGATGACTTCGGGGAGTTCATTTTGGTCAAGTGCAACAGCTCGGGAAGCCACTTGGCCATGGTGATAGCCAGTAGCAATTTTACCCCTATATCCACTTTGTTCTGCTGGGACTTTGAGCGCAGTAATCTTCTTGAGTATGGACTACTGGAGCAGGAAACCAACTCCAAGAAGGAGTCTTCAACAAGTCTGCCGGTTCGGCTTTTCTGGGATGCAGAGGAACCTCGTCTCTTGGCTACTGAAGTCAAGTCCATGATTCAGAAGACCCTGCCCCAAAAGAACTCCTTTCAACCCAGTCATTTCGTGCAGTCAAAAGTCATCCTTTTATTTTATTCCGAGAAAGGCTGCCTGAATGTCCTTGAAACACAAGCCATGAGCCCCGGCTCCCAGTTACTGAACCTTTGTGTACCCAACGTGATCCGGCTGAGGATCAATACGATGGAGGAGCAACCTCTTCAAGATTTCGTCGACCTACAGCAATGCAATCCAGTTACGAGGAAGCAAGTCCTGAACTTCAGTCTTTATGTGGCAGAGGGAAATATGGATATGGCTTATCGCAGCATTCGCTCGATACAATCGAAAGTGATCTGGACCAATCTGGCTAAGATGTGCGTGCACACCAATCGCTTGGACGTGGCCAAGGTGTGCATGGGTCACTTGGAGCAGGCCCGCTCCGTTCGTGCCCTACGGCAAGCCATTGAAGATGACGATCTGGAGACGGAGGCCAAGGTGGCTGTTTTGGCGATAGAGCTCGGAATGATTGAGGAAGCGAAGGATCTTTATCGGCGGTGCAAGCGTTTCGATTTGCTCAACAAGCTGCTCCAGTCCATTGGGCACTTGGATGAGGCAGTAGGGCTGGCCGAGACCGAGGATCGGATTCATCTGAAGCACACCTACTATCAAAAGGCGCAGGAGTTGCGAGAGAGGGGGGACATCAAGGGAGCTCTGGAATACTTTGAAAAGACCCAGAATCCGGCGCAAAACATTACCCAACTGCTTATGGAAAATCCTGGCGCCATGAAGCGCTACATCCAGACCACCAGCGATCCCAAGCTGCTTAAGTGGTGGGGCCAGTATATTGAGAGCTCCGGCGACATGGATGCTGCTCTGGCTGTCTACCACAAGGCGGAGGACTGGTTCTCGCAGGTAAATTAGTAAGGCTCTAGGATACCTCGAAAAGCTAACATCCTGTTCTTCCCAAGGTAAAGATACTTTGCTACCTAGGTAAGATCTCTAAGGCAGACGCGATTGCCAGGCAGTCGGGGGATCGGGCGGCCTGCTATCACTTGGCGAGGCATTACGAGAACGTGGGCAAGTTCCAGGAGGCCATCATGTTCTTCACGCGTGCCCAGACCTTCAGCAACGCGATCCGCATCTGCAAGGAGAACGACTTCCAGGAGGAACTGTGGACGGTGGCCAGCTCCTCCAGGCAGAGGGACAAGGCCATTGCGGCTGCTTACTTTGAAGAGTGCGGAAACTTCAAGCACGCCGTCGAACTTTACCATCGAGCTGGGATGCTGCACAAAGCCCTCGAGATGGCGTTCGAGTCTCAGCAGCCAGAGATCCTGGAAATTATTGCCTCCGACCTGGCGCCCGAGTCTGATGCTGAGTTGATCAATCGCTGTGCGGATTTCTTTTGCAGCATCGAGCAATTTCAGAAGGCTGTGCACCTGCTGGCCAAGACCAGGCATCTGGAGAGAGCCTTGGGCATATGTTCTGAGAAGGGCGTACCCGTCACGGAAGAATTGTCCGAGATGCTTACTCCGGAGAAGGGGGAGTTCGAGGAGGCGACTCGAGTCCACATTCTGGTACAGCTGGGCGAGCTCCTGCAGCAGCAGGGCGACTACCACAGTGCCACCAAGAAGTTCACCCAGGCTGGCGACAAAATTCGGGCCATGAAGAGTCTTTTGAAATCGGGCAATACGGACAAAATTATTTTCTTCGCTAATATGTCGCGACAACGTGAGGTCTACATCATGGCTGCGAATTATCTCCAGGCATTGGACTGGCAATCGGATCCCCAAGTGCTCAAGCACATTGTAACATTTTACACAAAGGGCCAGGCCTTCGATTCGCTGGCCAACTTCTACGCCATCTGCGCCCAGATCGAAATTGAGGAGTTCCAGGACTACGGTAAGGCGCTAACCGCCATGCAGGAAGCTGCCAAGTGCTTGGAGAAGCTCAGCCACGCCCAGCACGTCTACAACAACCTACAGCGCACGGTGGCGGACGTTAAGGCGATCCTAGAGATCCAGCAGGCGTTGCGAGAGGGCGATCACCAGCTGGTCATTGGATCCTGCCGCAGCATGCTGAGTAAGTCGTTGCCCCAAAATCTGCTCCACTTACATTAACCCCTTCTGTTTTCGAACTTAGTTAAGCCCGAACTGCCGCCCATCCGCCATGCCCATATCTTGTCCATGCTGATCCGAGCCCTGGTCTACGTCAAGGATTACTCTGAGGCGGGAAGAGCTTTGAAGGAACTGACCGTAAAGGACAGCACGTGGAGTGCCTCAGGCCTCCTGGATCGCGGCATTGTTCACAAAATTGCGCAGGAGTGCGACTTGGAGTTCGATCTCATCTGGAACGCGGGACGCCAGGTGACCGCCTCCACCAGCGGCACGGTTGTCACGGGAATGAGCAGCACTTCTGGCATGACGACTACTGATGATGACGAGGCCGATGACGAGGAGATCACCGAGGAGCTGCATTAGATGATATACGGATGATTTATGGGCGATGCAGAACTAGTCACGGCTCCTTCCCGCAGAGCGGATAACACGTAAATAGGCTATTGTATCTGTAAATCACAGATAAAGTTATTATACAACCTAAATTAAATACTATTATTTAATGAAATGTTTCAACCAGGGGATATTTCAGGGAAACACACTGATTCGTTAGCTAATGCTAATGCGAACCCGATTAAATAACCAGAAATTATTCTTAAAAGAAATTATAGCATGACTATGCAGCAAACAGTGGAAAGCACCTTTTCTCAAGTGAACTTTAAGCGGTTACAGTTTTCATTCAAAACGAACAAGTTACGTATTTACATTTGTATAAAGCAGTATTGCTTATATTTACATACATATATTATATATTGTATTTAAACCCCCTTTGGGCCATTTGGTTTTATGAATGAACCGCACGATATACGCAAGCCTAGTAAAAGCTTTCGATTCGAAAACAAATGTATGTATGTACATGCTATGGGAATGGGTTCAAGTGACCGACGTCACATCAAAGCAAATATAAACAGCGATATGGATTTGAATCGGCCAATCTGCCGGCGCCAGTCGAAAAGAGAAAGAGAGCGGCCCATCCGTGAATCACTTGCCCAAAAGCGTCCGCGTCCTCAGCTATGTATGAAATCAGAGGCATTTCCAGGAAGCCAGCGAAACTCAAACAAGCTGATCGAGCAATCGCCAACTGATATTGTAAGCTAAATCAAAATCGTCACTTCAAGCAGTTTGATATTTGATATTTGGGTCCAAAATATAATTACCATATATGGAATAGTTTGTTTTTAAACATAAATAATGGCCCTTAACTAAATCGTCTCGTATACTAGAAGGCTTTTGGAGAAAGCATTCTATCCTTTGGTAATGAATTATAATTTCATTAAAGTAAACCATATATCTTATATCATATATATATACACACATCATTCTGGGAGCCACCTGTTGCCGAATATCGGACCCGAGATAAACTGATATACAATGTGCCAAGTAGGCATGGCAGGGGCCACAGACAACTAGCGACTCATGCGCGATTTCCCAGAAGGATGACGCGGCAAAAGCTAGAGAACAAGTCCAAATAGGAGGGGAACCGATGAATGAATTTTCGTTGGCCGCCAAACGACCTTACGCCTCAGCCACCCCCTGTGGCCCACGCACCGCCTGGGGAACTCCGTCGGCTTCCCGGCGATCGGCAATCTCAATGCTCAATGGACTCAATGGAGTGACTCATTCGGACTACGCCAATTCCACGACGTCATGCTTAAGGTTGTTATTTGCTTTGCCAGCCAGCCAGCGATAAGAGAGCTCGCCGGAGAGCGAAAGCTCGCGAGCCGAGTGGCGAACGGTGCCGGTAAACTGGTCCCGAGCAGCAAGTGCCCCTTTGGAGCCAGCCGGTTGGTCATGGGGCAGCCGAGTCTGCGAGAGAGCGCCAAAAGCTCGGGCCGCGCGACTTCGTCATGGCTTTATCACAGCCCGCCGGTGCTGATCATTAGTTCGTCACTCGCCAAGTGGGTCGGATCAGCGTCGATCTGGAGTGGTATACGGTGTGCGGCGCTACTCTTAACCCGATCGGCGGATCTTTAATCGGTCAGTGCAATAACGGTTATTAAAATTTTCCAATTGCAAACTTTCCGCGAAAGGTTTCCGCGATTTGCGGCACGTGGAGAGCCTGCAGCGGACTCCACTTGTCCGGTCAGCAGGTGAAACACCCCGACTATCTCGGGTGAATCATCCAGCCATCCAACATCCTAAATCCGTTTCAACCGGTTGCAGGCGACCAATAAGTTCAATAATACAAAAGTGCGGTTCCCAAAATATTCTGATTAAACAAAGTGAAGTGAACAATCTAATAGTGCAAAGGGCGGCAAAAGAAATATATACAGTAATAAAGTTATTAAAGACTTAGTGACGGCACACGCTATTCGATTTATGAAATACAAACCACAAGCCTATGAATAAGATGAATTCAGATGCCAACCCAATAAGGCCAAAGAACAGTGAATTTAAAAAGCTACCAAAACTCTTCAGCTGATATTGACACTGTTGTTGCCCAGAGGGAGCAGGAACATCCCAGTTTAATGGCCATTCTGCAGAATAGCCGCCAGAGTCACAAGCAACTCCCAGTCCACAGCCAGACGATTCACAGTGTTTGGTGCCAACAGAGGCCGTTTAATGCCATGCATCAGGATGTCCGGCAAAAAAGCATCGGATCCCGAAACGAGGCAAGACTGGAAGCGAAGGAGAAGGAAGCGGGGCCTGGGAAGGAAGGTGCCCCCAGCAGGAGAAGAAGCAGAAGGCGGTGCAGCAGCAGTTCCACCAGCGACTCGAGCGAATCCTCGGATTCCTCAACAGACTCGGACTCCGGGACCTCCTCCGGCAGCAGTAGCACAAGAAGCCAATTACCCGCCCTCAACTTGCCAGTGCCCCTCCCGCTGGCGACATCCACTCCGCCCGCCGTTCCATCGCCTCGAAGGAACTCCAACGACTCCAACCGGAGCGTCTCTCCCGTGGAGGTGCCCGTGGATCCGCACGCTTGGACGTCCGAGGACATTGCCAGCTGGGTGAAGTGGGCGACGCGCAAGTTCAAACTGGACCCGGAGCCGGATATCGACAGGTTTCCCAAGGACGCCCAGGAGCTGTGCGATCTCTCTCGCGCTGACTTCTGGGTCTGTGCAGGATCCAGGCGCGGAGGCATGCTCCTGGCGCAGCACTTCGCGCTCAGCTTGTACCACGCCACCGGACGGGAGACGAGTCCGATGCTCAACGACAACGAGCCAAGTGAGTACCTCACATTGTCCCCCATTGGTAGGCGATCAAGAACTGGCCAACCCCATCCTAAAGCCAGTGAAACTACTTGGTCGGACGCACACTTTCTCACTGTCCAGCGCTAATCTCGGGCCACATAAATCTGAAGCGTCCAGAGATTGAACTGCTTGGTAATTGGGTTCACGTGCTATTCCCAGCGGAGCGATTGTCCGACGCTCGAATCCTTTGTGGTCAGGCATCAATTGAATCCTTTCCTTGAATCCGCCCTCCGTCGGCGGTCAAATGGCCACTGATTAAGATGCCTTCGTGCTGATACGGCCGTTACTTATGTGTTCCATTGATTGTTTCTCCCACACTCCCCCCAACGTGTTGATAAGAAAGAAAAGTGGCCAAAGGTGCGGGAAATCCCCTTTTAATTACCTTTTGCCCGAGTTCGCCAACTTTCGTTCAGACTCCATTAACGTAAATCGCTGGGAAAATCTCTGCGCGACAGCAGCAAAGTATGCAACACTTTTCCAGTTATTAACTGGCGATGACTGGGATCGGGAAGGCGTGGGGCGGGGGCAGGGGCGTGGCTGGGCCTTGTGGGTGGTCGCGTCAAGTGATGAACTTAATAATAAACGATGTAAATATGATAATTTCTCGCAGGATGTGGCATCTAATAATAAAATCAAAATAATCCCACGCCAGCGACAAAAGTCGCCGAGTCAAGTTTCAGCCGGGCGGGAAAAGTGGAAAAGGTGGGAGAAGTGGGCGTGAATGTCGGTGGTTGGAGGGCTGGGAGGCTTGGGCGGCTTGGCTGGCCTGGGTGGTTTGTCAGTGACAACAGCTCGGCGGGTGGTCAGCTTCTGGGCACAGGAAAATATTCATTCGTCGCATCCTTCCTGTGGCAGGAAGAGCAGCTGGGAGGCGGGGAAAGCCCCCTGATTTGGGTCTGGCATATGTTGGTGGGTGGGCCGTGGACTACATATACAAGCCTTGATCCCGAGAGCAGGCGACGTCGATTTAATTGATTTGTTTTTTATGCCAACCAGGATTACGCGTCGTCGCCGTCACGCAGATTACATTTGTTGTGGGCTACAGTTGTTGTCCCCAGCTCCCAACTCCCAGCTCCCAACTCCCATGTCTGAGTCACCGCCCCTTTTACAGGGTACAAACTGGATCAAAGCTATTCCCTGTTTAGAGTTCCGCAGCCACAGACAGTGGTGGAATAAAAACATATGTGTGTACCTTGATGTTCATAAACGAAAGCATTAGTCACGTTGTTTCTCAAGAACTCGGATATATTTCACCACGCAAACAGAATTGTTTGAAAATACTTTTCCATCTTTCGGATTCCCCCGACGGTTTATAAATATCCAGTGACTCGCACTGGGTATGCAATAGTCGAAAAGCTGCCATTGAAGCAGTTGTTTATCGTGTGCCGTGCCGTTTGGTGGGTGGTGGCTGAGTGGCTGCACGTGGCCTCTGACTTTGCGACTTGCCTCGCAAATGCCGAAGCGGCATTTACCACCAGCTGCGCAGGTGAGCCGTAATCGTGCCCGGAGCTTCGCCAGATTCGCCAGCTTCGCGGATGCCCGTGCTCGCCCAAGATGCCAGGCATCCGTCCGGTGCTAAGGAGCGAAATCCGGCAGCGCTTCTGGCTGAAGTTTCAGTCGCCGAATGGCTCTCGTCCTAAACGGTTGACGCGCTCCCGGGAAAGATACAATTGGTGGTCATAAACCATTGCTCGGGTCAAAGGTCAATCTAAGCAAATACAAAGAAAGTGGTTACCAGACGTACCTTTACATCTTCAACTTGCATCGAGAACGAACACAAGTGTTTATGCGGAAAATGTAGATGACAAACCCCAGTAAAAGTTGGATCTGTAATATACCTAGCTGAAAAGTGTTTTTAAGGAGAAATGCAAATGCTAATGAATTCATCACAGAAAGGTCTAGTGACATTTCATGAGACTTTGATTTACTTAAAACTATAAATAAGGAAAATAGTTCTGTGAAGTAAAGGCACTTGCAATTTCTGAAAAAGACTTTTCGAAAAAGACACCATGAGCGTCAGCGTGGACGTGGGCGTCATGTGGCGCCTCTCGGAGGACTTCAACCGGCGCTTTGGCCTCCGGATGCAGCCGGCCCCGCCTGTTGGACAGCACCCACATCCGCACCACGGCGCCGTGCACCACCACTACCACCACCACCACCAGCACCACCAGCATCCGCACACCTCGATGATCTTCAACGGTAAGAGCGCCGAAATTCATAGGAATTTCCGCTGGGCAAATGCCAGCCGCAAGTCGAAGAGACTTGTGTGAATGAACGACACGAGGAGATTGCTCAATGGCAACCACTCGATCTCAGGCATTTCCGGCGACCGCCACCGGTCCGCGAGAAATATGAATGAGCGAATGAATGGGCACGGTATGGTGGGTCCATCGGTCTGACATTGCCTAGAAGTAGGAACTGTGTCTTTTAGCCGCGGCGCTGCTTGATCGCGGATGAGTCATCCTGGTTATGGCACTTTCGTGCTTTTGCAGCGGCACTTTGGCCGGGGATTTCCCTGTGGAGGTGCACAGACTACGGGATGTGGGAATGTCCCCATGGCCAGCAAACAGGAAAATGTATCTACTGTGAACCCAAGAGATGCATGCACAAGTGCAGTTTAAATGCATTCAGGTCATAAATGTATTGTCGTGTTAGTAGAACAAAAGCTAAGGTTTGGGAAAAGCAAACCTGTAACTGACAATCGAAACTATTAAATATATTTATATATTTTCATTACCAAAACTTGGCTTAAGCGTTATTTAAAGAGCGGTGTCTCACTTTTAATTTGATTGTAAATCTATTCACACATCCATTTCATTTGATGCCCGTTTTCTTCGTGTGCATCGTGAGATCCAGGATTTATGTCCATTGCGGTTGATTTTCTGTGAATCCGCGCGGCTTATGGCATTCAGCTCCACTTGGCACTCCTGCCACGTCGCGGCTCCCCGCCAGAGAATCTCGTTTTGCTGGGCCATTTGCGTTTCGTTCGCGATGCTCTCCTCTCGCTCGCTCTCCCCGCCCTCACATCTTGGCATCTCTTCCAAGTATCTGTATCTGTAGATGTCTGTATCTGTATCTGCTTTCGCAGGGGTTTCCGCGTATTCGCCACTAATGCCCCATCCGCCGGTTCTCTCTTTCAGATCCGTACCAGCTGCTGAACGCTGCCTCGCACCGATTGGTTGCCCAGGGCTCAGGGGGCCAGATCCAGCTGTGGCAGTTTCTGCTGGAGCTGCTCGCTGATTCGTCCAACGCGAACGCCATCAGCTGGGAGGGCCAATCGGGCGAGTTCCGGCTCATCGACCCGGACGAGGTGGCCAGGCGGTGGGGCGAGCGCAAGGCCAAGCCGAACATGAACTACGACAAGCTGAGCCGGGCTCTCAGGTGAGTCTTCTCGTCTCCACTCCACCCACTCCTAGCCCCACGGTTCGCATAGGAAGGTAATTTATAAGTTTGTGCACTTCTACTTGCAGGTACTACTACGACAAGAACATTATGACCAAGGTGCACGGAAAGCGGTATGCCTACAAGTTCGACTTCCACGGCCTGATGGCCGCTTGCCAGGCTCAGGCGCAGGGCGGAGATCCGGCCTCCAGCATGCTGGGTTCCTACAACCACCACGCCGGCGGAGCGATGCAGCTGGGGCGCCACCCGCCGCCACTGCACCACCACCCACAGCACTCGCATCCGCACCACCAGCTGGGGCAGCCCCACTTCCTGCACCCGCACCACTCGTCTCCCGCCTCAAACAGCTCCAGCCTGGGCTTCCCATCGTCCTCGACGGCCTCTTCGCAAGCTTCGCCCGGCCAGGCGCCCGCCTCCTCCTCCGCCTCCACTTCGAATTTTACTGCTCCATTCCAAGGTGGGACAGCCGGCGTGGACCCGGCCAGGTCGTCCTCATCTTCTGCGGGAAACTACGACCAGGGCCCGGTCACTCCCACCACAAATGCATTCAACTGAGCCCGCCGCAACCCCAATTTGTCGCCGGGGTTGTAAGTTCCGATGGGGCAGGAGGATGCGCAGGACCACCCACTGCGCAGGGGAGAGCGGAGAGCAACCCTGCAAGCCTGCAACCCTGGATCCCAGCCACACAGCCACCCATCGGGCACCATCGGACCTTTGGCCGTAAAAAGGTCATTTTGTGTAATTCCAGCTACTTTGGGTTAATTGAGGAATTGTGATAGCCCGGAGCATCGCAGAGCAATACTCGGAAACGAGAGCCAATTTGTTACTTAGCCTGTTATCCTTCGCTTCTAGTTGTAAGCAGACATTCGGCAGAGGTCCTTTATTCCATACGAGGTCTCATCATTAAATAATTCTAAGTTCGCACACACAGTAAATACATGAAATCGCAAATGCAAAGCCAACTTAGAGTGCACCCGTACCTTGGCCAAGTTCGCTTGGTGGCTCTTGAAAATGAAATACAGTTTCGAGATTAATGGGCAACGACCTTACTCAAGGCAGGGGTAGGTAGATAGCGTTAAGTCCCGAGCAGTCCTACACGGAACACCTGATGGCCAGGACCAAGAAGGCCAGACTGAAGGCCAAAAAGCAAATGCGGTCCACGGCGGTGGCCAGCAACGCCCAGTCGAACTGGTTGGCCTTGGCGCCCGGCACTTCGGCGGGGTTGATGCCCAGCGGACTGGACGCATCCTGCTCGTCCGCGTCCTCGTACAGGTGCTCGTCCATCTCCTTGGTCTTCTCCGCCTGCGACTCACCAGTGGTGCTGAACAGCGAGAGCAGCAGCCAGGTGCCCAGGTTGCCGTGCAGCAGCTTCCTCAGCGCCTCCGGCAGGCGCCTCTTGTGCTTGGCAGTGGCCAGGTACAGGACCAGGACCTCGACGATGGTGGAGACGCTCAAGTACAGCAGGCTGGTGCTGTAGAAAATCACTGCAATCATAGGGATGCTCGGTAAGTGATGCCAGTTCAGTAATAATCTACGGAATATTATGGCGATGGGGAGCACTCACCCACAAGTGGAGTATTGTTGGACAGCACCGGCAGCAGTTGGGCGAAGTACATGAGGAAGGCGGCGATCACGATGATGAGCAGGCCGTTGATCATGATCTTCTCGCCGCCCATGTGGGGAGGCAGCCAGAAGGCTGAGAGAGCCAGGATGACGATGCAGGAGGCGGGGGTGTAGATGACGGCCGTGTACATCGAGGACCGCCGCTGAGCCGTCAGAGTGTACTCCATGTAGCCGTAGTAGTCCTGGCTGACAAACTGCGCTCGGGAGTCCACGATCTCCCACTCCGGAGACTGCACCAGGTCGTCGTGGTCAAGGGACTCACCCACTGCCGTGCCGTTCTCCGGCAGGACGACCTTCAGGCCCCAGGAGCCGACCTTCAGCTTGCAGCTCTGCTTGTCGTGGGGCCAGTTCAGCATGTTGAGTTCGCAGTAGGCCGTGTACAGGGCAGGCGGCATCCGCCGGAAGTGGCCGTCGTGGCTGAGGGTCACCTGGGTGTCCGCCATCAGGCCGCCCTCGTCGCCGTTGAAGAGTGTGATTTGTGGGGTCCAGACCTCGCTGGACCGCAAGGTGATCTCAGTGATGTTGTCATACTCCGACGGCTGCCACACACGGTCATCATCTCTCCATCGCTAAAAAACAATATTAAACATAATGGAAATATGGACAATATGGAAACATAAGTCCACAACAGCTTATTTACTTTTATGTTTTGTTCTCAAAAAATAAAACAACAATCCCAGTTAGATAACGCGTTCCCAAAAGGCTTATCAAAGTTGTGAACTTGAGGAGAACTCGGAAACTTATCTGCAGATGCAGGAAAGGAGTGGACACAAATAAGTGGACACTTACGAGATTCAACCAGCAGTGGGTGGTCAGCTTGCCGTTCAGCTCGTCGATGTCTATGTAGGTGACCACCATTCCCAGGGAGACGTTCGTGGGGGCTCCTTGGAACCGGGGCTGCACATCGCTGTCGTAGCTCGTGAACAGCACGGCGTGGAGGCGGTCCAAGGCCTTGACATTGGCGATCTTGGGGTCCGGGGCAGCTGGCGGGGATTCGAGATCGTAATTATCAGCGGCTTATGCAACTCCGGAGCCGTAAGCACTTACAAGTGGCGCCTGGCACGGAAGTGCACACCATGAGAAGTATCCCCATTAGCATCTGTAGCAGTCGTGGAAGTCCAGGACCGGAAACTGGTGACTTTATCTTGGGAGTCGGCGTCATTGTTCAGTGCGGTTTCGTATTCGCTGCACAATGCTTTGCATGCGTTGCTCTCGGAATCTGAAAGGGAACTGAGCTCAGCTCGCCGCTTGGCACATGGCCGAGGCTCCTCCGATATCTCTGGGCTTCTCTGCCGGCTTCGCAGATAAAGTAGCAGCCCACATATTTGGGTTTTGTGTGGGAGCTGTTCGCACATGTAGTGGGCTCGGGGAGAAGTTTGATTAAAATGTGAGACCTCCTTCCTCTTGAGAATTTAATCAATTCTGATAGCACATACATGAGAATAAAATAGGTCAGTAGGGGAATTATTTATAGTTCACAAATGTGCGAAGCCTAAAATTATTAAATGGGAGAGTTGAAAATAAACCATTAGATCTATCCGCCTGCAGGTTTTCACAAATTAAGGTGGGATTCACACATTTCAAATCAGATTTCACGATTTGAATCTTAACTGGCTTGGTATTTTTCTGGTTTGGTATGTTCTTATCGCGGCGGCAGCACGGTCTCACTGCACAGTCGGTGGTATATTCTCGGTATATTTCGAGGCGTCCGATGAGCCACGACCATGACCACCGATACCGATGCCGATAGCGATAACAGAGATTGTTGACGTGTGCTGCTGCGTGTCATTTCGCTTTTCACCCCCGCAAGCCGGCGATTTTCGAGAACGGATTGGATTGGACAACACACCATGGCGGAGGAAGTGATCGGAACCGTAAAGGAGGTGCTTAAGGGCATCATCGAGAATGTGAACGCACCGAAGAACGAGTCGGCGCCGGGCGAAAAGAAGCCCTCGACTCCGGAGGGCATGGCGGTGGCGTACAGCAGCCTGGTGGTGATGGCCATGCTGCCAATCATCTTCGGCTCCATCCGCTCCGTTAAGCTGCACAAGCTGAAAAAGGTAGGTGCTGCAGACTAAATCCGGAATCTGGTTTAACCTGTTCTCCGCCTTCCCCACTCCCTGCAGTCCACGGGCGAGAAGGCCGACACGATGACCAAGAAGGACGCCATGTACTTCCCGCTGATCGCCTCGGCAGCTCTTTTCGGGCTCTACCTGTTCTTCAAGATCTTCCAGAAGGTGCACATTAACTACCTGCTCACCGGCTACTTTTTCGTGCTGGGAGTGATTGCGCTGGCGCACCTGCTCAGTCCGGTGATCAACTCACTGATGCCCGCCGCCGTGCCAAAGGTGCCCTTTCACATTCTGTTCACCAAGGGCGAGGGCAAGCACAAGGAGGACATCGTCAACTACAAGTTCTCCACGCACGACATTGTCTGCCTGGTGATCTCCTCGGTGATCGGAGTGTGGTACCTGCTCAAGAAGCACTGGATTGCCAACAACCTGTTCGGTCTCGCCTTCGCCATCAACGGCGTGGAGATGCTGCACCTGAACAACTTCGTCACGGGCGTAATCTTGCTGAGCGGCCTGTTCTTCTACGACATCTTCTGGGTATTCGGCACCAACGTGATGGTCACCGTGGCCAAGAGCTTCGAGGCGCCCATCAAACTAGTGTTCCCCCAGGACCTGATCGAGAACGGCCTGAACGCCTCGAACTTCGCCATGCTGGGTCTGGGCGACATCGTCATTCCGGGCATCTTCATTGCCCTGCTGCTGCGCTTCGACGACAGCAAGAAGCGCAAGACGCGCATCTACTTCTACTCCACGCTGATCGCCTACTTCCTGGGCCTGCTGGCTACCATCTTCGTCATGCATGTGTTCAAGCACGCGCAGCCGGCCCTGCTCTACCTGGTGCCAGCCTGCATGGGCACTCCCCTCCTGGTGGCCCTCATCCGCGGCGAGCTGAAGGTGCTATTTGCGTAAGTGTGGACTTTGGCGGGCGCTCGACTTGAAACTAATTCGTTCTATCCCTCCAGCTATGAAGACCATCCCGAGGAGAAGCCCGAAAAGAAGGAGAAGAAGGAGAAGGACGAGAGCACCAGCTCGTCCGGCAGCAAAAAGAAGGAGTCCAAGAAGGGCAAGTAGAGCCAGAAGGACCAGGAGGACCCTCTTCGAACAACATCTCCATTCGTTCCATCGTAAATGTCTTCTGCAGCTAGCCAAGCTTCCTTTTCGTTCCGATATGGCTTCACTATCAATCACAATCCGTAACTTATACGGTACACCGCTACAAAAGACGATTCGCTTACTGAGTTAGTTACGTTCCTTGGCCAGGCACAACAATCTTATTTAGTTCGATTAGGTTACAATTGTAGAAAATGTTCTGTCGACTTTTTTACCGCAATCAAGTTTAAATTTAAATGTAGATTTCAATATTTATGTGGCTCCCGCAAGGAGGCGTATATATTTAAGAAAGAACAGTTTAGATACAAATATATTCCAATTTTGTAAACAGTGAGCGCTCTCTTCTAAATCTCGAAAGATCTCCGACTTAAAAGGGAACCACTTAATTTTGACTACGAATATTGCATTTCTTAAAACCTATGCAAAAATTGATGTAAGCAGTAAAGCGAATAAATTATAGTTTTCGTAACACCAACTTATATGTCATATCGTTTGTATTAAGTACGTGGTTTCGGGAATATAATAAATAAACCCGAATTAACAATAATTAAGCTTACTTAATGCAAAGAAAGCTACAGCAATTTTTAAACTTAATACATAAGTAGTGTAAAAAAGTCAGTATTTTAATACCGCTTTTGTATCACGGTCACATCAACTATCGATAACCAAACAGTGGGACCCTTTGTGCGGAACGACTGACACCTTTTGCGAGCACAAGCGTTCATTCCAGCAAAAAATTGCGGTACAAATTGCGAAAAGTGCTAATTCCGCTAGCGATTGGATAAAAGTCGGCTGCCAAGAGCCGCTCAACACGCATAGACAGGCAGAAAGGTAGGTGCACTCGCGATTAGCGCGGCAAAAGGCGACAAAGCCCCTTGGAGGCCACTTACCCACACACACACATTCGCAGACAGACGCGCGTGCAAAAAGGGCTAAGTGTTGCTGACTGCTAGCAGAAATCCAGGACTCGAGGACACGTTCGGCCGGAAGTAGAGACGCCAGCAAGCAGCGACCATGTCCGGCATTGCTATCACACGTCTGGGGGAGGAGCGCAAGGCCTGGAGGAAGGATCACCCGTTCGGGTTCGTCGCCCGACCCGCCAAGAACCCCGACGGCACCCTCAACCTGATGATCTGGGAGTGCGCCATTCCCGGCAAGAAGTCCACCCCCTGGGAGGGTGGTCTCTACAAGCTGCGCATGATCTTCAAGGACGACTATCCCACCTCGCCGCCCAAGTGCAAGTTCGAGCCGCCGCTGTTCCACCCGAACGTCTATCCCTCGGGCACCGTCTGCCTGTCGCTGCTGGACGAGGAGAAGGACTGGCGCCCCGCCATCACCATCAAGCAAATCCTGCTGGGCATCCAGGACCTGCTCAACGAGCCGAACATCAAGGACCCGGCCCAGGCGGAGGCCTACACCATCTACTGCCAGAACCGGCTGGAGTACGAGAAGCGGGTGCGCGCCCAGGCCCGCGCCATGGCGGCCACCGAGTAGTCGGGCTCCTGCCAGTCACCTTCCCCACATAGACATTAACAAATACACACACATCTAGCCGGTAAGCGTTTGTTTGGAATGCTCTCCACATCTACTTATTTTTAAAAATCGACTAATTTTGGACAGCCCAAAGCGGCAGCGGCCCGAGGCATATACATAATTTTTTAATGTTCTGCACTTGCATTATTACCAGCTTGTACCATCTGCATAAATCCCAATAAGTCCTGTAATTCTTTGAAGAGCCCCAAAGTGGCTACGTGGCACCCAGAAGCCGATGCTCCCTTCCATCTTCGATTCTGGGTGCATGTCCGATTATTCTACGGGCTATTTTGTATCGCAAGTACTACGTACAAACATATGTAATTTCAATAAAAATGTATTAGTTGTAAAAGCTTGAGCATTTTCAAGTTTAAAGGTTTTCTCCGAAAGTCTTCAGTCGACTACTTGTTGGACGTCAGTGGCCGGCCGACCAGCTGCATTTGGTGCTTGAAATATGGCTGCAGATAAAATTCTACATTTGCGTATATTACTTAAGTAATATTGGCTAAATTGTTTACTGCAAAAACATTTTGTTTAAAAACTCGCTCATATCGTATTTTTATTTTCGTATTTTTCGGGAATTTCTAACTGGTCACTTTAGCCAACATTTTCAGCTGATCTGGCAGGTCCGGCCACATTACTATAAATCATTTTCGAGCGATCCGGCAGCACAATCAGCTGATTTACCGGAGCTTAAATTAACGGTTCAACATTTTCAGGTGATCTGGCAAGCCCGTCCACATTACTATGAATCATTTTCGAGCGATCTGGCAGCACCATCAGCTGATTTACCGGAGCTTCAACTAACGGTTCAATTCCAACGAGGCCGCCATATTGAAAAATACCCGATTCAGAATTTCGCTTGGAACTCAGTAGACACCTCCTGAGATTTCTGTTCGCCTGGTACTTCAGATTGGCGAAAACGGCCAAACTAGCAGCTAGACTTATTTTTCCGGGGACTTAAATTTTAATTTTTCGAATTGAAATACCAGGGGAGCATAAGCGTGTAGAAGGTGTTTTCAATGCATACGCCAGCGATTCGAAATCTATAAATGCCTGATTTGGTGGATATGCTCTATTCTGGGTACCAGGCGAACAGAAATCCCAGTAGGTTATTCTTCAAAATGGCGCCCTAGTTGCTGATCAGCTGTTTTTACCTAACGGTTATATCAGCTGCGATGCCAGCACACTTTTCTACCGGTCTGGTAGTTATTTAACTTTTTTAATCAGTCTGGCAACTATGTCTGCAGTTTAATTTCCGCCGATCTGGCAGCACTTAAAACGTCCGTTGAATTCAAAAAGTTTAAAATCCATTTTGTTTTATGTTGAATAAATTAATTACTTTTATTGTCGCACACACTTAATAAATAATGTACTCATTTAAATTACACAGTTAGAATAGATCGCTTCACGTGGAACAGCGAGCAATTTACATAATAGTATTGGATCTACATAGGAATACTTCGCCTCCTTCTACTCCGCAGACCATTGCAAACTTGTAGTTTCTTGCCCTCAACTTAATTTCTGTCTAAGTGGTAAGCTTTGGCATGCATTATATGTCATGGTTCCCACTTAATGGGTATGCGCCTAAACTAATGTATGTTCCTAAGTAATCTATATGTTATTCCATTAGGTGTACTGTATATGTATGGGAGTACGGTGTATATATCTACTTCTATCGATCGGTAAGTCGAAGGAGTCAGTCCCCAAGTGGCGTTGGAAGTGGAGGGCAGCGACGGGAGATTCTCCGGGAATACTGTCGTCGATTGTTGGTTGCGGTTTGGATAGTGTACATTTTAAAGGAGGCTAGGATTCGATTAGTTTCGATTGGGTTGGGCTGCTGCCTAGAAACATGTGTAATACCACTCCAGCTGCTTGCGCTGCGCCTCCCACCGCAGCTGGCTCTCTCAAATGGCCGCCTCCTGCAGGTTCTCCTTGTTCTTCTGCTGGCCGTGTCCACCGACCAGGCCGCCAAGGCCCAGGCCCACGGCAACGCCCCCGCCCAGGTGATTCGGACTGGGGCTGTCGCTGGCCTCGGGGCGAATCGGCTTGTTTTTGCAGTAGAACTGCTTGTGAGCCAGGTAGGTCTTCACGTAGTTGAAGGATATGTCACAGGTCGAGCAGTACTTCTTCATCACCTCGGCGGCGGCAGCTGCTGCGGCAGCCATGCTGCTGCTGTTTCCCAGCGGAGAAGTCATCGGCGGAACCAGCCCGCCGGCCGCAGCATCCGCTCCGACCTCGATTGGCTCAGCCTTAATATGTGGCGTGGCGATCGGCGAGTTGTTGTTCTCGTGCACCAGATTCACAGTCGGGGGTGGATCCAGGGGCTCCGATTTAATGTGGAAACTGTGGACGAAGGAAGTTAAAGCTGACTTAGCGATACAGTATTGAGAATGTAGAGAATTTCCTTACCTGGCTGCCTCTCCGTTGGATCCATCGGAATTCGAGTGTTGGTTGGGAGTGGGGTTGGAATTCACATCCTGGTCTCTGGTGTCGGGGGAAATGGAGGGTGAGTTGATGGCCACATGGGGATGCATCAGCTTCATGTGGCGCAGCTGTAGAGCAAAAACTCTCGTTAGTTATCTAGTGTGGCGGAAATATACCATATAAAGGGTACGTACCACATTGCCCTTGTAGGTGGAAACATAGTTGCAGTAATCACAGTTGAACGTCTGCGAGGGATGATCCATGGAATCGTGTACACTTGTGGCAGATGCCGCCGTTGAAGGAACCAGCTCCTGACTCAGCGCGGTCACATCCTCCTCAAAGATGCAGGTCATGTAGAGCTCCTCGTTCACGTCGCTAGTCTTCTTGTCGAAATGGGTTCGAATGTGGGTGCGCATGCCGCGAAGAGTGTTTCCCTTGTACTGGCAGATGCTGCAGCGGTAGGCCTTTACTGTTCCGTGCATCTCCATGTGTTTCTTGGCCAGTGCCGCGGTGGGACTCACCACCCCGCAAACGGGACACTTGTTCAGACTATTGGAGGCGGGTTGTGGATTGGCTGGTGGCGCTGCGAGGTGATTGGCGACGGGGGGTGGACAAGGCAGACCAATTTCATGCAGTGTCTTGCACTTTCCGCACTTCTCCTTTGCCATGGCCAGCTGGCCGGGATCAGTGGGCGCCGCGGCGGGGGCAGCAGCTGCTCCTCCCTTGGGACAATAGTAGTTCTGATGGGCGCGCAGGTTGTCCAGGGAAGTGTACTTAATTCCGCAGGCGGCGCAGATCAACTGCTGATATGCCACCGGAGTGGTTTCCACAGACGAAGCAGCTTCTGCCCCTCCGCTTCCCAGTCCTCCAGCTCCGGCGATGGATGGTGAAACGGCCGACTTGACATCCACTTCACTAGCACCCTCCTGGCTCCTGGCCGAGCAATAATGCTGCTTGTGCGCCAGGTAGTTCTCATACTTGCAGAACACAATATTGCACTCCATGCACTTGGACACGCCCTTTTTCACATAGATCTGAGGCTGCTGGGCGCCACCTGCCGGTCCTCCACTTCCAGGATTCCCGCTACTAGCTTGGGCAGGAAGAGGAGAGGGCGGAAAGGCTGCTGCTCCACTACTGCCCGCCACAGCAGCTGCGGCCGCTGCCGCCGCCAGTTTCAGAGCCAGTTCCGGGTTGGTCTTGGCCAACAGCGATTCGGAGAGTCCAAAGTCCGCGGGTAGCATGGAGCGCATGTCCAGCAGATGGGGAACAGCCACATTGAGACCAGGTGGCGACATGGAGGAGGCACTTCCAGCCCCGGAACTGCGTGGACTGATGGCTCGTCTTTTGGGAGAGGGGCTCATCGAAGGACTGCTCGGCAGGGAGGGAGCGCAAACGATCTGCTCGGGAGTCACACTCCCTCCTCCTCTCGGAGTCTCCGCATTCTCCTTGCTAGTTCCTGCCCCGGCAAGGAGTACTTCCTCCACATCCAAAAGGGCATTGCGCAGTTGGCGCTGCCGCAAGCTCAGCGAGTTCAGGGTGATGGGCGATCGACGCAGCGAGAGATCGAGAGGCGCAGACTCTCTGGAGAAAGTAAAAGGGAGTATGTATGTGTTAGTCTCTGGTCATTCGGAGAACATATTGATAAGCACTAACCTAGTTTGCCCTGCTTCTTTTCGCTTGGGCTCTGGAGGACTGCTCTTGGCTTCTGTGGCCTCGGCAGCAGATGATGGAGCTGAAGGGCGTTCGGGCTCCAAGGAGGCGCCAATTAGGGCAGTGGCCAGTGGCTTAATCGTCCCGTTGTCCACGGTAAAACAGGTGGTTTCTGGATTCACGATCCCCGAGTTTGGTGTGGGCCTGCGCATTAAATGTAGTATTTCCGTTAAATGTTGATCATTGTTATATACATGGTTTTAGCATTGCACCAAAATGCAAATGGATGTAACTCAGGAATGTTTTCCTTGGGAACTTACAGTGGGCCTGGAATGAAGCTGGCTGCACGGATCAGCGAGCAGGGCACAATAATGATCGGGTGGGTGGGCAGGGCCAGGAAAGGTGGATGCGAATGAGGCGTGGCCTGGAGGGAGGCCGCAGCAGCCGCCGCTGCAGCTGCGACGGCCACCATCGCGGGAGTCGGGGTCTTGTTCCTGGCCTGCGGGCTCATCTTGCCGGGTGCAGCCGCCTGGGCAGATACTCCCATGGATGCGCCGGAGGAACCCGGTCCGGATCCTGCTCCTGGAGAAGCGGCTGGCTTGGGCGTGAGCTGTCCCTCCGGTCGCCGCGAACTGCAGTAGTGCTGTTTGTGCGCTCGATAGGTCTTGATGTTGTTGAACCGGATATCACAGTGGCTGCAGTAGCGATCGGTTTGCTGTGGAGGGGATTGGTTTATTATTAGCTTGCGGTTCCGGGGGCAACTGGCACCTCAACACTTTACTCACTTGACTAGAGCTATCCTCCATCGGATTGGGCGTGACTCCCGGAGGAGCTATTCCGTTCTGGAGGAGGCTGGGCAAACTGACCAGTGTGGGAGCTGCCGGCGAAGTCTGGTGCATGCGCATGTGGCGGTTTAGGGACACCTTTTTGTCCGCGCTGTAGGAGCACTGGGTGCAGCCATACTGCTTTCCTGTCCTGGCCATTTTGGCTGGTGGCTCGGAGGAGCCCCCTGCTAGTCCCGCTGCCTCGCCAGCTGCGGCTGCCGATCCTCCTGCCCCTGACTTATCACTGCCAGCCTCGTCCGTGTCCTTAATCCTATGAGAGCAGTAGTAGGCTTGATGGGCCTCCAGAGTTGAGGGCGAACTGAATGCGATCCCACAGGGCAGGCACATAAATCTGGCTGGCTTCAGCAGAGGTTCCGCTACATCCGGTTGCGCCTGTGTCTCCGGCTTGACGAGCGGCGGCGGAGCCAGGAGACGGGCGTCCGGCAGAGTCAGCTCCTTGGCATCTGGCTTGAGGGCAGGGTCTGAGGCCAGGAGCGCATTCAGACGCACTTTGGGATACTTGGGCGTGGGACATGGCGAGGGCGATGGCGATGGCGAGGGTGAGGGGCACGGAGAGGCTTCCGCCTCCGAGGGCGGCGTGGCTGGCTGCTCCAGCTTGGGAATCAGCGGGGGAGAGCTGGGACTCCTGGGCGGAGTGCTTGGGCTGTTTGCAGGCAGTTCCTGCTGCTCCTCCTGCTGCAGATCATGGTCCTGCTCCATCTCTGTCTCTCCCAAGTCCTGATCCTGTTGGGGATTGGCGTTTTCTGGCTGCTCAAAGTCAGCGTCTTCATCGTCGTCTTCGTCGATATTGTTATTGTTGTTCTGGGGGTCTCTGGAATTGTCCAACTGATCCTCCAGGTGGTCCTCCATTTGCTGCTGCTTCTGCTCGCCCATTTCCTGAGCGCTCAGATCTTTGGAATCTGCAAGGAATGAGTTATAAACAAAGAACTATATAAATGTGCGCATATTGATTAAATACATAATTCAACTCCATATTAAGTATTGTTTCGGCAGGATTAAGCAAGCCTGAGAACTCGCTCTGGGGTCAGACAGTTACACGGCAGTTTAGTGCCTCAAATTGGCTTCGCGGAATCCGCGACTGCGGCATCCGATCTCCTGCATCCGCTGGCCATGAGGAATCTATGTGTCAGACAGCTGCTTTGGCAATTATTATCGAACAAATTGTCAGTGGTCAGAGCTGTGAAAACAATGCGACAAGAGTCGGCTGGACTGGCTGCTGCCCAGGAGGAGCAGGGGCAGTTTATCCACTCTGGCCATCTCTTACGTGGAAAACGCTGGTGGAAATGGAGGGAGATGGGTGGTGGAGGGGAAAAGAAAAGCCCATGGTGGTCACTGATGATTAGGCCCCGCGGATCGCTGCAGAAGTTCGAAGTTGGCCAGAATCCCGAACTGACATCTGATTTGTTTCTGTTTTGGCCACGGCGAAATATTATAACGACCAACGGCGATGCTGGCCGAGATTATGGCGGCGGACAGTGGAAGTGGAAGTGGACGTGGACGTGGACATGGCACACACATGGCATGCAGATGGAGTCGCCGGATAAGCGTCGCAGTTTGCAGTTTGCATCTCGCTTCGCCAGAAATTCGACATCTCGACCGGAGCGAACATTTACCCTGCTCGTGCGGGCTGCAGCTCCCAAAAGCCCCCCCTCTGGAGTCCTCCCTCGTCCATGGGTTTCCTTTGAGGATGGGAGACTGGGGAGATGCGCGTTGACCTGTCAATTGATGGCTATTGAAATGTCAGCACATCCAGAGCGACTCAGTCTCCGACAAAGAGGGAAAACACGAGAGACTTTTACACAGCAAATCGTTTGCAAGCTAGTTCTGCAGTAATTTTCCGATTCCGACTTACTTCAAAGAAAATATTTGTGAGATGCAAATTGTGCTATATTTGCTTGTTTCTCCTCGTATCATCAGAATATGCATTTCCCAAGCTCGCAAAGCGATCCCAATTTCTCGCTGTGGAGACCAAGTTTGTTGCCTAAGTCTTTTGATTGCTGCTGTTTGTGCTGCCGCTGCCGCTGCCACTGCCACTGCCACTGCAACAAATGTTGCAACTGTTGCCAAACTATTGACGGCCCGCCCTAATTGCCGCCGTCGATTTTTCACGAATTCACACAATTCTGCACGTGAGCAATCGGTTAGAAGAATCGCCCGAATTCACCCGGCCCCTCCGAAAATAAAGGGCTCTGCTGGCATTCCGAGGCATTCTGCTTATTTGTAAGATATTTATTGCCTTCGATTGGGTGGCGATAAGCCGCACACGTAAAGTGTTTTGTCCGGGCGAAGAGGCCTCCGCGCAGAGAAGGGCAGAGAGATGGCCCAGCGCCGATAGAGTGCGAACGGGCGACTAACAGCTAACAATGGCTTTTGGCTTTTGGCTCGGTTTCGGCTGTGCCTCTGACTTGGGTGCCCAGCTCTTGGCTCGGAGTCTCGGAGTTTTGGAGTTTTGGAGTCTCGGCTCTGCCCCCAGCGACAGCTGCCTCTGCCGCCGAGGATTAGGCCGGGCCGGGATCTCTCGGCTCAGCCGCTCAGCGGCTCACCAGTTGGTGGAGCAGATCTCCTCCAGCGATTGTTTCGCGAGTGCCATCCCAACACCCTCTCCCCTTTTCCATTGTTGTGCGGATTCGGTTCTGAGCTCTGAAACCTCTTGCAGCCTCCAGATTAGGCGGTTTCAAATGGAGAAATACACACAGTTTTCTACGATTCTCAGCTCAAACTATCCACTTTTCATTTGTATGGCTGTCTATATTATTTACGCAAAACCATATCAACAATACTATTTTAGTGTGCAAGACCTTTCATAGCTGTATCCCCAAGTGCGAGGAATTTCAAGGCTACGCATTCGCATTCGCATACGAAATCGATTTGGGATCTGGGAACAAGCCGTCTTCGCTGAAACTGCGATCGGGCGATCGTTTGTTTAGCCATTTCGTAACGTTACGCCGCCCCACACACCTTTTGTGTGGCAGGCAAGGGGATTCCCCGGTGCTCCTCGTATCCCCCTACCCCCCCCACTCCCCTGCGGCCAACGCCAACAATTGTTTATCAATTTGTTAAATCAGCTCGCCGCCGTCTTCAGCGTCAGGTCTCTCTTCTCCTCCTGCTGCTGGAGCTGCGATCGATCCTCGCCGATAAGCGACACAACAAAAACACACAGAGGGATGAGAGAGGGTGAGGGAAGGTGGGGGGAGGTGGTGCATGTGGGCCGGGGATACCTGGCACTTTATCAGCCGCCAGATGATTGTTGCTGGTTTCTCACTTGGCAACTTCACTCGGTGGGCGTTGTTGGCAGCCATAAACAATCGAACAATTTGGCCCAGGTCCCGATCTCTTCCAGGAGAGGAGCTGGAGGGGAGTCCAAAGAAGGAGCAGATCCCCAGGATCGACCCTTTGTTCATTTGTCGCTGGCTTTCAACCCGCGGACCGCCGTCGCTGCTAATCGTTTCGGGGTCAGTTAACCCGAAATGGAGGGAAAAGCACTGCTAACCGAAAACGCTAACGAAACGGGCAATCACTGGCAGATCTCCTCAAGATGGTGGCCAACCAGGGAACGAACCGAAGGTGCCTAGGATCTCGGCAGCAAGTCGCCAGTGCGTCTGGCTGGGTCAGCACTTAGATGCAAGTAGATTCGTGGGCGTATTGAGAGTGCTTCGGGCTTAAACCCTGAACCATTTACTTCTATTACTTATTTCTAATTCATTTGTTAGGCTCTCCTTTAGGCTTCTCCTGAAGCAGTGCTTTTGTTCTTCTGCGATTTTGAAAACATTTTCTGCCTTGCGCCTCCGCTTACTCATTAGTCACACAAAATAAGCGGGAACTACTGTCTGCGAAACCCCCAATGGCCCAATGGAGCATAATTAAACAAATTTCTGCAGTCGCTATCGAAGATCGGGATTTTTGGGGGAGCACAGAAATTGAAAAACGTGAGTGAGCAGCCCAAAAAGGCAAAGAGAAAAAAGAACGGGGGAAACGTCTGCAGCTGCCAATTGTGATAAGAGAAATCTTCATTTTCGCGCGAAAATTTTGCCACCTTGCCCTGGGTTTCCGGGGCTGAGGCTGCGATTCCAAGTGGACTGCAGACCGCGGACAGTGGAAGGTGGACGGTGGAAGGTGGAGCTGGGACTACGGGAGTACGGGACTTGGCACGGGTAATCAACGCCATCAGCAGCTCGGGGCAGCAGCGAGGGCTCTGGGCCAACTGCGCGCTTATCAATTGTTATTAATCAAGGAAGAGGAGGCCCCTCGCAGGCCGGGAAGCGAATGCAAAGAGCGCAAAGTTCGCAAATTTCATTTCACTTCACACTTGGCCAGTAGGAGGAAATGAGGCGGAGAAGTCTTAGCAGATCTGTTTCTGCGCCGTGTGTCCGTGTAAATAATCAACGTTCTCATATCTTGGGGGCTCCCAATCCCAAGCTATTCGTGATTTACTCGCCGAATCCACTGCTCTTTCTCGCCAGCCTCGATTCAACTTCGCTTCGATTGCTGGCTCTGCTGCCATAGTCAGCACCTCTTTCGGTTGTCTCTATGGGAACCCGGAGAGCAGAATTCCTTCGATCCGAGGATAAGCAATTTTGGTTCCTCTTCAACCTTTAGCTGCTTTAGCTGCTTGAGCTGCACTCTCCTCGTCGCATTATCGCCCAATTCAAGCCAACAGGCTGCAGACAGAAGTTCCTTTTCCGAGCGAAACTAATTTAGTTCATTTGGTTCAACTCAAGTTGCTGATGTCAAGGGAAGGATCAGATAGCAGCCTGCAGTTGTGGGAGTGGGAGAGTGCCTACACTTGTGGTCAGAATAATAGCCTTCCAAGATCCTAAGTTTGTATATTACTTAGCATAGTATTGAATGGTATCACAGTATCTTGTAGCTATCCCTTACCTTATACCAAAAAGTTTCCCTGAACTTACGTCTGCAGTTCTATCATGTGCACCTCAACTGTTTGTGTAGTCCAACCTATGTGGTACTATATCTGCGATCTATAGAAACCGAAACACAAGCCACAGACAGAGCCAAAGACAGACGGCAGGCAATTCCTTGAAATCGCCCAAGTCAAAGTCTCTTTTTGATGTCTTAATTAAAAAACGTGCAAATGATACAAGGGATTGGGGCAGCCGGAGGGGCCAAGGGGGCCAAGGGGGCCGAAGGGGGTCCCCAAAAGGGGCGATCGTCTGGGCCCGTGCACAGAGTTCAATGTTGAGCAATTGATGCAACTGTTGAGATGTGTTGCTGCTGTTGTTGCTCTTGCCTGTGCTGCACTCGCTGCTGCTCTTGCTGATGCTGCTGCTGTTGCATGGCGCGCTGATAACAAGGCAGTGGCAAGGGCAGGGGCAGGGGCAGCGGGTGGGGGCATGGAAATTGTCGCAGTACTTGAAAATTTCGTGTGAGCACGCTCAGCGCCGATTGTTTCTGGCTGCGGAGCTTGATCGCTTGATCAGCAGCAACACAAGCACAGCAGCAACTGCTGTTGCAACTGCAACTGCAACACCAACACCAACCCACTGATCAATTGCGATCTTGGCCGAACACAATAATGCTGCCTGTTGCTCCCACAATCTCATGTGCAGCGGAAGCGGCAAGGAGCTGCTGCGGCAAGGAGTTGCTGCCGTGCCAGCCACTGTTGCACAAATTTAAATTGACCCAAGTGCAAGTATGAATGTCGCTAATCTGCCATCGACTGTTACTGCAACATGTTGCGCCAGGCTCATAATTTGCGTTTATTAAACAACCTGGCATTTGCATAAATGTCGCTTTCTTCGATTACCATCAGTCGATAGTGGAAATGGCAGCAGCAGCAGCAGCAGAAGCAGCAGCAGCAACATCGGTTGAACTGCGACCAGCGGCAACATGGCAACGTAGCAACATTCGCAATTGTTGTAAACAAATCACGCTCTCTGCAGATCAATCAAGCACTGACAACTGCCCCAAGAAGTCACAATTCAATTGTGATGTTGCCCCGCCTGCAACTCCATTTCCTTTCGGGCCATTTTCCCTTATAGACACGACGACACAACCGCTTGTTTCTTTCGACTGCTTTGCTGTTTGGCTGTTGTGCTGTTTACTGTTACTGTTGTGCCGTTCGTGAGGGCGGCAGGGGCGGTGGGGCGTGGCAAGTCCAAAATCGTGTCTGGCATTGTGTTGACTTCATTGCTCCGTTTTTTCCCTCCTGTGCTGATGACTTTTGATGTGTTCATCAAGCAATCACGACAACAGCAACAAAACGAAACGAAACAGAGCAGCAGGGCTTGGCATTTCTACAGCATTTCAGCAGTAAATTAAAGAGGCGCGAAAATTGCCTGCAAGCTGTGTGAATGGGAATGAAATTCCCGAAAAGCGGGAAGAGGGAGCACGGCCAGCTAAGTTCGCAAACTGAAACCGAAAAAGGAGGCCCAATAAAGGACCCCACAGCAAGAGTTGCTGATGGAGAGGGGCGGCGAAAAGGGGGCGACTTGCTAACAAGATGCGCGCAGTCAGCGACAACGGCAACAACAGGCAGTTAGCCAACTACAAAGCCAAAGGCCGCCAAGGAGGCCAAGAAGTCCAAGAAGTCCAACTTCAACTCCAAGTTGGGTGCCCGATTCAAGTCCCTGGCGGAGTTTTACTGCCAGCCTGTTTGGCAGCGCAGCAAAAGGGCCACGCAACCTGGAGAAAAGCAGTTGGGAGTACACACAGAGAAACTGGGTACAAATACTATTCTTGGCACTCAGCGATTTTTCAGTTGAAGCGGTTTTTCAGTATACTATATTAGCGAAGCTGCATAGCTACTTACATAGTTGATCACAGCTAAGGTCTTGTACAAACATTAAGGACAGGAATAAGTTAATAACTCTGTTTTTGCAGTGCACCTCCTGGACTGACTAACAAAGCGGCGAGGCAGACACATCATTACCTACCAATTAGGCCCCAAAAAGTGTGTGCGTCTGTGTGGCGCAGGCTTTGAGCTGGGGAATGGAGCCGCAAGGAGGCAGCATTGTGGCCAGGCCAGCACGAAGGCCCAGGGCACAGGGATTGAGAATGAGGATGAGACTGGGATGATGGGAGGACTGCTCTTTTGGAGGCACCACTCGTCGGGTGAGTTGGGTAGGCCTTAGAGTGTGGAGTGGAGTGCGGAGAAGTGCTGGACGGGAGGTAGCCAAGTGAGTGGCAGGCAGCAAATAAGCCATAAATGCAGGGAGCACAGTGGGCGACTTGGTTATGATGAACGCAAAGTGGTGCTAACAGCTTGTAATGAACTCCGAAATTGTTTAAAAATTCAAGGAGGTCTGAGCAGGCATAAGCCTGGGAATTTGCCCTACCTAAAATCGACATTCAGTAGCCAATATCGCGCACACAGCGCTGACTTGACAAATCCTTTAGATTTGGCTTCAATTCGATTCATGCGCCTCGACTGCTGATTGAATTTCGCACTGGATTTGTACAAATAAGCAGTCATTGGAAACAGCAGAAAAAAGCAAAGCCAACAGCAATGGCAATGGCAATAGCAATAGCAATCAGCATCATCAACATCAACATCAATGACGAGGGTCATTCGAGCGTTGGTTTAGCAGTCGGAAAACGGCTAAAAGCCAAACACAAACAGCCATGAGCGTGTGGGAAAATATCAGGGGTGGCTGGTGAAAGGGGTCAATGGAAATCCAAGTCCAACTCAGATGACGAGCAAAAGAAAGCCATTCGCAGGATAAACAGGCGACGTGCTGACGTGCAGCTAATTGATTGACAGATGTGCGTCCCTGCTCAATGCGATTTCTCAATAGAGCCCTAAATCGATTCAAGTGGTTAAAACGACCTAAAAGGCCTTGGAAGTACAAAAGAAAAGATTAACTCGGCTGCAGAGTTAAGTGCAAGCTTAGAAGATTAGATATGTATGCATGATTTAAAAAGATGGCCCAAAATGTAAGGCCACATGCCTAATTATGCATTTCAAAGGAAAGTTTAGTTAAGTTATGTAGAAAAGACTTATGTATATCCCCATAAGATTTCCAAAGCGGCGGTCAAGCCATTAGAACTCGACCCCGAGCGAAATTCAAATTTTATTCGGGAGCCGAATCCCTTTCCGCAGCATTCTTTATTTTGGGGCGGATGATAAAGAGCTTTGTAATGCCTGCTAGATGTATAAAAATATTACTGCATAAATCACACACACTCCCACTCACACACACACGCACATTTACGAGCCGCCCCCACACACGAACATACAAATTTCGGTTGTTGTATTAAAAATAATATCGTCGTCTGGTCGGCAGAGATAAGAAAATTTATCCAAAGGATTGCGCTTGGTGTTATGGCCACGGCAAGAAGTGGGACCAACCCCTGGTCCTTTCCTCCTTTCTCCGCCGTCGCCGACTCCTTTGTCTGCGCAACCGCAAGGACATGGCAGAAAGGACTTTCCTTCGACTTGATGCGAGGCGAGCATTTTATGACCAAAGCCCCCAAGTCGAACTCATCATCATCATCATCATCTGAGTCCAAGGGCCACCCAGGGTCAGGAGGGGATGTAGGCAGCAGGACCACCAGCTGCGATCTGTGGCCTGCGATAAGGTGGAAATACATTTCATAAATGCCACGCCGCAAAAAGGATTACGAGGCTGCTATTTTAGCCAACCGACACAACGGGAAAAATCATGAAAAACGATTTGGAAATTATAGATATAAACAAGAAGGTTTGCAGAGAAAGTATTCCCATGCTATTAAATTGAATATCCCAACTTCACAAGTTCAAAATCACCTTATTAGTTATGTTCCAAGAACTTTTTCTCTCCGTGTGTCCTTTCTTTTCCCCTCAATATTTCATCGCAGAAAAGGAACCCCTTCTTGGCGGTAATTTATTGTTAAAATAGTATAAAATGTTTGCCTCTCTTAAAAAACCCGACACCACAATTTTATGGATCGAGAAAAGCCGTTCATAAATCGGGCAAATAGTGAGCCCCAAACCTGTGCTGCTCCCCCGTTTTATAGTGCACTTACGCCAGCCCACATGTCGTATGCTTGATATTTTCTAGCAAGGATAAAGAAAGCGGGCTCAAGTTGGGGGCAAGGGCAGTGTGCTGATGGAACGCGGCTGATAAGGTCGAGCGCCGTGTAATGGTTTTTTTTCGATTACCGCTGCCGTCGATGTGGCTGCTTTTGTTGTTGCACTCGCTTGTGGCCCGCAGCAATTGCAATGCTTCCCGCATAAACATGAGCCCCAAAAAATGGAGATAGGGAAACCTTGCGTCTCGCCCCCTAGCCCCCCGCCCCGCCCCGCGAAGCTTGAACCTTGTCAAATGATTAATTACATGCCGAAAAGCTATCTAACAATTTGACTCGCTGTCTGTGTGTGGCTCGTTTTGGTTCGGTTTGCGGTTCGGTTTGGCCGGATTGTCATTAAGCCAACAGCGCGGCCACAGAGGGAGACATAATAAAAAATTATGCCATAGATAAAATGCCATTAGAGAGGATTGGGGTGGAGTGGGCAGCGAGCGGGTCACCACTGAGCGCCATTAGAAGGCAGCCAACTGCCAACAACCAACAACCAACGACCAACAACCAACGGCAGACATCACACTACACACTGCTAACTGCTACGGAGGAGCAGCCAACCAAAAAGCCAGGCCAAAAGGGGGGAGCCAGGGCTGCAAGTATGCAATTCTGCAAGATAAGCCGGAGCATTCATGAATTTCATAGATAAAAACCAAACACACAGGCGCTCACAGATACAAGCACACACACACATACATAGGGCAGCAGGGAGATGCGCTTACAGTACATTGCACAGGAGCAACAACAACTGAAGAGCGCCAAAAGTGAGCAACGTCATCATCATCATCGCCAGATACACCATACTACATACTATATATGTATCTACCAGATTCACCAGCAAGTGAGGAAGGAAGGCGGCGGAGTGGGGAGAGTTCAAACAGCAGCAAAGCCAGCACAAACAAACAAACATCAAGGGGCGGACTCGGAAAAACCTGCAAGACACAAAAGCAGGGTCAGACAGAACGAGGAATACCCTGCAGCAGAGATTTCGGATAGCAGTGGCCAAGGGCATAAGTGTCAACTAGATACATTTCAAACTCATTGAGCAATTTGATTATCCCACTTATTTGCATACCCAGCATCTTTTATGATCACTTTTAATCATTTTTCCTTTTCTTTTAGACCTCTCATCTCGCACAAGTGAGACAAACTCAAGGATTGCGAAAGTAACCACAGCTCCTAATCCAATCTAGCCGACTGGAAAGTGCGGCCATCCCAATCATTGGCCAAAAAAGTGGCAAGCACTGGGAGGAGGGCATGCCAAAGGAATACCACACACTTCGCCCCACCATGTTGTTGGCTCACTGGCTGACTGGCCAACTCGGCTCTTCGGCCGCTCGGCGTCGCCATGGAGTGTCAACAGCCAGATAAAGATTAGCCCAGACAAACGCCCACTTTTTAGGCGAACTGTTACGCCCACTGGCCACTCGAGCGCTCCCCGCTCCCTGCTTTCCCCTCCTGGTTCCCAGTGGCATCTGGCCTTGGTGGACCCGTGTTCTGGAAATCTTTCACTGACGCAGCACAAAAAGCGCCACGTGGAAGGGCTGAGATTTTGAGGGGCAACGAAGGGAGGATGGATGGAGGAAGCAGGGAGGATGGAGGATGGGATGCCCTGCTCCAATTGCCGCCAGTTTCGGGGGATTATTAATGATGAATGCTCGAGATGGCAGCGAAATGGTGCGGAATGTCGAGCCAAAAGCGCAGGAGCGGAGTTGAGGTTTTAGATAACGTTTTTGGCTGTCCAATGTATTATGGGATAATCTGCAAATTCATTGTTGGAGCTCGGAAGCAAATGGCGGATGTATTAGTTTTTTAAACCTTATTCACTTATTACTGGAAAATAATGAACCCTTGTTATTAATTAGGTAAGCCCACGCACACGGCAAGTAATCGGGGTCAAAAGCAATTGCAAACTAGAGCTGTCCAGATAAATTCCCATAAAGTCACATGCACTTGGCGATAATCCTCGGGGCTTAAAACCATCCTTTATCATCTGAAAACATTCAATTCGGAGAGTCGGAGAGCAAAGCGACAGACCGCTCCTGGGCAGCTCAGAAGGGTTGAGGTGGCCGGGTCAGAGACATCGTCTCAATGACGTTGACATTGCTGATGATTATGAAGTGATATGAAATTGATGCCAATGATGTCGGAGTGAAGTCGAAATTCCGCCCAAGGGGTTACGAATAATAAGTGCGAGCGAGAGACAGACCCAGCCCAACCCAACCCAAGTCGACCCGTTGTCATTTCCTGCAGTCCATCGAAGAGACTGAAACGAGGGTTGTGGCCACCCTGCACCCTCCATCCTCCACCACCTCCCTTCTCACGAACGGGTTCACAGGGTCTGAGGTGTCAGAATCACAAAAACCGCAGGAGGCAAGGGGGAGGGGCAGCAGTGCCACTGCACTGATAAAAATTGTATTAAATTAGAGAGCTCTCGTCTTCATCGTTTTCTGGATTACATTTTTATTGGCAGAGTATCAGCAGCGAGCAGCGAGCAGTCGAGGCCAGGGATGGGTTGCTGGAAATTACTGGGTCTACACACATCGGGATTTATTATTTATTATTGGGCATTAACGGGTTATGTCTGTCAGAGGGAGACAGCCGTGGACGGAAAGGGATGGGGACACTCGCCTGTTTCCTGCAGTCGCAGAGATAAGAATTTATTTTTTGGCGTTGGCCCATTTCGTTTAAGCTGCAAACTTATCGCGGATTGAAGGGCGGACAAAAGGACAACGGACGACGGACAACGGACAGGCGACAGGATGTGCCCTACTTTGAGGATTGAGGAGGATTTTCCTATGCATACACTTATATCTAAAGTCGCCTTACCTCTGCTGTCGACGGTCATCTCTTCTGTGGTATCGGAACAATCACCTGAAAGCAGAGATGGACGTTAGTTGGCAGTGATAACGAGGTTTGCTTGTTCATGTCAAAATACTTTAAAGTGGGAGCTTAGCTACTTAGGTGGTAGTTTGAAGCGAATATCCAATACAATGTCCATAAAAATTAAAATCTATATTTCACAACAAGTAAGTGATGGTGTATATCGCAAGCACCAGCACATTTGAGGCGGGGTTTGAACTTTATGCATAGTCCGCAGTCCGGAGTCCGGACTAATAGTTGCAGATATATATCGCAGATAGTTCCAGCCAAATGGCTTTACTTTAAAAGCGATAATAATTGCTGCGAGGGCCGCATTGTTTGCTTTTGTCCACCCATTCTCTGTTTTGCCCAGTATCTCTGCATCTTTTTCTGCTGGCAAAGTTGAGCTGAGTTTACTACGCACAGTAGTTGGCTGGCTGGTTGGCGTTGCGAGGCCGGTGTCCAAGCCTTCACTCCACTCGATTAAACTACAGTGCCCATAATACCCAGTGTACCCAGTACCCAGTTACCAGTACGGAGTACGGAGTACCCCCTCCCCACACATCGCACTCCGCTTTGTGTTGTTTTTCTCATTTTTGATTATATTTCGCTGATTATTCACTTCAAGGAATTATAATAACAATAATAACAACAATCCGCAGAATTCCTTCGCTTTAATTCAGCTCCTCTGCTCTGCCTCTTCCTCTACTTCGCTCGCCGCAGATCGCAGATAGCGCAGCACACACAGATACTCGTACTCACAGATGCAGATACATATGAGCCGGGCCAAGCTGAGGCCGTGGAATGAATGTGAAGCCACACAGCGCAGATAGGCGACTGATAAGCAACTGAAAGCTGGCTGCCATGGACGCGAAATGCGGACTTGGACTTGGACTCCAGTGTCGGACAAGCTGGACAAGTCGGACAGGCGGGAATGGAACCCCATCTCCTTATTCCCTTATCCCCTCATTCCCTCCTCCCCCCGCTGGCTTTCGGCTCCCTTCTCGGACAGGGTCCAAAGGCTGGCTTCGCTAGCAATTGGCGGGATTTTCAGTTTCTGCAGTCCTCCCACACGTGACGTGCAGGTTGATTCGATGGAATCAACGGAACTGAGCTAAACTCGGCTTAAATGGAATTCTTATAAGAGCAGCACTCATAACTTGCAAATGTTTTGGGTTCATGCCATCATCGTTATTGTTAGTTATACTTTTAACATTGTCTAACATTGAAGCATGATTTCATAACCGAATGTCAATATTTGCGTTAAATCTCATATTTTATATAATATAAAATATAGTAAAAATATGGAAATTCCAGAAAGAATGAGTAATTTGTTTACATCTAAATCAGATACGCAGTTGTATCACCCTGACAAAATGTTTTAAATATTTAATTGTAGAAAATCGAATGCCAGTTTGCTTTTCTTGTTATAAGAACTTGGCTTCATGCTTATTTTGATCCATAGGAAACTTTGTTTGAATGTTTCTCACCTCTTGTATTGCTGCTGAGCATTGTTTTCCCTATATGAATATGTGTCTAGTAATCCACTTGGCAAGTAATCCAGGTTTGCTGGCGGCTTCTTCACTTTCTCACTTGCACATGTTTTGGCTTTCGGTTTGGGCCGAACTTAAGCGGCAATTTTGTTGTCACTTCCCGTGGGAATTTCTTTGACTCACTCACTGTAATTCAATTATTCAAATTCTCGTTATGACGAACGTGCGGTATCGTATGGTAGCTAGTAATCCGTCGAACCGCTGACAATTTCAAATACCGCGTACCGCTCGTGGTTGCTGCTTGCTCCGCGTTTCACAGCCAACTGAGACTCGGACCGACCGGCTGAGTGCGGCGGTGAGTAATGAAATTTTCGTGCGCCGCTGTGAGATACAGATACAACCGATACAGATACCGAGCGAGCCAAACGAGCGGCGGCGATGCGATGACGACGCAGCGCAGAGCAGCGCAGCACAGCACAGCTGATGTTTGTTGATGCCGGGACGCCGGGCCAAAAGTTGTTTATCTTTGGGATTGGGATTGGAACTGGTACCGGGACTCGGTAGTCGTACTGGAATTCGTATCAGCAGCCGAGAAACTCTCTCGCTCGTCGCTCGGTCCGCTGCCAACTGAAATAAGATATTGTGCCGGAGCGGGGACGAGACGAGACCTCTTAGCCGAGACTCTCGGCTGCGGTCGACTTCCTTCGCTCGCCTCGGAATAATTCGAAACAAAAACTGATAAAGCACTGATAAGGAGCGCAGCGCGGCGAGCTCTGCGCTTAGATAACATCGCGGAAACAGAAACAGAACCAAAACCAACCAACCAACCAGCCAGCCAACCAGCAGCGAACGGATACACAAACACAGAGGCACCGAACGAACACCCAACACCGAGCGCAGCACGGCAGATACAGATACAAAGATACTTTCCGAGAGGGTGTGCTTGTGTGGGTCTGTGCGCGAGGGAGATGCTTTTCAGCGATATCGCGTCTACGGCTAATGGAATTCTGATTATTGCTTAGTGATAAGCGTTTTGTGTTTAATTGTATCTCTGTATCTGTATCTGAATGCACCGAGCGAAATGGGGTGCGTATGTAAGTGATATATAATTCCTTTGTGAGGAACGAACAAATTTATAAAATTAAATAAAATTCAGATTTTTGCTACTAATTATTTTTGAAAATGCCCTGATCAATACTTTTACTTTACTTGATTGTGCCATCTAGAATTGAAGTGTTTTTGTTTTGCGGTACAGTGAGATCTCGCACAGGTCTCCCCATCGGTTATCATTCACCTCCGCCAGCGGCATCCACATGGCCACTTCTATCTGCATCTCCATCAACTCTCCATCATCATTCTGCAGCTTTTGGCTCATGGGGCTTTTGTTCGGTTGTTCGGCGTTTTCTCGGTTTGGTTTTCCTTCGGAGCTTATCGCCCGACGAAGATCTATTTTTATGTTGCTTTTGCTACTCTTTCTCTCGCTCCTTCCTGGCACTCCCCATCTACATCTCGAGCGACCTCCGCCTCTGATTCCTATCGGCGTTTGGTTTATTTCCATTTCCCTGGCAACTTTGCAGATGCAAAAAATGTTTTCTTCTTTCCCAGCGATAACAATCTCCTTCTCATCCGCTCTCTCTCACTCTCTTTGTCTCTCTCTCGTTCTGCTCTCTGTAATCAGCTGTTGCCAGCATGTTGCGCATGCGTTGTGGCCTAGCTTTATGGCCATGTACATACATACATATGTACATATATATAGTATATCGGGGTATATCCACGAAAAACCAACCCACCACCCTGCCCCTCCCCCTGCGCACTTTGTTGTTGTCTGCTGGCTGCCTTTGCGACGATTATCTCGTTTGCCATTGTTGACTTTTAATTAGATTCATTAAACGTGCCGCTTGCCGCTAACTCTCTTGCAACCCCCTTCGGCTAGCCCCTGGGCTCAAGGCATTTGATACGTCTTTCAGATACCCTAGATACCCTAGTTACCCAAAAGATACTCTCCAGGGACGCACATGGTCAGATCAATTACTTAAATGGTTTGTTTAATATTTTTCTGCGGTTTAAAACTGACTTCCGTTGCATGCGGCTTTCACTTGGCATACAGGGTATTCAGTTTTCGTTACTTCTGCATCATCAACTTTAGCCTTTCTTGCCTGCTTATGTGTTAGATTAAATTTTCAGCAGTTTGTGGGTGTTTTCTGTTTTTTTTTTGTGCTTTTAGCTTATGCAGCGATAAACACTTCATGCGTGAATATCTGCAAAAGGTTTTTGATAAATGCGACCGCTGCGGTTGTTTTGCGTTGCTGTTGCTTTTGCTGTTGATTTTGCTGTTGCTGCTGGTTGATGTTGGTTGTTGTTGGGGTGATGAACTGCCAGCTCTGCCCTCTCTTTTCGCCCGGTTTTGGCATCTCTTTTTGGCTCTGGCAGAAGCAATTGTTTTGCAATTATGTTGCTACAAGTCGGTACACACGCTCGCCTCTGTGTGCGTCTGTATCTGTGTGTAACATTGTTGTTACGTGCTCATTTATTGACATAAATATGAACAAATGCGACAGATTAACGTCTGCTGATTGCACGACGTCGAACAAACTTTTTCAAGAAAATATGCTTAAAATACGAAGCAACAATAATTAGAGCTGTATCTCGAGTATAGTAAGCTAGCGTAAGAAAAACTAAATCAATAAATAAAATTTTTTCAGAAAATAATAGGGTAATTACTCTTCAAAAGGCATATAGATTTACTTTCTTTAATGTTTATATCTCCTAATTGAATGCCCATTTATGTTTCAGTGTGTTTTCTGCAATTCCAAATGACGCAGCACTTGAGGCACTCCCCCGCTTCCCCGCCCCTATTCCACTGACCTCGATGCCCCTTTCCACCACACACACACACCCATACACACACCAACACACGCGGAGCAACAAAAAACAGTCTGCTGAGAGCGCAGATGCAAGCGAGTTGATAAGAGATCCTCACGCTGATAAAAGGCAAAAGCAGCACACACAGTTGTTGCTTATTTTTGGGGTTATTTCTACTTCTGCTCTGAAGCCTGGCTCTAGTGCCGTCCCTCTCTAGGCGTATATCTCCATCTCTCTTGCGCTGTCCGTCGCTTTATTTCATTTCTTTCGCTTTTCGGGTAGATGCATCGTTAAGATTAGCACAGGCAGCATTTGTTGTTGTTGTTGGGAAATAACATTTATCATGAAATAAATCTACTTAAGTTTTGTTTTTTGTCTGCGTTTTCCCTTCCCCATCTTCACCTCCCCTTTTTTTCTTGGGGGGAGTAGTCCCCGTACAGAGAAATACGTATAATTGGCTCAATCATATTTATTGACAATAGTTGATCCAAATTAGGCTATCAAACGAGTGTAGGAAAATGAGATATTTCCCAAGTAAAGCAATTTCCTACCCAAAACTATGGTACATCTTGTACAATATATTTCTCTCTGTGCATAAAATGCTGATGTTGTAACTCGAAACTCGCACATTACTATAAGCGGAAAAGAGGTTGGGGATCGGTGTTATATAATCAATGGAGTTGCTCAACTCATTTCCACCGAAAAACCCAAAATTGTTCAACCTTGAGTTGGCTCCGTCCGTCCCTTTCGCTCTCCTCTTCTCCTGTCTCCCTCACACACAGCAGGTGCTGAGCTGCTGACAGTTTCGCTTCCCATTTCCTCCCCACTTTTAATTCACCCTTGGAGCCTGCATATTTATGAAGTCTGGCAGATAAGCGATGACTTCATTGTAGCGAAATTAAATCAATTAACATAAGCCAAGGTGCGAGCTAAACCACCGACCCCGAAGCCACCCACTCCCCCACTCCTCCCCTTGTGCACTTATCTCACTTCCCCAGCCCTCTCGCCTTCTCTTTCTCCTTCCCTTTCTCTTTCCCTTTTTGGGCTAATCTAGCAATCAATCAAAGTGATTTAAATTTCATACCGCGTATCCGTGGTGCCACCAGCGCACAATTCAAAATCATGGCCTGGGTGGAGCCCGAAGTACGAAGTACATTTCTGTTTTCTGTGAATCGCGATTAAGAACTCAACTGGGAGCCCGACTGAAGTTTGAGTTCTTATCCCTGGGAAACAGACAGAGACTAATAGTAGAAGAATGGAACAGGATTCCAAATAGGATCCTTCAAAACTGGTTTATAAGATATATGTACTACTATGAAATGATTAAATAATACTAAAGTATCTGAACATAATTTAAGTATCTTTGTGGTAATTATGCAGTATGCGGAATTATTACCAAAATAGAATCAACCCATTGGATTCATTTCTCTACCTGCATGTGACTCATTTATCCGTCACAGATCATCAATCTTTTATTGCCGGGTTCCTTTGTTTCCTAGTACCCGAAGCCGATCTTCATCTAGAGAGTGACTTGCTTTATTGACCTCCTTTCTGGGCCCTTGGCTACTCCACGCGGAGTATGTTTCGAGTTCGCTAAGTGGTCATAAAATATGCTTAATGCATCAGGAAGCCGCCTCTATGCGGGTGCCACTGGCCACTGGCAACTGGCAGCCCCTTGCCCCTCCCCTTCCACCCTTCCTGCCTTCCCGGTTATATGGGCTTATAGACCACGAACTCCCCACCCTGCCGTACTTCCCTTTTGGAAGGTCGTAAAACTGCTTATCTGGGAGTTTCGACTGCGACTTCGGCTTCTCAGTCATCCGTTGGTAAGTGCGAGATTAAAATATTGGATAAAGCGGCAGCAGAAATGCATGGCGGGCATGGCGATAAGGAGTGGAAATGGAAACGTTCCTTGGTCGTCGTTGTCGCCGCTCTTTCAAAAATATTTCTACGCTATCGACAGCGCCGCCCTGTTTTGAATACTGGCTCGACTTGAGGCTCGACTCGGCTCGGCTCGGCTCGGTTTCTCGGTTTCTTGGTTTCTTGGGTAAGTGAGTGATAAACACGAGTTATCGCATCAATTAGTTCGGCGTCAAGTTGACGTCGTTAAAACCAGCAAAACAAAGCCCCCAGGCAGCTCGACTCATTTTCGATTTTACCCAAATACTCTCCTCGCTGGCATTTGAATGGGAAGGCGAAAGTCATGCCGAAGTGCCATAAAACCAGAGTCAGCGGCCAAGTCGCGGTCTCAGTCCCTTTTTGGCCTACAGATTGCCGGCCAACAGAGTTGGCTGAATTGGCTAAGAAAAGTCTGACTACCACTAGTATAATATCATTCGTTTAAGAACTACAATTGATAAAGTCTCCGATATTTATAGTTATCAGATTTTGACCATTAATGAAATGGAAGTATTAGATTGTTTTTGGAAGACTTGCATAATGCTTAATATATTTTAGCTAAATCCAGATGGGCTGCTCTGATGGCCAAGACGACGTTCGCTTCCTTTTGAGGCGGGCGGGGGCGCGACGTTGACGAGAGTGTCAATGATCCTATAACCGATATTGAGACAACGTCGCCGCCGTCTTTTCTCTTTCTCCCAGTGCCAGTGCCTGTAACATTCGCTTTGTCCCTGTCCCCGTCCCCGTCCGTCGCCGTACGCAAATTGTGCTGGAGAGTGGCTTGTAAAACATTAAACGTTTCTGGTCCAGTCGCCAGTCAGCAGTCAGCAAATGAGCAAGTGACGCCACCAAGGAGCCATGTGGGAGGGCCGAAGTCGGATTCCATTCAGATCCAGGTAGAGATGCAGATACAGCACACGCCAAAGGCCGTGCTAATTGCCAGGGTGCGTCTGTCTCTGTCGAACCAGCCCATTAGGCCTCCCTCTCTCTCTGGCACACAGAGGCTGTCTCTCTCGGCTCCTTGGTCCTGTCAACGGCTTCCACAGTGCGTCAAAAGATCTCGAGTGGATAACGATGACGATGACGCTGAACTGCCGGCGACGACGTCGGTTATCGCAGCCGGAAGTGCCATCATAAAAGGAAGGTGCAATAAAAATATTTTACACGCCTGCCGTCTCTATTGCACCCACGGCCACCACTGCCTTCTCCCTCTCTTTCTGCCACTTCAATGGGAATACCTCTTTTGGGTGCCTGCTTCTTGATCGGCTCAATTGGCGAGGAAGTGGCTGCCGATTCGCAGACTGTAACGAATTGGGTAGTACACTTCCTCGTTAGGCAGAACTCAAGGTGAGACACATTTATATGCAATGGTCTACGAACAATTATGATCAGGTAATAAGACAGTGCACTGTGCTTTACAAGATCGGCTTTATATTGCATTAGTGAAATGAACTTCTAAAGGGTCTCCTGTAGTTGACGTACACTCTATCCACACTTCATTTGACTGACTCAATCTGAGGCCACTTTCCCCTGATTCACTACCGATTCCGATTTCTACACACATGCCTGTAATATGTTCAGATGTGGATGCTTCAGATGACAACGGCGACGACGACGACGACGAAGGCCTCATCGGAAATGTTGCTCAATGCAGCCTTATCAGCTGGCGTTCCTCGAGCTCCTTCTCCTTCCCCTGTTTCCATTGTCGAGGACTCCTGCTCCTCTTCCTGTTCCTGTCCTCCATGTGCGTAACTATCAGAGAAGACATCGAGGGCACGGGAGGAATCGTTCTGAGACTACGACTCTGACTCATGCCGAGTGCCCGAAAAGTGTTTTTGGGTCGCACCATAAAATCATAACAGTTTATGACGGCGTCCTCTGCCCCGAAGGCTTCTCTGCTTCTCTCAGAAGAGAACTCATCATCAACGCCCCTCTGTCCCTGGAATTCAGTTGGAGATTCGCATCAGCGAAAGTTGTGGTCAAATAAAAGAGCATTTGCCCTGTGAGTAAATGGCCGTCCAGAGGGGAGCTCAAGGTTCAACTTTCAAGGATAATAACAATTTTCGTAAATTACAAATTACTTATGATGGGGCTGTCTTTTATTCGAGTGCAAGTGGAGCAAATGACCTTCATCACTGTGAGCGCTACATAAAACTGTGTTTCAGGCAGTTAACAACACAAATTCAATAATCTATTTATTTATTTAATCTTGGTCCACAGGGAGGGTGGCTCATTTAGTTACCTAAATAAATTTAATTTGACAGTTCTATACATTTGTCCCCGGTTGTAAATAAGTCATGTTCGTGAAAGCAAAACTCGGACACGCACACACATAAATCGCTTATCCTTTATCCTGTTGCTCGTTGGTGTGCGGGAGTGGGTGTGGGTGTGTGTGGGTGAACTGTGACTGGGCCAGGATGATAAATCCTCATCCGACTCTGCGGCCAGTGGACTGCAGCCGGCTAAATGACAAACTGCAAGGAGGCAGGTCCGAAAACAAAACACGAGTTCACGCAGGACAACGCGCTGATAAGGAAAATTGCGGGGCGAGTGGGGAGTGTATGGGATGAGTGACTCAGACCGTTTGTCTCAGTGTAGCGAGCGAACCATTAAATTGACAAAATACCAACACTGCGGGGGAAAGTGGAAAGTGGAGCTCAGCCACAAAAAGGACATTCCTCAGAGCTGAGAGAAAAAGCGAGAGCCAGATAGGAGGCAGCGCCATATTTTATATTTTACATTCTTATCGCAAAACTCTCACTCAGCCATTCCGTTTGGGCTGGAGGTTAAAAGGGGGATGGGGATGGGGATGGTGGTGGTGAGGAAGGCCACCCAGAGAAAGGGAGAAAGATATGGAGGCAGCCAGAGAAACGGAGGGCGAGATAGAGAGAGGAAGAGAGAGAGAGAGAGAGAGAGAAAACAGTAGCTGGAGAACTGATAACACCCGCGCTAATGGGACCAAACAATGCCAAACGGAGCAACGCAGCAGAACGACACAGAAGCGATGCACACAACCACAGACCCACCACCCTCCACCTCCCACCTCCTAGCTCCCACCGCCCATTGCCCATTGCCACACCCACTGTGCCACAACAAGGACACACAACACGGCAGTGGCAACAGCAACAACGGCGAGAGGAGCAGTCCCACCCAAAACTGGGCTGGGCCGTCTTATCTATGGCCATCAATCAGGCGAGCAGCGAGCGGCGATAAGCAAAAAGATTTTAAATGGAGTGCACACAGCCAACGGGGGAAAAGGAGAGGAGAGCAGAGAGAGAGTACGAGACGGGGGAGATGGGGATGTACACTGAACGAAAGAACTTACTCTGCATTCCGGATGGATGACCTTGATTTCGGTTATCCTACACACGGGATTTATACATTTGCTCCTAATTACAATGAAGGAGAACGAGGAATTGTTGGTAATGGTACCCAAATAAAATGCACATTTACTATATACATTCTTCTCCAAGTGTGCCCCACTTTCCCCGCCCCTCCGATGGCAGGAGCGCATCGCTGGGCGGGATTGGGTGGCGGGGTTTTGTCCCACGACTGCTGGCAGAGATAAGCGAAGCTCAAACTGAGCGCAGACAAAGGGAGCGGGCGGGCTGGGGGCGATAGTTCCTGGCCACGCCAGGTGATGCTACCCACTTTTGGAGCCCAAGCTCAACCCAAGCTGGTGATTCAGTGAATTTCATTTTCTGCTCGCGGCCCACGAATATTTTCACTTGCCGTTGGTGGCGTTGTCGTTATCAGTTCGCCCAGCTCTGCTCCAGAGGATGCGAGGGGAGGGGCGGGAGGGAGGGAAGGCCGCGGCAGGACACTGAAGGCAGTTGCTTATCGCACACACACACCCACACACACACACAGGAGCAAGTGGGTGGACTGGTGTTAACCATACGCCAGGAGCATCCGAGCAGCATAAAGCAATCGTGGCAGCAGGACAGAAACAATGACAACCAGTTGACAACCCTTCTGTCCAGCACCCAACCCCCCACCCCCCACCTCCTTAGGGCCCCCACACACACACCATTGTAATCAAGGCCCTTTCAGTGTTGGAAAATGCGCAATTTTGCATTGAATGAAATGAAATTGTTAAATGAAATGATTCGCCTCTCATTGAAGGGCGACGCTTTTATGCATTCACCAATTGATTTCAGCCACGCCCACACTATCAGCGCACGCCCCACGCCCTCGTCCACGTCCACGCCCCTTCGCTCCAGCGCCTTTACTTAATTAACTGAAGTGAAAATGGCGCCTGCATGGAAACTGATAAACAAACATTTTTCGGCCTCGCTGGCAGGAGCAAAAGACCCAGGAAAATTCCCATTGTGGCCAGCAGAGGGATAGTGGGGCAGTAGAGGGCAGTGGCAGCAGGGGTTAGGGGTAGTTCCACTGCTTATCGCTGTGTTTGGAATGTGCCAAGCCATTCGAGGCTCGACATCCAGGCAGCAGCAACGGAGATAAGGCAGCCGAAACAGTAGAAAGCGGGGAACAGGAGCAGCAACACCCGGCTGCTACTACTCCTAGCTCTATGTTCCGGTGGCGGTTGCGCTGGAGTTCGGGGGGCTGGAGGAGCGGGGGGTGGAGGGTCTCGAGGTCCTGTTCGTTGCGTGTGCGATACCAAAAATACAAATATACCCAGAAACTCAGGTGCGCGGGGTTGGGGAGGGGAAAACACTTTTGGGGAAAGCCAACTATACGAAAGTCCGTGTTATCTCAAATGGGCGGGCGGGCGTAACTCGAGTTCCAGAGTTCCATTGTAGGCAGGTGCTCACACTAGCCTGCTTTCAAAATAACACCTTTCTCACACCCCCAACACATCAAATTAAGGAAAAGGAATATTCAATAGTGGCACACACATAGCATTGTTTAATTTCTGCCTGTCTAAGCTTTCTAAACCTCACTTCTAGCAAACGAGGAGGAGCACTTTCCACCGTGCATCCTTGGCGTTTTCTGCTCTTTTTGCGCACACACACACACCCGTCTCCGCGAAGTGCGTTTGTGTGTGTGCCCCGGTGTGTGGCGGAACAGGAGCGCAGGAACCCAGGCATCAGATACTCGCTGGCAGATACATTTGTATCTGTATCTTGCAGATGCCGAAGCTCATTGTGTGCGTACTTTTTGGCGCCTCCGCCTCGCTTGTTGCTCGGTGACTCGCTTGCTCTTGTTTTTGTTCTTGTTCTTGTTTTTGCTCTCGGCCACGCGCTGGTTGGCAAATACTTGGCTGACCCAGATTACGCAATCGGCCAGGCCCAAGGAGATATGACAGCATGACGGCGGGGTCAGGTGTGCCGAGATAAAGACTCCGTACACTCGCCTGCTGCTCCGATATGCGCTCTGCATACCCCCGACTATAGCCCGCCAAAGGAGAGCGAAAGAGAGGGTCTGAGGGGAAGTTCTTCGATAACTATTGCTCTGCAGAACAGCACGTGCAGCATTCGCGAATTCATAAACACCGGCCGAGATTAAGCGGCGAGCTCAGCTGTTGCAGCTTATCAATCGGCTGCCTTATCGCCAACTGCAGCTGCAACTCAGTATCGCAACAAGGTGCATTGCTCAAGAAAAGTGAATAAGAAGCTCAAAAGCAGCTGAAGGTAAATGGGATAACTAGATAGACAGCACATGGACTTGCCGTACAGAGATAAACAACCACTTCGATTGGCACACAAGGTAGCAATTAACTTTCTATATAGCGAGAGAGTAATTCTAACTTCAATGAGGCAACTAAGAGGTCATTTAATATTTTTTGCTTGTATCTCTTTCCAATTTCCTCCTTCGGCCCGCAAATTTGGCTCGCTGCGAGCCACATTTAATGATGATTGCCTCTGATTGATAACATTTATTGCGATTCGCATTTCCTTGCCCTATACACCCCTTGTTTTCTGCCCAATATACATATGTATATGCTACAGACATACTTACATAGACATATCTTCTCGTTAATTTTTGGGTTGCAGAATTTTGGTTTATTTTTGGGGCTAGTCGCTGTGGTCGATGCCAACTGCTGATAGCTCTGATGGATTCTTTGATGATAGGCGTTGCTCTTTTTCTATCGACAGCAGGCCAATCCCCACACCATAATTAATGCCTGAATATTTCATCAGTCGATGCGAGAAAGTTAGGCACATGACAAATTAGGGAAATCATAAATGGTCTGGCTGTCTATCGCGAGTTAGTGGCCAAGAATTCTACAATTTTCTTGAAGTTTTCATAGCTTACTGCCAACCGAAGATCAGCTTACTGCATTTAACTTTATTTAATTAACTCCTTTATTCACCCTTTGTCGGGTCGCTTAGATCCAGTTACGATCCAACTGAGATCCATCCCAGTCTCCTTATGGGCGCCGTAAAGCTGCGTGGTTTCCCATTTAACGGAGATAGGGGAATATACGAAACGCGATTTCATTTACGACTCTGAGCCATAACTTATGCACATATTTGTGACTTTATTTGGGTCCCGGCCCCTCCTATAACTCGATTGGGTTGCGATTGGGGTGTTGGATTACGATTACGCATGGCGAGGTATTGAGTATCGCTCAATATTGATGAGGCTGCTGTGGGCCGCAGATGCGAAAGGTAATGGGTAATGGGAATCGAGTTGGCGCCCCATGACTAAATAACTAAATGTGCCATGCGAGCAAACAGAGTCATAAACTTCTGCTTTATGACCATGGCAAGCACACACTCTCGAACGCAGGGGCACACCTATACCAACACAATCAGCTACAGCTACAGTTGCGGCCAAGTTTGTAGGGCTGAATCATATGGGCTTCGTTAAAGGAAGCCTTGGAAAGCGCTTAAATGTACATCTCTTTCTGAAGTGTCATCTGCTATATTAGGATTTAAAGTCAGACATTATTTTTAATTTTCGTAAAACCAATTGTACTAAATAGTATTATTTCTTTGGGCACAGAAAGTGGGCTCTATCGTGCGAACACCGCGATTCGGTCTATATATCGACTATCGGTAGGTTAGGATCGTCCCTTTCCTGCCCTCCCATCCCTCCGAGCTCCGTGAAAAGCCGAAACGAGTTATCGCTTAGTTGGCATCTCTTCCCCAACCCACAATCCCCCTCGAATTCGGCCCCCAATCCACACTTTCTATGCTACCAGCAGGATATTTGCCAATAAAAGCAAAACGAAAACTTTTTATAGACACGCACACACACTAGCACAGTGCGCTCCCAACACACAACCTCACCATTTGGGGCAGAGCTTATCAATCAATCTTAATTAATCACAAGCAAAGATCGCATAAAACCGAAAGGAATGGAGCAGGAGATTGTGTGCATGCCACACAGGTGCCCGAATCGAAAAAAACACAAAATGCTCGTCATCGTCGGCTACAAATCGATGAGCAAGCAAAAGCCGCCGTTGTTGGTTTTTGGTTTTCAGTTTCGGTATAATACAGAGATATAGTTCTGGTTTAGAAATGGGTTCTGGTTCAGTAAAGCCAGAAATCACACTATAAAAGCATATAATTTATAGTACTCCTTTAAAAAGTATTAAAAGCTTATGAAGTGCCTATTGGGTGTTTAAATGGGAAAAACAGAGGAACATGAAACACAATGGATATCATTTAAGCACAAACATCTACTGAACCTTCACATACATGAATCTCCAACTGAAGAAAAGTTGCTCGGTATTGATTTGCGTTCTCGTTCCCTTACACTGAGCCAAATAGTGCCAATGCAATACCTTATTTCAATTTGTTTTAGTGGTTGAAATATTGGAAGTTAAATAAAGAGACATAAAATGTTCCCAGCAGTGTTTTAGTATTAGCATATAGTTTATGTTAGGTTTATTCATTGGTTATTGATCTCCTGAACCTGATGAGCCTCATGGTGACTTTTTCCGAGTGTTTCTTATCTCATTCCGGAGTGAAACAAAAGGCAAAAGCAGCGAATCAAGGTATTCCTGCTCTGTGTTTTCCCCGCCCCCGGCCCCTACTCCTACCCACTTTCTGCCACACCTGCCCCAGTTTTTCTGGGTGAGCCAAAAGCAAACGGACTTTTATCAACGGTCGCCGTCGCCGCCGCCGTCGCAGCGATAATGAAGACGCCACAGCGCCACATCGCCATCAGTTTTGGAATAAGGAACATCAGCGGATTCCGCTTCCCCCCGCTTCACCTCGCTTAACCTGCCCCGCCCCTCGGACAGTTCCACAAACAAAAGCCGCCGCCGTCTTTGTGGTTTTGCCTTGAAGCGCCACTCGAGCGCCACTTAGATGAGATGTCTTGATGTCTTGGCGGGGATATCGCCCCATAGCCCCCTTATTCCCCTTAACCCCCTTTAGCCCCTTAACCGGCAGTGCCCCTTTGGCTTATCGCTGCCAACGAAAAAGAAGAAAATTTTCATTAAAATGATTTATGGAAATGCAAAGCCCGTTCGATTTGGATCGGAATGTGCGTATATAGCAGGCGTCTGTGGGCAGGTGACAAATGGCTGCATTTAGTTAGGTTCTAACTTCTGCTCATAATTAATTACAATTTAGTTTATTAAGCACGAAAGTTGCGTGGGGCTTGATGTATCAGCGGTGATAAAGTTGACAAATTTTGCTTTTAAGCTTTAGCTAATGAGGGTAACCCCCCACAAAGGGGCAGGGAGTAAGTATTCTCTGCCCAAAAATAAGCACAAAATGCCAACTCAGCTGTGACGACAAATCAAAAGGCAACAATAAGCAAAAGGATCAAGGCCCAAGCACTTGCTGAATCAGCACAGTTAAGCAAAAATGTCGGGGCTGCAGAGATTGTAGATGTCTGCCGAAATATTAAAACATAATAACCCGCCTATCGGAGCTGGAAAATCGCATTTAAAAGCGCGTAACTTGCCATAAACAAAGGAAGGGGAGGATAACGAGACAGGACATGGGCAGAAACAGCAGAGACATCGTAAAGCACGTAGTCAAGTGTAAGCACGAGTAACGACATAAGTTAATTCCAATCAAAGGCTTACATTTCTTTGGTAGAATACGAACTCTAGTCCACTAGTCCCCATATCATTACATTGGACTCCATGCGAACCAATCAAATGTCTTTTACTTCTGAAGTCTTATCCTCAGCCACCTCTCTTTCACTCCAAATGTATCTGGCCCTCTTTCGCTTGTTTGTGTTTTTGTTGAGATTCGCGACCGGCATCGAACAGGCGCCCAGAGAACTCAGAAGGCGACACAGGGACTACAGCGACTCCAGCGAAAGAACCCCAGCCGAATCGGAGCGATATTCCGAAAAAAGACAACAAAGAAACCAAAGCCGACGGAAAAGGAGCTGCGAGGGGTGTATCTGTGTGTGAGTGTGTATCTGTGTGCACGCAAATAAAAAGGCCTCAAAAATAAACAACAACATAAACACAAGCGCAGCAAAAGCCGGCAAAGAGCGGAAGAGAGAGAGAGTGGAAGAGTGAAAGAGAGAGTGGGAGAGAGAGAGGTCCCAGAAAGAGGGAGAGGCAGAGATGACAGCAGGTGGAGGCAATCGCAGAGTATTAACAAACAAACAAAACAAGCCAACAACTGTTGGTAAACAAGCAAACACACGCAAACAGAAGTAACAAGAAATATTAAGTTTTCACCTGGCAGAAGGAATAAACACCAACGAGCACAGTGCAGGTGCGAAAGAGAGTGAATATTAAGGGGCGAAAGAGATGGCCACTTGCCCAGGTTGTGTTTTGTTTTTATTGTGGGCACAGCTACTTCCCATCCCCTCTTCCCCAAAACCATTCAGATATGAATGTTTTCAGTCCACGTCCAGCTGATAAATCATTAAGGATCTTTTTAGGGGGGTGAGGAGAATGTTGCGTTGGCCAGGATTGAGCCACCTCAGGACTTTTCGAAATTCCGCCAACTAAGCAACATTATTAAGCTTTCGCAGCCACCGTACTTTCTTAATCGTAGTCCTGCTGCCCCCCATCATAATTCATGACTCGAAAATTCAGCTAAATACAGTGAATACTCCTAAACGGCATCCCAGTAGTGCTTCTTCTTCATCTTCTCCGAAAAGCCAACAAAATTTTATGAAACGTAAAACGCCGATAAGAAAGCCGAGTCCGTGAATCACTGCAAGAAAATGCGTTGCGGTTTGGTAGCAATACTCGTATAACAAGTAGTGGTTCGATCATGATAATATAACAGATTCTGCAATGATGCATTTCTGATATATGCTTAAACGTAATGCTTGGGATTCCTGCGGTATTAAGCGTAACTCACTAGTGACTAAACTATTTCCATTTTAGGGCACTGGAGGATAAGCTTTCGAAATGTCCCAGGAGCGGTTATTCCTAGCCGTGTATCGATTGCATCCTCCTCCGCACACAAACACTCACATGCAGGACGTGGCAAGGAGGTAAGGATGCAAGGAGGCAAGCAGGCAAGTCAGGATGCAAGGCAGTCAGGAGCCGGAGTCGGCTATTATGCATTGTCATTACGAGTTGATTACGAAGTTTTAGGAGGAGGATGCACGCCGAGGAGGGGCGGAAGGACAAGGGACTGCTTGTTGTTGCAGCAGGCAGCAGGCAGCCGGCAAAAATGATACATTTTAATGCGAATCTTGATAGTGCCACAGAGATTGCTCCGTATAAAAAGAGAGGAGGAAACAAAACTTACGGCATGAGGCGGCAGATGCACATGCTGTGGCAAATGCACACTGCTCAGAGTGCGATAAGCGTTCTCCTTCCTCGCCAGCTGCTCATTCGTGTGACAGCTGAAGAAGTTGTAAGCAAACTGAGATTCGGTGGCAGGCAAAAGGGCGCGGGCGGGGCGGGGCGGTGGAGCCTAGTGGGGCCAAAGAAACGTCTGCAATCACTTGAATATTGCATTAACAGGCACGTAAAGCACTCACACACCCGCACACCCACACACCCACAGAGCAGCACACACAGATTCAGACATGATTCGCGCTATAAAGACGTCGAAAAGTTTTCGGTTTGCCCACCCGAAAAGTTGCCAAACGCTGCGTATACGTAATGCAAAATTGCTCATACGCCACGCGGCCCTATCTGTGTGTGCGCAACGTGATTTCCTGCAGGAAAGGCGGCAAGTAGGATGCAAATGCTTGCAACTAACTGATAATTCGCACTCCCGAAGGAGAGGCGGCCACGCTAACGAACATCCTTCGTTGGGATTAAATTTTGATAATTTGTAAGCCTTTTCGAGAGCTGGTGTCAAATGTGTATTGCTCGACATTATAGGTAATGTTTTGTTTATTTGGAACACATTTTTAGGTTCCACTTAAGCTTACCCTTCGAATCAAATAGGTGCAAAATGTTTATTTACCAACCTGAAAAGAAGAAAAAATCACATTATTTAGAGTATACAAGCAGTTTAGTTAAAAAACCAAATAAAATAAATATTCATTAAAAGGAAAGCGTCGATTTATCTCGAATAATAGCAAAATATGCTCATTAAAATCGCATTTGATTCAAGCCAGAATGATCTATCATGATTTGGGTTCATATGTACGAAATATGTTTTTTTCGAACTAAGTAAAAAGCTAATCAGCTGATGAGATGCGGAGATTTGTGCACTTGTGCAGCGTTTCATGTTCAATAAAGTTGAGGTTGGCCAATCATTAAATGAGATCTAGAGCGAAGCTCGTTACGTCGACCAACTATGTGCAATTAGTTGGCCAGCTCACACACAAATATAAATATAAAAATATAAACATCTCGATGGGCGAGAATAAAATCTAGTGCCCGCCCACTTGGCCGCTCTAATTAATCGATGATATCGGCACACATTTTATTTAAATTCAATTTACATCACCAAACAATTGCGAATTGTTGATCAAATTGCAATTTAGAAACGAGAATTCATAATTTTTACCCTTGCCCCGTGCAGAAACGGGCCTACCCATTAAGCCCACTGATGTGTAAACTGAAAAACTTTGATAATATTGCCAGCGTTTTCAATTTGCGCATAACACAAAACCAAATCCAATGCGGCCCACGTCACCAGCAGCCACGCCCACACATTCTAGTCTGGCTTCTGGCTGAAATGAACAACCAAAAAAAGGAACATAAATAATGGAAGAAGAGCAAAACAAAGCGAGGCGCAACAGTTTTGTCCACACGGGCTGTCAGGATGGGAAATCAGGAAAGAGTCCGAGTTGTCAACACGAAAGCCAGCCAGGCCAGAAGGAAAGGCCCAAACCAGCAGCCGCGGTCGAAACAAAAATAAAAGTGCGAAATGCAATATGCAATATGGTATATGGAATATGGAATAAATGGAAATTTTTGTAGCCTGCACACACAAATGGGGAAATGTCGTCGCGATTTCAATTTAAATGCAATCGATAAAGAGAATTGACTGCGGGCAGAGCGACGGCGAAACCAGTGAGGGATGTGGATCGATCAGAACCATAAACCATTCGGAGTCTAGGAAAAGTAGCTTGCACCACCAATGATTCATACATGCCACTTTAAATCCAGAGATTATATAGGTTCTTCTTCATTAAAAACCCCAATAAATCTAGAGTCTTGATCGTTCGAAGCCAACTCGGTATCCGCTGGAATCACGTGGAACATTCCGCAGGCCCTCGATGGCTGATGTTCGCCTAAACTGAGCGTTGATGTGCCGCGCCGATAATTGGCCAGAACCCGAGTTTCTTTGGCCGCGTGTGATTGGAACGAGAGCCACCAGAGCCAGAGCCAAAGCCCAAGCCAAAGCCAAAGGCGAAAGGTGGAAAGAAAATGCAAATTGCCAGAAAAGCGCTGCCAAACAGGTTTTCCCCCAGCGGAGAACTGGTATCCAAGGACCAGAAAGCGGAGATACACTTCCCACTTCCCGCGCTCCGTTGTCATACCCTGCACTCCCGGCTTGTCTGATCGACGCACTTTACACTATCTGCCCCCGGAGATCTGCCGCTGCTGTCTGCAACCATTTTGAATTCGCTTTCCGCTCACACTATCTGAACGAACGACGGGGGATCACTGCGGGGAAGGGGGCCTGAAACCGTGCAGATGGGGGCCCTCGAGCTCCCCAGTTAACGCTGATTGGTGGCCCAAGTCGAGCGGACCGCCCCAATCTGGTTTTACAGCCTCGAAACTCAGCCTCGTTGGCTGAAAGCCGCGTCGCTAGTGAGCTGTGAGTTGGAGCTGCGACTTGGACCCGATACCTCCGCCTATCCACCGGTGATCTAGGAAGAGTAGGGCTTTTGACGTCACACACAGAAAGACTGGCACTAAAATGCTCTCAGTACTAACTACGACAAGATTAAAATGATTTTACAGTGATTAGAAAGGAAACGAACATTTAAATCGCTGCAGATTAGTGCGGCAAAGCAGTCTATGAATTGTTTTCCGATGACTCGATTTCCTAGATTAGCTTTGATCGCTTCGAAGCTCACTCATCCACTCCTATGACCCCCTAGGAGGCAGGCAGACGCCCCTGCTGGCTTATCGTTTATTAAAAATCAATTAATGCGATCATCAAAAACTGGTCCACTTATAGCGGCGGCATCGAGTCCAAAAGACCCGAACACAAAACAAAAGCAGCGAGATCCAGCTAGATTGTGGGCCCGATAAGGCACTTCGATGACTTCATATGCCACAAAAAGCCGAAATCACACCTCAGATGAATATAAAAATCGCTGAGCACTTAAACAGACATCTGCATATTGCCCGGCGATCGGCGATCGGCCATCGGCGATCAGCGATTGTCTCTGGGACTGGGCCATAAATTATAAACCCTCGCTGGCCGAGATAGGATAGCAATTCTATCGTCAGCTTTCCAATCGCAAATCGATGCCGAATGGGAATGGAAATGGGAATCAAGAGAAGCGAAGCACGCGGCGTATACGCAATTTTTATCAGCGCACTCAATATAAACAACAATCGAAGCTGAAATGTGTGCGGGGATTTGGATTTCAATAAAATTAGAAATTTATGGAAATCGCCATTTGGCTGAGATAACGAAGCTAAAAAGGCTCTAGACAACAAAGCCAAAAATTTAAAAGCTTAAAACTAAAATTTGTCGTTAATGCGACACTCCGACTGCCGATTTGTATCTCAGTTTTTTTCTGGGTGGGCAGGAGGAGGGGGAGGGGCAGTGGAGCTCGACTAATGCAAAAAAGATATACGACTCTTAGATGGCGTGCGATTTGCATAAAATTCTGCGTATTTAACCCATTTTTTGCTTTCAGCTCGCTTTGTTTCATGTTATCTGGTATCATCAAGCAAAAAATAGCCACAAAAAGTGGGCGTGGATGCAATCAGATGAGTTTGGCCTGTCAGCATTTGCAGTCGGGAAAACAGTGTAAATATCAACAGCAAGAACAGACGGACAAACATGAAAAATTAACATAAGGGGCGGAGAAGGACAATAATAGAGGGATTTTAAGCGTTTTTATTCCAAAAAGAACATCATCAGTCAGTGTCAAAGCAGTTGTCGTTTTGTCAGCTTCCGTCCAGCCATTTTACATTGCATTTTCCCATCCATTTTCCAACACTTTTTGCTGTAGTGCCCAGATTTTCCAGCGTTGATAGGAGGGAATCCTCAAATGAGGGATTTCATTCATTACTTCATAGCAGTAACTTAAACCACACTTACATCTATCGATATTGTTCGGGAATTTACTGAGAAAATATATTATTTCCATATATAAAGTATTCTTAAGATAGTGTTTCATTGCAGTTGTAATGCAGACCAATTAAAAATATCCCTATGCTCATAATATTTAAGAGGAACTCCGTATTCGAATGTGTAAAGGCAGCACTTGGTAGCCTTTTTTATTTGACTGGTTGTTTTTACAATATTTGAAAACGGATTCGCTACGCGATATCGCAGGCTGCTATCTGCATTCACTCTGCTCTGCGGTTTTTATGTCCGCCCACAAATTTATATGGCTGGTGATAAGTGCGATATAACCAGAGTACACACATACTCGTATGTGTGCAGCCTTCACTCACTTGGTACAAGTCACTTGGGTGGCACATCTACATCCCAACGGCAGGAAAAGCGATTAGGCGATAGGCGTATCAGCAGCAAAAGACGCCTAGAAACGCACCCGATGAACGGGGTCTCTAACCGCCAACCAAATTACTCAAGCCCGCATGGATTCCTCAGACCCTACAAACGACGAAAACAAAACGAGTACCCTCATAAAAATTAAACAGAAAAGAAGCGGAAACAAAATGGCGCTCGTCTGGCAGTTGCTCACTGATGATTGGTGCAGAACCCACGGCTTGTCGTCCTTATCAACGGGCAATATCAGCAAAGTGATAAGATAAGGTTACAACAGCTGCGGCAGCGGAAGATATTAAATGAAAGGTAAGCTGCATTGCAATCGGCATCGGCTAATGACCAAAATGCACGCGACACTTTAATTAAAACACTAAAGCCACCGTTGCAGCGCATTATAAGTCCAATGAGCCAAATAATAACTGCAGTTCAAGAAAGAAACTGACTGGAACTCAAACTCGAGGAGAATGTCTTAACCCCTGAGAGCGTGCGGATTAACAAGCTTTTTTATTTTAATTTTACAAAATATTGAAATTATTTTAAAAATATTAAATAACCATTTTTCCTTTACTTTCATGTCATAGTTTAATGGTTTTGAATAATATTTGATTATATTTTGATTGTTCCCCGGAACACTTAAAGGATTAAGTGCAAGCTGGAAATCGACAGCAGCTAACCAACTGCAACCCAATCAAAAATGGAGAGAGCTGGCTTAACAAACCGACCTCATCGCCATCTTCGCCATTGTTGTGAAAATGGCCAAAAATGGAAGTTGGCCACGAATATCTACGGCGTCGATTTAATATGGCAGAGGTGGCGGAGGAGGGAGGATTGGAAGTGGGAGTGGGAGTCGAAGCCACAGCCAAAATGATTTCAATGCAATTCGCACCTCATAAATCACGAAACGTGTCCCGAGAAGAAGCAAAGCCGGGAAAAGAAGAAGTTTGGCTGGCGAAGATTGCAGGAAATGCAGAAAACCTGGATGCCACGAAGGGATGGGAAGGAAAGGGACGGGAAGGGGCTCCAGAAAGGGTAGACAGGTAATGCGGTTTTTGTAGGCGTCGTGCTTCTTGCTGCTGCTTTGATTCGATAGGAAACTCTGGGATGCAATTTGTTACTTTGGGCGGCTGAACCACCGAGCAACATGTTTTAGAGCTCTTGAGGCAGTGTCATTATTCGAATTATTTCATTTCTAACTTTAACTGTTTAGAAACTTTAATTTGCTCTAAAGAACCTATTTTAAAATTTTAAGGACTTCAGAACTAGAGAACAAAATAACATAAAATAATGGTTTTTGGGAGTACTGGTTTCCTGTAGCGCAGTGCTAGTCAGTCTTTCTAGCCATTGGCGTTTTTGTAACACTTTAGCTGAAGCTTCAACTCCGTTCTCAGATTGTATTCCCTGCCCAACCTGCCCCCTCGACTCCCGCCCTCCTGCTCAACGTGGAATGTGTGGCCATTAATTGAAAATGCCTCTCTGGATGGGATAGCAAAGTGCCTGAGAGCCGGGCTAAAATGAAAGATGGTGTCGAATCGTGCACACTCACACAAATACACACTCACTCACATACACACACACACACACACACACATAAGCGACCGGAGACTATGATCCACACCAATCACGATGGCATGCAAACGCCTCCAGGGAGGGAGAACCCATGGAATCGAGAACCCAATGGAGAACTCGTGCTCCTCTGGCGGCTAACTGCGTTGATCATCTCCGCAGATGATGCGGATGGCCAGCCAGGGCTAAACGAGCCGTGAAAGTGTTATAATGGGCAGTGGGAACGGGATCCCAAGCAGAGCAACATCATCACACTGCGAAAATTGGTTTGTAGTTTTTATTCAGCTTTAAGTGAAGTTCCTTTCTTAGGTAAGACCTTTCGATTGATCACTGCGCACTACTTTGAGTCCATTCTTTTTAGTAAGCAACATTGCTGGGAAGTAATATTTACGTGTTATTTTATTTGATTTTTTCAAGTGCCGTGCAGTCTGCACATCATTTTCATCGTTTTCATGTTTGCCCTGCTTGTTAGTTCTGGAGTAGGTTTATTTTTTCGCATCTGCGGGCTCTATTGATATCATAATCATAATCGTTAATTGACCACGCCCTAGTAAAAAATACATATGCACGGAGGAGAGATAAACTACACAGAAAAGGAAGGGTAGAATTTGTGCTAAAATTCTTTGGGATAAACTGGGAAAATAAATCACAACCAATTTTAATGCAAATCTAACACCAATCTGACCCCTCACCCCGGAGAGAGCTTCGTGCAGCCTGGGCACAAAATGTATCTACAAATTGTGTGGATCAACTGCAACTGCAACTCCTGACCCCGGTGAACCAGCACGCTCGCTCTGCGCTTTTTGCAGCGTTAACGTGGCCAGCACCAAACTATTTGGACAAGTTCGAGGAAATGGAAAGGAAGAAAGATGCTGAGGAAAGGCTCCTCGATGAGCCGCGGTGCCAGACAAAATTAACACCTTTTTCCCAGCTGCTGACTGCCAACTGCTGACTGCCGAGCTGCACGAGCTGATTTTGCATTTGAGATGGACACCAAAAAGAAGGCGGAGTGGGAGACGGGAAGGAGGGGCCAAGTGGGGGAGGAGCGGAGCGGAGCGGACCAGAGCGATTCCTATTCGAAAGAGGAGCCTAATTGGCATGCTAAACAAGCTGCGTTCAACACGATCTACACAAACCTATCAGCAGCAGCGTCCAGCCCCGAAACGAACCCAAAATCCACACAGCACAGTGGTTGCTCATATGAAAAATACATGAAATCTTTGGGGTAAATTTTATGATAAATTGATTCAGTTGCCAGTCCTTGCATACTTTCATAAATACAAAATACAGTAATTAAGGTTCTATACAAGTCTTCGAACATAGATAGCAGTTGTATATGTACATTCAAGGGGGTCTCTGAAACTCAAAACAAATGCGATCAGAAATAACTCACAACTAATAAACGAAAAGTATTTAAGATGCACAACTTGGAGCTTTTCGCTCCACTGTGAGATGTCATTGCATTGGCTTGTTTGTTAAAATGGCATCGGGAATGGTCCAAGTGCGACATTAGTTTCACACGAACGCCCACACTTGGCTGAGATCAAGGATGTGGGGATAGAGATAGGGATGGAGGCGGAGGGGCGTCTTAGAGGGAGGCAATCAAAACTGGACGATGGCCATCGCTCCTCGACCCACGAAAGGACGGACACGGGCACAAAAACAAAGGGTAGAGCCAAAATGGAAACTGGCCAAAGAGTTTATCAACTTTTGAAGATTTAGTCAATCCTTTTGTGGGGAACAACAATTGAATGACACACGACCTCATCCACAAAACCACACGTATGCCGAAGTAAGGTAGTAATGGTATATAAAATGATTATATTAATATGTAAGAAGAAATATTATATCGGAATGATTTAAAGTAGAAAATAAACTTTTGAAAAAATCCTTAGCAAAATGCAATCAATCTGACACTTTACATTTTTTAGCCCCACACACTCAACCTTCCCAGGTCACCGAGATATCGGAAAAAACAAAACGCACCCAAGGATGGGACACGATATCACCTATGGCCATGCGGGCCCATCAAGTCCGGCGTCTGGCGGCCACATTTGGGATAACAGTTCTCGAGATACGCGCCCTGCTCGAAAACCTTTTGCAGCCGCACATTATGGCCAGGGATCGGAAACGGAGTGTGCATATAGCAAGGTATGAACTGGTGTGGATGGGATGCGGTTCGGATGGGATGGGATGGGATGGAATGGCCTGGAACGTGGAGTGCTGTTATCGCTGCACTCAGTCAGTCAGTCGGGGCTAATCTGCACGGAGTTATCGGCCGTGGAGCCAGCTCTCTTTCTCTCTCTCTTTCCGAGTTCCCTGCCACTCTTTCTCCTGCGCGGGATTCGGCGACGCCAAGTGAATCATGCTGGGTCTCGGGACTCAGGTTCAGGCTCAGGTCTCGGTTCTCGGGTTTTGGGCTGGGATAAGCCCGGTGTCGCTGCACTTATAAAATAATTATAAGAAGGCATTGGTGGGTTCGTTTGGGGCCACACGGCACAACTTCACCCACCTGTCCCCCGGTTCTAGCCAGAGCCACAAAGGGAAGGCCAAGAAGGCCAGGAATGCGGGCCCGACTCTGTACTCGGTGGTTTTTGTGTGGTCGATTCCAGTTGGGGAGTAATCGGACAAAATGCCTTTTGATTTTGACGTGCCAAACAAAAGTCGCGGCCTTATCGCTGACCTCGATCTCTACGCAATGAGTTGAGGAAAGGGACCTACACAGTGAGAAAGCGCAGAGGAGAAGAGACTACAGCTCAATGTGAGTAAAGAATACCAAGGCAGTTCATATATATAATATACAATTAAACTAAATTAACAAAGCTCAACTTAATGTCGTTCAATATTCGTTCGTCTGCAAAGGAGTGGCGAACTTGGCAACCGAAATCCATAATCGAAAGCAAAGAGCCAAGTCGCATAATGACAGGCAATAAAAACCAAATGTAAGCAACAGTGGAAAAGAGCTGAGCAAAACCGAAACTGAAAGCAAAGTCAATTCAAAACCAAATCAAATTCCGGGCCAATGTTCCACGTAAATCATAAATTGGTCTATCTCGCGAAAAGATCTACAAACGGATGCTCCAAAGCGGAGCAAACATAATTAAGAAAACCGAAACTGAAACCGAACTGAACTGAAATCGAAATCGAAACTCAAACTCAAACCCAGAGAGTGGGGCAGTTGGAGGCGGGCAGAGTCAGGGGGACAGGCGAGATGGATGGCCCAAATGGCAGCTCCAATCGTATCTGACGAGAGTTCGGATCCGGAGACAGAGCCAATGCTACGGCAGTAGCTGCTTGTCTAGATTCAGCTCAGATACTCCAGATAAGGGCGAACTGGGAGGGGGTTGTTTAGGGTTTGTGTGAATTAAAAATACCCTGCTGCAAGAATGTTCTTGTTTTAACGAAACCCGTCGCGGATATGCCCGTTAATTACGAGGTACCCAGTAGCAATTAGTAGAGACCGAAGAATTCAATGTCGGCGACCAAATGTCTTCATCGTTTTCTTGCCATTGCTTAATTTCTTTTCAAATCGAATTCATATTTCTCCCGTTTAAGGTTGGGCAGGCGGGGTGATAAAAGGAGGCGGTGGGATGGCCTTATCAGCTGCTCAATAAATGACGCACAATGACAGCGGCAAGAGGCAGGCTTTTAAGGATCCGGGATGAGGTGGCGCGGAGGCAGGAGAATGATGCGCTAGATTTGCCGAGCAGGGGAGGGGGGCTGGGGAACGATTTTGCTATCAACATTCTCATAAATCGATGGCCAGTGGACAATCCTCCGCAGGAGGAGGAGGGAGGACGCAGGAGAAGAGGACCTTATCTAAATGCCATTTAAGAGAGGAAGAAGCAGGCAATGGGGTGTCCCGGGCTGAAAGACACCTTTCAAGCCACACAGACACAGACACAGACTGAAGACACAAGACACACCGGCGGATAAGCCACGCATTTTGTGGCCCCATAATTAAAATGTTTTAAATGCTAAAAGGACGGCCAGCCAGGAGGCGAGAACGAGAGGGCAGAACGAAAAGCAGACAGAACACGTTGTTAACATTCATTTAAGCCCCGCCAGCTGTGGCAGCCCCCGCCTCAGTCCCCCAGCCCCCCAGCTGCACACGGCGGCAATTACGCTAAACTGAACAAACAGCAAAGCTGTAAACAAACACGCATCCATCAGCGCCAAGCCCTCGGACCAGTTGCAAGTTGCAAGCGGCAGGTTGTTGGTTGCAACAGGTATTTCGGTGCCGCCACAAGCTGGAAACCCGTTTCCCAAGGCAGGACAGTGCCACGGAGATCCCGAGATCTGAGCTCCCAAGTGAGACCTGTGCGGCTCCTAATGGCGCCTGTTGCCATGTAAATTATGCTTCCTCAACACTTCTGCCCGGTTCATTCGGGATGCGGTACCGTGCATAGCTCTTCAAGCTCAAGGGGATGATAAAATAGTGGCTGGTATCGGCGAGGAAATCAAGAACTGACTTATAGAACTCTAAACTTTATGCAAAAAGCTGGTTGTTTAGTATAATCCATTACGTTTCCCAAGTGTCATAAAGATTGTTGTGTTCACACACCGCCTAAATAAAAACGAGCTTTATTGTTAAGTATCTCTGAATTCTTTTGAAGATCTTTTCTCATCAACTGAATAGAGCGCCTTTGCGAAGTCTCCCTGAACTTGAACATTGGGCCGATCGGCAAAGGGTATATTAAAGTCAATGCTGCCGAGATTACTCCGCTTCCTGCCTCCTTGGCTCACTCATTTTCCCGCTCACTAGCCTCAATTTTCGATTCTCAATTGGCTCCACATTGGCGACGCATTCGATAGCTCTTGGAGATATTTCCCTGTCCACGTGTGTCCCCCTATCGCATTATCATAATGGAAGACGAGACTGTGAGGCTGGCATTTAGATAAGACTGGCGGCGGCAAATGTCTCCTGTCTCCTGTCTGCTGGATTCTGTCTCCCATCCCCCAGCTGCAGCCAGTCCTGGCTGCATCTGCATCTGCATCCCAAGTTGTGGGCCATTCAAGTGATTAGGCTTAAAGTGCTCTGCAAGTCGGAGCTCGAAATCCAGATCGCTGACTGAAGCTGTTATGGATTCTGCGCATTCTTGGGCCAGGCCAGGCGCCAAAATCACTTGATTGAGCGAGAAACCCGCATCAGCGATACTCAATCGAAACAAACCCAAGCAAATGAGATTTTTCGGGCTGATGAGGGGATTGGCTTGCTGGAGGCTCCAATGAGCTTTTCGGCAGAGTTCGCAGATAAGAATCGAATGAACAATATTCTCCCCTCCCTGTGTAACATGAGTGATTCGTTTTTAATCTTCGAATTTCTGATTCCGAATTTCTGTTTGCAGTAACCACACAGAAACAAATTGCCTCTACGTTATTATTGCTGAAAAGTGTAAGAACTCGGATTGATTGGGCAGTAATATCGACTTGTCACGGCTTTTTTTAGTGCATCAAATTCCAGAGTTCTGTTGGGTTCGGAGTCATTGGTACTGGAAGTTGGGTTGGGTTGGGCTGGGCTCCGAAACACGCAAAAGATAAACGAACAAAATGGCCACCGACTGACATGAAGGAGCTCCAAATGCTCGGGGCTATCGCGGCGTGGGATCGGCGCAAAGCTAATGGCATAAATAGATTTCATATTGCCCCCCATTTGCGCCCCGCTCCCCCGCTCGCGCGCCCTCAATCTTAATTACACATAGACAGAGTGCGTTTGCCCCGTTTTGATCAGCAAACAAAATCTAGAAATATATTTTTATGGATTTTTAATCGATTGCCGCACGTTGCCTTGTTGCTTTGGCTGGCCTTTTGGGCCACCGATTCCATCGATGGCATCGTTGCCATTTAGTCCGCTTTCTGATTGCGCCTGGCAAACAGAAGATACCCAGGGGAGTGGGAATAGCCAAGAGAATTCGGGAGCAATTGGACCCTTCGAGAGTACAGCAACATAGTATTTAATATTACAACACCACTAAGTGGAGTGACATCAAAGTATTATCAATATTAGTTGAAATTGTTATACAATTCAGTTCCTCGTTTCTTCAGAGTAGAAGTGAAGTGAAAGACAATGTTTCATTTATCGCTTAATTAGTTTGCTCCCTAGCTTCCCCTCCGATTCGAATTGAGACATCCGAATTTTGGTTTATGCGTAGGTGTGCCCTCCTTGCGATTCCTCTTTTGATTCCCCAATACCCTATACCCCGACCCATATACCCATCCTTGGAGTGCTTATCTCTAATGACAAATGTTTGCTTAAAAATCTTTTAATTGCACTTGTTTCGGGTTTCTCTGTGGCTTTTCTGCGTCCGTGCTGTTGCTCCTGATAAGCCAAATTAATCGCAGCACTTAAATTTTCATTTTGAAATTTTTTCGGGCTTGTGAACGTGTTTGTCTGGCTCTAATTTTGTGTGTGTATATGGCAACAGATTTTCGATACGATTTCGTTTCGATTTCGATGCCAAGTGAAGTAGATGTCACGCTCTATCTCTCTCCTCCACGGACGTGTAAACTTAATCAATTTATCACCTGGCGAACGGAAGGGGGAGGTGGGGAGGTTGGGGACCTATCTAGGCTGAGCTGTACACTTTGTAATTAATAATTGATTGATGAGCTGAAATAAGCAGAACTTAAACTACAGTCGAGCGGCAGTCTCAGCAGTTCCAAGAAGAGAGTATGACTTCGCTTAGCCCTGCAGGAAGTACATTTATGTATATGATAACAGAGAATGTTAAATATAAATTTGAAATTAAATTTAAATTTAAATTTAAAAAGCCCTGATAATATCTATGAAGCATACTGGCACTCGCCAGAGTTCATAGAGTTTTGGTACTGGCTTCAAGATTTTTGGCAGCCAACTTCGTCTAGCAATCTGCACTCAATCTCGCCGACTGGCGTAATAATTTTCAAGGTCTGCACTTTGACTGGCAACGGCCACCAGCAGATAATCGCCATGAAAGAGCGCTCATACTGTACGGTAACGAATATGGCCGCACATATACGAATAAGGAATATGTACACATATGTGGCGATGATTTGCGGTCTAATGCCCCAGGGCAGGCGAGGCTCGGGCTTAATCAGAGATTGCAGATGAAAGCGACAAGAGCGAGGCAGCCAAGGAACGAATGCACATGAGCTGGAGGAGATTCGCACGGGGAGATGGAGATGGAGTGCAGAGGGCCGGGTGCAGAGGATCGATGGATGGATGGATGGATGGACAGACGTGGCTGGGTCAGTTCTGTTGGTCAATTAAACGAATGCTGCGCTGATCGCTGGGAATAGATAATAGGACCTCGGCATGAACTTTATTTCGAGATAAGGCCGCAGCTCCCAAGATTGATAAAGAAAGGCCAAGCCGAAAAGCGAATTTGAGCGCAAAGACCAGAATGGAAACTAATTAAGTGGGTGGAGGAGTAGGAGGAGCAAAAGGAAAGGAGCAGTACAAGGAGGAGTAGTCAGACGTTTGATGATGATGGTAATCTCCACACGACGTTTCCCCTCTGAAATTGAAAATCGAATCGACGGAAATCTCAAGTTGAAATCAAGGGGCCAACACTAGACGGAATTCGTCTTGTGGAGCGATAGCGATAACGATTATCGCTGACAACGCACAAGAACATCACATCATTAGGAGCACTCGAAATTGGAAACCCGCCAGATGAACGCCAAAAGATAAGGTGTCGAAATTTGAACTGAGATTTGTCGCCTTGATATCTCTGACTGTGTCTCTATCCCTTTCTTCCCCGTTCGCCGTCTCGCTCTGTGAGTGGTGGTTTTTTCTTTAAGGGGTATTGTGTTTTGTTTATTATTGCGGTTGGGTTTCAAATCACATCAACCTGATTTTCGTAGAACATCGTAGAGAACGTAGTTTAATGTTCTAATGGGCTTAGTTTTGCGATGTTTGTATCGTTGATCCTTCAATCCTGTAGACCTTCATTATATATATAATAAACGTTTATTTTCATATACATACATATAAGAATGAATGAGAAGATAAGGGCGACTTCCTTTTTAAGTTTCGGCTTATGTAGATCGCTGGGTCTATCTGTCGATCGGGGGACACTAGAGCGATCAGTCGGCTGGTTAGTGGGGCGGTGATAAGGAATACTTGCCTTTGGCTGTGGAACTGGCCATGCACGAGTATAGAAATCAGTTCCAATTTTCGGCTAGCGATAGCCATCGCCTATCGGCGAGATTGGGAAGTTTCGAGGAGGCGCTGACAGAGATTTATGGCATTCAAAAGAATCGCTATCAACGCCCTCGACGACAGGGAATTTTCATTCATTCCGCCGGAATCCGGAATGGCGCTCGCTTGATTACAGGTTCATCGGATGCGATCCCAGTCGCTTAGTCTTGATCCGATTCCGAATCGAAAATGAAACTGATATCGGATGCGAACGACAGACCGACTGGCGAATGGAAATTAATTAACCCGCCAGATATCGCACCATGGCCAAAAGGGAAATCCGCAAGTCCGCAAGTCAACGGTGGAGATCGATCATTCCGATACTGGCCATATATTATAGAATTTTACGTGTGTCTACAAACACACGTATACACGTATATTTGTTGGGCCCTGTATACTATATTGTCATAGCTGGGGATCTGTATCTGTATCTGCATCCGACAAACCACATCACATTGACATTTTTATCTTTAGCTGAAAATCTCTTCAAATTGTTATAAACGAAAAACACACGACTACAATTGTTGTTGTTGGGCGAGTTCATTCTCTCATTTTTGAAGCAAAGCGCGACAATCTTGCCATCAGATCAGCTGATAAAAAACAACCGACCAGAGCCCGGAGCATTGTACAAATCATACAACCATGGCAGCAACAACATCGTAAAGTCCACAACAACAGCCACAATCGACAGCTGTTTTAAGCGATTTTTAGCTTTATTTTGTCGTTTTGTCATTTTGTCGTTTTGCCGTCTGGTTGTTTGTATTTCACGAAGGGAATGTTTGGAAAATGACTACAAACCATTATCGCCGAGCGGGCATCAGGTTTCAAACTTATTTCGATTGCATTCAGCGATTAAATCTTAAATAAGCCCACGAGTGGATACACTGAGGGATAAAGTGGGGCAATTGGGTCGAATTGTGTGAATTCCACTACGGTGATTAGTCAACTGTCAGAAATACCAGTCTAGATTTCGAAAATCATTTTTTGACCGCTGCATGACGGTTGAAAATGAAACATCAGCGTTTAACAAGAAAACTAATTTCTTAGTAAGATCAAAAAAAAATAAAAATAATATCAAATACTATAACGTATACATATTTTTGGGTTACAAACTATTTGTCCGATTAAATAATATTATAATCATAAAAAATAATATATTTCCTTTTAACGTCAAGCCCAACTGACTCAATTAGATAGCCAATTTCCGCTGAGGATGAGGCATTTTGTTTGCGGAAACGGAAATTAATGCATCATACACTTAAATAAGTGAATCAAGAGTCAATAAGTGAATAAGGCATTCGCCCGTTGGTTAAACTCTTTAAATTGAATTGGTTTTAACATTGATTGTATTAGGCAGGATATCCTAGGATCGTATGAGAAAGTTCATTCCTTTACAAGTTTATCAGTCCATTTTACTTGTTTTACTCCATTCATTAATCACTTTTTGAGTTTGCCTTTTCGTGTGATAAGACTGAAAACACAAACGGCGCAAAAAAGTGCAATAAATATATCGGCAATCTGAATTTCGCCGGGTGACTAATTCATTCGATCGTCAAGTTACTCCCCTGCCTAATCCCTCACCCCTATCAACACCCCTATATCACATCAGCAACCATATTCATTCGCCTCACTTGATATGCAAATGTGCTGGCCCAAAACAACGATAATAAAATGCAACAAATGCAAAGTGAAAAACAACATTTTGTAATTCGTAATGCTTGTTAATGCTTTTGTTTTTGTTTTTGGTTTTGTTGTTGGTTTCGTTTTTGTTGCTATTGGCTTATTGTTGGTGCTTTTTATCTGGTGATATTTCCTGGTCCGATTTCCAGCAACCAGCAAATCAACAAAACAGAGACAAAGAGAGTGTGTCAGAGGGAGAAGCTTATCGCAATTATTAAAATACAATGTCAAAATGGCCAAAGCTCGAGATTATCTCTTCCAATTGAAATGGACACAGCCGCCACAGGGGCGTGCTTTTGAAGAGGGGCAACTCGGCGTTCAGGGGGGGCCCGAGGGGCCTTGGCTTGCAACCTGAGCCCGGATCTTATCGCGGCTGCAACTGCAGCTCTTCGAATGCAAACTGCAATTGCCATACGCAGTTGGCTAGCTGCTCTTATCGCTCGAACGCAGATCCGCTGCATAGATACCCATTAAAAGGGGGTTAAGCTTGCTAGATACATTTCCTAATTGCCAAGCAAGCATTCTATACATTATCTCTCAGTGCACTAGACCAAGCCCGCTTCAAATCGACTGGGCTTTTGCCCAAATTGTCACCCGCATGGTGACAGCTATGCGAATGGAGCTGTTACTTCTGCCGGAGAACAACCGAAAGGCAAACAACAGGAGACAACAGCAGACAAGGGAACATCCAGCAACCTGCAAACCAACAGCTGGCCATTAGCATAAAATTAGTGATAAGCGTAATTAAAATTTATAAAAAACAGAAACGTATGACACAGAGGTGCTTATCTAAGTGCGACTGCACTTCCTCAGGCCTCGAAACTCCAAAAAGGCGTGAGATAGGAATCGAAAGCAGGTGAGGCTTGGTTGAACTTAAAATACCCTGCCCTACGAGAAATTGGAAATGCTTCATTCATTTTTCTCCAGTAAACGGAGTAATGACCTTAGAAAACTGCTATATTACGACTATATCAACGGCACTATGCTGAAACGACTTGCCCCCATTTAAAGGGTATTTCGAAAACGAACCCGAGGGCGTCGTCATCACGATTCCTAGACTTCGAGATAGAGACTATGCACTCCGATACAACTGGCAGTTATTGAAGCTTATGTAAAGGCAACAATAACAACCTTTGGAGAACCTCCAACAAAAGCTACGCAAGTTAATGTTATTTGCTGGTGCTGTCGCTGTTGTTGTTGTTGTGGCTGGCACTGCTGCTGCAATTGTGATAAAACTTTATCGAGTTGCGCTTCGAGTTTTTTCTCGCCTTCGAAAACCAACTCCGAACGCCCAACGCCCACTGAGCCATAGAAAACAACGGGACAGAAGTGAGGCAAGTGTGCAAGAGATAAATATGCAAAGCAGAAATGTGAGGGCCACGAGAGGGAGGGGGTGGGGGTGGATAGCTACCCAGGGATAACCCACTGATAGTGCAGGTGCAACAACAACAGACATCAGCAACAACGGACAACAGCTGCACTGATAAAAATACCCTAAATTATCGCAACGCAAATGGTAAAGTTTCTCGTTATCCGTTACTTAGTATCCCCTAAATAGCTAAGAGTCGTGGTCTTAATGGTTCTTGAAAACTATTAATGTACAAATGGAATTGAAATAGAACTTTATAAATAGTTTTCAGTTTTCTGCTTTATAGTTATGGGTAACTAGTTCACTGGAAATAGTTTCGAAATGTTTTTAAGCCAGTAATGAATTTCCTTATCCACTCATTGGTGACCTATAAATAGGCATGACTTAAAGCCTAATGCTTCTGGATAGGTTGGGACATATAAATAGGTTTAACAAGTAGCTGTATACATATATGCATATATCTGTATAGACTGTATACTTTCGAGATATAGATGGCGGCTTTCTGAGGAAGTCCCACTTGCATGACTCGGCCTGATATCACTCTTAGGGCATTTGTTGGGTTTGGATAAAATGGAAATGGCTTCTGGGGGCTAGGTTCGGAGGGGTGTTGGGTGGGGCGGAGTCAGCCAGTCCGCCAGTCGGGAAACGTGCTTCGAGCAGAAGCAGCAAGAGCGGCAAAAGCGATAAGGAGGCCAAAATGGCAAAATGGATAAGCAACCAACCGGGCGGACTGAGGTGAGTTCAGGTGGTCGGTCGGGTCGGGGCAGGTGTCCAGTGTCGCAGGTCCGGCACGTTTTATCGATTTCGATTCCGAAATGCATTCATTGGGTGTCAAATGGTTCGGGCCATAAATATATCAAATGGCAAACAGCGAAATGTAATTAGTTGACACTCTCCGCTCTCCGAGGCACTCTCTCCTCTCTTCACCTCTCTTCTCGCTTCCCCTACATTGCTTATAAGGTGTGTCAGCTGCACGTACAACAGGTATCGACATCGATAACGCGACGACAAAGAAATTTCATTTAAATGAGCAACAAAGTGGCTACTTTTTCAGCACCCTTATATTTTTAAGATCGTGTAAGTACGTCTTTCTTTGTACAACTTTAGTAGCATACCACATGATATATCGCTATAATTTCCCTATCTTCTATCTCTTCTATCTCCTTCCCTGGTGACAACGATCGGTTGGAGACGCTGTTCGTTATCACAGCTTAAATAAATCATTTTAATATCGGGTTTCATGCAGTCGCAAAATCGCGGCTTATCGCTGTCACTCATTTCGTTATAAGCTTTTTTGGCTGCTTTTTCTTGGCATAGTTAATCAATTTCTTGGATTTCTGTGTTTGCTGTGTGTTCGTCCGCATGTTTTGTTGTCCAAAAAACGAGAGCTGCTGAGCCAGCCAGCGAAATTGAATGGGTCAGCTTGCGGTCAGATGGGAAAAGCGATCGTGATTAGTGGAAAGCCAACAGATAGCTTTGTAATGACACAGTGTAATCTACAAAAGTACAACAGTTGGCTCGCTGGGGCAAAGCAATGGTTTCAGATAACTGCAAAGGTGCTATAAAAACAGGGTCGTCGTACAAGCCCCGATTCGATAAAACCAAATGAACCAAATGAACAACTTGGAACTCACCTTTATTCAACGGCTTCGGGTTGGACTGTTTGCGGCGTGACATTTCGAGTCCAGCTGCTGGACCGGAGGTATATCTTCAGCTACGTCGACATCAAGTATCAAGCATCAAGTCTGCTGAAGATCCAGATCCGTGCTCCTTTTCGCGGACATTTACCGGCGGATGCGATCGCACTTACACACTGGCACCAGGCACTCACTCTCACACACACGGCGAGTATCAATTATGGGCAATCAATGCGATTACTTGTTATATTGGTATTATTTGTATTATTTGTATTATTGGCGGCGATTAACAAGCCTTAATGAATTTTTAACGATCGGCGCGACGAAAAACGCGCGCGATTTATGAACGGAATGGATGTGGAATATTCCGATTGGAATGCAGCGGGCAGTAATCTCCAACTCGATCTCGAATCCCATCAATATCTGATCAGTGTTTTGCTCTTGATATTACAATTAATATGCAGTCGCGTGTTTCTTTGCCAAAAGCCTTTCGAAGGGGGCGTGGCATGCGAGGGCGTTCTTAGAGACGTCCGTTCGAAGCAAGCGCTCGCTCACGAATGAAATGCAAAGCGAAACCGAAACCGACACGAAAGCTCCAGTTGGGCAAAGAGAGAGAGCAAGAACGAGAGCGAGAGAGAGAGCAATCTTATAAGAGCGCGCGCATTTCTTTCCATTTTGTTTTGTACTCGGTTTTTCATCGCTCCGCATGCTTGCGCGTCTGCTTCGCAGTCTGATAAGAATCAAAACAAAAACGCCGAAACATTTACGCACGTTTTCACACTTTTCTCGCCTTCTTCATCCTTCCTTCTCTTTCACATCAACACACTTGCATCGGTATTTGCCATATTCTGGTTGGAACTTCAATGCTTTTTACAGTTCTCTACTTCTCTGTGACACCTACAACGGATATATTAATTGCTGCTTTTCACGCACTGAAGAACATTAGTTCACTTTGCTTTCATGTACTAAATCTCTAATATTTTCTTCTCACTTTGATTTTTTTGCACTTTTTGACTCCAGCTGCTGGCAAAAGGCGTTAGGACCTAGTGTTGAAAACACACATAGCGCAGTTATGAGAAAATGTAATGTTTCCACTCTAGGCCACCAGCTGGCGCTTTGATATCGTTTGCAAGGCATACTTTTAGGCTTTTTATATAGATGGCGCCTCCGCAAGGCGCCAATTCAAATAAATGGTGAGTTGTGTTTTTATTTTAAGCATGATTCAAAATAGTTCTGAATGTCAAAAATAAATGTAAGCAATTACGACATCGTCCACAGAATTCTATTTCCTGTGTGCACAACCACTTTCAGCATTTTATTTAGCTGCACTTCCGTTTCTTTTTTGCGTAATTTCTTCATTTTGTTTCTCTCTGCTCTCTCACCTTTTTGTCTTGTAATTTGCACCTATTGCATGATTTTAATGGAAATTCCTTCTGCTTTGCATTGGACACCCATAGATTTTAAAAATTCAGACAGCGGCGGAAATGAAATGCTTCCTGCGAGACAAACTCAATGTTCAAGGGGGTGAGGCGGCGTTGTAAGGCGGGGCATGCAAATTGCAAATGGGGATGCATGGCAATAAATATCATAAACCAGTTAGCGACCCTTAATCCGCGCTAACATATGGCCGCGTCGATTAGCCACGGGACCTCCACGGGGCTTCCACCTTCCCCGCCCCCTACCTTGGGTCATTTGCGGTCTCCTTTCGCTCCGTTTCTTGCCCATTTTTTCATCGCCGCCCTTCGCTAATCGCTAATGAAGTATACGCACCGTTGACCTTCGGATCGTTCATTACACTTTGTCGTTGGCTTTTTAGGCTATCCCTGATCGCTTTTGGTCTGTTCTCAATGCAATTCGGCAGTCACCCAAAAAACCTATAAATAAATGGAAAAAACAAAAGTAAGTGCAAGTATACGTTTGCAGCATCATTAATGATCGAGGTTGCTAGTACTGTGTAGCTATACTAAGCTCAAGGATATGACAGTGGATTCCACAGCTCGATTTTTATATGAAACATATGAGAATATATATAAGAAGAATCAAATCTACAGCAAGTGAACACAGAAAGACGACCATTGGTTGCGAAACACTTTCTAAACATGGCGCTATTCAAAATAATAGCCTTCATTTCGGTTGAAGACGAAGATCTTGTTAGAGCTGCCAACCAGCCATAACTAATATTCGGGGGAATCCCAGCCGCTTTAGCTTGAAGTCATGCCTATACTTTAATGAGCGTGCTGCTTCTTTGTCCGCGACATCGTTGCCAAATCAATCAGCTGCGTATGTGCCCAATGGGTCGCAGTGTTTCACCGAATTTATTTCAGTGCAGCCAGTACAAAAACCCCAAAAATACCGCATCGTATGCTCAATACAATCCCTAACCGAGTCATCCTCAGCTGCAATCATAGTGCAATACACTCGGCTGGAGGCCTGATGAGGATGTGCCGAGATTGGGAGCAGGGGTCTATACGAGGTACGAGGTAAGGTGAGCAACTTCCAGGTCAAGCAACTTCTGGCGGCAAGGCCATGCCCGTGACTGAAATGGAAATGACAGCCGCGAAATAATAAAACAAAACAACAAGTTAGCCGAATAACAGCCGCAATTTTCGGCGGGGGAAGCTAATATCATTGACCCAAGGTGCAGTTACCTTGCGTGCTCGCTCCGAGTGCAATGATCCGATGATCCGATCCAATGGTGATCCGTCGCCGGCATCCGATCGGAAACGACACGTTCCAACCCTGGGCGATGCGACCTTACCCTGAACGAACTAATTTATTGGCGACATGGGGAATGGGTGTCAATACACTGAGCCAGCAAATAGTGAAAAGTATAGTGGGCAACTTAATATTTTCAATACAAAGCAGTGCTACTCCTGTTCTGAACTTTTAGACTTTGGTTCACTGCAGTTCAATCGTCATTCGAGTAACCGTTTGCAATCTAATCATTTGCCTTTGTAAAACCCAAAATGGGAAATGTATTTTGAAATCATAAATTACTGGAGTTTGATTTCGCCAAGAACATTGACGATGTCAAATTTAAAAGTGGTACGTCACGTCACGTTTTGCAAATAAATTCTTTTTTATAGAACTTTTTTCTGGTTTTGTTTTGCTTGAAAGAAAGACTACTTTTTTTCACGTGCAGGGCGTATTCCATTAACCTTGCCGTTCTCTTGCACTCTCTTTTCGCGATCGACGCTCTTCGGCCTCTCTTCTCACATTTTTCTGAAGCTGATGCTGATCGGGTATCGGGTCCACTCCCAAGATCAGCTCGGCTGGCTCCTTGCATAAATTAAAACAGCTGATGAAATTTGGCAGGTCCGTCGCATAAGCGAGCTAAAAAGCCAAACAAACTGTTTCCCAAGCGGAGATAAAATTATGCACTTATTTTTGTTAAAAAGCTTCTTTGTGTTGGTCATCTGCCGTTATACAGACCGCCGTCGACGACGCCCACAAATCCGCTGCATTCGATCAAAGTCCAATTCGCTGACCCGCCCCCTTTCCTTGGAAATTCGGGGGTGCGATGGGTATTTATAGTAGCCCCGAATGCAATAGGAATCCCACTCTCTCGCTCGCACTCGCAGTCGTGGTGCTCTCCCTCCCGCTAAATAGTCGCTGCTAATTGGGCCGTCGCCATTGCGGTAGGTTCGTCCCATGCTGCGTATACGTAATGTGGACTGTAATCCGCCTTTTCAAATGACCATGGATGGGTTTAAATATAGGTGGGATTGGGCATCTGGTAGCAAATGAAAGTGCCATTTAATTTGGGCATAAATATAAACTAAACTAACTAAGACAGACAATATCGATGGCACATAAGCATATAATGTTCTGCAAACCCTTTTTAATAAAAGCATACAAGTTAGATTGTGTAGTGAAATACTGAGCACACAGTTTTCAGTCAGTTGGAATCAAGTTTGCATAAGAAAAATATGATCAGCGCACAAATTGACCCAAATTAATTCAGGATTGGGCATTTCCAACCTTTGACCAGCTGCCCGTTTCCCATGGACGTGTGTTTTCCCCGATCCACTTTCCCGGATGACGACTTCGCCATCGCTGGGGCGCTTATCTCAAGTCGGACACGAATTGGCCGTTTCTATTTATAGCGATTCGAACCGAAGTCGCTTGACCGGACAAAAGAGGAAGATGATGAAATATGTGTGATGTGTGATGTGCTCGGGCTCAAATCGCTCATGCCGCCGATTGCTCTGCCGATTACTGTGGTATTTCGGTACTTCACCCACAAGTGGAACTCGTAAGTCGAACGTAAGTCGGATTTTGGCGAACTTTGCGCCTCCTTCACTTATTCAGGGTCACCTTCGGAGTCACCTTCACCTTCTGCACATCGATCATTCGCCTCACGCATGTTTTTTTTCGCACCGATTGACGTTCGGAACCACAATGCTACACTGGGTGAACCCTGAAGAGGGAGACAGCCTCAGAACGAGCAAGAGAGATAGCGAGACAGAGAGAATAAGTGACTCAGGTGAAGTCATTCCAGAGGTCAAACCCGCCCAATCCGTGCTTAAGTAGTTGATCAGTGATTAACCGCTCAGCTTCATGTTTTCAATGCCCCTTTTCACCACACCAGTTGAAAATTATCACTTTTAATAATTTTCCCGCATATTAATGAATGCCCTTTTTCTTCGATATGCCCAAGTATGACCATTGTTAACTTGTTTATTCGCTTTTGGCGTTAATGTGGCGAATCTGACCGGCCTGTATTACATTGCACTCCAGCACATTTCTCGTCATGAGCAAAGGCAGTCAACGTCAGCGAACCGCCTCCATTTCATTTTATTTTTCCGACTTGGCTTGGTTCAACGCATTGTGAATTTGCTCGCTGACCTTAAATGCAATTTGTGGCTGCGACTCGTTCATGTTTTGATGTTCACTTCCGTCGTTGTCCTTGCCAAAGTGCAAAAGCCCCGGCAAAACTGAAAATCGAGTAATGTAGAACTCGTGCCCCGTGTTTCGAGTGCCTCGATTTCGATGCGATCACCCGATCACCCGATTGCTCGCATCTTCGATTTATGGCCACGGCCACACGATGGGCAATTTGCGAAAATATGTTAATTATTTCTTTGGTCCTCAGGTGCCGCAATGCCACTTCTTTCTCCACATGCACAGCCACAGCCACAGCTCCACAGCTTCGATTTCGAAGCGCCTTGCTTTTGATTATTTGAAACGCGTCGGCTTGCTAAAAATAAATGAAATGTGGGCAAGCACAGAGCAGCAACAAAATACAAAATACAAAATACACTTTTAGCGCTCGTGCTTCGATTAGCCAACAACCATCGAAAAAGCAGCAGAAGCAGGGCAGGGCAGTAGAAAATGTGCTAAATACTCAAATCGGTGTGCACGCCTCTCCTTCATGACTATTGATCATTGGGGGAGAAAATTCTTGAGTACGGGAGCATTTAATCTGTAAATCGGGGAAAATTCCGGTTCACAACAACGCAGTGGATATAATGTGTACACTCTAAACGATACCCTGTGATCTGTACTAAACAGATTTTCACCCACCCATGAGTTGCTATATGTACAAATCCAGAATTTCACTTGCTTTTTTGAAAGGGAAAGGGGAGCGGGTGCTGTAATAGTGTCTGAACTCGAAAACATAGGGCCATGCCATACAATCAATGCGTGGCTGTCTGTAATCGCCGGAGATAAGCGACAGACTGAGAAGTCGCTCCCCTTTCGCCGGCCGGCGGGCCATCCACAATTCACAGCCCCAAACGCGCCCACTTAAGCCAACAAACGCAACAATGCCAATAAGGCAACAAAGTCAACAGAAATACCAGTACACCGCAGTAATAAATTGCAGAAATGAAAGAGGAAGAAAGCATCGACGATGACAGAGACGGCCGCATTGAGGGGCTGAGCACTTGGGCAATTTCCATTGTTTGTCTGCCGGCACCGGCAGCGAGCCTCCTTCTATAGCTTGTGCGAAAGGGTTTACGGACCCGTCAAGGGCAATCCATTAATCGCGGGTTCGTCGCCTATCAACTTCCCATTGCCCTCCCCATTCCCCTGCTCATTCCCCTTCCCGCCCACCACTCAGTGCGCAACGCAAAAGCAAAACAAGCGTGGAGCCACCAACACCCCATAAACAAGGTCTGCTACGTCATGGCACGGGTTTAGATAAACACACCAACCGATTCGGACCCGATTCACACCCGAATCCATTCCGATTCCAATGGTCACGTTGCCGCCGAATGGCAATGAGTTTGATAAACAGAATCGGAAGTGGTGTGAGATATGTATGTATATGTGTACATACATACAAGAGATGTAATGAGATGAACACACCTGATGTAGACTGATTTACCGACGGGGATTGCGTATTTCTGATAGATCAGTACTGCGGATTTGCGAGTTTAATGGATCATAATTCGGTTTCAAATTAGGATTGTATAACGCTGGCGCTAAAAGAACAGGTGATGTTTTGTGCAACTGTACCTATGAAAAGTATGGTATGACACAGCTGTTTACCCATCGTATCATAAGCTGACTGCATAAGATATAACATATCTAATTACCCCAAGCCGTCTTCCACTCACCGGAAGTCAGAATTAAGCTGAATGAAACCCCACCCAGATAACCCCAATCCAGGTCGCTAAATTAATTTGTTTCATGCCATTCAGAAATCTAGTTCAAGATCAGCCATGCAGATGACGAACCGAGCCACCTGCATTCACGATTCCCCATCGCATTCCCATCCCCGAGAGTCCAGTCCAGCCCCTGCCTTATTGATAAACCCCCATTGACGCCGCATGGGAGGCAGGCTAGGAAATTGATAAGAACCCCCCTACGCTGATAACGGACACGCCTCTTGGTCATGTCGTGACTGACTAACGGACGAGTCCAACCGACGGACAGACTAACAGACAGCTGGACGGAGGGAAGTATGTATAAGCGGACATATGTACCTATGTATGTATAGACTGCCCATGCGGTGGCCAGCTGGGAATCTTGCTTATCAGTCGCGAGTCCTTATCAGCTCGAACCGAGTCCGAACCCAACCCCCGATGTAGGGTTGATCCAAAAATGGACGACTGCTGTCCGGGGGAGATGTCCGCTTTATGAATAACGCAATTATTATTATTCTTCGCGCGCTGTTCACGTTGACTTCACGTGGCCCCAATCAGACGCCCCAGCGACCTCGCCAACATCGGAATTGGAATTGGAATTGGAATCTACGTCGGCGGCGGCATACAAAAAACGGGTCTATCAGCGGCCTCCCTGCCCGCGCCTTCCAGCGCGCTTATTCTAGATTTATTTATGTTTGTGCCATATATTCATACGCGGTACTCGTGGGACCAAGGGAATACTGTGCTCGCACGAATGCTAGACGATATAGACACCTGTTTATCGAGAGTGAGATGAGTAGGGTGTGAAGTGTGCCTATGAGAGAGTATCTCGATCTGTAACTCTTAGTAACACAGATAACTATAGGCAACTAGCAGACTATTCAAAGGTAGCTACGTATATTTTGCAACTAGATCATGTTTTTTTACATGAGCTTAGTTAAGCTTTTTAAAGGTCAAGAGTTTTAATACCTTAAATTTAAAATGTGCGAGTGTTGGCATAGCAAAAAACTTGTCGTATGTGTATCTGCCAAATGAATGAATGGGCATATATAATCCACGAATGATAAATTTACTAATAATAATGAATTCCTGCAATAGGGCGGTTCTAAGAACCGGGTATTCCTGAGTCGGAAAACGGAATACTCATACTTGTTTCTGTTTGTCCCATATACTATACTATACTATACTATACTATACCATATTTCCGACTTATTGATGATGTTGTTTATTTCAAGCGCACGACTGATGATGAGATGAACTGCGTTGCCATTAAGGCGTTCACCTGAACCGGTTCAGGGACGTCTATATCCCTACGATGCTATGTTCTGCCATTCACATCCGATTTCGCCTTGCGTTCCAGGGACAACAACTTTCAAGTTCAGACCAACATTTGGCAGCTATAGGAACTGGGCCAAGGTCGATTTTTACCGGCCGCCAGAACGGGAATCGCATGAGAATTAATGCGAGAGGTGCAGAGGAATGAGGGCGCCAGAGAAACCCCATTACACAGTGACCAGGGGAAACCTTCGCGTCATCGTAAATTTCCATCGGCAAGACCGCAATCCCGACTGAAGGTCGTCTACGCCCCTTCCCTTACTCTGTTTACATGGTGCTCGTGGTAGACCTCTCATAGCCTTGCTCCAAAGATTTGTAGACGCCGGTTCTCCGCGTTCCGTTCCATTCTGTTCCGATTTAGCTTTCGGCTTTGGAGCAACGCGTCGGTGGGCACGTAGGCAGAGCCGTCGACTGAGGGAGAGCCAGCGCATCATTTGTGGGGGGATTACAGCCCGTGGTGGGGGGTAGTTATAGAAAAGCTTCTATAAGGGCAGTATCTATAAAGATATCTCTCCAGAGATCAGATCTTTGTTGTAGCAAAATGAGATCCCGAGTTCATAATCAAACAACATATTGCATTTGCTTTTTTAGCTGAGCAACAGTGGGGAGAGATCGGGAATCACTCATTAAAATTAAGGTCTCAATTTAGAGCTAGTCATGTGAGCTTTTATAGCAAAGATAAACATTTTGATATTTGGCATATATTATTATCTGAGATCAAATGTAAGTTTTTATCGAGATCCCCACATTGTAGACCAATAACGAGGTTACGCGTAATGGTGAAATATGAGAAAGTTCATAAATGGTCACAAGTATACACCAAAAACTCCAATCTTTAAATATGGGAGGACTTGAAAATTACAAAGCAAGTGGAAGTTCCCATTACGTTGATTAGTATGTATGTTTCCACGAAACTAGTTTGACCAAGTCGAAGAACCCACCATAATCTGCTCAATTGTGGAAAATCTTCTTGTTTGTAAACATGTTTACACCCATGCTCAATGGAAATTTCTGTTTATTTCTCCTTTTGTCAAAGGCGGGCAAGCAATATGAAACCAAGAAGCTAACAAAGTCTGCACTTGGAGTCACGAGTTGGGCTCATGACGTCATGGAGAGTTTTGACGATCTTGGCGCTTTTTTCAGACGATGTTGTAGCGTTGTCCACGCCCGCGTGCCAGGAAAGGCCGACAAACAGAAACTGGGGAAAATGTTTGTGAATGGGAACCGAGGGAAACTAGGAAAATGGGCGTCGCATTTGACGCGTTTGACGTTGTTGCCGTTGTTGCCGTGCCGAATTATAGACCAGTTCCTCATGACTTTTGGTCGGGCTGTGGGCCACTCGTGGAATACATGATTGAATGGATATACATATGCATAATATCAACAAGCAGGGTTCTTTTTCGAGGCCCTCTGACGTCAGGGTCCACCTGTGACTGACATTTCGACCAACTCCCCCGTCGGAAAACTGTCTGCTTGCGCCTGTGGCTCCATTCTGGTTGCAACTTCTCTCCTTATTAATAATAAATAAACAGCGTAGGAGGCCTTGAACCCGGCTGAAGCTCACGCCAACGTCACGCTTATTATGCTGTGACCTTTGACGCGCAACAGGAGCAAAAAGCCAGCGTGGGTGTGACGTCACCGAGCCAACGTGTCTGCTACGTAATGCCAGATGCCAGAAGAGAGTTACGTCAATGCGCAAACTCGCTCTGCGGAATCTGAAGAGCTATATGTACATCGTATATCTAAGTCGGCCTTTGGCACACCGCGAAAAAGCATTTTGCTTACTTTTGTGTTAGAAGAACAAGTTTTGAAATCTAAACCCAGAAGTAAGATTTATTTTTAGTTTCTATTATTGCTAATGAGAAATCTCCATAATTTAGCAATGAATTTAAGAGAGTAATAGTACAAAAGTAATACTGTAATCTAGTTGGGATGTAAGCCTTCCTGGTGGAATTCTATAGCACTGACACTCAGTTTTTCCCAGTGGCCAGCGGCCTACGTGCGTTTGCGAGTATGTGCGTGGGCACACGTGAGTTCTGCGAGTCCGGATTTCGCCATCCCAGATTAAGTGGGTGGGCGTGGGATCTCCGTGGGCGAATGCAAGTCAAGGGAACTGAACTTGAACCCGCCGGGGAGCCGAGATATACGTCTATTTTTAGTTCTAACCTGCGTCCGCTGATTGTGTTCAGCCTCAGCAATGCACATAAATTCGCGCTTGATGGATTTGCGGGGTGTGGAGGAGCTGGTCGGTGGGGGGACTCAACTGCGGCGCAGTTTGCATTCAAAATGGGGGGAGGTGGGTGCGCAATGGAGAGGGGTGCGGTAACGGTATATCGGCCCATTTACACGCCCACATTAGCGAGAGAGTGGAGGCCATCGCTTCAGTTCCGCGCAAATTTACACACGAATTCCGATTCCAATAACAAACACGAAGCGAAGACAAAAACAAAAACGCAAGTACTGCAAACCCCCACACGCACACAACCACACAGATAGGCACGCCACAGACTGCTGGCATTTCTGCCTCGTCTCACTCGCACTCACTCACTCGTCCGCTCAGGCAAAGTATCAACAAATGTTCACGTGAACATCATGAGGTCAACGCGTGATACCAGACGGACCCACACAGACACTCACGCACACCAGCGCACACCCAGGCGAGCTGTTCAGCCAGTAAGAAGGTTATTTTCCGCTGGGTCCTCTTGGGCATACCCTCTAAAGCCGAAGTGCTAGGACAAAGATCTTTTTTTTTAGAGCACTCTGCAAAAAGTTTCATCCGGAGTTTAGTATCAACAAATATAGAGTGTCTTGGAGGAAATGCGAAAAAATATAACTATGGAACTTGTCAGCGATCTCCATCCAATCCAGCGCCCCTATACCACCCCTGAATACCCTAGACGGCGTGAACAGTCGCCCCACAAGTCTGGTGTGGGGTATGGCGTGCTAGTTATTCGTTGTTGTTGCGCAAGAGAGCGGGCGAGCGCCAATGGCCACAGCTGTTTCTGGCGTTCGCTCTTTGGTGTGTGTGCTCTGTGCACGAGCCCCTTTTTGCTTTGAAAACTGTTACAGGCGAACGGCGAGCATTGCCAGGTAGAATTTACACGTGTCCTCGAGGGTTTTCGAACGAAATAAATTTAATCAATTGTCGACTAATTGAGTTACTGCCACTGGTAAACAAGCGCATTTTGCAACGCCTGCCTTTCGTGACTCAGCTTGTTATCTCCCCGTTTCTTGGACCTGGCAATGCCTCCCATCAACTGTTGAGCTCCCACACTCTCTGACTTTCGCACTCTGCCTTTCGTTTATTAATGAAATCAGCGTCTGCTTAAAGTCAGACTTCCAAAGTTAATGCAAATATATGCGGCTTAGATATATAGTCTTAAATTCCAGCTTGAGGGGCGTCTGCCAGGTTTCGAGCGAGTTTTTAAGTATCTTTTAGAGCCGATTATTCACAGACTTCCGTGGCAACAACTACGTCAGCTACTCAGTCACGGCTTTGGGGTGTGTCTGTGAGTGTGTCGCTTGGTGTGCGCTGTGCACGCGGCTTGGGCATGCACAGCCTATGAATAGACAGCCCCTGGAGCCCCCTCCCCTCCCCAGCTCCTCCTACGCTGCCCCGATCTCTCTAGCACCAAACACAAGACCCCGCAGTGAACAGCTGATGACGTCCATGCGTTGATTACGTGCTCTGCCTCTCTCCTACTGGCTGTGTGTCTGCGTCCTGCACGGAAAGAAATAACTTTGTGATGGTCAATCACTTTGCCGAATTTTTGGGTCATCTTCAAAAAGACAGCAACATGGACAGCAAATGGATCTTTTTTATTTATAGAAATTTAAAAAAATGATCTGAAAATCTTAGGTCGGGGGTTTACCTGAATATCTTTTGACTTATTGCCCACCAACTTCCAACACTAGTTAACAGAGATTTCATTCTGAACGGGCTATTTTGTGCGGTGCACGTGGGCTGCTGAGAGGTGAGTGAGCAGGAGACCTGACCTTTTTGCGCCCGAGAGAGAGGAGTCCGAGGAGGTGCTGCCCACGTTGCTGGCTGATGTTCGTCCGGGTTACATTGCACTGGTTGCTCCACTGCCGATGACGATGGCCCGCACACACACACTTGCCCGCTACCCAGTGATTACGTCGTCGGCGGCTCCACTCACTCACACTTGCACAGCCTCTGCCGGCAGCGACGTCGGCGGCGACAGCTCTGCTGGGAGCTGAATGGCTTTGCCTTTTTCATTCGTCTCTTGAATTCTGAACGCAACGGTTCGCCTTCGCTCCAAATCGGCAAGCGGCACTCGAAAGCGCCAGTGCAAAGTTAACTAGAGTGCAAAAATCCACACAAACTGAGATTAAACCAAGTGATAAGCCCCGGAGCAAAACAAACAAACAAACACAGACTCTTCCAAAAAAGAGAGTGCAACAAAAATTTGAAAGTGCAATGGACATGGATACCTTGCTACCTTCACCGCCCGCAACGCCCCCACTGAGGGAAAACAAGTTGGAAAACGTAAGTGACCTACAAAGTGGATATATGCAGTGTACACTAGTGTAATTAGTGCTTATTGAGTGGGGATAGTGCATTCAAGGCAGCGGAAAATCAAACGGAATCGTACTTAGCTCGCTCTCGCTTCCACTTGCCGCGTTTCTAAAAACAAAGTGCTCCGTCCCGCTCGCACTCGCACACAGCCATTCGATCACGCAGCCAGCACGCTTTCACGTGAACACCGCATGCACAGCGAGTGATGTGTGAGTGCGAGCGAGAGGCCGCAGCTGAACATTGGACTTGGCACCACTGGGAAAAAACAACAGAAAAGCTAAAGAGAGAGAGAAGGTGAGTTGCCAATTGGCAACTGTGGGCGAGCAACTGTGGTGGAGCATTGGAGCGGGGAGTGAGAGGGGAGTAAGAGGAAAGAGAGGGCCAAGCCAAAAGCTAGGCAAACAGGCCAAGCCCCAACCCATAAAACCATGTCACATTTCTGCCTCGTTTTTTATCTGGCCGAGAAAGAAAGAAACAAACAAACACTGTCGCACATTAGAGCGCAACGTGCCGAGCCCATAAAAAGATTTCGACGTCTTCGCACGAGTCATAATACACCCCTCGCAATCGCCTTCCCCATAAAATCAGCCACCTGAAGCACGTCATAATAAAATTCGTGGTGTGGCTGCACTTTCCTTGCATGCTTTCAGGCGCAACTATTAAAAGGTGTAGGCCACATCAATAAGTTCTAGAAAATGCGCTGTAAACGCAACAGTTGCTCAGATTTTCATTCATAAAAATTAAGTCGTAGGATCCAAAAAGTTGATATTCAAAACTATTTGAAAAATTTACAGAATTTTTTTTGTTAGGATAAAATTAATTTCAAGACCGACAGTACATTTCACCGAACTGATGCTCATTTACATTTGTACGTGCATAATTTAAAGCACAACAGGCAGCCACATTTAATGAGTAATATTCTCTCACCCCAAACGGCCTTTAAAAGAGTTCAAAAACCGCCAAAAACAATGTCCCCTTGGCCTTTCGAAGGAGCATTGAACCTGGAGTTGGGTGGTCTGGTGCGGGGTGTGTGAAGGTTAACGGTGAACGGCCTTGCCAGCCGCCGGCGTAATTAGCGAATTGCGGGGAAAAGTTATTGTGGGTCAATGCTGGTCAGCGAAAAGTGAATGGGAATGTGAATGCACTGCTCAGAACCTGAACTCGACAATGTTAACGAACTCTCACTAACCCTGAACTTGTCCTTTCCCTATTCCAGGTCGCCAAGGACGAGCAACAGGTGAACGAGAACCTGCTCAAGGCCAAGCTCAAGCTGGTGGCCCAAAAGAGCCAGAAAAATGGAGGGATTATTACCCCCAATCCCTCAGACACGGAAGACGACACTCCCGAAATGGCGGTTCCCAACAAGAAACCTCGTTTGGAACAGCCTGCTATGAGCATGACACCGCCGCCGGATCAGAAGCTAGACGATGACCACAAGGCGGAAAGGGTTAGCGTCATCATGCGAGTCAACAGTTCTGGCGCTGTCTCCTCTAGTAGCCAAGACGAGAACTCATCCAGTTCCACCTCCTGCTGCAGTTCCTCTTCCAACACAAACACAAGTACAAGTTCAGTGCCACCCACTGTGGAGGACGACTATCCAGAAGCCAATGTGTGGCGCAATCTCAAGTTCAAAATGAACAGGAAGCGTGCCGCAGAAGTGGCTCTACCCCCAGTACAAACACCCGAGACACCAGCCCCCAAGCTTGTAGCTCCACCTGCTCCAGCGGAAAGCATCGAGGAGGAGGAAGTCAAGCCTATTCTCACACCGATATATGTTAGCCCTGTAGCTTCGACTGCCAGCCAACTGATCCTGCTCAGCACAGTGGCCGCCCAACAGAGCCCCACACCCATACCCAAACCGCCCACAATGTCCGAGGAGAAACTAACAACCAGAATTACGGCCGCTCAGGCGGCGGCCACCAGAAGTCGCATCTATGAGTGCAGTTTTCCCGACTGCGGCAAGAACTACTTCAAAAGCAGTCACCTGAAGGCCCACCAGAGGGTTCACACCGGCGAGCGACCCTTCATCTGCAAGTGGGAGAACTGTGACAAGAGATTCTCCCGTTCCGATGAGTTGTCCCGTCACAAACGGACCCACACTGGCGAAAAGAAGTTCCAGTGCAGTGTCTGCCAGAAGAAGTTCATGAGGAGCGACCACCTGTCGAAGCACGTCAAACGGCACAACAAGGACAAGGCGAACGGAGTGAACCGACATGTCTCCCTAGCCAACAACAACACATCAGCCTCGGTAGCGGCTTCCCTCTGCGATGCCTCGCTCCATCTGCGGGCGATAGCACCGGCGGGCTCCAGCGCCAGTTCCTCGCCCATCACCTCCGCCAGCTTGCCAGTCTACAGTGCCCAAGATCTGCTGAGGCTACAGCAGCAGGCCAGCAGTTTCACCTTCGGCGGAACCCTGCTTCAAGTGCAGCGATGAGAAGAGCAGTACGAGCAGCACCAGAACCAATCTCAGCCCGACAGTATCGCCAGCTAAACAGAGATAAATTCCCACCAAATTGCAAAACAAATTTACATCCGAGTCGAATTCGAAAGACCTTTTCCTCTCGTCTAGCTGGTGTAGACTTAAGCTTAGTTAGGAGCTAGATCTTGTCACCGTTTTGTGCATATATCAACTTCAAATTCAATACGTAATACCCAAATCGGATAGATGCCACTTCCTTTCCAGGAGCACGCAAACCACTTCTTATCTAAGCGATCTTCTTCAGATTTATATTCTGAATATCCCTAGTGTTTGTACATATTATAAGGAGACGCATTCGGCGTCCAACATCTGTGATATTTAAGTTTTCTTAACTCTTTTCTATTGTACCATAGTTGTCGGTGTAATTCTCTTAAGCTTAAACACACACAATTGTATTTATTGCTAAATGTGAAAAAAGTAAAAGAAAACATATAGAAATAATGGATCATCCACGATTCCAATCTCAACAAATGAAAATATACATATTTTCCAAAGAACACTAAATCGATTGTATGAAATGGGGGGAACAAGTCTGTTGCGGGGACTTTCGTTTTGGCGAGAAACCAAATAACGATAAAGGAATTTTTAAAACAGTGTAATAGCTACAAACCCCGTTTCAAATTGTTTGCGCTTACCTTCTTAAAAATCTCAGCCGAATAATAAACTATTGAAATATGTAGCCCCAATTTGGTATTGAATTTAGTCTTGAGTGTGGAATGTTTTTTGCTTGATGAGTAGATTTTGCATTGATTTAATTGATGTGTGTGTTGTGTATATGATGGATGTTTTCATGCGAGGCAGCTCAATAGTATTTGAAATAATTGGTTTTATTTTGTTTTAGCTATAAAAGCCATTTGTCTTATATGTAAATATTTAAATCCACGAAACACATTAAGGACATTTCGGGCATCTAAAATAAAATCAGAAATTGTAAAATCCATTTAAAAGTAAGCCAGATATCAACTTACTTAACTTCCCACACATTTAGCTTAGCTTAGATTGAATAAATGTTTATAGTTGCATTAGGCCGGATAGTTAGGTATAACTTCCAACAAATATAAAAATATATCTAGAACGAAAGGGCTGTTAGAACGATTTTAAAATAAACAAGTGATAAACTCACGTAACGTACGCACTTATAGCTTCGGCTAAAAAATGTAAATTTATAGTTGGGGCTAAACTCCCAGCAAAGTGGAAAGTTCACAGACTGCTCTGGGTTTCGATTGGGGGGAACACGCCTGTCGCACGGCCATCTCCCAGGTGTCCAACAAATGCGAGAGCGAGTAGTTCTTGGGCAACTTTGAGATGCGGGCGATGAGAGCTTGTTGCACCGTCTGCAGGAAGGGGGTGGCTGAATACTCCTGTTCCGCCAAGGAGCAGTCCGGAGCCTGCCACGGATATTCCTCCGGCACACTGACACTTACTGGCGGAACACTGGGCAATCGTTTGTCATCCAGGCAGCAAATCAAGCGAATGGTCTTGTTGTTTATCTGTGATGTGGTGTCCAATTTCACTTTAAACTTGGTGTCCAGCCTAGCAATTTCGCCTTGAAGCACATGTGGCACTTCCTGCTCAAAAGTCGTGGACTTTTCCTCCACTCGCGGTCGCTTTGCGGGCACTGGAGCTGTTATATCCGTACCAAAGAGCAGTTCCAAAGTGGGTCGGAATGTGCGATGCAGTGTGTGATTTGCTACTGGACTTTGGAGCGTTGTATTTATTACCTCCAACAAAGGATTCGATGATTTCTAGGTATAACGAAGAATATAATCAAATGGCCCGTTGAAGGTGGATCTACTTACGCCAAACTGCTGGCCGGAATAGGAGATGAGATCCATCTTCTCAAGGGCTTTTTCACACTTCAGGAGAGTTTCGAGCGGCACACGCTGTGTAGGATTGCAGAGAATCTCCAACAACTTACTCATCTTTGTCATCTTCTCCACATCTATTAAATAACATGGTTATTAGTTTACTCCCAGGAAATATATAAGCCCGGGATATCTTATTGGTTAACGTTCAACTTTTGCTTTAAATGGTAGTTAGTTCAGGCAATCAAATGTCAGGGTATCAACTTACTTGTTCCGTCGTTGCTAATCTTGGCAAGCATCCGCTTTAGAGGCTCGATGTACTTGGTCAGCTGCTTATATTTCTCACGGTACAATGCCTCCTCCTGGGGATTAAATGGACTGTTACCAGTAACCTGACCAGGTGTGTTGATTGAGGCACTCGGAGACTGCTGCCGGATATTGCGCTGCGGATTCTGCATCTGCATCATCTGCGGACTGGACTGGGGAACCAGTGCCGGACTTGGAATCATATTAGACGTGGACATCTGCGGAGTCGGAGGTTGCTGTGTGGGCGTCTGATTGCCCACCACCAGCTGTTGCTGCTGTTGTTGCATTTGCTGAAGCTGAGCCTGTTGCTGCAATTGCTGAGCATCCGCCGGCGAGGGACTGGATCGCATGAAGGGCTGTCCTGGCTGCTGGCCACCCACTCCCACGCCTCCTCGATTACCGGGAAACATCTGACCCCCCTGGCCCATAGGCATATTTGGCTTTTGCTGCAAATTCGGTGGCATGTTCACACCCATACCGCCCATGGGGTTCATTCCTCCCTGTTGCACAGCGTTGGGGGGCAGACCTGCTCCACCCACTTGTTGCTGACCCGCAGGTCCGCCAACTACATTGTGTGGTCCTTGAGGCATTCCCTGCATACCCTGGCCGGGCATTCCTTGGGGTCCGCCCATTCCGTTGCCTTGGCCCATCCGCATCATGGGATTCATACCCATCTAGAGAAAGAAACGAAGCATATTATTATTTAATCATAGTCAGCTATGATATAACATACCCCCATTTGGCTCTGCTGAATCTGCTGCATGGGAGGCATCTGTTGCATGGCATTTACGTTCATTGGCCCGCCCTGCATCTGATTTGGCCCGGGGCCACCTGCTCCTGGAGCAGCATTTGCTCCGCCGGCTCCGCCGACAGCAGGTCCACTGTTCGGTCCCGGTCCTACCATTTGGTTGGGCATGCCAACGCCCACGCCCATCTGCTGCCCGGGATTTCCAACAATCTGTCCCTGATTCTGCCCGCCGCCGGAGCCCATCACGTTCATCACTCCAGGGGCATTTCCTCCTTGCTGCATCTGTTGAACCTGCATCATCTGCTGGGCCCCAGCTCCACCGGCACCCATGGGCATTTGGCCACGGATATTAGGCATGGGCTGCATTTGCTGCTGTCCAGGACGCTGCTGATTCAGGGATTGTAGCAAATTAGAGGCGGTTCCGGGGCCACCGGGCACTGGAGCTCCTCCTCCGGCGCCCATGGGCATCATCTGGGGATTGCGATTCCCTTGACTGGCAAGATTCTGAAGTGCGTTCAGTGGATCCTGCATCATATTCTGCCCGCCGCCCATTTCTGCATTTGGGGGCGGGCCACCCTGCTGTTGTTGCTGCTGCTGCTGTTGCTGGGACTTTCGGGACATGTCCTTGTAATGCATAAACAGCTTGGCCACCAGACCTAAATACTCGTCCTTGGTACGGGACTTCCGAAATATGTGGTTCTCCATAACGCCGGCATTTTTAGTCTGGTCCTGCGCATTTGGTGGCAACAAGTCGTGGCTGCAAAAAACAGAAGTTTCAGCTTGGAAATCGCAGAAATCTTTTGGATATTACATTTTGGAGATGACATTCTGTCGGAACTTTTGACTCTGCCAGTCCTCGGTCATTTTGGTAATCAGTGAAACGAGTTTTGAGATCCTTAAATCAACTTAATCGCGATTTATTCACAAATCCATTCTTCTTCTTTTCTGAGTACAGTATGACCGTTTTAGGCAACCGCCTAAATGCCAAAAGGCTCTTACATCGCTATGTTATTTAACAGAATGTATTATATCTTGTAACGGTCTTTTGAATATGTATTTAAATTCTATTGACCAGCTACATGTAATTTTTATAATAATTTATTATAATTATAACAAATATATAAAATTGTCTGTTTTTAGATCAATTTTTTGGCAGTCTGGTTAACCATCGGTTATTTAGTCTAACGGTAAACATAGCACGAAGCGAGATCAATTAGCACCCCTTGATTGCTTTGTGTGTTAGCATTTACGCGAGCATTCTTTAACAATATCACAGATATGTCTGGACCGGAAGAAATTGGAGTGCCTTTAAAAATGTGGTTTTAAGGACACATAAAAAGGTTCCTGAAATTATATGTACATTTATAGGAAACGTATTATTTAATGATTTCTTTGCAATCTTTCCGACGACTTATGCAGATGGGTATTGATTTATATACACATAATAGGACAAACAATTTTAATGAAAACTACACAACAAAAAACTTACAGAACATTTTAACTTAGATTGTACATAGCCAAGGCAATGGTTTTCTTTCCGTGTAAAACGATACACCCCCTCCAACCACCTGTGAGAGCTATCTCCCTCGCACACAGAGAAAGAGAGCGCTGCACTCTCTCCGCTGTTTATTTTCTCGCTCTCTCCCGTTGCGACGCGTGCTGAGCGCAATTAGCACTCATCCGCCGTGTGTGCTTTTACCGTTTGTCGAATTGCTCACTCGCGTTTTTGTTTTCGAAGAGAGCGGACGTGCACGGACGCGTTTACGCTGGCACATCGCATCGCTGGATTCCGTTCGGTTACGTTCTAGCGTGTTTTTTTCTGTTTGTCGCGTTGTTATTAACTTTTGTATTTTACTACCACTACGGAGCGTTGTATAATTTCTGTTTCTGTTCTCCGGCATTTACGCGCCGCTTTTTTGCCTTTTTGCCACCTGTACAAGTGTGTGCTGGAAAAAAGATACATAGTTCGGGAAATAGAGCGTTTTCAATGCCGGCTTTAAAGTGTGTGTTTTGCTGACGTTCCCAACTGTCATATCTAATTCGTGCCAACAGTCCGAGGAAATAGTAATAATAAAAGTGAAAGAGCGAGGCAACAGTGCAATTGAATATACTTACATGGGTCATGTGTATATCGTTATTATCAGCGGATATCGCTCATACGACGTGTGTTACCTTGAAAGTGAAACGCCAAACTTGTGTCACCTATGTACCTACTCCGCCCCAAAATTTCTCCCTGTGTATGTTTGAGTGCGTAGCCGAATATTAAGTGAAGTACAGAAGCAACAACAAGCCCCCGCAGCAAGCACATCAGTTACTATTAAATTATATTGCAAGTTACAAGCTGGGGGAGAAAAAAAGAAGAAAAAAACAACAAATAATCAAGCGAAACAAGGCGAAAAAAATACACAACAAAAACAAACAATAACAGTAACGGCAGCGAAGAGAACATTTAAGTGAGCAGCGACTGCGCCGTAGACGTCAACTGCGACAGCGGCAGAGGGTGCAGCAGAAGCAACAACAACAGCAGGGAAAATAGCCCCAAAATGTCGAAAAACTGTTGAGGTTTGTGCACAAGCAAAAAAATTTATTACTTTATATTACTTTTATTAAGGTTTAATAAAAAAATCATAATTGCTTTGAAGCATTGATGTTGATGTTGGGTTAGATCTAAAATCGTTAAAAGTACTATTACATTTATTTTAATGGGTTTTAAAATGCAATTGTTTATATTTTTGTTTATGTACTTTGTTTTGAATATCTGTGTAAGTATGTCGAGAGTGTGCGAGTGTGTGTGAATACGTGGTTTATTTGCTGCTTGAGTGCATACGCTTCTCCCTCCCCCTGCCCGTCCCCCTTTCCCTTTACCACCATAATCGAACGTTCTTTTTTTTGCTGAGTGCGGCTTACGCTGCTGGCGTCGCTGCTTGCGCTAGCGTCGCCGACTTGGGTGCTCTACTTTATTCTCTTCTTTGGCATTTTTGTTTTGCGGCAACGGCAACAACAAAGTCGATTACAACGACAGCCCCAAAAAGCGCCACACAGACAGCAAAAATAATAACGCATGTTCCAAAAGGTTCGACCGAGAGATACCCCTTTAAATAGGCAACCCTTTTTACTAGGCTATTTCTCGGCAGCCGAAGTATTCCAGGCAAAAAATACATACTAATTTTAGTTCTCATATACTGAAACTGCACTCAAACTGCACTTTAAATTGAAATGAGTTTCTTACGGTGTATCTTCATTTTAAATACATTTTTACCTAGAACGGCATTTGGGGAAGTAGTTGATATACTTCCCTCCCCTATCTATGCAGGGTATTACATCAACAACAATAAAAGTGTGTTGACATTTTTGTGTGTTTTTTTTCGATTTTTTACGTCTGTTTTGCTCTATACGCTATGGCATGTGCATGTGTGCGAGTGTGTGTGTCGGTGCCGAGCCGTGGGGTGGCGGGTGGTGAGAGGGGGTGGTGGGTGGTGGTTTGGGGGCGCAGTCCATGGCAGAAGCTCTAGTCGAGGGCTACGTGTTTAAATTATCAAGCCGAGCTTGTCATCGCCACACGCACGAACATCAAAACTACTGACACACATACGAGTGTGCATGTTAACGTTCGAACGCTTAATATACATACATCATATGTATGTAAGCAGGTATATATAGCTAGTGTATATATAGACTTCTATATATGATTGAAGTGAGTTTGCCGGCTGGCAGTTGAATCGCATCGACATTTGAATTCTGAGTTCTCTGCCGCCGGGCAATCATAGAATATGACAGGCGGCCGAGCCTATTGATTTTCAATCAATATTTCGTCGTGGCCACATAGCGCTGATATTTACACAGCCACAGTGGGGGTCACAATAGTAGCACTGCAGGCTGATAGTTCAAAGAGTGTAATGGTAATCGCAAAACTAATATGTTTCAAGTATTTCTCATTCCCTGAAGTACATATGTACATAAATACATACATATGTACCTATTCATGGCCAGCACAGCAAATAGTATACTCTCCTAAGTAATAAACAAACATTTGTCAAAATAATCGCTCCGTTCAGTTAGTTTAATCAAGTAGCAATGAACCCGCACTTGTACTTGTTCGCATTGATATTAATTAAGATAAGATAAATATTTAAATAATGCCATCCAAATACTGCAATATTTCCAAATAACAAGCGTACTTGATCTTCTAATGCCGTACACGTCGCATACTTGATGTTAGGCCTTACATGAAAGGTTAATGGGATTAAAGAAGCTTTTTGTAAACGCAAATACATCCGTTGCCAGAGCATAATGGCAGTTGGCAGTTAGCAAAGATAAGATAGATACCTAGTTTAATTACGATTTTCGTTCCAACACCCAAAGTTCGGGCAGCTCACCCTTTGGAGTGGCATAAATTAGCGCAGATTCAAACAGTTTTTATGGGCCAACTCGGACTCCCATATATGCGACCCCAGCTGTTCGTTTTTCATACGATGACACCGAGTTTCTGCCTTTCTTTCGGCGTTGCCAACGTCGCTGGCTTCTATCTGCTGTTCGATTTTCTTGAATTTGTTTTGCATTTGAATGTGGAATTGGGAATTGCTATAGCTTCTTCGCCTGGGTCGGAGCCCTCTTTCTCCCCATCGCCCTTTCGTCGCGTTTCACCTTTGGAGACGTAGACTCCGCACCGCATGTGCTGTATATACCGCATACCGTACATATATGTATGCAAAACAATCGGGGAGCTGAAGCCCCACTGTGGCTGCGCTGTCGGCGTCGCAGCCGGCGTAATCGTCGCTGCTTTTTATTATCATTTGATTGCGTCGCTTTATGATTGCCCGTTGTTGCTGCTTGTCGCCTATTTTATTGTTGCTTTTTTCCACTTTTTTTAGCTTTTGCTTTTTGCCCATTTGCTGCTCATTGTTTATTTCAATTCTGCCCTCTCTGCACAGGGAGAAATGGCCGAGAAGGCTTCAGATTTCCATTTTAATGCTCTGCAGTTATAAATTCTCTGTCACTATTTCTGTTCTACGTTTGATATAAAATCCTAGAAATATAAACTTTGTATTGCTGCGATGTCTATTAAAATCCGGCGGTTTAGCCCTATTTAAGCAACTCTCACTCCTGGTGGAAAACCCTCGCCTCGATGCACTTTTCCGATCATTTCGGTAGCTCGAAGCTACTTTTGTTATTATTTGTCACGCTTCGTCATCGAACTGGAAATGGGAAATGGGGAAGAAAGGAGTTGCAAACAACAAAATTGGAACGCTAATGGGAGCGTGGAGCTGTCATGTTTGCTTATGAGCGGCGGCTTCATTTCCGCCCGATTCAGGACTAAGGACCGGGACACAGTCGAGGTGTAGTGGCGGGGTGTAGTGTGGGAACTGGGGCTGTCACAAGTCTGGCAAAATGCTTCGGGAGCGCCTGCACTGGCAGACCCTGTAATTGGTCTGAGAGAGGGTATGCTGGAATGGGTTGGAAAGATATGAATATTTAACTGAGCTGTATTTATAGCAAAAAACAGAGGAACGTACTGATGACCGCCTATTTCCTATGTCCTTAGATATATGTTATTAAAACATTGGAAATAGTAGATTCTTCCTTACAAATGTATTACGTTTAGTAGTTTTAAGTTGAGATATGTTAGTTGGGTCAGTAAATAGGTCCCCACACGGCGTTCCGTTGCAGTTGGAAATGGGAAAACCCTTTCGCATTTTAATCCTTTCCCGCTATTTTGTGCCCGTTTTCTTCTCACCACGGCAACCACTTGTTTTCCCGAGCACAACAACAACAGACACACAGCTACACACCCGGAACTTCCCGTGAAAGACCCACACAACTACACTCGACCATTTGTTGTTCGTTGCCTACTGCTTTCCTATTTTTCCTTCTTCTTTTTCCACACCCTTCCACACCCTTCGGGGGCATTTTCCCCGTCGGCTTTTCCTTTTCGGCGTCTGCGTCGGCGCAGGCGGCGCTGCTGGCGTCGCTGCCAATGTCAGCCTCGACGTCACATTCCTCGGCTTCAACAGCTTCAACAGATGAATAAGTTTTTGCTGGAAAGTCGCACGCGCTGTCACGCCTCCTTCTCGTAAAAATAACTGCAGTCCTCAAAGTTTCATAATTAAAACAAAGGCTACGCTGTGTGGGGAATCCCCCGAACTCACACACACACACACAAGCACGCAGCGCGTCCTTTCCGCGTGTGCGTGTGCTCGTATTTGTGTTCCGGTGTGTTTGTGTTAGCCCGCCTTTTTCTTTGCCCAACATATGGCAGCATAACTCCTCGCATTTCGGGTAAGAATTTAATGAAAGCTGCGCTGAATCTAAATGTACATACTTTACGGCTCTGCTCTTGACATTTTTATTTAGTTTACTTACTTTCAGTTTTAGTAGATATCTAAAAGAAAGAATAGGCTGCATTTAGCTTTGACAACCTCTAAATACTCATAAAAACTAAAAATATAAACGGATAACTTTACTCACGCTTATGTATATGTATATAAACGCCCTTTTACTTTTCGACTCTAATAGCATTAAGGGAACGGATACAAATAGATTAAACTCGTTTCTGTTTGTCTTGCACTTTATAATTAAATGAATTATGGAACCCGCATTGCCTCGACTTTTCAGAGGCAAACACATTTGTACTTTCCATTCGAACGTGGCACAAAAAACTCATTTTATTCAGCTGTGCTGATCTCCGATATCAGCGTACCCCAGGGCGTATACGCAATGCGATCGAATTGCGGAGCTGCCCGGCTTTTTGTACACAAGTATATCGGATGGCGAGCCGAACTTCTTTGATTACCATTTCCCCTTTCGGGTTGCCGACTCCGATCATGATTTGCATTGCGATCCCATTTCGATTAAAGTCTCCAGTAGCCGTCGACAATCCGGCAATCGCGATCTCATTTATTCCGGATGGTCGCTTCACGCCCAATTAGACTAAAAGCCCGACCCGAATCGAATCGAAAGGCAGAGGTCGATTATCCGGAGCCGACTGCCGGGTCATCAATAATATTTGCCGCGGATGAAAGTGAATTATCATAATGAATTCCAGTTCGCCACTCGCCGTGCCCGGTGTGCTATACTCCGTTTTAATTTTATTCTGTGTGCGGCGCTCTTTTGTTCCAATTGTCCATTTGTCCATTTGCTCAATTGTCCGTAGTGCAAACCATGTGGCTGCCGGCGGACAGTAGTTGTCCTTGCGGATGGAACTGCCCCTGGTCCTCGCAGGTGTTCGGCAATGGACTGTGGATGAAGTTCCAACCCGGCTATTACAAAGGTTCCAAGGGGAAGAAGGGTACGGATTTAGTACACAGCGAACATTTAAGGTGTAAAAGAAGCTGTCGATTTTTTAATCATTTTTTTTTAAGTTTTTGGAATGTTTGGTGTATATTTATATTAGCCTGCATTGAGTCTTAGCATAATCGTACATAATCTGATCGAGAGTTTAAAAGTTCAACGCGACTTTCAAAAACAACCGCTCTTATTGACTTGCAAATATTCTAGGAATCATAAAGCTTTCGCTGAAAACCTCAAAGGAATCACAGATTTCAGACATGGTTTTACTGCTGAGCTGTTCAGTTGTGAACTGATGGCTTAGTGCAGCTTCACATGAACTCCTCCGATTTCTTCCAGTGTGCTAGTCGTGCAGCACCCTACAGGTATTGATGATTAAGGAGCGGGGTTCCATTGGCTTCCAGCAATTATCTGCGACAATTATTGGTTTTTCCCAGTGAGCGAGTGTTTGTGGCCCACTTTGCGGTGGGCGTTGACATTGAGTGGGCGTAGAAAAGGGGTTCGTTTGTTGTTGCCACCATTGCTCTTTGCATTGTCCATCCCTTCAGCCGAGCAGTGCGTGCGTGTGTGTGAGTGGCGGGGTCAATCATTAATATTTCATGAACATTCCACATTTCCATTTCACAAAGCCGAGGCGCGCGTTTTATTTTGTAGTCCCTGTCTGTAATACACAGGCCAAAAATTAGAAACCATTCAACATTTAATTGGTTTTAAAGTAGGAGTAAACAGCATACAATGTATTGATGCTGGAAAAACTAAGATTTGGGAAAGAATCGCAAGAGATTTTCTTAAAGTGTTTTTATTGAAAGCCATATTTGATCTCATATTTTTCTAAGTGCGGCTTACCCCACCTCACTGCATCCCGACATCAAAACCCCACTGACACACTTGCTACGAAGGACTACAAAGGACCTGCGTGCCGTTGAAGACCACATTTAATGACCAACAAAAGCGAAATTGTCGCGGGGGCGTCGAGAGGTTTATGTGGTGGGGCTTTCCATTTTACATTTAAATGCCAGAGAATAATTGCTTTTTCCTGTTCGCCGTGTTGCAGACCTTTAACCATTGCGAATGCCCTTCTAGAATGCAACCGGTTGAGCGGAGGGGAAATCCTGGAAAGAGAGATCGGGATATTTGTAAAAAAAACTTTGCAGGTGTATATGTATATTTCAATAGTAAACGTAAATGATGTAATTTTAAACCATTTGGGCCCTAATAAACCACTTAAGTAGTGATCACAGATTTTGAATAAATAATGCTGTCCTATTGCGATGACTGTTACGATAACTAGGTTATTGGCCTTAACATCTTCAAATATTTGTTTTGCTATTTCCAATTCGCCATATGGTTGATATGCACTTCACAAATGTGTTGGTCAAAATTCAAATATTAAGCATTTAATTTGATATAAGAGAACCTATAACGATTTCTCTATGACGAACAAGTACATTTTAAATTTTTAACAACTGTATTTATGTATATAATTAACTTAAGCTTTTCTGTTTACGTCGACTTTATGTTAAATTCCAACGTATTTGCCTCTTTGCAGCCAACAAGATGCAAGCGGTCATGGACACGGCCGCCATGGCCATCGCCATGGGCTCGTCCGGTTCCGGCTCCGTATCCGTATCCGGGCTTAGCTCCGGCTCCAGTTCCGGGCCGGGCAGCAGCAGCAGTGGGAGCAGCAGCAGCGGATACGGAAGCGCCACGACCACGCCCACCAGCGGCGGTCACTACGACAATTCGCCCACCTCAATGCCAATGGCCACCATAGCGACAGTGGCTCCGTTCTACAGCGAGGCGCTGACATCGCTGGACGCCCAGCAGAGACAGCAACAGCAGCAGCAGCAGAATCCAAGTCACTATTACCCACAGAACTACGGATACGGAAACTCCCTGCCCCTGGATCCCGCCTACAACTACAGTGGAGCCCCGTACAACTCGTACAGCGCGACAGCAGTGGGACCACAGTTGTCCGGCAGCAGTTACCCCGGAAGTGGAACTCGCTACGAAAAGCTCACTCCCGGTGCGGGAGCGAAGTATGGAGCAAGTCCAATTGGCGCAACCGGTACGGGAATCAAGCCGCAGGCTACGGCCACGCCCTTTTACGCCCAACCGCTTTCCGGTGGTGCAGCAGGCTCCGGCGGTTATATGAGCCAGTCGAATGCCACATACGATCCGTACAAGTACAAGATTCCATCCGCCCAGGCTGCATCGCATGCGATGATGTCGAGCAATATGACCGGCAGTGCTGTTCCGGGTACATCATATGGCCTACCCCTGAATCCTGGAGCCATGCCCCAAAAACAGACGCAGATGTCACAGCAGACACAGCTAACCCAACTGGAGCCCAACTATGCGGCCATCAAGCCAAGTAGAAGCTATCAGGGAATGTCCACAGCTGCGGTTTACGGCAGCACAGGTGGTAACTCCAGTGGAGTGATGAATAATCCCTCGTCAGCGCAATACTACGACAAGTACGGAATGGCCATGTCCATGTACTCGCCAAATGGCGGCCTACCCATGTATAGCCAGCCCGATCTGGGTCCCGACTCCGCCGGACTACAATCTTACAGGAAGCCCACCAGCAACTGTCATTGGGGAGTGGACTACAATTCGCCCAACTACCGATCTCTACCGCCGGCGACGGGGCCCAACAGCACTTACCATCACCCCCATCCTGCCCCCGGACCCGGGCCCGGACCTGGACCCGGACACGGAACCATCAACAGCGAACTATATTACGGGTCCACGAAGTACGATAAGTATGGAAGCACAGGTGTATCGCCGTATGTCAGCAATCCCTATGCGGGTCCTTCGATTACGCAGCCCTATGCTGGCCGGAATTTGTGGTCAGGTACGGAGAACGCGCCCTTAAGTTCCCGCCAGAATTGCTGCTCTCAGGGATACCCCTTGAACCAGCAAAACTGCTATTACCCGAGGGGCAATGGGTACGGATCTATCTCCGGACCCTATGGAGCATCCGCAAGTGCCCCGCAATCGCAGCCTCAATATCCTGGCACTGGTTCCTCCGCCGCTGCCATGAAGCTCAAGCATCCGACTGATATGTACGTGGGCCACGGCCCCTACGAAACCACGCCCAGTCAACTGGGCTACGGATATAGCCCACAGGCGCTGTCAGGTTCCACCACATCGAATAACCTGAATAACCTAACCAGCCAAAGATATACGGCGCCAATGGGACTGGGAATGGGTGGCATGGGAATAGGTATCGGCATGGGTATGGGAATGGATCCCGCGAGTGGGGGCTACTACAATGATCTGAGTCTCAACTCCTTGGAGAGCTATGTAGCTCCGTCGATGCCCCAGCAGTCCCTGCGAACGCAACCGTATCAGGATTACCGCAAGAGATCTGGAATTGTCGGTCCCACCTCCTCGGGAAATTGTTATCTTGGTCAGACTGGAAATTCTGGTGGCGGATCCCTTACCAACCTCGATGCCCAAGTGGAAAACTATGTGGGCTACAATCTCCACGCCTCGGCGTCCTCCAACCACCTAAATTACACTGTGGAGTCGACGAAAGGCACCCAGAATTACAACATTCGCGACTTTCTCTCCACCTGGAAAGTTGACGACGAAGATGAAACAAGTGCTGTTCTAGAGATGGATCCTCCGGCTGTAGCGGTGGTGGCTCCAGTACCTAGTACCCCCAACTTTATGTACGAATCTCTGCCACCAACTGGACCTCAAGCCACGGCAGTCGTGGATCATCAAGGCATTAACTTACCTGACATAATTATAGACATTGAAAAGGCCAATGGAAGCGGCAACGTTCCCGTGGACGATTCCTTTGGCAGTTTCGACGTGGAGAAGGAGCTGGATGAACTGCGTCTGAAAACGAATGCCTCGGAGCAACAGCCCGTTAACGAAAGCGATGCCTTGGCGGAGATCCTCCGACAACCAGACCCTGATTCATTGATCGAACAATCCGCGGCTCCTCCCTTGCACAGTCCCATTCTCAACAGCAATGAGGCCTATGAAAATGTACCACAACCACCTGTGCCTATGGACTTCGATCAGAACAACAGCTCAAACTCAAACGAGTCCACCTTTGCCAAGGAGTACGAGACCTTCATTCACAAAATCGATGGCTCGGAGAGTGACCCCGGAGAAGCGACTGCCCGGGATGAAGGGGAGTATAGAGAGAATCCAAAGAGATTTAAGTTCTATAAAAGGAAGCGCAGAACCACAGATCCCCCGGAACGGTTGGATCAAAAGGATAGGAAACAACAGGTGGGTCCTGGCCAAAATCCAAATGAAATCTCTCTTTCGACTAAAACTTTGGCCAGAGCCAGTCAAAAACTTCTTGCCAAAAAACGCCGAAATTGCATAAATTTGCTAAAGATCCTGGAGTTTGAGAGCCCAAAAATAAAATATCGGCATTACTTTAGGATACTGAAAGTCTTGCGAAAGAAAATCGCCTATAGTAAAAACAGAGAACTCCGATCCATCCTAATGAAGAAGCAGTTGACCATATTGAAGGAGAAACGACTGCCTCTGATCAAGAGGCAGATTAAGAAATACGATGCGACCCCGGATCTGCGCAATCCCCCAAGTCTCAAAGGGCTGAGTGTCTCGGCTTTGAATTCCACTGAATTCAGAAGCAGTATACTGAGTGGAACAGATCGGGAAACGGTCATCAAGAGTGCGTACAGCTACAAAGACAAGACTGATGATGTTCATGAAGAGCCAAATCTGGAGGAGCAGGGCTTGGACAGCCGCTCCCTGGAGCTGCAGTCAAACTTCAGGGGGTTTGATGACATCGAAAATACGAACATGTCTCCGAAAATAAAATTGAGAGTGGAGCCGGACGACGAGGGGAGCAACAAGAGTCCCATAAAAATGGCAGTGGAGGGAGTGGATGACGTTCAAAACAAGGAGGAGCAAATACAAGCCTGGCTGAAGAATAGTGTGGCACCTACCCCAGAACCTGAAATGGAAGCTGAAATCCCAAAACAAGAAGCTTGTAGGACCGAGTCGTCATCTTCGTCATCTTCTTCGAGTTCGAGCTCCAGTAGTTCCAGTTCGGACGATGACTCCAGCAGCTCGAGCAGCCAGGCAGAGGAAGGCGTTTCGTCAAGTAGCAGCAGTTCCAGCAGCTCCAGTTCCCGGAGCTCTACGGCTGGCGAAGAAGAAAGCGACTTCAACGAGCTGGCCGCCCTGGAAAAAGAACTCTCCCAATCGCAAACCGGGGAACTACCTCCCCGGGAGACAATCGTCAAAAAGGAGAGCCCTGAAGAGCTACTCCCAGAGGCGGAGGTCTCCAACCACGACATTGCCAAACTGAAGCAGATCCTGGAAAGCGATGGCGAAGCGAAGCCAAGTGACCTTAGTAAGATTGCCTTAAATAGTTCCTTAAAATCAAATGAGTTAGTCGTAAGAGAGGAAATGGAAACGTCCGGATCTCCGGATAAATGTGCTTCTGCTCCTACTCCCCGAGAACTAAGCGTCGAGGAGGCGCTGGCGGAAATGTATCAGCTTTCAGATCTCGAGGGCAAGGAGGACGACGAGGAGCCGAACACCAGCGGTCAGGATGTACTGCTAATCAATCTGGCCGAGATATTTGACTCCAGCAGTGATCTCTATGTGGTGCAGTGCGACATGAACGAGAACATCCTGGGCGTGGTGGCCAATGAGGATCAGGAGGCCGAGGTCCAACCCAATCCAGCTAGCCTTGGGCAGGTGAGTCCCGAGGCGGAGGAGCAGGCCGACACTCTGCAGCTCATCCAGTTGTTGGCCGAACCCCAACCAGAATTTGATGCCACGCCACTGATACATCACGAGGAGATAATTCACGATGAGAAGCCCGATCCGCAAAAGGATCGGCGCAAGTTGCTCAAATACCTGCATGGGAAGTATGTACAGAGTCGGATAAGTCGCTTCTACCACGCCCATCAAGTCCTGCGGAAGTACAAGCGCCTACAAGCCGGAAGGAAGCGTCACCGGAAAGTCAAATAGGATTCCAGCTTCTACCAAAGATATTTCTGGTCCCTGGAAAGGATCAGATGTGTTCGGCTCGCCAAAACAGACGATCCAGATGGCTAATCGAAAGTAAATAAAGGATACACCACACGTACACGTTTGATACACCACAAAAAGAAAACTAAAGATATGGATGCAAGTGCAGCTACACTTTACAGAATCTCAAGACTTTTTAATATTTTAATATTTGGATTTATTTAAGGAAACGGAATGTAGCATAATATAATGTATGTATAGTCCTTTTAGGAAAATCATTATTTTTAAACTTTTACGATACCTATTTTAGAGTACCATAGTACCATATATATTTTAGATATCTGTGCAATATTTACATGGAAAATGCCGTGTTTATCTGGAATGCGCGAATTCGAATCTCGATGGGTTAAGCATGAGTAAGCAGCGTTAGACAAGGGGTTAACCGGGGGTCAGTCGGGGAGTTTTGGGGTTTCTGTCCGAGTCGCGTGCAATTAACCAGATACATACATACTTTATCGGCTAATGTATCAGCGTTTTACTCGCTCAGCGAGTGGAGCCAATTTAAAATGCTTTTCGCCAAAGGTCAGGCCCAGATTGAGATACATTCGCAATATAACATACACACATATATCGGGGGCAATATGCGATGCCAGTTGCGTGTTAGCCTTGGCGTAACTTGGGGGACAAAAACCCACGCCACCCACTTGTAGCTTAAATTTTGCCACCAAATGCAGCCTAGACCAAAAACTGAGAGAAAACTAAAAACTAAATACACCTGTTGGAATCGTTTGATCTGTTAGTAGCCGAAGACTTTGTTTGTTTTAGTGCAATTTTTTGTTAGGTTCCTAGAGCAATTTGTTGTGTTTATTTTAGGGTTACGGGAATTACCAAAATTGTTAGGCTTTGGCTTCGTACATTTACACATAGAACCATAGAACCCGATTCCCATATCAACAAGGAAATCGAGGGGGTTTCGTTTCATAACGCCCATCCCTAATCGATGCTCTGCGCATACGGCGACTTGAGGGCATAGCTAATCACAAATCCAGACCGGTTATCAAATTTGGTATGGGGGCCTTAAAGAATTCTCAACGCCCGACTTATGTAAGCTGCGGATGAGGAAAACAATATTCAAGGGCAATGCCAACTATGAAATAGACTTGGGTGCTGGTCTAGTCTTAGAATCCTAGCCCACTGCAACACTAAACTAAAAACTAAACACGAAAAACTAAAAACTGAAAAGTAAAAATGTTATCTTATTCTATAACCGAGACCACCTAGATGTCTTTTTCTCGTAACACATTCCAAAGGACCAAACACTTGAAACTAATAATTGTCTAGCTAAGCTTCTAAATGTACGTTCTTTCGTTTGTAACTTTTACAACTAAGTAATACGCTTAATTTTAGTACAAACAAAATACAAAGTGCAAGAGCTAGCCCACTAAATGGAGTAAAAATGTTAGCAGTAACAATAATATTTATTGCGCAATATGTACATACCATCCTTTGCCACTCTACACATTCCACAATGGATATAACATATATGTCTGTAACTCTATACTTGTAAATCGGAAGGTTTTCACTGTACCTTAGCTTTAAGATTTGTGACTTTATCAATGTGACAATGTGAGTGTCTTTGAGCAAACCAAACAAAGGAAATGATATACGAAATCCTAAAAAGAGAAATAAATGTTTTATGTAAATGTTATTCGCTGAGTTCTGGCTTCAATGGTTTTTGTGGGAGTTTAGTTAAAGCGTTAGCAATTTACTAAATTACTGAAATCCATTAAATCATCTTTCTTTTCTATTGTACAGAAATATTGCAATTTATTTTGTAGAATTAAAAAAGAATAGCACAGTTCACAAATCTAGAATTTGCAGGCTAAAAGTAAAAATCCAACTTTGGGCTTATGTTGGCGACCAGTCCTCCTCTGTCATTCAATATCCTCATATCAACTGTATCAACTGTAGTTGAACTCTGGCTTTGGTATCGTTTCTTGGATCTCCCTTTGAAGGCCCTTTGGTCTCTCCATCTGCCGGTCTCCCGATCTCCTCTGTGAAGGCTCGACAGCAGTCTCCATAATACGATCATCATCAGTGCCCGCACCCAGTCCAGACCCAGTTCATCACTCAAAGTAGCGCTTCTTGAGGTCCGGCGGATAGGTCACGTAGATGTAGTGCTCGTTCTGACCCAGACCCGCCTCCTGCTGCACAATCTCGTGCGTGGAGGCGGAGGCACGAAGGGATTGCTGGGAGGAGCCCACGTGGCGATGCCTCGTTTCCAGCGGCCGCGGATGCGTGTTGTAGTGACGCTGTGCATCGCCAGGAGCTCCAGCGCCCTGTCCCGATCCTGATCCAGCCACCATGTTGGTGGCAATCGGGCGAGAGGAGCTACTTGTATAGTCGCGTCGGTCTAAAATGTCCTGTGGGTAGGCCAGGCTCGTCGAGTGACGATGTTGCAGGTGGGGATGCTGTCCCGTATGCTGCACCCGATGGTGCAACGGCGTGTTGGCGTTGGAGGAGCTGCTGCGAACGGCCCCTTGGGTGGGTGTGCCCACTGTTGGCCCCACCGGACGCTGATCGGCGATGTAGTGCCGCGGACTGTGACGATGATACTGCACCTGCTCCGGGTACAAATCCCGAACGGATGCCGCCTGCTGCTGCTGTTGCTGCTGCTGCTGCTGTTGGTAATAGTACTGCTGCTCCTGAAGCAGGTGCTGTTGCTGCTGCTGACCAGCTATCCCGCCGGCGTCCAGGTCGAGGTCGTGCCGCGTGGCATAGTCCACATGGTAGTGATGACCCGCTGCTGCTCCTGGCATGTAGATGCTCCCGCCGGCGCCGATGGATCCCTGGCCGTAGTAGTGGTTCGCGTTGATTGTCGTTTCTTCGGAGCTGAAACAGGTGACTTGGGTTCGCTCAATCTCAATGGAAGGAACAGGTGGCCAGGACACACTTACTCGAACAAGATCCAGATAATGTAGTAGCAGAAACAGATCCCCGTGGAGAGCACGAAGATCAGGATCACGATTAGACCCCAGGGGAAGGCTCGGGGCTCCAAGGGTCCATCCTCCCAGTAACGATCGCACGTCAAGTACCAGCACACCGCCTTGTTCATTTCATCTGCGAGCATGAAGGGTTTCAAGTATAATTCGGATCAGAAAGAACATAAAGCACACGAACCTTCCATCTCCTTGAAGGCCTGATCCGACATGGACAGTAGCAATCCTCCGATGCAGCTCCTCAGCAGCATCTCGCAGCGGTTCTTCAGCTTACTCAGCTCCTCCGGCTTGCAATTGGCTCTGGCCTTGTTTCCGTTTCCATTAGCACCCGATCCCTCCTCCGTCTTGACCTCATCAGCGGACTGGCCACTGCCCTCGGGCTGTCCACTCCCCTTCTCGTCCTCCTCCTCGCCCGTCTCGTTCTGCCTGCTGGCCTCCGGATCCGCTGCCGGCTTTAGGTGCGCCTTGCCCAGCTCCTTAAGCTTGTTAAGCAGCTTCTCGCCGGCCGATCTCGGCCTAGCCGCCGACCCGTCCTCCGGAGATGGATCTAGGCGAAGGGGATTGGCTGTGGTGGATGCACGATCTCGGGGGTGGTGGTGGGATTGGGGATGTGTTCGCTCACCTGCCGGTGACTGATTCTGCTTGCTGGCCTGGCTTGGCTTGTCTTGAAGTAATTGACGGTTTTGTACTTTGGCGGCACGCGAGGCACCCAATGTGGAAGTTCTAGAAAGGATTGAGGCATCACATAACTGAAGACAAATGTAAGAGCACCAAAGCAGAACGCACCTAGGTATTAAGCTCAAGTAGGCAGCATTCGCTTTGGCCAACGCGGAATTCTGTCCCAGGGAGTCGCCCCACACCTCGATGTCCGTGACAATGTGCTGGTCACCAAACTTCAGGCTGGACGCGTCCTCCGTTTCGAAAACCTCACACCGCATGATGTCGCAGAAGTCGGCCAGGCAAACGGCATCCTCCGCCTGGAAATGCAAGTGGAAACGAAAGTTTAAGTACTTTTAGTTCTCTATCCTTGATCACACACTCCTTCTCCACCTCTAAATTCCTTACCTGGTTGATGATGCTCTTGTGGCGCGTGTCGAAATGTAAGTCCAGGTGCTTCTCCTGGTAGAAGCTCTTCCCACATTTCCTGCACGTCCACTGAGTAGGTCGATCCCTCTGCTTGGCATCCTGCCGGGGGGCAAAAACATCCCGGAACGGATGCAGCGGGCACTCCAGCGGCAGCTTCACCTTTTAGTTTATAAGTTTAGGTATGGCCGGCTGATATAGAGGGAACTCCCGTCTGGAGGACTTACCTGATGCTTGTCCAGGATGGGAGTCCATTTGGAGCGCACTATTTTGCGCACCAGTCGGCTGTTATCTCGCGAGCAAAGGATTCTGATCACATTCGTGGGTGGCCATGGTATCAGCAGCAGAAAGTAGACCAGTGCAATCTGGAAGTGTTTGAATTGGGTCTCTAGATTTGGCATGAAACCAGAACACATGAAGTAGCCCAGCACGCAACTTTGCCGGCTGACCTAAAACCACCCTCCCTTTCTTTTTTGGGTCACTTAAAGTTGAAGGGAGAACCTCGCAGAAAATCGATAGCGAAAAAACTGAATGAAAGGGGTGGGCAGTTGCGTCCTCGCGGAACACGAAATCCCTGCGACTGGAACCTGAAAGGATGACACCCAAGAGTTGCTCCCGTCTCCCGACTCACCTCGAAATTATGATATTTAGGCGACATTCATACTATGTATTTGTGGTCGCTTTGCTTTTGCTTTTGCTGTTGGTGTTGGTGTCTTGTTTTTCGGTCTAGAAATTCCTTTTACTAGTTCCTTTTTTCCAGCTCAAAATTACCTTCCTCTGCGAGGTATGAATTTTAGGATGGTAGGCTAAAATATTGGTTAGCCCTGCCAATGACTGGCTTTTTAGTTTGGAGTTCTGCTATCTGTTAAAATAAATAAAAATCCTGATTGAGCTTGTCCTACGTCCGCACTGGTAAAACTTTCCTCGCTCTCTGAAAGTGAATTCGCCACTTTCTGTGCCGCTCTCCCGATTTTCCGCTCTCTATTTCACTCCCGTTAGACCGATGTCCTGCGTCAGTTATCGGCAGCTGAGCCAAGGTTGCAATGGTGCAGCCTATCGATTGCCTTAATAAAATATTTTGAAAATACAATATTTGTAAGCCAATCAACAAATCCGTAAGTAAATGAAAACGACAAATATAATGACCTTCCGCAAAGTTGTATATAATTTAAATCCGCTTTATTTTGTGGGGGTTCGTTTTTGTTGCAATTCCCTTTTGTCGACAGGAACCGCTTAGTAGTTCTGTTTTCTGCTCATTACATTTTTACTATTTTACAAAATTCTAAACTAAAATTAAATTGTTTTCCATCGCACAACTTTCTTGAACAAAGTCATCTCTTGAATTAGGGGCGTTCCCAGTTGGGCATTTTAAAACTAGAGTACAGCCGGCGAGCGCTTCTTTTGGAATGACCCATGGGGATTCACAGTCCATTGTAGATGCGATTGATGGAGGATTGGTCGAGTATTTTCTTGAGCGCTAGAATTAGAAAGTTGTATGATGACAATTAAATATGAAATCTTTCATAATATTCCTTAAAATAATGTTTGTACAAACCTTCCTTGTCCTCCTCCGTAAGATCCTTCTTGGGGAACTCCACATCGAAGGTGATGTACAGGTTGCCGGTGAGGTTGTTGTTCTCGAAGTTGGGCATGCCCTCGCCCTTCTTGCGGATTCTGGCTCCGGGCCACGTGACCTTTTCCCTCGTGACGGGCACCAGGTGTCCATCAAGGTGCTTGACCTCCATGGAGAAGCCGACGAGGGCATCCTGCAGACTGATGGTCACGTTCGTGTACAGATCATCGTTCTTGCGCAGGAATCGCGGATGCGGCATCTGTTGAACGCGCACAATGAGGTCGCCGGGCTCCCCATCGATATGTGGCTCTCCCTCGGCCACGAACCTCGTCTCCTGGCCATCGACCATGCCCTGTTCCACCTCGATTTCCAGCGTGCGCTCCTCGTTGACAAGCTTCACGTTGGGACACTCGTCGCACACCGTCTGTTGGATCATCTGGAAGCGTCCGGGTCCCAGGTTCCGGGTGACCATCTCCTGACGGCAGTTGCACTTCCTGGTGCCTGAGGCGGGCTTGGTAACGGGCTTGTTCCTCACGATCTCCACAAAGTTTCCGGAGTAGAGCTCCTCCAGGGAAACGTACAGGTCCATGACGATATCGGCGCCTCGCGGAGCATCTTGCTGCTGGCCATCACCACCAAAGTTAAAGCCGAAGTCCCCAAAGAAGCTGGAGAACGGATCACCGCCGTGGTCCATCATGCCCTCCTTCTTGAGGCATTCCTCGCCGCAGCGGTCGTAGGTCTTCCGTTTGTCCGGATTGGAGAGCACTTCATAGGCCGCCCCGAGGTCCTGGAACTTCGTGGACGCATCCGGGTCGTCCTTGTTCTTATCCGGATGCAGCTCCTTGGCCAAACGGCGATACGCCTTCTTCACCTCGTTCGTGTTGGCGCTTTTCTTGACATTCAGTATCTTGTAGAAGTCCCGGCCGGCAAGAGACTCCTCCACCAGCAAGAGGGATAGCTGAATAATAACCAAGCACTTGATAAGCTGCATTTCGTTTGTTTTCCTGTTTGATTCAGCAATGCATTCTTTTCAGCCAGCTAATTCGAAATTTAATTTAAATGCTGCTGGCAAAAGTGTAAAAAATTCGTAGTTGTCGCCGCTGGCTGCTTTGCTTGTGTGTGTGAGTCGTGGGCTGCGTTGATTGGTTGGCACTGGCGTTAGGGTTGTCACCGCTCCTCTAACAGAGCAGCTGATTTGTATTACAGTCAATCCACAAACTCTGGCAACGTTCCTGTGCTGTTAAGCTGTGTGCCGTTACGCGCAGTTAAGCGCCTCTGGTCACATTCGCTAAATAAATAAAGAAACAAATTGTTTAATCCAATTTAGCCTGGCGAACTGCAAGCTTGCGGTTTATCATTCTCCGCTTTGCCCTGCTCGGCGACGCGCAAGTGCCTTTATTTTTAGTTAGATAGCGGTTTTCAGATCAAATGCCAAGGGCGCCCACGCTTGAGTTCAACTGTAAAGGTAATTGAAATGAAGTCCCTCAATGAAAACCCTTTCTTACGGTACTTTCGCTATTCCAGACACGCAAGAAAAAAAGGACTATCCGAGCATCCTAACGGGAATTCTCTGAAAAGTAATTTTACTAGAATTATGGCATACTGAATATCAAGGCCACAGCAAAACAATAACAACACCATCTGAAACTAAACAAAAACTGCAGCTGTGTGCGAGATAAAAGGTGAGTAATTCATCACCTTAATTATGCAGCCGGTAGTAGTGCAATAATACGTGAGTTAACTGTAGGGCTAATTCGCAACTGGTGATGTCATCACTTTAACACTTTAAGCGCGAGTTGATCAAGGGTTAAGATCAACCAGAAAGCAAACATTTCATGGGATGTATGTACATAATTTATCGACCTCAATAAACAGTAAACCCTTCTACGTAACGAAAGCCCTACTAAAAAAACACATTTAAACAATTCATTGGCTTAAAACAAACTATAAGGAGTACCATTCCATATTAACTCCATCAATATCCTTTTAAATATTAGAACATGTTGAAGCAGTAAACTGAGATCTCGAATTATCTTACTGGGACTCGTACATGCTCCAGAAGCTCTACTGTAGTTCCAGACCCCCTTTCTGCATGTTATCAGTCGTGGGACAAAGAAAAATTCATTGTAGTATAGAGCCCAATAATCCCACAAAAACAAGACTGAGTCAGTCGACGGGAGGAAACAAAGCAGGGTATCGAAGTTGCAATACGATATGCACTAGACTTACGATAAAAGAGGCCCCGCTTCTATTGCAGTAATAGAACTTTGGCTTACATGACGGATCAAGGCTGATTTGCTATAGTAAAACAGATCTGGCCCAACACATGTCAACCGTATTATCAATAGCTCCACTAAGCTAATCTTATCAGGGCCATAAATAGGAACCCCTTGTGAGAGTTCGCATTATCCGAACATCTTGACTACGCACAGCACACCAAATAGACGAGAAATGGGGTATTACCAAAATAACGATACGATATCTGCACTTGAGTAAATTTCAGTTTTAGACAAACGGGGACATGAGTACTTTGAGTAAAGCTAGATAAATATAAGTATTTATAATATAAAAAATAATCTGAATCAATCAGCATCAATCTGTTTTTTTGTTTAGCGCTTTGCTCCAATTTCTTATTGAAGCTTAAAACTTATGGCTAAAGTCAATCCGTTTATTTCGGGAACTATACAAGTTAGTAATTTAAGATTTCCATATCTTGCAATATGCTAAAAATATTTGAAACACACCCACTCTGACGGCCATAAAACACTTATTACCTTATTTACTTTACTTCTATATTTGCAAAATTTTATATGTAGATATGCTGAAAGAATTTTGACTCCCACTATCTGACGTGTATTACGGGTCTCTGATAGTCGTTTTCTAAACGCATCCAAGTGAATGCCAATCAAGCACTCCGATTAGCAAAATCCAGAGATTAGCAAATGAACCGAGTGGTAACCGATCGTCAAGTGGATCCATTAAAAGACAAAAAGTAGACCGCTGGCAAGCAGTTTCGCCCTGCCAGGGTACGCGTGCGGTTGTGAGAATTCCGATTGTGCCAAGGCAATAACAATTTCGAACCCCTTTAATTGAAAACTAGTAAGTTTGGGCAACCTAAACAGTGGCAAGTGCTGAAGAACCATAGAGATCTGCGGATGTCTGCACTTGAAGTTGACTGTGCGGCTAAGTGGGCTGTCCCACCTAATCTTCTCCAGCTGTCATGAGGACTGCAACGGACTTGGTCTCATTCAAAAATATTCAGACCTAATCGCCGATGCTTATCAAATACTTAAGCAGGGACCAGCCGGCGATAAGCCTTGGGCTTATTATTTTCAAAATTACCAACTCTGCTGGGTGCCAGGATGGGTGTACCGAGAAATAAAAGAATAAAAATTCCGTGATTAGCAGCGATACGGTTTATGAACACTGATTATGCAAGCAAAAATAACCCAACCCACAATTGTTCACTTCCAGATGCAACGAATTGCCTAGGGCTGGATTACTCCCACCTTGTCACTTCCTAAAAACCGTGAATCTTCCGAATCCCACGTATCCACCATGTGCTGCAAGTGCTGCGGAGAAACTCAACGCAAGGTCTGGGTCTTCGGCTTGGGATCGCTGTTCCTTGTGCTGGGAATACTCGTAGTGGTCTTCTGGCCGGGTATTGCTGATCACCTTGTAGAGGATGTGAGTATATTTAGTTAGTAATCAAAATATTAAGGAACTGCAAAACTTCTTTAAGGAGTAAAAGCAAAAGAAAGTAGAAGACTTAATTCTTGTTTGCGTCCTAGGTTACGTATTACATTGATGTAACGATATTATTGAAAAACTTATCTTCTTTCGACATATTAAAACGAACTTTCTTTTTTCAGGGCCTTACCCTCAAGCCAGGCACTGATACCTATGACAGCTGGCTGGAGGCACCCATTCCAATTTACCTGAGCTTTTACATGTTTAATTGGACGAATCCCGAGGACATACGGAACCCGAACATAAAACCAAACTTCGTGGAGATGGGTCCGTACACCTTCCTGGAGAAGCACAAGAAGGAGAACTACACCTTTTACGATAATGCGACGGTGTCATATTATGAGCGGCGCATATGGTTCTTCGATCCGGAGAGATCCAATGGCACCCTAGACGACATGGTGACTGCTGCCCATGCCATCACCGCGACGGTGGCGGATGAGATGCGAAACCAGCGCAAGATCGTCAAGAAGATCATAAACTTCATGCTGAACCACGAAGGCGGAAAGTTGTTCGTAACCAAGCCGGTGGGCGAATGGATCTTCGAAGGTTACCAGGATAACATTACCGATTTTCTAAACCTGTTCAACACCTCCACGATTGACATCCCCTACAACCGCTTCGGTTGGCTGGCGGACCGCAATGAGTCGCTGACTTACGATGGTTTGTTCACTATTCACACCGGCACTGACGATATATCTAATGTGGGTAGACTCACCCACTGGAATGGAAAGCCAGAAACTGGATTCTACAAGAAGCCTTGTGGCATAGTTAATGGAACCACTGGCGACTTGTTCCCGCCCAAGATGAATGTAAACGATGAGATTACGATTTTTGCCACCGATGCTTGCCGATTTATGAACCTCAGTCCCCGGGGCACATACGAGAATCACGGCCTGACCGCCACTAAGTGGGTAGGCACCGAGGAGACTCTTGACTCCGGGGAAAACTACCCTGACCAGGCCTGCTTCTGTGATGATCGACTTGAAGAGTGCCCCAAAACCGGCGTAGTGGAGTGCAAGGCCTGCCGAGACAAAGCACCCATTTACTCCTCCTTCCCTCATTTTTACCTAGCGGATCAGTCGTACATTGATGCTGTCAGTGGAATGAAGCCAGAGAAGGAGAAGCACGAGTTCTTCTTAGCCGTGGAACCGACCACCGGAGTGCCTGTTCAAGTGCATGGACGCATCCAGATTAACATGATGATTGAGCCTGATGACGACTACGAGTAAGTAAAGAATTATTAGGTACAAAGTGTCAAAGAAAAGGTCAGTCATCATGAAAATTTTATTTGCAGCATATACCGTGGGGTGCAAAAGGTTTTAATGCCCATGTTCTGGTTCGATCAGTACGCAGAGCTATCCTCCGAGTTGGCCTCGAAGGCCAAGGTAAGGCCTAATCCACACGTGAAACGACATTCATTTAAGCGCCTTGCTTTTCATTTCAGTTGGCCATTAATTTGTCCAGCTACGGAATCATATTCGGCTATTCCCTGATAGCTTTCGCCAGTGTCTTTCTCATCACCGGCGTCACGCTGACTGTGACGAAAAAGTGGGTGCGACGAACTCCCGAAGATGAGGACATACTTACCAACTAGAGCAAAATAGTTTTTAAGTGTTGCCAAAGTGCCAGGATATGTTAACTCTCCTAGTTCATTCTGATAGTCGCCCGTCACATGCTGTTCTTTGTCAGTTACGCGTTATGTAATATGTAAGTGATGCGAATCGACGTTCGTCTTGCATTTTGTGATAGCAAACCCTACTCTTAACTCTACCAAACACTACTGTATCTGCAATATTACACGAATCATTATCAAGTCGAAACTTATTGATTGAGATTTTACATATTGTACTTGATAAACAATTTTTCATAAAACCAAAACACTCTGTGCATTTTATTTTAACGTTTTCATTTAAGTTTTCGTTTATTTGGAAAAGATAATTTTTACAACTTCTGTATGCTTTTCTCAAGGACTTTTTACTTATCGTATACGATTGTTGGATGCTTTAACGATTTGCTTTATAAATGCATTATTTAAATGTTGTTTTGTAAATTAATAAATAAAATTAATTGTATACGTATATATATTTATTTATATATATATATGTATGTATGTATATTGGTGTATATGTAAGATATATGGCAAAAATTTTACATTTTCTCAAAGATCACATTCCTCAATTTAGCCATAGACTTTTAGTCGAGAAAAATCTACGCAAATATTTGTGACATCCATCAAAAACTCAAATTAATTTTTGCACGCACACTCACACATCCAAAAAAAACTGTTGGGGGATTATTAATCGAACAAAAAATAATAAACAAAGTGGATACAAAAAATAAATCATAATCATCTCTCGCTTATTACTATGGTGGGGATGGAGGGCAAGTCTAGGCACTCTTGAAATTCTTTAGTTCCCTTCGACCAGCAATCGAAGCAAGCAAACCCATTTCAAACCATTTGATAGCCGATTTGAATGGTTTTTACTTGATTCTTTCGCTGGCCCGATTCGTTGTGAGTATGTGTGTGTATAAAGAGCGACATTGCTACGTACTAAAAATTTGCATAGTTTTATGTTGCGTTGTTCTGGCTGACTAAAATAGTTATAAATTTAGTATAAGTTTAAATAAAAATCAATCACAGTTGTTTGGGCGGAAGTAGTTAGTTTTAAGTATTCGCATTTCTGACCTAACTAAGTATTTGCAGCTAAGACTAAAGATCTACGATGTAGTTTAGTTAATTAGGTAGTGGTCGTATTTTATACTTGAGTATTGTTGCTTCCCATTTTGTTAAACTTCCTCTCTATTTCCGATGGTGTGTCATTGTGGTTTCTGTTGTGGTTACGTTACCAATTCCCTTAAGTGACTAGACTGGGTTCTGATTATTTGAATGCGTGTTTTGAGGTTAAGTTGCTCTCGTCCTGTAGGCTTAAGTATTGACTCTGTGTTATTCAGTTGTTTCAGTGGCTAGAGTTACTTGGTTTTTTTTTGTTTAATTGTATTTACCATCTGAAGTTGTGGACCTGCTAGCTTGTGTTTTTCTAAAGAACTGGCTTTGTTAGTTAAATGCATGTTAGTTCCTACTAAATAGCTACTCTTTCTGCTGTTCTGACAAATGGTTTCTAACGGTGGGTTTTCGGTTACATTTACCCCTTTTTGCCGGGCGAATTTTTATCCTTCGAAACACTGTGATCGAATTTATATAACGCTACACCACCCGAACTGATCTATGCAAATTTCCGAACGCAGAATTAGCTCTTCACCTGGGCACACTCATACATCAGCACTTCGAACAGCAATCGAACTAGAGAGAAGAGTGTCGTTTTGGACTCGTTGTCCACTTCCGTTCCGGTTCCCAATTAGCTTGACGAGTCTAGCTGGTCTTGTTGTGCTGCTGCTGTTGCTTCATCAGGACGGCGGGATCGATCACGTAGTTGTTGGCCTCCGCCAACTGCTGGACAGGTAGAGGCGGAAGTTTGTCCTGCGGATGTCGGTGGCTTACGGTAGATCCTTTTCTGACCTTGCTTAGGGTTCCTCCTCCTGCAGAGGAGCTGGAAACACCATTCGTGGTGGCACCTGTAGGCTGCGCACTGGACGTGGGCATCTCCTGACCAGTCTTCGGATTTATAACGACCTTAGTCTGTTTCAGCAAGGAACGATCGTTGCACAGCGCCGAGATCAGCGGCAGATCTAGATGCTTGCTCTTCTCCCGAAGGAGGGCGATGTCCAGCGCTTGGGCCTGTGCCTGGGCATGGGACTGGGCTGCCATTGAAGCCTGCAGTTGGGCCAAGATGCTGTTGTTTCCCCGGTTCAGTCCCAAACCAAGACCCAAGTCAGGTCTCGGACGCTCACCTGCCCACTGGGCGCCGCTGGAGGTCTTTGTTAGCGGGGAGTTCGCATGGTGCGGATTCAGCGTGGGTGGTTTACGCGGTGGAACCGGGCTCATCCTGCTAGGAATGGGCTTAGAGGGTACTGAAAAGAGGTACGATTAATAAGATCTCAAACTGAATATAAGGTAATTACTCACTTGGAGGTGGCTTTTCACTGGGCGCCGGCATGGGTGGTTTCTTCAGCCGTCTGTTTACATACGGTGGTGGAGGCGGCGGTGGCAGTCGCTTTCCCTTGGGCAGCAAATCTAGCGAGTTCAGAATATTGTCGTCTGATCGCGATCGCGCAAACATCGAAGAGGACGATGAGCTGGCCCCCGCAGCAGCTGCCGCTGCCAGAGCAGCCGGGTGGAGGGGAGGCGGCGGTGGAGGCTCATACGAGGAGCATAGGCTGGCCATCGATGGAGAGTACAGGGGTGAGTAGCCAGGTCCGGGCAGCTGCACATATGTATCCGATAGATTTTGGGTGGAGGCATATCGTGAGTGGGTCGACAAGGCCAGTGGTAGGTAGGGGGTGCTCCTGTAAATCGCCGGCGACACCTGCATGGCCAGATACGGGTGGTGCGGTGGGGGTGGAGCTGCTTGAGCCATGGCCGCCAGTAGGGATCCCTGTTTGGCATCCAGATACTCCTGCTGGCTTACCGCGGGATCCTGGATGGGGTAAATTACGTAGTCCACATCGCTGTAAAGCTGCTGCTGGTAGAGCTCCAGTTGTTTTCTAGCCATTTCCCTCCCGTAGAGGTGACCCGCCAGATGGGGGTGATTCGGTGGGGGCGGTGGTGGCGGCTGCCGCGGCAAACTGGGCGGTGGTGGAGCAAGAAACTGCCGAGGTTTTATAACCGGAAGTAGCACACATGACTGCTGATGATGCAGTGAAGCCGTGCTCTTGTGCAGACCGTAAGGAACTATGGGTATCCCAATGGCTGCCGATCCAGAATGTCGGTGGTGTGCCGGCACGTGGTGATGGTGCAGTGAAGCCTGGGATCCGCCGGCATAGTTGGAGTTATGCAGCGATTGCTGGCTCAGCTGGTGGCTGCACACCGATCCATTGGAGGAGGCAACTGATGAACAATGGTGCGGTGCCGCGTAACTTGGCTTGGCCCCATCGGGAATCAGGCTGGTGTGGGCTTTCAGGATACTTATCTGTGGCCGGGTCGTGATAAATCTGGCTGTCACCTCTTCGGACTTTAAAGAACTCATCGAGCCAGCAGCACTGGGCGCCGGATTCGCCGACGAACTCACAGATATCAGGGATGTGGGTCTGGGCTTGCTGGAGATGGAATATGGCGGTGGATCTCTTCGTCGAATAGCCGGCGGTGGAGCTGGAATGGGTGCTGGAGGTACCGGTGGACTACATGGTGGTGTATCTGGTTTGGGAGACACCACAGCTATAGGTTTAGGCAAAGGTTTGGTGATCGGTGGGCCACATAGACCAGTTTTCTCATGCCTAGCACTGTAGGGCGGCGGTGGTGCTGGTGGCTGGTCCACCTCCTCTTCTTCTTGGTTTCCTAGTGGTAGCGTCACGTAATCGCAGTCCGAGTGAAGGCTACTGGATACCGTTTTCCGGCTGGGGTAGGTCCCCCTGCCCACAATCAAATTGGTCAACTCTTCTGCGGAGAGCAAGGAATGTTTGTTGTCTGTTGGATCGCTCCCATCGCCTCTAAAGGAACTTCCCGTGCTGACGTTAGAATCCGATCGCATTCTGAATTCTTCTTTCTTTTTCCCATCTACAGAATCGGGATGTGGCACGTGGGTTTCTTCTAGTTTCTGGGGCTGGAACATCCCGTAGTGCGAGCTCTTTTCCGACTCGGCGATCTCCGATGACTGGCCAGTTAGCTCACTGCTGTGCATGGTGTAAACGCCTGATGTTTCCGTGGGCGGAGCTCCGTGCGCCAATGTATAAACTCCAGACGCGCCCGACACACTCTCCGTTTCTTCTCTTGCCGATGTGGAGAGGAAATCGTCGGGATTCGTTTCGCTCAGGGCCGAGTTTTGGGCGGTGTGACTAAAGCCAAGTTCCAAACTGGACGAAGTGGAGTGCACAGGCATGGGAGCACCTGGCGAGGAAGCCCCTGCTCCATTAACAGGAGAAGTTACCACTACAGTGCTACAAGTGGAGGAACACTGAGAGCCGATGTTATGCTGCGAGCTGGGGGAATCGGTGGCGGTAGAGGAATCATTGGCCGTTGTTCCCATGGAATTTCTCTGAACAGAGGAGTTCGTGATGGCCGCGGCCCCGTTAGAGCTCGCGTCTTGTGGCCTCACACTCAAGGCAGCCAGTTGTTCTTCCAAATCCTTCAGAGACATCTGACCCACGCTCGAAGTTTGTCTGCTCACACTGGGTCTGTCCAAAAGATGAGCCAAGGCCAAACTTTCCGTTGACGGAGCAGCTAAGGGTGCTGGTGGTGTATTGATCATGATCTCCAGCTCATCTTCGGAGTGCACTCGGTCACTCACTATCCCAGAGGTTGTGTTGGAGCTGGTACTCGAGATAACCGATATTCGCTGCTCGTTTTTGCTTTTGTAGGGCAAGAGCAGACTTCTGGAACAAGCGTAACTGGCATGTAGCCTTTGCGATTCGGCAGCCTCCTCCTCCTCCCGTTTGGACACCTCCTTTAGCCGGGCAGCTAGTTTCATGCTCCACTGATGTGTATCCTTGCAGAGGGTCAGGAGCAGTTTGTTCTTCTCATCGGATGCGGCGTACAGCGTGATTCGACTCTCTCCAGATCGTATTTCAAACTTTTTCCGCTCGAAGGAGAGCTTCGTGATATTTGGCCACAGGAAGGTTGTGGCTTCGGTATTGGCTGAGCTGCTGGGGCACTCTCCTCCCAGGATCTTAATGCCCTTGGCATAGACCACAAACCATGCACTACCAGAGCCCTGCTCGCTTTTGGCCAATCGCATCCTGTAGGTATGGGCATTGATGGTTTCATGGAGACTGCATGCTTGCTGGATATATAACAGCTCCGCCTCAGACGTGGCCATTCCCAAATGCTCCCGGTGGCAGGCTCTCATTGCACTTCTCGCCCAGGGAGTGTGCAGTCCACTGGGTAGATAATCCTCGATCCGGTAGTAGTCTGCTCCATTCGGTGGCAGGGTGGGTGGCAACGGTACTGCTTCTCTCTTCGATGTGGATGCCACATATGTCGAGAGTCTGAGCATCCTCTCATTGGCACGTTTGCTGATCTTGGGTAAGGTAGTGGTGGCACTCAGCCCTCGTCCTCCATTAGAAGGAGATGCCAACGTCTCCTCCCCCGAATCATCCTTGGAACTACTCGACCCCGGAGGAGCATCGCCCAGATCCGCCTGAAGAGCCAGTCCGGCAAGGAAGACCAGTGCCTGCTCCGCCTGCTCCCTCGGCAAGTCGCGCTGCAAGATGTTGTGGCGCAGCTGCAGGTAGTAATTATGGCGGGACGTCTCATCTTTCAGCATGAACGGGCTCTCGATGTAGAACTGCACGCGAAAGTGTAGCTCCAGGAGCGGTCGTCCATTGGCATCCAGCCCCTTAAATAAAGATATACCGCATTAGCTAACATCTCATAATGATTAGTTGTTAAATAAATATTTACGTGGGTGTGCGATGATCGCCAGCTCTTTGGGCCATACTTTGAGAGCTTGCTCTCGGGATCTGCGAACATGTACTCGCCATCTGCAACAAACGAAAGGATATAGATTGATTATAGAAGTGTTTTAGGAAATGGAGTTATTAGTCTATATCCCATCGAACATGTTCTTATGTAATAAGGGTTTTTTCCATATCTTTCAAAGTTGAAACAGGCACTTGTTTAGTTTTTTGTAATAACCAAACAGAGGCCTACAACTTCATTCATTGAAATATCAAATTGCTTGTCAAGTCGGATGCCATGTCTGGGCTGAATTTCCGGTTGGGCTAAGGAACTTTTTGGCGCGCAGCCGCCAAGGTCGCTAATCAAAATTTTAAATGAACTTTCGGCTATGCAAGTGGGACCTCCTTTTCCGTCCCAAATCGGGCTCAAATCGGATCGAGACCCCGACCAGACTTCTGTCAGTTTGTCAGGCAATAAACAAGCAACCCATTGACATCAACAAGAGTCAGAGACTCCAGCAGATGAAGACGATGATGATGACGATGACGACACGTCAGGTTGTCAGGGGCCCATTGCCTGATGCTCGAAGACGAGACCGGTACCGGACCGGGTTATATAGCTCCGACCCGAGCCCAGCAGAAGGGCCCAAGGGCATGTCGGCGGTGCTCGAGAAGGCAGAGAAAAAACAACAGCGAAATCAACACACACTTCATCGAACGAAAAATTGGAATTCCTGCATACAAAATGAAGAGCAGCGAGATGAAAAATAATAATTATGAAAAAAGCAGGCAAGCAGGCAGGTTGAAGGAGGCCATGGAATAGAGGCACCTCAGCATCGAATCCACAACACAGCAGCAGCAGCAGCAGCAGCTACAATATCATAATAATCATCAGCGGCCGAATAAGTGCCTATCAATGACGACGTCGTGGACGCAAAGCTGGAATGGAAGTGGCAACAAGTGGATGACCAGGGGAGGAGAGCTATTCGAGTTTGGATCACTTAGAAAAATATTCAGGAATGCTCGCCATATATTAATGTTACTAAAACCAATCACATGGGCAACTTCTTCCATATCATTAAGGGATTTAAAAAGAGTTGAACTTAATAATCGATTAGTGTGTTTAGATTTACGAGAACAGACACTTGTTTTGCACAGTGTAGAAACGGAGTCGAAGCGAGAGCGAGTGTTGCATACCAAGCCCAAAACGCAGCAGCGAACAAAACCGGGAGAGAAAGAGGAAAAAACAGGTAGAAAGACAGGTAAGCAGCGCTGGAAAAAGAGGCAGCTGAAACCCAAGTCGTTCGGTTTTTAGCCGCAGTTTTTAGACTCCAGCCTCGAAACTCCAAGCGATTTCTTTTCGCATTCAAATTTCACTCCATTCCACTCCACTCCAGAAGTTTTTGGCCAAGGCTCTCCAATGGAATTCGTTCTTGTACACGTATCGGAATCCTGGTATTCTACGAGCTGCGGGCAGGTGTTAAGGCCAAAACAGTCGGATGGATCTCCGATCTCGGCTCTCGGATCTCGAATCTCGGCTCTCGGGAAGCCACTCGTCTACGGCGGCCTGATGGATCCTCACGCAATCCCAGCGTTCCATTCTACCTTGCCCGCTCCCAACGGCAAAAACCTAATAATTAACATATTTTCCATCGCATTCCTCAACGCTCACAATTAACACGCACGCACTCGGTTTTCGGAGGAGGGTTTGGAGGGGCAGCGAAATAAATCTTCAATTTGAAACACATGCAACACAAATTACAGCCTCAAAAGCAGAGGCAGCTGGCCATGCAGAGGCAGGGGCAGAGGCAAGGCTCATCAAGCAGAGGAATTCCTGAGGTAATAGCAGGAGGAGGAGGGCAGGAGAAGGAGGAGGTGGAGGGCAGGAGATGGAGTCTTAAGTTGAAGATGGAGATGGAGAAAGAGAACGAGACGCAGTCAGGGACAGCTGCGCCCAATGCCATGGCTTGGCATTCTTCAGATTCAGATTTATTTTCAAGAAGGTTGCAGTCCGAGTTGGAGTGGCCATAATAACCAAAAAAATATCGAAAAATCCACAGGCAAAACTAAACGAGGAAATACTCTTGATTTTGACCAAAGATTAAAAATGGGGGAATTTTGAAATATTCATTTAAAACGATAGAATGTAAGATGGTCACTTCTAAAGAAAAGCAAAAACTGTTATGTATTAAAAGTTAAAACTAAATAAAGAAAATCATGAAAACAATAAATTTCAAGTTGAAATTCCCAACTTCCGACATACCCGGGAGGGATGATGTGGAGTTTACAGGGTATCCTAAGAATGGGCAGCAACATAAATTTATGTGTGTGTCTGTGCATCGAAACTGGCTAAGGAAAAGAAGAACGAAAGACGAAAAAAAAACGTAAAACCAAAAGAATTTTAATTTCCGATGTTATCAGATGCACGCAGCCCGAAGAGGAGAGGCGGCAGCTCGAGGGGATCAGGGGATGGACAGCCGATGCAAGGCCGAGTGTTCACGTCCAAAGATTGAAGGCGAAGACGAAGACGAAACAGCCAACGCCGTATAATAATGATTATGAGCCATTAACATTAAATGGAAAAGAAAATGCTGGTCTACAGATTTCAGCTACAAAGGGGGTGGGGCTCCACGAAAAAGGGTGGGGAAAATCATGAGCCCGGAGCCAAGGGGGAACGAAAAAGGTGCTTTTCTGGCCCGGAATGCGGCTGAGGAGTGGAATTCCAGCAATGCGACAGCCTAAAAATAACACCAAAAGGGGAGAATGTCGCTTGGTAGATGACCACTGACCACTGGATGACAATGTTGCCAAATGGCCATCGGCCCAGTGCCACTTAAAATGCTGCGATTCGTGGCTGCGATTCCAAGGAGCAGCTCAAATTTGCATGAAGATGCAATTTATTGACACTGGGCGGCCATAAAATGTAAATTCATTTCCATCACCGTTAAAAGCTTCAGAGCAGACGAAACCTAATTGTGACCCTCTTCTGATTCCTTTTGAGGTAAATATCGAAATCGAAAGACCAAAGCAACGAACTCGGAAGCAATGCAGGACTAAGAGTTCCACTCTAGCTATGCGAAGTATTCCGAAGTAAGATCCGATTTCTTCCTTTAGTTTAAATACCAAGGCACAATGATTTTTCGAAATTAGTACTACGTATTATTTAATATTTGGTGTAACTATCATTTACGTTTGCTGATCGATTGCGGCGTGATACTCTGGGTGAGGGATTGGGCACTCGGAAAGTACTAAGCCCAGGCCAGCAGAGCAACAACAGTATAACCGCATACCAATCACAGATACACCGTCCACTGACATTGGCAGGAATCCTTGGCCAGAAACCCAAGCACCAGCGCACACACGAAAGCAGAATGCAAACTGCCAATTTCATAGTTGCGCCTGAGGAATCCTCCGCGAGGCGAGGACGCTGGCATGCCCAGCCCGATCCTCATATTCAGTTAAAGCTGCATCTACAGCCTCGGCAGCGACTCCGGCTTCGAGCTGCATACCAAATTCTTAGCTGAAGATGTTGTGGCAACTTCAACGCTCCCCTGCCTCCTGCCTCCTGCCTCCTGCCGAGAAATTGATGCCAACCAGCTTCGAAAATTTACGTGTTGTGTTCTTGGGCTCTTGCTCTAACATCGATTCAGAAAATAAAGGGTATACGGGAATAGTCATTAAGTTAAATAACAAAAACTTCCTTAGTTTCTTCCTAATGTTTATACATTATGGAATTAGGCATTTCGACATTTCGTGGCGTTTGGAATAAACTAACCACATTTTCCCCAAATGTTAATATAATGAATATACTTTTCCCTAAAAGAGTAAGAAAACTTCGATTACCAGAAAATCAAATTCCTCTCTCCTTTCTTGTTTGCTCCACCCCGAACTCCCCTTTCCCCCTTTCCCCGCCCCCGTTTTTGGTTGCTTGTGGGTCTTTGGAGAACACATATATCTGTGGCCAATGCCAAAGACGTTGTCTGCTTGTTCTCCAGGTTTCAGCTCAGACTCCGGAGCTCTGGGCTCCTCTATACTCCATCCTCCATCTTCCATCCTCGAAACTCCATCCTCCGTGGCTGTCGTTCGATTCGTTTGTGTTAATGCAACGCGCGACGGCTACCTGAATTACTGAACACGCGTCTTGTGTCTGTTCCCCTGCATCTGCAGCTCAACGGCTGCTCCTTTGCTGAGCCCCTCTTCTGTATTCCTGAAATTGTTTGTTCGCCATGAAGGCGACGCGTTCCTGCCTTTTTGTTCGTTTTATGTGCCATTTTTTGTGTTGCTCCGCTGTGTTGGTATTTTTATGTGTTTTGGCAGATCGCTTTGGCCAGAATGGAGGATGGAGGCTGAGTCTTCTGCTGTTGCTGCTGCTGATGATGATGATGAGCAGCTTTTAGAGCGGACTGGTTTATGTTTATTAGTTGTATTTTTCATGCCTTATCGCTGGCATTTGGCTACTCCACAACTCGGAAACAAACTGGACGCAACTGTCTTGGAACCCCAAATACCAAACACCGCCATGGACTCACCTATGAGCACAGCCAGACCAAATAGTTCGGTGTCCAGCATCCCTTGCGTGGCAAAGTGCAGACATGTCTGCGTGTAGACCTCGCGAACTCGACTCTTGGCATCGACTAGGAAGTACAAGGTTTTCGGCTGCTGCTGCCCCAGAAGTCTGCAAATTCCACACAAAATTAAGCAACACCATTTTTGGGCAGCCTCTTCCGCATCAAACACACTCACCTCAGGGCCAGGAATCGCGAGCCTGGTGATAGTTGCTCGGCTGAGGACGCGCATACTTCCAAAGGCGCGCTGACGGTGCAAAATGCTCGCATGCTGCATCATTTTCCGTATACAGCGCGCGCGTTCGAAATACGTTGCTGTTGAAAGTAGAGGAATAAGAAAGATTAATATCTGTATTGATTAGTGAAGAAACTTAACAGTTAACCACTTAGTGGGATTCGATTCAGTAAGCTTGCCACGTTAGTGGTGCAACAATACACAAATTGAAACGCATTCATTTACTTACTATTACTGTAAGATATCTGTAAGATATTTTATTTAAAGCGGACACTTTGTAGAATTCCAAAGAGAAATTGTCGCATCCAGCGCGTCATTTCTAACCGCATTTCTGGCTCATCAGATGCGATAAAGCTGCCGCTCGATCGGCTCGGTTAGGCACCATTCTTTCAGGCAAATTGATGCCGCTGGAGCCGCCCCAGACGGAGTTGGACACGAGAGGCGGAAGATGGCAATGGCAATGGTGATAGCGATGGCGATGGCGATGGCGCCCGCCTCTTTTGGGCTCACCGACTGCCGAACAATTTCACCAATCAATAACGAAAGACTCAGGCGACAAACTTGATTAGCGGGCAGGGGACTTGGACTTGGACAGAAAACTGAATAGTGAATAGTGAATAGTCAATACTCGGGGAGTTTGGAGGTGCGTGCGTGGCAGCCAAGCTCCCTCCCCCTCTCGATGCGTTGCGCATAAAATTATTAAAATTCAGTTAAAGAAAGTTCCAAAAGCCTGAGCTAAGAGGCAGACAGACACCGAAACTGGACTCGTGATGAAAGAAAAGTATTTTGTGCATAAATTAAAATCAAATCGAATCAAATCAACTTTTTTGAATAGAGCGCCGGCAGCGGCGACAACAGTTTCTACCAACCCGGCGGAGACGCATAAATTTCAATATTGGCGCATTTTCTGTGTCTAATAAATTTCAACGTTCAATAAATTTATTCAGAGTCAAATCGAGAGTCCGAGTCTCCGAGCCCGAGAGCCGATAGAGAGGGTTAGTGGCACTGTGGCATGCATATCCAAAGATAGACCAAAGAGACAGATGCTCGCAGAACCGCCCTGACTTATAAATATACGATTGGTCCGACCGGAGGTATGCCTCCTCCACTGCCTCCCCACCGAAAAGCGATCATCAATCAAAGAGCACAGCACATTTGACATAAATTAGAAACCAAAGAATATCTGGGAACACCACAAACAAAGCTTCCTCCCCTCGAAAAGACCCCTCCAAAAAAGCTTTTCAAAAGCAATTATATTTAAGCCGATTTCCATGCGCACCTTGGACCCGGCTAAGGTGATCTGGAGAACAGGCTCAGACACACACTTTATGCCCGATCACAGACGATTACGAAACGAGAATTGAAATTCCAGGTCTCTGTCTCTAATGTGCTGCGATTGACTTATTACCGAGGAATTTATTCGGATAAACATGAAAACTACATTGTTGAGCTCTCAAGAGGAACTGGATTAAGCGATCACTCAGTCGCAGATGTTGAGTGACTGACAGTTTCGAAAAATTAAAAATTATATATTTCAGAGGGGAAACTTTGAACTATCTTTTGAAAAGTTGTTTGGGGTTGTTAAGTGCTTCAGTATAAAATTATTCCACAAGAAATTATCTTTGTCAATTAGGCATAGTGATATGTAATTGAGAGCGACAATAAGAGGAAACAGTAAATTGTCGCTAAAGAAGGCCTCCCATCAATCCCGATAACAATAAAAGGAAGCTAGTTAGCAGATTGCAAGAAATGAATTGGAGTTCTGAAGGAAGCGATCGTGGCTTTTTGCGAAAATTATGTACCATTAATCGGAATAAGCTTCCTTGTACAACAAACAGAACGCTTTTTGATGGGCGGAAGTAATAGCTCGGTCATGAAGTTACTGAGACGATAACACTTCATTAAAGACTACTTCGCAGATAAGTCCTAGCAATCATTTCTCTTGAATTCCAAACTCCGACAAACAAATGCCGGTCATTATGTAATCGTCAAAGCCCATATCCAAAAACGCCGAAAATATACATATGTGTGCTCACGATTTCTTGGAGGATGAGTCAACGAAAGGGGGAGTGAGCTCGAAAGGCGTCTTAATTAAAAATTTAAACTAATTAATGGTGTTTAACAATTTCAATCATTGAAAATTATCGCATTCCGCTGGCTAATAAGAGCGGGAAGCAAAGAAAGCCGTGGCGAAGCTAATTATTAAAGCCAACCTACGAGTCGGGGGTATAAACAGAGAGAAAATATTGTCTAGTCCGATAAAAGGAAGTGTAAGATTTATAACATTCCAGTACAAAATGAGTATCGAGCTTTTCACCGTGCACTGCTGGCGATTAAAAACGCGGCAAAGAAGCGAGCCAAGTGGAGCTGAGCGACCGCAAGAGACACGCTAATCAGCAATTAGCAAATGGCAATAAATATTTTGTTTATGATTAAGCGCGGGGCGAACATGTCCAGGGGTGTTGTTCAGGAGTTCCGCGAGTGGGTCGGCTGGCTTTCCGAGAGAGCTTGGAATGCAGCCGCTGATGGAGCATTGAAGGCTGAGGGGGCAGAGGGGAAAGAGGGGACAGATGGGGCCTGGAGCTATAAAATCTCACGGGCTCTGCCGCGATCAAAGTCAATTAAATGGCGCAAGCGCCAGCAGCGAATGCTTTTCTGCTGGCTAAGCGAATGCCAAAGGGGTAAAGAGAGCAAAAACCAGAGAATTAAGTCAGCGACTGAGCAACAGAGCAACAGAGACGTTCCGCATACGCCACGTTGTGCTGCGACAGCAACTAAGCAACAGCAACACAGAAAGCACTGTAAAAAGTTTAGCATACAAAGTTTCAAGAGTTTTAGGCGAGTAGGAAGAGCGGAGGCAATCGATGAATATTATTTAATTTAAAAGTTTACAAAAGAAAATATTAAATCACTAAGCAATATGAATGATCTAACTCTCTGTTGCTGATAAGTTCCATAACATAATGAACAACTTTAGTATTTGCTTCGGTTCTCTTTTCTCCCTGTGAACGACCGACTACTATGTCAACTGCACATGCCAATGCACTGAGCTCATTCGGGGCGTGTGTTTGTCAACCGAGTTCCAACAATCGCCAAAGTCGAACGATCGTTTCGATCGATTCGATCGATCAGGCCCCAGACCCCAGCACCAGACCACAGCGAGGTCCCAAGAACTGTGAATCGTGGGGCCAGCGGAGGTGCCGGAACCAAGACCCCAAGACCCATAGAGCCGAGACTATAAAGACGATAAACGTTCCAACCGCATGTGCAGGCCCATTGAAATGCTGAACGAATCAGAAATTGAAAATATCCACATGGATTTCAGCGCGGAATGCGAGTGCGCATGGAGCAGATCAATAAACATGGCAGCGAAAACGGTCGTAAGATCGAGCAGCGAGGAATGCGAATCGAATTGGCTCTAGAGAGGTCTCGGAGATCAGATAATTGATTCGATAGATCAGAGATAGATAAGTCACCTACAAAAATATATTCAAAAATCTGACACAAGTCTCTCATCCTTGGCCTCTGATGGGAACCAACCAAAGTATTTGATGAGGTCCAATTGGGGATCTCATCATTTCATGCATAACTTCGAAAAGCCCACAGTTCTAAACTCGAAACTAGATGTAGCATGCAGCCCTGACTATCTTTCTGCAGCGAAAGCGTATGAGAAGCCCGTTTCAGCCCACACACTTCACGGACTCCGACAGATTCCTCACCATTCCCCACAATCTCGACTTCTTTGAGAAAACGGCGAGGCGATCTTTGGAGTCTGTAAAGTCGAGGCAAGTGCTCGAGTACCGCGCGGCTCTCAAACTCGATTCGCATTTTATTGAAAGTGTTTCGAGCGCTCTCAGCTCGCCAACTAATGAATGACGATCGGATCGGCGAGCGGTAACTTTTGACGTGGAATATTTTGCTCATGAGTTGGCCTGCCGAGACCGGAATGGACTTAAAGCCGGAGCGGGTTCTACGTGAGTCTGGGCCTTTTAATTACCGATAGAACGGCAACTGGCGTCAATGGGACGGCCAGAAATAGTTCAGCTCGAATCTGTTTGGTGGCATTTTCACACGCTGGCCAACGCGGCGGATGCGCGTCATTCAAAACGGGGCCCACAAGTGCTATTCCGAAAGGGGTGTGGCTCCCGGGCGTTGTCACGCAAATGGGTTTAGCCTCAGCCTCAGCCACAGCCGATTACTGATTTCTGGCTGATCTGGGGAAAAAAGTCCCCGAAATGCCCATTTTCGGAACGGTTGTTCAAACTGCCTAATGACGCAAATTATGTAAAGAGTCATCAATTTGGGTATACCTCATGAAGCAGATATTTAGATATTATATATTGTTTTGATTGGCACTCATCGCAAACAATTACGAAACTTGGAAACGTGGAACCAAAATCACTATGTTTTCTGTGTGCCGGGTTTAGTGTGCCATCAAATGGGCAAATAACTCGACGTCTCTTTGCCAAACTGCGAATATCGAGTAGGAGAAAACTGAAATCAGAAATCAGGGAACAAGCGACTGAGAAACAAAACAGCAAAACAGCAAAGCGGCAAATGCCGAATTCCGAATTCCGAGCTGCGGAATTCCACTTGCTGTGCCAGTTATGGCTAAACAATTTGATGTCTTTGAAATGCGTGAAATGTCCCCGCCGATGATAATAATGAAAATGGTCGGTTGTTTGGTTGCTCGCTTGGCTGGATAGCTGTGAGTAGTGAGGAGCAGCCAGGGCGGAGTGGGCCAAAAGAAAGCAGCCCACACGTCGTCGCTCGGCTTCAGTTGGCTTGCCACTACCACATCGCACCACTCTGCACCACTCTGCACCACTGCGCACCACACCCCGCAGACGCGAAATGCCCAACTGGGCGAAGGTGGTAACGGTGGTGGAGGCGATGGCCTCCGCAATGAGAGCAGCAAACAGCAAGTACAACAACAAGAAAGAAGCCGCAACGTGTGCCGCATGCCAAATGGAAGGCGTGCGAAACTATGCTGCCGTAATACCCTAGAAAAATTAGCAGGCCATAAGGGGTATATGAGTGCGCAGTACGAGTAACCGATCAGATAAGGATATATGACAATAAATATTTCACTTTTCTGCGCACACTCCATTCAAACGTTAGCAATCGTACCACATACATGTTAAGGCAAAAGGGGAAAGTTAGTTTCAGCTCAATTAAATATGGCGCTTTTTAAATATTATAATTTTAATTTAGCGTATAATCCAAAAGACCTGCTTTGTTTGACCCTTTGCTATTGTTATTGCTGGCATATTACTTTCGATCATTCTCAGTACTAAGGCTTTCAAGTCTTGGCCATTTCTGACAACATGTTAAAACAATATTTCTGTACGAGCATAGATATAAGTTCATTTTTTAATTCCCCGAAGGTCGTTCATTAGTGTATCCTACAAGTATATCTCTAAGCCAGCCTCGACTCCGATTGTCATTCAAAATTTGTTTAATTTGTTGTACATTTTAATTGCCTGAATTGTTCGAAGCAATGGGCAACCACACTTGTGACTGTTCACACACGCATATGAACTGCGTGCAGGAATTTCGGTTTACGAAATTATTATTTTGAGTTTGTACATACATAAATATAATCATTGCTGTTGCTGTTGTCAGCTTCAATGCAAAAGCCCATTGCCTGAGGTCAAGTGTGATGTGGATGTGGATGTGGATGTGGATGTGGAGATACGCGCGGAGATGGAGATGTAGATGTCAGTAATGTCAGCTCAATCGAAAAAACCACAAGCCAACTACAACTACGATCCGGGGAATACATGTGTACTCGGCGAGATACAGATACGTCTGTCCGCAGATACAGTTACCCATATGTATGATTGCCTGGTGGCAAAATCGTTTAACGATTAGCGCTTAACCGCTTAGAGCTCATCGACTGATACCCAAAGCGTGTGTTTTCACCCGTTTGTTTATCTTTCGCTAATTTACATTCAAGATGTCTGATTGCCAGGCGGTTTCTGATTGCAGCAATTGTTCCCGGGATCCCGATGGACGGTTGAAATTCCAAACCCTGGAAAAACAATAGAACTCCAACGGTGGAGCTTCGCTTTTCACTTAATTGTTTCGCCGTCCATCGTTCTAACAACCGTTTAAGTAGCCTTTTAATCGGAACTATAGAATCAATGAGACCGACCAGCCCACATGGAAGTTGGATCGCCAGCGAAATTAATCCCTTTGCAAAGCTACGTTTATGTAAAATGACAAATTAAATATTACCGGTATTTTCAAAAAAATACGAACGGTCTACTTTGTATATATATAAATATATATAAAAGACAAAATATTACCCAAAACAGCTTCCCTATTTCAATATACCCTCCGTAGAGTGTCAAATTTGACTGACATTTGATATTCCATGGCCCGAAATGGGTTAATTGCACAATTCGCTGGATTTTCGACTCTTGGCGGGGCGCAAAAAAAGTTTAAAACAAAAAAGCTGGCGACAACAACGAAATGTTAAACAATCGTTGGACGTTGGCGATTTTATGGTTGGCAGATAAGAAATTTGCTGGCATTTGTTTTGTTTGCCGTTTTCAGGGAGTCATTAAAATTCCGGGGAAATGGCCCCATATGGGTACATGGGTACATGGGTACACTACTCTACATACAACTACATATATCTACACGTGTATCTGTCCTTTTCTTACCTCAAGCCGCCGCAGATGTCGGCATTGTTAGTGCTGTATCTGCTTCTGTTTCGCGTAATCCACAATAACTGGCTTTTCAATTTGTAGTTTTGTTTAACTTTTGCTCACTCTTCGTGCACTCTTGAACCGATCTATCGATTTGGCTATCGATAAGTGCCTAACAGTAAAATTTTCGTTTCGTTGTTGTTACTTTCTGACCTCTTCCACTTCCACGACGCGATCGGGCCGCATTCCAGCGTCGCACATACTTTAATCAAAACTCACTACCACCAGCACACTTGCACACGCGGGCGAGCGCAACTGCGAGTATCTGTGTGCGTGGAGTCGTTGTTGTTGCGCGAAAGAATGCCGTTTGCTGGGTTGTTGTTTTTGTTTTTGCTGTTGCTGACTGCTTTATTTGTTGTAGTTGTAGTTTCCAGTGGCCAGTTGTTGTTGTAGCTGAATTTTTTCTTTTTGACCAGCGCCAACTTTTCGGAGTTGACTTCAGCTTCAGCTTTTTCACACTACTAGTCGTAGATATTTTCGTGGTTTTAAGGCGCGTTTTCCCAAAATCAGAACTAGTTGCACCAACACCAACACCAACAAAAATCACTTTTGTAATTTAAGCGAGTGCGAAAACGAAGCGCGCTGTTTTTGTTTCAGTGAAAACCGAACTTCACTTTAAGCAACTGAATCTGTGTAGCTCTGTGTGCGTGTGTGTGTATGTGTCTGGGCGAGCTGGTGTGCGTGCGGTGTGCATTTAAGATCTGCAGAACAACTTTTCCGAATGTTAGGTTTCGAGTAAATTCATTAAACCGAATTCATATTTCCCAGTGGAAACCACATGCTTTCCTGTCCCGACGATCTGTTCGGTTACCGTTGACGTTTAGCGATATACTGATTTTGCCCCTGCGTAGCGAAACCGAACACAACGAAGATCGAGTCGAGATTTCGTTAAAACCTAACGAAGCCGCGTTTAACGAACGGAGAGCCGAAGAGAGAATTCGAATTCGAAAGAAGCGCACACAGTGATAGTCGCATACACAAACCCGATGGCAACAACAACAGCTACGAAAAATGTAAATAGCAATAAGCAATAAAAGAAAAACAAACTTCAAAGGAGAATCCCAGTAGCCAACTATGTGTGTGTGCGTCTGTGTGAGTAGTGGAATTCCAATGGCTTATCTGGCGAGAAGCCGATTCCGATTCTCAAGGGCTTAAAGGATACCCTGTTAGGATGGCAGACTTAAGTAAAATGCATCTCAGAGGAATCTGAAGGCAGCTGAAAAACTATCAAGCAATTAAAGGTAGGGAGAAACCTAGTTTTAAGTGCCCAACGGCTACCTTTAAAATGTTAAGATTCCTACAAAGGTATCTTGTAGTTTATTTGCCATCTTATTCTAACATAATTATTAGATCTATCTTTCGGCATTCACTTTTTGCTACACTAAGGCGGAAGCCTGTTGGATTCAAATCCAGCTCTCAGCATCCCTGCGCTCGCAATCGATGCGACTATCTTATAAATAAACTCTCTGGACAGAACCCCAGATACAGATAGACTGGATGAGGGAGAATCGGAACTTGAGGGTCCGAAGACTCTGCCTCTATCGGCGTCCTCTGCTGCTACGATATCGTCACTTGGGCGCATTCCTCAGCATAATGTGAGCTTGATTTGCTGGATTCTTTTTGCTCCCTCTTCCCTCTTCTTCTCTTCTTTAGCTTTTCTCCTTTTCATTTCCCCACCTCGGCCTCTTCGTCCATCGTTTGCTTAAAATATGCGGCATACACACGCCCCACGAAAGGGCGGGGAACAGGGTAAGCAAGAAGGTTTCAACCAGTTCGTCCAGGGGGGCTGCTAAGAAAAAATCCACACAAAAAATACAAATGATCATTCTATTTGTAAATGTGCCCTGAGATTTTATAGAGAAAAAAACGTACTAAAAAATGATCATTGAATTTGGGCCCCCGTGCCAAATCCTCGCTACGCCCCTGAAGTCTCGGCCAAAAGTCGAAGACTCAGAATTGTGGAGTCAAGGGGTCGGGGTCGGGGTCGGGTCGTCTTGCCATGGACATAACTTGTTGACTGAAGTCAGGGAAGTGGTGGGGAGGGGGTAGAAATTGGGCGAGACATTCCGGGGAGGCGGGGTTTCGATGGGAACAGCCCGCACAGCCTTTGATTTCTTTGAGTGTACTTTGCGTTGTGGTGTGTGCTATACACTGTTTGGGAATTAGAATTATACAAAGTTCTATGCTCACCCTTTACCAATTTCGCTGTACTCCAAAAATGTACCTACCATTCCTGGCACAAATGAGTTTTTTTAATTTGCTCTTTAATATCTGAAGATACTTGTGGTGCAAGGAAGCTGAAGATCCCTTACCGGATCTGATCCCAAGATTTAGAGTACTTCCATCTTCGACTTGAGGCCAGAGCTTTTCATTCTTGTTTTTATTTCTTTGTTTTGTGGCCGTTCGTTATTCTTGCGTCTTTGGTCGGTCGCTTGGTCGCTGGTTCTCTAAGACCGGTTGTTGTTGTTGCTGTAAGCTGCCTTTTGGGAACTACGTTCTTGGTCAATATCGTGTAGATATACGTTCTACATGTGTGCCAGTGTGTGTGCGCGGCTTGGAGCCTGGTCGAGGCCGAAGTTTCGAGCGAGGAGAGTGAAAAAGTAAAAAATGAAAAAATAAAAAAGAACGACCAAAAATGTTTTATGCAATTCCTTGAAGTCGATTTCAGTCTCCAGTCTCCCGGTCCGGAGAATCGCTTTTGCGGAATTGGCGCGCATTCTGGCCTTTTTTTTTTGGCAAATTGTGATCTTTCAGCCAAGAGCAGCTGCCATTGATCCTCTTTTCCTCAAAATTCCTGGGGCCAGCCAAAGTCTTGTGCGGAGCCAAAGTCGGTGGCGATGATGATATGGCGAGGGGGCCAGGAATTTATTGAATAAGTTGGCATATGACGCGGGTACCAGTACCACCATCCCACTGGTGGTGATGTGGTGTGTGTTGCTGTTTCTGGCGTGTTTTCGCTACGCTTCATTGCCAGTCAGTCAGTGGATGGTTCGTCGATATCGCCGACTGCCGCATACCTCCTACCCTCTCTGCTAAGAACTGAACACCCAGTTCCCGTCATAGTCTGGTTCGGTTTAAACTTATTGGCAATGAACCAGGCCTATTTGTTGGGCATACAAATTTCAAAATTACTGAGCAATCCCAACAATGTTCCACCCTTTGCAACCACTCTTCAAGTGAATGCAAGCCCCACTCAGCACTCAACACTCAGCACCTTATCACTCCCGATCGAGAGTATCGTAAGCTTCGATGAGTTGACGATTAGGTTTCCGCTTCGATTCGCTGTTTGCTGTTCGATTCGATTCGATTTGATTCGATTGGCTTTGTTTTGTATTCTTTTTATTATGGTCAAATATTTCTGCTGGCCACGATAATGTTAATGGGCCGCCCCCCCTTCCCCACCTCGTGCCCAGGCCATCGTCGAAAATGTATTTTTATTACATTTGTTACACTAACTCACTTCCTATTCGGATCGCTGGTATTTCGGCGCAGCTCTCTTCTTTTGTCGAGGAATTCAAAAAAGCTTCGGGGGTGTGGAGTTGGAAAAAGGGGGGAGGGGCAGGGTCACTTGAATGGGAGAGCGGGAGTTTCAACTGCGACCTTTGGCTGGTCGTCTGTGCACTTGGAGAAATACTTGAAGAAAATCTTACACTCTGGCAATTATCTTGTGCCCATGTACAGAAGTGAGATGTGTGTTTAAAGTTTCATGCAGAACCATACCTCAACTTTTGGCCAAGTGTACATGCTCGGCAAGTTGGAGTCAGATCCAATCCAAGAGTCTAATCTGCCTACCCTACTTTCACTCCATTTCCAGTCGGCATCGCAACGCGGCTCTTCGGCATCTCATTCGATTCGATTCGATTCAATTTATTCGAACCGAACTTTTCTCTCTCTTCTCTCGGTTTTAGTTGGCGAGCGGGAATCCGACTAAACTGCAATGAAATTTCAGGCTGCCAATCGATTTGCCGCTGCTGCAGCTTGGGATTTGCCTTTTTTGGGCCTTGGAATGCAGCATGTTGCTGCTGTGTTGCTGTTGCTGCTGTTGCTGCTGTTGTGTTGCTGTTGCGTTGCTGCTGTGTTGCTGCTGGTCCTGCTAAGCCCCCGGCTGCAACATCGCGGCAGAAGCAGCTACAGCAACATCCAACGGGAGCAGCAACAATGTGTTCTAAATAAATTCCAGTGAAATGAAATTCAGGGAGCAGGGAGTCGAGCGGTCGCAGATGTATCTTCAAGATACAAATTCTGTTCGCTGCGCGCAACGTGATTGCAATCTTTAGCATCGTCCTCATCATCATCATCATCATCAGCATCATCATCATCAGCAGCAGCAGCAACAACATACAGGAATATACTCGACCGATCAAAATTGAAGGAGTTTTATTGGCGTTGACTAATATTTCATTTTATAGTAAGCTTAATCATATATGTATGTATGCATGCATGTACCTTATACTTCACATCCTCCACGCATACCCTGTAAATACCGGCTAACAGCAAGAAGAAGAGCAACACGAGGCACGAGATTCGAGGCTGCCAAGGCCCCAAGGCCCCAAAGCCCCAAAAAAAGGAAACAAACCACACACACCATGAAGGCAGCCAAACGCAGCAGAGAACGGCGCGCGTGCGTAGTGCAAGCGGATGAGTACAGTGAAAAAAATAAATAAAGAGAAAAGAGATGGAAACAATACCAAAAACCTTGGGATAAACAAATCTCTAAAGGGTTTCTTCGAGTAAACGTTCTACAGTGCAAATACCTATTCAGCAAGTTTGAATACGAAACACCATCGTTTTCTCGCTGTGCAAATTGTTTGGCTGTTGTTGACTTACCTGTTTTGGTCTTTCCTTTGCTTTTCTTCCTTTAGAGGAGATTTCTCGGCCAGGAACATGGGGAATCTCGAGGGGGGATGTATGGCCGCTAAAAATCGACGAAATCATCCAAGCTCCGTACAGTAGCTGCTGCTTTGGCTCCGTTTGCCTGGCTGCTCTTTTTTATGTTTTTATGTTTTTAATGAGCTTTTATATGAGCTGCAGGATCGGAAGAACCAAGTGGCAGGGGCAGGGGGAATGGAATGACCCGGGGCAGCCGAGCTGCATCTCCATGTCAGCCGGAGAAGATGATGGTGCTCTTTGCTCTTGCGGTCTACCCACAACAAGGCTAGACATCGATTCCTCGGCTATCAATGGATTCCCGGTAATGTATTTGGTTCCCATGGGCTCGGGAAGGAAGAGGAGCCGAGGGGCTGGTTGCCATATTATTATGGTAACACAGTTTTAGGCAGAAATAGAAATAAACCGCAGGGAAACACTTGTTCAAACAGAGGCGTGTGAAGTGTGCGGAACTTGGACTTGGAATGTACATATACAATTTCACACATGACACACATCTCAAAACAATTTACTTTAAATCAAGTTACAAGTCTACAGCTATTAATGTGGCATTCCACAATATCAGCCCATTTGATGCTCTATAATTTAACTCTGTTGCCAATCGTGGCCACGAACATAGAGTTCAGCTCGACCGATCGAAAAATCATTGCATCTGGAACAAAGCCTAAAGAACTAAAGGAACCTGGCACATCTCAGATCGTTCAGATCGTTCAGCTCGTGCGGCAGAAGTATTTGAAAAGCTGTGGAAAGGAGAGTCCCGAGTGAGGGGGTGAAATGGAGTATGTGGAGCCCGACGGAATACCTTTCTCGACTGAGTTCTCGACTCACAGCTCAATCTGCAGCTGTCAGGTGTGGCCGGCTAATTGAGAGTCGCGTTACGAGATCATCTTGACACTTTGGAGGCACCTGCCGCCGGACGAGGCGAATCCGGCAATGATTAACTAGTCACTCCGACTGAGGGGCAGGTGGGTTTCGAGTTTTGAGTTTTGAGCAGTGCTGCAATTCGCTGGCATGTCTGTGATAAAAATGAAAAGTAAAAAGCCCGTCAAGTGCCCGCAAACGCTGACGCATTTCAACCCAAAGGCTGATAAGCCCAGTCAACGCGAATGCGAATTCAATGCCAAAAAGAAAACGAAACTCTCCTCGAAAACGGAAACGGGCAAATACAAGATACAGATACAGATACATTTACAGATACAGATAGAGATACCCGTAGATGTGTAGAATCAGATAGGCATGTACACGACAACAAAATGTGGCTGGACTCGCATTTAAAATTAGAAAACAAACAAGCGAAAAGCATTGTAAATCATTCGTTCAACAGTTTTTAAATATTCTCTGTTAGGAAGCATACTGGTTTGGAAGTCATAGATTTATAGAGGTAAAATATTTTATTATAATTTTAAATGTCTTGTACAATGAAGTATATATGAACAAGGTGCTTAAGCTAGCTAGTTATCAGTATAGTTTGCACCTCTTACTCTTACCATTGTATCCGTTTAGAAGTCGAAAGCTTTTAAAACCACATCTATAATTCATGCAATTTATTGTTTTTCCGAGTGTGTGAACTGTATGTTTATCTTGTTTTTTGGCACAACTGGAAGCTCAAGAGCGTTATTCAAATTTCGATTAGCATCTTGGTCCCCGAACCGTGGGATCTGTAATCCCCAGCTGAGTAGAACGGGGGGTTCAGCACCGAGGTGCTCTGGCCGCTTCTAGGCTGATAAATATTTGGCTTTTGCATGCCAGCGCGATGAGTTCAACGTCGTCGGACGTTGCTAGTTTAATTTTCAAACATTTATCAACAAATATTTGGCGCTTATCATTTGTTCTAGCCAAACAAAGGGAGGGCGGAGTAGGTGGTGGTGTGGTGGTGGATGAACACTCCCATTCCCCGCCAGAAGCAACCTTCTCAGCTCCATCTTCATCTTCATCTCCATCTCCAACATCAGCATCAGCAGGTTTGCTGACCCGAACACCTGACAAATGGAATGGCATGGTGATTTCACATAGTGACTTTGCACAACATTTGCCGAAGCTTTTGTGCTGAGTCCGCTAATTAAAATCGTTCTATTGGGAAGCATATTTAGGTGGGTGGGTCGCTACTATGAAGTATTTCAAAACATGAATCAGTGTGCACTGACCGTAGCCGCGGTACAAAAGAAAACGAAACTCATTCCTCAAGTACTAGGCACTTGTGAGCAGCGATTGATAAGCATTACAAAGTGAACTTTAATAATTGTTTTATTTCATAAGGTTCTTATTTTGAAGGGCTCTGAGTTACTTAAGTTTTTATAGCTTGTAATGCACATCCATGAATTGCAGATTGGTGGTTACCTCCGAAGCATCGGGCATCACATCCTTGGCTGCATTCAGGTAGGACTTGGCGCCCAAAATGTCTCCTGACTGAGCAGCCAACACAGCGAGGTTATTGAGTGCAGCTCCATTCTGGGCATCTGAAGTGAGACATAGTTGGAGACATCTCTTGGCCAGGTTGAAGTCACCAGAAGTCTGTTGAAGAGTACTTAAATAATACGTACCTAAGTATGTACTTTAACCCTACTTACCACCGCCACAAAGCTGAGATTATACCAGATGTCTGACTTTTGACCGGGTTGCGTAGCCATGGCCAAGGCTCTTTGGAAACACGGCAGAACCAAGTCGATTTGCCCACCATACAGACAACACAGCGCTATGTTGCAGTAGAGCTCAGGGGACTGGGCGCCCAAGGACAGAATCCTCCGGTAGTACATCAACTAGGGTAAAGCGACCATTTTAATTTAATACATACTCCTTATGACGATAACGATTATACTACCGCCATTTCCGGATTGTTGTCGTAAAAGTAGCCCACGGCAATGCTGGCCAGAGATTCCACATTGATTGGGTGCAGTTTGGCCACTAGCCTGTAGAGCTGCAGTGCGTCCTCCTGCTGTTCCATGGCCTGGTGGATCCTCGCCTGCTCCAGCCGGTAGGTGACGTCAAAGGGACGCGAGTCCACCACTTCGCCGATCACCGATAGAGCCCGCTCGGGCTGCTTTATCCTTTGGTATACTCTGGACAGGAGTAGATAGGTGTCCGGATGGGGAAAGCTGGCCAGGGATTGCTGAAGGAAGGGCTCCGCTCTGCGAGGATAATGCAGGGCAAGGAGGCATCGGCCCATCTGCTGTTGCCACCACCAGGACAAGGTGCATCCAGTGGATCCACTGGGCTTCTGGCGCTCAACTTCCAGCACCGCTTGACAAAGGGAGTGGGCCTTTTGCACATCCGCTTCGTGGTAGTAGAGGAACTGGAACAGGGCCTTCACCAGCGTTTCCCGTTCGGCGTATATGGTGGGATTCAGGCGGGACGCCTGGTAGAGTTTCGAAGTGGCATCACCTACGTTGAAAGCCGCTGCCGAGGTGGCTCGAATCCTGGAGGCGGTTCCGCAACGAGATCCCAGCGAGGAGCCCGGTCGACTGAGACTCGTTCCAGGACGAGCCACTGCCGCCGATCCTGGCCGGGAACTATTTAAGCGGCCATCACTGGAGTGGGCCACTCCGGAACCCCTGCTCCTCGCCTGCTGCGCCCTCTGACTGGTAAGGGGGCGTGGCTGGAATGCGGTCTTTATGCTGCTTCCTGGTCGAGCAGCAGTGGCAATGCGCTCGAACTCCACTTCCTCGTTGGCTGCCAGAGATGGCCAGGTATTAAACAATTAATGGGTGATTGTGAAACCAAAAAATAATGTCACCTGCTTACCCTCATTCCCAACATCGTCCTCGTCCAGGTCGTCCACGTACACGCGCTGCGTCAGAGCGCGCATCTTTAATTGCCACACGCCCTCCATCAGCCAAGTGGGCATCGTGATGGACGGCCCAGAGTCGGCTGCCCCGGCTCCTCCTCCAGCTGCTCCCCTTGGCCTAGGGCCAATGCGTTGCAAATTGCTACCGAATCTGCTGTGCTCCGCCTGCTGCTTCTGCTGCTGCGGCTGCTGCTGGTGCTGGTGCTCCTCCTCCTCCTCCTTGGTGGTGAACAGTTGGACATGGCCATCGTGACCGGCCTGCAGGAGTGCGTTGCACAGCTCGGCACAGCGCTCGTAGGAGCGGCGACGGTAGAGGGACACCGCCCTGAAGTAGTCCAGCTCCAGAGTCGCCAGCATCGCCGATGTCCTTAGTTGTCACACTCGGAAAAAAACTAGACACAAATGTTGTGTACGGCACATAGAACGAATACATTTGGTTAGGTTGGTCAGGAAGAATGTTCTTGCTTTAGAAATCGAATTCAAATGAAACAAATTATTGAATGAAATGGTTGGGTGCCCGAAAACGTATAATTTTTTTCAGTATATTGTGTATCTGTGTCCGACTCAAGTGTTTGAATTCCTCGGCTGGGTTCCTTTTTTCGGGCTCTTCTGCTGCGCTTCGATCGCTGGAATTTTAAAACCGGATGCGTGTCATTCCTCTGCCCCTCGAAGACCGAAAATCCAGGGGCATCAGGAATGCGGCTGCTGCTTCCTGCGGTTCATCTCCCTCCTCGCCGCTCCTCTGGACTCTGGGCTCCTCTGGGCTCGAATCTGGTCTTAGTTCTTGGCTCGACTCCATGCCATCTAATTTTTCTATGCCCATAATTTGTACTTCCCGCCTACCTCTTTTCCACGGGACTTAATTTGTAGATTCCTCCGCTGCTGCGGTTTCTGCTATCGACTGACTGGCCTCCAGCAGGTATAGGTGTATATGTGTATATGCGCCATATGGAAAGGGTCTTCCGGTAGGGTTCGAATTGGTTAGGTTCGGGGTACGAGGTGATTACCATGGATACCTGGTCGGCCAAAACATTAATTGCTTTGCAGTGCGCCTGTTCCTGTCTCTGGGAAGTCACCCTGTTGGGATCATCTAACCACCCTGTGAATCTACTTAAGCTGCTAATGTTTAATTGAGCTCTAATTACCACGAGTTAATTGGGTTCCATGGGTAATATAACCAACTAGTTTCTTGATTCCTCTTCCGGATTGCATCTGCATCTGTCTATGGGAAATCTGTTTTTGGAGAACTGTAGGTCTTAATCCAGAAATTAACTTCTTTCTGGTAGATTAGGCAGTGCTCTCGTATAATTTTATTTACTAAAGGTGTACATTAGAATACAACAGATTAGAGTGGACCCAAATGTGCTATAAGTTTGGGTCACAATCACTTCTAAAATATTTTATTGATTAGGGTCTCTGCAGCCAATCGTAGATGGGGTCTAAGCCCACTTTGGTGACGGCGCTGGCCTCCACGATGGTCACCTGCTGGCGGATCTGCTTCTGCAACTTTTGCATCTGCAGCATGAGCAGGGCCTCGTTTCGCATCTGGCGGTAGGAGTAATCCATTTTGGCCAGGACCAACAGGATCTTGGTATTGTGCCTGCGACGAATTTAAGTGTTGCATGAGTTTTCAGTTCATTTTCCACCTTACTTACTGCAGACGCGGCTCGGTGAGGATTGAATAGAAAAGAACGCCGGCGGCTGAGATCTGGCAGAGATTTGAGGTGTCCACCACATAAATCAGCTTCTTCACGTCCTCGAAGTACTGCCTCCACAAGGGGGCCATACTACCTCCGATTTCCAGAATCTGTATGGATTTGGGCAGATTTTTACCGCCATGCGGAATGTTAGTTGGAGCTTCTTTCGGAGGCGGCTTGTTTTTATCCCCATTTGGAGATTTGGTTGGGAAATGGATTCGGTAGATCCCAGTGCCAATGGTGGGCATGGAAAACGTGGTCTCGTCGATGGACTCCGGATCCTGCAAAGCTTTCAGAAGGTGAGTTTTCCCCGCTCTTTTGGGGCCCAAGCAAATGCAGGTCGACATTGCTGTTTATATTTATTTAATATATGGATCTAACAAAGGTAGCCTTGGTTACCATAACATAATAATAATTAATTAAATTAGGATTGAAAAATGTAGTTCAGTAAACACGTACATGTTTATATATATTTTTTATTTTATATTTTTGAAATGTTAAATATTTACAATATTTGAAAATTTAAAATTCGTTAAATCAATCTTTTTATCGAAATCTTGTGACAGTAGTTAAAATTTTAGCCGCAAGATGGCGCTTTTAACTTTTCGAATCAAAAGTTCAATTCAAAAGTTTGAATCATTCGGCCACACTTTATATGAACGTATCGAAGCTTAATGATATCGATAAGACATCGATGTTTTTACATCGTTTTTTCATGCTGTCTCATCGTAAACAATATCAACATTGCTTAAAACACTCTTTTATTTCGTTAAAAAAATGACCCATGAAGCAGACAAACCTCGACAAATCGGATTCGACAGGCAGTTTTCAGCGGACGTGAATGGTGTGCCCACGGAGATAGTGTTCCACGGCTTCGCCAACAAGTGGTTCTTGGTCATAACGCAGCTTGGCAAGATTCCCGGCATCTACAACGTGCACTTCGATGTCCAAAAGGACGAACGGGTGGTTCCGTATCTGCACGGGCCAGTGGACAATCCGGAGTTCCACGTATCGGTGCCCATCACGATGAACTGCTGCCTGGGCTTAGACACCGATGAGACCCGCAGCGCCATCCAGTTCCTGGTCAACAGAACCGGCCTCCACAAGTGCCCGACGGAGTTCGTAGTGGGCTTGGGTCTCAAGCACATCGACGGACCCAATCTTCGTGCCCTGGCTAAGGTCATTGAGGAGGCGATATTCTAGCTTACGTTTGTTATATCCAATAAATATTAGCTGTACGGCAGTGTGTGTACAAAAACCATTTTTGTCAAACTTTTTTGAAGATCCACCGCCAAATCCACTTTAGCTTCACCAAGTTAAATGCCTGCTCCAATACAACTTATTTTAGTTGCCAACTATTCACAATGAAACCTACTCTTTCAAAAAAAACGTAGCTTATAATCCGCGGTTGTATATAAAATAGTCTTCATAATTTTTTAGCAAACGTCTTCTATATTTCCCCGAATTTGTACATTAAAAAGTGTAACGCAGGTCGGGAAACACGGCACACGTCTACCTCTCGAAGATTACAGCACAAACACAACGGATGTCCGGTTGTCGAGAAGCTCTCTAGAGGATTTAGTCAAACAGACCGAAGCCCATGTCGTCGTCAGACTGGTCGGACTCCTCCTCCTTCTTCTTCTCTTCCTTCTTGGACTCTGCGGCTGGAGCAGCGGAGTCGGCAGCGGGAGCAGCGCCTCCGGCGGGGGCAGCACCAACTCCGGATCCGATGTTGGTGATCAGGTCCTTGACGTTGATGCCCTCCAGGGCCTTGGCGAAGAGACCGGGCCAGTAGGGCTCCACCTCGACGTTGGCGGCCTTCAGGATGGTGTTGATCTTCTCACCCTGGTAAATCAAAAAAATAACATCAGCACATGTTGCAGCAGTGCGCAATAAACCGTAAGGCCCGCAAATCGTCCAATACTTCCGCCCGATGGCCGGGGCTTTGAAGGATTTGCGGCGTCTTCGCCGATTGCAAAATCGAAGAACTTACGGTGACGGCGACATCGTCATCGACAAGGATGAGGGAGGCGTAGACGCAGGCGAGCTCGGCTTTGGTGGACATGTCGAAGTGCTGTGGCTAATCACTGATTGTGCAAGTTGCCAAAAATTAATTGTTTATAACAAATGGCCTTAGCTCGGGACGAGAACAAGCACGCTGGTCAAAATCCTAAACCGGAAAGAGCAGTTGATATGCAGTGTGACCGCGCCGATGACGAAAAAAAATACCAACCGTCCGTGAATATTTGCATTTATTGTCAGAAAATACTAGTTAGGCGAAAACTTGTTATAATTATCAAGATTATCTCTTTATTTATTTATTTAAAGATAACTTAAATTATAAAACTATAAGTAAACTGAGAACTATGAGCATCAGCAGCTAGGGCCTTTCGCTCGTCTAGGGTGACAATGGTTTATACAGAGAAAGTGGAAACTATGGAATTATATTTTATGAATCATGTTGGAGTTTAGCAAAAAAAGTTACAATTTTGTGGATCTTATCGTTTGTTGGGTTAGCAAGTGCGGTCATTGGGGCGAGTATAAAACTATAAGTAAACTGAGAACTAGGAGCATTAGCAGCTAAGGCCTTCCGCTCGTCTAGGGTGACAATGGTTTATATAGAGAAAGAGGAAACTATGGTATTATATTTTATGAATCAGGTTGGAGTTTAGCAAAAAAGTTAAAATTTTGTGGATCTTATCGTTTGTTGGGTTAGCAAGTGCGGTCATTGGGTCGATTGATTGCAAGGCAACTGTTCTATGAAGGGAAAGGAAAGGACAGTTAACTAGGATGTGTTTAACATCTAACTGATGATGGTTGCAAAGAGGGCATATGATTGAGAGGGATCTGTGCATTTGTAAGGTTGGTGTGTCCAGAAGATAATCTCGTATTTGAACTAGTTGCACCCTTCTTGGACTTTACGTTTTGCTCTATTTTAACAACATGCTTCCTAATATTTTAATTATTTTTTTCGTTGTGACATATCTTATTGTAGTAGGGGTAGAAGAATAGCCGTAATGTTATTGAAAAAGGACATTTCGGTATAAGTACGACAGGGTCACACTGCAAATTAGTACGCAATTAGTGTGCCCATAACCTTTCTTAAACGTAAACAAAAAAAGCGCGCAAAAATGTCGGACCAAGAAGATTTAGTCGTTAAAAAAGAAAATATGTCTATAGAGAATATAGATGAAAATGACGAGGAGCGCGATGATAAGGATTTGAAGGACAGCTTGAAAATCAGCTCCTTAAAGACCCTGGGACCATTTATAGCCAGCAAGGAGAACAGCCGCAACACGGTTTACGTCAGCGATGTTCCGGATATCTGCAAGGATAAGCCGTGCATGTTGGGCGTGGACGAAGCAGGACGTGGTCCCGTCCTAGGACCTATGGTATATGGGATCTCCTACTGTCCACTGGAAAGCAAAAAGGCTTTAGAAGACCTGGGATGCGCCGATTCCAAACAACTTACCGAGGAGAAACGCGATATCATATTTAACGACATAAACACCAAGGATTACGCCACCAGTTGCGTTGGCTGGGCCGTGGAGATCATATCGCCGAACACGATCAGCACCAGCATGTACCGGCGGTCAAAGTGCTCCCTGAACGAAGTTTCCATGGACTCGGCCATGGGCCTCATCCAACAGGCGATCGATGCCGGCGTCAATATTGCCGAGGTTTATGTGGACACGGTGGGTCCGCCGGAGAAGTACCAGGAGAAGTTGCTCAAACGTTTCCCTAGCTTTAAAATCACCGTGGCCAAAAAGGCTGACTCCACCTATCCAATAGTCTCTGCTGCTAGTATCTGCGCCAAAGTCACCCGTGATCATGCCCTTAAGGTTTGGAAGTTCCCTGAGGGTCTGGTCATTAAGGATAACGCGTTTGGCAGTGGATATCCGGGAGATCCGGTCACAAGAGATTTCTGACCGAGCACATCGATCTGGTGTTTGGATTTCCAAGACTTGTGCGCTTCAGTTGGTCCACGGCGGAAAACGCACTGGCGGACAAGGCCTACGACATGGAGTTCGACGAGCCGGACTCCGAGAAGCCAAAGTTCGCCGGCACGAAGCTCACAAAGTTCTTTAAGGGCACCACAAAATCGGGCGAAGTAATTCGAGAGGAGTGCCGCTTCTTCAAGCAACGACATCTGGGAAGTGTCATGGAGTTTTAGCAACAGAAAAGGTTTAATTTAATTTAGTAGGAATATCTCAATTTGTATCTTTAGTGCAGTCTGATTGTTGTTGCGCCTCGACCTTTTATTTATAAATAATATAGATTAAAACCACTGCTTTAGAAATAAGTTTAAAAAGGCCAAAATAAACCAAAAATGCCCAGTCCCAAAACAACAACCACTTTGTATCTTTAATGTATTTTTGCTGATGTTTCTGTGTTTTCGCCAATCTCGTGTTCTTAATAATTACGTTCGATTACAGACTACGTGGGACTGCAGTTACACTGTTCTGAATGTATGCGTGAATCGGTCTGATCTGATCTCGTGATATCCCTTTTTTGGAGGACAACTGTGGAATTGGGTAAAGGACTTTTGGAGGGGCGTTGGCTGGCATCTTTGATCGACACAATAACAAAATGCAAAGTTATACTAAACGATTTTTGTATAAAAAGGGACGACCTTAGAAACATAGAGCTTACAACTAAGATTAAAATGAGGCGAGTCGCATCCCGCTGATCGGAAGAGAACAACAACCAAGTTGGAGCCCTTAAAATCCCAGGTGCATATCGATATTGTGTGACTCAAAAGTAAGCGTACGAAATAGACGTGGACAAAAGCGGGAGGATCTCAAGAGTTGTACCTTAAACAGCTAATTAGAACTTAAAGCAATTACAAATACAGATTGCAGGGCGGGATAGCTAAGAAAGAGTTACCTAAGGCCCGGTTTCCAGATCCAAATCGATTTATGTTGGCAGAATTGGAACCGATATATGATTTCACTTCTTTAGAAAATATATATTAATATATTCAATATTTGAATCAAAATTAAAGTAAAAAACTTCTCGTTCCTTGTGCAAGTGAAAAACTACTGATTCCATTTTTACCAAATAATGAGTTGGAAAAGGAGTCCTGACTACTTTAAGCGTTGGCTCAATAGACGAAATCCAGTTGCGGCTGCTCCGGCAATCAGAACTTTCGCAGGTCCAGCACGAAAACGCTTCCATCGGAGGCACTGGCACCGACCTTAGTGCCCTTGGAGTTCCAGCAGACCTCGAAGATGCCGCCCGTGCCCTTGTAACTGTGCACCAGCTGGCCCGTTTGCGTGCTCCAAATGTGTACGCACTTGTCGAAGCTGCCGGAGGCCAAATGCTTTCCATCCGGACTGAAGGCCACCGAGTAGACTGGCTCCGTGTGCTTGGTGAGTGTGTGGATGCAGCTGCCCCTCTCCACGTCCCACAGTCTTACCGTGGAATCGAACGAAGCGGATGCGAGGATTAGGTTTGTGTTTGGATTATTGGTTCCCGGCCCCGTGGGCGACCATTTTATCGTATAGATCTCCTTTGAGTGAGCCTGCAGATCGTGGCAGCAGCGATCTCGGTTCATGCTCCAGATCTTGAGGGTCATGTCATCAGAGCACGACGCCAGCAGTTGGCCCTGCGGACACCACTTAATGGCATTCACCTCGTTCGTGTGTCCTTTAAAAGTCTTGATCGGTTCATTTACACCCAATCGGCACACATGTATCCGCTGATCCGTACTGCATGATGCAAAGGCTTGGTTTGTCTGCCAGTCCACATCCAAGGCTGGAGCACTGTGAAAGGCGAATTGCTGCGTGCATTGGCCCGTGGATGCGTCCCAGATGATTGTCGTCTTGTCCACGCCAGCCGAGAGGATGTAGTTACCACACTTGTTCCACTTCAAAGCAAAGATCGGACCCTTGTGTTGTCCCAAAGTGGATGCAAGTCGACCGTCGGTCTTCCAAATTCGGGCGTAGCCATCGTAGCTGCCGGTGGCGAGCAGGGAGCCATCGCACTGTAAAAACGATAGTTGATTAACAACGGATCAGAAAACAAACTTCGCAATGCTTAATCGCCAAGATCTTCGACTTACATTCCAGTCCAGAGAGGTGACGTCCTTGTTGCTAGGCACCTCAGCGCCGCCTTTCTGGATGCAGTGGCGCAGCACCAGCTGGTTGGAGTTGGTGTTTGCATCGGACATGTCCCATATCCTGGCAGTGCTGTCTCCCGAACCACTTGCCAGTAAATCCCGGCTGGGATTCCAGGCGCAGATAAACACCTCGCTCTCGTGGCCGCGTAGTACACGAGCCTTGGATTCTGGTATTTCGATGCTCTCGTCAATGTCCATGGGCACAAGAGCTGCGGGAGTCCCAGCACCTCCGCTGGTGGACGAGGAGATGGTTCCACTGGGAGCAGAGTTTTGAGCAGTGGACGAACCCGACTGCACGTTGTTTCCTTGCGCTCCTACGCGAATCGTAACCGCTCCACTGGGCGCCTTGGATCCTGCTGCAGTGGATGCTCCCCCCGATGCTGCTGCGTCCGGATTGGAGGTGGATACAGTTCCGCCAGCGGGCGTCAGCCCGCTTGAAGGCTGCTCTACGCTGCTGGAAGTGCTGCTATTGCCATTTGTGGAAGTAGAGGAGGCTGCATCATCGGTGCTGGTGGCATTCGCATTGCCTGCATTGCCGCTGGATGAGCTTCCCGCTTCATTGGAGTTCTGTGATTTCTTTTGATTTGCCCCAGGTGCCGTTGAATCTCCGCCAGCTGGTGTGCTTGTGCTAATGGCTCCTCCGGTACTGGCCTGATTGCCTCCAGCTCCATTGTTTCCAGCATATGTGCCGCCAGTGTTATTCGCCGGGTTTCCACTGGAGTCCACCTCGCTGGCTGACTGATCGGTTGGCGTGCTGGTGCCCGTGGTGCTGCCGGCGGTCTTGTTTCCACTTGCTAAGCCCGCCACTCCGGTACCCGGTTCGATTTTGATCTCTGGCTTGGCGTTGTTGTTCTGGTTGCCGGCAGTGGCAGAAGAGTCAACTGCGCCGGGTTTTCCTGGCTCTGTTTTCACTATGGCCTTGGGTGTCTTCACCTCCGGCATGACAGCGTCTATAAGGGAGAGTCCCTCAATGGGCCGCGCCACCTCGCCGTCCTCACCAACGCTCCACTCCACTTCGGTATAGAGAAGACCCTTCTGCAGGATGGTGAGCAAGGCGGCCGGTGGAACCAATGCGCCATTGATATTACTTTGCGAGATGTGCGACTCAATGCCAAACACGTAGGCCGAGTGCAGAAAGCCTAGGAAACGGGATTACGGGAGATAAGGGCGGGTATCTTATCGTGCGATATATATTACTCACCCGACTCCTGCAGGTATCGGTAAACCAGAAAGTTCACCTCGTCGCTGGAAAAACTCATGGCGGAACGCGGTTGGCTCCTACTCCTACTACTAGCTCACTCCAAAATCCACTCCAATCTCCAATGCCAATTATGTTTTTACGGTGCGAAAATCGGAACTCTGCTGCGTAACACATGCGTCTGCATTCGGCACGCTTATCACTTCGGCGCAAGCCACGGTATCCGGAGCTACTCCTGGTATTTGGATCGATCTGGTGGGTCCTCTGTTCTCAATTCTGCCAGTTTGCTGCTTGCCGCAAGAGCACTTCACATATTTTTTCCGCAAATAAAACCGAGGAATCGAAAACGCGTTTCTGAAACGCGCAAAAAAATGGCGGAGTAATCTCAAGGTGTGCGCTGTGAGAGGTTGCGACGCATAGTGTTCTGTGACGTCACAAGTCTTGACAACAGACAACATTAATAATCAGTGAGTATTCATAAAATAATTTTTTTTTTTTTTTCACACTAAGCGTTATTTCAAAAGCAAGAAGAAAAATTAATCAGTCATAAAATTAATTTAGAGCAATTTTCGGTAATAACATTCTCTTCACAATAAATTTCTGAAATTGTTTTTTCATTTATATAACTATAATCAACTAACAACTATAAACTGAAAAAGAATACCTATCGTGAATAATTGTACTTTACTTAAACTAATAATAATAATAAATAAGAGCTACTAAAATCTTTAACCAAAGTTAGCCTTCTGGTAGTAGTAAATGGTAAAGAAATACCTAACTTTTATATATAGAACTATAAACAACTAAAAACTATAATCTGAAGAACAATACCTAACGTGTATAATTGTTCTTTACTTAAGCTAATAATAATAATAAATAAGAGCTACTAAAATCTTTAACCAAAGTTAGTTTAGGCCTTCTGCTTGTAGTAAATGGTAAAGGAATACCTAACGTGAACTGTAAGTTGGAGCGTCTCTCTCCGGTGCCACCTTAAAATTTCGTCCAGCCCTGTGCACCCAGCCCTTGAAGTAATCGTGGTATTCCGACCAAACGATCTGCTGGTCACACTAATCGTTCCACCCGCGCCCGCTAGATGGCTCCACTCTCAGGCAGCGAGAGCGAAGAAAAATCAATAGAAATTTTCATTTTAGTGAATTGCCCTGCGCTCGGTAATAGTTAACAAACAAATTAGCGGCGAATCACCGAGGCGAAGCGCCAGCGAGTTGGAGTTACATAAAGTGCAACACGCAGGACCAAACATTCCGCAGCCAACACCCCGGATTCCGATTCCAAGCGAAGCCAACTTCAGAAGTCACCGATCTCTCTCTTCGCTCCGCCGCAGAAATTCCGCAACGCTAACCGATTTTGTCCGCTGCGAGTAAAAAAATTCGGAAAAGTAAGCTTAACAAAAAAAGAAAAAAACAGCTAACATACGCCCATTAATGTTTTTGGAGGCCTCTTCAGTGCTTTTTTTTGGGCGAAACGCCTTCGTCATCCAGCGGTGAAAAAAGTGACGTGACATGAAGGCAAAGCAAAGAAAGAAGAGAAGTAGAGAGCGCAGTGAAAAACAGAAAATAAAACGAAACGGAAAGCGAAGCAGAAAATATAACACAGAAACAAAAGCCGGTGGTCGTGCAAATCCAAAAAATAATGCCCAAGTGCACATCGCACTTCGCTAGGCGATAAAAAGTGGGCGAGCGAGGTCACAGAATCTTTATCAGCGCGCAAAACGCTGCCAAGTTGAAAACAAGACGGTTGCCAAAAATGCGGGGTACACTCTACTTCCACCCGAAAATGTCAAAGTTCGCCAGCCATTAGGTGCACTGTGCGGAAAATCAATCGCGAAGTCCACTATTTACCGATTAAGTGTTCTTAGATTAATAAACAGTGGAATTTTGTACATATAAATCGTTATCTGCGCTTGCTACTGAGTGAAATGTGTGGTGGATACATATTTTATGGCGTTCATAATACGGACTTCCAAAATAGGAAGTTTTATCAAGAAGACATTTCTACCAAAATTAATACAAAATACTAAAATGTAGCCATATTACTAAGTTTTCCCATTCATAATACCCACAATAAATAGAGTATCGTTTCCGCTTTCAGCTCCCAAGGAACGGCCGAGATCCGAGCGAGGAAAAAGAGCTTTGAAGAACCAGACAGGGAGAGCAACTATATATCTTAAGGTCCGACGTCGAGTTCGAGCGATAAGAACGCCTCGAGACTCGGCCGCCATCCATCGACGATTTTCTTGCGCCCCCAGTTTGCATAAAACCAGCGAAAATTAACAAGCTAACTACCATGGCGCCGGTGCGGGGGGATGGCATGAGAGGCCTGGCCGTCTTTATATCGGATATAAGGAACTGTAAGTGCAGATCAGCCCAGATCTCTTGGGTAACCAGCATTAAATCCAATTGAGCGGGTCGCAACAAGAGATTTTCCATAGGGGCGGAATCAGCGCCATTTCTTGATCAATTACCAGGAACAGCGCACTCACAGTAACGTGGGGCGGTACACAAACGCAGGAACAGTAAGCTCTCTGTCGGAAGAATTCAAAAATATAGGTTATTCTTGTTCTTGAAACCAAAGTATGCTAAATAGCAACCGAATCTTATGCTCCGTAAATATGTTGGAAGACTTTATGGATAGGTACCACATAGCGAATATATACATCTTCCTAGAAAAAACTAATACTTTAAGTTCTACTAGTTTGATGACTTACTGTAGTACTTGCATCTACGTGTGTGTGCGCAAGAGTCGCCACTGTTTGTCCGACGCTTTACTGTGTGGTATTATTATCACCGCTCGTTGTTTGCTGTATGCTCGGTTACTAGTTTCTGGTTTGTGGACAACATATGTATGGGAGAGCAGAGGTTCCGCTGCGGATCGGTGACTGGTACTAATTGACGCCTATGTGAATCGGAGAAAACCCGCGACATGGAGACAGCCGAAGGGTGTGAAGTCGACTCTCCGATCGATCGATCGCGGGGCGGAAAAGAAAGCGAAGCTTCCGCAGACGAATCGCTGTTGTTTTACTGTGAATCTCCCTTATACTCGTGTCAGGCACAACGAAATTGTACTAATAATCACCCATTTTCCAATCACCACCCACAGGTAAAAGCAAAGAGGCGGAGGTCAAACGCATAAACAAGGAGTTGGCCAACATCCGAAGCAAATTTAAAGGAGACAAAACCCTCGACGGCTATCAGAAAAAGAAATATGTCTGCAAGCTGTTATTCATATTTCTCCTCGGCCATGACATCGATTTCGGGCACATGGAGGCGGTCAATTTGCTGTCCTCCAACAAATACTCAGAGAAGCAGATTGTGAGTACCCCAAACAAATTGCTTCAATAATCATTTGGTTGTTTAGCGAGTCGAATAATAATAATTGAACTGGAAACAGACCCAGCTTGTGGCAAAAGGGAATTTCATTCAATTACAATTGTCGTAGTTTGATGTTTTAAAAAATATAGAACATTTGGTTTTAAAATGTAATGTTACTGATTAAATATCTAATTTTCCATTATGATTTAGGGCTACCTTTTCATCTCGGTGTTGGTGAACACGAACAGCGACCTTATTCGGCTGATCATCCAATCCATAAAGAATGATTTGCAGTCGCGTAATCCTGTGCACGTTAATCTGGCGCTGCAGTGCATTGCCAACATTGGAAGTCGGGATATGGCCGAGTCCTTTTCCAACGAAATACCCAAGCTACTCGTCTCGGGCGACACCATGGACGTGGTGAAGCAGTCGGCGGCGCTGTGCCTGCTCCGCCTGTTCCGCTCCTCGCCGGACATCATTCCCGGTGGTGAGTGGACCTCGCGCATTATCCATTTGCTCAATGATCAGCACATGGGAGTGGTCACAGCTGCCACCTCGCTGATCGACGCCTTGGTGAAACGCAATCCGGACGAGTACAAGGGTTGTGTTAATTTGGCCGTTTCACGCTTGTCCCGGATCGTAACAGCCAGCTACACGGATCTTCAGGTACGAATTAAATATTTTCTTAAAGTAAAAAACTTATAATAACCGAAATCGCATTGCAGGATTACACGTATTACTTTGTGCCGGCTCCATGGCTGTCGGTGAAACTGCTGCGATTGCTGCAGAACTACAATCCGGTCACCGAAGAGGCGGGCGTGCGCGCCCGGTTGAATGAAACTTTGGAGACGATTTTGAACAAGGCGCAAGAGCCGCCAAAGAGTAAGAAGGTGCAGCACTCCAACGCCAAGAACGCCGTGCTCTTCGAGGCCATCAACCTGATCATTCACAGCGACAGCGAGCCGAACCTTCTGGTGCGCGCTTGCAACCAGCTGGGACAGTTCCTCAGCAATCGGGAGACCAACTTGCGCTACCTGGCTCTGGAGTCCATGTGCCACCTGGCCACTTCGGAGTTCTCGCACGAGGAGGTGAAGAAGCACCAAGAGGTGGTCATTCTTTCAATGAAAATGGAGAAGGACGTGTCCGTGCGCCAAATGGCAGTGGATCTATTGTACGCCATGTGTGATCGTGGTAATGCCGAGGAAATTGTTCAGGAGATGCTCAACTATCTGGAGACGGCCGACTACTCTATTCGCGAGGAAATGGTGCTCAAGGTGGCCATTCTTGCCGAGAAGTACGCCACGGATTATACCTGGTAAGACTTAATTTAAAAGATTATGCCTAAAAGTCTCTGTTCTGTATGACATCTGCTTTTACCAGGTATGTGGATGTTATCCTCAATCTAATTCGCATTGCTGGCGACTACGTGTCTGAGGAAGTATGGTACCGCGTTATTCAGATCGTGATCAACCGCGAGGAGGTTCAAGGCTATGCCGCGAAGACAGTTTTTGAGGCGCTACAGGCACCTGCCTGCCACGAAAACATGGTTAAAGTGGGCGGCTACATCTTGGGAGAGTTTGGCAACTTGATCGCCGGAGATTCCCGCTCAGCGCCACTGGTACAATTCAAGCTACTGCACTCCAAGTACCACCTGTGCTCGCCGATGACGCGGGCCCTTCTTCTGTCCACGTACATTAAATTTATCAACCTCTTTCCGGAGATTCGCACCAATATCCAGGATGTGTTCCGCCAGCACAGCAATCTTCGATCCGCAGATGCGGAACTGCAGCAGCGAGCTAGCGAATATCTCCAGCTTAGCATAGTGGCATCGACAGACGTTTTGGCCACCGTCCTTGAGGAGATGCCATCGTTCCCGGAGCGCGAAAGCTCCATCTTAGCAGTGCTAAAGAAAAAGAAGCCCGGCAGGGTGCCGGAGAACGAAATTCGCGAGTCGAAGAGCCCGGCGCCGCTGACTTCTGCAGCGCAGAACAACGCCCTTGTGAACAACTCACACAGCAAGTTGAATAACAGCAATGCAAATACGGATCTGCTTGGACTAAGCACTCCGCCCTCGAATAATATTGGTAATGGCAGCAACAGCAACAGTACGCTCATCGATGTCTTGGGCGACATGTACGGCAGCAATAGTAACAATAACTCAAGTGCCGTGTACAACACCAAGAAGTTTTTGTTCAAGAACAATGGAGTTTTGTTCGAGAACGAAATGCTGCAGATCGGTGTGAAGAGCGAGTTCCGCCAGAATCTTGGACGATTAGGCCTTTTCTACGGCAACAAGACACAGGTCCCCCTGACGGTAGGTAAATTATTTTCTGAAATACTCCAGCCATTAAATACGTTGCTTCCTTCGCAGAACTTCAATCCCGTGCTGCAATGGTCTGCCGAGGATGCGCTCAAGCTGAATGTGCAGATGAAGGTAGTGGAGCCGACCCTGGAGGCCGGCGCCCAGATCCAACAACTGTTGACCGCGGAGTGCATCGAGGATTACGCCGATGCGCCCACAATCGAGATCAGTTTCCGCTACAACGGCACCCAGCAGAAGTTCAGCATTAAACTGCCATTGAGCGTCAACAAATTCTTCGAGCCTACCGAAATGAATGCTGAATCTTTCTTTGCACGATGGAAGAATCTTAGCGGGTATTTAAAACGGTGTCTTTTGATAATATTCAATATTAATTGTGTGCTTGTAGTGAGCAACAACGGTCACAGAAAGTGTTCAAGGCTGCCCAGCCACTGGATTTGCCAGGAGCCCGCAACAAGCTTATGGGCTTCGGCATGCAACTGCTAGACCAGGTGGATCCCAATCCAGACAACATGGTCTGCGCGGGCATCATTCATACGCAATCTCAACAGGTGGGCTGCCTGATGCGATTGGAGCCGAACAAGCAGGCTCAGGTGAGTAATCTATTGTTCGACGCTTAGGAACATAATGCTTATTTCTCAAATTGTCATATATCAACAGATGTTCCGACTGACAGTTCGGGCAAGCAAGGAGACCGTAACTCGGGAAATTTGCGACCTGTTGACGGATCAATTCTAAGCCACAACAATCATGGACGGGGGGATAGAGATGGAGCTGCGAAGCCATGGAGCCACGGCAACCACTTTACAATGCACAATCCCAATCACCTAGAGAAATATCAAAGCATACAAGGCCCTAGAACTGTACGCGTTTAGTTATGCCAGACACACTCCTACACTCTTCTTAAGTACCTTTCATCTTCTCGAACAGCGAGCTGATTTACCCACTGTCCTGTTAATTTGAATATTATTTTTGTAAACCTACTCTTACTATACCCATTTTCCAATTTCATGTTCCCAAACTTCTAACCCGTATCAGAATTCTTTGTAAATGTTAAGCTCAAAAAGTTCATAGTAGAGAAAAGAGAGAACATAATTAGATTATGTTTATATGTATGACAAATTATATATTGTTGCATCATTTCGAGGCAGTAGCAATTGGATATTATATACCTATACACAGATCTACATACATTCATACAAACCACATACATATACCTAGTATATACGTCGTTGTAATAAAAACAGAAATCAATATAAAACAAAAGAGAAAAGCTTGCAAGGAAATTATTAAGATGCCTGCAAATGACAAGTATGCAAATCGTTATCTAAATATTTATACATATATTGATTATTGCAATTGCATCTAAACGAAATTCATGTTTAATGTTTTTGATTGTGAAAATCCGATGGAGAGCCGCAAGAGCAGAAATCTCATTAAATAATAGACAAATAATTAGACACGGATCCCCAAAAACTCCTTGATTAAACACTGTTGAGCAAATTAAAATTTATGAACGATAGGAAATATTTCCCTATTGGAGGAAACGAAGCAAAGCATTCAGAATATTATTATACTTATAGCAGAATTTTTTGATTGATTCTGGGTAATATTACGTTTCGTTTGTGTACCATAGATAAACTGAGAGGGGCTACATGTTGTGCCGCTTTCCGAAGTGAAAGCGATCTTTGTAGCACCAAGTATTAACTTATCTGAAGCAGCAGCAGAAACCGAAAGCCATAAATCTGCTAATAACTCCCTTCAATTGCGAGACGGCTGCCGATAAAGAACAAAGAATTGTAAACTAAAATATACATTATATAGATACTGATACTGAAAACCGATAACGGAAATTGACATCAAATACTTATTACCATTGAACTCTCAATACTTTCGTAAAAACCAATGTGCATGTCAGTTGGAAGTTTAAGCATTTCCAAAGTGCAATAGTTAAATGTTACAAAATTCCACGCAAATTCCATTTAACACTCACAGACAAAACAAAAGCAACTGCAAGAGCAAGGAAAACAAGCCACAACTACATATAGCAAGTGCAGGAATTTAACTGTAAACGTAAACAAATATGTATTTAAATAAATATAAATTGAAACCATTTCACAGTTGTTTAGAAGGCTTCCATGAACTGGACTATAAGTACTTGGCAAGCACACTTGTGTTTTACGTATTTAACTTTATTACGATTAGCGCACGGGTTAACATAGGACCTAACAATAATTTCAGATTTAACTCAAATTTCATTTAACTTAAACCTCGCATTAATGTTGACCGAACTCAACTCGGTAACCAGGAACTTGAAGGAGAATGGAATCTCTATCATGGACACGGAACTGTTATCCCCACACAAGCGACACGTATCTGGCTGAGAAGAAAGTCCTCCCGTTTCGTTTCGCTTAACAATGCGCTGCAGAGGCGCCAGAATGGAGCCACACTTGTGGCACACCAAGGTGTGTGTCTTGTCGGAGTTGTGGAACAAGCGATCCTGCAGCAGGAAAGCGGCACCGTGGGAGATCAAAGCATCCCGTTCCATCTCACCGAATCTGACGCCACCACCGCGTTTTCTGCCCTTAATTGGCTGATGGGTCCGAGCTTCCACCGCTCCCGTGGATCTCACTTGCCACTTGTCGAACACCATGTGCCGCAGGCGCTGGTAATGCACCACTCCAAAAAATATGTCAGCAGTCATCTCGCGGCCATCTACACCGGAATACAGCCTCTCCGTTCCGTAGTAATTGTAACCGCCAGCCTCCAGCATCTTGCCGAAATAGTCAATAGCAGTGTTCTCTTCTGAGAAGCGAAAAGGCGTGGCATCGTAAACATTTCCGTGGATTGCAGCGCCCTTTCCCGCCATCGTTTCTATCATCATGGCGATTGTCATACGGGAGGGGAAGCCGTGGGGATTGAACACAATGTCTGGGATCAGACCTGATTCCGTGAATGGCAAGTCCTCTGCAGGATATTTTTGTGAGCAAATACCTTTCTGACCAGCCCTCGATGCAAACTTGTCTCCAATAGTGGCAGGTCGTGGAACCCTCAGTGTGATGGCCACCGTTTTTTTGGGCGACAAATCGAAGCTGCCCAACTGCCGGATGCTCTCTACTATGCAATCCTCCTTTTCATCCATTTTTACAACTTTATAAGTGGCGACCTCTCCGTCAAAGTAGCAGTACAAAGGGGAACCATAGCTCAATTTGTAGCCCGGATGTGGAAGACCATCCGTGTCGAGATGTTTTACCAACTCCGGCATGTGCGGATGCCTTGCGAAGTAACTGCTCTTCTTGTCCAGCGTCAAGAACTTCGTTTTGTAGATGCTTCCATAGGCGAATCCGCGTTCATAAGCAGCCTTGTTAATGATCATAGCATCTTCCATATCGTAGCCCGTGTAGGAAATTACAGCTACGATAGCATTTGTGCCCATTGCGAAGTCATCCAGCTGAATGTTGTCGTAGTGCACTGGTCGGAAGAGAGGAGTTGCTGGCGTCTGCAAGCGGTATAACTTGTTGGCAGCTTGCTTAGGCCAGTTCAGGCACGGCGTTCCCATCGTTTGTTTTCCCATCTGGCACTGGTACATGTTACGTGGCGATTGATTGTAGTCCGGCATGGGTATCAAGTTGGCCAAGTTGCTCATGAAGTGCGTCTTAGCCAACTCCAGATGGGTGGTGAAATCAGGATACATTTCCTTTGGATCAATGGCGATCTCCATGTACAGCTGCTCTAGAGTGCCGATGTACTCCACCTTATTCCATTTTAGGTTCCAAACGGGCCTCATCATCCTGGCAGGACCCGTTGCAAGGTAAAGTCCCGGAAACTGGCCGTTCTTCTTGAATGGTATGAAGCCGATTTCCATCATCTGGGGAAGAGTGCCGAATATCTTGCCGTAGCGCAAGTCGTCGACTATTTTGTTTGCTTCTGATTGATGAATGTGACCCAAGTGTTTGCCGTCCAGAAAGACGACGTAAAGTTTTTCGCCAGAATAGCTGCGGTTTGACAAGGGAATCATGCCCATGTCTATGAGCTGCGTGGGAATGGCCTGAAATAAAAGTAATTGGTTAAAATCTCTCATGTACTCTACAATTAGCTGTACCCACCTTCACCAACTTCGGATCGGGACGCATCGAAATCTCGCAAGTCAGAGTCAAATGATTTAGCAGCCCGCAGGGTGTTCCATCAGGAGTATGTACTGGGCAAATGAAGCCCCAGGCATCCGGAAGCAGCTGCCGCGCCTCAGTGGTTCTCATGGTTGTGAAGTAGGAACCACGGTGGATGGCGCGAAAGTGGGACATGTAACGCATTCTGTTAATGTTCTCCGCCATAATGACTAGTCCGCTATTTTGCATCAATCCCAGACCAGTGCGACTGGCAATGTTTCCAGTGGCTAAAAAGGACTCTATGGCCCGACCAACTCCTCCCGCTTGTCGCATGCACTGCGTCATCACGGCACTGGTAAGTAGGGCGTCAGGTGAAGTCAACTTCTTTTGAAGGCAGCGTCGGACTTGCGAGACCCAGGATTCGACTCGCTCACCTAGGTATTTCTGATAGAGATGGCCTGGCAGAAGCACTTCCTGCATCATCGCTGAGTCGACGTTTTCCACTCTGTATTTGCCCTGTGCACATTGGAAAAGCTTCTGGATCATGAACACAATCAACTGGAACTTATCCTCATTGTTATCCAGGTGAATCATTACTCGCTCCCTAAGGATGAAGTCGGTGACATCCTCATCCGGTTGCCATTCCGGAACTTCTGGGAAGCGGGCACGGAACAGATTGCCAATGAAGCTCTTGCACTGGGCGTGCGTGTAGACGTTTTCATTTTGAACTTCCCTCAACATGCTTTGCACGCAGGATATATAATACTGGTCGGACTCGTAGCCTTTTACCAATCTGTTGTATATCTCCTCGTCCGTAAAATCCATCAGGCACTTGAGGATCAGGCAAACTGGTACGTAAGATAATCTCTTGACGTGGGAAAACATGAACTTTGCAGTTCCATTGTTCAAATAATGTACCACATTGCTCAGGGATGACTCGTCCTCACGGACTGTTTGCACCAACATACCCAGATCGCTGAAATTCTGGCCACGATCCTTCCAGGAAGAACGTTTGACGCAGATGGGATGGTTCCTCCGAGTCATGATCAACATACGTACGATCTTCTCATTTCCTCGGATCACAAAGATACCACCCCACTCGCTGTCGTGCTCTCCATGCTTTACCATTTCTTCCGGAGTAGCCTGTCCCAAATTGCAGGCTTTGGAGCGCAACATGATGGGCACTTCCCCCAGGTCCATGTTTATCGGAGACTTCTCCACTCCATTGACACTCCACCCCAAGCGGACCGAGCACATTCCCGAGTAGGAGATATGGAGCTGCCTGGAGTCCGTGGGGTAAATCTCTCGGGTGCGCACATCAATCACATCTTGCGGCACCTTCGGCTTCGATATCCATATAGATTCCACTTTCATTGAAATCTTTTCGCCGGCCGGACTCAGCCAGTGGGTGGGGATCATGTTCTTGGCCACATTATCCAGTCCCAGGGTCAACATCTCGTCAAAGGAATTCACATGTGGAGCTCCCAAATTGGCCAGATGCTAGCCATAGAAAGAAGTGTATGAGCACGACACCGTAAGGTGGGTATAAAATTGATATTTACCCTGCTGAGTTTTTTGGGTATCTGCTTGAACTCCGGCCGGGAATTGGTCAGCACTGGAATGGTCTTCATTTGTTGCATCTCCTCCAGCATTTTGCAGGTATTTCTCTTTTAGAAAGCCGATCAAAAATAATTAAAAACTTAAACGCCTTCCTTCGCACGTGTTGTTTGGACTCGCACCGTTTTGAATGCGAACCAGTCAGTGGTGAGGCATTGGCAGGGAACTAGTGCAGGGAACTAGTTCATATTTCTTGTTTCGGAATTTATTTGAATGCATACAAATATGAATATATTATTAAGATACAAATGGCTTGGTTAATAAAAAAACATCAATGAAATTAGTATTTACATTTGATTTAACACACAACAATTCACTTTTATTCCGGTGAATTTCTGTTTGGTTCCGAATCGAGCTTAGCTCATCTTTGAATAATGGGGCTGCCAACCGAATGCGAAGAACAGCTGCTATGGGCGCGCCTGATAAGACTGATAACAAATTTTTGAATTCTATCCAAGTCGTATGAATGTAAATATAATTTATTTGCGACGTCTGGCATACTATGTATATCCATTTAGCACTTGCAAAGATATCCGGTATGTGGGACACAACTCCTGCGGAAATGAGACTTGCAACCGGAAGCAAGGATGTCTCAACGTGCTGCTCTTGCTAATGAAGTTGTTGCTCTGTTGCGAGCCACATAAATACATACATATATCCATTTTAAGCTGAATTACTCTGCCCAAAATATGCCAGCCAAAGCTTCTTAGTCCCAGGTTTGTTGAATACTTGAGCTTAAATCCCACTCACAGGCTGAATTCTGCAGTCTTAAGAAATACAAAATATATTTTATTCTATGTAAACCTATTAGAGCTTTATTTTCTATTATTGGAAATGCCAAAACTCTTTGTTAGGTTTTAACTTGGAAAGTTTGACCGGTTCTTGAAACATCAACATCAATTTGAGAAGGTTCAGGGACTGAAGTAAAAGGTTGAGAACCCCAATCTGAACCCAGTCACTCCCGTTTGGTATTCCATTGTAATGAACACAATGGATTTTGCTGCAACTTATTTTCGGCAGAACGTCCTTGATGCCTGCTCCTCGTATCCTTGCTACTTGCAACTTTCGCTGCACATTTGCCTGTGTGCAATCTCTGTGAAAGTTGGGGGCGTTCCTGTGGCACAACTTTCGCTGGCGCTTCAAGTTTTTAGCAGTATTTTTTCTCTATTGAGTCGCTAGAACTGAGGGACAGAGTGGGGCACCATGGCAAATTGCATTGTTGATTTTCATTTTCAAGCCTGGCGACACTGTGCCAAGTGTGTGCGCCATCCTTCCTTCCCCGGAAAGCCTTCACCGCCCTTCGTTTGGAGTCATTGCAGCGTGTTTCCCACTTTTCAAATGCGCGCACTGGTGAAAAAAAAACAGGAAGTTGGCGTGGCCAGTGAGAAAATTAGCTAGCAAATGGATTTTCATTTGAAACTTTCGCGCGAAAGATTTCCATTGGGTTCGGGGTACCACGCACCCTACGCCACCATCACAAATTGGTTAATAAAGGTCCGGAGATTTATTCTCTTTAGGGCAGTGATAGTGGTCAATGGACGTGGGTCAGACTGGGTTGGTTAGGAAAAGTTTGTGAAAGTGAATGAATCGAAAAATTAATAGGAATGTGGACATATCTTCAGGATATCTACTTAATACTAAAACTGAGAAGAGTACTAATTCTTTTGTATACATATTACGTATACGCACGGGTCTCTAGTTAAAGTTCCCAACATCTTCAAGAGAGTGCAGATCATTCACCTAGTAAGTGTTGCGGATCTATCTCTGGCAGCTCTTGACGACTGGTCTTGATCTTCATTTCGTGACAGGCGATGTGGCAAGAGTTTGTTTTCCTTTACCCCTTAGTCATCTTAGTCATAATTAAATGACGCTTGTGTATAATTTTAGACTGCTTCATGTGACACGTTCTCCTAATTAAAATGTGCATAAAACTAAACAAAACAATTAAGAATGCGAGGGCAAGAGTCCTGAGGAGACTCTCATGCATGTTGCCAGAGCCTCAACATAAAAATGCTCTCTAATGCTCGAAAACAAAGCATTTCATGTGCGGAGTGCCGGAGAGAAGCCGGATTCGTGTGAAATCCGGAGAGATCGTAGTGGGTTAAAAATAGCTGAATCTATTCGATGTTTTCTCAGTTTTTCCCGAGCTGGCCAACCGAAAAGTTGCCTTCGACCGTCAAACGGATAGAAATTAGAACCCAAAATTTTCCAACGCCACGAATACATATAGAACTTTATCATATGTATACTAGATATTTACTTTGTTTCTTCTTACGTTTCTTCTTTTCCGTGTCTGCCGAAGTTCAATGTGCAAGTGAAGAATTTTAACGGAAATTGGGCCATCATTTTTTCTCGAACATCCTTGGTTGAAAAGTGAAAGTCAATTGATAATTGCGAAATCTGCAAACTCGTGTGTGATCGGCCCACACAAATATAGACACCGATTTTTGTTGGTATTCTCCCCTGCTTGTATTGGTGCCATATCAATTGGTGGCGATCGGTAGATCGGTGAATCGGTGGATCGTTGGATCTTTCGTTGGTTTTCTTTGTGCCGACAAAGAGTTTTTCCCCAGAAGCAAAGTCGCATTAAAGTGAATCGTAAATCGTAACACGCTCGCCAGGCGCAGGCCATCCCCTTTGTATCAGCCGAGTCTGCATTGGTAAACAGATCATCACAACCGCATACCACAGCCGCATCGTTCGTCTTTGTTCTCTTGGGGAACATGGGAAATGCCGAGTCCACACAGTCTGCGGATGATACGCAGATGCAGGTGCAGGCGCAGCAGTCCGCCGATGACGAGCCCTGGTGGAACAACATCGAGCACGAGGATCTGGTTCTGGAACAGGCCCTCCCAGCGATAACCAAACAGGAAGCCGAGGAGGTGCCCCCCAATAACAGAAATAAATATCGTGCAATTCAAGTCGCCACTGAAATGGAGGACAAAGGAGATGAGTCTCCTCCACGAGAGCAGACCCTCGAGGAGTTCAGGGAGGAGCTTCGCCAGAAAAAAGAGGCTCGCCAAAATGCTGTGCAGGGCCTGAGGGATGAAATTGCCAGTCTGAAAGAACAATTGGCCAAAGAAAAAGCTGATAATCGACGTCTAAGAAAAGATACAATTGCAGAGGGTCAAGCCGATAATCCGCGCGACCATTCGGATGATGTCAGTAAACATGATTCCGATCCAGATGATGAGAATCCCAGTGCCAGGAGTCGACATGCCAATATCGAACTGGCCAATGCCCAGCTGGCTTTGCAGCAGGCCCAGGCCGAGAACTTGTCATTGCGCGGAGAGGTGGAGGTGGTTCAACGCCAGGTGGGAACCCTGAAGGAGGTCATCTCCTGCTGCAAGCAGATGCTGAGTGTCAAGGAGGAGCAGTGTGCTCAGGTGAGCTACTGATGCAGGTCATCTATAAACCAAGTTCCATTTTAAACCAATGGTTTACTTCTAGCTCAAGATGAAGCTGACGGAAATCGAAAACTCGTTTAGTGAGCGCGAAATGAAGATCATGTCGAATAATCTTCGCCAGGAGTACGAGCGCCAACTGGTGAATATCCGCCAGCTGAGGCAACTTTATGAGGAGCGACAGAGGGTGGCTGCTGCGGAGTACGAGAACCTGCAGCGCCTAATCTCGATCAAGAAAGATGAACTAACGGCCGAGCAGGAAAAGTAAGCTATTCCTATCCATTTTCCAGTCTACCTAACGTTCTTCCTGCACTAGAAACAAAAGCTTGGAGGAGCGCAATCACGGCCTCCTCAAGGAGGTGGAGCTGGCCAATGAGGAGCTGGCGAAGCTCCGCGAGGAGTGCAGCGAGCACAAGTTTGAGAAGCGTCTGCTCAGCGAGCAAGTGGGTGCAGTTAACCTGGTGAGCGCATCTTGTACAGAAGCCGCTTTCATGTAATAGCCATATCCTTTTTCAGCTCTTCAGCCAGCTTATTATGGGCTTCAATGGGAAGAGCAACATGGACATCGATCGCGTCAATCGAATGCTGGAGGAGAACCGCCATCTGCTCAACCAAATGACCCAAGCGGAGGGAAACTGCAGCGACGGCGCCACTCTGCCCAAGTTGCTATTCGACCTCGTGGAGCAAGCCACTGGTCATGGGGATTCCGCCGAGGAAACAGATAAAAGTCGCAGCGCCACACCCACTCCCACAACCACTAACACAATGGAGGACACTACGGACGGCTGTCAACCAGGAGGTGCCGAGGAAAATTCCGGACAGGGTAGCTTGCACTCGGGCTCGAGCTCGGGTGTGGATGCCACTGCGGCTTCGTTAAAAAGCCATGAGCCCGAAATTATGGGAAAAGTTGCCTCGGCCCAAGAAATTATTGGCAACTTGCCAAAAGTTTGGAAAGTGTTGATGGAGCTCTTGAGCCACCACAAAATCGAGCGCGTGCAGTTGGAGGAGCTGCCATCCTCCAGTGGCGCCCTTCCGTCCTCGTCCTCATCCGCATCCAACGCTGCTGGCAAGGACGAAGGCGAGTCCCTCCGCAAGCCAGCGGAGCTTAGCGTCAGCAAAACCTACATCAAACTAAAGGTGAGTCCCAGCTGCCAAGTTTCGGTTACTGCACTGCAAAAAACAAAACCAACATCTGTGCCTACTTCCATATTTAGTTCATTTTGCCTTGGTTAGGAGTAACATTTATTTTAATTTGTTAACCAACTCGCAGAAGTAAAAGAAGTAAGAATTTATGTGTCTTAAGTTGCAGCTTTCCCTTCGTTCAGTGCCCTCCTTCTTTCAAGTGCTGCGGACAATCGGGCTTGTTAGTTGTCGTATCCGGTTTGCTGATGAAGTGCAGCCGCCGGAGTCGCACCCATCCGCCGCCTCCGAGACTGCCCGTCATGGAGTTCTGTCTGTGGCTGTTGCAAAGTTTTGCATTATTCACTTAAGCGCTTTATTTAGTCCAGTGCCGAGCGAGCGGCCGAGCACGAGCAGCTTCATTATTGCTGACATCCTGCCGAGCGTCGAAGTAGAAAGTGGAAGCAGTGGAAGAAGGGGAAGAGCATCGGGCTGAGTGGGTGGGTCCTTGGGCACGGCCTTGGCAGTCGAGTCCATTGTCGTGCACATAATTGAATTTATCGGTCAGTTGCCGCTGGTGCAGAACATGTTGCACTTAGCTACCCTTGAATAGCGGCTATTTCTGCTGCGTTTTGGCTCTGGTCAGGTATTCTTTTAAAGTCAGGAGAATATTTGGTCTACTTAATGTTATACACATTTATATATGATAAACCACATGGAAATAACAGTCTTAACTTTCAGAATAGAAAAACACCTAGGGTATCTATCGTTTTATTTAGTTTCAAGCGACCATTGTTATTTTGGCTTAAACTCTAATTGATTGGAAAGTTTGACCATCTCCCGATGGAGCACTTTAGAAGTTTTCACTTCCGGCCAAGCCCCTCTGCTTAAGTACCGTCAAAAAACCAATGCCTTTTCTTCATTTCAGGACCTCATTCTGGAGAAGAAGTCGCTGGTGAAGGAGACGAACCGACTAAAAACCCTTAACAGCCATCTGGACTACCGCCTCAACCAGCAGGAGAAGCGGTTGAGCGGTGTGAGCTTGGAGCTGACCAAAACCTGGCACCTAGTGGGCAAGATGCAGCGCCAGCACCGCCAGCTCCACACCCAGGAGCAGATCCTACGCTATCAGCTGCAGCAGAAGAGGCGTCTCTTGAGCGAACTCAAGGACGAGCTGGAGTACTGCCGCAGGAAGTGGGCCTTGGCCAGGGCCAAGAACGACGAGAGCCAGGAGCAGTGTGACGAGTGGCGAAGGGAGTTCGCCCGGAGGAAGTTGGAGGATGCCAATCACTCGGCAGAGAGCGGTTACAGCGATTCGGGTCCCCAATCGGATGAGGAGCGGGATCTGGGTACCGTGGATCCTGTGGAAGCCCCCACTTCATCGGCCACTTGTCGCCGGAAGCTTCTGAGGGATCAATTCGAACATACGCGCAAGATCAAGCGGATGCAAAGCACGTCTCCTGGGCGCCAGGGTTTCGAGGGCCAGGAAGTTGAGGCTGATAATATCGTTCTTCGCTGGAACAGTGCTCCACCCACTTGCGGCTGGAGGGAGGAGGCTGCGTATCCTTTGGGCGACGAAGGAGAAGAAGTGGCGGAGCATGAGGAGGATGGAGCCCGTGGCGTCCTCCCAAAGTCGCTGCACAGCTCCAGAAGCAGACAGAGAAGTGTGGAAGGGTCGAGTGAAACGGCAGGCACGGCCAGTCGCATCCAGAAGCTTGAGGAGCAGTGCAAGAACCTTATTCAGCAAGTCCTAGAAACCTCTGGGAATAGGGAGCGCCTCGAGATTCAGTTGTGCCAGTTCCAGGGCGACATTGCTCCCGCCCAACATGCTGTGCCCTTGGACGAATTCATTAACAGGAAGCGCGTGGAGCGAATGACCAGGGCCAGTTCCGCACCAGCCACCGGAAGCCTCACGCCGCGGGAGGAGGAGTACACAAGGAAGCGATCGGAGCGGCTGGGGCGCCTGGAGGAGGAGTCGCGCCAACTGATGTCCAGGATTAGGCGCACTGCCGATCGAGGCCACTACCTTAAGAAATCTCTGGACAGGATTAGAAGAGCACCGAGCAGAGAGGCGAGCTTCGAGAGTAACACAGAGGAGGAGGCTGTCCCGTCACCCAAAAGTGAATCCTCTCCAGCCACATCTCCTCTCACCGCTCAGGAAGAGGAGTACACCTCCAGAAGGGCAGCGAGGATTCAGCGTATGGAGCAAGAAAGTCGACAGCTAATATCACAGCTCTCAAGAAATGCTGAGCGCGGTGAAAACTTAGCCACCAAGTTGGATACCCTGCATGAACAGCACGGCCCAAATCCTCAGCAGGATCAACCTCGAAGCTCTGCTAGCATGTCGCACACTTTGGAGCAGCGATTGGAGGACATTGAAAGGGTGTCGGCTAATAGAGCCGAGCGTCTCCGTCTTCTGGAGCTTCAAGGAAACGAACTGATTGCGCGTTTGAGCTCCACCTCCGAAAGGGGCACAGCCATGATCAACAGGATTGCGGAAAGAGAAGCCACTCGGCGTCAGGAAGCGGAAGTGGTGGAACAAACTGTGCCGTCCGAGGAGGCCACCACCTCCAAGGCCAGCACCAGGATTGTCGTCCAGCCCGAGGAGGAAGGCGAGGGAGCAGCTTGTTGCGCAACAGTCACCACCACTGCTAGTCAGCTGGCACTGAAACTACAATCCACGGGAGCCATTCCCAAGACCACGACGATGAGGAGCAAGCCACAGTCCCAGTTGTGTGCTGCCACGCGACAGGATGATGCGGCCAAGAAGCGATCCTCTGCAAGGGAAGCTGTCCAGAAGGAAGCCCCCGAAACCCTTGAGGACATGGTGCAGAGACTACGGGCACTCCCTTTTCCTGAGAAAACCCTGGAGAATGAGTCAGTGGAGTCTGAAAACAAGAGTGCAGAGACTTCTAGTCAGACCCCAAATTCTTTGACCGAATGCCAAAATCAGGATGATATATTGGACATAGAAGGAGTTCCGCAAAATAAAGTTGAGGATGAAAATAGCGTAGGACAGGAATCCAGTCACCCGACTTCGGAGCAACCAGACGAGCAGAAACACTTGGATAGCGAGCACTGAAAGATGTTCAATAGATTTAACAACGACTAAAATAGCCTGCTGATAAAACTTCTAGGACCAGTGAAAAACACACACGGCTATTGGTAACTCATGTATTTTACCGCAAATAAAGATATATATTTTGGTGTCCATATAAGCTAAAAAAGATGTTGTAATGGGCACTTGTGAGTATTGATACTAGGAAACCCTTCTCTTCTGGCTTTCCACTTCACCTCCCAAAGGAGCGGAGTTGTCTTCCCTTTCCGGGGACTTTTGTGCTCTCTTAGCCACGCACGCAGCCATGACATTGCACGGAATACAGAATACGGAGCGAGAAGGGGGAACACGGGACACGGAGGACAGAGACTGCCACTGACATGTGGGTGGGTGGAATGAAGGGGTGCAAGGGGGATGGCGAGGACGTGGCCATTGGGTGGCAATGGGCGGCGCATTATCTCTGCATATGAAGTAAAAATGCCAGCGTCCGCTAACAAGTTGGCGACATCGTCATCGCCATCCGACTCCTCCGCCGAGGACTCCTCCGTATACCCCACAAGGCAGCGTTATGCAAATTCCTTTCCCCCTCAACTCAAGGCGTGTAAACAGCAATTGCTTGGTGGCGGGGGTGGTGGGTGGCGCAGTCTGGACGGGCGACTCTGTTCAGGCATAAAGACAACATCGCCTCATATGCTTTTAAAGCGAACAGAGATTGTACATTAACTTATCCGCTGTCCTCCGTCCAACAGCAAACTGTCAACAACAGGAAGTTCTTCTTTAGTCCTTACAAAATGTTATGTACCATGTGTACAGCTCTGCAGAGCTCTGTTGGCCAACAGAGTCTGTTGTGAGTTCACTCGACTGGCTTCCCCTCGAGAAAATGAACACTTCCAGTCGTCATGTTAGCGCTTCCAACAAGAAGTGCCTCTATTACCAGAGCTGTTAATATATTTACATTGTGTTAAGAGAGGTTTGCTGTGGAAACAGCTTCTATTGAAATGTTGAGGCGTAGCATGTTCGATGGCAAAAGTAACAGTGCAACACAAGTTAAAAGTGATGTGTACTTATAGTGAGTTCGAAGGATATGTGTTTTCAGTCCTTTAAATAAAGTTCTGCAAAACTTCAATAGTATTAATAATTATGATGCACTTATAAGTGTAATACCATGAAATATTTGAAATTATAAAGAGTAATGAGAGGTTCAGAGCTGGATCCTGTTAAGGACTTGCAACCTGCATGAAAACCCCTTACAACAGCATACTTTACAGCGTATAAGAGGGAAGACAACGCAGCCGCCATCTGCCGGACTTACCAAAAACTAACAGTTACAGCCCTGAGCTTCTGAGCTTTTCTGAGCTTACAGACACCGTTAACAAACTCTGTAAGGAGTCGCCCTAATTGAATGGAACCGAATTTCAGGTCCCATTCGCGTACTAATTGTTGTGGGACCCCGACCTCCCCCCGACCCCCGCGGCAAAAAGGGAGCACCTCTGGGGCTAAAAATGTATACAAATTGTTGCACCGTTAACTGCTCGGACTGTTTCTGGCCGAGATCATCTCTGGACTGCTGGACGGCTGGCCTGCAACTGGAAACGTCAAATTAATAAACTGCCGGACGTACCACAAGCTGTGAAAAAGCAATCTTTGTCTGCATGCCAGGCCTCCAGAGTGTTTTTCCAGCTTGTTAGTCCACCTCAAGTCCACCACTCCCTGTTTCCCTGTTCGTAGGGCTCGCTGAGCCTTTCAAGATTTATGCAGTTCGCGCGGATGTCGGAGATCCGAGGAAGCGCCGCTCCGTTCCCAAAATCGGGTAAGCCACGAACTGCGCGTACCCGAAGTACACTCAGAGGAAAGTCCAGTGCCGATCCTAGGAGGAATAGAAGGAGCGTGATAATTGCTACTCCCTAATATTTAATAATTCATAAAGCTTGTCTTCAGCTATCTGAATTTGATAAACAAATAATTGTTAAGTGTTCTATTTCTTTATTAAAAAACTTTATTGAATCTCATGAAAGATAATTAAGCATAGCAACATATTAAAATAAACGATATGCATTGATCCCTAATTAAAATCAATTTTTTTAAGTGCTTAACCGAAGGTAATCTAATTTATTAAAAGTGCAGCCTCCGGCTGGAAGAAAAAAGGAAGGAGATCGAGAGCACGTCTCGTTTTGGTTTTGATTTACGCTTAAATAAATTAAAATATCATAAAAAGGAAATTAAAATTCATTCGCACAACAAAGCCGGAGTCCGACTCCCGACTCCCGACCCCGACTCGGTTTTGGATCTTGGATCTCGACTGGGGGCTCTTAGCTAATTTCTGAACAAGTAAAAATACAAATAAATATTTTAATGTGTGATTTACGACAATGGCTCGCACAGGGGGTCGACTTGGCCACTTCGGTGTTGGCTTAAGCCCCAACTCCAGCTCCAACTCCGACTCCGATTCCAACTTTAATTTCCAGCTGGAGTTCATGTGTTGGTGGCGTCTTGGGCTGCTTTTTGATTGGATTTCTGCGCTTCTGGCGTTCGTGTGGCGGTTGTGTGTGCCAAGCCCGATTTCGAGCCCGAGTCCCACATTGAAATACAATTTAAGCGCCTTTAATGAACTGACGTGAATCAGATCGACAGAGTACAAAGGGTTTTGTTAGGGGTTTCGACTGCGGATGATGTGATACCCATTTATACATTTATCTAAATCTCGCGAACAAATAGTTATAAACATTAATGTTATATCGCGCAGCTCTGACGAGATTAGGTATTTGTAATTTGGGAATTATTTTCATGGCTCTTAAAATAATTGTTATTGTCACATTCAGCAAGAGAAATTTAACGATCACCTCGCAGGGAATTTAATGGCCAAAGATAAATTTCAGATTGATGCGAGTACCCGAAGCATGTTAAGATTTTGCATATAAAAACAGGACAGGCTCGTAAAGTATCGAAAATGGCCTGCAATTAATTAAAAAACCATTGACATTCATAAAGAGTAAATTGTGGCAACAGCGAGCGGAAGCAAACATAATGTCCCACTATTATAAAATTCATCAAACAATTTCGAGGCACACACTTACCGAGCTCCGGTTTCCTTGCGTTTCTCTCCACCCAAAAGTGCCAGGCGATGAGTATTTCTCAACAGGCTACGACGAAGCGAATCGATCCCCGTATTGATTCGAAAACACCTGCCGGGCACTGAGTCTTTGAGGTAGGGAGGAGTGCGTGATTCTTTCGGGGAAAGTTGTACTCCTTAAACCAATGGGGTGTAGTAACCAAATTTAGAAAACCTTTATCATAAAATCAGAAATATACATTGCCATTTTTAGCTGTAAGTTAGTTTTGTGCAACTGAAAACTTTTCTTATCTGTAACTAGTTAAATGGGTAAAACTTCTTTCTTTTATAATTCTGACCCACCTCTAGCTGCGAGTGGTCGAAGTAGCAGCACCACGATGCTGTTGATGATGATGGGCATTAAGGCTGGTGATGGAGTTGGTTATGCTGATGGCCAGGGCGATGACGATGGGTTGGCGATGACGATGGGATGGAGTTGTAGCCGTAGCCCCTAGCCAGCTAACGAGCGCGAAATAATGCGCGAAATATGGAGCAGAGGGATGGCCGATCCGAGTGTCCGGAGGTCTGGAGGTCCGACCAGATCCAGGGGACCAGATCCATCTGAACCTGCGGCCAGGCAACGGTGGCAGAACGGCGACTGACAGAATTATAATCAATTAGTGGAGGGGCCGCGTGAGCGCATAAAATTATATATTCCAAGGCTCCGATCCCAATTCGTGTAACGCGTAGCGCAATTTAGTTTAAATTAAAATAAATTCAATTACGAGAACATGAAAATCCATTACGCAAATTATTGTCATTAAATGTGCAGTTTGACCGCCGAGCGTTTATGAAATTTTTGATTAAATTTCTGACGCTTCGCTGCAAGCATTAAGCCCCCACGTAAAAGCGAACGAAAGACTCTGGCAACAAACTCGTCCGCAGAGATGCGCATGTCCGCCCGTGTCCGCCCATGAAGACAGAGAAATGGGCAGTGAGATCGCTGCCGGCTGGCTAATTAATTAATTATAATCCCAGCGATTAGCATAGCTCCGCTCCCCCCTCCCCGCTCCCCGTCTCGTACTAATTTCGATCCCAGTCAACCGCTTTCATTCATAGTTCGCCAGCTCGGCCAAGTCGCACGCCTCGGAAACGGGTTAGACTTGCTAAACGATTCGTTAGATAAGATATGTGTATATATGTCCGTGATCGCATATGGTCAGCTCACTCACTCGCCAGTTGGCCATTTAGTTGTTAGTTGGAGCCGCAAAGTTAGTTAGTGAGTAAGTGACTGACGCGTCTGATAGGAACATGCTGCCGAGTGTCGCACTTAATTTGTAAAGCCGGCTAATCAGTCCAAATTTATTTTACTGCATTTCATTACTTATATTGCAGAATAACTTATATACGATATTGGATTGGGGTCACTAGATACAAGCATTATATTTGGTTCAATACTGCATGGTTGTTCATCTCAGCTCGGTGCATTAAAGTGGCATATGTTAAGCAACTTGCCTTTCCTTCTTCACTATCCTTCAGCCTTGCAATTTGTATTTACTCAATTTAGTTTCCCTTTTTGTCCGTTCGCTCGCTTAGTGGCTAAATGATTCCTGGGCCAGCTGCAGTTCGGCTCGAAAATTGCTAGACCAAACAAAAACCAAACTACTTAGCCGCACACTCGCCGCATCGGTAATTGAAAATCGATAATCTCTTTGAACCAGTTTGGTCTGCTGATCGCTGCCCCTCCTCGTCACTTGTGGATCGATCCACCAGCCATGTTGGCTCTTGTGCTGCCAACAAAAGAGAAAAAATCGTAACCGCAAATCGTCTGCAAATTGTAACCGCAGATGGAGGTGGATCGGGATTTCTGGCGGGGATCTGGAAAGGTTCGGTGCGGTTAGGTTCGGTTCGGCTCGGTTTTGGGGGGAGGAGCAGACAATTGCGATTGATTTTAGCACGCTTAATGGTTATTGGTTTAGCTATGGCTGGATCGGGAACTTGCACTCCAGCCCGTTTGTCCGCTTGCCGCTGTCCGGCTGTCCGGTTGTCCGGCTGTCCGGTGATGATGCCTTCGCTCGGCGGGTAATAATCCTCTGCTGCTGCCACACCATAAATTACAAATAATTCGATTTACACAAGATTTTCACTCTTAATGGCCGAAAATGGCCCCGGCCGTGAATGTAATGATGAAAACAAACAAAACTTAATAAGATTTTAAGCGATCTGCTGCGGGTAATTGCCCGGCATCCTCTCTCCATTCGCCGAACTGATTGAAAAGTCAGGCAAATAGCGTAGGAATGGCTCGAAATGTGACCAATTCTCGGCCAGATCCGGAGTCGCCTCGTTGCCACATTTGCCACATTAAGCCATTAAAGTTTCTGGCCAGGAGCGTCTGCTGCTCTTGCTCTTGCTCTTGTCACCGAAATACCTGGGATGTTCGACTAAATGGCAAATTAGTGAGCCAGCGGGCTAAAAAGGCAGGCTGGGCCGCTTTTTTGGGGATTCACGTCCAAATATGTCAGCGACTGTAAGAAATTTTAAAATACCTTTGTCGGCACAAATAATACCACATATATCTGTTTGATTCATAAATTTATTAAATGGTGTATTAACTTATTCATTTAAAAGGAAGTTGTGCTTCAAGACTAAATTACAAATGTTTAAGTACAAATATTTGTATGGCGCTTTCTCGCACTCGGCCTCCAATTTCTGTCAGTGTGCAGGGGCAGCTGCTGGCTGCGTCCTATTTAATTTCACATTTATTATTATGCTGTAGCCGCTTGTCAGATTTTTCACCGTCGCATGCCGCAGATGCCTCGCCGGATGGCAATTTTAATTTGTGGCAAACTCGAATTATAATTCGCATTGCAATGTGCAGCGGCCGAGTTAATTACTCTTGCCCCACAATTATCGAAAGCCAGTCCAGTCACTCCACTTATCGAATGTGCCATCAAAGGCTTTTGTTTTGATCTCCGATCGTTGGGTTTCTATATTACCCCACATCTCTCTTCCTTCTGCGGCTGATCCATGATTCAGCTGATTACCCTAATCTAATCTTGCACGCTGCAACACCTACGAGTGAGAGGGTGAAAAAGATTCGAAAACGGTTTAATCAGCTCATTATCGATCCTAATGCCCGGCTGCGTGGGCTTGGATACCCGAATCGAGTGGAGTATGCTGATTTGCATAAGCGATCGGATCTCCAACACATGTCGTTCGCAGATGCTGATAAGCTAAGGAGGCGTAGAAAATGCCCGACCCAAGACTTTTATGTTTATTTAATTAGCGCATTGATTCCGACTCCACTCGGCTGGCTTTGAATTATAAATTCACTGCCCGCATGGGAATGTTCGGGCGAATGTTACACATCGGTCTAAAAATATGTCAGTCTCAGGAAATAGGTGAAACTATATTTTATTTTACAAATCTAATTTACGAATCTACTATAATAGTTTTTAATTATTTCGTGTGTTTCCGCACACTGTCGTGTTGCCTAGAAACTCGCAGACACTCAGGGCTGTGCCTCAGCAGTAAATCCCTGAATCCCTGAACTTGCCTTGCGTGCGAGGAGTGCCTCGCGAAGTGTCTCGTGCTAAGTTGTTTCTGCTTCTGCTGCTGCTGTTCGGCTACCATTTGCAACAGACCCTCCCGGACGCCTCCGATCGAGTGGCAGCCATAAGCGGAGGGCCACGCATCCCCACATCCATGCCACATACGAGTGTATGTACATACATACCAACTGGCCAACTCCCCGAAGTCGTCGATAAGGATTAATTTTTAGCTGCGCTACGTTTTAATATTGTCTTGGCCCGGCGCACGCTGTCATGATTTGGGGCGGGCCTACGAAATCCGATGAATCCCCGATGCACGGGGAAATGGGGAATCTCAAGTTGCTGCACTGGGTTCCCCACTTACAGCGACTTCGGTAGTCGAGCTCCGTTCCGCTGCACCTTCTTGTAAGTTGGCTCTGGTGCTCGCACTGCACTCTGGATGAGTCATCATTCGTTTGGATGATATCCCTTTATATAGCTTTTCGTGTTCTTTGGGTGGCTTCGAGTGCCTTGACTTTTGCTTGTCAATGCCCGTCGCCTTTGATAACTAATTGCCACGGCGCCAAATGTTTCTCATCGTCTTCTCTTTGGGGTCTCTTCTGTGGGTTCCCCGTCGCCCTCGTCGAAGTATAATAAAAGTCACATCGTTACCGTTTTGTCGGCGCTTGTGAGGACGCGGGTTGGAGCTCTTCACCTCCGATGATTTATATTCAAATTTAGAGCACTGTTCCGTAAAAACACAAAAGCAGGACAAAGCAGGAAATATGAAAAAGTAGCGATTGCAATAATGGTCAAATAAACAGCTCAAAAACCGTTCGACATATTTTATTTGGCAAGCTAGTGGAATTGTTGCTTTCTTAGCCTTTTTTCCTATCTTCGATGAGCCGATCTGCCACTTCGCGATCAAAGCTAATCTGGATTCATCATGGGCTCCATTGCCCAGTATTCATTAAGTCGTTCGGAATTCGATCAATGCTTATCGCAGCGTGTTATCAAATTCGTGTTTCAGATTACATATCAATAGAGTGAACTCAAATCTGATAAATTTGCCAACAAAACTCTTTTATCTCGCTGAGATTATCTCATCGCCGATCCCACTACATCTTCCTCAAAATAATATGCATGCGTAACTGGATTTTTGTTTTTATTTACATGCGAACAGTTTTATGTAGCTGTCTTTGCCTTTTTTCCTTCTGCCCTTAGTCCCATCAGCAAGTTTGTTGCCTAAGTCTTTTGTTTGTCTCAGTGAATTAATTATATTGTATTGTCATAATACAAACAAATAGTGGGCTGGGATTTTATGGCCAATTTCACGACCATTTTAAAATATGTTCATAAATATTTCAGGGACAAACTAAAATTCGATTTCTGAGAATTTTCATTAGCAGTTAACCGTTTCTGTGGTTACTACTCGTGAAAAATTGGAAACATTTTCGTTTTCGATTTTGTTTTCCTTTTACATTTCAATTTTGTGCTGCTAAGTTTAATCAAAGTGGCGCTAATTAGTTCGAGTCGTTTGGATAATTGCAAATTAAACGCAAACTTAATTGCGCCAACACACGAATCGCACACACACACACACACACACTTACAAGTGCAGCACGGCAATTACACATCCAGCAGATACAACAAAAAGGCACAAAAAAATAAAGCTGCATTTTTTCTCGCAAGGCAACAAAATAATGTATGGAGAAAGAAGAAAAATAAGCTGGAAAAAACTGCCCTGGTTGTCTTGTGTTGGTTTTGCTGCTCACTCGCGGCATGTGGAATTAACAATTAAGTTAGTGTAGCTGTTAAATTAAATTAAATCCAAACAGAAAAGCACTTTAATCGAATGTTTCTGTGCAAATTTGTTAACAAATTAAATGCAGTTACTAAAACAATACAAATAACTGCCGTGCATACACATTTTAATAAGTACTTACACTAATTGGCGTACAAAAATTTTAAAATGGAAATTACTTGCTTAAGTACTTTTTTAAAAACATGGCGACAACTAATTTCCCACTGCAATCGTTAAATAAATGCAGGTGCCAAAAAAAACTAAGCTAATAGAATATCCAATCGGCGTAGTAATTAAAATGCAGTCTCTTAATGTCAGCGATAATTAGTCGCCTTAATTAATGATTATTAATATGGTTGTTGAACTTCCCACTTCCCCCGTTTTCTCCTCTTGGCTTGATTATTATGCAAATTAATTGTTTGGATCTTGCTCTTGGCTTCTCGATCACGTTCTGCATTTGACGACTCATTGAAATGCATGGTATGTTACCATACCAGCCTCCCCAGGAAGCTAAAAAGTATACAGGAATGATGCAGGCCCGTCGGCTAAACATGATTATCACAGTTCCACCTCATCGCAATTACCAGGCCATCTGAGGAGGAGTCCGTGGCCATGGATGGCCCTTTCGATTTCTCATTTTCCCGTTTTTCGCTTCGCATTTGAGCTCAATAAAAAATGAGCGGCTGACCAAAAATCTGGTAATCGAATTAGGCAACTTCGTGTTTTATAAATGTTATCATAAATATTCCATTTTATTAATTACCGCGCATAATTCACCAGCAAGAAGCGCAGGGAGATGTGGAGACTTTGTTAGTGGCCGCCTCTCTCTTCGAGTAGCGACTTTGATACTTTGAATTCGTCTCCGAACTGGCGACTAATTAACATACTTAATTTGTTTCTAATTTATTCATAATTGTATATTTGTGGCATCCTCTCTCACTCTCTCAGAAGACGACTGCCTTGTTTTTGATCACGACAAACTCCCTTTTCCTCCATTCCGCCGTCCCTTCACTTGCTGATTTATGGGAAGCCCACTGATTAATGGCAGCTTCGATTCCGGATCTGAGCCGGAATCATTCCGTACTCCAAGATCGGGCGGACTGGCTGTGACTCAGTTTCAGTGGACTCAGTTGGCTTCCCTCTCCTCTCTTAAGTAGGTGTTGTTACGAACATTATAAGGGGGCTTTGGTCCATTAGGTATCGGCTTATGGTTAATTTGTGGGGATTACCAAGAAGACATTCTGAGATGATGAAGAGCTAGTTATTGTTCGATGTGTTCAGAGTGGGAATTGGCTTTGGTAAACTTAGTTTTATGTTGAACAACCTATTTTAAGTAGTTATTGCATTTAATCTATTCAGTTAATCAATACTTAGTTTACAAAACGATAGAATATATGTTGCAATGCAATTTTGAATTTCACTTATTGAATTTATTTAAATTTGGGGCTTAGGAAAATACAATTGAATAACTTATTAGCTTAGGACTACAGTGAATTGGAAATTTTTTTGCACTTGGGTTTGGGGTATCCTCACTGACCGTCGTATCATCCATATCATCCTTGAACATAAATTGCTCTTCCAGCTAGCTGACCACATCGTTTCCATGTCCATTCTGACGCAACAGTTCCAGCTTCAGCTCGTGCTCCCTGGCCTTCAGACGCAGTGCGGCAATGGAGGAGGTGCGCCTGTCCTCCGGTGGCGTGGCAGCTCTGGGAGCTGGCGGCGGAGGCTGGTGCGATGGAGGTGGTGGAGGCAGCTGGCGTTGGGGAGAGTGCGACAAAGTCAGGGCCACCGGGGAGGTCTGGGTGGGCGACAGACTCGAGGCCTGTTGGGTCAAGGCGATCCCAACCAGCTGTTGGGGCGAGAGCTGAGCAGTCTGGACTCCAACTGGCATATGAGGAGGCGCCTGAGGCGGCGGTGGGTGAGCGGCTGGGTGCTGCTGGTGCTGGGAGGCGTGCCCGGAGGCGGGCGATGTGGGCGGTGAGGCGAGCATGTGGTTGGGCGAATGCAGATCTGGAGATCCCACCAGCAGGGCGGGCGGCTTTCCAAGTGGCGGACCTCGCGGAACGGCCGTCATGTTGGCCAGCAGGGATTGAAAGGAGCTCGAGGGTGAGTACATACCCGCCATTCCATGAGGCAACATATGGGGAGGAGCCCTACAAATAATGGAGAATAGATTATAAATAATGTATAATACATAGCCCTCTTTGGTTTCAGCAAATACTTGGGGCTTTTAAAACAAGTTAAGAGCTTATTTAAATAACAGTTTTAACTACTTTCCTACACGGCCTTCGCCCTAACAAAGTAGCATCGACTGATTACTCACCTCTGGAATTGGTTGAAGTAGCCCGACGGAATCATGGGCGCCGCGGAGAGGTGCGGGTAGCGGAAGGCGGCGAGGTTGGCGGCGTGTTGGGCGTCGAAGGGCTTGCGCAGCTGGAAGCCCAGGTGGGTGAAGGGATTGGGCGGCAGGGCGGCCCCGACTACCGTCTGCATGGTGGCGGCGCCGCTGGGCAGGTAGGGATTATACGGATGCGACTGGGGGCCCACCTTCTCCTGCTTGCGCCACTTGGCGCGCCGATTTTGAAACCAAACCTGGAAAGTCGGAGAGGAATGGGATTTATGAGTTATGTGCCGCAAGCAGGCTACTGTATCTGCATCAGCTCCAGGCCATCCTGGGCCATCCTGAGCCATCCTGTTCATGTGTACTCCGAACACGAGGCAGCCAATTAATGGGCGTTGTTATTGAAAACGCCCCTTTAATTAGTTTTTAACATAACAATCTGAATACGGAGTCCTTCCCGAGAAGCCCGCTGCTGATTGCACTCGGATTAGGAGCTGCAGCGGAGTCCCTACTCCCCGAGCAGCAATGGATGTGGATGTGGATGTAGGCAAATAATGTTGTTTAGCATGAGCAGTAATTAAAAGGAAGCGGCGACTTTCCGACCATAAAATGACCGGGCATGTAATGACTGGCACTAAAATGGAATTAAATGAATTTCTCCAGCCACGGATCTCCGCTGGCTGTCCGTCTAGTCCCGTCTCGATTTCATTAGTAGCGACATGCTCCATTATTTTTCAATTTTCAACATTGTTGGGTGCACGTGGGCCACGCGAATTAACCGCAAATCTGCGCAGCCTCGAGCCCTGAATTTTCCCCCTTTCCTCTTAGCCAAATGCTTACCTGAATGCGCGCCTCGGTTAATCCAATTTTCATCGCCAGCTCCTCTCTGCAAGAAAATGAATGAGAAACCTTGGTTAAAGGATGTGGGGCAGGCAAACAGTCTTTCTATGCGCCTAATGCTAAATGTTCAGCTAACCAATTTTATTGCCAGAAAGACGTTGCTTAAATCGCTGACCTAAGCTCAACTCCTTTGCCGCTCGTTCCATGTTCCAAAGTAATGGCAGCTTATTCAGAGATCATTGTCGAACTGATTTATTGGCTTAATTAATTGCTGCATTTAAATGAGCCGCAGCCTAATGAATTGGAAACTGCCAGCGACACGGCAAAAAGTTGATCTAATTGTGGCTGCGATTGACATTGTAAGCTGTAAGCTGTAAGCTGTAAACTGCAAGCTCACTTTTTATTTCGGTTTTTGCTCGAGTTTCAGCTTCCCAGCTTCGTGCGGTCTCAATTAGCGCTCACTTTGGCTCCTCGACTGCCAAAGTGCCCGACTTTAAATTTATGGCAATTACTGTGGCTGTCTTTCAGCCACATTGCTGCATGCTAATTGCGATCGTTAGAGTTTCTTAGGGCCAGATTTTATTTCGACTAGCTCAGGAGGAGTCCCAGCCAGAGGCGTATAAACAAACGGCTGCTCCAAATAAGATCGATCGATCCACTCAGGGGGTCGCGTCGTTATGAGCATTATTATTATCACCCGATCGTTTCCCATATTCGTATTGGATTGGTATCGTAAAAGCGAGAATCAACTTTCCAGCCTTTGTCGCGCCTCGATGAGCGATTTATGCAAATTTCTCTTCTTCTGGGGCACTCATTTTGTCATTTTGTCATTTTGTCCGTTCGGTGCTCTTATCGCATTTCGTCATATGTTACTCACCTCGTAAACACGTCGGGATAATGGGTCCGCGAGAAGGCCTTCTCCAGCTCCTCCAGCTGAAAGCTGGTGAAGGTTGTGCGATAGCGCCGCTGCTTCCGCTTCGGGGCGTACTCGTCCGCCTCGCAGTCGCTGTTCCCATCCGACACGGGGCTGTTGGTGCCGCCACTTGCCCCACTTGCTCCACTTGCCCCACTGGGCGCTCCGCCCGAGACCGACATCGAAACCGCGAGCGCTGCGCCGGCGGACGATCCTGGTGCACGGTCCACCAGCACTACGGCATCCGGGTGCGCTAGCTTGGCTTCTTGCGGTAGTTCCTCCAGCTTGATTTCCTCCGATATGCCCATAATCCAGGAGGGCGATCCAGTCCGAGCTCGAAGACAGCGGCTACACGGAGATAAATAGCCGGTTAGTTACAAATTAAAAATTCCATAAAATAAGAACTTGTTCTTAGTTACTTAAGCACACGTTAGGTAAATTTGTTCTCAACTTGGATTTATTGAATAATAATATAGTTGTTACTGTTTCATAAATTATTTAGCTAATTAAAGTAGATGGCTCTTTATTTCATCATAAATATTCAGTTCATAATGACTTAATTATTAAACCTGCTGCAGCTATAATTGCAAAAGTTAAAAATCAATAAAAAATAATTTAAAAGGAAATATATTCCATATTTTGATGTGGTCATTTGGTTTTTTCTCTACATATAAGAAAAGGGGCAGCGATATCGAGTTAGCCGCGCATTAGAAGCTCGTAATTCAATAAACATTAAACGTGCAATTATCGTGCACTTTATTATGCCAATTTCCGTAATTTGCCATCTAGCCATGACCAAGTCATCGCTTGGGTCGGGACTCGCCAGTTGAGGGTAGCCGTGGTTACACTGGCCAACAGGGTTTGGTAAGGGCAAATGGAACCCTCGAAAGTTCAGTTCTGATCAGACGAAATCAGCTCTTTTAGAAAGTTTTGGCGTATTGCGAAAGAGGATTACAGCAAAAAATAAATAACATGATACATTTCATTTTGGTAGCCTGCAGATAACCTCAGCCAATAAATATTTGTAGCTTCTCTTCTATTGCAAATATAACGTGTTGATTTATTGCTTTCTAATCCAGAAGCTCCAGGAGCGTTTTCTAGTTTAGTGCTTTTTAGTAATCTCTCACAGCCGAGTGCCTATTTTATGCGTTGGCCAGTCTACTGGGCGCTGCGACTTCTGCGGTTTGGAAGCGTGCCTTGTGGTCATGGCCTCCGCCTCGCTTACAGATTCATCTGCGGACTGAGGTTTATGCTGCCCGGTTGCAGCTGCCGACGAACTTGCCTCAATGCAAATCGATGGCCACCGCATGGGGCTGTCCGCCAGCTGATCTCTTCCATCAACACGTCTCGTCTCATCGGGCGCTGAGTTGGGCTCATTTTGCTGGCAGGCAACGGCAGCCTTCATGTGCAGATCGTTTGGAATTTTAATTAAATTGGGCGGCAACTTCATTTTCATCATCATCAACTCAACGGCTGTGCTGTGCTGTGCTGTGGTCGCTGCGAGACCCCTGTCCATGTGGCTTCTATCAGATCAAATTAATATCAGGTGCTAGCTGGGCCTGGGCCTGAGCCCGAGTCTGGGTTTCTCTCTCTTCTCGAACAGCTCCCGAAGTTTGAGCTTGGCTTGGTAATTCCATGTTTGGCTAATTAATATACGACGTCTTTAAATGACAACTAAGTGGTTAGGCTCGGCTTGTAACCTTCCCCTTCTGTTTCAATCGCTGAACTTCAAAAATCAGGGCCTTACCTCCGGAGTCCGCAGTCCGGAGTCCGGACCGTGGTCCATGCCCAAAACTCCACTTGATTGATGGCCGCCGCTTCTGTTGACATCTCTACATATATCAAAATTGTCCAAATACCTTGTTAAATGGCAAATTAGTGTGGCGGTGATTGATTTAGTTGCATTCTTGCGCGGAATGAAGTTGCAACTGGCAAACGAGCGAAGTCACAGACGAGAGACATGCACTGCAAAATATATACTGAATCTTGGTCTTCAAAAACTTAAAAGTTTGAAAATTTCGAATTGAAGTCGATTGAAGATGATAACTAGTTGAATTTGGTTTAATAATTTCTGTTTTTTTTTTACCAAAGTATTGTTTAAGTGCACTTAAACTTCCCTGGCATTGGAAGGTTCACCTTGAGTGGCATCTTTCTTCACCTCGCCCAGGCATGTCGCATGAATCTTCCTCGTCAGCGTCAGCAAACTCCAGTTCATAACTCATTCCTGGGCTCGATCATAACTTCGGTTATGAGTTGCCCTGTCAGTTTTCAATGTTGTCAACGAATTCCGCGCATTGACAGCTGACAAACTTAATTTGCGGACAGCAAATTATTAAATTAGTTGTACGAATTTGCAATTATGCTACTAGTAACTAGTTGCGATTTCCCCCCCGACTTCATTACAGTACAAGATCAGCGCACTGATTAATTCATTGCATGTGAATGCGAATGCGAGTGCCACTGCGAATGGGAACCGTTGAGCACTTTGGAGCTATGTGGGGAATGTGTGCCGTTCGGCTTTGTTGTGGAGCCGCCTTATAATTGTATCCGCGTTACGACTTTATTATGGCCCAGGCAATCGGAGCAGCAGGAATAGGAATCCTCCGCTGATTGACGGTTCGCTGGGTAATTAAAAGGCAGTGACTTCGCTGCAAACTGTCAAGTTTTTGACGTCTGCCTACCGATTTGGTTTGGTTGCGTTGGCTGCGCTGGTCGCATGGCTTCATTTAGTTTAAGTCACTGGCTGGTCAGCAACTAATCAAGTTAACGCTGCACTTGCTCTGCCCAAAACCAGATAGCCAGCCACTCCAGGAAGCCTGCGACTCGGATGGGTTGGGTTGGGATGTGTTGGGATGGAATGGGTGGATGAGAACTTCTGATGGGGGCGATTTCGTGGCTAACATTTTGACACAACCGCTCGGCGTCTTGGCCCTCTTAGGCCCTGCATGCTAATCAGGCCAAGCGCCAGTCAAACCTTGGCCAGCCGACCAAGTCCCATTCCGAATCTCAGTCAAAGTCTGGGCTTTGGAGTTGTGTCCGAGTCCGAGTTTGTGTCCGAGTTTGTGTCCGAGTTTGAGTCCGAGTCTGGCAACTTGTTTGCGGTTGCTTGTTCCGTTTAGAGATAAGCTCCATTAGTGTCTGGGGAAATATTTAAGAGCAACATTGTAGGCTGTGTGGGTTTCCTAGCCCAGCGCCGTCATAAAGTCACTGGAAAAAAAGTCGTGGCTTAATGAGGCTTCACTCGTAGCTAATAAATGCATCCTCATCAAGCGGCTTTCTCTCAGTACACGCATATGGGAAATGAAGAAATTAATTCGTGATGCGAAGCAAGTGTATGAAGCTACATCTATTCGCTTGTCCAGCCGATGTATCCATCCCCTGTGCTGGCCCACTGTCCGTTGTCCGGTGTCCGTTGTCCGGTGTCCGTTGTCCGGCGTCCGTTGTCGTCACTTCTGTCATCTCGATAAGCATCAATGTTCCTGCCCTGCCTGGCTGCTCCTTCCACAACTCAGCGCTGGCCAGCTCTTCGCTTCTCTTCTCGTGCAGCCTTCAGCCTTCAGTGGGCTCCTTCATGTTTGGTGTCGTTTTTATGGTTGCACTTTTGTGTTTTAGCTCCCTCAGCTCCCGATCTTCCCGATGCAATGCCCGATCCTCTGTCCTCGATCCCCGATCCTCGATTCTCGGTGTCTGGGGACTGTTGTGCTGGCATATTTCATTAAAAGCCGGGCCAGAGGGACGGCATCAGGTAGAACAGCAAACAGAAGCTCTTTTCTGGCATTTCGTTAATGCGCCTCCGTCTCGGTCCTCCACTCTCCAGACTTTATTGATCAGACTTGATCGGACTCCAGTTTCCAGCCAGTGCCCAGTGCCCAGTCTGGCCAGTATCTGGACTGCTTATTTATGGGTTTACATTAGGCTAAACCACTTTAGTCACACTTTGATGATCGGCATTGTAATTTCGCCTCCGGTTCCTCGATAATGGCAAGCATTTTGGGTGGCTTAACTTTTGGCCCCGAGCGAAAGCTCACTGATTGTTCCCGATACCAGTGTGTGGTCCCGCCGAGAAGTTGATGGATTGGCCAGGGACGTTCCAGGTTTGGAACTTTCGTAGGTCCCCAGAAATATTTTAAACTAATATCACAAGCAGCTGAGCTGAGCTGGGTCGATTCGAGCTGAGTCCGTAGTGTTTATCCCATTTAAGCTGCACCTGAGCCCTCCACTCGCCTTCCAGTTGTTGGGTTGTTTGTTTCTTGGCGCCGTCTTTTGGACCAGGTGCGATAAGGCGGCATTCTCGGTGTTGGCCAGGCGCCGTCATCATCGTCTGTTTCTGTTTCTGTACCTCTTGTTCTGGGGTGTACGTTATGGACCTCTAATGCACACACTCCCAATTATAATTAGTTTATTCATATCCTGTGTCGAAGTTGCTGCCTCATTTGTTGTTCTCTTCCACAATCTTAATTCAATTTACTGCCTATCAGACGGAGTTGCAACGACCCGTCTGGTACCCTTCCCCTGCGCCAGGTGAAAAAGGTTGGTCAACGAAATTGTTGATGAACTTTCCTATATAATCTTTGGTATGCCAACAATTTACTGTACTCTTTAAAGTTCTGGTTATCTATTAGTTCAACATAATAATATTTTTAAGTACTGAATTGGCAGTAGACTTTGTGCTAAATATTTATTGACGACTGCATTTCAGATGTCCAAGGGCATTCGAGATTCGCTCCCAGGTAGCAAACATTACCCCGTGCCCAACCTAATGGATCAGAGTGCCGGGACGGTAGTCCAAAGGTAGACGCAAGTTCAAGTTGTGACTCAGAGCCAGGATCAGCCACTCGAGACCCACACAGAAGACCAAGAGGTGGATGATGGTGATGGTGGTGGTGATGGTGAATGGCGATGCTGTAGCTACAAGCTTAGCCCGTGTTGGTGATGTTGATGCGGGGCCAATTACTCATAAAATGCATGTTAAGAACAGCAGTCGCAGTGAGGAGCTATAAAGTGGGATCGAAAGGGGATCGGTGATGTGGAGACGTGGGGATGTGGGAATGTGGGGATTGGACAACTGTTGCCCGACGCCATCTCCATCTCCATCTGCGACCGTTCCGCCCTGCCCTTTGTCATTGTCTTGTGTGGTTTGATAAGCGAATCCGAGGCAGACGGTGGGCAATTTGTGGACGACGACGTTAATTTCTCATGTTTGCATGTTCCATTTAGCGAGGGGTCGGGGCCAGGAATTAATGAAGCACATCTCAGAGGGCCCTGGCGCCATCTTCCCGCTGGAGGAGATTGCTCTCCGGGGGTGTGTTGCCATCACCAATCAAGCACCAGCCCTTCAAAAGACAGCGCCCCAAATTGGGAGCTGTCGAGCAATCGAGCAACAGCGATTCAAATCAAATCAAATCAGAGTTCGTGTTCAGATAGCTGCCAAAAATTCGGGTGTATATCTACCAGATACCAAAACCGAGACAGTATCTGAGGTATCTGGCAACAAGTTTTAATTGTTTGTAGCCTTAATTGAATTGAACTGCATTTCGATGGAGAACATATTTTAATTTTACGCTGTCCCAAGTACGAGACAATCTTATCGGATCTCTTCGGTATTATCTATTGGGAAAGATGCTACCTCAGAGATACAGATACAGATACAAATACACTGCGACCAACTTGCGTCACCGATTCGTTTAGACTTGTGCTGACAAGTCACATGCGTTATACGTATTAATTAAATCAGTTGGCCAAGTGCCCGATTATCACCAGGAAAGAGGGTCCCGGTTTTCCTTCGCTCTATCTGCACCCACATATCTGTCCATATTTGTGTTATTTTCGATATAGACTATAAGCTCGGGGCCCTCGTACGCGTCAGGCAGCTAAGTGGTCGGTGGTCAGTGGCTTTTGACAAGATTATCGGCGGGTGATAGGAGTGGCTGGTTAATTTCATTTATTCTGTAGGTACACTGAGGTACACAGGGGACAAGCATAAGACTATGCCCCCAACTTTCGACCAAAACCCCCTCGAGAAGGGAAAGACATCAGCTAGACAAAACGTGATTTATTGGCGCTGACTGCACCGCTGACAATTTGTACTCTTTAATGGTGTTTAATTAAAACCAATCAGCGATAAACTTATCGAACTATCAGCTCAGGCGAAGGCGAAATCTTCGCCCCTCAGAATTGAGTTAATAAAGTTCTTTTCTACAGCGATGATACGATTTGGCTTGATATTTGTCTGATTTGATATGTCCAGGTGAGGAATTAATCAAATTTAATGATATTTATTTTTCGTCATACGCTTTGTTTTCCCCTCTTCACGCAGATTGGGATTGGGATGATTAGACAGGGGAATTATGAAATACATTTATGGCTCATACTTGTAATATTTGTCTATCATGCTGAGAAGTAGGTTATTCGCAGGGTGTGAATAAATGTATGTGGTCTGCGGATTCGGAAGTGACGAAAAAGGGTTTAGGAAATATGTTTCCTTAAAGGCTAAAACAAGATTTGTATAAACAACCTTATTAAAAGGCAAAAACATTAGATACTAAAGAGAAAGATGGTTATATATAATTACGGAATGCATACAAGTTGGTGCTAAAGAAATAATGAGGAACACTAACTAGGATACCGCTCTACACTGTTTAATACACGATCTTTATGTAAGAAATCCTCGTTCTGTTCTGTCCCAAAGAGTGCTACATATATTTTCAATAAAATATTTCAGACTAACCTTCCTTCTCCTCCTTAATCGCCGGATGTTGTAGGGATGGTCTTGCGAGTGTTTCGCCCTCTGAATCGCCTTCTGAATTTGCCGGTTAAGACTAATGAGCCCAGTAGCTCACACACCAACAGTAACTTTTGCCGACGGTCTTTTGTCCACTTCGCCAAACAAGCAGATACCGAGTTCCAAGTGTCCACTTTGATCGCGGTGTAACTATGATGTGAACAGCTCCTTACTAGGAGCAGGATGCCGACACTTCCACAATGGACCGCACTCTTGCCCGGAAACAACGATATATCCCCAGCTCGACTATACGAATCGGAATTGGAATTGAAAGCGGAATCGGAATCGGAGTCGGAATCGAAACAGAACGGAACCGAACGCGACGTGATGACCGGGCTGTTCCAGAGCCGGCAGCAAACTACACGGTGAGCAGTTGGCGCGCAGGTGAAAAGTCTGGTGGGTCTGAGGCGACGACAACAACCGGTTGGAGTTGTTGTTTTCCGATGTTGCGAGAGTGGTTTTCTGGCCTCCCAGCGTTTCCAGTGCTTCCTAGTGCGCAGAGCGAGAGGGAGCGATGCGATCGGAGCGTGTCGATCGATCGTCGCAGGTGTCGTAGGTGAGGCGGCAGGTGGCCGGGCGGCGGACTCCGCCTCCTGCTGGCGATTCGGCCTATGGGAAGGCGGCATTCGAGGGAGCGCAATAATGGCGGAGGTGCTCTCTACCGCTCTCTGTCGCTCCGCATGGCCCTCTCTCTCGCGCCCCTTTGATTGGGCGTAATTGAATAAGCCGCGCACAGAGTGCAATAAATTTGATTAGCAAAATGGAAATTTATTTGCCCCCCAGCTCAACGCGTTTTCCTCTTCTCCTCCGGTTGCCATAGATGCATTTGCAGTTGTTGCGGCTCATAAATTAAATAATTCAGCCAAGACATGTGGGTAAAAAAGAGAGTTGCGTGTATTGGGGAGGGGACTCATAGAGCGTATGGGCCATATAAACCGTTTTGGTAGTGTTAAGGGCCTCGTTAATGACTTTGTTGGCTTTATTGGATGATTGTCGGGCTGTAGACTGTTTTGCTTACCCTTCGCAGTTGGGCTGGCCAGCGGGTAAGGGCAATAACTTGGGCAAAGGGTTAATGAGCGATGACTCAAGTACAAATTTGAATGGAAGACATTGATAGCTTTTAAATAAGTATATATGGATTCAGTGAAATGTTACGTGATCTTCTGAAGATTGTGTATCACATCACTTGGCATCATGTCATTGTAGCCTGTAGCTTAATGAAATCCAATGAAAGCTGCTTTCCGTCCAAGATGAAGCACTGCACTCAACCCAGCTCTGGCCATTTCCGAGCAGACCCAACAGATTCCATTCCTTGATAACCACTTCATTAGGCTTGATATAAGCGGGCCTTATACATCGACAGATCCATTCCAGCGGCATTTTGCACTGGAAGCTGGCCCCCCTCCTCGATCCTCCTCCACCGCCACTCGCTGCCCAATTTGCTTGTATCGCAAGGCAATAAATAAAGTGTTAATGGCAATTGCATACAAATAGTTTGGTGTTGCCATTATATGGCCATATTATCCCATTGTCGGGCCTTAACAAGAAGTAAACAATGCGACGCTCTCCGAGTTCCATTGCAGATCGGAGATCGCAGATCGGAGCTCGGTGCTCGGAATAGGGATTGCACTCGGAGTTGGATCGAGTCCGCTGCACTGCAGCCAATTTCACGCTTCATTTACGGGCGAAATGCAAACAAAAGACCGGCGACCATCGACCGTCGACCATCGACCGTCCACCGACGAGGAGTGACCATTTGGCAGACGAGTTCAATGGACAGCCAGCGCGGACCGGGATCGGGAATACGTGGTACCGAGCACGGTATCTCTCGTCCCCATGTGGCCGTGTCAATCAGCCCGTCGCGCAAGGTGTGCACTTATTATACCCCGTACTCGGGAAGAGCAAGGGCTTGATGTGTTTGCGCTTAAGTAAGCGGGTATCCTCACAAAAGGATTTCGTTATAACTATAATCGGAATTCAAAAGGAGATTGATCGGGGATTGTTTTGTAGGTACCAGTGCGAAGCATATATGTATGTTTCATATAGCAAACCAAGTACCTTACAAGGGTATTTTTAATGGGGAAAAGTATTTTTTCGAAATAGTACTAGGTATTCTTCCGTCGAAATACGTCAGCGTGGACATTCTTCCCCGTTTTGGACTCAATTCGGGTCCACTCTAGGCAGGCTCAGATCGCTCCACTGCGCGAAAGAGACGGAGGCTTAAAGTGAAAGAGTCGCGCATGCGCGCACGTCCTAATGTAATTATTATCTCAACAATTGAATTTCCGGTCCCGACTTCGACTCCGACTCCGACTCCAACTCCGAGCTGTGGGTCTGCGACTGCGACTGCATCCACCATCCACTCCTGCACATGGGACAGATGTCGCGCAAAACGCTACAAATGTGCACTTAATTGCGCAATTAAATAATTTTATTTCTGCTGCGCGTTTTCCTTTTGCTTCTTTTCCCCCATAAGTCGTTCGATGTTTTTCTCCTGGCCGATAGCAAACAAATTGCAGCCAAGTGGCCAAGTGGCCAAGTCAGCTCAGCCGGTCCCTATCTGCTGTCCGAGGTGTCTTATTCATTATGACCATTATGCAGCTTAGATAGAAGCGTTTGCCAGTTGCCATTTGCCAGCTGGGGAATGAAATAGATTTCAGGGGCTTGTCATTTGGTTAGAAACAGCAGAGGCCTTTTAGAGATGGTAGCCTTTAATCAACAAGCGGTGTCTATGGTGCTATCATAATTATTCTTATAAAACTTACCATAATATTTTCAAAACAAGAGAAGGAATTGTTATTACTTAGAATGGTCAGATTTCTGATTTTAAGGACTGGCTTGGGGCCAAAAGCTATGGGTGATCGATGTTTCGAAAGTGAATATGTTGCCTCTGTCCTAGCAAACTTTCCCTTCTCCTGCTTGTAACTACACCCAATTTGTGCGGTTATTATTTGTGGAATTTACCCCAAAAAGTTACCCAATTACGAGCATTACTTCGGCATAGATTTCCCTCGCCCACGAAAACCCAAAGTCGGTGAAAATGGTGTAGGCAACGAAACGCAACTGTAAACGATACCAAATTATATTTAATTACGTGCGATTAGTTAGGGTTACTGGAGTCGCGCGATGAAATGTCGGCGATAAGGCCCCGCCCGTCACCTGGCCCATAAATAGTACACCAACTATTCCAGATCCCAGATCCCAGACCACAGACCCATACTGATACCCATACTGGTACCCATACCAATACCACAGACCTCGGCATTAATTCAATTACAAATGGCTGCGGTTCGCCCAGGGCGAGCAGGGCGTGTGACATAATCACCCAACAAAACTGTCGCTTGATGGCAGCTACATAGTAGCTATATATAACGCCCGGTTGATGGGCGAGTACCAGGTATTGCTGCTGTTTGGGCCGGCATTTCCTTGGCCCTCCCCCAGATCATTATTTGGTAATTTGATACGACGATTTGTCTGGCTTTCGTTGCTTTGTTGGCTCCGCTTCCACGACGACGACGACGACGACGACATTGCATTTTCACTCAATTGTCGTGTAGGCCCGAAATTGACTTGGGCGGAAGCGCGTTATTAACTGGTTTATGCAACCCAAATCGCCAGATTTCCAGCCAGCGATAAGGCCCTCTGCTTGGCTGATTATGTATACGAGTATGCGCGTACACATTCCCGGCCAATAAGCGGCCGGCAATTAAAACGAAAGCGAAGTAATTTCATTTGTTCGTAAATCTAATTGTGGAAACTCTCTCATGGCCCCGTGGTTTCCCTCCTGGCGAAATAAAACGTGAAATGCTCTGGTAATTAGTGCGTGTACCGACTGCTGTACTGCTCTAATTGCCCCCCGACCCCCTCCCTTGCATTCACCACGTAGTTCAACACTTGGCTTTCGTTCCATTTTGAGCTTACTGTGGAATTTGGCAAAACAAAACATTTCATATTTCAGATAATTGGAGTTTAATGCGCATGGATTAAAATTATTCAACTTTATCTTCATATTGTTTTCCAGTAATTAAATATAATTACCTGTTCGCATACCAAATGAAGTCCCGTGCAGAGTCGAAAAATGATAATTCATGTGGTGTAAAATGTCGATTTTGTAGGAACTCGTAATTATTTACCTGTGGTTAATTAAACATAATTAAAGCGCTTGAATGACACAAAATGTTAATTTCAAGAACGAACAGTTTAAGCTACGCCGAAGAATAATGCTACTAATTTCAATTACTTAACTTAAGTTAAATTGGGTATCTCATAAACTGCGGGTAATGAGTTATCTCGATGGCCAGGTATGAAATGTATTCATTCTCAATCGGAAGTGACCTCCAACGTTGTTTATACAAAGGTGACCCCGACCGAAGTGAAGTCATCGCCTTCGGTCATCGTCTTCGTTCTTATCTGCCAAAAAATGACTTCGCTCTCCGGTCGTCCAGCTTGGGTTTCACTTTAGTTCTGGACAGTGGCATCTGTCTATGGGCTATGCCGCACTTTGGGATCGGAATCCTCGCTTATCCCTTTTTCCCCTCTTCGTCCTTTTGCTGCTGCGATCATCGTTCATCGCATTAGTTGTATTTTATATAATTGATTAATTAGAGGCCGGCTTCTGGTCCTCGGAATCGAAGGGGGAACTACCAGGACTGGAGCTATCGTTAGAATTATAATTGGTCTGGGCCGGGGGTCGTGCCATAAAAGATGTGAGATATATGGATGGATGTGTTGTAGCTAATGCTAATATGCCGTATTGTGTTGTTGGCTGTCGGCAATTTGTTTGTTCTTCGGGAGCCCAAATTGATTTTATTGACTTGTAAATGATGTTGAGAGCCCGAGGCAGGTCCTCTTCCTCCTTTCCCATTTTTGACTATGGTTCCGTATGGCTGACACGCCCCTCTTTGGCTGTAGCTGCGGCTCGTTAACCTAGGATAGTTGTGCTTTCCTTGGTGGCTGGCTCTTTTGACTCCTTTGGCCTTTGCTTCTGCTTCTGCTTCTGCTCCTCCTGCATGCCAATCGATGGGTAGTTTGCATATTTAATTTATTGATTTCAGTTGCAGTTCTCTGTGGCGCCGGTTGCAGCATTAAGATGGGGTTCACCCCAAGCATAATTACTTTTTGTAATTAGCAGGCGGTGCAAAGGAGCCGAGCGAAAAGTTGGCAACGAGGGGCATAAAGATTGATAACGAGCTAATGAATGTAAATTTCATACGCGGCCTGTCAGCCAGTCCGTCACTCATTCTGGAGGAGCGAGAGGAGCTGGAGGAGCAGGCAGATGCCCCCTCATTTATGAGTTGCAAAGCCATTTCTGTGGCCCACACCTAATTTTTAATTTAGCGCTAAGCTCGGCTTCCGTTTCGCTGAAAATCAAGCATGGTGGTCTTTGGATGGATCTTTGTGGTACAGTGAGGACTAGCTGGCAACGAAAAGCACAGCTCATTAGAGGGCGAACAAACATAGATTGTAGGAGACTCCTCGTCTAGTGGCTCCTACAGGCCAATTGCCACTGTACCCACTTAACAACCCTGCCGAGGAGGTGGTGCGAGTGAGCCAATGCAATTATGCGGAGTCTTGCCAACATATATTGGTAATTAAATGGATGGGCTGAGGTTACCTCAGCAACGGAGGGAGATCTTCGGGCGGAGGCCGAGTCCGAAAGTCTGGAAGGCGACGTTGACAAATGAGTTCATCAACAGCCCGAGTAGCAGTAGCTCCCAACTTGCAACATCCAACCTCCAACTTCTTTTCTCGTTTTCGGAAGGAGGATGAAGTGGCGAGTTAAGATTGTGTAGAGTGAAAAGCGATTTATTTTTCGCCATTTGTGGCTTGGTGCGGTCGTTTAATAAACAATTTAATAGCGCGCATAAATTTTTCCAGCCATCATACTTATAATAAACCCATTTGTCTTCGGAACGGCACCAGCACCCATGCCCATACAGGTAGCCCCTGCCCTCGGTTCCCGAGGTGATGGTTATTAAATTATGCGGCTCAAGCGTAAAAATAAACCGTAGCAAATGAGAATGTAGGACGCACCTCCATCTCCAGCTCCAGCTCCATCTCCAGCTCCACCTCCATCTCCAGACCCAGAAACAGAAACAGACCCAGACTCTCCTAACGAGGCTTAATCGTGCGAAGAGGCTCTCTTTTCCATATACTCGTAGCTCGCCGACTTTCTACCGCGAGTCGGCTTCAATTAATCAGGGGATATTCGAATAAATCAAGTGCCGTAAAGTGACACAGCGTGAGATGCACAGAGAGATGAATATTTAATTAGGAACAAATTAAAAATGCAAATAAAGTGGAACTACCATGGCGACTCCTTTTATTATTAATCGATAGACTCTCATAATTAGTTGGCCATAACAACGACGACCCGTGGAGCGCTGATCTTGGCCCTCTTCTCCGGCATTTGGGCATTTGGGCATTATTATCGTCGTGGGGCTTCCTTAGTGGTTCTTTCTATTAGCTAATTGAAGATCGACGCTGTGGCTTTGATTGCCATCTGTGGTGGACGCGTGCTAGCGGATTGCGATTCCCCCCTCTGATTTACGGGGCTACAAGGAAAACTATTCCGGCTTATAAGCAATCGATTCTTATCGCCTCACAGGTACTAGTTCGGTGCGAGGGCAGTTAACAATTTTGTGTGGGGTAGGGGGTATCAAATCACTGCTCAACTGCCCCTAACAAGTCAAATCGAGACGGAAACGAGGTCATCTCTTATTGGTAGTCACTTATTTATTTATTTCTAGCGTAAAACGACAGACAAATTGATTTTAATTGAATATGATTGACGTCCGTTTTGGGTGCGATATCTGCCCGCCCCAAGTGCCATAATCTCAAACGCTTTCAATGGTTTTGGTTTTGGCTTTGGTTAGCCCACCTAGCCTAATCTCGATCAAGTAACTATCGGGGCAAACACAACATTCGTATGCTTTTTAATTAAACAGAGTTTAGATTGCCGTCTTTTCGTAGATTCGTAGATTCTTGAAAATGTCGAAACGAATGCAGAACCATTTGTGTTTTAATTGCAGCTTTTCAGGTGGAACGTATAATCGGTATTTATTCCATTAGTTTTGTGTTTTCACGCACACGTTGCCCGTTTAAATGTTAAATTGAGATTTAATAATATTGCGATATAGCCCGTCAGAGGTCATTCGATCGTACCTATTGCTGTACTGATGCGGAAACTTAAGTGCCTTGCAATAATTGCGGCATGGGTTGGCTATCATTTAATTTGCCAGTGTTTGGCGCAAAAGCCCATACGCCCGCTTCCTAAGAAGCCACTGAAGAACAACTTAATTAAGGTTCGATCGCCCGATAGAGAAGTGAAAGATCGTTTTCGGTTCACTTCAGCCAGGCAGAGGCATCAAGCAATTTGTATTCAGGTATCACACGGCAACAAGTCATTTCACACTTTGATCACGCTGCTGCAGCTGCAATCCAGCGACGCAGCAACGCAGCAATACAGAAACGCAGCAACGCAGCAACCCAAGAACTCAAGAGCCCAGCCAGGCGGACCACTGTCCTGGGCCAAAGCCTTGGAAGCCCGGCCTTAAAAGGATCTGCGACTCGGCTGTGTACAACTGTGGAATGCGCCTACTTGCATATATTAGTGGAATATCGAATGGTCAATGCGAATATCGAGTCGGTCGCTGGACTCGTCGCAGTCCGCACCTTCGCAGTAATTAACTTGTTTCAATAATTACGCATGCGCATTTGCACATGTTGCACTACTCTCCCGCCCCTGTCCTGCCCCGCCCACTTGTTACAGCCTGCTACAAGATTTTTGCATTGCGTGTGCTACGCACGGTCTCTGTAGTGCACCTCCTTATCGTTTAGGGTATGATGTGCGGACTGTGCAGTTTGGCAAATCAAAATTAAAATTTAAATATTCCACTTTATGAACACATTACAAAGATCGCTAGGCACTCAAAGTATACTGCGATTTACACGTTAGAAATATTCATTCAAGCTAAGTTGATACGTATCCCATGCTGATATCTTCCTGATAGGGTATTTTTCCGCTGCCTTCCCAAATGACTTCTGGCCAAACACATTCGATTGGAATGTTTGTTTTTGGCTGCAAATTTATGCAGCAGACGTCGCTTATTAAGAATTCGTTGGCCCCTGCCACAGCCTCCTGCTCCTGCTCAGGGGACTCCTTTCGTTGCCGCTCCAAGACGCAGTACAAGATGCAGTTCCTATTCCTCTCCAGCGGCTGCCACACCGATGTCCGTTCGAGGTGGCAGTGGCACTTAATTATTGATAGCATTACAAACGGGGTTCACTGGGTCACGAAGTGTACACATCAGGGGGTTTCTTAAATAAGGAACAACGAACCCCTTGAGATCTCAATTTTCGGACTGGTACACTGCTCAACATGTCTGCTATAGACTTCGATCGACTGATGGCACATGCTGGTTTGAGGACTTTCAGAGTTCAGGAGAAATTCGATCAACTTGTGCTTAGAGTCACTTAGGTTCGAAGTTTTCCTTTGCCCTACGCACTTTTCCAATTAATTTCATTTCCGTTTCGTAGTCGCGGTCTCGAAACACATGTTTCAATCTTCAAAAGGTAGCGAAAACATAGAATCAATAATTAAGAAATGTCGAACATAAAACGAGAGGCCCGCGTCATGCAGATAAGTGATAAGAGGAGTACAGTGCTGTCCCAAACCTGCGACTTATTTTCGGTGCTCGCGTGACAAATCATAATTGATTGTTCGCTTAATTGAATTGGAGTCTGATAAGGCGGAGCATTCCTTCGGCCAGGTGATCGTAATGGGCCCCCAAAAAGATCAATGACTCACGGCCACCCATCAAAGCCCCTGGCACGTGACTCATGGCCTCATGGTCTTTTGGTCTCATGGTACATCCAAGAACACGGGATAGACAACACTAATAAATTGTTAATGGCTGTGTAACAGCTCAGAGTGTACGATATAGCCCGATACGACGGCTCGTAAAACCAACGAGAACCGTAACCACAGATAGTCGGAGTTTGCCAGCGATTGACGGAGTTTGGCGAAGGGTCGAGGACCTGGGGCATTAGTCACCGGGGGAATTGGGGATCTGGGGACTCGAAGCTGGGAGTTGGGAGTTGGGAAGAGCTGCTCCTGCATAAGGACCTCTGGCTGTCAACCACAGATCAACTCATCAACATTGACAGGCGTTCCGCCAACGGCGATCGGAGATCGGAGATCGCATCTTTATGGCCATTGGCCTTTGCAATTGACGCGTGATTGGCATTCGATCTGTGACTGTGCCTCTCGATCCGCGGTTCCCGACTCTGCGCCATCAGCATCCACTCAACGTTCTGAGGCCCCAAGATAGGCATGGGCGAAACGAGTTCCTCCGAACAGGACCAAACTAACCGATCGATGGATGGATCGATCGTCGGATCGTTTTTAAGGTGTCACCTACTTTGTATGGCGAGTGTGCGACCACTTGACAGTCATTTAGCAATGCATATTCAATTACAACTAAGTGGTGGATGGAGTCTCGCTATTATAGCATATATAAATGGTTATAACTGCCAGTATTCACAGTCGATTTCTAGATCACATTTTTAGTTTCGTTCTGTGAAACATAACAAACCGTGTAGTTGCCGTCGCTTCTTTACCTCTTTCGCTCCATTCCCTTCTTCATCCCCCAGTCACCCACCACTTGGCTGGTAATCAGAAACCCCAACAAACATTCAAACAATCCCAGAGGTAGCTTATTTAATTTGACTCAAAACCAACTCTTCCATTAGGCGGAGGCTTCGTTTCCAATTGCGCCGGCAACACCTGCCGCGCTCTCTTTGCTGCTTCGCTCTTTCGATGGGCAACGCCCCTTCGACGGAGTCCGCCAATCGGAGAGCTCCATTTCGAAGAGAGAGTTACCTCTTGTTGGTGTGGAGTGGGAAGTTGTTCATTGACGTGGTTTCTTGTTGCTGTTGTTGCTGCCGCTGTCTGTGTTGTTGCTTCGGTGGTGTTTGCTGGTGTTTGGTGTTGTTGTCCCCGACAGGCAATTTACATGAAATCAAAATGAAACGCATAAAGGGGACCAGAGAAGTGAGAAGTGCGCACTTGGCCGACTGTCGAATATGCTTAGATTAGTTAATAAGATGCACAAAATTGTGCAGTTAAAAACTAGATAAAGCTAAATGATGAATAGAAGTTAAATACGTATTTTCATATATGGATTATGTTTTTAGAGTCTTGTTACCACATACTGCATTACAAAATACGACTGACGATTATGAGAGCCAAACACGCTAATTATAAAGATAGGTAACTACCTAATCTCAAATGAACAGAGCCTTCTGTAGTTACATACATTGTTCTGGATAAGCTGATGATGATGAGATGACCTTCGTTTTCGATATACCCCACCACTCGATTTCCCTGCCAATAGCGCATTTCCATCTTCGAGCGTTCCACTCAACTTTTGTTTACTTAAACTTTTACCATTTTGGGGTAGTGTTAAAGTGGCCGCCAGTTGCAGATGCCTGCCGTCCCCTGAGTTCCCTGGGTTCCCTGAGTTCTCCCCCATATCCCCAATACTCTATCTATCCTGCAGTGGGCGGCAGGTTGAGCCCCTTGGTTGAGGCCGGGATCTGGCCGCTCGTTTGATATATTTTACGGTGCCATTGGCAGAGCTGATTGTTTTTTAAATTGTTTCTGCACGCGATTCGTGTTTGTCGGGTTTATGGCTGTAATAGCCACGGCCAACATTGTTGTTATTGTTCTGTGCCGTAGAACACCGGGCATTGTTGGTGTTGGTGCAGCATAATTTAATTTGAGCGTATATGGGACCCAAAGTGGGTAATTGAATAAGTTTCGCTGCCGCCATATCGCCATATCGCAATTGGGTCCTTGGTCGCTATGATCGGGTTTATTTTTTCTAAATTTGATTAGCGCCACGACTCGAAGAACTATTTTGCACGTTCCCGGGAATTCGCGTGTGGAGGGGCTTAAGGGTTATTTGGTAATTTATTTTCTGGCCAGCTTAGCAGACTGCTTGCCACTCAAATTGATATGTAAACGTGGGGGGATTTTTAATGCAGCCGAACAGTTTGCTGAGTGGAGGTAAATTTACACACTCGACTCGTGTAAGCTTCGATTTGTATTTGTTTTCCGCGAATTTTCGGAGAGCAGCACAAATCAGCGGGAGCCACGCCCTCGGATAAATTTGATTGCAATTTCTGTGGCTTGTAATCAAAATCGATTTCTCATTTTTGCACACTTCCCCTCGCCAAAATTGCCATCAATTTGGAGGGGCCTCCTCACGTCCGAATCGGAGGAAATTGTTTCTAATGTGATTAAGGTCCATTCATTTGCTGCATTATCTGGCAAAAAGGTTCGCTTAAGGTCAGACACTTGATTAGAGTAACCTTTTCGCTGGTTCTCGGATTTTGCTGGCTGTCATTGAACTTGAACTGGGGCGGAAACGAATTCGAAGCATATATTTAGCCAAAAATCGCGAATGAAATTTGCTAACTGCCCGAGAGCTGAAATCACGGGCTTTGCCTCATTAATCATGCCGAAAATGCAAACTATTGCTTAGGCGGCTTTTTAATTAATTTGATTAGCATTAACCGTTTGAATGCGAATTATGAATTAATTTACGGCTGTGTTCACCCCCCTGCCTGTCTAATTCCCTCCTTCTTCTTTTTAGGGCAAAACGAGTTCGTTGCCTAAGTCTTTCGATTGGACTCTCTTCCTTGGCTGTCTCGCAGCATTCAAGACTTAATCATTTTGACATGTATCGCCTCATTTGCATAATTTTGAATAACGTTTAATGCCGAGACACGCCCCCAAAGATACCGCTTTGCGTAGGGCGTGGGTATATCTCGGCGATCGACAATTATTGATCGAACGGATCATGAATATGCAGAATGCCGCTATTAATTGGACAGCTCACAAGATTGTTAGCTTCTTGAATACGGCAATGAATGTGGACCACGCTTGGCTGCCTCTAAAACGCTTAATTACTTGCAAACACTCGTCTACAAAGAATGAACACCAGCTCATTTCGCCGTATCTGAATTTTTTTAGTTTTTTTCACTTGTCCTGTTTAATACAACAAGTTAAAAAGCTTTTCTGTTTTACGTTTAATTACTTAAGCTTTTTGCACGCTGTGTTTTAACTCTACTGTTCATATTCATATTTGCTCATTAACACAATTTCTCTGATTGATTTTAATGGTTAGGAGATCTCGGTTGGGCGGTCTCATTTGCGATCATTCTACTCCCATGTAAATGCCATGGAATTCAATTAATAACCCGCCAAGTCCATGTGAACCCCCTGAGAGGCGGAAGGGGAGTGGCTACCTACAGCAAAGCCCATGCCCAGTCATGCTCGGCTTGTTTGGCTTGGAGCTCTTCAGTTTTGCCGACGGTTCCAGCGGATCCCATCCAGCGAACCTCTCTCCACGTCAGCCAGACGGACAAATGTTTGCACAACACACGATAATGATGACAAGCCAAATTAGCTACTAATTTTCACACACACACGAAGGCAGCAGAACCTCGAACCTGGAACCTGCAAAAGGGTCAGTCGGAGCGCCAGGACCTCACACAGCTGACGTTCGTTAATTTCTGGCACCGGAAGTTGGAGCGAGGGAGGTTTCCCGGGGAGACCCAAAGTTGGCTGCAAATTGCCATAAATCAGCATTTGATTATCCTTGGGCCCGCCTAATTTTACCTCTCAGCTAATTTTCTGCTTCCTCCCGCTTCTTCAACATCGATGTCATGTGCGTGCTGGTTTGTTTTTAATTTATTAATTACTAGGCGGTCCTTCTGCACTGTCGGTTCGGAACTGAAATCTTTGGGCAGGGCTCCCGCTATTAGCGAAATCCTCTGATCTTCTTTGTGGGTGATCCACCCGTTAAAAATGAGCCCCAGCTCACGGTTGCCAAAGGTTGAGAAACTTGAACAAAATATATTGTAGTGTTCCTACAAGTTAAAGCTTTAAATAATTATGAAGTCGAGATAAATCAATTTTTAAGTATTGTTTATTTTTGCGATGACATTGTAAATATTAAGTGGATGTATCCAAATGTCTCGCCTTCGTCAGCTTTTCTGCTAAACGGCGGCTGTCAAGCATTCCAGCCAACTGCCACTTGGCTACCCGAAAAGCCAGAGATCTTTTGGTGGAGACCAGATCCAGAGCACCTCGGGTGGTCGGAGGACGTCACTCAAATTGAAGTCCGGCAAATGAGATTTGCCCGGCACTGGAGTGTGGAGCATGCAGAGAGGGCGAATGGAACCCATATCCGCAGCCCAATCTTCATCGTCTTCGTCTGCTAGTTGGAGTTGTTGGGTTTTTAATTAAGCGTGGCCTGCACCCGAGGCTTTTCGTCGAGAAGCTCTTCTGGACACGGGAAAGTACGGCGAGCTCAGGAACGGCGAGCGTGGAACAGGTCTTGTTAGTAATTTTTAATTTGAGCTCTTCTGACAGCCAGCTGTCATATAAATTTAATTGAATTTACATTTTTATTAATTGCCAAGTCTGCTAGTGAGCGAGTGAGCCAAGTCTCGATCTCGTAGTGCTACCCGTTGGCATGAATGGGAGATGAGTTGCTAAAGCCGACTGGCTACTCATCAGAGCATCAGACCATCAGCCCATCCACATCAACATACCCATCGCCATCCACATCCACATCCCCATCCCCAACCACTTCCACTCTGTGAATGAATTTAATTTGAGATGATTTGTTGATGGTTTCGTTGTGGTGATTTCTTGCTGACTAATTTAATGTGATTTTTAAATTGCCAGCCGACCGAGGCTGAGTGTGTGGCCTGCGCAGGGGAATCAGAATCTCATCGGGAGATTGATTGGGCTCGTGGAGTGGGGGCAGCATTTTTACGGAATTAATGAGATGACACGCCTCTCGCTGGGATGCGAAACCCCCTCGCGATCATTATGAACTAATCTAATTTGCAAGCCCGGCGATGACAATCGAAGGCGGAAGAGCAGCCCCCTCGATCCTTGCACCTCCATTCACCTGGGCCACTGCGCTAACGAGGATGCACCTCTTGCCAGACCCCCTCCAGTTTAATTCGCAAATCAAACAACCGCAGGGCAGAGATCGGAAATTCGCGCATAAGTAAATTAAAAATAAATTTATGTCCCGACCAGAGAGGGGGTCAGGAAACGAATGTCCAGAGGGATGGAGCATGTGTTAACCGGTTTCGGGACGATCGCGAATGCAAATCCAATTAAAATTTCCCAACCGATCGATGGGCGAGGGACGGAGGGCGGATCGCATCCTGCGAATGGCGCTAAGCCGTAAAACGAAGCTGTGCGCTGATTTAAAACACTGCGGGGCGTGCTTATTGATTAAATACAAATTGCATTCATTCATCATCAGCTCTAGGGGCTGCTTGGTATTTGGTGTTTTTAGTGTAGATGCTCTGGCTGGCAATTAAATTACGATTTGAGGTAGATGCTCTGCTCGTTTGGCAAATGAAATCCAATTACAAAGCCCTCGAAAATAGAGAGACATAAGAAAAAGTGAAATCTCGTTTGAATTCCATCACATTTCGCGCCAAGGGCTGCCAACTTGTTTCAATAGCTCTGTGGCGTTAGTGCGATTTCTCAGATATACTCATGTCATCGATTCATGTCGATTAACCATCGATAACTTTGTGTTATATTTTGTTTAGTTGTTTACCAATGCTTGGTTTTTTTGTTACGCAGTTTGTCCATGGTGAACGATATGCATATAACTAAGCTACGGCAGATTCAGTAACATCGATTACTTCTCTACTGCTTTGAATAAAATTGCAACACTCTCTCGAAGGCGTATTAAATTGATGAATACCAAGGACTGCGCAGAGAACAATAGTGGACTTCAGTGGCAATGCCAGGCACCAGTGACACACGACGACTGGTGGACGCCCAGGACGAGGATGACGAGATTCTGGGCACGGAGGGCAGCTTCGTTCCCGCCTTCCGCCCGCAGGACCACCAGGCGGATGAGCGATGCCTCTTGGAACGCCAGCAGGACGAAGTAGTTTTGGTGTCCAACGAACCTGCCAGTGGACGACTCTTCACCTATCTTGTGTTCTACCTCCTGGGCATTGGCACCATGACCCCGTGGAACTTCTTTGTGACTGCGGAAGACGTGAGTGTAACGAGTGGAAATTTACGCACCCGCATCCTAGTCAATTTAACTGAACTTCGGACATATCAATTCGAAACAGCTGAACAACTGGGCCAAGCGCAATTCTAAGGCGTGCTGCTTATCAGCTTTGCCGTCGTCTTTTTACGACCCACACTCAGACGATAACTCTCTTTTCGATTTTCTTTGTTTTCCGCTGACTCAAGCTTTAACCGCGTCTGCTTCTCTTTCAGTACTGGAAGTACAAGTTCCGAAATGCATCGATTAATAACACAGATCTGGACGAAGAGCTCACCCCGCTGCAGAAGAGTTTCACCTGCGACTTGGCCCTCACGGCCACTATTTCCGGAACTACATTTCTGCTGCTAAACGCCATTTACGGACACCATGTGTCCCTGCGCACCAAGATGTTGGGAACGCTGTGGATGATCCTCATCCTTTTCGGGGTTACAACTGGCTTTGTGGAGGTCAACACGGACACGTGGCAGGAACAGTTCTTCCTAATCACGCTCATCATTGTGGTGCTGTTAAATAGTAAGTACCTTGAACTACATACTGAGCGTTAACTTAATATTTATTTTCTGCAGTATCTGCGGCTACAATGTCGGGAGCCCTTTACGGAGTCGCAGGTCTATTTCCCTCCGAGTTCATCACCGCTGTGGTGAGCGGACAGGCTCTTGGTGGTATCCTCACAGCCCTGGCCTTCATTCTTGTGCTTGCATTCGACACGGGTCCCAACACTACTGCATTCATCTTCTTTATTGTGGGAGGAGTGCTCATCCTGCTCTGCATTGTGTGTTACATAATCCTGGCTCGACAGCCTTTCTTTAGGTATTATCTGGAAGGTGGTGACAAGTACAAGGTCATCCGCGCAGTGCCCTCGCACGACCGGAATGAAAGAGCTGAGGGTTTGCCGCTCGAGCCCATTTTGCGCCAGGTCATGTCGAAGATCTATCTGCATGCCATTTCCCTAGCGCTTCTCTATACCACGACACTGTCTGTTTATCCGGCAGTCACAGTGCTAATGCAATCTGAGTACGGCCACAGCGAGTGGACAGGTAAACAGCAAACTTTTTCTTTTCGGTCGTGAGTTATATATATTACATATTTTTTACAGATGTTTATTATCTGCCCGTCGTCAACTACCTGATATTTAACTGCGGCGACTATTTTGGTCGTCTCTTTGCTGGCTGGCTGGAGCAACCAAAGAACCAAAACACTTCACTACTATTTATTGTACTGCGCATGGCGTTTGTTCCGTTTTTCCTGTGCTCAAACTCCAGCGAACACAACTTTCTGCCAGTTTTGGTAAAACACGACTATTCTTTCATAGCGATGATGGTGATGTTTGCCTTGTCCAACGGATATTTTACCAACATTCTACTCATAATGGCGCCTAAAAGCGTTAAGCAGCATGAAAAGGAACTGGCTTCGTCGATAATGGCAGCTGCTTTGAGCTGTGGCATGGCTGTAGGATCACTGCTCAGCCTTGTATTTGTTCAAATGCTTTGATTCAGCCAACAAAATAAGTCTGTCCATGGTGCCTTTGTAAGTTTCAGAATCTTAAGCTTTATAGTGATAGTTAACTTGTAATTGGGTTTTCTTCCGACTACGTTGGCGGTGTTAATTGTTTTTGTGTAACCCCAAATTTTACTCAATTTACATTTTTTTTACAAGTTTACCATATCGGAATGCCTAGATGTCAGGCTTAAAGTTTTCTTTATATACTAGAAATAAGAAATTTTTTATAAAATTAGAAATATTCGAACAATTAGAAATAAGACGATTAAAAAAATTAGAACAATTCATTTTTCTTGTTTAACGTTTATTTTGGGTTTTCTGCGGATCACAACAACAATGTGGATAGATTTTATTGGATTGCTCTTGTCATCAATCATTGAATTAACTAATGAACTCCATTATAGCACTGTTTGTGTATTTTGACCAAAAATCTAGTCGCGAATATCGAATCACTGATTCCGAATGTGCGAGTCATTATTTAATTCGCTATATCAGTTAAAAGTTTTGACCGACAAAGAACATTTTTACGTATTTGGCGGAGTGCTTCCCAAACTGCGAAATTGTCACTCCGAAAGTATGCAGCAGTGGATCTTATGTTGATACACTGAAATCGAGAATCCACAGCTTCTCAAACTGTTAAAGGTGTTATTCTCATAGGTATTGCATGGACCTATTTTTTTGGCCAGCTTATGAAACGTAATTGTTTTTCTATGATCTCGAACAACAAATGTCAATCACATTGAAATGGAAAGATTACCGAGAAATCTGACTAAATACAGGAACAATTCATTTAAATATTAGTGTATCATAATTTTTGGGTTCATTTTACTATCCTTAAGAAAACTTTATCGTAGGTTCTTGCTAACATCAAGAGTTTAGATTCGGTAAACATTTTATATGTGCCTTGGCAATATTATTGCAACAATGGGGTTCGGTTCCTCAATATTTATGTAGATTTATGTATAACGCTAGGGTAAGTCTAAACATTTATTTAACTAGATTATGTTATAGGCAACAACAAATTCGTTAGTTGCTCTGCTGGAAATATATTCAGCTCCTCCGTAATGGCCTACATTTTTTCTGTATTCACTTGTTTATTCATTTTTCCTTCGAAATCTTATGCTGTCCTTCGGTTTTCTGGTGTTTGACACCGATTTTGCTTTTCAATTTAAATTTCATTTTCGTATAAGTTTATGACATTATCGTTAACTTAGTTTAACAAACACACGCAAACAACGAACATCGATTAAAGCCTGTTTTTGTAGTGGGGTTTTGGGGTTCTCGGGCTTCGAGGTGGGTGGGGTGGCATGCAAATGATAGTCTGCGGATAATAAAGCAACTACTACATCAAAGGTAGGGATAGCAAAAAACATCGACAGCACACAGATACGGATGCAGAGATACAGTCGATCGAGTAATGCTTACATACGTACAACACCAAAACTATTTAAATTTCTGCTGAGTTGCTACAATGTTAATGCTGCTGTATTGGATAAGTTAAGCCAATTGCACAATTACACAGAGATAGACACCGAGTGAGATAGACAATAGACAACCGGAGAAACACACACGTACATACTGTCAGCAGCTAGATACCATACTCTGGATATTGCTTGTTTGCTATGTGAATAAATCGTATCTTGTGGAACATTCGTTATACGAAATCTACGAAACACGCACATCAAAAATTACAACATCAATCGGGAGTAAGGGGACCAACTGTGAGCGATACAGATTTCGGTCATTTCGGTTTTAGGAAGATCATGAGTCGGTTCTTGAGTAAGAATTATGGGAATTACAACATTTAAGGTGGTTCTGCCGTCCAGTGAAATGTATTTTCAACATTGTTTTGATTACTCTCATAGTGTTCGTTTAGATTACGTACTCATATGTATGTTGTGGGCTATGTTTGAATTTTGGATTTTGTTACAAGGCAGCTTAGGTTTATTTGAATATTTTCTTATTTCTTCGTTTGATTACCTAAGGAGTGGTGTCTGGTCTACAACATAGGTTAAATACACTCAATAAATTTGCATATTTTATTGTTTGATTGTCTTGAGAAAGTGACACAATTCCGCAGTTTCGGGGTTACCCCAATTGGTATGTTAGACCCCGCAAACTGCAGAATCGCCGTTCGTTTTTTGTTATTTTTGGTGTTGTAGGTTGTGTGCGACGCCGTCTGTGCGTGTGTGTGTATGCATTGGACCAAGATTGAATTGGGTAATTGGGTGCAAAGTAAAATAGGAGATGTAAGTGGGAAAAACAATCCGTATAGAATTTTATTGGAGCTTTGTAACGACTAGGTTAACATTAGAATAGTGACTAAATCAAGAATAAATAGCAACCAACCGAATATAAATGACTAATTGTTGGCCTAGACTTGTGCTCCGGCATCCGCTTTAGCATCCGCCTTGTGTGCGCACGAGATTCAATCCACAGTTTGTGTGAGAGCCTTAAACTAATTGTATAAATTATATCGATTAAAACTGATGTAAAGTACACACAACCACAATTAGCATTAGATAAATGGAGCACTCGGTCTCCTTCGTATAGACAAATAAATTATACTTATTTTCTGCTTCTGTTACATTTGCTTGCTTAATTAGACACTCAGAGTTTCAGCGAAGTTCGAATAGGAAGAAACCGTACGGTTTGACGGGGGTGTGATGGCTCGACCTCCATTAACACCAAAGAAATACACCGTCACAGTATACAGATAGAGTACTGTAAAGTACGGATACGTCGACAGTTACACTACAAGTACATCATACATGCAATAGATTTACATCTAGTTTGTTCAGTTAGAAAACGCGTTTTGCTTGGATTCCCCTTAGCAGTGGGATTTACAATGCCTAGGCTCAAGGGTCCTAAGGTCTAATCGAGGTCAGTTCCCATGAAATAGGTGTGGGAGGATAGGGTCTACTCCTCCACTGCTTATATTCTACGAAGACTTTTCATTTCTATGTTTCTGCTGTAAATACTGAAGACTAACAACTGTTGAACCACAATTAATCCTAGGGATAACTTGGGCGGGGAAAAAAACCTTCACGGGCGTGGCCCATTTACGTCTTCATCTCGGCCGTTGCGGCGATGCTGTTGTGCGACCTTGCCGGCGAAATGGCCGAATGACTACCGGCAGCACCCGCGTCCAGATTTAGAGTGAGATTATTGCCTGAGAGGGCTGACGAACCGGAGCCCGAGCAGCCGTGGTGATGCGGTCCATGGAAGAGCACCAAGAAGCCACTGCTGGAAACACAGCTTCGCGACTCGGCCTCCTTGTCGAGAATCTGACGAGCCTGGAAATGTGTGGAAAACAAGTCGATTAATATGCTGATCGAATCCATCACATGAACTTACCTTGGAGCGGTGTTCTGCCAGGGAATTGCGCACTGAGTCGTGCTGCTTCTGGAGTTCATCCGTTCTCCGGTCAAAGGTCTGCTTCAGCCGCACACGTTCAGCTACGCCACGTTCCACAACGGAGCTTGCCACCTCGCGTTTCATTCTGCCAGAAAAAACCCAAATGATTAGCCAATGGTGAAGAGGCGAGGAAATACACAAGCCACCTGATCAGTTCATCTCGATCCCGGTGCACGGTGGCCAGAGTCTTGACCTCGTTGCGGCGCGCCTCCTGCAGCTGGTGCATCACCTCTCCAGTGACCTTGTCCAGCGATGCCTTCAGCTGCTTTGTTTGACCAGTTTGCGATGTCTTTAGCACCTTCTCGGCAGCAGTGTAAATAGCCTCGTGGTACTTCTCCTGCAGCTCCCGGTACTGGGACGTGTACTCCCGGCAGGCACTGCGCAGTCGCGACTCCTGAGTTCTGCCATCCAGGCTGCTGCTCCCACCGGCTAAGTCCTCACCGGCGTCCGCGGCTGCGCTCTCCTCGCTGCTATCGCCTAGATCCAGAGGGCAGGCGGGGACCTCTATGCCAGGCTCGCTGTGTGGAGAGAGACAATTACTAATTTCAATGGCGTCATCTGGCAGTGCCACGCCCACTGATTAACGCCCCGCCCAAACACTTACAGACTCTTGTTGCTTAGCCGTTTCACCAGCTTATTCGTGATGGCAAACTTCGGCTTCTTGCCCTCAAGCGGACTGGATTTCTGGCCCGCGATCTTGACCTTTTCCTTGTCATGCTTCTTTCGCAGCGACTCCAGCTTCTTCTCCATCTCGAGACGCTTTTCCTTGACGGACTTGTGATCCAAGATCTTTTCTAGCGGCTCCGCCAATACAAGATCCACATCAAACTGCGAGGACTCCACCTGACGGATGGAGGTGCTTACGGACTGGTCTAGGGAGTGCTGATGCTGAATTGAGGGTGCCACGATAGAGACGCTATCCTCTCCCCTTCCGCCATCGGTCCGATCCACGGTAATGTCCACACTCATTGCCGCAGCTGCCGAGATACTCGCCCTGTGCTTGGGCGAAGTCGCTAGCGATTCAACCGGACGCAGCTCCTTTTTCTGGCCACCTACTTGGACGAAAACGACTGGAGGATCAGACAGAATCGAGCAGATCGAGTGGGCAGGGGAAAAGGTTTAGAGGTTGTGCAGTTTGTGTGTCCGTCAACCGTTTTGAGTGTGGGAGTATGGGTGGTGGTGGGTAGTGGGTTGTGGGTTGGGTAGTGTTTGTGGTGTTGGTTTAACCAAATCCGAAAATCCAAAAGTACAACCGAAAGTTATATGAAACGTTACCAAAAAGAAAAGTAGAAAGAAAAGTAGGTAAATTAAAATCGCAATTCGAAGTGGGTAAGTGGAGCTACGCTTAACAGCTAGTGCAGTTTACTCACACGACTTGGACAGATCCTCGTCCGCATTGCCCAGCGCTTCGGCCTCGTCAGTCAGAACAGACAGTTGAATATCGCGCTTCTCCAGCTCACTTTGGTATTTAATCGGGTTGGCTAGCGCCTCTGCGAAATTGGAGAGATCGTCGGGCACATAATCCTTGACCACGACGCACAGGAAAAGGGATGCCAGGGCTATTGGTTGACCCACTTCGGATCGGAGATTCACATGTCGGTAGCCAGGGCAGAGACCGATTACGGGCAAAACGCGGTGACCGATGAGTTTGCCACCCTCCTCATATGCGGCAATTCGAATACTCGCCAGCTCAGGCAGAACCACCTTCTTAAACACAAACGGCTCCTCGTCGTAAACTGGATTCATTCCATTGTCCCGGACTGTCTTGGTGCGGAACTTCTTTCTCACAGTGTCCGCTGGCAAGCCGTACATGTCCACTTCCACAAAAGTGTTCGCCCTCTTATCCGTGAGAAACTGACCCGATAAGACCGTGATCGATACTGTGCCAGCTATGATGCCATCCACAGTGCTTTCGGCGAAGGGATCCAGTCTGCGATCTGAGCGGCGCATAAACTCCGGCTTGAGTAGATAACCGGACCGAGCGTTGTACTCGAAGATCCCCAAGTTGAGTTGCATGGCCAGATCGAGGGTCTGGAAGTTGAGTGCCACGAGCTGACATCCGGCATTCCAGAACAACTGCGGCATAAAGTTGGAGCTATCGAAGCGAGTTCCCGCCGGATAGACTCGAGATAACTGGTGCTTGTTGTAGTTCACAAACTCAATCGGTCGCTCCTTTAACAGTGTTGTTGCCTGTTTCTCATCGAACGAAGACATTTCGTAGCAGCGATTCTTTTCTAAAAGATTGGGTACAGAAAATTAAGCATACATACTAGTAGCAAACAACAAAGGTTACTTACTTTCTGCATTTTCAAAGGAGCTAAAGTGGATGGGCTGAACATAGTTGACCAAAGCTGAAATCTCTGCTCCGGCCTCCGTTTCCTTCTGAGCCTTTTCCGGCGGAGGTTCGTTGCCACTGGGCAAATTGGGCGTGGTGTTGGGCAGGGATTCATCCTCCGAGGAGCTGTCCGAATCGGAGGATCCAGTGCTGTCTTTGGAGCTTTGGCGGATTTGCTGTCGTGGGAGATAAGAAAGATAAAAAGGTTGTTAGTTATGCGGGTGGTTAGTCCTGAGGTCACCAACAGCAGTTACCCGGTTACATATTACGTATACGCAGTGTGGGACCCCATGGTGAAACTATTAAATTGCATGTCATTGCATTGCTGGTCCCAAAAGGGACCACAACGAGCCACATACGAGCAGTGAAGATGGAATATGAGACCCATTATTATATGTTGAGCTGTTGGAGCTGCCAGAGATCCGGCTTACTCTCCTTATTTTTGTGCACAGTGAAAATAGATTGGTATTCAGTATAGACACTCTTTCATGTTACTTATTTTTTAGTTTACTAATTAACTATGCTACAGCTAGGACTTTCGACAAGAAGATGGATGGATAAAGAAATGATGTAGTCACACATCTTCATAGAATACTTTTTCTCTGTGTGCAGATAATGCGAAGAAAATTGCACAGATTGTGTTCCCTTCATGGCGAGAAATGGCGAAAAGGGGAAGTATACAATGCATTGCTGGGCATTGCATAAAGTTTACGACCTGAGACCAACTAGCACATGGTGGTCTGCGGTTGCGGCTTAATCCTCCCCTTGCCCATTGTCCAACCGGAACCACGTCACTACGAAATCGATTTATAAAAGCCCCAATCCGGCAGCCAAAGGAAGTGCGCATAATGTGCGCCTGCTCGAGGACCAGGACCCTGGTGAATCCTGGCGAATCCCTAGCGGCTAATGAGGGCGAAATGCACAGCATACCGCACTTCCCAAAATGTAAATGTCCACCATGTGCACAACGGAAGCTTGACGTCCATTAGCTGCTGCTGCCCATACGGCATTTATTATGCAATACGGCCATTACTCCTCAGCCAACAAAACAGACACAACAAAAAATCATTAATTATAACACTGCACTATTAGCAGACAGGCAAATGAAATTAAAATGCATAAGGGTGCAACTATTTAGTTCCAGGGGAATCCCACGTGGCTCCAGTTTTGATTACTGCCTGCGATACTAATGGTCCGGGTGACTTTTGATTAGTGGCCATATCGTGTCGTTTTCCCTCTGTCCGGACATGGACGGACATGTCCACATCGAGGATCCACAGTGCGCAGTTCGTTGACTGTCAGTGGTCATCAGGCAACCAACCGCATACATTCCCATTGCCAGCCACATCCACTCCATTTCATTCATTTCCATGCACACATTCATTTAGAACTTTTTGTGGAGCACACATGTACTCAGAGAAATTACGAGAACTCGAATATCTTAAAAGTACGATGTAGTGCGGTTGGTCAATCACTTCGAAGCCCTACTTTTTGTGCGGTGCATCAGTGGCCTTTTGCCGCTTTCCCGTACTGTCAACATGATTATTGCGTATGCAAACGCCGGACGTAAAGAGAGCGGTGACAATCATCATCAGGAAGAACAACGGCCAACAGGCAACAGCAAACAGAAAAACAAATCAGCCGGAGTCAACAGGGGAACCGAAAAGTACTCCTTGCTATCCTTGCCATATCCGTTATCCGTTTATCTGTGTATGCGACGTGGAGTGCGCCATTAAATGCAATTATAGGCATGCTAGTGACACGCCCACAACGACAATAACGGATAGATACGCTGTGGCCTTTGACCCTTTATTATTGTGCCCAGTGGCGTGCAACAATACTCCTACTCACTTGCAACGGCGGTGCGTGTCCTGCTGTCCCAGCAGCACTTCCGGCTCCTGTTCCCGTGGCAACGTCCCCGTTGGCGGTGCTCCTGGTCACGCCCCCATCCTCATGCGCGGCCGCCAGAGCGACTTGTTGCGCCGCCTTGGCATCCACTGAAAAATATACAAAAAACTTGTAAGTGACAGACAGAAAAAATTGCATCTTTGCTATAAATTGTAAGGCGTAAAAGGATGAAGGCCTACATTTAAAGCCAATAAATCAAAACAAATATTTTATTTAGCAATTTAAGTGTAAATATGCATTTGCGAACGGCCCCTCCTGACGAACGCAAAAAGCCAGGCTTTTAAATTGCAGTTTCGCCCTAATGGAATATAATAAAAATATGTATAAATCAAATTACATAGACCAGAAGGAAGGGAAGGGAGGGGGGGTCTTCTAAATGGGATGCAATTGCCGCGCTGGGATCCCGGGGATAGAGAGATGACAGCTGGGAGCTGCAGCCGCTTGGCTGGGACGGGGGAAATAATTTGCATTTATAAATTGGCTTTTTGCAATTCATGAGCTAAATGTCATCCGGCCAATGCCGGGAGGATGTGGCTCCTAAGGGGACGACGGGCGAAACGGCGACAACTGTGCAGCTGCGCATGCAAATGAGTCCTGCAGGAACTCAAAGCTCGCAAACAGGAAGTGGAAGTGGAAGTGGTCATGCGGCAAATTTATCAACAACATTTTCGTTGCGAAACTTTCAATGGGAGCCACTCGAATGCTCTACGCCAAGTTTTACTAACTGGAAGGAGGACGTGCAGCGTCCTGGGAACTGGTAACTGGTAACTTTGGCTAAATATTTGGCGTCTAGACTGCAAGCACTCAATTGGCAAGTAGTATTTATAGTGCACTTTATGACACAAACTCAATGTGGCAATGTTATCTATTAAACGCATCGTATTGGAACATCTAACCATCTGCATCCACTGGGGATGTCGAACTGTAAGTAGCCCAGCTTCCTAGCTTTTTAAGTCCCAAGTGCCGCCCGTGTGCCAGCAAACTCAAACATCCTGTTCATTAGGCGCCACCCCGCATCCCGACTCCTCGACTGTGCTCCGAATTTGATATTCCCAGCCTGCCTTGCTGGCTGCTGAACTTTTGCAGGGAACACCGAGCAGCTGCTGCGTGTGCGGAACTCATTTGCATTTTTCATAGGCCAAGGGGTTGAATGGAAGTGCGGGTGGAGACAGGAAGGCAGGAAGCTTCGATGCGGAAACATATGTGAGTCGGACTTAAAATCGAGAGAAAGCGAGCGGCAAACCGAACAGAGCTCAGACCACATTAAGCATAAGCCATGTGTTTGCTGCGCAGAGGGAGTTACAGTTTGGTTTAGTGGATGGCTTAGCTTGAATAACACACCTGAGTTCGCTGTAGTCAGTTTGTTGTTGGCTGCCGGCGTGCCCACCTGCGCCGGCTTTTTGTGGTGATGATGGTGATGGTGGTGGTGGTGCTTCTTCTTGTTCTTGATGATGATCTTGCGGCGCAGCATCGCCGGCGGTGGCAAGTCCATGTTCGGTTCCAGCGGATGCGAGTCCAGCGGCTTGTCGAGCAGCATATCGCCGAATATTTCGCGACAATAGTTGGCAATTTTCGCCTGTCGATGGAAAATGGGTAAATACATAAATGACGTGACATAAGTCTGTAGGGAGGGACTTGCTAACTAAATGCTAACTGCTACATTCAAGTATTCTTGATTATTTTGAAGAAATACACTGTCATGTAATTCGAGTAGTTCGTAGACGTCTGGTTACCAAGATGCTCAACATGTGAAGAGCTTTACTGTCATAAGTTTCGTTTTTGGCACGTGGCACGTTTGCTACCTGGCCTTGTTACCTGCCTGTGCTCCCAGTGGGAAATTTAGTTTATATTACTACTTTTAATGGTTAAACTTCTGACTCTGCGCCGGTACCTGGCCTCCTTCTTTGGCTGCTTTCACCTTTCGGGCCGTAAAAACTTTGCCTTTGTTATTATCCGCTCGTGAAGCTTAAGCAGCCGGCAATTACCGTTCGAGTGCCTTCTGAGATTCGCCAAGTTCCGGGACTCCTGACTCCCTTCATGCTCCTTAAGTAATGTTTTCAGGCTCAAGGAGCCAGCCCCTCTCCCCCCACATGTGTGCCACCGCCGAGTCACTTGTTTGTCTTTCCCCGAATGATGGATTAGGCTGATGAGTTAGGACTCGACTCGACTACTGTTGTTTTAGGACCAGTAACTTTGTGGCCTTCTGCGTTCATCAATTTAGCCTGGCCGAAGGAGAGTTTATTACCCTCTTCTTGCTCTGGTAATATTTTCTGTTTTTGCCTCTTGGAACTTTTGCTCCTATTTGGATCTTAGCCTTTGGTATTGGCGATGCATCTTTATGGCAAGGGTTTCCAAAAATAGAGTAATGCATATTCCTAAGTTTGCCTTCTTTGCATACTTGTTTTTTCAGATATGGAGAACGCAGTTTGTACACATAATAAAGACTGATGGAATGATATCCTAAAACAGTTCTCCCAGATACCAATGGTGTTCCCAAGCCTCCAGTCGGTGCTCACCTGTTGCCTAGGGTTGCAGTGATTCTCAAAGCTCAATATCACAGGGTATTCGGATGTTTTAAATGCACTCTCTGCGATGGCCTCCAGCACGTCCTTGGCGAAAATCTCGGGCACGAACGTGTAGCCGTGGACAATGACCGGCTCCTCGGTGCGTCCGTTCCAGAAGTCAAGCTCGACGCATCTGCAGTAAAGCGGGAAGACATAAGAACTCAAGTTGAAAGTGGTAAAAGCAAATGACAATTTCCTACTTTTCAGTTTTATTTTCCCCTTCCCATGAGCATTACCACACCCATACCCATTTCCCATTTCTCACTTCCCAAATTCCTCTGTAAATCGCACGCAAAGTGCCGAATGCAATGTGACAGTCATACAAGCGGAGAATAAAAGCAAAATAACAACTTCTGCGTCAATAAATTTCGTGATGTGATGCATCGTCATGATCGTTGTCAGTTACAGGCGAAAAAGAGCAGACTGAAGTTCGAATCCATTTTGCTTTGGATACATAAAGAAGTGCCAGCGAATAATAAAAAGGATATATTTTAGTTCAGACATTTCACACCCTATACCTCTTGTATTTCATAGCCATTAAGTTTCGTAACCGAAAATGTTCTAACAAGAAATTGAACTGCGCACAGTACACATGCGTTGCGTTAAATGGGGGGAAACGGTTTTAATGATTTACGGTCGGGTTTTATATACGTTTTTAATGATTTCTTTCAGTGAATGCAGTTTTCTGGCGTTGAAAACTGCACCTGATGTTTTAAGTGAATGCCATCGAGAGTTGCTTTTTATGTGTGCGTTTCTCATCCGAAGGCCACCACACACGCCAGCACACACACACTCCGGGATTAAGGTCATGGTCAGCACTCGAGCAATGGCAGCTGACCACATCAATTGCGTCATCTGCATTCCGCTGAGTGACCCGCATCCGTAGCCACATCCGCATCTGGATGCACTCCACTCACCTGCATCCCGCCAGGAGGCACTGCCTGTAAATCTCCACGGACGACTTGCCGGTCAGCTGGTGGCCCGTCAAGTAGGTGTTGTGCGAGGAGTTGATGAAGTAGTGCGACATCGGCTGGTCCATGTCATCGCAGAGATCGAGCTTGCTGGGCGCCATGATGGGATTGTCGTCGCCCATTAAGTACCTGTGGGAAGTAGAAATGGGTACACGTCGGGATTAGAAAGTCGTCAACATGGAGAAAACGTGGCACAAAACCCGCTGAAGTGTTTGAGCAGCTGAGGATGTCGCCAGTATCTAAGATGTTTGGCTGCTGGCTGTAGCAGCAAAATGCGAGGTTTCACGGCTGCTAAGCCACTCAGAGTAGACTAAACTCCCCTGACAGCCATACCATTTCCCATTTCCCCGAGTGGGAAACAGCGCAACGTCATATTCATGTTCACTTGCATATGCATATTCACATGCACTCGCACTGGCACTGGCACTCACACTGGCACTCGCACTCAAGAGGACCTTCGAGTGACGCTAACAGCCCCAACAGCTCGCACTGCGTCCGATAAGCTGTCACGCCCAGAAGGGTTGGCCCAAGTGAGTGGATGCAGTGCCTCCACACCCAGCTTGCCACCCAGCAACAAGTCAGCTCACCTCAAAAAGCCATCCAGGCTGAGTTGGCCCTTTTGCGCGTTGAACTTGTTGGGCTCATACTGCTGGATGAGCTCCTTGGCGCGGGCGGGATTCGCGTAGGGATAGAGGATCTCGTTGAGGCGGGGATCACGCTGCGTCTTGTTCAGGAACTCCACCAGTTGGGCGATGGACATGCACTTGCGCTTCGAGTTGCCGACGCTGAGGAAAAGCAGGAAAGAAGCACGTTAATGCCTGACATTGAGTAAGGGAGTTTGAAGTTTGGAGTTTGGCAACAGCAAAATCAACGCAATATGTATTTTTGGGCATCCAATTGCGAAGTGAATCTTTTTCCAAAAATGATTACTACTCTCAGGTACACTTACATGCTGTCGAAGAGGCGCTCCACCTCCGAGCGCTGCGTGAGATATTTGTACAAATTGTAAAAGTCCTCGAATTGAAATTTGGACACCGGTATGCTATCGACCTTTCCCGACGGCAAACCGGTCACGTCCAGCGCCTTCTCGACACGTTTGCGATCCTCCTTGTTTTGGGCGAAAAGTTTTATGATGCTAAAGTGGTCACGACCAGAATTTGACCAGCGGCAGAGTGGAGCGGAGCGGAGAGTTGGATGGCCGATTGGATGGCGGACAATGCCGTGCGGTTGGTGTTGATGAGGTTCATGAGGTTGTTGTCGTCGTCGTCATCATCGTCATCATCATCGTGGGTCGCCAGTGATGCATGAGCCACGTTCCAGGAGCAGCGGCAGCAGCAGCAACAGCAGCAGGATGGGGAGCATAAAAAAGGGAAATTGCGAAATAGAAATTGGCGTAAATTTCAATTTTCAGCTCAACGTCGATGGCTACTCTCGACAAATATTTGTCAAGTGCTTCAACGCACAATGCACAAGAGCTAGCAACCCGAACCCGAGCCCGAGCCCGAAAGTTGGCCGGGATCCAGGGATCCAGGACTCAGGACATGGAGCGCTGAGGCAATGGAGTGTAGTGGGTAGTATGGGGCTTGTGAGTGGGATTGGCATGGGGATTGGTATTGGTTTTGGTGAGTGCCTGTTGTCAATTACTTTTTCACTGGTATGCGACCGCTCTTGTCCACCTGGAGACACAGTTTGGTGTGGGCCTTCTGCAGGAACATAATCGCCGAGCCGTTGAGCTGGGCCAAACTGTAGGCCAACTTGATGAGTCCGTCGCTCCAGAGCTGAAAAAGCGGAAAGAGAGTGCGTATGCACGGATGGATTTAAAAACGTGGCTGGAACAGTGTGCATAGTATATGTAACCAGTGAGTAAGGATAGGCCATTCCCAAGTGTTGTTTGTATGCAGTGCTCAAGGCTTCAATCAATATCGAGATGGCTTAAAGTGGACGAAGTGGAAGTGCCGAAAGATTTTAATTTGCAGCTTTTATAGTTGATTGAATTACTCACTTCATTTGGGCAAATCAAATCTTTGAACTACTGTTTAATTTAAGGCAAAGAGCCCAACTCAAGTAGTCTGTAACATGTTGACTCGGCCTGATTGTCTCATGTGCAAAGTATTTCAGAGATACTTCCTCGGCGGCAACACGGGGCGGATGTGTGATGCAGGCTGAGATTGATTGTACAGTCAGTCGGAATGCAAACTGTTGCCTAGTTGGCCAGTGGCCATCTATTTCCATCCCTTCCAGTGCACAACTATCGCTTACTCATGTGTGTTTATGGTCAATATTGTTTATATTGTTTATTTTGCTTTGCGAAATTCCTTTCCAAAGTTTATGAAAATTTCGACGTTTTCATAATTTGATTTGCCTTTGTTGCCAATTCTGCGGTTCAAGTTGTGTTTGTTTATTTCAGGAATGTCCGCGACGCGTGCCAAAAATAATAACCACAACAGCACGATACTGGGGCGGGGCTGCTGACCATTGATAAAATAGAACATTGATTTTGGGCAAGGTCAATCCAGGCCACTGGCAGACATGAGGAATGGACAGCGGACGGTGGACTACGGACTACGGACTACGGACTACGGACTTTGGACTATGGACACGCCCTCGGACGAAAATCAATAAAAGCGCCGTTGTTGAGTGGTCCATAATAACTTTTACGCGCCTTCGGCAACCCACTAAAAATAGCCGCAACCAGAAAGCGAAAAGCCATAGGTGTGTCCCGAACCAAACATACACAAACAGAAAAAATGGGAATAAATATAATTTGCAGTTTACTGCAAGGAAAAAACTTCGAAAACCTATTAGGTGAGCGATTTGATTTGGGAAGTAGGTTGATTCATTCATTCACTTCCTAATCTTGTTGCCAACTGTAACAGGCCATTTAATATATGTACTCCTGACACAATTCCCCGAATGACTCAGAACTGAGTCCGCATATGCGGAATGGCACCTCCTTCGCCACTGTTAAGTTGTCATCAACTTGTCACGAGTGCTCCGCGCAAGTGGCCATGTCCACTGGCACCCGGCGAGCAGTTGGACGCGGGCCAAGTGCGGAGGATTGGCGGACTTACCTGGGCTATGTCCCGGCGGGTGCAGCAGAAGTTAACGAACGTCATGTTGACGAAATCCGAGCCGTGGCACACGGTCACCGTCTTCTCCTCCAGCGTGTCCTGGGGGCCCAGCGTCACAATCTGGCGCAGCTTGTTGTCCTGCAATCGAAGGATGAGCATGACGGTCATTATTAATTACCAAATGACGAAGGGATTTTGGCGTTGCGAGTGGTAGTGTGGGTAGGGAGATGCGCGGAAAATGAAGTTTTATGACCCGGAGGTCGTAAATGGAATTCATATCCTTGCGCGCTAATCCTGCGAGTGCAGCAAAATTCATTTGCTCGCCTCGTAAACCAGACAAACAAAGACGATTCCCCAGCTCAACTGACCGGGGTGCCATATTTCAATTAAACGGCACAAATGGATTTACGAGCCCGGACGAACGTGCATCCGTGGATCCTTGGGTCCGTTGGGCGTTGGTTCCCCACCAGTCAGCGCTACTCAGCGGAACGCAGAAGCGGAGCAAAACACTTCCAGTTCCGAACCAACTGGCTTGAATGCAAATAAGCCCAGGACCCAAGCACAAGGAACAGAAAGTATTGCCTTCACAGAGTTTCCACTCAAGTAAATACATTTCAGCGAATCATTTTGTTGCGGCGAAATGTTTATGCGAATGATTTAAGTCCTTGGGCATTCTGACAATAGAAGACAATCTTAGACATATGGAGTTACTGGCTTGCTACTTTAAAGTTATTAAATTGTGTATTTGAGATATGTTTTCCCAGAACTCCTGCGGATCTCTCTAAAATGTCTCACTCTTCCCAGCTTGTTATCTACATTGTAACACTTTCATTCCACCAGCACTGGACTCAAAAACTTATTTTTCGCCAACGCAGCAGTCCAGCTCCGAAACTATTCCAGTGAGGCGGGGGTCAGAGCAGGATTATCAACGTCCTTTCGAATGCAAGACACATAGTTCGGCCCAGGACATTCGGACATTGGACATTGGTCAGTTGACTGCAATACGAGAGGACTGACTTTTGGGCGGCAGGGGTTGAAGTGGGCGAAGCGGAAGCCAGAGCATGAATTGGGCATTAACTTTGTGGCCACCATGTCTTAAGGCTCTTGTATATTTGGCTCTCCTTCTGCAGAGCTTCCGGGGTTGAGGCTGCCCGGGGGTCAGACTGACCTTATCAGCAGCCAGTGTCAGTGGGGGACTCCTTCGAAGCCCAGTCGTGCTATCTGGTGAGCTGGCACATCGAGCGAGTAAGCTAAGATTGAACAAGACTCTGGCAGATAACTTCAATGATTTTATTTGTCTGTCACATACGACATTGTTAAATGGTACACCATGTCGACATTTTTAGCTGAAGCGTGAAATGAGTTTGAAGGTGTATTAAGTAATTTAATCCTCTAAGAGTCAAGCCTCGTGTTCAATTGATTGAAAGTAAGCAACCTGAATTGCAATGTTATACACTCATGCATGCAAATCCGTCTCTTGATAAGCTTTCCAGGTCAGCAATGATTCCAAGAGCTAAGTGGACGATGTGAAAGGCTTTCCCTCTTAGGAAGCGTCTCCCGTAGAATTCGGCCAGAGCCGGAGGCTATAAAGGCGTCGTTTGGCGGTGATAAACGCAAAGTTACCTGTGCTGGGAAGGCTGCAGGTTACGCTTATCTGCCAGCGTCATGATTTGCTTTTAACTAAAAACTAATTCCGCCAAATTTGTCGCTCTGAATAATGTAAATGGCTTTCGCGAACGGAGCGTCCTTTCCACAGGTCTCTGTGCGCGATTTTCCCGGCACCGTGCGAAGCGTAAAGCGGAAATGACTACGGCGATTATCTTAATTGCTTCTCACGCTTCGCGCTCAGCACTCACGCGCAGTTCCCCGCCCACTCAGTGGCTCCCAATCCTCCCAATCCCCCCAATCCCACTCCCTGGCTGCTAATCCTTTGGCTCTGCTGGAAATTTGAATTTTAAGAAAGCTCATTATGAGAAGGAGCAGGGAGCGGGCGCGGCAGGATGTTCGTGATAATTTTAGTCAGCTGCAAACACAGTTATTGATTTTCCAGGTGCTAATACACTTCTTGGAAAAACATGAAAAGCGCCCTCTTATTGGGAGAATTTGTTAAATCTAAATTAATGTTCCTTCCATTCCATTTATTTGGACCAATCAAGAACAGTACATCAGTACATCTAGTACTCTACGCAGCATCTGTGAGCTGATTTGGCCCAATGTTGGAGGGCACTTATCAGATAGTTGTAAGCACCAGATAGGGCAAATTCAGTTTTTAGCTTTACAAAATTTTTTACTAAGGACACCAGAATAGGTCAAGGCTCTAAATTCAAATATCAGCTAATCCAGCTAATTCCTCAGTCGCGAATTCCAAAAGTATGAGCAACAAGCGATCGATTGACTCTCGCCATGGATCCCCGAATAAGCCAAACATGCAAACCTCTGATAATGGAGGTTCCTGCAGTGGCTTTGGGTCCCTGAACTCTGATATCATCCCCACACCCTACGAGTTGATGCGACAAAGGAATTGCAAAACGGAGAAAGTTATGAAAGGGGAGCGGTATCCCAGCATTCGGCCTCCTGTGTCCAAATGCAGTTACGAGCAGAGCAAAAACTATCTTTACGAGTCTGTGGATCAGGGCGGCTGCTTGGATCCCAATACTACGGATCAGGACGCCCTCAGGATCTGGAAAATGAGCCCGCACAAGAGCACTCTCAAGTTCTATGGCGTGGCTGATGGACTTCACCTTCCAGAGGCTGATAAATTCAACAGGACTTTGACAACCAGTCTCAAACATGCAAGCGGCTCCAGGAGACCCGCTCCAAAGCCACCTGTTCCACCAGTGCCAATGAGACCGCCACAGCCCGCCGCCCCGTGCCAGCCCTACATCCTCAACCGGAAGACCCTCAAGGAGGAGCTGCAGCGGATGCCCATTGCCCGCCAGAAACTCAATCCCAAGGAGGCTTTCAGTATGCTATTCTGCGACAAGCGTCCGGATCCGATGGACCCTCTGGGAGTGGAGGCGGCAACTGATAAAATGGTTAGCCTTAGAGAAGCTCTGGATATGGCGAAACCGGAGAAACCTCCAAAGCACGGCCTGCGACGTAAGCACTGGTACTGCCCCTCCAAGTGTGGTGAGCCGGAAAACAAGTGCACTGCATTTGAGTGGGCACAGTACAAGCTGAACCCGCGACCCTACGACCAAGCCTTCCTCAAGTGGTTCCTGGATCAGAAACTGCCACTAGAGCGAGAGCCGCACGACTACGATGAGCTGTATAAGCGGTTCCAAGGATGCTTCGAGGTGAAACGCCAACCAGATCCCGACTGCGTTGCCATGACCAAGTGTTGTCCGGATATGATCAAGGAAGTGCAAGACGAATGTGGAGTTGAAGTCGGAGTTGGAGAAGGTGGCGGAGGGGGAGGTGCAGGTGGAGGTGGAGGAGGACCCGGCAGTGGCAGTGGAGGCGGCGCACAGAAGGAAGGAGGCGATAATGGCGGTACTGGGGGTAAAGGCCAACCGGGTTCTGGTCACGGTCCTGAAAGATCTCAGCAAGCCAAGGACAAGGAAAAAGAAAAGGGACAGACAAGCGGCGATAAGGAAGATGCAGGAAAGGATAAAAGTAAGGACACGGCAAAAGATAAAGACAAGAATAAGGAAAAGGATACGGGTAAGGACACGGGTGGCAATATACCAAAGGAGGACAAAGAAAAGGATAAGGACAAGGATAAGGGCAAGGATAAAGACAAGGACACAGACGCGGAGAAAGGCAAAGATAAAGGTAAGGATAAAGGCAAGGGCAAAGGGAAGGATAAGAACGAGGATGAGGACCAGAAACATAAGAAGCACAATCCAGCTGATCCTGATCAGGAGAGGTCAATGAAGCCCACCAAACCTCCTAAGCAACCGAAGCCGCCGCTCGAAAGCACAACCGATACGTCCACTCGCAACATTTCCTCCTTTGATATGGAAGATTCAGACGAAATACCGATCCGGGAAGAAATTGTCGAGGTGGAAGAAAATGAACCAGCTAAAGCGGCAGAGGAACCCAAGCCGAAGCCACCACCAACTGGGAAGCCGCCCAAAAAGAAGCCGCCAAGCAAGAAACCACCATTCCTCAAACCCATAGAGAAACCACCCAAGGAAAAGCCCGAAAAGGTCGAAGAGAAGGAAGACAACGAGACCTGTCCACCTTGTCCTCCAGTGGGCTGCGCGTGCTCCATTTGCGACTGCCTCTATGGCAATAAGATTCCCATTTCCACGACGATGCAATCGATTATGGCCGAGGAAAAGGTTCGCGAAAAGAGGGAGTACCTCCGGCGGATGCGGCACCGGGAGTACATGGAGTGCACTGCTGAAAAGTCCCTAGTCCCGCAGCACAAGGTAGATTCCATCAGCTGCGACAACTGCTTCTGCCGAAACCCCAAGATAGCCGAGTACTGTGAGTGCTTGGCAGCTCTTCATCACTTGCAGCGGCTCCTTGGAAAGGAACGCCACAGGATCGTCAACAACGAGCTCATCTTCAACCTCGACGATCTCCGCCAGCGAATCACCGAGCGTATGTGCAAGTGCCTTTGAGAACTGTGTTTTGGTCAGTATAGTCAGTGTAATTGGCTTGTCAGTGTAGTTTTCAAAATTTGACGATTGAGTAATAAATATTCAAACTGAGCTATAAACCTTGTTTCATTGGTAGAGGCGGCTCTGAAAGGCCTTTCAAAGCGAGCTCCTGACATTTGATGTAAGCCACTCTCAGTATTTTATCATGTGTTCAACAGACAACACCTAAATTTTAAAATAAGCCTGTTTTATTTTGGTTCCCAGATTGAGCTTAACCGTATTTAACCTTTAAACAATATTGGACCCGAATCGAATAAACACTCCAAGCAAAAAGAAGACGACGTTACCGCAATGATGGGCACACGGGCTGCGGAGCACCGCGGATCTAGGAGGCTGCTGGCAGGTCAGAGCGTTCATGAGCCCTCTGTGTGCGAGGAACCCGACCCGCTGAACACCTATGTGGAGAAACCACTTACCATGTACCAGTGGATGCGGTGGAGCAACTGCAAGACCCATAAGCCGCACCTAGAGGAAACCTACCCCTCCATTCTACCACCGATATCCAAATGCGACGATGCCAAGACTCTGAAGTACGTTGAAGAGGCCATGGAGGCCAACAAATGCAAACACTATCCCAAGGAAGATGTGCTGGCCGTGTGGAACCAAAGTCCCCAGAAGGAGTCCTTGGGCTGGTATGGCATAGGATCGCAGTACCCGTCTCCGCAGGCCGTCCTCTACGACCGCGCTGTGAAGAAGAGCCTAAAGGCAGCCTGTCTTTTGCCAAAGCCGCCGAAGAAGTCAAACATTAAGCCTAAGTGGCAACTGGAGAAGAAGCCCCCCCAACCTGGCGCTTTTGTTCTCAACCGAAAATGTCTGACGGCGAAGCTCGACAGGATGCCAAACATAAGACGCCAACTGAAGTCCACCAACGTATTCTCCTGGCTGCACTGTCCCCAGCCAGCGGATCCTACTCGTCCGTTTGAAGATAGCGCGGGTTATCCTGCGATCAGCAGGGAACAGGCGATGGACATGGTGAAACCGGAAAAGCCCGCCAAGCATGGCCTCCGACGTAAGCACTGGTACTGCCCCCCGAAGTGCGGCGAGGTCGAGAACAAGTGCACCGATTACGAGTGGGCCAAGTACAAGATGGATCCCCGGCCCGACAACGAGGCCTTCCAACGCGAGATGGCCGCCCAACAGGCCTTCAAGCAGCCGGAGCCCCGCAACTACGACGAACTGTACAAGTCGCTGGTAACGTGCTTCGTCCAGGACCCGAGTGGAAAGAACGATCTCTGCCAGGCGCTGGAGAAGTGCTGCAGGGATCCCAAGGATCCACCTGTCCAGGGTTGCGGCGAGTTCGTGCCGGATGGCGCCGGAGGAGATGGTGAGTCGGCAGGGAATAAGGACAAGGGTGGGGATAAGGACATGGACGTTGACAAAGACGAGAACGTTGACGTTGAAGACGAGGACGACGACAAAAACAAGCAGAAGGATAAGGGGAAAAAGGACGATGGTGAAGGGGACACTGAAAATGAAGGTATAGGAGACGGTGATGATGATGGAAAAGATAAAGGAAAGGGAAAGAAGGAAAAGGGGAAGGATAAGGCGAAGGGTGATGGCGAAGGGAACAAGGGGCCTGAGAAAGATGGAGGGGATAAGAAAAAGGAAAAACCGAACGAAGTCATTGACAAGGAAAAGGATAAAAACAAAGACAAAGACAAAGGCAAAGGCAAAGACAAGAAACCGAAAGACGAGACTTCTAGAGGCTCTGAGGACCGTCCTCTAGTGCCCCGTAGCACGGATACTATTCCCGCGACAGAAACAAGTCACCGAAGTGGCGATTCCGGCGGTCATGGTGGCGCCGGAGGTGGAGAAAAGGATTTGGACAAAAACCAGAAAGATCCCAACAGGACTGACAGTACAATAGATCAGAAGCCGCCGAAAGACAAGGACAAGGATAAGGGCAAGGGCAAAGGTAAGGACAAGGGCCCGAAAAAAAACAAGGGCAAGGGGAAAAAAAAGAAAGACGATAAAGGTAGTGTCAAGGACAACACTCAGGCCATCCCGACTGACAATGGCTGCCCTTGCGAGATCTGCTGTCCGCCAAAAGAAGAGGACACTCCGCTGATCAAGGAGATGCGCCGGCGGGATCGCGAGCGCCAGGTGCGCGATTACCTCCGCCAAATGCGACACCGCCAGTACATGGAGTGCAAGGACCGCATTTACCCGAGCCCGCACCACAAGTGCGATGCCATCCAGTGCAACGACCAGTTCTGTAGCAATCCCCGTATGCAAACCCATTTCGCCAGAGTCCAGGCCGTTCGAAGCCTGCAGCAGATCCTGCAGAAGCGAAATCGCCAAGGCGATGTCAAAATCTCCAACGATCTGGACTCGCTTCTAACACGGCTTTGCAATAGCCTGACAATAGGTGGAGGTCACTGCAGGTGACCCGGCCTCGACTGTGTTTTGGTGATGTTTAACGAGTCCGAGTCCGCAATTGTAACTTGTGCTTAAGTTTTAGTGGTATTTTTGTCTTGTGCTGATTTAAAGGGATCTTAATTGCGTCCTTTAAATAAACTTGAAGTTTAACTACTCCGGACTTGTACTCAATTCATTAAGGCACACAGCGAGGGCGGGGTCTTTTGCTCTTAAATGTATGCTATGCTTTTCAGGCTTTCACTTAATCACACATGGGCCTGCCTGCGAGTGTGAGTGTGTAAGTGTGTGTTTGGGCGTGGTCAGCGCCCACCAACTCGTGCGTTTAATTAATGAATGATTCCTTGCCAAAGGGTTTTTCGTTTCGAGGAAGGCGGCTTTTCCCATTAATTCTGACAAAGCTGTTTCGTTGGCAACAACGCAAACTTTATCAACATTTTTGTGCTCTAAATATTTGGGTTTGAATCGTTACTCTAGCGATAAATTCATCTCTCCTGTTATGGGTGATAAGTGTTTTCCAAGCCATATAGTTTAATCCTCAGAACTGGCCTATTTTCATTTTCCCTGTACACAGCGGTTGGGTTTGTAGAGTGTTGTCAACATTCATTGTCCGAATTCCGCCTGTCCCGCAAAGTGCGCTTTCATTTCCCAACTTTTCCGGCGCTGTTAGTTTGCCTTGGGCAAACTGAAAGGAAAACCAAACTCATTTGCCTTTGGCCTTGGTCCTGCCGCGCTCCACAGCCGCAACTGCAACTATTATCGGGGCCGCGGGCGGTGGACGGTTGGCAGTGGGCGGTGGGCGTGGCCCTAGGAAGACCAACATGATTTATACATGGAGAAAAAGCGGCATTGCCGCCCAAGGATTTGCCCATTGATATAATTGCCCTAATGGCTGGGACCCAGAAAAAAGAGGAGCAGCGTTCGTGGGACTTTAATTTCATAATGTGCCGCGAATCGTTCAAAGGGGTTAGCGAAAGTTTAAAATGACTTATTCCAGCTAAGCTGCTTACCTAAAATGCTGTTCAATTGCACAAGAGCAGGTGGCACACCATCTTGCCTTCGTATTGCCAAGATATATGTAAAGAAAAGGGTATTCGCAAGAAGTTTTTACAAAGCGGGGAGTCCACACAACAATAAATGGAAAATTGTGTTAAGCCTGAGAAAGCGTGACAATCGTGAAGTCGGAACCAACTATGGAAAACTCTTGCCAAACGCACACATCACAATGGGGATACTGATTCCTATTTCTATTCCTATTCCGATTCCGGACCCGGCGCACGTGACTTGGCTAGAAAATCGAAGCGGGGAATTGGTTGGGCTGACCCGTTTTCCCATTCCTTGAAAATGGCTTCACACACCTGACCCAGTAATTGGCTTTCCAATGAGGCCAGCTAGCAGTGGAAAACATTTGCCGAATAATTGGCCAAAGATTAATAGGCACAAGCTACGATTCAACTGAACTGAACATAAACGACATGGAACCATTTTAGTTAGGGGTACATTTTTTTCAGTGTGTTTTGTGTACATCGCGAGATGACGAAAAAGTAATTACATGCGCTGGCGTTATTAAAACAATCTTCACATGATCAAACAACAGACCACACATACACAAACACCGAGGGAGGTCTTCAAACCCTTCTTCCCTTTCCACAATAAAAGCAGAAAAATATTTCTTTTTTTAAATTGCATTTCAGAAGGATGCCGTTGCTGCGGTAAATGCTGCTGCGCAAGGAAGAAGGGAGGCGAGTCCTGCGATGAATCCCCATCTGGAATTGGCTCAATTGCCAAACCCCAAGTAGCAGTGACCGAAGAAGCGACCAAGGAGTAAAAATCAAGTATACGCACCTTTGGCCGCTTGGCGTACTGTCCTGTGCGAACGTCGCGAATGGTGGCTATATCCAGGATATCCAGCTCGTTGTTTTGGTCGACCCAGTAGAGAAAGAAGCCCTTGGCGTCGACGCGCATTGTGACCGGTGTTCCAGTGCCCGAGTCCTGAAATCAAAGAGTGAGAACCAAAAATGAAACAGGCTGAAATGAAGACCAACTCTAGTCGTTATTTATAACGCATATGATAATCAACACACATAGTTTGGCGATTCGGGTCCAATAAATTGTGAACACATGATACATACTCGTACAGTCGTAATTCCAGAGTTTATTGAACTGCCCCCTAATGAATTTATCTCGTCCAATTTCTCAGCTGAACTGCCGCATGAGTGCAGTCGTCTGTTATTTTTGCTTATTATTTAAGTCAAATTAAATGGGCATCTGCCGGCAGCCATAAATATTTAATGCCGCAGCCGCCTATTCATAAAGGAAAAAGCTGGCGAAAAGTGAACATTCCCCGGCCGCAGCTGGCGATGCCAAACAGATGCGGATTCCGAGTAACCCCCGCCGAAATTAAAATATTTTGTATTTCTTAAATATGCATGCAAATAAGTGGCTGCCAAATCTGGCATCCAGCGAACAAGATGTCCCGAAAATTCTGCCTCACTTCTGGGTATGACTAAAGTCGCATAACGCGTCGAATGGCGCGGGCCAATGGAAGACTTTCCCGGAGGATGGCGATGGGGGTAGTGGGAGCACCATCTGGGCATTGGAGTCAACGCAGACGACATGCAACAAAGGCGCCATGAATATGTGTGCAACTAAGTGGGGCAAAGTACGACGGTCACGCCAGCTTTGCTCCAGGGAATGTGGCAACAAAGTGGATCCGCCTCGGGGTGCAGGCTTTGTTACTTTCGGGGGGCGATTTCACTAAAATATTCATTGGCTCTTATTCATTTATCGAACGCATCACAAACAACGAATTACGAGTAAATAAAAAATAAATAAAGAAACAAACAAATTAAACTGTGACTACATATTCTGTGTTGTATACTTTGCCAGCTGCTTTGAGTTTGAAATTGAATATACATTCAAGCACTTAGTTCGGGGCTTCTGGAGCCCAGGAATCTATCTGGCCGCTCATAAAGTTCCAATTAGGGGGTGAAATTCCTTGACCCCGTCAGCGGTTCATTAAGATTAGGGAGCGCTTGTTGTTACGGCCAAAATTGATGAGCTTTCAAATACTCGTTACGAGCATATTTAATTCGCGCAGCCACAAGTTCATTATCCTTTCGGGATAGAATTTTGGGTTTGAGTTTAATGAACCCACTAGGTGCCAAAGTGGCCTGCCTGGCCAACACTTTCCCCTTTTCGCAGACGAGGCGAAGAGGTTCCTTAATAATTGAAATTGAAAACATCGACTCGGATTCGCCCCCACCACTTGTGATATTCAATTAGGCGCATATTTTCAAGGGATTTTCAGATGGGCTGGTCCGTTGGTTGTTTAGGAAGGTCTGGGCGAGGACAAGGGTTCGACCATCGCTAATTGGAAGCCACAATCCCCACTCGAGTTGTCTTGCTTGCTTTTCCTGTTTGTCTAATTACTGTAAACTAATTGAGTTCAGATCGCGCGAAGGGGCGGCAAAAACTTCGTTAATTCAATTTCAATATGCAAAATTCAGTGGAAATCCAATAACTGCAGAAATTGTGTGCGAATTTCAGTTTCCACTCCGTGACTGCTCCTGAAAGTGACTGCCTTTTGACACGCTCCTCCGATATTAACAGCCACCGCTGGCACGCGTATCGGTAATTGTGTATCTGAATCAGCATCTACATACATCGGCGTACGAGTATATGTGAGTGTGCGAGTGTGTGAGTGTGTGAGTGTGCCTTTAGGATAAGAACGATTACATGCATAATTGAATTGGCTTAGCTGTGGGATCTGCTCCTCGTACATATGTCAGTCGACTGTAGGAAACGCTTAAAGCAGACCGCACATCCAGAACACCAAAAGGGGATGACTGCCGCAGCTGCTTGCACTGTGAGAAATGTCGCTACCTCTGCCAGCAGCCGCTGTTAAGGCTATTTAATCACCTAACCAAGTCTGCAATTTACTTTTCTCAAGTTCTGGGTTCTTCGAGTGCGCGTTCCCTTTGAAGATACATGCACATCTGTATCTAGGAAACACATCTGTTGGTGACAATTGTCATACGCTCATCTCGATTCGCTGTCAATCATGCTTAGGGAATTGAGTTCTGAAAGGGCTGCCAGGCGTCTGTAGTGAAAGGTGGAGTACTTCAGTGCATTGGGCAGCATTGGGAGGATAGATGGCAGGTTAGGAATATGCTAATGCTGGCGAGGACCGCCCAACAGGCAGAGGCAGCTCATCTCCCTGGGAGAGTACACTCCAAACTATAGACATGCGTTTAAACAGCTGCTGCTGTCCGTGCTACATGCAAATTATATTATAAAATATGTAGCTGCTTAGTTCCTGCTTACCTACACTTTCTCTCCCCACCTCATCCCATATTCATCCCACTCGAGTTACCTCGGAGAAAGTTTTCCCGCCTGCCACTGCTGTTGACGTTTATCCTAGCCAACTATCAAGGAGCCTTTTTCTTGAATAAGTCACGCACTCGTCATTAAGACTCTCTGTAGATCCAAATTCACCCACCTGACTAGAAAGTGCGCCTGCCACTCACCGCTTACTCAGCATATGCGAGTATAGAGACTATCATAAATCATAAATCGCCAGCTGATCGGCAATCATAAATAGTAGTTCGATTTCAGGCAATCAGCCGTCCACTTATCGAGCAATAAAACAAGGTTTTCTATTCACGTTAACGAGCTCTGTGATAAGATACGAAAACTCGCGCTGTTTACTGTAATGCAGTGCTAGAGTATTACGCAAAGATCTCCACTTCAGCGCCACAATCCTCAGTTTAGCTGGTAATAGGCGGCGATCGTCTGGTGGATCCATCCAATGTAGGAAGGCACAGAGGTGTACACCGTGGGCCGCTTGGCATAGCCGCACGGCATGTAGCTCCAGGATCCGAGGCCCACCAGCTCCGCTGGTCCAGTGATGGGCCAGTAGACCAGGGGAGTGCCTCCGTCTCCGTAGCAGGTCGTAACCTGGGAGCACACCTGCTCCGCCGTCAGAGGAGCATCGGAAGGCAGCAACTCCTTGCAGGCCGTGCTGTTGAGTAGCGGAGCGAAGGCATACTGCAGCTCCTTGGAGTACTCATCGCCATCGGCGTCCGTGAGTCCCCAGCCATAGGCAGCGGCTGTCTTGTTGCTGTAGTCATCATTGATGTCGGGCAGGGCGATCTGCTGAACGCGAGCGCTGTACTCGAAGCTCTCGGAGACGTGGAGCAGGGCTATGTTGTCACTGCCGGCGTTTCCATTGAAGGACCGATGCGTGGTGGCAAAGTCCACGTAGCGCACTTGGGCTGCGGTCACGTTGGAGCGGTTGACGATTCCCGCGTAGACGGGCGTTCCCACGGCGTCTCCGTTGAAGCTGCGCAGTTCATCGACACAATGAGCGGCCGTCAGAAGCCAGCGCTTGCCAATGATGGATGCTCCGCACAAGTGGGTATAGGTGGCCCGTGTCAAGGACAGGGACACCAGGTAGGGCACATTGTCCACTCCCTGCACATCGTAGCCATCTATAATCAGGGGCTGGATCTCCGCGTATACTTCGTCCGTATCCCTTAATGTCAGGTGCTGAATGTGCGGCAGTTTTGCCGCTGCGGCCAAAGCCAAGAGGGGCAGCAGGAAAAGCGGCGATAACATCACTGATACGGTTGAGAATTTGAATCGTCTAAACCGGACGCCGAAAAGCAATGGGCCTTTTATAGTAAAAGGCCAAAAAGCTTTGCCAAACAGAGAGAAAGAGAGGAAGCCCCTGGTGTGCCAGAGTAGCTCCAAGAACTAGTTCGATTATTGAAATACTGGGCTAACCTTTGATACCCGGAATAAGAGATTACCACCCTGATGTGACGCTAAACAATCACCTGGAGAGAGACAGAGATCTTAATACTCTGAATGTCCTTACATGGCCTTGTATATGTAGCGTGCGAAATGTAATTGAAGTTAAGCTCCGCTTTAGGCTCCATTTTACCTATCCTTTCTATTTTACCCTCCGGGTGCTGTGGCATTTACATTTCGCAATTAACCTTTGAAGCGCGTGAGGGGAACACAATGGAGATAGCGAGTGCATCCTTGCATGCACTAATTGCCGGCTGCCCGGGACGAGCTGCCTCCATCCATGTGGCATTAGGGCCACATGTCCACATGTGGTGGGTGGATGTTGTCCTGAAAATGCGCACGCAAACATGCGGTCACTTCAGGGCTATGAAATGCTCTCTTAATTGGCTTTGTACGCCAATTGGGGCTGGGAGAACCCCATCGCGAGGGTCCGTATTTATAGCATCCTTTGAGACTGGGCCGTGGCCGACCTTGCCGTGTCAACACCTCGGTTAACACATTACGCACACCCACGTGGGCGGAGGTTCCCAGGGCTTTTCCCACTCAAGGCCAAGGTACTATTGAATACGCGTACGCGTATCGGCCAATCGTAATCAATTCAGACGAAATTAACTAATCGTCGAATCCGATTCATAAATCTATCTGCTAATCTATAGTGGTGGGCAAGTATAAAAGGTGCCTTCAGTCGGCTAGTCAGTATACATTCTCCGTAAATCTGCAGAATGAAACTGATCGCTGTGACTTTGCTCGTTGCCCTTGTGGCCGCCGCCCAGGGAGCCAAGCTCTCCGACAAGCTGGCCAAGATCGTGCCTAGCTTCGCCACCGGCTTCGTGATCAACGGCACGGAGGCGGAACCCCACTCCGCCCCATACATCGTCTCCTTGGCCACCAACTACGCAAAGCACTCGCACAGCTGCGGAGGCACCCTGATCAACAAGGACTGGGTTTTGACCGCTGCCCACTGCATTTCCAACCCAGTTGGCATGAGCATCATTGCCGGACTCCACACCCGTGCCGAGGTGGATGAGCTGACCCAGCAGCGCCAAGTTGACTTTGGCCGCGTCCACGAGAAGTACTCCGGTGGCGTTGGACCCTACGACATTGCCCTGCTCCACGTGAGCGAGTCCTTCATCTTCAACGAGTGGGTGCAGGCCGCCACCCTGCCCAGCCGCGAGCAAGTCCATGAGGGAGAGACCCACCTGTACGGTTGGGGACAGCCCAAGTCCTACATCTTGACCGCTGCCAAGACCCTGCAGACTGTCACCACCGAAATTGTGAACTTCGACGAGTGCAAGGAGCTGCTGCCGGAAACCGCTCCCCTCGCTGAGACCAACATCTGCTCCTCTTCCCTGGAACAGAGCAAGTCCGCGTGCAACGGTGACTCCGGCGGCCCACTGGTCGTTGAGCACAAGAACGCCCCCTCCGAGATTATTGGCGTCGTATCCTGGGGCTACATCCCCTGCGGACGGGCGAACTTGCCTTCCGTTTATACCAAGGTGTCCTCCTACGTCCACTGGATCGTCGACATTCAGAGCGCCTACTACAAGCTCTTCTAGATTGAAGGAAGAAACTGTTAGTCAGATCTTGCCAGGAGCAGAATCGCCTTTGATCAGAGTCATGATCAATTGTTGAATAAATGCATCCAACTAAATCGTATCTTGTGGTTTTCCGGGGTTGGAGGGTTATTTCGGGTTCCTTTCTTTTCAAATTACAGAGCCACAGGATTAACTAGTAAACTGCCTTCAGTATGAGTTCAGTACGGAACAGTAAAGAAATACCTTTTAGACCTAGCTACACCTTCAATATGAACCTGGTAACAAGGAATATTATAAGCCTTTAATACAACTTGTCTTTTAGTTTAAACGGATGTGTAATTTATTTGCGCTTATTGACGTACTTCCTAAAATACTAACCAAACCGCTCATATCAGAAACTAATTCCCTTATTCACACCCTCCGATTAGTTGTGAAATAATCATAGGCACTGAAAGTCCAGTCTCTGTTTGCTTTTTACAATTTATGGTGTCTGATTGCCCTCGAATCGATCGCTAATCGAAGCGGGATTAAAGACGGTCCCGAACACATTTGTCTCTTGATTTATGGCTTCTAAAATAAGCTCTGGAAAAGCCCAGACTTTTGGAGGCGTGTGCCATTGATAGACGATTCAGTATCGAACGTCATGCACTCGACCAATCAAATCTAACCCGAATGGAAGCTCCTTATCGTTGATATTAAAAAAGTGCTGTATAATATTGAGCAAGTAGATTAGAAAAGCTCTACAAAGTTCTTATTCTGAATCAACATGTTGCTAAAAAAAATGTTTAAAGCAACAAAGAATACAAGGATGACGCATCACAATTTGCAACTTTAGAAGTTTCATTGTTCTGAAGCATTTTTGAAGCTACTAATAATAATGTTGGATCTGGTTAGTTATAAAAAGTAATTTCAAAATAAGAACGTATATATGTACATGTTATGTTCTCAACAGAAAACTTCATAATATATACATATTCTCCTCTTTTATCTGCGCTCTAAATTATTATTATCAACGCATAGTAACTTTTAACTTCTAATCTGATACTATTTTGAACCAATACAAAGAGTACACTCAGCCAAAGTGGCCGCTATGTGAGCAAATAGAACTTTGCCATCCAGATCGGGGCCAAAAGCCAGTCATGTTGGCTGCAAGGAAGCTTCTTCTGTGCCTCAAGTGCATGCAGACGCACCGAGATTGGAACTCTTATCAGTCAAAGGCGCCAGTGCAGGACAAAGCGAAGTCATATCGGGGCCAAGCATATGCAGGTGAAGATCATAAATCTCTTGGGTGATAACGATAACCGCTCTTGGAGTGCTTGCAGTTCGAGTTGGAGATTGAAGAGTCCTATATAAGGCGCTGGCCTAATTGGCAGTAGAACAAACTCAACAGAGAACTCAAAATGAAACAATTCGCAGTTATATTCGCACTGGCTCTGGCTTCGGTTTCGGCCACCTCCATCCCTCAGCCGGGATTCCCCAGCGGTCGCATCATCAACGGCTATGAAGCGGCGAAGGGAGAGGCGCCCTATATCGTGTCCTTGCAGACCACAGCCAACTCCCACTTCTGTGCAGGAACTTTGCTCGACGAGGTGACCATCATGACCGCCGCCCACTGCCTGATCTACAACCAAGGCCAGGCAGTTGCCGGTGCTCACAGCCGCACTGACCGGGAGAACGTTCAGACCAGGAAGTTCACCAGTGCCCAGTACGTGATCCACGAGAAGTACAGCGGCGGTGTGGGACCCAACGACATCGGCCTGATCCTGCTCAACGCCGAGGACGCCTTCGATCTGAATGCTGTGGCCCGAGATGGCAGCAATCCGGTGGGCGCCGTGAGTCTTCCTTCGAAGACATTCCAAGGCTCTGCCGATGGATATCTGTACGGCTGGGGCTACGACAACACAGGAGTGCTGCCGACGAACCTTCAGAAACTGGACGCCACTATCATCGACTACAACGCATGCAAGGCGGCGTTGCCATCCAGCAACTCGCTGGCGGACACCAATGTATGCTCCCACACCGCCGGAAAGGCCGACGGATCCTGCAACGGAGACAGTGGCGGCCCCCTGGTCCTCAAGTCCAGCAGTGGTGCGGTCCAGCAGATTGGCATCGTCTCCTGGGGATACATACCCTGTTTGACCACTATCTACCCTTCTGTCTACACATCAGTGTCTTCGTTTTTGCCTTGGATCGATGAGAACCGTAAGGCGAAGTAGACAATAACCGACATACACTTGTATATATTCACTTAATAAACGAACATTCAAACAAAATAAGCAACGTTTGGCACATCGTGATATTGGTAATTCCATCCCAAAAAATACCTAGCCTAAAATCTCTTTTAACCAAATTACCACCGAATGGGGGGTAGTGAAACTAACTAATAATCAATATTCCCAGACAACACCGTTCAAGTAAACAGCTCACTACTCACATCATCCCATCGAATGAACTTCTCGCCATCTTGCAGAGCTTGTGGCACCTCCACGCTGGCGGTGGAGATGTAGGTTCCTCCGGCGCTCATCATCCTCGCAAATGTTTGGGTTTGAAGTGTCGCTTACGGGCCACTGACCACTGACCCACTGATGAACCAGAAAGCTCTGGCTACTTTCTGCGTGATTCTTGGACTAGCCGCTGCTCCTCCCTTCACTGCATGCAAAAGACGCCATAGTCCTGGTCAGTATCCGAATCCTCGAAGGGGTCCGGGCACAATTAGAGCGGCGTTGTCTTTGCCCCGCGTCCGACCTCTTGGGACTGCATTCTGGGGCTCGGTTACAAATGCTGGCAGTTTTCTGAAAAAAATGATACAGAGATAGTTATTAGTTCCATTTTGTAGCTGTAGTCTGCTGGCAAAGGAAAAGAACTCCTGCAATGCTAATAGCACGCCTATTTGGTGAACTCATTTTCGCTGATAAATTCCTATCCCAATTTTAAAGGGTTATTTCCCTCAAGCCCCATTCCCAATTGAGTCATGCCCAGCTGCAGATACACCAGATAGACCAGATACCATTAACAATTTTCCAAAGCCTGACGCTTTTGTTTCGCTGCCATTGCGGGTCAACCCGATTACGGGTACGAAAAAGGTCAGGAACAGACGAACAGAGGAACAGAGGTCCGGACTTCGGATCGCGGCCCCATGATGGGCTTTCAATGAGCGGCGGACGGAGCTCCATTCATTGGGGCCCATTCCATTCCATTCAGATCTCTGCGGCTTTGTTTGCCTATTTTTGGGCTGCTGTCGCCGGTCATTGTGTTGCGAAATTCGCTTGTAGTTTCCTTCACCTTTGCTTTTCGTTGGGTTTCTGGTTTTTGTATTTGACTGCACTTCATTTATGCAGGAAGCCGTTTTTCGGTTAGCTAATTTGGCGCACAAACATTTTTAATTTCAATTAGCCGCCAGCGAACTCTTGACCCGAGTACTACCCAGTAGCTTTAAATAGACATCCGGCACTGTGTTCGTCACTCGAGCGATCTGAACCGAGTGGTTTCTTGTTTTCGGCATAATCCACTTAGACACACTGGGATGGAGATGGCAGCATATCCAAACGCACGTGACTGCCGAGCTAATACTTTGGTAATTTCTTTTGGCCTTGTCATAACCAATTTGAGTCAAGCCCGAAACTAGAACTAAAACAGCAGCAGAAACAGAATCAGAAACAGAATCTGAAACTGTGACTGTGACTGACTGAAATGGAATCAAGAGCACCTAATAAGAGCAAAAATGTGAGCAAAACTTTTAGCCACAGTCGCTCTGTGCCAGCCAACCAAGCACACATGACTCTACACCGGAAAATGGAAATGGAAAAAATGCCCCACCCCAATGGGAAAACAATTGGAGCTGAAAAAAGGTAGAGAGGACTTCATGGCACTACTTTAAATCGCTTCAAATTGAAATTGAATTACTACATACACACGGGTTTTTTTTCCGTGGCTAAGCAAAAGCTGTTTTACTCACACATGGCGAAATTTTCGCGCATAAAGGAAGTCATTTGTTTGTATTGGTTGCTTTCCCGAGTAGAATTGAATTTGTAAATTTATATTGCCGTTTTCCCTCCCATTTGCTGCTTCAAATTGAGTTTGTACATCATAAATTGCGAGCTGCCAAAGGGGAAGTAATTAAGCATTTTCATTCTGTTTGTCTTCCGACTATTTTCGAATGTGTGTATGTGGCAAATGGATTTTGAGTCAATATCGAAAATTGTTATCGCAAGTAAAATGAAAAATGGGGAGACGCTGCTCGATTTTCCATTTTCCTCATTTCCATGCTACGCTCGTCCCACAGCTCTTCCACTTCTTACTTTCCTTCTTTTTACTTTGCAAATCGTTTTAAGTGTTTTATGGCAAACGGGCAAAAAATTTATTGCAGGCAATTTGCAGATGTACCTAAGAGCTGGTGGAAAAAGGTAGGTTTAGCCTGGGTTGAGTTGGCTGGCGGTTGGGGACCAATTCTGGGGATACGCAACGGAAATCACAGCGGCAACACACAGATTTCAAGTGACTTTCCACATTTCTTTTTTCGCTTTTGCCTCGTTCTAAAAGAAAGTGATACAGCGAGCCCATGAATCATGTATGCAACGGAAACAGAACAAAACGCTTTGCTACAGGCTCCCTAGTCCAACTTTCCGACCGCCCCACCTCCCAACCACCCAAGCGTCCCTCATTCGACTGGGAAAGCTGCATAAATCAAAACGCCAGTCAAAATATGTTTTCCTTTGCCAGCGCACAGCCAATCCAAAGGTTAAATGTTGATATATGCTGCGAACCATGGAGTACTTGTTATTGGCTTGTTTATTGCAGGCTTCCAGTTGATCTGAGCCGAATTTATGCGTCTATCGCTTATGTTTCGACAGAGCAAAAATACCTTGTTTTCCCCAAAGCATTTAAACATGAAAATATTTTTATAAATCACATGGCCCCTCAAACACTGTTTTGTTTTTACTAAAGTTCATGAGGTCCCACACTAAATTTCGAGATGAAAGCTATTGCTTTTAAAAGCTATTAATTTCGAACGCCCTACTCCACTCCACACTCTTTTGTGCGGCAAGGACCTGCTTTTAAGTACCTGCACCTAAGTGTCCATTTAGTGTATGGACAACTTTTCCGAATGAATGGGGCGCCCAAGTGACAGGGCTTTCTCTTGGCTTCTTCTTCTATCTGCCGTTTCCGGGAAAGGTACGGAAGTTGCTTGTCAAACGGCAATCTTACCCAGCAACGCTCTTCGCTCTCCGCTCTGCGCACTCACACAAACACGATAATCAAATCAAGGCGCCAGCTATTTGGTTAATGTGCATGACAGCGGCACGGCGCGGCGCCGGGAAAAGCGAGGGAAGTGCGGGGAAAACGCAATTGAAAAGCTGAGCGGTGCCCAAGGAAGGTAAAAATGTTAAAACTGAAGCAGGTGAGAGCTCAAAGATAAGAATTGTGGGAAACAAAAACAGGGGAGGCAACAGCGACATTTTTGTAGCATGCTTTTCGGAGCGACAGTTTTCCACTTGCTCTCTCGTTTCACCGCGCCGCGCGGAAATTGCAACTACAGCCAGCGGCACTCTGTATGTGTGTGGGCGTGTGTGTGTGTGTGTGCCGACTATAATTTCATTTGTGGTACATAAAACTTGGCCAGGCTTCATCTCTTCGGGCGAAGACGATACGAAGGCCAGAAGAGAATCACATTAAACTAATTGCTTTAGCTTGTCGTTGCTGTTGTGCCCATTGTTTCAGCTCCTGTTGTCGAGTGTTTGATTGTTAGTGCTTTTAGGCAGCGCAAATTTTATTTGCTTGTATGCCAAAATGGTTTATGCCCGCATTTGACGGCCATTAAAAATTGAAAAGGCACCGACAAACACACACCAACATACACTCACAAGTTTTGGCAGAGCGGTTCAAGGAAGCACAACAGTTCGCGCTGTTGTAGACTTATTTCTTTTTTAAATAGGTAATTTTGGCTTTTAATCTGGAAGTATGCTTTTCTGGTAAATAAAAGTTGTAAAGAATAATAAATGATTTAATGGTGGTATTTAAATGAATCCCAAAGAAGCACCTCAAACCTTGAACCCCACCAGCAAAATAAACGGAGCAACACAAGGCAGCTAAACATTAAATATTAACTGAGGATGGGACAAGGGTCATTTTATGGTGAAATACCTTCGCTATTTAGTTAAATTTTCCCCGTTTTCTCGGCGTTTTTAATATTGCAATTTTACCTATTCGTGAAAAGGAAATAATTCTCCGTGAATAAATGGATTTGATTTTTGGAGCGTTGCCGAATTGATTTCCTTCCAAATTGCTTGGCGCCAAAAGAAACATTTCCTTGCGGTGCTTTCTCCTATTTTCCTACCATGTTTTCCTTACCATTTTTATCGTTCGCACAGAAAATTCATCATTCGGAGTGGAGATGAGGGTTGCCTGGGTGTAAGTCAACAACTTGCCGGCCCTTCGGTGCTCAGCAGTCGCTCATATCGGTAGCATAAAGTACACAAATAAATAAAAATACAAAGCGTGGGCCGGGAAAGCGTGGTGTGGAATGGAAAATCAACGGGGGTGTGGTTAAGCAAAAGAAAAACAAAATTAAGTTCAATGACACCCCAAAACAACAGCTCCCGGCCGTAAATTCGAGTTCCAATTTGTTTCTGGTTGTTCTTGCTGGAAACCTTCATCAACGAATTTTCCTCGGGATCCCTGAAAACCCCCCAAATACCCCTACAGCCATGTGGGTGTATGGGTTGTATGGGGGCGCCTCCAATTGGAAAACTTTTGTTACACTTTGTTTTTGGGGCCTTTTTTTGGAAGCAAAACTTGCGAAAAGTAACCGTTCGGGAGCAATTTATAATTCGAATATTTCTTCATCAATTCCATCAATTCCATTGCGCTGTGGAGTTAGTTACCCAAGCCCAATGGATAATGCCCTTCGATGGGCGAATTGTGAAAATATTGACAAAACAATTGCTTTCAATTGCACGCGAGGTAATCTCCTTTCCCCAACCCCCTTTTGGGCACCCCCATTCGCTGGCCTGCGGCAGTTGTGTGTCTAAATTTTCTATTTATAACGCCGGCGATGAGTTCAATGTTTGATTGGCCTCCGCTGAAGTGTAAAATCAACCTGGGCCGAGGACGCTTTTCCACGGGCATGTGAAAATACGGAAGCTCAGACCTTAAAAGCATACTTTCAGGCACATTGGGAATCAATCGGGGTTTTAAGCTTTTGTCTAAGCTTACTCCTAGGATATGGCAAACACTCTATCCCTGCGCACGAATAATCAATAATTTGTTTTAAATTAACGATTTACTAACTCTAGTGTGATATCAGGATACCCAACTGGTAGCCCACCAATAAGGCAGGAATATTATCTCTCATTATCATGACTGATCGCTTGGGTTTTCCAATTCATTACCATACCATCATCACCACCTGAACAGCAGCACTAGATCCTCCATAAATCGTCTGCCACTGCCACGGATTCCGATTACAGCTAATTGCTCGACTATCTGCTATCTGCGCGTCGGATAACCAAAATAAACACATTAATTGCTTAAGTTATGTGCATTCCGCTGGTAATTTGTTTGCTAGGCACTTCGATTATAATCGATTTGTATCTTTCTCCTCTTTTCTGCGTGTCTATTACTTTAATATCAGTCCATTCTTTTGATTGCGGCAAGGTTGGTCCGTCAGTTTTCGACAGCTTTGCATGTCAAGTGTGGTCATGCATAATCAGAAGAGGCGACGGAAGCGGGAAGGTGGGATTTTACATAAAGCCACCGCAAACAAAATGAATTTGTGACAGAAAATGATAATTATTAATTAAAACCGCGTTTCAGTGTCACCGCAAACAGACTCAGATATATACAAACACACCCGAAACACTTTAGCACGCACAAATTTACTCATATTTTGTTTGTACGACAAGAATTAAATTTCGGTATGGTAAACAACGAATTTGGAATGCTCTTTCCAGTTGCTCTTTCAAATTGTGATGCCTACGAAATCGAGTATGTTCTATAAATTAAATATTCGGATTCATACTTAACTTCTGAGTAAAGTCTTCGATTAGTATATGGTTTTACAATTAACATTTCAGTTCTCGTCATTGCGCACATTTTTGCCTCTCTTATTCATTTTATCGCCCTTTTATCTAGTTTGTCAACGTTATCAGGCTGCGGACAGCGCACTATCACCAGCAGCAGCGCGAGCAGAGCTAGGCACCCCCCTAACACACACCACCCCCACCCATGTCGGATGGTCCGGATTGTCCGACGTATTAGATTTGACGCTTCATTATAATGATAGATCGCTGTGCATTGGTCTATCGTCTATCACCAAGAGCAACCGAATGGCTGCCACACAGCGAGAAAGTCGCGCGCCAATATTGTTAGTTGGCTTGAGTTACATAGATTTAACAACAGGTTCGTTTTAAGATACATAAGTTTGGAATCAACTGGAAATGTATACATTGTATTCACTTACAGCAATAACTGTAAGTTTACCATCAGGAAACACGACTAAGTTTAAGTTTGCATATTCAGAACAATTCCATACATATTACATATTCATTCATCCACTCTAAACGAGTTGTGAAACAAAGGGATATACATAGAACTATTTTGGCATTTCAAGGTCCCGGCCTCTGCTATGCAGGTATGCAAACAACCTTTTCTCAGTGTACGTCTAAAAGTACGATAGTTGTTTAATTTTCACAGTGACCTACGGTGCGTATGTGCGACTTTTATTCAGTTTTGTATTCGCGCGTTGGCGGCTGCTAAATAATTAATGAGCAGCCTCAAGTGGTAAAGCGGATGAGGCGGATGAGGCGGGCAGAGAGTGGAGAGGCGGAGATAAAATGGAAAACCGAGTGGAAGTGAAGCAGGAGCAGCAGCAGAGGCATGGCCATGTCAGCATAATTAGCCAAACACTCACCCACGCAGGCTAATTGTCCTTTCTGGCGCTTGTGTCCTTTAATGCCTTAATTGTGTTTGAATGATTGAAACTAGCTGCCTTTGAAATGGAGGCGGGGCGAGCCAACGGGGCGTGGTGCAGCAATCAAGTGGGATAATTGCATATCAGTGGTGCAGCTGATGCCTCAACTTGATAAATGCCTCGAGTGGCAACTGAAACAGGACCTAGCTAAACACACAAGTGGATGCTGCAAAATGGAAGCGGAAAGCAAGACTGCAAAGACACAGAGAGCTGGCAACTTAAAGCGTTTCGCTAATTGGCACCACGAGCTGATGTGATATCTGATGCGCTGCTCATTAGCTTTTTGCAGTTTCCCGCTTCGAATTCATCGCTCGGATTGGCCATAACCTGATTACAAACTCGACGCGGGCTCCCTTTTCAATGGGTGGCCTGGTCGCCAGTCGAAGTTGACTGGTTGCTAATTGATATTAAATTAGACTTTCTAACTGATTTTCCTCAGTAAAGAATAATTAGGTTGGACTACGTATGGTATTTCTGGCTAATAACTAAACACTGGTAATAACATTAAGTGATATGATGCTTGGAGCTTGTAAGAATTGTTATGTTAATATCTCTTATCCATCTCCGAATGACAAATTTAATAGGCAAAGTCCTACTGGCTGGGATTTTTCAGTTTTCCAAACCTATTTAAAGTCCTAAAGGCCACTTATCGTTGAGAGATCGCAAATCAAGAGCTGGCTTCGCGTGATTCACGCGCGACCCAGTGAAGCGTTATCTGCCCCGTTCTCGGATTTCTCGGATTTCCAAGCCAGCAGCAGTATCTCAAAGATTTCGAGATACGCGCCACGCCACGCGCTCGCTACGAGTTCAAGTACAACCGGCAATAGCAACGCAACGGCGGCGCAAAATCATTGACAAACGCCTTACGTCCCCGCGACAGATCACTAGCTTGGCTATCGACAGAGATCTTTCAAGTTTTCCAAATCGAAAGCGAAATATTTCAACTTGAAAAGGAACGAGAACGGCAGCGAGGCACAACAAATAATTTGGTGTAGCTCACATAGAAATCGAGCAGTTTGCTTATAAATCAGCACGTTGGATAGAAGGAGGAGAGGAGGCAACAGCATTTTTCGGCACAATTTTCAATTAGGCAGCCGTGAAAGAAAACGATGCTGAACAAATAAATTGAATGGGATTGTATTTTGATTTAATTTCGTGTGTGTGGTGCTGAAATCGAGAATCGTATTCCTCCGCCCTCAAAACTTCCTGATAAATCCGCAGATTGAAAAGGTTCTGTTCGGTGCGTTACCTGTGCCGAAGTTTTTGACTTTCAGATGAAAACCTCGTTGAGTGGAATTTGTATTTCGTAAGCGACGAAATTTCAATTACAGATTTTGCACCCGCTGGCAAACGAAGATAACCTCTCCGGTGTTTATGGGATTTCGTATTGGATTTGCCCTTCTGTTTTAGTTTAGCTATAGTTTTTAACTGTTCGGCTTAGTCACAACGCACAGATACGGAGAAACACACACGCACTCGGCAGCTGCAGATACGGAATTCAGATGCGGATTCTGGGGACCCGGGGACCCGGAGAGGGTTTCCTCCGGAGAAAAATCTCGGGCGGGTTTTCGGGCCAAAATCTTCCGCTAACACGACCGAACGCTTCGGCGAACGACGAATGTCTGCTGGGAAAATCTATGTGGAAATCTCAATGCTGCTGAAATGCAAAAACGAGAGAGCTGAAGCTTCTCCGTCTCTCTGGCCGAAGGTGAGCTACTGTTCTGTTCTACCGAATGTTTTTTCGAGCATTTGCAAAATGTCAAATTGTAAATAAACGAAAAGTGCCAAGACGAACTGTTATACCAAACGGCAAACAGAGGCGTATGCAAAGGGTGGGTTAGAGGCGTAGCATTAGGTCGAATGGAAACAGTTTCGCATGACCTACTGACCTTTGTTGCCAACTTTCCTCGCTTAGCTTTTACTTGCTATCAGTAGTAGATAACATTACAAAATCACAAAAATAGCTGTGCTCTTCATGAATATGAACACAATTACAAGGTGTGTTACGACGTGTATAAAATACAAATTACTTTGCTTAAAAGGTAGATCTTTATATAATAAAATTTATTTATTTACCACCATCACTGTTCTGATAATTCTGCAAGGACTACAAAGGACCTAAAATGGTAGTACTATGATCTAAACCTTAGATGTAGTTCTTAGGCTTGTAATTCCTTCCCATCCTGTAGTAGGCACCCCTTACAAAATGATATCCCCGCCCCTGTTTGTGCAAATTCGGGCCAGACCCGCCCACAGAAACCCCCTTGACCCATTGAATGCTGTTCGGGAAATGTTATACAAGAGCTTTTACCATGCTACACACTCTCTGGCAGAGAGAACAGAGAAAGTGTTTCCCGCTCTCCTCTCGGGAAGCTTTCTCTCTGCGCGGCCAGGTTTTGTTTTTGTTTTGGGAAAAGCGTTCGCGGCGAAATGTTCATGTTTTGATAAGAGGAGAACGGCCACCCCCCTCCACCCCCTGTGGGAGCCTTCGTTTAGGGGGGAAGTCAAGCGGGGAATAATTTTCAAATAAACAAGCCAGTGCGGCAACAAAGAGGCTTGAACCGACGACCGACAATGCCAAGCAAACGCAAACCCCCTTGGCGAACCAGAATTGATAATAGTTGCTGAATAGTTTGGCAAAACCTTCGGTGTAAGGGAAGGGGGGAGGGGGGAAGGGAATGTTTACTTGGACAGCGTCGTCACATCGCATCGCCTAATCAGCGGTTGAAACGGCCAGAAAATCAAATTAAAATTGCCAATTTGGGCGTTGTTGAGTGGGCCTCGCCTCCATTTCAATTTCAATTTGAATTTGAATTTTGGTTTTGTCTGCCGCTGCCCAGTGCAGCCGGGAATATTTATATATTTATTTAATTTTAATGCCCCGCCGTACGCCGTACGTGAGTACAGCGGCAAATCGTCCGGACTCGGAACGCGCGCATGTGCCACAAAAAAATAGAGGAACAAAAACCGCCGAGAAGAGGAAGCCCAGATATACGAGTTGGGTTCTGACTTGTCCAATACCCTCGCTCCACAATTGCTCCACATCGCACAACGTGATGTTCCGCCGAAGTTTCGACTCCCTGTGAGTAAGTAAGTTAGTAACCTTATAGGAAAACCTCTTGTGACATAACAAAAATGTATGATGTATATATCATTAATGTTACAAAACTGTTTATGTACTAGATCTGCGAAATCAATGAGTTTGATATCCCCCAAGCGGATGTTACAGGGTGTGAAAATACGAAAATATAAACTCGAAATAGGAAATCAGAGATCGGCCAAAAAGTCGGAAAATATGTCAGCGCCGCGGGGCAGCGGGAGAGATGACATCCAATATGCGGAAAAACATTGAACATTGAAGACCTGACCCACATATTTCGCTGATGGTTCTCCCCACTTTCCCTCCCCCCTTCCCTCTTTTCACGATTTCTGCTCTTCTCCTCCGAAAAGTGATTGACAAGGTGAGACAAATGCTTCTGTATCTGTATCTGTCTCCGTATCCGTGTATTGGGACTCCACAGAGGCGACAGTTGCAAGATGCTTCCCCCTGCTCCACCCCCTTGCTGTGCGCTTGATTGATTGCGGCTCGGCGTCCCCAAGGTCACTGGGTGGACTACAAAAGATATGCAAATATTGGGTGCCGAGCGAAAGGAGCTGGGAGCGTGACTCACGTCCAATCGGGGTCACCAAACATCGCAGTGGAAGGAACAGAGGAAGCAGCTCGGAGCACAATCTCTGAAGACGGCCAGAAGATCGACAAGCGGCCATAAACTTAAACTACTTATGGCAACGAGCAGTTTTCATTGCATATTTATTCGGCCATAAAACGCAAAAGAGCAGCCGCACATGGGATCACATGGCATTCCATACCCTCTGGGTATGCCAATTCCATACCAATCCATAGCAACCCATACCAACGATCCCTAGATCCCCAACTAAATAAATTTCCAAATTGTTTATTTTCTTCCAAACAAATCAGCGCGCATTAAAAACAGCGAACAGAAAATTTTAAATCCAAATAAAACATCAGCATCCGGTGGGAATCGAGCGTTCCCAACTCACGCCGCCTTTCCACCCGTTGAGCCCACTGTGCGTGGGTGGTGTGGCTGCCATTGTTGTTGTGGGTGGTGTTGTTGTGGGTGCTGGTGGTGGTGGTGGGTTCACCTTTGAAGTGGGGATTTACAGGTGTTTTATCTGCCAGTCTGTTTGTTTACAAAGGTCATGAGTTCCCAGACGAATGTAACTAAATTAAACTCTCTGGAAAGCCAAGCCACAATAAACACGGCAGCTCTTTTGAGGCACATCAAAACGGAAAACCAAAACTTTTCCAGAACACACGGGGATTCCCCGCCGCATAACCACATTAAAGGGCAACTATATCTCAACTTTAATAAGTTTTAATGGAGAACTTCACCAACCAGTACTGTGTGACCCATATCAGAATCGAACCGCAGGCCCGTCATTTTCTTATTCATGTTCCACTTACTTAAGAAATTTGCATAGCGTCGGAAATTTGAAAACAAAAAACATACACAATGGCATTTTGATGATAATTCCCCCATAAGCGAGTCTATCTATCAGTCTGGTGCTGTGGTTCGTTGGTGTTTCACCTTTCCTTAGGCAATTTAATAATGAAGACTGGGAATGAAGACAAATGAACATTCTACTGATTCCGAATAAAAATGTCGGGGAGACGCTGTTTGCCAAGTGCAACAAACGGAAAAGAGCCCGACGAAAATTCGCATTTGATTTATTTATAAAGCCATGATGACGTCGTCATATCGGATCGAATCGAATGGAATCGGGCATAGTCTGGTTATTTTTCGGCTCTGTTTGTGAGCACGAGCGTCTCCCACAGAAGAAATTATAAAATATGGCGGGGGGGTTGGGTTTGGGGTTAGTGGGGTGGTGGATGCTGGAGAAGGAATTTCCTGCGCTAAAACGTTTAATTTATTAATGAGATTTATTTATAGAGCGTTGAGCACGGCGCGCTGAGTGGGCAGGTGAAAGGTTGTCGATTGGTGGGGTGGGCGGTGGTTTGGCCTGCTACGCGTGGCTGAAAAAAGCGAGAGCGGGAGGGAGGGAGGTTGGTAAGGGGTGGGGCCCCCACTGCTTTCCCTCTCTGTCCCTCATCACGATGACGCGTGGTTATTGTAATTAAAGTTATGTGCGATATGTGCTGCCACTTTTATACACTTGTATTTACCGCACAGTCCCTACCCCTCCCTCCTCCTCCTTCCTCCCCCACAAGTCAACCAATTTTCCTTTCGGCTTTTTAATGGCGCCTGGGTGCGGTCCACAAAAATAATTTACAACGTGTTGTTTTGCTTGTTTCTGTTTTGGTTGTTGTTACTTTCGGAGGGTGAGTGGCGGACGGGGAGGGGTTGGGGGGTGGGGCAATTGAAGTGGAAGAGGCGGCAAATATACGGCAAGATAATGACAGCATTATGGTAGAACAACGAGCATATGGCGAGCGTGGAAAGAATTGTGGTAAGAAACAGAGTCAGAGTCAAATTGTTCCTTACAACTTTGTGAAAGTTGCAGATTGTTTTTAAGCAGGACTTCAAAGTAACCATAAATAGCAGTATGTCAACAATATTATTAATGAGACAACTAGAAACATAGTACTTGACTCAGCACATTTTTTCGCTATGTATGTACATATGCATTGTATATGTATTTACAATTTTGCTTTCAACATTTTCAACGGATTATAAACATTGGGGAGAATAAAATTTCGTTTAATGTAGGACAGTCTAGCAAGTGGCATTATACACTAAAAACAGTGCATACATATATGTATCTGATCAAGCTAGAATCTATGGCGATTCTCCGAAGAGAACGAAAGAGTTTTGAACTGCTCTCCGCGGATTATCTCTTGACCCGCACCCCCCTGCTCCTGGCTCAGGAAGCCACCAGCGTCTCTCCTAACCCCTCTTAACCCCTGAGCGCCTGATAAGCGGCACTGATTAGCTCAGCACAGAAGCCAGGCAATGAGATCACTCCCACCGATCGATTAGGCCCACTCCGCCCCCTTCCCGCCCTCTTGCCGTCCACCAAAAGAGCTGACCCCACCACCCCCCTGGGAGTCAATAGCTGAGATTACGGCATCTCAAAGCTTGGAGACGATCTGTTCATCCAAAAAGAGAGAGAAAGAGCGCGGGCACCTGCCATCGTTTTTAGTGCGTTGTTATTCAATAATTTGCTTGCGTTCTCAGCTTTTGATTCATTTGCCTGCGCACGCACACTCACGCAACTTTTTTGTTCCTTATTTGACAGGTTAATAGATTTAAACACATTTGATTACCTGAGCGGGAGAGCCACCCGAAAGCGGAGCTTTTCCGGAGCGAGCGAGAGAGCGACACTCTGTTATGAAGTAATAATGGAGAAGAAACAACCGTATTCAGATTTAATTGTTGTTGTTCTTTTGCAATAAGTTTGATGTTCGGCGAAATTTTTGCGGGCTTTTTTATTGATGCTCTTGCTGCTTTGGTTGTTGTTGTTGCTGCAGCATCACTTGGCAACGACAACAAATAGCAAAGTCACACGCTGCGCTTGTTTCGTTTTCTTTTCATTATTATTTCGCGGCACATTAGCTTTGATTTATTATCATTCCCGCTTGCACTCCTAAGCTACAATCCAAAGCGATGAAACGCCCCAGAGATGTGTCAACAATTCAAAACAAAAAACAAACCCGAAAGCCTAAAAAACGCGACGACGAGTAAAAATGCTGCCACTGCCGCAGCGCTGCCCGAAAATCTGTTGATTAGTGTGACCGCAGGCTGCAGCTTAGGCAAATACCAAATGGGCCTGTGAGTTCAGCTGTTCAGCTCAGCTTTTTTGTAATCAGATTTTGGCAAATATTTGCAAATGTCTTTAAGTTATGCCTAAGTATATTTATTGCATTTGCTCACATCTTTCAAATTGTTTATTAAATAATGCTTTAATAATTACCATCACATCACAATTTGGCAGAGTTGGCAGCACCGTTTAGCATTTGTATTTAAAAGCTGCCTGCTACAATTCTCAAGTGAGCGGGCTTTTCAAATGAATTTTTGTTCACTGCAAAACTGAACTATAAAACTTACATAAACAACATTTGACAAACTTACTGCGACAAAGGTTACTGTTCTTTGAGCAGGCTAATACGCCAACATAAGTTAAAAAGTCTGTTATGTTTAACATACAATTCGATCTTGTTAATAATATACAAGTAGCTACTAAACTTAATCAGAATGGAATCCATTTATAGCACAGGCACTAGATACAAACCCTCATTTAGGTCACCCATGACGACTCCTCCAGAATTGAAAACCAGTCACTTATGAAGTGCATGGCTCCTACAGCAAAATCGGCGGACTCGTGATATCTGTTTTTTTCTACGATAGCTTTTCGCCCAGCTCAGCGGATTATGGTCGATGAGAGTTCATTGAAAGCAGAAACCGAAGCGAAATAATCAGGAAACCTGAGGTGAGGTTCCATTGCGACTTAAGAATCGTTCGATATTCTGGGAGCTGGGATATGTGAATGCGAAGTTCTGGGAGATTTGGTTTTATTTCGGTTTATTTTGTTTTTTTCTCGATTTGTTATTTACGAACATTCTTTTTAGACACAAATACATATAATGTTATCTCCGCACTTTCGTCTCATTAAAAAACTACTACAAAAAATGGTTGTTGTTGTTGTTTCCGTTGTGGTTGCTGTTAGCGCTTAAGAATCTACAACATATAGCTTACGATCTACAACATATAGCATTCTAGAGCATACATACTTAATAGGTATGTATGGTTAAATATCTATATATATATCTATATGTATATATATTCATATAAAAAAATACAACAAATTTGCAATTCGTTTTACATTCAGTTTCGTCGCCGTTCACTGTTATCATTTTTAATTCTTCTTGTTCCGGCCTGCGCCAAAAATGCAGACGAGAAGCAAAGATAGAAAAATTCACAAATATTTCCATTTAACATTTAGGTATGGCAAAAAGTCATCATCTATCTATCAGTTAGCAATCATTATTGAAATCAATCAATCATATTTAGAAGACACTCAATCTTCCACTGCTACTTGTTTTTAGTTTTCTGTTTCTTTTTCTGTTTCGGTTTTTGTTTTTGAGTTGAGTTCTTATTTGTTTTGTTTGAAACGCATTTTACAAACTAATTTTAAAACTTATAAATACTACAACGTACGAGATCCGCCAAAATCTCATAGAATTTAAGCAAAATGAAACACACAAATTACAAGTTAAATAAGTTAAATTAGGAATTACAGGTAAAGTATACAGCATAAAGTATAAAGAATACATCGAATTTATATACGTAAGAATATCTTAAAGACGCGACAGTTTTGTGTGTGTGCTAGTAAGTGGATCGCTCAAATTCAATAGGGGAGAATGCAAACAGAAAGGTCAACATTTTTTTCAACACGCTCACGGAGATTTTGGTGATATATAATCATATAATGGTGGCACAGGAGAACAAGGAAAGCCAAACAAATACTCTTTCCCAAACGGCGTTCAGACGTTTCACAAATATTTACTCGAAAACAATGCAAAGGAATTAGTTTCAGCTGGCAAGTCATTAGATATCAATTTGAAAGACAACAATTTCATCAAATAATAATGGTGAATAATAATTTCGTTGGGAAAGAGTACTTTTGCAAAACGCCGAATAGGTTTCGTAAGCATTAGTTTCGTATAGTTATATGCTTAATATCAGATGTGTAAAATAAAAATTAATCAGCGCTTTTCCCTATTGCAACGGATGTATGAGCAACTTTTTGTTTTTTTCCTTTTTTCTTTCCTTGTATAAATTAACAAATGTTAAAAATTTAATTATTACATTTTCGATTGCACTTTGTTTTTGCTTGTTGCTGTTTTTTGTTTTTTGCTTTGTTTTTTTTTGTTTTCTTTGTATCTGTGTGTAAAGTTCTTGAATTCATTTTTTCGTTTGTACATTTATTTTTCTTTGTTCCAACTGAGTGTATATGTGTTGTGTGTATTTGTATTTTTGTATTTTCGTATCTATAAAAATTAAGGCTTTGCTTTTGAACAAAAAAATGACAAAAAATTGAAGGAAAATTAACGTTAACGTTAGCAACAATCAACTGATCACATCGAGTAAACGTACGTATTTCTTACCTAAAACTACTTTAAATCAGTTATAATATAACAACAAATATTAGAGCAAGGGGTGGGGCCCCAAAGCTGTTGCGGCTAGGCTATCAAAACCTTAACCCGATTTCGCAAACGTTTTGCAAGCGTGTGCTTCTTTGTTTCGATCCATCGATTTTAGAATATTTACATGAACACGACAAAATGTGCTGAAGAAATGCAGAAAATTTCTTCACGATCCTACCCCGCCCCTTCAGAGAACGCGCAGCGTAATAACAATATTTATAATGGATACGGGATAGGGCGTTGGTACAACAACAGATAGCTCGACTTATCAATTATCACGCGAAATGCAGTATTACAAAAAGTATGTTTATATAAAATTAATCTTACTCGTATGTTAATAAGATTACTTTTCCAATTAGAAAATTTCGTTCTTCTACACTGAGCTTCTAGCAAGCTATTAAACATGATCACCAAAAACGTTTACCCCTTCGTTTTTTTTTCTTTTTTTGTTTTTGCTTTCGTTTTCGTTTTTCTTTTTGTTTCTGGAGCCGTCTAATTCTGGAGGGGAAGGCGGAGGGCAGTTAAACTGCCAGCGCCATCCATCACACACAAAAAATAATCATGCACAGATATATATAGCCTATATATGCTGATGTACACAATCGGCGATGGCCGAAATAATAGCATTGCCATTGTAACACTTAGTAACGCGTGTTACTTCGGCTCTCATTCTCAATTCTCGATATCGAAACTCGAGTCGCTAAAAGAGCCAGTGTGGAAATAGCGTTGTGACAAAGAGCCCTTTTTCAGATAAAAATATTATATTGGCAGTAAGGACTAAATTACTAATCTGAATACATGCTGGGGTAATCGAAAACCACTCTATAGAAAATGTTTGACTTTGGAGTCATTCTAATAATTGAATGATACTGGCATATCAAGTTCTAGCCTTTCGACAGAGTGCTATTAGGCAGTGCTATTATTTGGGCCGCAACCGCGTTTATATCTAGAGATAGAGAGAGTTAGGGCTTTAGAGCAAGCTAGAATTAGAGAGATAGATAGCTAGCCTGAGGTTAAGGGCTCGTTCAGCGGGCGATTTGATGCGCGGCTCCTACTGCGATGTGCTGAAGTTGGAGGGCGAAATTGAGCTCGGCGCCGCCTCCGCTTCGAGGCTTCCAGCTCCTCCATCTACCTGGTCATGTTCACGGGACCGACTCGTGGGAATTGGCGCACTGCTGCCCACCATTGGCGGCGGCCTCAACGTGGCGGCCTGCTCGTACTCCAGATCCATCTCCTCCTGCAGTTGGATCATCTGCACTTGCTGCGGGTTTTTCTTCCAGTACAGGACGGGCCAGCGCAATGTCGTGGTCAGCGTGTCGTTGTGCTCCTCCAGCGAATTGTTGGCATAGTGCTCCACCAGACTCTTCAGCGTGGCGTATATGTTGTAAGGGGCAGCAAATCCAAAGCCGGTATTCGTCTCGTAAACAATGCAGTGCTGCACGATGTTCTTGCAGGCAATCGACAGAGCATAGTGACCCGCATCCCTCGCTCGAATGAGGAAGGTGCCCGATGGCGCACCGTTCAGCAGCTCCTCCGCATCCCTCCGCTTGGCATCCTTTAGCAGCCAGAGGGCCTCGTTGCTGTGGGGTTGGTTGGAGACTATGTCGTAACGTTGCTGCCACTTCTCGAAGCCCATCTGCAATATCATCTTCAGATCTTCGTCCTTCAGGTTGAAGCAGGTTAGGCGCCTGCAGGTTAAAAGAACGGGATGGTTCGGAATTAGTAGCGCTCAAATATGTAGATATTTCCGAATGTTTGTCATTACAAGAGAAATTCGTCCAATTCACGGTAAGTTGAACCCATTTGGGGGCTATTTAAAGTCAGAATGCCTAACTAGTTCAGAAAGTGGCAGTTTTTTGGGAGTAAACCAGTTCTAACTCAACACCTGTTGGATACGTAATAATATATTCTGAGATATTGCATGTTTTTAGACTTAAAACTTACATCTCTCAAATAGTTCGTTTGCAAGTGAATCCCTAAGTTTCACAATTATAGAAAACTCAACAAAATGTTTTTGGAGGCGTGGTGTACGTGACTTTATAGGCGTGGCTAATCTGCATTAATTTCGCAATCAATGACGACGGCTCTCAATCTTATCTTGGACATGTACTTATTACTCCACAGTAATGGAGTCTATGTAGGGAACTGTAGGTGCTGAGATCCTGAGCTTTTGCTACGAACTGACTTCGATTTAGAACGACCGCGATGACTAGTCGTTTAATTCGATTCGCTCTGATATCGATGCAATTTCAACGGACGGCGAAACTCTTGATAACCAAATGCGACTGCGTGTCTCGGCCGCCGCTCGGTCTACGAAAGCCTAGACCCGCGGGTTTCCGCATCAAGATCGGCCGATCGGCAAGCCAATCAGACAATCGGGCGATCGGGCAATCAGGGGGGCTCTTTGTGGCCTGGCTATCCAAGTGACTAAGTTTCTGGGGCGCGATAAGCACAAGGCGGGGTGATATCATTGATCGTTGCTGCGATGGAACGAGATAGGACAACGCACAAAAACTTAATACACCCGCCGAAAGAGCCTTATCTAATCTGGGTAAGAGGGGGAGGGGGAGCAGGCAGAGAGAGACACTCGGGGTGTTTTATCTTATGACGGCGGTCGCCTAATCTCTGCAAATTTAGAGACCCAAGAGCTAAGAACCTTGAGCCCAGCCAGCGATTGCAAAAAGCAGCCCTGAATTAAATACAGGCGCAATTAAGTATATAGAATTCCCTTCTTGAAAGCTGGAAAAAAGTAGAAAAAAAAAAAGTCTGATAAGCGCTGCTATCTTTAGCGAGGCGCTAACCTTATCTACAGGCCTCCCTGCCTCCTTGCCTCCGCCCACTTGCCACTTCCCCAAGCTGTCACTCGCGCGAAACACTCTAGGTGATACTCATAGAAACCCAGCAAGCTCATCCAACGATGACGTACCCCACCAAGTAAAAGGCCTGTTGCTAGGCGAAAGCCACCTCTTGCCATTCGTTTTTCGCCCTACAAGCAACAACCGAAGATTGTGGGAAGTGCGAAGATGGGTCAAGACAAACGAACGAGTTTCAAAAATCACGAAAACATTAAAGGGGAGCATCCCCCATGTCAACTGGTTAACTGGAGTCAAATGCAAGGCTTTAGTTTGGTTTTGCTACGCAGAAAGATTTTGGGGGCCATTATTTCTTATTGTCGATTTAAGAGATTGGCGTAACAATCTTGTATATAAACTTATTATTGCTCCTTTAGTGAACTGAGCCTTATTGTGGCCTTGATACACAAACATACAGAAAAAAATAATTGGCATACCCACGAAGTTCCGATAAGGGGTTTTCAAAATATTTGAAAGAAATTCTGCAACGTTTTGGCTGGAATTCGAAAACTACCGCCACACAAATTGACCTTGATAAGGAATAAATATATATACTGCTGCGCATACAAATACAAATTGACACGATAAAGACTTCGACTTGGATAACAAAATCCAACAGTTGCCTTTTTATTAGATTATGGGCTAAGAAGAGGTATCCTAACTTTCCAGTTCGCGGGGGGTTATTGTTTTCTCCCCTGGCTGGGTACGTAGCTACTATTAAGTTCGAGAACTACTTTTCATTTTGCAGTAACAAATAACTGAAATGGTTTTCCCAAAAGAACCCCGCCTGTTCGCCAAGAAATTCGCAGGCCAGGTAAGACAGCCGGCAAGGCACGTAGACGCTCCGCTGGCGTGAAAAATTCAGGGGATGAGCGGAGCGGGGGCGGAAGTGGCCACCGCCACAGTTAACGTTAACAGTGTTATGCCATTATTATCGGTATCGCATCGGTCAGACAAGCTGCCGACTCCCGGCCAAATGAGTGATCGGCCGACTATGCCGCGTGTAAAGTAAACGAGAAGCGCTGAGCGGCATTTGAATTGCGCCCCTTGCGGGCTGAAAACTGATAAACCCGTATATGTTCCCAGACATTAGTGTAAAGCAGATCGCATTATTCAAAGGCACTACTTTTGCTGCTTAAGAATAGTTGGAGAGACTTGGAATGGGACTTACTCAATGTACTTGTCCTTGCGCAATTGCAGTATCTGCAGTTCCGGCTTCAGGGCGTTGATCTGTCGCTCGAGCAGCAGCTCCTCCTTCTTCTTGTTCTCCATGTACTGGTTGAGGACCTGCCCCTTGGCCTGGAGAGCATCGAGCAGGTTGAGCAGTGTCTGCTTATTGTCCTGCAGACTCCGACGTGCGTTGGCATTGGCCGCAGCGGATGCGGCGGCGTTAGCTCCATCTCCGGCTCCTCCAGCTTCCGGGGTGGGACCATCCGCTGGCGCCTTCATGAAGGACTCATTGAGCTTGATTTGATTGCGGAATATCTTCTCTGTGTTCCCGAATACACTCTGGTGCAGCTTCTTCTCCTGCAGCTCCTCCCGAATCGCATTGAAGGAGTTCCGCTTCTGCTCGAGATTTTGCTCGAGGTTCTGGAGCAACTGGCAGGTGCGGATGAATTCGTTGCTCAGCAGACAGAGATCCCCGTGCGGCTGCGACTCCTCATCCTCGCGGGCGCGCACAATGGGATTACTCAGCGTGATGTCCAGCGTCTTGTTGTACATGCTCAGCGAGTTCTCCTTGTAGTAGTTGATCATCTCCACCACCGAGTTGAAGAGATCCTTCTCAATGAACCCGTACTTGCGATCCATGTGGCATATCTTAATCAGCTTCTCGCTTCCGTCCTTCATCAGAGTCAGGGTGTACTCGCCCTTCATCGAGAGGGCGTCCCGCACCAGGAAGCTGCCGTCCGGCTTTCCGTGCAGGATGCTCTTGGCCACCTCCCGCGATATCCGGCCCCAGTACCACGGGGCCATGCGCAGCTCCTCCTCGTTGGGATCGACCAGCGATCCGGGCGCCTGTGGCCGCATCGTCGAGTAGTGGAGCGGGGAGGGTTGCACTGCAAAAAAAAGAATTACAAATTTTTAAAATTAGGTTAAAGGATTGGTAGATTCCGTGAACTATTTTATGCAATTTTCCCACTTTGTATGTGTGTTATTTTATTACTTTTATGTTCATTTTAATCAAGAGTCGCAACTAAAACATTGGATTCACTGGAAAACGTAGCCTATTGAAACTATTAATACTCGCACTTACTGAAATAAATTTGCTTAGTAAGACATGCTACGTTATTATCGATTAAAATATGAAAACAAATGAATAACTGGCAGTTTCTCAAGCTAATAAATTACAGAGTTAATAGTATCTACATAAAGTGATCTCATCTGATTGTCCGAATCCTAAAACGACATTGTATTAAAACGACATAGTATCTAACAACTCTAATTCGGAACATAAACAGCTACGAAGGGAGAATCTCTAGTGAAATCGAAGACTTGGCAATGAGCCTCTATTTCTTTACTTGAGGGCCCGATTGCTTCCCAATCCATTAATAAATATTGGCCACATATTGCGCCCCACCAGAGCAGCCACAACAACAACTACTCCGTGTAAAAACGAGGCATGTAATCGCTGGCGTCCCGGTCTCTATCTAGCCCTCTCGCTCCCGCCCCTAGGCACCCCGCAAGCGCCCTCTCGCTCCAACGCACTCGGGCCTGTTGCCAAGCGCCCCCGAAACGCAAATACTTACTTTTGTGGGTCTTGTGGGGTTTTCAATGGGTCGGAATTCTTGCGCTGCGGATGCTGCAGCGGCGAAAGAATCAATGGATATGGATCTGGATTCCGGGCTGCGGACTACTCGCTCCCCGTTCGCGATATAGCTATAGCTATAGCTCACCAGCAGCGAATGGAGCACATCTTTCTATATTCTCGATTTCGCGATTCGACGGAACACTCACACTAGCAGCCGCACGCACACACGCACCAACACCAACGCACACGACGGACACTACGACACACTGTTTAAAAAGATGGTTGGCTTTTAATTCGTATTTGCGTGATTTTTATGCACTCATTGGTTCTTCTAATTGGTGTGCACTTTTTTTAACTGTAGCTGGATCAAAACATTTCAGAACGGCGCTCTGGGACGACACAAATTGGGGTTTAATCACAATATATCAGCACACCATTATATTCGGGTAGAAATCGTGCGGTGTTGGACAGCGCTGTTGTTGCCATGCCACTTGCTGCGAGTAAGCTGCAGGGCCTTCCTAACACTGGCGGTTTCCTGTGTTGACCAATTCGAAACTACGTAACGGTTGGATCTGAAAACGTAAGCGCAGGGAACTAACAACGTAAGCGCAGGGAACAGGGCTGCCGAAGAGTAAAGTTCCGAGAAGTGTTCGGTTTTGTAATATTGGAATAACATTTAAATTCCCTATCAAAGATGATTTGCTGCCAATGGTTTTTTTATTTCAAATAAGTGAAGTTATCATTTTAAGTCAATTTAATATTCTAAACAATTTGGCAGCCCTGGAAAAAACGTTAGAAAACGACGGCTAATGCGTAAGACATTCGGCGGCAAATTCAAAATCATAGCTTACCATTCCGTGACTCATTTATTGTACAGAAACTTATTTTAGAGCTAAGCTACAGCATATTTATTGTAGTAAGAAAATAAGGACCATGACGTTTGGAGCCTACTCCACCCATCTGCGTAAATCAATTAGGCAGACGTTTATCAATGATTTTGTTTCCTCCATTTAGTTTAAATTTCTTTTAGTGGTAGTTATCGTCGTTCTGCGAATAGGCAATGCGATCTCTTAGGTAATTACGTTTAGCGTTAATTGTGGCCCGTTTCATCAAAAACGATATATTGGTTAACCAGCTTAGAGGTGCCATACATTTTGTTTAATGCGTAATGGTTGTCTCCTGAATGTTTATCAATGGGGTTTGTGTGTGAGTTAGTGAATGTATGAGGAAGTTCGTGGATCTGGAGTGCCTAGTGTATCTGAATGATGCCCGACTCCAGCAATTTCATTATCTTATCGGCGATGGCTGGATTCTGCAAGTGTCTGAAATATAAAGGTTGTTAATTAATAATTTGAGCAGGATCTCTTCATGCATAAAACCCAAAAAAATGCGTATCAAGTTACGGGTTTCTTGAAATCCACCAATATTGCCAAAAATTTACTTACTCTTTGACCGCATTGGGATCGTTCTGCATCTGCTCGAGGATCATACGCATAGCCGGGTCCTTTAAAATCTGTTGAATCTCCGGGTCGGACATGGCGTTCTTGAGGACCTCCTGCGGATTGCGCTGGAAGTTCATCGAGCACTGACGGTAGCCTTCGACGGCCTCTGCGTTGTTGGGGTCCAGTTCCAAGGCCTTTTGGTAAGCGGCCTGCGCCTTAGATTGCTGCTGCATGCCCTGCAGGATTTTGCCCTTGCGGATGTAACCCTTAATGAACTTTTCGTCTAGCTTGATGCAAGTGTCGCAGTCCTTGAGGCCCAGATCAAAAGCAGCCAGCTTGGTGTAGCAGGCGGCGCGGTTACTGTACAGCTTGGGATCATCCGGATTGCGCTTGATGGCCTCGGTGTAGTGCTTTACAGCGGTGCTGTAGTCCCCCTTCTTGAAGAAGAGGTTGCCCTGCTCCTTCTCTTCTTCGGCCTTCTCCGGATTGATGTAGGCCGTTCGCTCCTCCTCCTTGATTTTGGCCTCCACCTCGCTCAGCGAGGTCTTGATCTCAGGGGTGCGATGCTCGGACATGGCCTTCTCATAGTAAACCTTCGCCTGTTTGTAGTTCTCTAGCTTACGATAGGTGTTTCCGATGCGGGCAAATGACTTGGCTATCAGCTTGAAGTCGGCGCGGCTTTCGCGCCCCACCTCAATGCCCTTCTCACACTGCTTAATGCACTCCTCGTACTCCTTGCGCTCAAAGTGAACAGCAGCTATGTTGTTGTAGAACGTGATATCCGTGGGATCGTGTTCAATGGCAGCGTTGTAGTGTTTTAGAGCCGTTTCGAACTCCTTCTTCTTGTAGGCGGCGTTTCCCAGTTCCTTCTCCTTCTTCGCAAAGTACTTATTCTTCTGCTCCTGAGTCATGTCCTCTACCCGAGGTTCTGCGGGCTTTGGGGGCTCAGCCGGTTTCGCCGGCGGTGGCGATGGAGCCCTGCGGGTGCGCGCCTGCTGGGGATCTACGTCCATGGGTATATCCCCTTGCGATTGCATAAAGTTCAGAGCCGAGGCGGTAATTTCCATGCGGCCCTGCAGGAGCACAGCGTTTGTGGGATCGTACTTGAGACCTGCGCCGGTAACCGAGGTTAGTGAGGTTAGGTCGGGTGATTCATGGCATATAACCGAGCTGTGTTTCAACTTACCCTCGTTGTACGCTTCGAAGGCCTTCATGAAGTCACTTAGACCCGCAGCGGCAGCTCCTTTGCGTGAGTAACCCTTCGGCCAGGTGGGATTCAGCTGAATGGTCTTCTCCGCGTCTTCCAGCGCCTCCTGGAACTTTCCGGCCTTGGCGAATGCCGCCGAACGGTTGCTGTAGAGCACATGGTTCTGGCCGTCCAGCGCGATGGCCTCTGTGTACGCCGCCACCGCCTCGTCAAACTTCTCGGCACTGAGCGCCTGGTTGCCCTTTTCCTTGAGTTCGTTCACCTGGGAAAACCGCAAGGGTTTTGGATTGCAATTACCGACGCCTTTTCTTTGTCTCGCCCACTTACCTTGTCCATTTCTGATAAGGGAGAGGATGACGCTGACCAATTACAATTTTTCCTGTATTATTGTTCAATTATTTAATGAAACACGCTGCGAAATGTGCCGTGCAAGGTGAAAATGCGAAAAATGCCGACTTTTCTAGAAGCAATCGATAGGGTTGTCAGTGCAACTGCGATTGAATTAAATCTCTCTGCAGACTATGGTTTAGAACTCAGCTCATTCTCAAGCGGAGAACCGAACCAGCAATCCTTCAGGTTACTTTGCTTAAATAATTTTCTAAATTCTTTTCAGAATTTAAAAATTTGTTTGGTCAAATAAAAAAAAACCTTGGTCTATTGAAAATTTAGATTTTATTGTTAAAGGGACCATGTGTTTAATATTTTTTTTATTTTATACTTAAATATAATCGTTTTGAAAGATGGAATCTCCTCAAAATGTATTGTATTCTAGCCATTTATAAATTAGGAAAAAACCATAATTTATTCGCTTGAATAATGTTTAATTTTATTGTTAATTTATATTTAAGTAAAATCAGAAAATGGAATCCCCCTAAAAAAAACGTATGTTTAAACAAATTTTTTAAAACATATTAATTAAGAACAGAGGTAACAAAAATCGATGCTGACCAAAAGAAACATGTAATATCGATAACATCAACTAGTCATCGATTTTTGTTGCAACTCTGAACTCGAGGCTGGCAACGCCGTGCTAAATACGACCAGACGCTGCTTTTTTCGTGCGGCTTCCGAGAATAATCGAAAATTAGCACAAAGTAAACAGGCGGCTAACGTAATTGCAGTTTGACCGTGTCGCAGAGGCAAGCGGGTAGCGAAGTTTCACATTTTGGCCACAGCAACTCCACAGTAAAACCGCCAACATGGCCGAGTATTTGGCATCCATTTTTGGCACGGAAAAGGACAAGTGAGTCGCATGGCACATTTACTTTGACGTTCCCGGGGTTAATTACTAAATGATATTGCATTTCCCAGGGTGAACTGTTCGTTCTACTTCAAGATTGGCGCCTGCCGCCACGGCGACCGTTGCTCGCGCATCCACAACAAACCCACTTTCTCGCAGACGGTGCTGCTCCAGAATCTGTACGTGAACCCGCAAAACTCGGCCAAATCCGCGGATGGCTCCCATCTGGTGGCCAACGTCTCCGACGAGGAGATGCAAGAGCACTACGACAACTTTTTCGAGGACGTGTTCGTAGAGTGCGAGGACAAGTACGGGGAAATCGAGGAGATGAACGTGTGCGACAACCTGGGCGACCATCTGGTTGGCAACGTCTACATCAAATTCCGCAACGAGGCTGATGCGGAAAAGGCGGCAAATGATTTGAACAACCGGTGGTTCGGTGGTCGACCGGTGTACTCGGAACTATCGCCGGTCACCGATTTCCGCGAGGCCTGCTGTCGGCAGTACGAGATGGGCGAGTGTACCCGCTCCGGATTCTGCAACTTCATGCACTTAAAGCCCATCTCGCGTGAGCTCCGAAGGTACCTCTACTCCCGCCGCCGTCGTGCCCGCTCCCGTTCCCGGTCGCCTGGACGCCGTCGCGGCTCCCGCAGCAGGTCGCGGTCCCCGGGTCGAAGAGGAGGCGGCAGAGGCGACGGTGTCGGCGGAGGAAACTACTTGAACAACGAGCGGGACAACATGCGCGGCAATGATCGCGGCAACGATCGCGATCGCCGCAAAGGTGGCGGTGGCGGAGGAGGAGGAGGCGGCGGTGGGGGTGGAGGTGGACGGTATTAAATATTCTGGACATTTTTTCAGTACGGTGGCAATTGAGAGAGAAAGCAACGGACAAGCAGTAACGCAAAGCATCGTGTATTTTATTCTCTGCGTTGGTTTTCCACATTTTTATATCACTTTGGAGTAGATGAGATGAGATGAGGAGGAGGAAGGAAAATGATGATGGGGAGTTCCACCACCACCTATGTACAAACCCCCCGCGAAATACTTTACCGAGCGCCCATTAGAATTGTAATTTACTATACATACATTCGTAATAATAAAATTGAGTAATACTACATGTACACAGAGAACGTGGGAGCTAGAGCATCGCCATAAGTTCCAAAAAAATTGGGTCTAATTGTCAAAAAGTCAAGGTACGAAAAATAAAAGAATCTTCATAGACATGGATATCATCCAGAAGGCACCACCTTCTGAGGCCTGCAGTCTTATTTCGCAAAATCATAGACAGCTACAGCTTTGTAGGATTGATCAATTTGTCTTACCAAATTTAATTATATTCCCATGCACAGATGGCTTTACCCATCGGAAACTATTAACAACGTAAATAACGCTTTAAATACTAATTTTACATCGATGGTTACTACTTAAGTCTTTAAAAATGCAATTTGACAACGAAGTCCTTTTTACCCGAGTTTGTCTTATTATTTAATAGGTGCATTTTAAAAGCATATTTGTGATTAGGCTATGTCAGTTGGCGGGCTTCCATCCCGATTGGTCGTTCCACTCTGGGAAACACCTCCGAATGCCTCGCCTTCATGTTGCACCGCTGGCTGCTCCGCTTGAAGATTACTCTGTGCGGGATTCGTCGATGCAGGATCGGGCGTGTCGGAGGAGTTGCTGGACGCCTGCCTGGCCTTCAGTTGTTTGGTGATGTCTATTTGCTGCTGCAGCGCGTAGGTGTTCTCGTGCTTCCGCCGCTGCTGCTGCTCGACATCTCGCAGGACACCATCGTGGAGTCTCAGGCTGGAATTTAGGGAACGGAGGATATATGTACATTCATTCCGGAGTATTTGGTTTACTTACCGGTCCGCCGATTGTTTATAGTGCACATAACCTATGATCGCAGTGGAAACGGAGACCGCCAGGCCCAAAGTCACTCGCGAGGCGGTGGACATGACTGAGTAGCGGTCTGCAGCTGGAGTTTTCCGCGGAAAATGCCTGCACTGGGAATTTGGCTGCCGGGTTGTGTTGTTTCTGAGTCGGTTCGGGTTACGACATGACTTTAAATTTGAAAGAAAAACACCAGCACCACACAGCTGGCTAGGGAGAGTGGCCAGTTTACGGAAACAAGGTTTTCCCCATCCAAAGTTAGAGCGCGGGAAAATCAAATTAGTTGTCTTCATATTAGCGCAGCACTTTTGTAGGGCAAAAGTAAATTGTATGTGGAAAATCTCTGGTTATTGAAAACCTTATCTCTAAAAGATATAGACTTAAATCTAATTTAAAAGTGGTGCACATAACAGTCATTCCGGAATCTGGCATCTACGTACTACGGATCTTCTAGCCTTATCAATTACTTATTTTTAGGTATTTGTATATTATATTTGTATCTTCTACTTTGACGCAGTGCCATGTACTCCCTGGAAATGGAACCAGATGCTTATCTCCCCGCAAAGATATCTCTTAGTTATGACTGCATTATTCCGACTCACCTGGTTACTCACTAAACAACATGTACATATGTTACTCAATGGGTGGGGGCGATTCATTCAGGTGATTGGCCATCATTAACGCATAAAAGGAGCCCACTCTCCCGAATCCGGATTGCGAGACCCGGAGTCCGGGTTCCGTGGTCGGTGGTCGGTGGTCGGTGGTCCGGACATGCGCAGCACGCACCTGATGCGAACGACTGGAGGAGGAACGAGACCACAAAACCGAGGCAGAGGCAGAATCAAAAGCAGAGACAGAAGCAGAAGCAACAGCCAAGTACAATGGAAACGAGTACAAAAGGCAGGAGGCAACACGGCGTATGGGCAACACAACAGTGCGACTCCAGTTTTCCATACGCTCAGTTGTGCCCGCGGTCAAGGGAAAATCGCAGCCGAGCACTTCCGCCGAGCGAAGCCAAATAGAAATCAGGAAACTATAGTACTTAGCGTGCGTGTGCCGGAGACCTGGTGATTTGTTCTGGGAGTGTGGATTGGATTGGATTGGATTGGATTGTGGAAATCAAATGAAAAGCAATCAACAATTGTTTTTAAGGGCCATTAAAACCATAAAGTTATTACCATAACCGATTTATAAACAAGGCAAACCACGGGGAACTTCATCCAGGGCAGCCAAGACTCTCGAGATTTCTTCGCGGAATTTCTGGCCAGGTTTCGGGGGCTTAAATATTTATGTCGGTGACGCAAATATTGATTTAAATTTGTGCGCGCTTTCAGTTGACGAACGCGAGGTGTCTTGACTCAAGTGCCCGAAACACCTTGACGACTATTTTAATGCGCTTCTTTTGCCACCGCAAAGCACGCAGAAAAACAACACCAATTCTTCTTTTAAATGTAAATTTTTGCCAATTAAGAAACATTTTATTTGTATTTATCAAGGAAAAGTAAGGGAACCTAGTTTATATTTCACCATTGTTATAGACCTTAAAAAAACCAATCCACTTTCAAACCACGTCACGAGGACGTACCGAATTAGAACTTGACGAACAACTTGCTCAGTTTTTCTGCCCGTGTAACGTGAGTCTGCTCTGGATTTTTCCGTGTAGGATCTGTGAAAAGTCCACAAGATGACCAAAGTTGAGCTCTACAAGTCGCGCGTCTTTGTGACAATCATACACCTGTGCGCCCTGGGCCAGTTCGCCTATGGGCTATACTACAGCTCCTTCGAGATCCAAAGGAGCTACAAACTGAAGACGAGCCCCAATCGCCGCCTGGTCCCGGAGTCGCTGCCCCAGAAAATCAAGCTGCTGTCCTACTGGTCGCTGGTGAGTTCATTTGCGGGGTGCCCATCGAAGGCGCCACAAAGATACGTATATGATGAATTATGGGAAATTAAAAAACAAGTCGGAAATGCGGCCAGCATCGGCTGTTTCAAGTGTTGAGCTCGAGACGAGAAAAATCAGCGTAGGAAAAATTATTTCTGTTCGCGTTTATGTGTGCCATATGTTTGTTTATTTGTTTGTCTGCTCGTTGGGGATCGAATCGCCCCCTTCCCCTGCCATTTTTTCATTCTTGCACGCTTTTTTATCGGCCAGGCGGGGTCAACAACAGTGGAATACGGAGGAGTATCCGCCAGATACGCTCGCTGTGCTCGCCGAGTTTCCATGAGTTTTTCATGAGCGCTGCACTTTTCCCTGATGGCATTGCACATTCCGTGTGGGCAATCGCTTCTCGGCTTTTCCTCGCCTCAAGTATTTATTTGCTCAGATGTTCGCGGTTTTCCACATTTTTGATTCCCACTGGGAGCAGTGGCCACAAACGTATGAATCCGACGAATGCAAGATTATCTGATGAGCGCCAATGTAAATGTGCCATACGTGGCAGTTGGCTTCGATTTGGTGTTCGGTGCTTCAGACGCCTCATTTACATATCGTTAAAATTGTTAGAAAATCGATGGATTATTGCATTTTCCCGCTGCTCCTTGGCAACAGGCACAAGCAAATATTTCAGAGTGGTTGGCGTTGTGGAAAGCGAATTTCATTCTCGAATGGGTAAATAAATATGTCTTGGATTGCCGCCTACACTCTGGGAATAGTTCTACATACTTGTAATTATCTTACATATTTTATAAATTATAACTATTCCTGTTTTAAGGGGTAACAAAATATCTGCACAGGCAACCAAAATGAATTAAGTAAGGACATTAAAGTCATTTAAGAGAAAATTTATATACATTGCCTTAACATGTTGGCGTTAAAAAATGCGATATATAATTGAGTGCACTTGTGATATATGTAATTCCAGTAAATTTATCTCAACTTGACATTCATTCGCCACAATTTTCTTCAAGATATGACCCAGAAATGAAGATCATTTTTGCATTAATTGCAATTATTCATGAAAATGAATGGTGGTTTTTTGAGACGATGTTTTCTTACTTATTTCCGCACCACAACTTTCCACTTCCGTGCTGCTTTCAAGGAACATTTAAGTTTGTTATTGCATGACCTTGCTTGCCCTTGATTAACGCCAAGTACTTTGATCTGGTCAGCATAAAGTGCTTTATATCTACAGATCTTTTCTTTTATGTAGTCCCTTGAAACGATCACGAGAATTTTACCATCCGGTTAATTATTTTTGCTGTCGATTTTTTACCTTTTTTCTGGACTTCTGGGCATTTCATGAATCGGGTGTGCTGAAATTGTTTATATCAAAATAAAAATAAACTAACTATTTTCTGACAAACAATTGCTGAAGCGATCGTGAAATTCGTTTTTTGCCAAATTCTCTTCGATTTGCAAGAATTTATTAGTGAAATATATTTAAAGCACGATTTATTTAGCACTCCATCCTTGGGGTTTGATGGCCTAATAGGTTTTGCTGTGTTTAAAATTTAAAAAAAAGATATATATTCAAAATCTTTGTGGAGAATATAAAGCATGAAATCCTAAAAAAAAATGAACAAATGAACAAATAATGTGTGTTGTGTTTGGGTTAGAAATATTCCAGTCCCTACAAACTCCAGTGATATATTCATAAATTAACCCTAAATTACAGGGTATAAGTTGTTCCCATCTGCCGGACTCACATCTGCTGTCCCGTTTCCCCTGTTTATCCGCTGTCGTTGGTTCCAATTCCGATGGTTATCCGCCCCCAATTAGGAGGCGACATCATCGAGTGGAATTCTCCGAACGTTTCAGATATAGTTTGGAATTCACTCTGTTCCCACGATGTGGTTGCATTGGCAGTGGCTGATCTGGGCTCTTGTCGGGCTCCATGTGGCAGTGGCCACCAAGTGGTATGGCGGTGGAATGGACTTCAATGATCCCTCCTCCTGGCTAGATGATCACTTGCCATGCGCACAGGACTTGGTCGTTTTTCCGGAGTACTACCCAGCCCTGTTGCCGTTGCCCGAGAACATAGCCATTGATGGCTTGGTTTTCCCCAGAGAAGGGGCGATCCTCCTGGCAGAGGAATCTACCATTACCTTTGGTTCCGACAAGCAGCCCGCCTGTGAAAGTGAGGAGAAGAAGGCCTTTCTGAAGCCGCCGAAGTCGAGTAAATGGTTCGATCCTGGCACCTGGACGGACAAATCTAAGGAACCTTCCACATTTACACCGGAGCTGGAGAGGATTCCCTGTGATGACGAGCAGGTCATCATCAAGGGGCACGGACCGTTGGCCTTCGACCTGGAAAACGTGCAGTACCTGCGGCTGGGACAGCTTATTCTGGCTGGTTCCTCCATTTCCAAGATGTACTTGGAACAACTTATCAGCAGAGATCTGGGGCAGTTCCTCTTCCACAATGCCAAGTACGTCCAGGTGGAGTACTACAGAGGAGAGTTGTGTGGCTGTCACAAGGACTTCGAGCGACTTCTGGAACCCGTTTGCCATAATGTCCAGGAGCAGTGCGAGACGCCCCACTGCTTGTCCCCAGTGCGACCCTTGGGATCGTGTTGCCTCATCTGCGGCGCCATTCTAACCACGCCCACGACGCACTGCACCGAGGGCAGTAGAAAGGAGTTTGTGGCCCAGATTACTGACCTCATAAGCCAGCAGAACCTGAAAGATCAGATCGGCCTGCACGTGGAGTTCGTGGGCTCCCAGCAGTTTGGAAACTCCCTGCAGGCGGTGGTCACTGATCGCCTTAAATACAGTGAACGGAGCATGGAGTTCCTGCAGCAGAACCTACAAAACTGGCACAAGAAAGGAATAAAGTTGGAAGTTTCGGGTCGACCCTATAATCCGAATGTCAGCTTCTCCTCGATTGTGCTCATCCTCTTCTGCATGGCACTGGTGGGTCTGGTGTCCGTCGTCATTTTGGCGCACTTTATGCCAGAGAATCCCTACCTCAACCGGATCCCACAGTGGATCCACGACCCCCGTCGCTGGAGGTGGCGTCACCTGGGCTTGCGACTGCGCCGGAATCTGCTGTTCAACCGTTTTGACAACGGCGGCGCAGGAGGTGGCTCCAGTGACGGAGGTGCTTCTGGTGTGGAGCAGCTGGGCATTATGGCTTATGACCCGGAAAGCGGCGAGGTAAGGGAACGATCCTTTGATAATCCCATGTTCGAGCAGGGAGCAGCTTTGGACGCTGCCAAGGAGTCGCAGGATCAGGAGGAAATTTTGGGTGTCCCCAAAATGGAGACTGGAGATCTGGACGCCGGTAGTGTGGTGGATGAACAGGAGCTCACGGAAATCAATTTGGAAACCTGCGGGGCGGACACCGATGAGGAGACCATCTAATTATAGTTATCCAAAATAACTCGATAGGTTTTCATGGAAACCTTTTCCGAAAGCACCAATAGGCCATCTTGTATAATCTGACGTACAGTTTTGAGCATAGGTGTTGTATATTACTGACCCGCTTATTAAAGTATTTGTTATAATTACATTAGTAAGCTAAATTTACTCGCCCTACGAGTTGGAGGCGGATATTAGCTGATTATTTTTGGATATCAATTACTAACGCACAATCGATGAGTTGCGTGTATCAAAGGCACAAAAAAACCAAAAAGCTCCTGATAATTTTACCAAGTAATTCAGTCAGCGTTGCCTTTTGTCGCGATGGCCTTGTTCCTTGACCTTCACAGGGGGTGGATTGGTGGATGGGGGGCTGGGTGATAGGGGATGGGTCCGGGAATCGATAGTTGCATTAGTTGCGAAGATATTTCCAGAAGCCTTTGTCCCCCGGCTCATAAATGCGGCTCATGTGTATCCACATCTATTCATAGCACACTCGTGGAAAGGCGCGTTCCTCCCTCCTCTTCCCAGTTGCCATAGGATATGAATCCGTAGATATGCACGGATACAGGGACGTGGGACGTGGAATGGAGGCCAGTTCCGATGCGGATTAAGCGACCGTTTTCGGATTTCAGTTTAGCTTCTGCCAATTCATTCTGAAGTGGAAATACTTTGTACTACGGCGATTGAGAGTGCGGCTGATAAGCGCACCTTATCAGTTCCACAGCGAAAGCGAAAATACATACAGTGATCAGTCGAACTCGATGCAGTGGTATTGCGAAGAGTTCCACGATTGCTGGAGGTGTGCTTAGTGTGTGACTACTGTGTGTCATCGTGTACTCCTTGCCGCCAGTGACTGGACTGTGGCTACACCACAATCAGTACATATCTGGCACCAGGAGATTCAACATGGCCAAGCCCAAGTCAAAGGCGAGCAAAGGTTCCACCTCGCCCGGTTTCAACAAGGCGGTGCAGTTGCTCCTCCATTTTACGGCCGTGCTGCAGTTCAACTATGGCGTGTACATCTTCCACACCATCGACATGCCCAACACGGTGCCCTTCGCCGGGAAATTCAAGTTCCTAACTTTTCTTTGTGCGGTAAGCCGATGCGTTCATATGGAAAATCTCCACACCGGTCGAACAATCCATAACTGGTTTTGGATTTGTAATGGCCTGAGGTTCGGGTTCGAACCCATACACCCAAATCTAATCGCTTGTAGTCAGCGCAGATACCTTTGTATTTTGATATAACCCAAATGATAGAATGATTTGTGGCTTTACAGGGTAGAAAAGGTCGACCAGAGTGAATATAATTTTTTAAATTTCATGTATGGCTATCGTCAAAGAATTAACTTCCAAATGATTAGTTTTGATTGAATGATATATTTTCAGAACTTTACATCGTGAATTCATAAAGTAAAAACAAGGTATTCTAACTTACAGTAATAATGGCTTTATCGGTAAAAGGTCGACGAGAGCTTTTAAATTTCATTTTTGATTATCGTCAAAGAATTGACTTCGCAAGTCGCAAGTTATGAAGTAAAAAAAGATATTGTCATAAGATAAAAGCTCGAAATGTAAATACAATTTCCATCTTTAGTGATTTCCTGAGCGTATTGTGTGCAAGAGTAACGCAAATATAAATCTGTTCAGCCTAGAATCGCATTGTAAAATGATACCCTTTCATAGAGTTCGCCGCCATACCTGGCAACCCTGCCATAGATATATGTGCATATCCGCACACCTGGTATTGCGGCCCTGCTCCGGCTCGGGCACACTGTTCCACCGCTCGCCCCTTTTTTTGGGGTGGTTGCGACTGGCGAGCAGCAGTACTTGCGGGGCGACAGACCAGACCGGTTTGTTGTGTTTTGGTGGCTGGTGGAGTGAAAAATCAATCGAGAGCAGCTGCAGCAGGAAAATGGCATCCGTGCGAGGCAACTCCCTGTACCGGGGCGTTTACGGGGCTCTGAGGACGCTGCTCCATCTGACGGCGGCCGTGCAGTTTGGCTACGGCATCTATTACGACTACAACTACGTGGAGTTCCCCACCAGCGAGCCGGAGATGCGGATCCATCATCCCTGGGGGGGCAAATTCAAATACCTAACGTTCCTGGATGCGGTAATCTCCATCTCCACCTTCCATTAGAAACACGAACGCGGCGCGGCTTAAAGTTCACTCTGATTGTCGTGCACGCATCTATTAAGATTAATAAGATACACAGAGAAAATGAGTAGGATATTAGTTGCAATCATGGGCTTTTCTTGAGTGATGAAGGAAAGGGTACCCATACTAAGTACCGTGTATAAAATAGCCTGGAGTCAGAACTCCTGAAAGCTTTTTTATGATCTTATATGGAAAACGCCTGCTTAAGAAGAATACCTCTTATACCATTTCACTACCTCTTATTCCATTCCCTTCTTACCTCTTATGTCGCCAACATTTTACAGGAAATGCTTGGTGCTACGCTTTCTCGCCAGCTGTAATTCCTTCCACTCCACTTGAGCCACCCTTCAAATCTAGCCGCATTCGCATTATCTCACACACGTCAAATGCTCTGCACTTACAGATAATTCAGGCACTGTACTACATAGTGTCGCTGGTCAACGATTTCGTGGGCACCAATGAGCTGACACCCAAGAAGCCGCCGGCGGTGCGCAGGTTCAAGGACTGGCTGATGGCCACATTGGCCTTCCCGGTGGCCATCAACGTGGGCGTGACCTTCTGGACACTGTACGCTATCGACAGGGAGCTGGTCTTCCCCAAGGTGCTGGACCCCGTGTTCCCCAGGTGAGACCCCATAAACGGGCTGAATCAAGTTGGCCTGGCCTAAGACATATTCTGCTCAACAAACTAAATAACTTTCTTCGCTTGAATTCGCGTATCTTGATCAGATTAGCATTCTAGGCATATCAAATTCAAAGCCATATCCATTTTGTATACCACTGCCTATCTGGGGTGTTGTGGTAATTGTGTTTATATGCAAGCTTTTTAAGTTCGATTTATTTGCAACCATATCTTTAAATAATATACATATCCAAACAAGTATTCAAACATTTTAAGAGATTAGGTCAACGGTTAACCTTTCATTTGAGTTATAAAGCATATTCATAAAATGCTACTGAGAAACTAACCTTAAGAGGTTCTGGCTTTTACTTGAAAGTAATTAATTTTTTATTCACATACATATTTTGCTACGACAAAGCTTTGAAGCTGTGTACGTCATATGAATACTTAACGCAATTTCATGAGAGCAGATATTTTAATAAAGTTACCCGTGAACACACATATGTATGTGTGTGGATAGCATTAAAGTAGCATTAGAACTAGTCTAGAAAGTCTTGATTTCACCTACTGTTTCCCAAGACACTCTTGTAATACATTCGTGTGCCTCTTTCAGCTGGCTCAACCACGTCCTGCACACCAACATTGTGGTGTTCATCGTCCTGGAGCTGTTCATCTCGTACAGGTCGTACCCAAAACGCAGCCAGGGACTTGCAGGACTGGCCATCTTCATGGGCGCCTACCTGGTCTGGATCCACGTGGTGAAGCACTACTCGGGTGTGTGGGTGTACCCAGTGCTCGAGGTGCTGCAACTGCCGCAGCGCATCCTGTTCTTCGCGGCCGTTGTGGGATTCACGCTGTCCCTCTATCTGCTGGGCGAGTTCCTCAACAACACCGTCTGGGCCAAGGAGGTGAAGTTGGCCAGGCGCAAAGCCAACTAGGAATAGGCTGTGACCCGTTTCTGTTCGATGTAGTTGCGTTAATTAGCCACAAAATACAAATGATGATTGACAGGTCTCGGTTATAGATTTTGCTCATATTGTTCGATCTTCTCAGCCAAAGATAGTATTTATATGTACAATCGTACTGCAGAGTGGACGCAAGAAGTCGTACAAAATATGTGAGAGAGAAATAATAAACGAAGCTTGCAGCATTGACTCGATAATATATTTTCCAGTAATATGAATTGTGAGTCTTTAATCGTAATAGGGAAACCCGTTTGCTAATGATATTCATTATATTCTTATTACGAATACATTGTAACTGAGATTATAGCCGTAGTTTCAATTGAGTGCGCGCGTCTTTCGAAAGTTTTTATTAGACTAACCAAAATTGCAAAAATGCCTTCTCGATTAAACCACTCATATCAGCACTCCGATTCAACGCCATCTTTGAGTACCACTGTTATTCAATTCTAGTACCATAATAAAGCGATTAAACTCTTTATCTGCTGCAAAACTGTTTTCAGTTGGGGAACTTAAAAAAAACATTTTTCAAACTGTGGGAAACGTGAAGTGGCGCTGCCATATCGATTTGGCTTTAAAAAGCTAGTTCTAGCTACTAGCTGGCTTGGATTCCAACGTGTACCGCGCCCCAATCAGCTGTTGCCAGCTTTTATTTGTTTTGTTTTTGCTCAGCTTGCGGCGCTTTTGCGACCCAACATTCCAATATTGACGAAAATGGGCAAGAGCAGAAAGCAGGTGCGCGAGTTCAACGCCGCCAAGGAGGCGGTCGAGGCCACTAAAGTCCAGCTGGACACTTGCAACGATGCCTACACGAGCGGCGCCTTCAAATACCTGAGATTCCTCGTCCATCTGCTGGCGGCAGCACAGTTCTCGTATGGCATATACTTCCACTACTTCCGGGTGCACTGGCCCACGGATTTGCTGGACGAGGATGAGCTGAAGGCGCGCTGGGGCGGCAAGTTCAAGTACCTCACCTTCCTGGACGTCATTCTGCAGGCCATCTACCACTCGCTGGCTCTGCTGAACGATCTCTTCGGCGATAACAAGGTCTCCGGGGACTCAAAGTCCATGTTGCGGTCGGCGAGGGACTACGTGTTCGCCGCCTTTGCCTTCCCCGTCGCTCACAATGTGTGCCTCTCGTTTTGGGTCATCTACGTCTGGGACCGTGAGCTCATATTTCCCTCCGCGCTGGATGCGATTTTCCCCAGGTAAGTGTCAATGTTTTCCCGCCTTTTAAAGTAGTATTAAGGCGAGGCAGTTTTAATTTACCTGTGTTCCCAATCTTTGCAGCTGGCTAAACCACGTGGTGCACACGAACGTGGCCCTTCTGGCCATTATGGACCTGTTTACCTGCTTCCGCCGCTATCCAAGTCGACTGGCCGGCATCACGGGCAACGTCTCCTTCATCTTGCTCTACATCATCTGGCTGCACATCGTGCGATACTTCAGTGGCGAGTGGGTGTATCCTATTCTGGAGGTGCTGCCCGTATACCTGCGCTACGTGTTCCTGGCACTGCTGGTGGGTTTCAACCTGGTTTGCTATCTGCTCGGGGAGTTCGCCAACAAGGTCGTTTGGGGTTCGGAGTTTAAGCTGCTGAATCAGCAGAAAGTGAAGCAGGGCTAGGACTCGAGGATTTAAAATCGTTTATTAGTTACACAAAAGTATGACATATTTTGTAAACTTAAAGGCACTTTTTGAGGTACGATTTGTGTGCCCAAGAGGCTTATTTATATCGTACTTAAATGTATAATCTACAGTCTAATTCTAAGTCCTGTACCCACGGCAAAGGAAAATAATGAAAATAAATTATTATCCTTTTTGGCATTTACTTTGGCGTGAGTACCAGGATTAAGGAAGCAGTTATTCACAAACGTACACAGAGATTCGAATGCTTACAAGCTAGATGGGATGATGAATTTGTAAAATAAAGTTTTGAGCTTAGTGACTATGAGTATTCGTAATTCGTAATTCGTAGTTCTAGTTTCGCTCAGTCTGTTCAAGTAATCAATTAAGAAGAATATAAATGTTTATCGCATGTAAGCTGCATAAAAATGAGAGGGTTTGCATGCTCTGGTTTTTGTTCTTCCTAAACTTCGTTACAATTTCATACTTGTTTGTTGTAAATATCATTTGGGTTTCCAATTCTTCTGAAGCAATAAATTCTTACAAATTGTTGAACAGCTTGAATTAACAATAATACAGGTATCGTAAAATTGATAAAGATTTAAAAGAATGGTTATCGCTAGCAGTGACAGAAAATATGTAAGATTAATTTCCTGGCTACCAACCAAATTTTCCGGTTGCTAAAGACTTTTCAATTCTTAGAACAACAAAAAACTTGTAAGTTTTGGAACCTTAAGTAAATGCATCAATTGCTCATCTAGTCTTGCTATTTTGAAGGCAGCAACAACATTTTGAGTTTATCCGACTCGCTCATGAACGTGGGCTCCCTTTGATGCCGATGGGCATGACCCAATAAGCCTTGCAGCTCTGTACCTCCGAAATCCTCATTAGCTGCTTCACTTCTTTGCCTGCTGGCTGCGTTCAGGAGTCGCATGGCCTGCTGCAGTTCGTCTTCCCCGTAACTGGGAACTAGCTCGAAAGGATTAGCCTGAATGCCCACATCGCAGCTGGTTTTGCTGTTTCTGCTATGTGGTTTGCCCATGGATATACCAGAAAACGAGCTGTTCAGAAGGCTTCCTACGTCCAAAGCTACGTCCAGTTCCTCAGAGGAGCAGCTAAGGGAGTCATTGGACCGATACCTTACGCACTCCTTCTTGAAATCCAGATCGGCAGCAGGATTCTTGGGATGCCTCTTTTGGGACTTTCTAGACTGACTTCTTGCGGAGTTGCGGGAATGTCGATTGCAATTGGATTCGTTCGATTTTTTAATGTTTTTAAGAAAGTTTTCCAATGCCACCTGTTTGCTATTTGGCAGTTCTTCAATCTTAACTCCATCGTGATCATCCTCACTTATTTCCTCCTGCCTTACAACCACGTTAAGATCCTGAATCTTTTGGGATGCTCGCGAATTATCCTCCTCCGAACTAGAGCTCATATCTTGATTTTGGAGGAATGGGAATATAAACTCGCCATTTTTCTGCAGGAACTCATTTAGAATAGAGGGATCCAAGCCCGCATTAGCCGTCCTTCGCTTCATGGAGCTGGTGTAATTGTGTTGCTTTTTGGAGCTGTGATGAGCGAACACGCCCACTTTGTGACTAGCATTGGGATATGTCGTTTTCTTGAGTGCAATGACCTGCGACTCCACCGAAGTACTGCTTTCCCTTCTCCTACTGCTCTTTCCAGTGGCAGCTGCTATATAATCCCTTCTCCTCTGAGTTCTCCTGTTGCTGGAAGAGCCTCCATGTTTTCCCCTCGATCTGGATGCCACTTTCGTCTTCATTTCAGCTATTTTCACTGATACCTGCGAGTCCACCGAATTTCTCCGCGATTCAACGGAAACATGTCGAACACTCACACTTATCTCGGAATCCAACGAATTTTTTCGCGGTCCATGGCTTGACGAATTTCCTGTCGCTGCTCCCGTCAAAGCCATGCGACGTTTTACGCACTGCGGGAGATAAGCAGCCCACGTTGAGGATATGTCATTCGTCTCTGAAGAGTTCAGATCGTTCACATCAAAATTGAGTCCCACGGGATCGGTGTGAGTGTTGTAGAGCGTTATGGAGAGCCTGCCCTTGTCCTCGAAGTCCTTGCGCTTGGCCCATGTCTGGGCAATGACCTTGTGCTTGGGCATTTTGACTTCCTCGACCACCTCCTTGCCGCACTTTCTACAAAGGTTATAGAATCGATAGTACAGGTTATTTTCATTCGCATCTTGGTAAGATGATGAAACTTACTTTCTTATATAACGCTTCCAAGTCTCAATTGAAGATGGTGTCCAGCACCAGGTGGACATAACAATGCCAGAGCTAAAGAGACACAGCAAATGCAATTGAAGCACACCAACACTAGGCCGGTTTTCGATTCGACAGGAACTTTTTTCTTCGAATACTGAAGAAATTTTGCAGCTGAACAAAAAAATTATAGATTTATCATTGCTTAAATTTAATAATAATTGTTTACACTTACATTATAAACTGTCTGAAGCTCTGGGCCCATTCCTCTGCATGCCTGAACTCCGTAACGTGGCATGCAATGGCCACCAGTATGAAAACTAAAGTGAGCAGAGCACAGACTCCCATACGCATGATGATCAAATGAATCTTGTTGCTCGCCGAAGTCGACTTAATATCATTAGCAAAGTGTTTCAGTCCAAAAAGCATCACCATGCCGCGGGTGATGAAGTAACCACCAATGAGGATCACACCGCAGAGCGGACCAAGAAGTAGTCCTGCCCTCATAGAATGATTGATATAGCCGACGAAGCAGATGCCCACAATGCTATTTCCATCCACCTCACTGAAAGCCATCGTGGTAATGGTAAGCACAAGAGGCAGTGACCAGGCCACGAGGTGAAAGTAGGAACCCTTCTTATCGATGCGATCTTGGACGTGGCCCATGGCCCTCCAGTGCCAGGCGTAGGTGAGGAACACAAACCAAACCATTCCGGCGGTGAGAAAGTAATAGACCAGCACAAAGATCACTATACAAGAAAGATTTTCGCCAGCCGTGGGCTCTGAGTGGCGAAGCGTTCCATCCTTACGACACACTATGTCCTCTCGCGAGCCAGAAGTAAACTGTAGCAACCAGCTGCAAGGTAAATAAATGGTAAAGTAACAAATAAAAAATTGTGTTCAAAACTTACCCGACGCAGGAAATTAGAAAGCAAAGATTTATATAGAACACAATCACCGCCGGATACTTGTTGGCATTCTTCCAGTCAATAAAGAAGGTGGACACCACGAAGAGGTTAGACAGAAGACACAAGCTGCCAGCCCAACCGATCAGCTTGTGGATCTGCCGGTGCTCATCATCCGTATAGAGGGGATCCTTGCAGCGCACGCCGCAGCCCTCGATGCCAGGATAATAGCTGGCTGATGTATCTGTCGGAACCAAAGGACTCAAGCACTGACCAGTTCCGTTGAATTTCATTCCTCGGGCTCCGTTTGTGCATTTCGTGGGAAAGAGTGTTTCGTTGCAGCGAAGGAATTTTGGGAAGAACGTCGTGTTGTACAAAATGCGACAGGGTTCCATGGTAATGCGGCACATTTCGTAGGATGGCAGGTAGACCATGTCCTCGCCGTTGATTTTTTCGCACTTCGGCTTAAAGACGGCGCACAAAAAGGGCTGTAAATGTGTGAAAATAGGTACGTTGAACTAATCCGGAATTTGGAAGAAATGGATTCAAAATACTATATATCATAAAACAATTCACATAGGTTAATTAAATTGCAAAGTATCAAATTTGTAGGATTTACTTGTTGCTAATGCACCTCCTTATGAGAAATTAATGCGACAATCTGTATTTCTATACAGACGCGACGCCACCCCTCGAAATCATTAGGTGCATTAGATGCTATTAAGATTCCTCACCTGTATGGCAGCCCAACATTTGGGCACGTGCTTCAGGGCGTAGTAGTCGTTCAGTTTCTCGTTCAGCTCCTTTTCGGTGTGGAAATCGGTGAGATCAAGGCTGCTCAGTTCGTAGGGCAGCTTGGAGCCAAAGCAGGTGTTGGTGGCGTTCGAGGTGGGGTAGCAGCGGGCACGGCGGACGCACTGGATGTGCCTGCTGTCCAGGCCATCAAACCAGGGCTTGTCGTCCCTGCCCTTCGTGGCGTACAGCCGGTAATTGAGGGTCCCATTGATGGGCTCCAGTTCCACGTCCGACTGCAGCGCACTCGCTGGCGTTGTGCTGCCGAACTTGGTCAAGCTGGCCGATGCGTCTGCGACCACCCACAGGCATAGGATCGCAAGCTCCAGGAACATCCTGAGGATTGTAAATGGCCATGTTAGATTGATTGCTCCTACCATTTGTGAGGGGAGAGTCACTCACATAATGTTTGGCATGCGCGGAAAGTTTAGGAGTCGCATTCGCTTATAAAAACATTAAATAGCAGCTGCCTGGTGTGAATTTTAATGGGCTGAATGCCCGTTCCTAGTTCGGCGGTTCGTCAGTGCATCGTGAAGCTGTTTTAGTTGCAACTTTCCGGGTTTCCTGGTTTTATTGGGCCGTGTATCAGATTGTACTGTTTTTAAAAACGAGAAAAACAGGACAGGAACCAAGGAGCAAAACAAAAATAAACGCGACTCGACGTGAAGCTGAAGCAACAAATGTGCGACCATTCAGGGCCAGCCTAAATATACCTATATTATCGGTCATCGAAGAGTTTTGTGTTATCGATTACTATTGGTCGGAGCTGCAACAAGTCAATAAATAAGCGAACAAATCGGCCTTAATTTGTAAGAACATCAACATAGAATAATAATTATAATGATCATAGCTAGCATACCATAGCATCAAAACTAAAAGTGTATTCTTCACAACATTTTGACTGTGTGGCAATGCTGGCAGCTTGGTGTTGTATTCATGCCAAGCGCCCGACGGTCACTCTAGGGGCGGAGTATCGATAGTAGCGCACCAAGCATCGATGTAGTTTTTACATCCCTATTCTGCAATATTATTTCACGGCACGGTCCAAAAACACAGATAACAGGGCTTGGTTGGAGTCGCGCAAACGCAAATAGAAGCCATGGACGTTGCCCCCGCACCGCCCGTCAGTTCCGGCGGCTATCAGAGCACCCAGCAGGCGCCGATCAGTCCCAATCAAAATCCAAACCAAGCGCCGGTCGCACTCGCAAAGGCAACAACAATCGAAAATGGTGTACAAACAGGAGGAGCGAAAAAGCCAGAGAGCTGCGGTGAGAAAGCACCCGGTTAGCAAACTTGCTCAAAGCTGGTCTGGTTTCCTGGATAACCCATTCCTCATTTTGCCATTACCCACAGAGCCGACACATTCCACTGGGGCTGGCCAGAAGGACGAAAGGGACGAGGGCAAGCCGAAGACCGAGCTGGCTGACAAAGTATTGATTACCATATGCAGCGCCGATCGCAAGATCAAGAAGACCTTCATGTCGTTGCCCACTCGGAAGGATGTGATCGACAAAGGTAAGGAACGCCCAACGAATTGGGTATCTACTCCTTCAGTAATAGATCAAATGTACGAACCCACTTTGCCCAGTTGGAACTTATTAAACAGTAAATTCGAAACTATTCTTTTGGCTTCAAGCTTTGAGCATGATGAATTATACTTGGCTTATGAATGATTTATTGAATAGAACTTAAATAATAATTATAATAATCAATTAAATTACACATTTATATGCGATTTATATTAACATTTTACCTTAACACTCGGCAGCTCACAAATACGGCCTGTGCGGTAACACAATCGTCCTGGAGAGCAACGGCTGCGAGATCTGCGAGGACGACGTGCTCTTGTTCGCCGCCAAGGAGAAGATTCTGTTGATGCTCCTCGCCGAGTCGGAGGAGTATGTGGTGCTTCCTCCGCCGTCGCCGCTCAATCGATCCGAACGCGCCGGCAGCTCGGTGGATCCCAGCTTCTATGCCAACAACAGTATTGTGTCGAATCCGAACGATTCGACGGTCTCTAATGACGAGACCATGTCGCTGTCCAGCGTAACGCCATCAAGTGCAAAAAATTCTGCATTATTCAAGGAGTTCTCGATACCCTGGAGCAAGGTGCCTGTGGACATCATGAAACTACTGAAGGGAAAAGGGAGTCTGGGCAAGCGCTTGAATACACTGGCAAATGTTTTGGTGGAGGCTCTCCGAGAAATATCTGCCCACATTCCCATACGGATTTTCCGGCAGGTCGCCCAGCAAGCGGCTGAAAAGTACCCTGACTCCTTACTCGAAAAAGACCGCGAGGGACAGTTTATAGCCACCACTCCGCAATCGCTCATATCCAAGATGATCAACCGCAACAATGCGCTCAACAAACCCCAGAAACGCGGCGGATCGGGAACCTTTGAGATTCACATCCCTAATAAAAAACGAAAATTCGGAGGTGGTGCTTCCAATGGCGATGCCAAAGCACTGGCTCTCAATAGGGATTTGGAGCAGAAGAAGGAGTTACTAATCTCCAGTTGGCGAGGCAGTTCCCCCCTGGAACAGTCTGTCATAATCGAATACATGAAAGAGTGCTTTCCGCTGCAGCGCTCCTTTTTCAATAACAGCGAAAAAATCCCGGATATAACGGCCATCAAGGACAATTGGCCATATATTTTTGACAAGGCTGTGCTGTACCAGCACTTTGAGCTGCTTATGTCCATCGATCCGCGGGCTTTAGAGAAGCGCTTGGCTGGTGAAAAGGATCGTTTCTTCAGGTTCTTTAAGAGTTCGAAGAACAAGAAGATCAGCGCTTTGGAGGAGACCAACGCTAATTTCCTGCGTGGCATAGCGTATTATTTCAATGAGGATCCCGACTACATTTTCAAGCACCTTGAGAGCAGTTCCCTTAGTAAGGATGCGCTGCAAAGCACAAATCCCACAAACGCCCCCTGGGTGGCTCTAGTCAGTAAGTACAAATGTGCTCATTATATCGTTACTAGTTTAATACTGCAAGTATTTGAATACATTGTTCTACAGATTCACCCATTACAACGGCCGACGGCGTGGAATCGCAAGTGGAGGCGAAGGTCTACATCGAAGGCCAGATAATGGCCACATTCGCCGCCAAAGACGAAGACCTGCCGGACATTCTGGCCCAGTTGATCTGCTACTACTATACCTTTAACATGATGTACCCTAAGGAAGCCAATCAAACACTCGAATTTATCGTCGTTTACTTTCTGCAGCACTCGCCGGAACAAGTGCGATCGGCTAAAAAATCGGTGACCACCAACGGCAAGTTTAACCACCTCATCGCCAAGCTTGCCAATGTCCATGGCTGAGACTCCATTCGGACGACTTTTGGCTGGAACCATGGCGCAGCGGGCGTCGCTTCAATCTCCTCTTGCTCCTCCCAACGGAGGAGGAGCCGAACTCTGTTTAGTTTATTTATTTTCGCCGACCTATTCCACATGTATTTGTACCACTATTTTTAAGATTTGCATAAAGTGTGTAGTAATGTTGTGTATACATTTCTGATTTGTCACCCGACCAAGAATCTTTTATTTATTTGTGCTGATTATGGAGGTTATTTGTTATTCATAGTTTGCCTTTTGCTTTTCATTATAGTGTTTTTTTTTATTACAGGTAGATTGTGAAGTCAACTAAGGGGTACTAAATAAGCCAAACTTATTCATTCTGCGGACCTTTTTGAAACGGATTTCTCCCATTCTGTCCCTTCTTATGATAAGGATGTGCATTATCGCGCATATTCTGAAACGGATTGCTATTCTTTGCTTCGTTCGTATTAGATGATTTCAGATTTCGTTTCAAATCAGCCTGTTGCTGTTTATACTTCAAATCCCCAATTGCACTTTTGAGAGATGCCTTTTTCGCCGTTACACCGCAGCCCAGCGTGAGATGCTTTCGGAAATAATTGCGGTCTTTAAAAGTGAAGTTCTCAACGGTCCTGCGAAGCTTTTGTTTTTTTTCCGTGGCGGGCTCCTCATCGTTGAAGGACTCCCATTCAGTGGCCTGCGACCGGTTGGCTTCTATGATATTCCGCCGGTGGTTCTGTTCACGCTGCTGCATGAACTTTTTGGCGTCCTTGGTGTCCACATCTTGGTGTTCCCGTTCCGACGAATCCGTAAGTATGTGGTTCTTTACAAGCTGCCAAGGCGTCGAGGTGAGCTGCGGCACGGGGGCTGGACATGGCTTAACATACTTCTTCGGCTTGAACTTAGTCTTGCCCCAGTTATTGGTGCGGCTTTCCAATTTTCTTTTATGTTTTATTTCATTCGAATTCATAGCGTTGTTATTTGTAACCGAACTCAATTTCGTCGATGTGACGGAATTAGAGGTGGCAATCTCAGAAACTATCGAAACTAGCTACAAATGGCGTAGCTTATACAAACCTATTATGCATTCATTGGTAACTTCACATTTTAGTTCCTCCATATCAGTTGTGTCACATATGACTGAAGGTATTAAGGTATTCAAACTGAACGTACAATACCCGAATATTTGGCAAGTTTAATAAATAGCAGATTTGGTTTGAAAGAAGCCACCACGGCAGCACCACTAACAATCGGATTTCATCGGTATCGATTTCAATCGGTTCAACACGTGCGCCGCGACTCGGCGGTTTTATAAATATTACAAATTCCATAATGCATAACGGCGGAGGACAATCCGGCTGGAACTTCTCAGGAGGGGACAGAAAACAGTTTGGCAATTACGGCCGCAATAATCAGCAGAGGCGCAGTGGAGGTGGTGGTGGTGGTGGTGGTAGTGGCGGTGGAGGCCACATTCGCCAGTCCAACGGAAACTGGCCGGACGCAGGACCAGAAGGTGGGCAGAATGGGAACTCCTTCAACAAGTTCAGAGATCCCCAGCAGCAGCTAAATAGTCAGCAGCCGAACAAAAGAGGCGGCCGAAGGAATAGAGGCGGTGGCGGAGGTGGCGGCGGTGGCAGGAGAGGACACCGCGGCAGGGATTCCAATAGGCGTGGTGGGCGCAACAACTCATGGCACGCTAAGGATCCGCATGTCAGCCCGGGCGAAAGTAACATGCTGTACTACGATAACGTGGGGGACTTCACCGAAGACCCACCTCTGCTTCAATCCTCGCCTGCTCCCACTTCTCTGAGGCAGGAGAGCCTGCCACCTGTCACTTTCCCTGCTGACGTGACGCCACCATCTGTACCTGAACCTGCACCTGATGTGCCTGTTACGCCAGAAGAACCGACGGTGTCGATTATCAATATCAAGAAGGAGAAGGAACTGCTGGAGCACAAGTCAAAAATAAAGCCTTTTGTCAAACGGGAGCCCAAATCTCCAAATAAGAAAAAGGCTAGCTCCTCCAGGTCATCAAGCAGCTCGGAAGAGGAGTCCGAACCCGAACCAGGAGAAATGGTAGTCAACACTAAAGCAGTTGTGGCACCGTCCCCAAAAACGAAGGCCAGCAAAACAGCTGTAGCATCAACCCCTAAACCAAAGGCTGTGAAACCTGTCTCGTCCTCCGACTCCTCAGCATCAGACACAGACACCGATGAGGTAGAGAGTCAACCGCCGGCAAAGAGCAAAAAGGCAGCGATGGAAAAGGAAACCGAGGAGGATGTGGTCTGCATGGGTTCCCAAGAGCGCCAGTTTACTATCACCGATGAGGAGGAAAGCAGCGAGCTGGAAGATGAAGACGACAAGAAAGCCAAAAAACAAAAAAACAAGACTAAAGCCGTCGATGTGTGTGGCATATGCGATAAGAAGGTAAATATTTAATAGGAATACTACCCGATTTTAAAAAATGTTCACTTCCAGGGCCACACCTCCTTCCAGTGCCAGATGATATGTCGTAATTGCTCCGGCAGTTATCATGGTCTCAAGAACTGTCCAAACCCGCCCAATCTTAACATTGCCATTCAGTCGTTTGTGGAGTTTGCCATGCAGCAGATGACTGCCTTTCATTGCGATCAACGGTTTGGCTTTCCTGCTGGCTCGGTCGCTGCTCCAGTTGCTTTGCCAGTGTCAGCGAAATCCAAGAAGGACAAAAAGACGGCAATAAAGAAGAGCAAGAAGACGCCGCAAAAGAGAATGAAGGTGGAGCCGAAGGATCAGGAAGAGGACGATGACGACGAGGACGATGAAGAAGAAGATGCCAGCAGCGAGAGCGAAGACTCGGAGTCCAGCGACGAGCCTCAACCAGCACCTGTGTCCAAACAGAAGCGGAAACGAGGCACAAAAGCCGCCGTGGCGGCCGCAGCCAGTCTACCTCCTCAAGTGTTCCCATTTCCCCTTCTGGGTGCACCTGGCGCCCCTTATAACTCCATGATGTATTCCTATGGAGCTCCGTTTAGTTTTCCTAAGTAGTTATAGCGTGAGTTAGTTGTAGAGGAACGTAAACCATAGATGTACGGAAGAAATGTAAGAATAAATTTCAAATCCCAATTTTCGATTTGAAATTAGGTATATCTTTTTAATATTTAAAAGGAGCTACGCTTTGTTTTTTTTTATAAATGTAAAAATCTATTTGATTCAAATTAATGTAATATCGATAATAACCAGGGCTTGGGCAGCCCTGGTTATCGAAATGTATGCGCCTATCCACCCCTGGTCCTGTGTTTTGCCAGCTGTTGCTTCCACGCTTTTGAATAAAAAATCAAATTAGTAGTGTTTACTAGCAAAAACATATGAAACGAAGTGAAAACATTTTGAGCAGTGACAAGGGTGAGTGCATTTACTTTACTTTATTCGTTTTCCGCAAACAAACCTCAAGAGCACTGAGTTTCTTACCAAAGGATACAGGGGTTTGATTTTTAAAGATACACACAACATATTTATAACAAAGTATTTTAAATGAACAAAAAAGCATAGTACATAAATTTAGGACATCCTTTCGAAAGTGAATATTCCAGGACTCTGAAGTATGTATATACATATGTGCCTCGGAAACTTAAAATACAAGTAATTTTTTAGGGCTACGTCGCGCCAGAGTTAAGGTATCCTGCCTAAGATGCATTTCCCCTTCTCCTGTCCGCTTGGCAGGATCCTAGGGTATGCAGAGGGCCAAGGCCTCGCGTTCCTGCTCGGTGCCGCAGGACACGGGGTGATTCTGGCCCCGGGGATCGATGCCAGGCTTAAGCATCGTCTGCTGCAGCTCCCAGATGATCTCACAGGACAGGACGCTCACGGCAAGCTTTAGCACTGACTGATAGTTGAGCGGGTTAACCGCATAGCTGAGGATGCCTCTGGCAATCTGGTCGAACAAATAGTTCCTGTCCAGTAGCAGAAGCTCCTCGCGAACCTCCATCATACGGTTTTCGAAGTGGCACTGAATCGCTGCAAAGACCAGCTTGTCCAGACCCACCAGTAGATCCCGCTTAAACTTCACCAGGTAGTTCTCTATGAAGACAATCTGGTTGCGATTTAGATGCGGCAGGCGCACCTTGTCCTGTATAACCTGTTCCCCGATCTGGCTGACCACCAGTGAGGCCAATGATCCCGCCGGAGTGGGCCGACGTTCGCTGCACGGACGGATGTCCACGAACGGATGAATCTCGTAGCTGCCCACGCCAATGGTGCTGGCCACGCCGCTAAACGACACATGGGAGGCACGCGAGTGGTTCTTCGGCTGCTTGATCATCGACGGCGGAACTTCCATGGCTTTGTGGTCCCTGGCGAATCCAATGATCTGATAGGCTTTCTGCAAGAGGAAGAAATTAGTGGTTTGCCAAGAGAACTGCAATTAAACCTTACGTAATGCACGTATTTCTTTGCATCGCAGACAAAATCCTTAATGCGCGAGATCAGCACCTGCAAGGCGCACTCGTCCTCGCTGAGATCTTCGTTTAAGCCAGAAATGATGTAATCCAGTATGTATTGTGCCGCCTTGTAGATGGGGTCGTCTGGTGCGAAGCTGAGGGCGGTCTGCCCCTCCATGGCAATGGCTGCATTCAAGGCGTAGCACAGGTCACTGTCTAACAATCCCTCAAAGGTGGCCTGGTACTCATCGCAGAAGGATGGCTTCCGTTCCTGCAGTATCGACTTCTTCTTCTTCTTGCGGCGCTTCCTTTTGGGTTGACGAGCAGCGACGACCTTTTGGGCTCTTTCCTTAATCTCGTCCTGAATGCGTTGCCACTTTTCCCTGTAATGAGCCTTGTGCCTGTCAATGAACGCCTCTCGCTCTTTTTCCACCTCCTGTAGGAGGTATTCGATCCTGCGCTGATTGGCAATTCGCTCATCGAGTCGCTTCCTCCACGACTGAATCTGGTGCTCGGTGTTCTTCACCAACCTCTGTTTCCTCAGGATCCGCATGTTTTTGTTGAACCGATCCTTTTTGAACTGGAAGAGCTTCTTTTGCTTGATCAATAGCTTTCTCATCAAATCCTGGCACATGCTTATGTGGGCAGCTACACGCATGTTGGTGAGCATTTTGCGGTGCTCCAGCAACATATTCTGCATGGAGGCCAGGTTCTCCAAGCGTTTAAACTTCTCATATGTGATATTTAGCAGATGGACCTTCCTTTCGTGGCGTTCCTGCTCCTGTAGTTTCTTTCTGGCGAGTACCTCCTCGGTGCACTGGTGCCGGGCTGCGAGATTCTGGTGATCCTTCTTGGTGATGGACTCCGCGTTTGCAATCAGCATTCGATCATATTGCTCCGACTCGCGCCGCTTGTATGCCTGTAAAATGTAGTACAACTGCGACTTGTGTAGCTCCTGGCGATGCTGATTGAAGTCCTTCAGGTTGCAGATGACATCGTTGTCCTGCGTTATCTCGCCGTTCTCCCTCAACCGCTTCAGATTGCGCTCGTTGGAGTAGAACGTCTTCAGGTTGGAGTCGTGTAGCGGATTGTACTCCGGGATGTGCTCGGTGACGGAGCACTCGAACTCCTGTTTGTCGCTCTTGAACTGGAGTAAATTTACGATATATATATTATATGATATATTGCTCTAGCTGATTTCTACTGGCTGCACTTACGTCCTGTCCGATCTTGTTCTTGGAGAATATGACCTGATTGCCGGGACACTTGAGCATTGGCAGTTTGCAGTTGAGAGGAATCAGCTCCCATCCGGGCAGACTGTTGATGGGTAGTCCTGTCTTGTAGGAGATCATCTTCAGCAGGGCCGGGTTCCCGGACACCTTATTTCGCCGCGGCAGCGACAAAATATCGATCATCTTGTCGCTTTGAACTTAATGTGCCCCAAGTTGATTGTGCTTAACATTTATTCTCTGAGCGTTTCAGGAAAACTAATTTCGAATTGTGCCTCATTAAATATAGTGTAGCCGCCTACTATTGACTTTAGTCGAATGTTTCCAACGTAGTAATGGAGATTTTATATATAATATATGTATATATATTCTTGAGCAACCTAGTGCATCCGTGCGTTTCTTATAGTTCTATAGCTATCTGAATGAGTCTGTGTTCCCATCTTAGGAAGCCTCATCGGGATCGTAGCCGTCATTACTTTGGCTGCAGCAGATTCCCGGGCGTTAGTTTGGCTTACATAAATCCCCGGCTAGCCATCATTTCTTAATATTCCGCTGTCTCCATCCGGGCTTGTGTTCCACCCGCTTTTTGCGACCGGTGACCCAGTTTCTCGTCTGTGGGTGATTCTAGATTGCGGGCATCTCGGGCATAAATATTTACCAATCGTTCGGTCAGTCGCCGGCATGTCTGCGTAGGGCTTTCCTTGGAAGAGGACACCCACCCACACCGACTCTTAGTTGTCGTCTTGCATCGTCCATGTAAATAAAATCACATCAAGTGCTGAAATGTACTTGCTGCAGCACGTGCTCCAAATATTCTCTCGAGTGTGCTTTCCATCTCATCTAACACCTGGGGACACCCCCTTTTACTTTCCGCCCCCCTGTCGATGGAGTAAATAAAAAATGATGCTGGCATCCCAAAACAGGCAAACTCCTGCGGCAAAATGAAAGGTGCGTGCCAATCGCTAGTGGTTGTCCGTGTTCCTCTGTCCCTTTTACGTTTCAAAATAGTTACTTCCTCCTTTTTATGGGTATATGGGTCCCAAGGGATGGCTGCGTGAGTCGTTCGGCCAAATAGCTAGTTATTTTTTTCGGATTCAAAAGTAGGGCTTTAACTTTTATCGAGCCCACGTTCTTAGACTAGCTCCCTATGTAGTAGTCATTATAAACATTAATATAACAAGTGGTCGGTTGTCAACCTCTCTTATGCAATCAATGAACAATATGTCTTGGCTTTTGACTTGCAAAGTAAATTCTTCTAAATAGTTTAAACAAAATTACTTTATACAGTTTTTGTATTAAGTGTGGGTGGCCTCTAGTTTAAAACCCCTCGCGTGGGGCAATGAAAAGCCACCCCCACTCATAACTTTCATCCGAATAACGGTACCGGCAAAACCGCACACAGCTGTCTCAACTCTCTCTTTCACCCTCATCTGGTGGCTTGCCACTGAGATTGAAAAGCGTCGTCGTTCAACTGGGAGGCTTTTCGTTTTCAATCAACCGAAGCTTTCGGCTCGGTGTTGGAGAGCGACTTCGAACCACGAGAGAGAGCTCGAGCTTGGAACACTAGCTTGCATCGTTACAGTTTACAAGTGTAACTCGCAAGACTCCAAAACTAATTACAGCACTTTAATTGTAGAGTTCAGTCTTAATCTTTTAAAAAAATTCCCTTTTAGTTAGTTATTCAAATAACATTTTTTAATTCGCATTTGCAACTGTTTTTAAACCCAGCTTTTATTGTTAGACAACAGAAATAAGCGACTCTCGGTTGCTTTAGCAATGCGAAAGGGGCGTCAAACCGTTTCGAACATGAGACGCACTCAAAAAAATACTACTTGAAAATTTAAAAATAATGTTTTACATAAAACTTATGAGACTTTATGGAATTCATCCCTTTATAAAAAAGAGTACGTTTCACTAGAATTTAATGGAAGCATTGAATGTTTCAGTTTAGCACTTCAAGTCGATATTTCTCTGAGTGCTGCAGCACTGTTCGTTTCAAGTCGACGAAACGAGCTTCCAAGTTGGTTACTCTGTGTGGAGTTCTTTCGTTTGGTCGCGTCGGTCGAGGGAGTCGGTTGTTCGTTTTCGTGCGCTCAAGTAACGGTAAGCGCGAATGCCATCGCCTGTTTTACTGTTATTTTAACTCGGGACGTCCATGCGTGCCTGCGCCCCTGCCTCCCTGCGCTCTCCCGTCTCTGTATATGTGTGGGAGACAAACAAATAGCAAAACGAGAAGGAAAACCGTAGAGAGAATTCCGCAAAAAGGGGGGTGGCGAACATCCTGTTTTTCTGCGCCCGCTGCCAGAGTAACCACCCCCTCTCAGGGACGACAACAACAAAGTGGACTTGAGTGTAAAAGCGAAAAAAGGAAATAAATATACGTACGAACCGTTAACTGCGCCATTTGTACTCCGCAACAACAAATGGAAGAATTGAAAGCATAACTATAAAACTGTGTGTATGTGTGTGACGGAGAGCACAAAATCAACAACAAAAACCGTAGTGAAGCAGATTGTTAATAAAAAAAGGTCGGCGCCTGTTAAAGAAAAGCCAATGGAAGGATGTAATATTAAAATTAGGCAAAGTGAAGAAGAGCAAATCAAAAAGAAAGACGATAAAAAAGCAACATTGAATTGGACTTCAGAGCAACAACTTGAAACCGTTTAACGATGCCTAATACGCGTTTATAATCCGCAATCAAACCATACAAAAATGCTGGAAAATCGGTTGGGAATTATATGAATTCTTCCCATTGTTGGATTGCATCATTCGTCGAGGGCGTGGCTTAGCATTAAATGTAATGTGCAGCTGTCAAGCAGGACCTTTCATCATTCACACATCATCATCATCATCATCATCCGAGCCATCTTCTCCAGGCCCAATAGCACAATGTCCACAACAGCAGCTGGACTAAAGTCGGCATCCAAAGGAGCCTACGGTGTCGGGACGGAGACGGATCACATCATAACCATCAGCACTGCCAGCTTGACGGAGTCGCACAGCGAAAATCCCGCAAAGGGAGTAGTCAGTCCGGTCAGAAAACCCCATTCCCTGGGAAGTGAGCCCCATTCTACAGAAAACACAATTCTCGGTGACCAAGTGAACGGTGAGCCAGATAAGAAACCCCTCCACTTGTGCCGGCTGTCGCAGTTGGTGAGCTACCAGAGTAACATCGCTGATGTCCAGCACCGGAAGGGCAGACGCCTCCACGGATTGCAGCTGCCCCTGCATCCACTCCAGCTTTTTGGCTGGCTGGTGCTCCTTCTGTTTGGAGTGGCTAGCTACTGGGTGCTTATTCCGGCCTTTCATGCCCGTATTCAAGGACCACTGTACGGACTGATCACCGGGCTCTATCTGGTGCACATTGCCTCTCATCTGACGGCCTTACTCACAGATCCTGCGGACAAGGAGTTGCGGCGAGTGCATCGCAACGATCGGATTGTCCCGGAGTTTGACCGGTCGAAGCACAGTCACGTGATAGAAAACGGAAGGTGCCATCTGTGCAACATCCGGACCTCCTCCAGCCGCACCAAGCACTGCTCCGTGTGCAACAAGTGCGTGGGCAAGTTTGATCACCACTGTAAGTGGCTGAACCACTGCATCGGATCGCGTAACTATGTGGCCTTCCTGATGTGCGTGGTCAGCGCTGTGGTGGCCACCCTGGTCATCGTGGCCGCCGTGGTGGCCCAGATCGTCTTCTACTACGTCCAGCCTGAGTGGTTGAGCTTCTACTGGTGCCCCACGGAGTCGAGCCACCCAATCGAAAGCGGCGACTACATAAACATCACCCTGAGCCTGGGCAACAGCACCATGATGCTAATAGAGCAGCACCCTTCGGAGGAGGACGCGCATCAGGAAACCTGGGACGAGGAGCAGGCAAATATGACCATCTCAACACTGCCCACCCTTCTGGAGAATTTTACAGCTCTTATAGAAGCAAGCACAACGCAGCCTGGGATTAGTCCCACTAATCACACCCTATCGCAGCCAGTAGTGGCCGGAATCGGATTCAACGAAACCATTTTCCTTTTCCTTCTGGGAGTTCTGGGACTGCTCGCCGCCGTGAGTGCGGGATTGCTGCTCCACCTGTGCTTCTTTCACATTTACATCTCGTTCCTGGGACTGACCACCTATGAATACATTAGGAACCACCGTCAGGCCCAGGATGCCAAGAGCAAGCAGCTCCTGGAGGGAGCTCCCAGCGTGGGAGCGCCCAAAAATGGAAACGTACACTTCTCGGCTTCGTTGCCCGAGCCACATAATCCGTCCAAGTCCTTACCAGGAGGTCAGCAGCTCTACTGCTGTTCCAGTGGCCCACATCCCAGCCAGCACTCACAGGAATCGGTTGGTCAAACGGAGCAATCCCTGCGGTTGCACTGCTGTGCCAGCTCCAGGGAGTTTCACCAGAGCGGGCAGGCCATCTACGTTTGCTCGCTGCTGGAGGAGGCAGTTCCGCAAGTCCAGGTTGAACCGGATACGCTGAGTAGCTTCCACTGTTGCTCTAGCTTTGCCGCTAGTTCCCTGCAGCGCAGGGTCAGCTTGGCCAAAGGATCGCTGATCTCAGCCGAGCCGCGTCATCTGAGACCAGCGACGTATCTGCAGTACACCGAGCAGTGTACGCTCTGCACTTTCCGTCTTAGAAGAGGATCAGGACCAGGGACAGGATCTTCAGGAGCTGTGAGCAGCGCCGGCGGAAGTAGTAGCACTCGCACACTGACCAGTCAAACGGGCGGCTCCTCCGCCTCGGCCACAGCAGCCGGGAATATCTCCAAGCATCAGCGGTGGCGCAGGAAATGGAACTGCTGCGCCGCGGTTCCAGATAGCCCCGACTTGCCCAATGACCTCCTCGCTGCCCTAACGTTCCGCGAAAGCGAGGAAGCAGCAGCAGCAGCCAAGCTAAACAGCCAAGAGCTGCCTATCCAGTTTATACGCACGCTAAACGGCGGCTTGGATCAGGAGCTGCCTCTGAAGGCGACAACAGCCACTCCCACGCCACCGAGAAGTTCCCGTCTTCGCTACATGCTGCGTCTACTGGGACGCTATCGAAGACCACGCTGTCGCCATGGGGCCCATCATGGAATCGCTGCCAAAGAGCACCACAATATCGGTGGCTCTGCCATCAAACAAAATCAAATACGTCCGCTGCAACTGCAGGCAGCCGGGCGTGGCTATGCCAATTCCACTGCCACGCCAACGCCTCCCGCAAGCTCGCCCAGCAGAAGTTCCTTGGAGAGCAGCGATCTGAGCACCAGCACGAGTCCTTCGTGCGGCAACAAGGAGCTGATGCTGCTGCCCACATCCGTGATAAGAGACGACAGCGTGACCACCTACACGCTGACCTTGCCGCCTGCCCTGCCACCGCCCACGAGGAGAAAAATGCACCAGACCACCCAGGAGCTGGCGGAGTTGGCAGAGACTTTGGGGTTCGCCAGCAACTTGCAGCACAGTCAGCATAGCAGCCAGACCAACAGTCGAACGCTGCCCAGTTTCGGGAATGTCTACCGCCGGCAGAGGCGGAAGCACTTCTTGCGGACACGATCTCCCACACTGTCGCCCATCCACGAGTCCGGCCTTTCGAATCCAACCTCGCCGCAGCCCCTGAGGCACCACCACCAGAATCTATCCAACTCGAACTCCAATCCGGCCAAAGCCATGTCCTCGCCTATTCTTAATCGCAGCTCAGGATCTGCGAACTCCTCGGCTCTTCTAGTCCAGAACCTGTGCAGTTTAGCAGGCGAAACGCTGAGGAAGACCGCGTCCAACAGTTCGCTGCAGAGCCTCAGCTCCAATTCGAGCAGCACCTAGAAACGAGTGTGTGTTTCTCTTAGTCCTTAGGTTAGCTTTAGTCCCCCCTAGGCCATAGTCCCCCGCAACTCAAGCAGTTCTGGTGGAGTTGCGGAAATCAATTAATCCGCACATAAGCGTTGAAAGTCATAACTAAAATCAATTACGCACGAGGAGAGTGGGAGAAGGAGTGGGAGTGGGTTGGGTGGTTAACTGTCGGGGCCAGTAAAGGAAATTGCCTTTGATGCGATGCGGTTTCATTGCCAAACTTAATTACCGCTTTTGGTCGAAGTTCCTTTGTTTGAGTTTTTCGATTGCATATTTGGTTTATTAGGAGTCTGGTGAGGAAAGGTAATACAACACATTGGATTTATCGCCGAGACAGAATATTAAGTGTTCTATCACGTAGCAAAGTTATTAGTTTTACTGCTATTAGTTATAGGTTGACATCCGGATTTATTTATGCAGTTTAACTTTAATCAGTTACTTACGAATGTAAGGATGGTCTTTTAAGAAGGTTAATCATAGTCCCTCGCTGCATAGTCAAATGAAAAATTGGAACATTTCTAGAACTTCCATCGTATTTTGTAGTTCCAAACTCAAATCATTATTCTATAGCTTTAAGAAAATCAACAGACTATTCTTTTCCCATTAAAGCTGCTTCATTAACATATTTTTGTTACAAACCTTAATTAGAGTTTGTATATTTCTCTATACCTCCTGTTTTTCCAACTGATTCCTTTTTGATGACATCTTTAGACCCCAACTGCAGCGAGCTGCTTTCACTCAAACTAAACATGTATTTCGCATCCTTTGAATGACTTTGCAGTTGAGTTGATAAAATATGCAACAGAATGTGCTCGAGAGTTCGAGCTGGGTGACTACTCATTTTCCGCCCCACCCCTTGCTAGTATTGATTTTCATTTTGGAAAACGTGCAGGCGAAGGCGTCGGCTTATTACGTATTGTATCTGCAGCTGAAGCTTCGTTTGTATCTGAATCCGCGTAGCCGTGTATCTGCCAAACAGATGGAAAAGGGACGAGGGCGAGGACACAACTGCAGCATGTTGCCAAATTGTTACGCAAATGTTTTCATTCGATCTCAATTCAAGTGCAGAGAAAAACCCCAGCCAGAAAACCGACGATGGCATTTGTCTACTTGTTCTACTTGATTTTGACGACTGTCGCTCGGCCCATTAAATATTCCCAGGCTGAATAATTAAAGCGACACAAGTCAGGAAAACAAGACACGGGACAGGAAAACACAGGAATCCGGGGAAATGGAATCGCGTCAAAAGCGGCATTGGATGAGTGCATGAGCCCATCCTCCTCAGTTGTCAGTCGGACTGCTAACTGCTATCTGCTATCAGGGCTTAAAAGCAGGGATAGACAGTCGTAACGACTACGCACATGACACTCCGGATTCAGGTGGTGCTCCTCCTCTTTATTGCGCCAGACAGTCGCAGGGTTCTTGTTATTGAAACTGACAGCGGGAAAAGTCCATTTTTAACCGGCTGGAGCTGAGCAGGTGGGAGTGGCAGTGGATTCAGATAGATGGATTGTTAGGAAAAGATTCGCTTTGAGTGCAGAACGTGCCCGTTCAGTTGGAGGTCGAGTTTCAGTGCACTTAGTGTTCTTGTCTAGTGACCATTCTAGATTAATCCATTAATCCACACTTTCAGTTTTCTGAGTTTTTCAATAAAAAGGGATTCTAGGTGACATTTTTTGAGATTCGTTTTTTGGAACCAATTTCATATTAATTCGCTAATTGCCTACTCAGCTGTCCAACGATGTTGTAAATAAGTCAACAGGCAACTTTGGCACGCAATTCCCAAGTAACAAATTACTTTTTTTCCACGCAAACTTTAACTTTGGTAAACTTTCTTAAAATGGCAAACAGTGCTGTGACCTTTCAATATATTCCAGACACTAAAGTAATAGTAATAAACTGAATTTGTCCCGATATCCAAGGCGCTCTTTATAGTGTTGTTTCCAATTAACGAATTTGAGTTGTGTCCGCCTGTCGGCGGAATGCAGCCAAATGAAAGGGTTGGCTCGCCTGCAAATGTTGTTGCCTCACGGAGGTATCCTTACATGGACTCGGGTGATGAGGGGTAGAAGCTAGAAGAGTGTCATTGAGCCCGAATCCGAAGGAAGACTTGACTCCCAGCGGCTGACATGCATTTTGCAGGTGGCTTCGGTCGAGCTCTATTCGTTTTCAGTGACAAGAGACAAGAGACAGACGCTTGGCAAATGACTCAAAATAACATAATGCAGCGACTGTAAGTGGATTTTCAATGCACAGACAGTTGGAGCAACAATTTTCCTATCTTTTCCATTTCCCCCGTTTATTTCCGCAAGCAAAACCCGCTGCATACTTTTCAGGGCGCTCTGTGTGTGCTTGTGTGCGTGCGAAAATGTTAAATTTGATGGCACTTGGCGATACCATTCGAAACGGCTTTAAAGGGTATATGCAGGTGATATATACCGGATATTTATTTTTATAAAAATATATTCGACTTTAATTGCCTGTTCGTGTCATGCCCCCAAGCTTCTGGCTATTGCCACGCCCCCAAAAGTGGCAGCGGACTGCCAGGCAACACCCTCGAACTTTCGGTTCGGCTTCAGTTTGGTTTCAGTTTGGCTCCCGGTGGTGAAGTTTGTTTACGAGACATAAAGCAGAAGTATGCATATTCTCGGTAGATTGGGGGCGGGGCTGCTCCCACTTGACTGACTTTCCCTATGGCAACGAATGCAATGCTCCTGCTGCTTTCGTTGTAGTTGTCGTCCTGGTGATGGCCGTGCATCAATTATAAAACATTCTCTGCCTTCAGAGTCTATGCTTTTTTGACATGCAAGCCGAAAACGTTCTTCATTTCTGGCAGACAGCAGGAGAAACACTGGAACTTAAATTGGATTCAATTGATAGGCTGTTTTGTGTTTTAATTGGATTTAATTGATAAGCAATTTTGTTTTAATACTTAATGATTTTCTTTGTTTATGCTATTTCACGATATAATTAATCTTTATATAATTTCCAACCAAGATATTTTCATAAATTGCATAACTTCAGGGGACATTTATTCAAGTGTAAGAGCAACACCTTCCCTGAAAAGTGGACTTATTTCTCGGTTGGCTGTAGGACAAACGAATCATGATTGATTGGGCCTGAATTGGGTGCGAAGGCTCACCAGGACAGACAGTGGCTCCTCCTGCCCCTGCTTCCCATTTCCTTACTGTTATTAGCAATGGTAGTTAGGTTGGCTCCAACTCCCAGTCCACTTGGCCCACTCACTCCTTTTGTTTCGCCTTGTGCCCTGCAATGACATTTTCAGCTGCTTTGCTTTTCCCTTTTCGTTGGTTCAACGAACTTCTCTCCTGGCTCCTTTTCTCTCGGCTCTTTTGTTGAATTATCAGCCAGGTGGAATATTCAGGACATAACGTGGTACAGACATAGGTGTATCCGACCGCTCTGCAGACCCGTCTAATATGCTTTTCAATTTGGTTAATGACTTTTTGCATCCCTTCTGGGTTTCACTTCCATCTGTAACCTAAGCTTAAACAAATTATCAAAGAAAACAGACAAAGAAAAACATAAAAAAGAAATGTTTATGAGACTGGAGTGGGGAAAGGAATGTACGAAAACAAATGAAAGATTGAAGAGTAAAACAATAATTATAATAATTTAGCCAGGCCAATTAAGTGTGAAGTCAAGAGCACGATTATGAAAAACATATATATTTTGATAAAATGTGCAGTGTGCAGGAAATAAGCGAGGATTATAGCCCCAGAAAGTATGCTATAAATGATGTGACTATGCTTTGTACCATAAACGAAAAATAAAAATTGTTCAATTGAAAATAACACGAAGTTGCTTTCATTTTGTTAGTTCTCTAAGTGCGCTGCCCCAACAAAGTTTAAAGCGCAAAAAGAGCACACTGAAAGAAGTGAAATAAAAACGACAGGGAGCCAACAAAATGTGGCAACAACAAGGTGTCTATAAAACTATCATTGGCCAGCAGGCGGCGATGGGTGGCTCATCATTGCTGATTGTCGTTGCTCAGAGGCGACTGTTGACCCCCTTTCATGGGTATTTTAAATATTTACCAGGCCAGCCGAATGGCGAATAGTTTGTATGGCTTCCAAGGGGCTTTGACTCATTTTCCCGGTCATGTGGACGCTTTCATCGTGCTCTTTAACTCGCATTGGCAGAGTCGCTTTGGCGCTTTATACAGCCTTTTTTGCTCACCATTGTCCACGCTGCGTATGCGCGATTTTCTGGTTTCTGAAAGTGGTTCACTTGTTTTCAAATAAAAAGAATGGGAGCAAAACATGACACATATACTAACTCTGAAATTAGTCAAGAAATTTATTTATGGATATAAAAACTAACTTATGTTTTGGGTTTTAGAATTTCCTCCCTAATAATTAATCGATAACCAAAGTGGAAAAGGGGAATCCCCCGACACGTCAGTTGGTAGTATTGAAATCTCTTGTTTTGGTTTCTCTGCAGTGGCACTTTTGGCTTTCTGCTTTTATTATTTATGCAAATATATACTTGCACGTAAATTAACAAGGTAAGTTGTTGTAGCCTTTTTATGTTTCCTGCCCGTCTTCTGTGTCATGTGTTTGCCTCGCCAAAACAAATCAAACGCATGCCACACACGCACACACACTCTCACACACGCACACACACCTTGGCACCTCCTTACCCACACAGACGCAGAGCTTAACGCGTTGGCAATAAAATGCCGGGGATTTATGGCTACGTGTCATTAGGCTTGTTTGTTTGCTCCTCACTTTGCAACAGATAAACACAAGGAGTGTGTATCTGTAAGTGCCCAAGGATAAAACATTGTGGAGTATCTCAGTTCGCTTGCCTACGTGTGTTTGTGTGCGCTACACCACACTATGGGGCGAACGACCACTTTTAGTGGAATAAACCCATTTTTTAAAAGTCGTTAAATAAATTTGTTGTAAATTGAAATGTATTCAAAAAACATCAATCTATCATGTTGCGTACTTGAAATTTTAAAAGAGGGCGCCACTGTTCATTAAACAGCTGTTTAGTCAGCTGTTTCGTTTGCGCTGCCACACCGATAACCGCATTTTTGTTAATTGCTGAAAAATCTTTCAACTTTGAAGTGACAAAAAGTGCATAAACAAATATCAAAATTGTTACTTATAACATGAAATCCAATCCTTGTGGTTTGTAATATGTGTTTGTGATCGTAAAATGTTGAAATTAATTGTGGTGTCCCAATAATCTTCTGTAAGTTCTAACCCTAATAAAACACAACTTTTGTAGTGTATTCTAATTTTTAAATAGAGCTACAAGGTGAGTCCGGCTCTCTCCGGCTCTAAAACCTGTTATATGTTGTAGAGTTATCAATTCTTAGTATATGCTATAAGTATAAATGCACACTTTTGCACACTTTCTCCAAAATTTAACTTTTAAGGGACTAACCTCAAAGTGAAAAACAGCAAATTGTTCGAGAAATAGAAAGAAAAGACGACAAGTAATGCAAAAAATAACGCCCTTTTTAGTTGTTTTAAAGCTTTAATTCGTGGATGGCGATGAACGATAGTTGTGAAACATAAATATATTTATTACAATAAAATTCTAGTTCCGTAAATTTTAGGTTTTTTGGGAAACATTAGTTTTACAAACATAGTTATGCTATTTTAAAGAAAAAAAATGTGAAGCAAGAAGAAAAACTTCAATATTTTTAAAAACAAGATAAGCAACCCCCAATTGTTACTTATTGTTTATTTAAAGATTATATTTTAAATTTTTAGATCAAAAAATTTTTTTCTGTACACTGAAAAAAAATTGGTGTTGTTTTTTTTTGTTTGAAGGCAAAATCACGCCCATTTTTCCTCAATTATATTACTATTTTTATCATGAACATAAATAAAAAAACAGAACTTAAATATGTTGCTTCGTTCTCGAGTTATTTATTAATTCCTCAAAAAGTGGTCGTTCGCCCCATAGTGCACCAGCGGCAAAAATAGTAGCAACAAACCATCAATTAGTCTAGCGCACCCAATCAAGTGAGTTTCGGTTGGCATTTGTAATATAAAGAGAGTAACACTGAGCGACTTTTGAACTTTTACGATCGAATATTGTATTTATGGCTCGTATCCGACATGTGTTTGAATTTGTTTAACAACTTATGTCAAATCTAGTGCTTCTCTTTCACTAGATCTTGATTTCCTTGAAAAGCACTCCTTTTCCATTGCCAACTTCTTGACTACTTCGTCCAGTCTGAAAGTCAATCAACAAAATTCACATTCAATTTGGTCTTTTGGCCTCGCTTGGCTTCGTCACCGTCAGCGTCACCGTCATCGTCTGGCTTGCAAATATAATTAAGTGCACAAGCACACGGTCTGGGCTCATCCGCATCCCTCGTATATAGAATCTGTAGCATACACCATATACCTCATACCACATACCACTATGGGGCGAACGACCACTTTTGGTGGAATAAACCCATTTTTTAAAAGTCGTTAAAAAAATTTGTTGTAAATTGAAATGTATTCAAAAAACATCAATCTATCATGTTGTGTACTTGAAATTTTAAAAGAGGGCGCCACTGTTCAGTGAACAGCTGTTTAGTCAGCTGTTTCGTTTGCGCTGCCACACCGATAACCGAAGTTTTGTTAATCGCTGAAAAATCTTTCAACTTTGAAGTCACAAAAAGTGCATAAACAAATATCAAAATTGTTACTTATAACATGAAATCCAATCCTTGTGGTTTGTAATATGTGTTTGTGATCGTCAAATGTTGAAATTAATTGTGGTGTCCCAATAATCTTCTGTAAGTTCTAACCCTAATAAAACACAACTTTTGTAGTGTATTCTAATTTTTAAATAGAGCTACAAAGTGAGTCCGGCTCTCTCCGGCTCTAAAACCTGTTATATGTTGTAGAGTTATCAATTCTTAGTATATGCTATAAGTATAAATGCACACTTTTGCACACTTTCTCCAAAATTTAACTTTTAAGGGACTAACCTCAAAGTGAAAAACAGCAAATTGTTCGAGAAATAGAAAGAAAAGACGACAAGTAATGCAAAAAATAACGCCCTTTTTAGTTGTTTTAAAGCTTTAATTCGTGGATGGCGATGAACGATAGTTGTGAAACATAAATATATTTATTACAATAAAATTCTAGTTCCGTAAATTTTAGGTTTTTTGGGAAACATTAGTTTTACAAACATATTTATGCTATTTTAAAGAAAAAAAACTGTGAAGCAAGAAGAAAAACTTCAATATTTTTTAAAAACAAGATAAGCAACCCCCAATTGTTACTTTATTGGTTTATTTAAAGATTATATTTTAAATTTTTTAGATCAAAAAATTTTTTTCTGTACACTGAAAAAAAATTTGTGTTGTTTTTTTTTGTTTGAAGGCAAAACCACGCCCATTTTTCCTCAATTATATTACTATTTTTATCATGAACATAAATCAAAAAACAGAACTTAAATATGTTGCTTCGTTCTCGAGTTATTAATTAATTCCACCAAAAGTGGTCGTTCGCCCCATAGTGCATACCATTTACCAGACGAGGCCCACTGACAACCCTTCCATTTTGTGACTGCAGATTCCCCCACAGTCGCTTCTCATCTCAAGTTCCTATGTGCAGAGAGCATATATTTTGCTATTTTGAACGGCTTTCTCCTGTGTAAGCTGGATTTCAAGGCTGACAGGCAACAAACATCATTAGTCCCCAATCAGTGGTATCATCGAAAGTGTGAAAACAAATTAAAGACCGTGCCACTCTTGAGACTGGAATAAGAGGAACTGCGTCAAGGAACCCTCAACCTGAGGCATTCTCGCCTAAGAATCAATTAATAAACCAATGTGCAAGGTTACGAGCCAAGATGGAATACTAAAGGAAGCTGCCTCCTTTGTGACCGTTCCAAAGATTCAGTGCCAGCAAACATACCTCACCATATGTGCATATCCGAAGCTGAGGGCGCTGCATCCATAACTTGGCCCCATTTCAGTTGTGCCTCGTAGGCGGGGAAACGCCCAGCCGAAGACGCCGAATTGTCGCCACATCTCCTCAAGTCCTTGCCCCTCTATCGCCATCGCAATGTCCTTGAAACGGCTTCAGTGCGAGCTGGCTACACGCTTCGGCCTCTTACTATGGCCTATTACGTCAGCGAACGGATTGTGGACTCTAGGAACGAAGCTCGAGGGGCGTGCACTTGAGCGCAATTATATGTGTATCACATTTGAAGCTCCTGAATCATTCACTCTGGATTAATTATATATGTATGTGTTATCTAAGCACCTTTTTTGTGTGGCCACCAGCTGCCCTGACTTTGACCCGGCTTCGAAATGTGAAGGACATGTTTCTTGCGTCTGGAGGGACCTTAAAAAGTCCGTCCAATAACCGAATTTGCGTTTACCTTACAGTGACACAAAAAAGTTTTGAGTCAAGTGTCCAACTTTAAACTACTATTTATAGGCGAGGCAAGGTCCTATATATAAACAGGCTATCGAAAATATATCAGGATATGGTTGGAAAGGATATACGATTATTATGTGAAGCAACATACATATTTCTGAATTCATTGATTATCCTTACCTCTTTTCATTAGGTCATATTCATATTCTACCAGGAAGTTTTAACCACTTTTCATCACTTCAAACACATTAAATATGTTTACTTAAAAAAGAACAATTCGCTCGATTCCAGGAACGATTTCCATTTCTTTTTCGCGTTTTTGCCATGCTGCTGCTCCTTAAATTTAGTTGTGTGTTTTAAATATTGTTGCGTTTTGTGGCTGCACGCTAAGAGAGTTTTTATTTTCCAATTTGATTGCCATCACGCCACAGGGAGTTCCCAGTTGCATGTCGAATGGGACGGAGGTTTTCCACAGGACCCTGGGAAGCCTGTGCTCAAATCGACCACACCAAACGTGGTCCCCGTCCATTTCTGCAACCCACTCTTGACCACTTGAAATTTCACTGCACTGCTGAGCACGGAAATCGAAGAAAAGTAGCAGCAGTTCGAGAAGCCGAAGTTTTATTGCCCTTCCTCAATGCACATATACAAATTAAATACTTTACTTGACTTGGATCCAATAGATCACATGAACAAACCACGGCTAAGTGAATAAAGAGTTCTTTTCTGAATAGTTAAGTAACACCTCTTGTAACATTGAAAATGCCATGCGTAGAGTGTATAAGCTTGTCAGCTGCTTCGTATTTGCCATTTCTTATTTTCCATTCTTTCGCTAATTTTCGCAGTGTGCGTAGTGCGAGGAAAACTCGTGGAAAACCATGAGCGTGTGTGTCTGCGTGTGGGAATGAGGTCATATTTTGGAGCTGCCATCGTCATTTCGAGTGAGCTTGTCTCCGTGCCCCCTGACCCTTTCAGCTTTTCCTTTTCCTCTTGCTTGTCGCGGTTCAAGTTTTCCAGCAAATAAAGTGTGAGACTCACAGAATGGAGAAGCCGCAGCAGCCGAACACCAACTGTAGCTCCTTAGTCTCTGACTGACAAATTAAGAATGTTCCGATCCAGAGCATAAGTGAATGGCAAAGGTTTAGCAGAACTACATTTCTCGCAGTGTAAGCAGCAGAGTAGAGGTCGTAGATGGAGCCACGAAAAAACAGAACCACAGGGAAGAATTAGGCGGAGATGATGGCAAAGTTGAAATGGCAAACTCAGCAGGTCACTCACTCCCCACTTTGCCATCCTGAACCATTTTTGTCGGTTGAAAGGATTTAACGCCTCGTTGAATGGCAAGCAAGTTAATTCACATTCACATTTCTGCACAATACCAATTCCTTATCGAGCTTCCTTCGTTTGCAGTCTGGAGTGGCCCTCGGCACTCGATTTTATCCTGGGAGGCGTTGAAGAGGGCTTCTGGGGGCATCGGCACTTTTATCATAGCCAAGCTGATATTCAATCTTCATCATTGGCAGAAAAGGAGTTAGAAACTAGGCACATCTTTCGATCCGTGGGCAGTATTCCATACTTGGCGTGCATTCTTTATGGCGCCAGACCAAGGCAAACACCGAATAAATGCACTTGCCCAATGCAAATTCGTTGGTAGGGCCACTTTGGAAATTGGAATACCAGGATGCGGGTCTGGCTGGCTTCCACCATGGCTTCCATGCGATGTGCGGCTTGGAGGCGTGTCCGCGGGCTGATGGTGGCTACGGTCGGCTGAGCCCGCACCTGGTTCTGGGGTATCCAGTGAAAGCCGAGTCTGCTCTTGCTCTTGGACCGCCTTAATTGGTGCGGAAATTATTAATTATCTCTGGCCCGGCGCCGCAGAAATCGAAAGCTTGGAACGGCGATTGCCAGTGTCGGCGGCTGACTCAATTAGTCGCTCCCGAATCCGGCAAATGCGAAACAAAGTGCCACTGTCTGCGGTCTCCCCAAGTGCACATTTCGCACAGCGATTCTGGCCACCCTGCGGCTAGCCACCCGAATTTGTGGGCCTGGCTGGGAATTATGTAAGTTGCCCCGCTGGACGTGGCTTAGATGGGATTGCAAGATATTTTGGCTCCTACTGCAAGAGAAGTTTGTCCAAGACCATCGCTCATTAGATACATTCAGTATCGTTCTATCTCGAATATAAAGTAATAGTTAGCTGAAAGCATTTGGTGAAGACTAGATTTGGAAATGGAGCATATCCCAAAGCAAATGCCTCCCCACGGAAGGTGACTGAATGGAGCTGAATACTCTTTCGGCAAATAATAAAAGGGAAATGTAATTTTCCGCCCACCCGTACGGACTGGTTCATGTTGCAGTTGGGTTGATCGCCGCCTTCCGCTGACGGAAAAGTTCCTAATTGCCACAGCACAGAGCCCAGAGCCCAGAGCTGCGGCTGCTCGTCCCCTTCCTGCTGCTGGAGGACCCCGTGGACGTCTCATTTGGTAGCTGCGTTGTAATTTGGGCGTAATTATAACGAAGCCAACAGCTGGAGGTGCAACGGGAGCCACGCCCCTTTTTGGGGGCCTGCACTTTATTTCGGTTCGCTTCTTATGCAATTTACTTTCGGGGGCCGCAAAGTTTCCCAGTTTCCCAGTTTCCCGCCCATTTAAGCTTTAATTACTTGCAGACATTGCCTTGAAATGGCTCCGTGCATTGTCAGCGAAAAACGCTGAGCAACAGGAAAAGTCTGAAAAGTCGCAAAAGTCCTGGCAGAAGTATAGCCAGAATACCATATAGATGGGAATCGGCCTTCGCCATTGATAAAACTGCATGCCATTTCCGGTCAGTAAACTTTCAATGCAGAAACTTTGTCTTCCTCACTGAGCTCGTCTGCGATTCTGCAAAGTAAACTTCCAATCGGGCCAAGTTAGGCAACTTATTGTGCAACGATAGCCGGAGATACAGAGATACCTTGTTTTCGGGTGCACAAAGAAGCAGGTGCGTTTCGTCACCAACAGACTGCCGGATTATGCGGATACAAGCTGGTAATCACGTGGTTACTTCACTTTACCTCTGCCCTGCCAGATGAGGGTAAGATTATGCAAAGTAATTTAAAATTAATGGAAATTCAGAGCCTTACGACCTCATGCTGCACCTTCTTAGGTATTTCGAACTTCTGTTCTTGTGGGGGACACATGCAATGCAACGCAATCCGAAAATTCCAATAAACTGCTCCAGAGAAGGGCTTAAACTTTTCAGTTTTGAGTTGCATGCGCAACTTGAATAACTCAATTAGTGCACATTGTTGTACGTTGTATGTTGTATGTTGTGGCAGTAGGTGGTGTTCGGCTTTGCTCGTAATTGTTGCTTTTGTTGATGTGCATTGACTTAGAGCGCAATTTTCACGCTTCTTTGCCTGGGCCAAGCCCAAAAACGAAAGCGAAACGGAAAGGCATTAAAGAAAAGCCGCTGGAGTCGTTGAAGAAATTTAATTGGAGCAAACGCAAGCAGCCAGCAGGCGTTGCAATTGCAATTGCAGTTGCAGATGCAATGAAAGTGAAATTACAAATGGGTGCAAAAAACGAGTCTTAAAGAGTATTTGCCAGCTAATCAGATAATTCATGCAATAGTTCCATTCTAGGAAGATCCAAAAAACAGCATTTTATCCCATTTTACAAAGTATAAAGTCAGCCAGGGAATTAGTAAGCTTTGAGAGACCTTTCGTCCTGTGTGAGCTCAGTGCAAATTTGTTTGGCTTTGCCCAACTGTGCGTGGCTTTTCCCAGTCGCTCGGCCGGCCGCTCCCATTCGCCGCTAATGCGTCGCTAATTAGCTGCTGCTGGTTGGGAAAATGCGTGGGTGCCTTGGGAAATTCAGCCCTCTGCTGACCGGTGAGGAATGAGCCACAATATTAGACTGCATTGCTGGTGTTTGTCAACCCGTCGGCAGGATGACTAATGTCGTTTGGCCACGGCGAAAAGGGTCGTGAATTTTCCCATCGACTTGCCAAGTTCCAACACTGCCAACACAAGAGTTCCGAATAATCCTTGAGCTCATCCATTCCACCTTTTTTCCAGATTTCATTTGAACTCGCCATGGTGAACGATGACGAAGCCGCGGCCCAAAGTTCTGGCAAGCCCACAGGCTACAACTTCTACCGCTCCTGCTTGGGATCCCCGCGCTATGTTGTGGCGCCCATGGTGGACCAGAGCGAGCTGGCCTGGCGTATGCTGTGCCGGCGGTATGGCGCCGAGCTCTGCTACTCGCCCATGTACCATGCGAACCTCTTCGCCACAGATCCCAAGTATCGCAAGGATGCCCTGCAGACGTGTCCCGAGGACAGGCCACTGATCATCCAGTTCTGTGGCAACGATGCTCAGCAAATCCTGGACGCAGCCCTCCTGGCGCAGGACCACTGCGATGCGGTGGACATCAACTTGGGCTGTCCCCAGGCCATTGCCAAGAGGGGTCACTACGGGTCATTTCTGCAGGACGAGTGGGAGCTACTGACGGAGATTGGTGAGTAGAACAGGCTCCGCTTTCCTGATTGCACATGGAACTAATGTTATTTCACTCCAGTGAGTACGCTGCACACAAAACTAGCCATTCCTGTGACCTGCAAGATTCGCATCTTCGAGGACCTCGAGAAGACCATTAGGTATGCCAAGATGCTGGAGGCCGCCGGCTGCCAGCTCCTCACTGTCCACGGCAGGACGAGAGAGCAGAAGGGTCCACTGACCGGGGTGGCCGATTGGAACTACATCAAGAGTGTGCGGCAGCACGTCAAGATTCCAATGCTGGCCAACGGAAACATCCTGGGCCTGGAGGACGTGCACCGTTGCCTCGCCGAAACGGGAGTCGATGGCGTAATGAGCGCCGAGGGCAATCTGCACAATCCGGCCATCTTCCAAGGAGTCTCACCGCCCGTCTGGCAAATGGCCCATGAGTACTTGGAGCTCGTTCAGCTCCATCCGTGTCCGAGTTCCTTCATACGAGGACATCTCTTCAAGCTCTTCCACCACATGTAAGGCTCTGCACTACCGAAACTAAGTGCCTTAGTTTTTTAAAAGTGCCTATTTCCTTCTGTAGTATGAATATCCGGCAGAACTCCGAGCTACGGCAGTACCTGGCCACTGCAAACCAGCTAGTGCAATTCCAAAACGTCGTGCAACAGGTGCGGGCGAAATACGAACCGTTCCACAAGGGCGAAGTGCCATACGAGCCCGAGCAAATGGCCGCTGGATCAGAGGAAGACGTAAGTTGCTCGCAGGGATCTTTGTAATACAGTGGAATGTTTGATAGGCCACAAATATCTCCGACAGCTGCCCCTTTCTCCCTGGCTGTGTCAGCCTTACATACGCGCCTCACCCGAGTCCCATCGCCAGAAGATTGCCGAGAAGGTGCGCGAGGCTGAGGATCCCAACAGAGCCAAGCGGCAGTACTTCGACAAGGACGGCAAGGAGATCTCCCGCAAGCGGATGAAGAAACTGCGGAGGCGCCAGCGGAGACCCAACAAAGCGGACGCCCAGATCCAGCATCGGCACGAGCGGCGCCTGGAATACTGCTCGGAGTGCGCCAATCCCCAGGGATCCAAGTGCGAGTTCCAGTTGTGCCGCGTGTGCTGCAAGGACAGGTGCTACAACAACGACCGCGACTGTCCTGGCCACGGCATCCTGATCAAATCCCGCCGAGCCAAGGCCAAGCTATTCGAGGATGGTCAAGCGCTGCAGGATGAGCACGACGTGTCCAGAAACTCGGACGACGACCTGACGATAGCCCTCGCCGATGCGCGGGAACCGCTCTGACCTTAAAGCTGCACTTTATGAAACACCTCCCTTGTTTTTGTTTCATGACTGCGAATAGAAATAAATAAATGAATAGCTTGTTTCAAGAACCGCCTCTGTGGTTGTCATTGGGTTGCCTACAATTTGCGTGTTTATTCTTCTAGTGATCTCCAAATGGGTTTCATTCTAAAACAACGTTTAACTAATGAAGCTCTTGTGTTGATCTCAAGGTTTGTATTGCTCTTTTTGTGGGGTAACCACATTGTTTTTGTGTTTATAAAGTTTTCTGTTTAAAAAAGATCAGAGAATAAAACAGCCTCTGAGTTAGTGTGACCGCGTTTGTCTTGTTTTTAAACACTTAACAGTTTCGCCCGCCTTGCTTTGCTTTGGCGAGAGCTGGCCACTCTAAGCACCGGTTGCACGTTGTTGACCACAAAAAATCAAAACAAACCCGAAAATGGAGCAAACAAAGCCCTTTTACGATTTCTGCGTTCCCTACAACAAGGACGACTCGGTGATGCGGGCCCTGCTCAACGAGCTGGTGGAAAGTGAGCAGCCACTAAGGAACGACTTCACACAAGTTTTCTAAAACATGCGAAAAACTCATTGCAGCGGGCTACAAAACAGTGGCCATCGACCAGAGTTTCGACCACAGCAAGAAGGAGGCCGGCAAACGGGGGAGCGAGATGTTTCCGGAGCCCCACAAGGTGGAGCATCTGCGCAGGGAGTTCCAGGACAGGCTGAGGATCCTGCAGAGAATCACCGTTCTCTACGTGGACGTCAATGTGGCCCACGCAATGGTAGGAACCTTTAATAATGGATAATAGCAAGCTAATTTGTATTCGTTGCTGTAGAGTGTCTCCCAAAATCTGCGGAAGTTCAATCTAATCGCTGGCCAGCCGAAAACAGATGCCGCCCTGACAGTAAGTCGCATAAGTTCAACATACAATCTTCATTTAACGAGTTCAATCCAAGCACTGCTGCACCGCCTTCAATGGGGACTTGATAACCTTTGATCCTGCGGCTGGGTCACGACTCTTGGTGAACCGAAAAGCATACCAGGTGGCAGTGCGTCGGGGCATGTTCTTCGAAATTAAATACGCGCCATCCATCGCCGATTCGAATTACAGAAAGGACATGATAAAGATCGCCCAGAACTACTGCACCAAAGGAAAGTCCAAGAACATTATCTTCAGCAGCGGTGCGGCGCACGAATTCCAGCTCCGAGGTCCTTACGATGTCGCTAATTTGTAAGGTGTAGCTAACTGGATTCCCTTTGAGTTGAAAGCTAATCGGTATTTCCTTTTTTAAGGGCCTTTATCTTCGGCCTCTCAGAGGACCAAGGAAAAAATGCCGTGGATCGGCATTGCCGGCAACTTTTTCTGAAGGCGGAGTCGCGGCGTCTGGGGAAAACCATCATGTTTGTCAAAGGCAACGGACCCATAGTATTCTCAGATAGCTCGGAGGACGAGCAAAGCACAGAAGACGACGAAATGCAGGGTCTAAAAACCCAAATTGAAGAAGCGGATGCATTTGAAGTCAAGGATGGAACTGAGCATGTTATTAAACGATTAAAAGTGGCGTAGCCCAGAACTAAATTAAATTAGCCTGCTTAATTTGTTTGTTAACTGTGATTTCGCGCCAAATACCGAAACCGTCTGACGAAACGTAATGGGTTTGGGTCTAGGCTACTACGTGCCCTGCGTCCAAGAAAATGTTTTCGACATTTTTACCTAAGCTACATTAGAGTGTCTAATTGTTTACATTTCGTATTAATATGGTTAAATCAATGGGTGGCAGGCAAGCTATTTGTACAAGGCTTAATTTCTTATTTCGTATATTACAAATTTTCGCTTGTTGACATTGGTACGTTACTGATGTTAGTAGCGATACTGAAAATATAATATCGATGCTTGCAGAAAATCCATCGATTGGCAGGTATCCGGGATTTCTGGCAACATCGATTTTCGTCCCAGCTCTAGCGTACAACAACAAAACAAAATGGAGGTCTTTGATGTGTGTGTCGCGTTGTCTTGAAATTTGCTGCTAGAATTTTGCGTTAAACGGTAATTAAAAGTGCAAATTAATTGAGAAAAATTGCGGAAAAACGCTTGCCAGGGTGCCGGCATCTGGATAAGCACCAAATCCGAACGGAATTGAGCGTATTTTAAGCGAAATTAGCATTTGAAAAGTGCTCGAAACCGAGACACTTGAAAGGAAAAAATGTGCAAAGAGGAGAGCGGAGAGTAAGACAGAGAAAGCAAAAAGAGCAAGAAGACAAGCGACGAGACGAAAAGAAAAACGGCAAAGCAAAAGAAATGTATTTCGCGAGACGACGAAGAAAAGCTGAAAAGCAGCAGCCAACGTCCAATTTCAATTGTTTTTTCCCCCGCAGTTCCAAGTGCATTTCTCTATGCGCCTGTGTTCGTGTATGTGTATGTGCGATTAATTAATGGCGAAATTGCCGAAGAACATCGAAAATCAAATGCAAAAATGTGAGCGGCGACCGTCTAATACAATTAAAAATGGACATCATCGGGGAGTTTGTGTGTGTGTGCAATGCTCGTTTGCGTTTTCGCCTTCATCATGTTGTTTGAGTGTAATTATCACGTTGATTATTGCCTGCTCTTTTGATTTCTTTTCTCCTGCTTCTGTTAGCCATATTCCTTACCCGCTTCTTACCGAAAAAAAAGTGTTGCTGTTTTAACTAGGACTTTTTTCGCATAACGCGCGTAGCATACATTTTGTGTATGTATTTGTGCCCCGTTGCGCTGCAGTGTTGCCAACATTATTCGGGAGATGCAGCGCCGCACATTTTGCACCTGTGCAGGAGACAATCTGCGTTATCCTCTCCCCACCCTCACTCCACGCCCCGTCGGCGCATTTATCCATCTGCCATAATGGCCACTGCTACAGTTGCTCTGCCAACGTCGCAGTCGACGTTCTCGTTGCTCTTTTCACAGTTTGTTATTATTGCGATGGGACACATCGAAGTGCAAATCATATACGCAAATTAATTGTTTTCTTTTTACTTCATTTTATTTAAAAATTGGTGGTCTAAATTATTGTGAAAAATGTCAAGAATGAGGAACATTACTCGAAAAATTAGAAAAACAAACGGCAGGTTTAATAAGTCGCTTTTTTGCTGATAAAATGTTTCTATTAGTCTACAAATTTATATCATGCCACAAAACAATTACAAACTCGACTACATTTAACTTTTTTCTCGTGTTGGTGTTGCTGGACCAAGCTGCACTGTAGCTGGCATCGATATTTCGATATTGATAGTCTGAAGTAGCACTCACATAGATACAGTGCACATATGCAACGGTATCCCCATTTGCGGCTCTTCCTCTGTGATTGGTTTTTGCTCTGCTTCGGTCGCTGTGTCAACTCATCTGTCTGCCTCCATTCTTCCTCGCTCCACTCGCTCACTTCTGACTCGACACACACATTCACAGTTGCCAGTGCTTGGACACACGTTTTTCTAGCCGGGCCACTCTCCCACTCCCTCTCTCTTCTGTTTTCGATCTGTTGGTCTGCTCTTACACACACACCGCCGCTACGACGCGCAATTGATGAGAGAGCGTAAAATTCATGCGCTTGTCGCCGCTCTCGACGCGTCGCGTCGTCTGTTGTGTGTCTCTTCTTCTTCCACTCGGCGGCTGTAACAATTTTTTTCCCATTTTTCCATTCCATCTTCGCCTTTTTTCTTTTTTTACTTGTGCAATTACCAAGACGCAGAGATTTTTCCCCTCATTTCCAGCAATATCTATCGATTTCTTTGTTTCTTTTCGGCTGTAAAAAACTACTTTTAATTGTAATTACCGCGCGATTGTGTGAGTGAATGAGTGAGATGGGATCGGGTCGCGGGAAGAAGAAGCAACAGCCTCGCAATTGCAAGCGTTGCGCTTTTGTAGTTTTCGCCATTGCGTCTTCTTCTTGCAATGGCAATTGTGCTACAATTATTATTTCGCATGTGTATCTACACTTGAATTAGCATTGTTCTTGTGCTTCTTGTTGCCCTTTTATTCGCCGTCATCTGTCATTTCGTTGCGCTTAACTATCGATAACTTGCGTCCGAAATGATTGCGTGACCAAAAACCAAACCGAAAAACAAATATCAAAAGAAAACGGGACAAAAAAAATAGAGAGAGCAACGTGAACCGTACAAATGAACTGTAAATTGTGAGAACCTACGATAATAAACAAGATAAAGTCAAATGGATTAGCAGCACAAAATAAGTGAAAAACGGTAAGTAATACTATTTTCAAATAAATTATTAATCTAAGTACACCTCTCCAAACTGAGTCGTGAAAGTGCGAAAGATTTACAACAATGGGAAGGCAGAAAATGCTTTTTAGAAATAATTATGTATCTTTAACCGAAAACAGATACACACTTACACTCAGCGAGACACGCAGCACAGACATACATATAAACGAATTGAGCGAAAAGTCACAAACACAAACGCCAGCGAAATAATTTCAATCAACTCTTTTCGGCGAAGAAGAAAAAGCAGCGAAAAAACGTCACACGCCTGTTTTCTCCCTTTACACCTCGCCTCTCGCCGTCTCCTTCCCTCCCCCACTCGTTAATATGCGAATAAAGCTAAAGTTGGGGCGAGTGGGCAGTTCCACTCATTGCTTACAGTTGTTCTTGTTTTCGTTCGGGCTTCAGCGAAAAAAATAACTTACGTGACGTGCAAATGAGAAGAACAACAGGGGCAGAAATCTGAGGCAAACTATAGTGAAGCTTTCCTATCTCGAACTGGGCTACAAGCAAAATAGGAAAATGAATAATAGGATCTACAAAATCAAATTATAAATTAAATATACAAAAAAGTAATGTGCTATTACAAAAAAATGTATAACATGTGAATGTTGACCCCAGAAATCTTTTACTGTTATTAGAAGGATAATCTCTCGGTAACAGAATCCGTAGCTATTATTTTATTAAGGTTCAGTTCAGGCTTTTGAGGTACGACTGTATCCAATCAAAATGAGCGACGAGCGCAACAAGAAGAGTGATGACGGACGAGAGAACCGAACGATGGACGGAAAACCGGGCAGAGTCAGCGACAGAGACCAGCGACCATATAATATCATCCATCCCAAAACACCGAATCAAAACCGACCAAACAACGTCAGGCAGCAACAACAAGGCAAACATATGAACGACGACGACCCCAACTCACAAATACAGCACACCCAGGCCAACAAACACACACAGATGCAGATACACATGTACAAACAAAAGGCATCACGATATGCGAATGCGAATAAAATAGCAGGAACAACTATGCGGCGAATTTGCACGAATCATGCGAATCTCCAACTCACGCACACATGCATAATACGTGTTTTGTACTTGTCGCCGTAATGTTGTCGCCGCCATTCGCCGTCTTTTCTTTGCTTTGCTTTGTTTCGCGAGTTTTCCCTTGCCATCTCTCACTCTGATGACCACCCAACAGCCATTGCAAAGCGCAACTTTCTTGCCCGACTCGGAATTATAGTATTCTTCAAAGTTCACAAGCGGACTAATAGTTAACTTGAGTGCAACGATATAGTAAACTTAAAACTTTTGCAAAATTTATTAAGCTAAACATATCAGCCGATTGCGGTTTTCTTGGTCGGTCCAAATTCCTGATAATAAGGTACCCCGTACTAGCACTTGAATTATATTCTTTTATGTAAATTTAATTTATATATGTAAGATTTTCCATTCATATTATTAATAATTTTCTAGAAATGTTGCATGCAATGGAAACTAAGCTCATATAAGCTATACATTATTAATACCGTAACTTATCAAATGTGTACTTAGTTCTTTTTTTTAGACTTATTTAATCTATTCAGTATTCCGTGCCCTGCCTTCTCGGCTTATTCGCACTTTTTGTTTTGACTGGCTCATCGCAATCTCTGTTGCCCACTCTCTTTCTATACGAAACAGTCGCTTTGTCTCTCAGTCGCTTTTCCTTTTTGTTTGTCTTTCATGCTTTTCGTCGTCGGCTACGACGCCGACAGCGCTGCCGCCAAAGGCCGGCACACGGCCCCCCTCTCAGCCGTCTGCCCCTTTCCCATCTACTACCGCAGCACGTGATATACTTGCTTTGCTTTTGGCTTGCTCTTTATCGTACGCTATGCTTTGCTTTTGCCTTTTTGTTTTTTCTCTGTCGACAAAATTTTTGCTCGTTTCACTTGTTGGGTTGTTTTTTTTCTCTCGTTTCTCTTTGTCGTGTGTTTTCGCCGCTCGCTCGATTTCAGCCGGCACACCGCTCTTGAGAGAGCGGCTCTCAACTCTCGCTCTTTCGGGCCTCTCCGTTTTATTGTTGCTAGATTGACAATGGGCGGCTCTTTATCCATTCGATCCGGTTTAGGTCCAGGTGCAAATTTTATAAAACTGTTTTAACTCGATAATCGGGTCAGGACTTGTGTCCTACATGTGTGTGTGCTCGGCTTCCTTTAGCTCCCTTGTTTTCGTAATTCTAGCGGGAAACATAGCGTCAGTTTTGCACTTCGAGCTCCTCCCGTCTGACACTTTGCAAAATTATTCTCATCGTCACAGTTCCTCATTGCGTGTCACAGCTTTCGTCGATTAGGTCTTTAAGACACTGGAAGAGTTTTCCTCAGGTCATCCAATAATCCGGTGGGTATTCAAATGCTAATTGAATGATATTTGGTTTGAAAAATAATCATTAAAACATTACGACTATAATAATGATTATTCAATTTAAAGCACATGCTTATCAGTCAGCTGCAATGACAGCTGTTCAATTTATTTTTATACCAAAATGTAGATAAGCGGAATTGAGGGCATGGCATATGGATAAAGTTCTTGGCCTCGATGCTGCAACTATCGCATTCCACTCATCTCTAACGCCAAATGCGCCTGCCATAAATGTTCCGTTACACATTCAAAAGGCGGTGACGTGTTTGTAATTTTTGCCCAACGAACTTTTGTGGGCTGTTTGTTGTTGTTGTGTGTACCTTTCGCTTGTTGCAGAGTCAGTTTTGGCGGATGGCTCTCAGCAGCCGAGCAAAGCTCTTTGGCTTTTCGGAAAACTGTGTGTGGCTTTCTGCTATTGCGCTTCTTCTTTGGCTACAGCTGCCGCTGTTACTTTACCTATTTTATTACCATTTTTGTGTACGTGTGTGTGAGTGCGCGTTTTGCTGCTGCGCCCATCTGTCTTTGCTCTGCTTATGCTTTGCCAGCGCCCCCCACTCTACCCTACTTCTTCTCTTTGCTTCAGCCGCTCTTTGGCTCTGTTTGGACCGCGCTAAGTGACGGACTTGGCTGCCGCTGTTGAATGTGGCTTTTCTTACAAAAACCAACTGTACTTTTAGTTACTGTTAGCGCGGACCCAGCCACTTGACTTGATTGTTATTAAAGCCAGATTCATTCGTTCACATACGTATGTATCTTCGTACATCTTCGTACATGCATACATTTCTACCACATATGTACGTTCATATATGCATCCACCCATCTCGTTGCGAGTTTCTAATATGTGTCGACACTTTGCAAAAAATAAAGTGATATAAAAAAGGCAATTCGTATTTCATGTGTTGATAAATAGTACATTATGAACAATACCAGGTTTTGACTAATTATATAGTTTAATACAAAATAGCAAACATTGACTTTGAGCAATTTTGTATGTGTTTGAAAATGTTCGTTATTGGGCTGAGATAAAAGGGAAATTTGCCAATACCCTTACCTACCCTGCACTGCTGCAGTCTTTTAAGGACTGTGGGTCATTTGAAAAGTTAAAGCTACATTTGAAAAGTTGAAGATAAAAGAGCAGGCAAAGTCGGCCCTAAAGGCGAAGCAAGAGCACAAAGCAACTGTTAAAATTGTGAGTTAACTAAATACATTTGCCCACGACGAAAGGTGAACGAACCCTCTCCCCGTTTTTTGTGTTTTATTGTTGCTTTTGCAAAATGTAAGCTTGTAGAGCTATTCATTCAGGTTTATTTGACTCGATTTGTGATTTGCTGTGTGAGAAATAATAGTTACATATTTGAACAGCGGCTTAAATCATGTTTAGTAGAGTAGCGCTCGTACTAAATACAATTAATTTATTTTAAGACTACAGCACAAAAGTGGTGCGTACCAATTTCCTTTTTTTCTTTTTCACGAGAATTGGCAACCGACGAGAAACACTTTTCAAACGGCGAGAAAAGTGTGACTTGAGTGAACTCTTTTGGGGGCGATTTTCATGGCTCATAACGCGGGGGGGCATGGGAAGGCAGCAGCAAAAGCAGAAGAAGCAGAGACAGACCCGGCCCAAACCCAAAGCTAATCCGCCGTTCTGATGGTGGTGGTGTTTTGCCGTGATGTGCTGTGTTGTTGGTTTGTCGGATTGGATTGGATCGGATTGTTGGTGGTGTAGTCGTCGTCGGGTCACAAAAATGGGGCTCGCGTCTTTGTCGTTGGACACACTGAAATTTGCTTGTCTATTATCACCTTTAATCGATTTTTCGCTTATTTAAAACAAACGTACAGTTGTGCGCAGAGACACAAAGCGACATAGACGCAGACATGAACATAAACACAGACAGTGTGCCGTAGGAGAGAGGCCGGAGAGAGGCAATAAGTAAAGTATAATTTCACAATTTTTCAGATGTCTGCTTTGCTTACCCAAACGCGGACTGTGCTACACACATCCATCCATACATACATATGTATATTACTATTGCTTTTAGTTTATTGTTTTTGCAATTACTCTGCCCGATTTGTTTGTGTAACAACGGCCACGCCAAAAAATGGGAAGAAGCGGGCAAGAAGTAAAAACTAAAGCGAAAGAAGGAAAAAATGCGACACACACACCACACTTACCACTCACTCACTGATACTGATAGATATCTGCCAGATATACACTATACAGTAAAGTCGCGCCGCACACCTCACCACACCACTACCATGGAGCTAAACGGGCCTGTGTCTGTGTCTCTGTGTCTGTGTACATACCACTCACCTAATAATAATGGCAAGAGCTGAAACTAAATAAATAAATAGCTGAAATTGCAAAAGCAAAATGTAATTGATTACGGCAAAGTCAAAGCACCCGGAGGGCACCAACGCAAATTCGCACTGCCAGAAAAACTGACGTACTTCTACATATTTACTGGCAGGAATATTACAATTTGGGGCTTCGATAAGATGAATGAAATACAAATGAAACATTTATTTATACAAGACGGACCGAAACTGTTTTAGTGTTTTTAGATTTTTATCCCAACTAGTTCCCATTTATTTCTTAAGGTGTAGAGGCTACGACGACGACTGGTTAAATGATTGTCCAATAAGCGCGAACAACTCACGGCAAACCCACAAAGGGGGGGCCAGTCAAATAGTTGGTTTTGGGGGGTGGGGTGGACGGCGTTAAGCCCGCCGCTTAGCCCATGTCAGCCACTCCACATAAGTTTCGCCGATGATGTGCGCCGTTCGAGTGTGTGAGTGGTTGACTAACTGCTGTAGCCCGAGCCCCTCCCTCTGCCCTCATCTTTCGCACTCGTATTTATAACAGTACACTGAACACCGAATTTCAGTTGTCTGCCCGTCCGTCTGTGTGTGTAAGTGCATGTCTCTATGTACTCTCCGTAGTAGTTTTGTCTCTATATCTTTCCACTTTCCATTTGCACACACATAAAACAGACACCACACCTTGCCACCCCAGCACTTCTCTGCCACTCCCCCTTTTCGCCGCCCATTTGCATATCTTTGGTCTCTCGCAGCATCCAACAATAACAACCAGTCAGTCAACCCACCCGCATTTTTTCCTTTCCTCTCTGCGGATTTTCCACTGCTACTTTAGATTTTCGTCTATAAGCAGCCGCTGAGACAATGCGAAAAATCGATAGAGTTGCCATTGTTTTTCTCACTTTTGCCAGATTTTCACCAAAGACCCATACCCATACCCGCACTCCACCCACAACTCTCCCTATAAGAAGTGAACCATTTATTTATTAAGCAATTTGTTTTTAACATTTAACTTAGCAAAATCAAAATATTAATTGTACAATCACAATCTGACAAAATTGCTCAACATTTTAGGGGGTGAAACTGTACGTTATATGTGCCCTTTTGTAAATTCATAAGCGTATAGCTTTTCCCCTTAAAAGTTGAAGCAACAGCAACAAAAAGTGTATTTCATTCATAGAGTATAAATTTAGCCAAATTACTTCAACTAATAATTTCCATCATACTTTTTTTCTTCTATTTACAGATCCATATCCTTTTATACTTACGTTACTCGGACTAAAATGAAAGCTCTCTAAAAATACGCTCAAAACTGAAATGCTCTCCCCTTCGTTGACAAATTACCGTTTTTCGTGAAATCCTTAGAGAAGTTGATTGGAACTAAGCAAAACTAATTCGAAATCTTTCTGAAATGTTTTTTGCAGCTGTGAGTGAATGTGTTTCACTGCGAATATGTCAAAGGTCGGCCATGAAGTGCGCGAAACACGAAACACGAATGACTTTTACCCTATAAAAGCAACAACAAGACGTTAAATTGCACACCAGTTGTAATTAAGTTTAGTAGTTAGAACCCACAACCAACTAATATATAATCATACTCGATAAGGCGTAGGTGGCTTGAGACACCTGAGACCAGATTCACGGGGTAAAGTGGGCAGTGAGGAACGAACATCCGCACCCCTGAGAAGTGAAACTTCTCCGCAATTGTCTGGCTCTCAGTCATCGACTACCTATAGGCTTTCGACATTTTGACAACGGCCACGCGCAGAAAGCAGCATCAAAATTAAGCCAATTGACGACCAAATCTGAAACGCAGCGGCGTCGCGTCCTTCGACGCGTAACGGACATTTCTGTGTGCGCTGCGTTTAAAAAATCTGATGGATGGAAATGCACAAAATATGTTTCACGGAAATCATCAAGGGTGAGTGTTCTGTGAATCCTTGTGATTGTTAACCCTATGTTTCGGAAAATGAAGAATTTGTTACCACGGGATATACACTCTCATTTGTTGGCGAGTTGAAATCCAACTTTTTCTATATCCACCTTTTCTTTCTGATCCCACAGAGATCCCTATTACCGTTACGATGCGGCAGCCGCCGCAGCAGCAGCAGCCGCGGCGAATCCGCGTGCAATGGGACCGCCCGGCGGCTATCCGCCGCGCCACCGCCCCCCACATCCGCTACAGCAACAGCCCCAATACCCATCGTACCAGCCAACGGCGGAGAATCTCTACGGGCTGGGGGCCGCCGATCACCAGGCCGCCATGGGCCTCGGCGTTGGAGTGGGAGTTGGTGCCGGAATGGGCGATCTAAGCGGTTGGGGAGCGGCGCCTTCGGTTCCTGGCCAGGCAGCGGCTTATCCCGGAGCCGGACTGGGCGCCTATGGGCATCCGCAAGCGGCTCCACCAGCGCAGCAACAGCGTCAGAGCAACGCCAGCGCATACCGTCAACATATGCCCGCCTATGGACAACAGGAGCAGCAGAAACTGGCTTCATACGGCGCGCAACAGAGCATGATGGCGGGATACGGATCGCTGGCGCCCCAGCAGCAACAGCAGCAGCAACCGCCCACACCCCAGCAGCAGCAGCAAGCACAGCAGGTGCAACAGCAGGCGCAGCAACAGCAACAACAGCAGCAGCAGCAGAGTCAGCAGCAGGCTCGACTGCCGCAGCATTATCCGCAAGCTCCTGGTCAGCATCCGTTGTATCCTGGAGTGGGAGCACCCACCGTCCAGGCGGGACAACCTCCCACGCCCCAGGCATATGCTCATAGTCCGTACGGAAGTCCCATGCAACACCAACCGAGCAGAGGAGCTCCCCAGCATGTGGGCTACGGGCATACAGGACTGGATCAGGCTTCTGCTTACGGACAGCATGTGCCGGGAGGAGCGCCACCGGGTCACCATTTGACGGCGCAGCAGCAGCAGGCTGCGCAGCAATTGGGTGCCCACCAGCAGCAGCAGCTGCAATCGCAGCAGCAACAGCAGGCCCAGCAGCAGCAACCTCACGTCTCGCTAATGCAGCAGCAACAGTTGCCGGGTGCTGGATTGCCGCCACCGCACATGGGAATGCCTCCTAGTTACGGAAGTCACCATCAACAGCAGCAGCAGCAACAACAGACCCAGCAGCAACAGCAACAGGCAGCACCGCCTTACATGTCCAGCAGCAAGCATCAACAGGCGGCTGCCCAGCTGAATTCCTCGCCCCAGTATCGTGCACCTTTCCCTCAGCTTTCGCCGCAAATGTCGCCTCGTCCTCCGACAATGTCGCCACATCCGCAAATGTCTCCGCGACCAGTTGGCGTGTCGCCGGCGAAACCACCGCCCCCTCAACAGCAGCAGCAACAAACGCAAGCGCAGCAGCCGCAACAGGTTGTAAGCAATCAGCCCAGCCAGCACAGCATTCAAGGCATGGTAGGCCTACCTTCGCCGCGCCCACAGCCGCCCACAAGTGGAGCAGGTGGAGCGGGAGCGAAGGGTCCTGCGCCAGTGGCTGCCCCCGTAAACACATTACAGGCCCTCGAACAAATGGTGATGCCGTCACAGGCTCTCGGGCTACCACCCATGGACTACCCATCGGCTTACAGGAGTGCCGTGGGTCCCAGGATGCCAGCTTCCCCTCAGCAGCAACAGCAACAACATCAGCAATGGGGGGCGGCCCATGGAGCACAGCACTTGGCGGCCCTGCAGCAGCAGCAGGCCCAACAGCAACAACAACAGCAGGTACAACAGCAGCAACAAGCACCTCCGCAGCAGCAGCAGGCGGCAATGTTGCAGGCACAGCAGCAACATCACCAGCAGCAGTTAAGCATGTATGGTCAGACGATGGGACAGCAACAGCAGCCACAAACCGCGCAGCAACAAGTTGTCCCACCGGTGACTTCACAACCGCCAGTGGTGGCCGCCTCTCAGCAGCAGCAGCAACAACAACATCAGCAGCAGTCACTCAATGATCAATTGCAGCATTCGATCAACGATATTGTTGGGGGTGGTAACAGTAGTGGAGCAACAGGAGGTGCTCAGAATCAGCACCAGCAGCAACCCCAACTGGCGGCCATGTCTTCGCCGTTGCATCAGCAAAATCTGCCCAACATGCACCATTTAATCCAACCTACCATGGAGCCAACACAGCCGACGCAGCAGCAACAGCAAACGACACAACAACAGCAGCAGCAACCACAGCAACAGCAACCGCAGGCGACTTTAACATCGCCGCACCACCAGCAAATGCAGCATCAGTCCCCCATACACCAGCAGCAACAACAACAGTCACCGCATCACCAGCAACATCTATCCAGCTACAATCAGTCGCAGCAGCAATTCGATCCCTTTGCTAACATACTAGGAGACAATCAACCACCTGCATCCCAACAGACAATGTCGCCCGCTCATGTAAGTTCGCCGGTACCCGCGCAAATGCAACAGCAGCAGCAACATCAGACACAACAACAGCCATCCCAACAAGTACCACAAAGCCAGCAACAACAGGTGTCGCAGCCACAACAGCAAACGCAGCAGCAGCAACCCTCGACCCCATCACATCACCTGAGCAGCATCCTCAATGAAACAGCCAACTCGAATGATTCCTCCACTTTGGCAGTGGCTGCCAATGACAGCAACAACAGCAGTAGCAATAGTAGCACCAATAGCATTGTCAACAACCAGCCCACATCGGTGCACGACAGCAATTCGCAGAGCAGCATTAACAGCAGCAGCAACAACCAGCAACAGTTGCTCATGGACAACACGAATTCGCACGGAGGAAATTCGGAATCGGCCCAGAATGTTGGAGTGGATGTTGGTCTTTTTGATAACAACTCGATGTCCTCCACGTCAGCAGCAGTTGCTGCCGTGGCCTCCAATGCAGCTTCTGCAGCAGCAGCACTTTTGGATAGCAATTCTCAGTCGTCGAATGCGGAGTTTGAGAAGAATCAAAGCGAAGGTGAAGGACTCGGCGTTGTAGAAGGAGTTATTGCCAATGAAACTGAGTTGCCACAGGATGAGAACAGCGTTTCCAAAACTCAAGACATAACTCTAAGCACGGAATTGCCAGCAATCCAAGACGATCTGCAAGATAAGCCCACCGCTGAGATAGAACAAACTCAACTGGGACAATCTTTAGGTGATTTGTCTACATCTTTGTTGGAGGAGCCTAAGTTAGTGGAGGAATCCGGAGAGGATAAATCTCAATCGGCAACTGGAGTTGCACCTCCTGCAGATCCTGCTGCCCCTGTTACTCAACCGCCTCAGCAACAGATGCCTCCCATTGGGATGCCAATGCATCCTATTGCCCCTGGGTATGAAGGCCAGACTCAGGGACAAGGTCACATGCCGCCCATGATGCCTCCGTATGGAGGAGCGCCAGGGATGTATCCACCTTATCCCATGCTGCATCAACAAGAAATTGCTGCACTGCAGCAGCAAATACAGGAATTGTATTGCATGCCTCCCGGGCACGAGCTTCAACACCAAGATAAGTTAATGCGAATGCAGGAGCGATTAAATCTCCTCACGCAGCACGAGATAAACGATCAGTGTGCCGGCGGTCCACAGTGCTTACTGTTCCAAAACGTTCCGCCCATGTATGGACCACCAGGGAATCCCCTGCTCAACCAGCAAATGGTAGAGAGCCCTCAAGTATCCAGCACCACGGGAAGAGGTCGAGGAAAGGGAGCCAACAAACCACGCAAGCCTCGCGCCAAGAAGGGTGAAAAAGGCCAGGTGGGTCAGCAGCAAGACCTGATGGATATCAGCGGGAATGTGGCAATGGGAGCAGCAAACGCCGTTTCCAGTATCCCAACGACACAACTACCGGTCTCTGAGGATTGCGTGACTCAAGGAGCGGGAGATACCAGCGTGGTCGGTATGTTGGAGTATAGTGAAGGAATGGGTGATCTTTCTCAAGATGTGCACTCAGCCAATGAACTCGATACCTCGACTGATGGCAGTGGCAAGAAGAAGAAGGCCCGCAAGCCCAGAACACCTAAGGACCCAAATAAACCTCCACGAGATAGGACGCCGAAGGCAAAGAAGCCCAAGGATCCTAATGATCCAAACTCTACTGAGACACCAGCAGCGGGTAAAAAGCGAGCTAGTGTTAGCAAACGCAGGAAACAGTACGGAGAAGATGGAGCTGAGCAAACGGGAGAGGGTAGCGAAGTGGAAGACAACAAGCCATTGGTGCCAAAAGCAGGATCCGCTGATGGTGAAGCTGAAACCACTTCGGGAGGAACGGGAGTGGATGGAGAATCTCCAGACTACGATGACATTCCCGTCTCTAAAATTCCGCGAGGTGCCAATGAAGATGAAAAGGAAGCAGAGGCCGGCGATGAAACCGTAGACTCTGTTCCAGACTCGGCAGGTGATCCCGCCTCTACACCGAGCAGAAGAGATCGTAAACGATCCACTGCAAGGAGTCGGCGCAATGCAAACTCTGAGGAGGGAGGCAGTGCTCGCAAGAATCGTGGTTCTCTCTCCGCCAAGGCACTTAAGAAGCGAAGAAATAGGGGTCGCATTGTACCTGAATCCGATGGCGAAGATGACACCCTGGACAGAACTCCGCCTCCATCGCCGCCACCAGACTCTGAATTGGATTCCAACAAGCGAAGATCTTCAAGGAACACTCAGAGAAAGAAATACATCGATGATGTTATGCTAAGGTTCTCCGATGACGAAAACTCTCTGTTAGTGGCATCTCCTGTAAAGAAGGATAAGAAGCCAACTGCGAATGCGAGCAATTCCAATGCAGGAAGTGATGTGGAAAAAACGGAACCTCAATCTGGTGCCGAGGGAGATGCTGGCCAGGAGGCAGGTGAAGAGAAATCTAATCTACCGCTGGATGAAAGCAGTCAATTGGAAGCCAGTTCGAGTACTTCTGCAGCAGCGGAGAAGGAGCGACAGACCTCTACTGATGCTGCAAGTGCAGCCATGTCTTCCAAACCCAATTACGTGTACATAAACACAGGCGATGAAGACAGCATGGTAGTTCAATTAGTTTTGGCCATGCGGATGGGAAAGCGGGAACTTATTCCGGACAAACCCAAAGAAAAAGCACCCGAACCTAAAAAAGATGAAGAGAAATCTGAATCTGATGAAGCAACACCTGATAAACTTGAGGAAGATGAAAAACCCAAGGCTGAGGATGAACCCAAGAAAGATTCAACCGATACCGAGGGAAAGCAATCAGAATCTTCCGAAATGGAAGTGGACAGTAAGGAATCAGAGCCTGATGCTTCTAAGAAATCTGATGACGACAATAAGGATGAGGACAAAATGGAAGTAGATGATGAAGCTGAAAAATCAGATAAAGAAAGTAAACCAGAAGAACAATCAGAAACAGTGAAAACTGAAGAAAACTCTGAAGCCACTGAGGAAGACAAATCCTCCACTGTTTCAACAGGTGACCAAGACAAGGAAGCTGAGACTGTCCAGGAGAAAATGGATGTTGATGAAAAGGCAGATGATGAAAAGTCACCTCCATCGAAAGCAGAGGAATCTGATGAGAAATCCATTGATGACGCCAAACCCGAAGAGGCTACTACAGAAAAGAATAAGGAAAGTTTAGAAAGTGAAGGCGAAAAGGAGAACGTCAAGGATGGAGAAGAATCCGTTCAGGAGAAAGAAGAGAAATCCGAAGCTGATACGGAAAATAAACCAGAGCCCGTCTTTATCGATGTGGAGGAGTACTTTGTGAAATATCGAAATTTCAGTTACTTACATTGCGAGTGGCGAACGGAGGAGGAACTACTAAAGGGTGATCGTCGCGTAGCTGCCAAGATTCGCCGCTTTCAGCAAAAGCAGTCTCAGCAGTTAAATATATTTGAGAATATCGAAGACGAGCCCTTCAACCAGGACTTTACTGAAGTGGATAGAGTGTTGGATATGTCAGTTCATACAGACGAAACCAGTGGAGAGACTACGAAGCACTACCTGGTCAAGTGGAAGTCACTTCCCTATGAGGATTGCACTTGGGAGCTGGAAGAAGATGTAGATAACGACAAAATCGAGCAGTACCTGCGTTTTAACAAAATCCCTCAAAGGAGTGAGTGGAAGTCAAAGAAGCGTCCGCATCCAGAATTGTGGAAAAAGCTGGAGAAGACACCCGTCTATAAGGGAGGAAATAGCCTGAGACCCTATCAACTTGAGGGTCTTAACTGGTTAAAGTTTTCTTGGTACAACACCCACAACTGCATCCTCGCTGACGAAATGGGTCTTGGAAAAACTATACAAAGTCTGACATTTGTGCACTCTGTATATGAGTACGGAATCAGAGGACCTTTCCTGGTAATAGCTCCTCTTTCTACCATTCCAAACTGGCAACGAGAGTTCGAGGGCTGGACAGATATGAACGTGGTTGTTTATCACGGCTCGGTGACAAGTAAACAAATGATACAGGACTATGAATATTACTATAAGACAGAAAGTGGAAAGGTATTGAAGGAGCCCATCAAGTTTAACGTTTTGATTACCACTTTTGAAATGATTGTGACCGACTACATGGACTTAAAAACCTTTAACTGGCGCCTTTGTGTGATCGATGAGGCACATCGTCTTAAGAATAGGAATTGCAAGCTCCTTGAGGGTCTGCGACAGCTGAATTTGGAACACAGAGTTTTGCTATCGGGAACTCCCCTACAAAACAACATTAGCGAGCTGTTCTCGCTGTTAAACTTCTTGGAACCCTCGCAGTTCTCCTCACAGGAAGAGTTCATGTCTGAGTTCGGAAGTCTGCGCACTGAAGAAGAGGTCAATAAACTGCAAGCTCTACTAAAACCAATGATGTTACGTCGTCTAAAAGACGATGTGGAGAAAAGTTTGGCGCCCAAGGAAGAAACCATTATCGAAGTGGAGCTAACTAACATACAAAAGAAATACTACCGAGGTATACTGGAACAAAACTTTAGTTTCCTGAAAAAGGGAACCACTTCTGCTAATATCCCAAACCTTATGAACACCATGATGGAGTTGAGAAAGTGCTGCATACACCCTTACCTCTTGAATGGAGCTGAGGAACAAATCCAATATGATTTCAAGTCGCAGCATGGCGAAGATCCTGAGTCCTATTATAAAAATCTGATTCTCTCCGCTGGTAAAATGGTTTTGATTGATAAATTGCTTCCCAAACTGAAAGCAAACGGCCATCGCGTTCTTATATTCAGTCAGATGGTACGTTGTTTGGATATCCTTGAAGATTATCTGGTGTACAGAAAGTACCCCTTTGAGCGAATTGATGGGCGCATTCGCGGTAATCTCCGTCAAGAGGCCATCGATCGTTACTCCAAACCAGGATCCGATCGCTTTGTATTTCTTCTCTGTACCAAAGCTGGAGGATTGGGCATTAATTTAACAGCTGCCGATACTGTTATCATTTACGACTCGGATTGGAATCCACAAAACGATTTGCAGGCTCAGGCCCGATGCCATCGTATTGGCCAAAGGAAGATGGTAAAGATCTACCGATTGCTCTGCAGGAATACCTATGAGCGTGAAATGTTCGACAAAGCCTCAATGAAACTTGGGTTGGACAAGGCTGTATTGCAGTCGATGAACACCCAAGGGTCTAAGGATGGCAATAACAAACAGCTGTCCAAAAAGGAAATCGAAGATCTTTTAAAAAAGGGTGCCTACGGGGCCGTCATGGATGACGACAATGCTGGTGACAAGTTTTGCGAAGAGGACATCGATTCAATCCTTAAGCGACGCACCCAAGTCATTACAATGGAATCGGAGAAGGGTTCGACCTTTTCAAAGGCTTCGTTTGCTGCCTCCGGAAACCGGTCGGATATTACCATAGATGATCCTGACTTTTGGACCAAGTGGGCCAAAAAGGTTGACATTGATCCCGATGCTTGCGAACGTGATGAAACGGAGGATTTGGTTTTGTCCGAGCCCAGAAGACGCACCCAAATCAAACGCTACGGCCACGAGGATGTGATGGAAATCAATTCCGAGGAATCTTCCAATGAGAATAGCGACGAAGAGGGAGGAATAGGTAAGGCTGAAAAATATAGCACTCTTATTGAAACCATTTTAATCATTTGAATCCAATTAGGTCTCCGTTCCCGTCGCCGCAAGGAGAAACGAGATCGTGCTCGCGAAAAGAAGGGCAACGATGAATACATTCCACGAGAACGGGATGCCTTGGCTGCTTTAGGCTTGGAGGAAATTCAATACGGTAACTGGGCCAAGTCCGAGTGCTTCAAAGTGGAGAAGGGACTGCTTTCCTTTGGGTAAGTGCAACGAGTTAAAGCGCCACAATTTAATTCTCTTCCAGCCGATTTCGCCGACGTATGGCATTGTTGAGCTTCATGTTGAGGATGTAGATCTTCCGCTGCAGCATCTTTTCCTCCTTTTCAAGGACGTGGGCTTCTTCCTTTCGCTCGATATACTCGCTTACACTAGGGGCCTCGTAGTCCTGGAGCTGTGCTTTCAACTCATCCAGAGTCACGTAGTCTTTGGTGTTGTGCATTTGAACGGCGGCCACCTCCTTTTCCAGTTTCTGAATGGCTCGCGTGACTTCATCCGTTCTATTCAGAACGGAGCGCATTTCAGTTTCCAGATTCATCATGGCCTGTTTTTCCTCTGTCATGGCCAAGGACGTTTTTCCTGTGACTCCTTTGAGTCCCGCCATGTGGATGTTTTTTTCTTCCAACTGATTCACCAGCTCGGTTCTCTTTATAATAAGCTTTTCAAAATCTACAGCCGTCAGGATGCCACTCAGGTCTGACTTGGTTATCAGATCCGCCCGATGCTGCTGACAAGTTTCTTGAAGCGATACTATGGTTAGCTTCATCGTTCCCAGCAAAGCGCGTGCATTCTTAAACCAATTCGTGGTGAACTTGCGCAATTTTCGTTCAATCTGCCGCTCGGTTGCAGACTCCAGAAAGGCCACATCGTTCTCATCTCGTAAAAAGTGAAGCATAAAGTTGTTCTCCGTCTCAATGGTTTCCTCACTTCGAAAGCGCAGCTCTTCTATCTTGGCTCTTAACTGTTTCACTTCGGTCATGGCTACAAAATAAATGGTAAATGAGTTTTGACAGCGAGGTCTAAAATGCAACTAACTCACCATTTCTTTCAATATCTGCGACCCGCTTCTCCACCTCAGCAGCTCTTTTCTCAGCCATTTCGGCTTTGGCCTTAAAGTTGAGTTTGTAGTCCATTCCACGTCGCTTTTCTGGAGCAGATATGCCACTTATGGATACTAGCTGATTCACCGACATGGGTATCGAGCGCTTGGAGCTCGAGTGCCGGCTATTTACGCCATGACTTCCCTGCGCCGATCCTCGCTTTGTTTGCAACTTTCTAAGAATGGAAGTACGGCGCTGCCTCAATCCCAACAACAACTTGGGATCGTTCTTCTCGAGGAATTCGACCATTATGTGGTTCTCCAGCCTTAACGTAGCCACATCATTATGCACTTGCTCTATGGTGTGGAGCATGTCGATGGCGTCCAAACTGGACAATCGCATTTGACGCTCTTCTTCCGTAAAGTGGCGAAAGTCCTCCAGATAGAACTTGTAGATAATAGCCACGACGTCCAAGTCCTGCGGCGCCGCATATTCGAATACGTGAAGTTTACTTGGATGAGATTTTACCGAGCGTCTGCTCTGCGTATCGGTCTTAATGCTGTGTGCTGACATGCTCATCGTGAGACCTGTAATGCTATGGAATAATTTGAAATTGCCCTCTTTGTCTGAAATGTATATATTTTGACCGGTTTTGTAGCGATAAAAGAAAAGTAAATAGTAACTAGATTGGTAACATACCACAACAGCTTTAATATATTTATGTTTCCAAGCAGAAAATAACTCATTGGTAAACTTTTTGTTTTTGCAGCTGGGGCCGGTGGTCGGAACTTTTGGAGCTAGGACAATTCAAACGAGGTTGGCGTGATGTAGACGTCGAGGATTGTGCTCGCATCATTGTAAGTGAAATAAGCCAAACTCAAACCAAAAATATACTTGAGTGAACAAAAAATGATGACCAACCATGCTAATATTGAGAAAACTCTAGGTTTTCGCTGAGTAAAAACTAACTTCTCAACCTGCTGAACCATAAGAATATCTTAAAGTTTATACAATGTCATATAGAAATACATTAACATGCATTTTGTTCTGTTCTCGCAGCTCCTTTACTGCCTGCAGGTCTACAAGGGTGATGAGAAGATCAAGACGTTCATCTGGGACCTGATAACACCGACGGAGGACGGAGAGGTGCAGAAGATCAGCAGGGATCATAGTGGCCTACACAACTTGGTGCCACGAGGTAGGAATGCCAAAGGTATGGTAAAAGATACATTTACGCACACTCCAACTTCTGCACGGACGTAGAGAGTTATAAAAGCAATACAAAAGAAATTTAAACGAAACGATCTACCAGAAAAAACGAGCAAACACGTTTTGTAAAAAAATTCCTTTACGCTATCTGTACTGGGCTCTGGACTTTCTACATCATTTTAATTGCGATCTTCCACTTATTTGTATCCGTAAATGTCAGATACTGAAAGCAAGAACAAAACTTAATTTGTGTACTGTCTAACGGCCTATTCTGTGCTTCCTCCGTAATAACTTACTTCAATATCGGGTAAAATTACCCAACAAAGACTTTAAACAGGACCAGAACAGTGACTTATATATTGACCCAAGTACGCGACGCGACGAAGAGAAGTGTGTGTATGTTTTGTTGCCATGCAAATGTATGCCTTTTACTATATCAATTCTGTTACTTTTATGTACATAATAAATAACATTTTACTCACATACCCATTAAAATTCATATTAACAGTGTATATTGTAAATAAATTAGCCTAAACTATTTTCTGTGGAGCTTTACTAATTATTTATTATTAGCTATTATTGAAATTAAAGATGTGTTAGCTAAAATGTAACTTTTTAGGAAAAATACATATTATATCAAGTTTTAAACAATTAAATTTTTAATATCTGGTTCATTTTAAAAAATCATAAATACGAGTCGAAGGTGTTTTATTGTTTATCTCACTTTTATATATAGGCAATGTAAAAAATTATAGCCAATTATACTAAGTACTTCTTGAAAATTCATTTGCATCTTACTTTCACGCTACTCAGGACTTAGTTGCCGTTCAGATTAGTTAATATTTCAGTCTGAAGGCGGCTAAGAGAAGTATGAACATACTAATGTGTTGACATTATTTTCGCTTTACAGGTCGCAACGGTGGCAAGTCAAACAAGGAATCCACGGGAATGTCTACTCCTGCTCCGGGCTCCGCATCCGGAAGCAATAGTGGAAACACGACTCCGGCTCACAAGTCCAGTGCACTGGATGGGTCCGATAAGGATGGCGGCGGCATAAATGCCAGCGCCGTGGCCGCGGCGGTCACCAGCATTCACGATCCAAATCACTGGAGCAAGAAGGAGAAGTACGACGCTGATGCGTACTTGGAAGGCGCCTACAAAAAGCATTTGGGCAGACACGCCAATAAGTGAGTCGTGTGGAATCGAACTTGTTATAAGCTATTTCCAAATTTGAGATGGACTTCTACTAACAAATTCTTTTGCTCTCTCTTTTACCTTTATTTTCATACATTTTGTTTATTTAATGCAAATATTTGCAGGGTTTTGCTGCGCGTGCGGATGCTCTATTATATTCAACATGAGGTCATAGGCGACTTCGTTCAGCAGATAAAGGACAACACGCCTATCAGGTAGGCGTGGCACTCGGAGTCACCTGCTAAACACTTGGCATTCATTAATCATTTTGTTTGTTTGTTTGTTGTTGTTGTTGTTGATTGAATGATTGACTGACTGATTACCAAAAAGTGTTCATAATTTTGTATTTAGTTTAACCTTTTGTTATGGATACTTTATAACCTTTCAACTAATGCCAATTTGTTTTATTTAATTATTGTAAACTTTTTTTGTATAAAACCTTGTGTCTCCTGATTAAAGCAATAATCAGCTGGCTTATGAAGGTTCAGGTGGAATGCAATTCTCATTTATTCGCTATGTATCTATCTCTATACTGCAACTCTCTTCGTATTTTCGATTGCTTGTCCCTAAAAATGTTAACACTGTACATCTATTTACACGATTCTGCTCATTTGTAACCATAACATTTAAATTCTGTATTTTGCCAACTAATCTTCGGCGTTCGAATCTTCTTCTATCGCTGTGTTTTGTGTTCGATTCGTTTAACCAACCTTAAAAATACCTAATTGACTTCATTGCGATATCTATACGTATATTATATATAACCACCAAAAACTGCAGCAGTACGAAAGCCAAGCAGCAGTTGGCACTGAATCTGAATTTGGAAAGGTAATATCCCCATATATTCCTCAACCACCGATATCGATCGCCATCGCTCGTCGCCCTCGCTAGCACGCACGCTGTATTCCGCTTTAAAGAAAAAAGCTGGCGAATAGGGAAATTCACGCTACTCAACATCTTTATTAACCTCCATACGTGCAGTCGTCCCCATTATAAAACAAACCAAAAAAAACCGCCAAGTTTACATGCAATTCACTGTTAATTTATATTTTTTAATGCGAATACCAAATTCAAAAAACAACGCAATCAAGAAGCTCGACTAACCTTTTAAATTTTTCTTTGTATGATTCTGCATTTCGTAGTGGTAAATCTGTAGTACAAATTGGCAATTAACACTGTTCAAATTTTAACTTTATTTCCCTTGATGGTATCTCATTTTTTATTTTTGTTTTATTTAACATCACACCAAAAATTGTTGAACCGAAAAAATTGAATTTTTACTAAACAACGCATTTCTTTTTTCGCGCATCTCTCAACTCCCCCAATCCACCAAACACATTTGAATGTTATCGAATGTACTCATCGACCGATACGATCATATGTAGCGAACTCCCCATTCGCCCGCCGCCAACGCCAGATCAAGTGCCATCTTCATGGTGGAATCCCATTTGTTGTGATAAGAGCCTGTTGGTGGGAACCTACAAGCATGGCTGTGAAATGTATCGTCAAATGCGCGCCGATCCCAATCTGTGCTTTGTCACCCATGTGGGCGCCGGTGCGGCCGGTGACGATCTGGCTGTCACGAATTTGCCGATGTAAGTCTTCAAATCGAACAAAAAATCAATTCTAAATTAATTCGGTGTGTTCCAAGGAATCTCTTCTTAACACGTACTTTCACATCCACGTTACATTAGTATTCATGATAACTGATCATCGCTTTAACGGCGAAAGCATCTGAAAAATATTTGATAAATGATATAGAGGTTTTTTTGAACACGCCGGATAGAAGAAAAAACAAATGAAAAGTGTTATTACCCATACATAAACGCCATTGAGTAATTCACATACATCATCACACAAAAGTACTAAACTAAAAAAAAGACACTTCAAAACAGATGACAATCTGGATACTAGAAGGAGCAGGCAGGATATGCTTAAACTCATTTGCATTCCCATTCCCCACGTGCACATGCATTCATCTAAAAATCTTGGTTCTGAAATGCGCTTTCAACATTTTTTCAGCTATTAGCTTATATAATAATACATTGAAAATTAAAGTATGGTAGACAGTGCTAGATGTCTAATAAATGTTAAGGTCATAGGTCATATTATTTTGTTGAATTTTTGAAACCCTCATCACTCTAGTTAAATTAAATCTTAAATATTCAAATCAAATTAAAAAAAGTATTTTCAAACCAAGTTAAAATAATTGTACTTTTCGAATTTTCGCCGTGTAATTTTATTATAGTGTATAAACGAAATAGTCTCAGATACAACAGCTTACGGGGCTTCCCTTAACGCGCACATTGAATGCATTGATCCATTGACATTGCGCTGAATGTGTGTGTGTGCGTGTGTTTTGTGAATTTTCTCTCAGTGTAGTATACACGTTTTAACTGCGTTGGGCATGGCCTGCATCCGATATATGATCTGTGAATTCCAGTAAACCGCTACTAACTTTCAAACCTTTTTTCTGGAACCACAGAAACGAGGACGATGCAAATTCGAAGCACGATGATGGCGACGAGGTGGACGACGACGGCACTACAACGACCAAAGACTCTGACTCTACCAAACTCACCGGGGGCGATAACAAGGACTCGCTTCTCGACCCGGAGCGCCCCAGTTCGTCTGGTAAGAGCAGCAGTGAAAATGGCAGCGGCGGCAACGACAAAACGGAAAGCGAAAAAGATGCCACATCCGTTACCGAATCCTCATCCAAATCCGAAGTCTTGCCGGGCAAGGGCAGCGATCTCGATGTGCCGGTCGCCCAGCAGGACGCATCATCAGCAACTCCTGAATCGGCAAATCAGACATCAGATCCTAAAATGAATAAAAATGACGCGCAAGTCTCAGCCTCTGTTTCCTGCGATCCGGTCGACTCTGGTTCGCCGGAGGCGTCTGGAAAAGTTCAGGGAACGGGGGTCAAAACTGGCGATGCCGGCGAATTGGACATCGAATCGGAGAAAAAAGAAAAAGAAATCGAAAAGGAAACCAAGGAGTCAACTGCTGATGCTCCTGCTGCGGAAGCCAAAAAAGATAGCGCTGCCATTGCCCGAGCTGAAGGCGATAAAACGGAATCATGCACTAACAATGCTACCACAAACATCTCCACCACCACCACCACTACTACTACTACCATTACCAATACCACCACCACCACCAATAATCCATCATCCAAAGCGGCTAACTCTAACAACACCACCGACCATGCTAACTCCAACTCACATTTAGGCTTGGACGAGGAGGAGAGCGTCGCCGGCAGCTATCCGCCAACCGTGGCAGCCGTCGAGGACGCCACTACCATGTGGCCATCTATGCAGGACCTCAACACGCGTCTCCGCCGCGTGATCACCGCCTATCAAAGGAATTACAAGAAGGAGGAACTAAAACTGCAACAGAAGGCCAAGGTAAGTCCAATGCCCTTTATCACTTACCAACCCTCTTCATCCTATCATCTCCTCACTCTCTTCGTTGCCACTACATTATTTTACCGTTACTCGCAGAGTAAAAGGGTATACTAAATTCGTTGAAAAGTTCGAACTTGAAAGGTTCGTCTGACTGTCCGTATTCCTCACTCCCACTACCTGATTAACAGGTATCTGATAGTCGAGAACTCGACTATAGCGTGCTCTTTAAATTAAATCCATTAATTAACGATTATGAAAAATCTGAAACTGTCTGTTGCCTAACCCAAATGACAATTAAATAATTTTTAATTTTCTGTTCTACGTTTCATGATTATGTTGTAGTGTCCAATGTTAGAAATACGTAGTTTTGTTGCTTAGCTGTTGGCTGTAGTTAGTTGCGAACCGTGCACCGTAGTTAGCGTACAGAACGGACAGTGGACACTGACTTGGACAAAGCGACGGTTCCAAAATGCAACCGAATTCGAACCATTCAAAGCATCAAAAGCTAAAAATAAAAGAAATTCATTAACTAAAGCAGCCAACAGCTGATTAACAACACTATATAAAACGCTGACAGAGGATTGCACTTAATTTCTTTACCATCAAGATCATCTCAATAAAATCATTCTCAGCCACTACCCTGTCTCTGAGACATGTTTTCTGATCCTTTTGCTGAATTTGCAACCTTACCAACTCCACAAACTCTCTCTCTGTGATTGTCACATTTGTCCCACAGCTCCAGGCATTGGTTTCATCGACACCCCCACTGTCGGTGCCCACAACTCCCACCCTTCAGTCTATGCAAATGCAGCTGCAGAGCGGCTCCGGCGGTGGTGGCTCCGGACTAGGATCCTCTGGTCAGCACGATGCCAGTGGCCGGAGTCTTCAGGCGTTGATGCAATCGCAGGGGGCCAGCACATCCGCAGCAGCGGCCGCCGCCGCCTCAGGTGCCGGAGGATCCTGTAGTGGATCCGGCCAGGTGGGCATGGGCGGAGCGGGAGTCATGCCAGCTATGCCAACTGCCGCCGACATAAGCCTAATGCTCAGCATACTCAACACCACAGATGTCAACCAGCTGGCCAACTTGGACATCAATAAATTGGCCATGTACCTGGTCAGCATGAACAATGTACGTTAGTGATGAGTACCTCCTCTCTATATAAAACATTTTTATAATATAACCACCTACACTACCATTCCGAACAATCATCCCGTTGCCCTTTTAAGCAACCCCCACTCAAAAGACCGACTATTCTATCAGTCCTCAACTGCCACTCGGTGGCCGGTGGGCGAAGTAAAAACAGAAAAGCCACCCTTTGAGCCTCTAATAGACCATGAACACTTTAATAAACTCCCTCAATCCGAAACCAAAATGAAAACACACTGACAAAAAGCACGCCACTACACAAAACTCTACTAAAGCTCACACTTACTTGCATATCCTAACTAACCTGCATGAGTTCTTAAACTATCATAGTATAACCAACAACCTAACATTTTGTCTAACCCATTATTAAGTATTATGCGTTATATGTTTAAGGGGTATACATATGTTTCGGTACTGTCATAATCGAAGAATTTTGTTTTTAATTTTCAAGGTTATTACTATTAAGAAAAGATTAGCTCAGTGCGAACTCTGCGAAATGGGTTCCTAAAAGTACAGCTAGGTTTTTACGAAGAGCTTTTCTCGAAATTTGACGTAAATTCCCATTTTGCCCATTGTCCACATACTCACTTTGTAAAAAGCCAAAAGAAAATAGCGCATGAAATCTGCCTTAAGGACGAAGTCAATACCCATTCCGCAGTTTTGGAGGAGAACATTTTGTTAACTCGCCGTGCGGCTATGTATCCTTCCTTTTGTGTGTGTGTGTGAATGTGTGTGTGCGTGGTCTTACCGAACGAAGAGTCAAAAGCGAGCGACAACAAAGCGCAAAAGAGACAGCAACAGAGCTGAGAAACGACAGCAAATACACTTATGCCTAATTTATGCAAAATAAAAGAAATACATACACTCCAATTTGAACCCGAAATGCGGTGCACACGATGCTCAGATGGTCGGTCCTCTCGTTGGATCCCCTGTCCTCTTTTCTCATCGCATTTTATCTCATCTCGCGAATGGGAATGAGAATGGGAATGGGCATGCGAATGAGCGGCCAAAACGGAGGAAATGTCAAACCACTTTGCACACCCGGCGGCAGAAACAAAAACAGCAACACACCGAACTCCTTCTCAAATCCACTGTCTAGTACAAAACCGTTGCTTTCGATTCCTTGCCTCTGCCTCTGCCTCTGCTTCTGCCTCGCCTTCTGCTGCCCCTTGAGGTGGCAGCAACAGCAACAGCAGATACACGGCAACACAGTGGAGCCCGCAACGTGTTGGCCACAAGGCATGGGGCGATATATGGGAAATGGCAAAGCGCCGAAGTCAATTGTACGAGCTGACTCTTCGATTCGCAGCAATCCCACTGTAATGGCAGCCGATAGAGATGCGCCAAATTCGAACGGATTTTGGTAATTCAAATTCACTTATTTACGAATATCCAAGTAGTCCGAGATCGACTTGAATATATTGTGCTCCAATGCAACCGATTATATGTATGCCAAGATGTGTGCAAATTGTAGAAGACCAGACTTGGGAAATTCCGCTTACAACTGGTCATCGCTGAATGGGCGACGCTGCCCCATTATCAAAAGGCAGAGAGGCGGCGGTAAAGGCAGCGCGCCATCAATCAAACCTACAACAACAACAGCAACAACAATATAAGCACCAGGAGCCAAACATTCCGTTGAAGGAGGGGGGCGGTGGAAGCGGCGGCAGCAAGAAGAGCAAAGCCAAGTGGTTGTTGCTGCCGTTACCGATGTTGTTGTATCGACGAACTGGAGTTCTTTGGTGACGATGGTTGCTGCGGCTGCCGCGACGTAAGCAGCGGCGTTGGTGGACGACTTGGTTTTATTGCTGCTCTTGTTGTTGTTGGTGTAGTTGTTGTTGGGCATTCGATATCATCGGGTGGTTTTGGTTTTGGTTTTGCTGCCTAGCTACGTTGGCTGTACTTGCGCTGCCGCCGCCTCGCTGTATTGTATGTATTAGTTTTCCATGCGAGAGTGCCTCACTCTCTATCTCTGTCCCGCTCCCTAGATGTCTGCAATGTGTGTTGTGTTTGTAATTTTACATTTTCTGGATTTATCCAATGTATAATTTTTTCCTTTCGTGTGCGCCCACCCAAATGTCTGGGGGGTGGCTGGTGCTGCTGCTGCTTCCGCTCCTTTCGTTCCTGCTGCTCCTCTTGACACCACGGATTCTGATTCGGCTACTGCTCTCACGGACTGAATTATTGAGCGCAAAAAGGAGACGGGGATAATGGTGACCTGTTCCTCTTACGGTTTCCTGTTCTCTTCTTTCGCATACCGCGAGAATTCGATAAAGCTGCCTAATTGTGCTCATTTGGACTCCCATTCCGCGTCTCCCCTCTGCACGTTGTGCCGCTGCTTTTGCTTAAACCCACTTTTTGCATGGTTTTGTTGATTCCTTTTTGCAGTTGCAACGTAACGTGCATTTGGAACACCTAACATAGAGAAGTCGCTGGCTATCCTCCTGTGCGTGTGACTCCATTGGTGTGGGTTTGCCATTCTTTTTGTTTCCATCTTCGGTCCCACCTTCGACTTGCTTGGATGCTTTTGCTTTTGTTGCTGACCGCTGTCGTTGCTCTTTTTTAGTGGCATTGCTGTTGGTGCTGCCATTCGATTTATTATTTTATTAGCATTTCGCTGCCACTTAAGCGTGCACAGTGGAGCAAATCTAAACATTTCTGAGGGGCTAGGATGATAGATACGTATAATTTTGTTGGTGCTGTCATTCGATTTATTATTTTTATTAGAATTTCGCACGCACAGTGGAGCAAATCTAAACTTTTCTGAGGGAATTTTTAAAGGCAATTGTTCTTTTTACCATGCTGATATTTTTATGTAATATTTTTCTTTAGAATTTTTTTTAATTTCGTTTTGCTCTTGGACACACCACTGTGCACGTGCTCCTCACATGTTGCTGCTGGATTTCATTGTTGCTCTTCCTGCAGTGACTGCATTTTGAGGATGCAGCTGCCGCGCCGGCGCATTTTTCACCTTACACCTGTCAGTCATAAACCATTTGAAGAAGTCGATGTCTAACCTATATGCCGAACGGTCAGTCAAGTTTAAATCTCATTGAGAGCCGACTCGTCTACCTGCCATCACCCTGCTTACTTTCTTCTCCTTTCCGCTTGAGTTTAGTCAAATTTAGATAGAGAAGAGTGGCCTGCTGCCCTCCTCGCTGATCTTGCGCAAGAATTGAGTTGGTGTGAGTGAGTGCATTGTCGAAGAAATATATATATACATATGTCTCTGTCGCATATCGATTGTGCGATTGTAGCCGCCCTGCTCACTCATGCATGCACATATGCATTTCGGTGTGTGCGATATCCACTCACAGGCTCACTCACTCACTCACTCATGTGGTATCTGCATCTGTATCTTGCGGATTGATTAATAATCTCGTTTCGTTTTTGCTCTGGCTACGTGCTTATCGCACTTTGGCCCTGCTTCCATCTTCCATGCTGGCATTCTGACTACCTATTGCTCTCTCTCCCTGTCTCCTTGTTGTGTAGTGTGTTGGTGTCGCATGTAGATAGCCCAAAGGTCGAAATAATTAAACAATGCAAAATGCCAATCCGAATTTCTATCATGCGATACAAATTGTTGATTGATATTTATATCCTAAGATATGGATTAAGAGAAGTGTAACTCAAAGAGGTCCATTTCAATACCGAGAAGGTATTAAGTGTAATTCCTGAAGGATTATTGCTTTACTTTTGGACCCCTTTGAACCTGCTTTTCGAATTAATCCATTTTATGGTTTTACTTTTCCTTCTTGCTTTGCGCTGTTGTTGCGCCTGCTGTTATTATTTTATTTTATCCCTTTTTCGTTGTGTCCTGCGTCCGTCCGTCATTACCCCGTTCATCTTCCACCCATTTGGCTGCCTCGCTCTTTCGCTCTTTTATGCCGTTCTCTATGTGTCGTCAACAGTTTTTGTGGTACATTTGTTTCATTGCCTTGGCTTTTTTTTACCTCCGATTCTGCCGTGTGTTGTGTGCCCTCCCCGCTCCTCGGCTTGGGTTTAGGTGCGAGTGAGTGTGTGGCAGGCTGCTGCCTTGCTTCTTTGCTTACATTACACAGTTGACACAATGTGCCCGCTGTGGCCGCTCTTCTTCAACTCGTCCATCCAGTGCACGCTCACAGTCACAATCGCATCTAGGTTGCTTCTGCCCGCGACCTCTCTTGAGTCGGACTCTCGCGAAGCCGAAGTCGATGCTCTCTCTATTTTTCTCTGTCGCTCTCCCCCATTGCAAGTGACGCTCATTCACCTCTGAGTCGGCAGTCGGTCTCAGTTTTTAGCCCACCTCATTCATATTCACATTCACCCAAAACGGCGTTTGACTTAATCTCACGATTGTTTGGTTTCCTACTCTCCCGCGCTCCCTCTCTTCTGAGTCTCTCTTGCTGGCTGATTCGCATTCGATTTTAGCCGCTGCCATCGCCGTTGTTTGCCTACCTATGTGTGTGTGTGAGGAGTGTGTCTTGTATTTTAGTCCGCAATGCGCTCCGCTCATTATTTGTTTGAGCGCCGCGGTGTAAAGTTGTAAAAAGTCCAAGTGCTCGTGGAAACTCGAAGCAAGACGGGGAAACGAAACGCGATAAATCGCGAGAAAGAGAGTGCGTTAGAGGAAGAGGGAGTGATAATAAAACGAAATGGAATAATGTAATTGCAGAGGCAGCAACAACAACGCAAATAGTTGTCATTGAGGAGCAATGAATGATAATTAGTGCTTAATTAAAATCAATAATCATGACGAAAGCGTAAGGCCTCGAATTTGCCAATATATTCTTGATTACCAGTGAGACTGTGATATTACCGTGTGTCCGAAAATGGAGGTTATTAAACCCATGGACTTCAGCAGCTTCTCGGCGTTCTGCGAGCATCTCAACAAATCTTCACAAATTGCAGCAACAACTGCGACGACGATACCAACAACATTAAACAATGGAAAAGGCATTTATTTGGAGGTAAATGCAGCAAATACAAATATTTCGATGCGAAATTACAAGCATGGACATGATGCATCTCCTAATTAAAATGAGAATGCAAAAATGCAGAGAGAATATGCAAAGAATGTGTGCATGCAGTAAGACAAGAAAAAGTGAACGAGACCCAGGAAGAGTGGGACAGGTCGAGGAGGAGGAAGAGGGGGGGATCTGTTGGCCCTCTCGCTCTCAATTCGCTCTGTAGCGAGTGGAAATACAAAACAATAAATTTAAGCCTATAGATTTCACATGTACAAAAAGCGTCGCCGTCGTCGCTGCCCCCCTTGTACTGGCAAAAGGGTTTGAGTTGGGAAGTTGTTTCGTTGAGTTAGTTGTAATTGTGGTTGTGAAGGGGTAAGGTATTATTATTATCGCCAATGCAGGTCCACACTAAATCGTTTCAAAATATAGTAACTGATTAATTCTAATTCGCTATTCAATTGAATGTGGATTCCAATATTAAAAAAATGAACTTAATTGATTTCCTAAGAACCTAATGGCACCATTTTTGATTTTATCTATTTTGTAGTCTGCCCTGACGGCGCTTACTTAAATTCGTTTTTACGCGGCTGCTTACTGCTCCCATTTCTCTATCTTATTCACCCTCTTGCTATTTACCTACCGCCTCCAAGCGCAGCGGTCCTCGCTGTATAGCCTGTGTCGCCGTATTCGTAGCCATCGGTTCTACTAATAATCATAATCAATTGCTCAAGTCGCCTCGCACTTGTGTAGTGTAAATGCGATGGCGGTAGCCGAGGAAAAGAGTGATATGAGGAGGAGTGAGTGCGAGCGAGCGAGCGAGAGCCAAATGGATAGTACGCAAGAAGGGAAGAAAGAAGAGGCCTCGAGTCGCTGTCGTTTTATCTTCTTTTGTCGTTTGTTTTTGTTTGTCCCCTTTTCGGATTTCGTTATGCCATCGTTCGTAGCCTGCAAGCGGCGGTGTGGCAGAAGGAGGGGGAGGACTAGCTAGGACTAGTATAAACAGAGACATGGAATCACAAGGATACACGGTATACAGAGTTGCCAACCTGCGCGCCACTTGGCATCATTTTTTTATTTTTTGTATTCGCTCCAGGCCTAAAACTATGTAATCTCTGCAGGCATTCTGCATTATGCATTTATACGTGCATTTATGTCAATTTCTTATTATATGAACATATTAAGCGATATAAAGATCGAAACTACTGCAAAAAAATATCCACTTTTTATATTATTTCAATTTAAACTTCAAAACTATGGAATAAACTGCATACATAGTAGCCGTAAGTCCAATGGATGTGTGTTGACCACTAGGTCCCATGCAATTTTGTGTATTTGCTTGGCTTTTGCTTCTGTTTCTAGTCTTAACTGTAGTATGAGCCCCCTATTATTTTCATTTTAAACCGACGCACCAAACAGGGCATAAAGTAAATGTGGGTGGGTGCTAGGTGTATGAGGACTGTATGAACTTCTTCGGCTGTGGCGCGTGCAATTGGTCTCACAGGATTCATTTGTTTGTCTCCATTTCTGACTGAAATCCCCCTTGAATGCCCCTTTCTTTTGGGCGCCATTGCTTGGTGCGGCGTGCTGTTGTGCCGTGTCTCCTTTTCCACGTCCTTCTCTGCTGCTGTCGCCATTTGGCCTCTGTCCTCCGGCCGAAGCGTTATTAGGGGTGTAAAATGGATTTTTTACTTTTATTATTATTATTTTATTGTTTTTCCAGTTTCGGTCTCCTCTCTCTTTGGGCCTTTGTCTCGCTCTTATTTTCCATATGCGCGTGCCATTCGCATTTTGTCTTTCCCTTTTTGCAAAAATGGTGTGTAATTCGAAAGCCAGGAGCCTGCTATACGGTGATGATTATAGTGATGAGGGAAGGTGTCGTAACGTGGCCACCCCACAACACCACCACCACAGACGCGATGGGTGATCCCAACCCCTGGGGAAGCAGTGAAGGGTGGTGCACTGGCAAAGGGTCGTTCCTGGTGGACTGTTTAAATATTTTTCAAGCCAATTTGGAAAGTATTCGTAATGAATTTGCAAATGCGAAATGTACACATCACATATGGAGTGTTATATTTCGAGAGCTGAAATATAAAAATATGTTTTCTTCTTTTTTTGTTTTACAAACTTTAATTAGTATATGACCCATTTTAATAAACATAGTTTCGACAGGAATCAGACTAATTACACTTCATTTTCAAATTATAATGTGCATTAATCGTACATTATTGCCTAATAAATCAGGCATCAGTTTAATTTATTGATTAATGACTTAGTTTAAAAGTAATTCACAATAATATTTATGTTACGTCTACATGTTATAAAGGAGTTTTGTTTCTATAAAACAAAGCTTTAACAAGAGGCTGGACAGTGCGACAGAGATGCTTCAGCAAGCAGTAAATATCTTTTTAGGTAATTAGTAGTAAAGTTTTAATACTTTTCTAATGGTCCGATTTAAACCATTTTTTGTATGTACGAGGAGGGGTATTAATCAGCTTATCAATATATTTGGTAGACATTGACGAACACTAAGCAATTGGAACATTAAACATTTGCGTTATGGGTGTTTGTGAGTGTTATAGGAGGCGTACTAAGCTTCGATACTCGCGGTACCTGCAATACCATGCGATTGGGGAGCCTATATTTTATGGCAATTTTAATAGATTTTATCATAAAGCCTTAATGATTCTATGCCTCCTCTATAAAACTTACTAAGTTTTTGCAAGATCACATCTAGTGGTGTTTCAACAAAATTATTAATTATTATTATTTTATATTTTCGGCAATCCTTACAGAAAATGGAGCGGCAGGGAAAGATGGAACTAGCGGCGAAGGAGCGCGAGTCCCAACGTCTGCAGCTTATCCCAAAAAAATGGAACCGCCGCGAAGAATACGAATTTCTTAGAGTTCTCACCGGTTATGGTGTCGACCTGCACCTCTCCACACCAATGGGTTCCTCTAATGGAAGTTCCCTTTCGCCCGACTGGACCAAGTTCAAGCAGATGGCTCACCTCGAGAGAAAGAGTGATGAAACACTGACGGACTACTATAAGGTATTTGTGGCCATGTGCAAACGACAGGCGGGCTTGAAGCTCCTTGAATCGGAGCGCGGCCTAGAAGGCATCATCGAAGAAATCGAGAAGGAGCACGCCAAGCTTATACTGGATCGCCTGGAAGTACTTGCCAAGTTGCGAGAAGTGGCTCGTAATCCCATGCTCGAGGAGCGCCTAAAACTCTGCACCAAGAATGCGGATACTCCCGATTGGTGGGAGCCTGGTCGACACGACAAGGAATTGATCACCGCCGTCCTTAAGCACGGACTTTATCGCTCCGAAACCTTTATCTTCAATGATCCAAACTTCAGTTTTGGAGAGTCTGAGAAGCGTTTCATTCGGGAACTAGAAGCTCAGATTCAGCGTACTATCAAACTGGAGGCTTTTAATGCTGAAAAGGCCGAGAAGTTAGCGGCAGCTGAAAAAGCTGCTGCAACGGAAAAAGCTGCTGCAACTGAAAAGGCGGCAGCAGAAAAGGCAGCTTCCGTTAAGAATGAAGTCATCGACCTAGATGATGAGCTAATGACTAATGACAGTGTCATCAAGAAAGAGTCGCCAGCTACTCCCATTAAAGATGAAATTAAAGCTGAAGAGAGTCCTGAAAAGAAGGATACTGCTGATATTCCCGAAGATAAAGTTTCAGATGCTCAAGAGAGTACGAAGGTAGAGGATAAAGGTGAGTCGAATACAGAAACTACGGAAAAAGTCGCACTAGACGAAGCTACAAATTTGGATAAGGATAAACCTATCCCTGAATCATGTGCTCCAGAAATTGAAGATAGCAAACCTAGCGAAGAAAAAATGGAAGTTGAGGAATCGCCCGTTGCCGAAAATGGCCAGGAGAAGGAAGGTTCGCCTGAGAAGTGCAGTGATACGGAGGATAAGAAATCTTCAGAAGAAAAGCCAAGTTCCCCTGGAGCTCCTGATGTTAAAGTGTCAGAAATGGAGACTGATGAAGTCGCCTCTAATACAGAAGAAAAATGTTCTGGGGAATCGAAATCGCCCGAAAAGGAATCTGAAGACAAGGTTGTTGAGAAGGCTGATGAAGAGAAGAGTGAAAAATCAAAATCAAGTGAAAATGAAAAGGCTGAGGAACAAAAAGAGGAAAAAGAAAAGGTGCAAAAACCGCTAATAGATTCGGAGCCCGCTGATAAATCTGAAACTGTCATTGAACCCGAAGTAGCTGTGCCCAAAAAACCCACTGCCGACCAAGACATACTCGACCTGGTGGCTGGTCCTTCAGATCCCGATGATGACGAGGTGATGAAGGAAAAAGAGAAAGCAGTAGAAGAGGAATGCAAGAAGCAGGCAGCAGAGCTCAAAGCACGCTTCCCAGATCTGGAAGTGATCCAACCCGCCACTGTCAAGCAGCAAAAGTTGGATAAGCCCAAGCTTGAAATGTGCATGATCCGCTGGTTCAAGGATTTTGCCTTAGAGCGTCGTATTGCGCACATTGTGGCTTGCGTGGAGTCAGGAAATTGGCCTGTGGATAGCAAATACAGTGCCTTTGCATCCTGCAAGGGGGCCACTGATCTAAGCATTGCTCTTCACGAATCCATTCCTCACTTGAGCAGTTTGGAGCGTCGCTCCACAACACCCGATGTCATTACCATAACGACAGACCAAGGTGTCACAAAGCACTTGCAGACCTCCCACATGCAGCAGGTGGCCAGTTCGGCGTCCGCTGCATCCGTCTCCTCGGGAGCTCCCCAGGTCACCCAATCGAAGCCCTCTTCTTCCAACAGCTTACCTGGCTTGGACGCCAAAAGCATCAATGCTGCGGTGGCAGCGGCCGTTGCGGCAGCTGCAGCAGGTGGAAATGCCACCTCCCTATCGTCTCTGCTTCCCGGAATGTCTCTGAGTGCAGCCAGTGGCTCTTCAGCCGGTGCAGTGAGCGGATTGAGCGTTCCAAGTGCCGGCTCTGGAGTGGGAAAGAAGCGCAAGCGACACATCGCCATCGACGTAGAGACGGAAAGGGCTAAGCTCCACGCTCTGCTTAACAGTTCGACAAGTAAGTTTATTTCAAACTATATAACTGTTCACCAATTAACCTTACCTCAACTCTAGTGGCACCGAAGGACTGGGAGAGTGAGATTGCAAACATGGAGGCCTTGAGCGGCTCTTCTGGCCGTGGTCGAGGTGGTAATTCTTCTGCTTTAAGTGGCATGCAGCCGCCTCCAGCTCATCAGCATGCATCGCTCTCGCGACAATCCTCGGGACAGTTCAGCAAGCCAGCTGTCCCCGCCCTGAAGACTCCTCCTCCCTCAATGGGTGCACCAATGGACCTTTCTTCAAGGTGGGTTTATTAAAATAGTTCATTAGGTTTCCCATTGAACTTACATATTTTTAAAAATGTTTCCAACAGCCTACCGAAAATGAATATGACTGAGATGCTTAAGTCGGCTTCCAGTGCGGGAGCCATCGATTTGAGTGAGGTTCAGGACTTCTCTATGCCTTCTAAGAAATCCAGTGTGCATAGTGCTTTAAGTTCCGCATTTCCCTCGATGGGAAGCAAGAGCAAATTAGACGACACGCTTAACAAATTAATGAAGAAGAACAATTGCGTAAGTTTAAATTTACTTAAATTTCTCCTACATTGTTTGATGCAACTTAAACCTTTGTTTTCTTTAATTATAGACCATTGAAGAGCCTGTTATTGGTAAGGAGAAAAAGCGAAAGAAGCTGGACGAGATCGTGCTCGGCCTATCGGCGGCTAAAGAGCAAAAGACCTTCCCTGACCCATCGCTGCCGTCATCAAAGAAACCGCAGATCCCGCCAAGCGTATCGGTGACGCCAGCAAACCTTCAATCCTCGTCCAACCAGCAGTCAAATCAGAAACCCTTTACTATCACTGTTACCACAGTGCCCGGAAGTGAGTTTGAGTCTCTGCGCTTTTACTTTTACACCAGCCGAAGATTGGCACCCATCTAATTGGATTTTCAACTAATCGAATGTATCTGTCTTTTTCAGAATCCAAGGGCAGCTCGTCCAACAGCGGATCCGGCGCCGGAGGAAGCTCGTCGGCCAGCGGCGGAGGAGCCGGCGGCAGCGGCTTGAGCGCCCTGCAGAATATGGCAATGGGAGGTCTGTCCTCCAAAGACAGTCTCAATGCCCTGTTGGCACAGACAATGGCCACCGACCCTCAGACGTTCCTTAAGCAGCAGCAGAAGATGATGCAGTTCCTGCCCCCCGCTCAACGGAAGGCTTATGAAAACATGCTAGCCGAGATGGAACAGGCCATGAAGATCAGTTCAAAGTTTTCGACAAACTCACCGCACGACGTGAAGGTCAACAAGTGGCTTTCAGACATGACAAGTCCACTGGGCGACCAGCTCAGCATTGATTACGTGGGAGGTGGCGGGGCAGGTGGTTCCGGAAGTGGCAATAGTCGGCGCTCGAACCGCCAGCAGGGAAGCTCACAACAATCCTCAAGTGCAGCCCAATTGCAAAAGCAACAGCAACAACAACAGCAGCAGCAACAACAGCAACATTCGATGCCCGGCCCTCAGAATTTGACAGGAGAGGAGCCAGTACCAGTGATCAATAAGCAGACTGGCAAACGCTTGGGAGGCAACAAAGCGCCGCAGCTGAAGAGACTTATGCAATGGTGAGTGTACGAAAAGAATGGAATATTTAGCTTCAACACCATTATCAATAACAAATTAATCTCTGATATAATAACCCTTTTTATACCTTAGGCTTACGGAGAACCCCAATTACGAAGTGGATCCAAAGTGGCTGGAACAGATGCAAAATCCCATGTCAGCACCGTCTCCAAAGCCATCAATGGAAAGCAGCTACGGCTCCTCGGCAGTAAAATCGCATGGAGGTCGCCCGTCATCTAATTCAAGTAACACCTCATCATCGTCCCACACCCAGCAACACCAGCAAACGTCTGCAGCTCAATCGCCAGCGGGAGGGAACTCAGGCAGCTCCAAGAAAACATCCCGCCAAACAGCGGCATCACAACTGGATCAAGCTGCGGCGTTACAATTTAACTCCTTAGCCGGTCTAAATCCCAGCCTTTTGGCTAATCTTCCTGGACTGGGCGCATTTGATCCCAAGAATCCTCTGGCTGCATTTGATCCAAAGAATCCGTTGCTATCCATGTCATTTGGAGGAATGCCCGGAATGGGAAATATTCCTGGATTAGGTAACCTGAACAACATGAACCTTTTCGCCAGTTTGGCTGGAATGGGAGGATTGGGTAATCTGGCGGGGATGGACACTCAGTCGCTGGCTGCGCTCATGGCTGCTGCCGGACCAACTCTTGGCGGATTAGGTGGTGCATCCGGAGGAGCGGGCTCCGGCAAGAGCCAGGCGCAGTCGCAATCATCCGCCACTTCGTCCTCCTCTTCGGCTAGTAAAAAGAAGCAGCAGCAACAGCAACAACAGGCGCAAAATGAAGCTGCTCAATTGGCAGCTGCTATTAGCGCTAGCACTGGAGGCTCTGGCGCATCAGGTGGAAAGAACGCAGCGGCTTCTGCATCACAATTGGCGGCAGGATTTCCATTCCTATTTCCGAATCCGTCACTGCTGTATCCGCCCATGGGACTAGGTGGTCTGAATCCGTATTCCCTCGGATCCAGTGGACTTGGTTCTGCATACGATCAGTTGGCTCAGCAGTATAACCTGCTAAATGGAGCCACTTCATCCGCCTCAAATACGAGCTCTACGCAGTCTAAGTCGCATCAGTCACAATCGAAATCCAGTCAGTCCAGGAATACCGCAGCATCTGCCAACTCAGCAGCGAGTCTGATGAATGCAATGGCCAGCATGGGCGGTGGAGCTAGCACAGTAACCACGCCTTCTACTTCAACATCAGGATCCGGACGTGGCAGGCAATCGAGCAGCAGAAATCAATCCCAAACCACACCCACAGCAGCAGACATGGCCCAACTCAGTAGTCTACTTATGCCAGGAGCGGATCCACATCTCCTCGAGTCGCTGAGCCGTATGAGCAACATGGATTTGGCGCAGGCAACGCGGTTGATGAGCTCTCTGGGAATGCCGCCTCTTCCAGGAACCCCGAGCTCTTCTGGTGGAGGTAACACATCTTCAAGCAAGAGAAGCAGCCAAGCCGCAAGTGAAGCCAACGCTCAGGCCAAGGAACAGCAGAAATGGTTTGAAAGTCTTGCCCGCGGAGCTCTGCCAACTGATTTAGCCGCGCTCCAAGCTTTCTCGCAAGGCAAAATGCCGTCAACATCCGGATCAAATACGGGCACATCCACTTCCTCCAGTAAGAGCTCGAAAGCAGCTGCGGCTGCGGCTGCAGCGGCAGCTCAGTTGCCACAAATTCCTGGAATGTCTAGTGACTTCTCACAGGCCTTTTTGGCTGAAATGGCTGCACAGGCAATGGCGGCTGCTGGCGGATCCCTACCTCTGAGTGGTCCTGGATCATTAGCTAGTTTGGCTGGCCTAACTGGTGGCTCGGCTGGAGGCGGTGGTGGAGGTGGTTCTTCTGCCTCAGGAAGCACTAGCCACTCTTCTTCAAAACGACAGCGTGAGCAGGATGCCTTTAAGCAACAGATGGACTATTACACCAAGACCTTAGGTCTGGGATCAGGAATCTCGCTGATACCTACTTCCTCATCGGGAGGATCATCTGCTTCCTCAAGTTCAGCAAACGCAGCAGCGGCTGCCTATGCTGCAGCTTTAGACGCGGAGCAACAGCATCAACAACAGCAGAAGGCGCTTTCCAAACGATCACGTGGCGAAATACACCCCACAAAGGAGGAACTGGCTGCTGCTGCCCTTGCTGCAGGGTTACCCCTTAATCTTGGAGCCAGCATGAGTAGCATAGAAAAGAGTCTAAGAGGCGGAAGCAGCTCCAGTAGCAGCTCGACGCCAGCACCCATGTCTGCGGAACAGGATAAAGTAACATTGACTCCCCTTAATGCCTCTGGAGGCGGATCAGGCTCCTCTTCCAGCTCAGCAGCTGCTGCGGGACTGGCAGCTAATCTGCCCAGTCAAACTACAATAACCATAGCTCCTCCCATTAGCAGTGGAGCCAGCACTAGCAGCGAGCGTTCCGAGCGCTCCGAGTCGCGCATTTCGCTAACCATAACAAATGCAGCGGATGCAGCGAAACTGCCACCGCCCTACGAAGAAGCCGATGAGCTAATTATACAACCCATACTCAAAAAGCCTTCGGCTGCCAATCCAGGCAGTAGTCATGGCGGCAGCGTGGACGATCTGGATACAGCGGACAATACTTCAGCTGCTAATCTGAGTGGCTCATCCTCCAGTTCTGCGGCAGCTGCGGCGGCGGCTGCGGCCGCGGCTGAAGAGAATCGACGATCCTCAAACCGCTTGAAGCGTCCGAGGTCTGGCAACGAACAAGGATCTGGTTCCGTGGAAGGACAACCGCCTGAGAAGCGACGGGAGTTGCGATCCACTCGTCATACACGCTCTTCGGCAGATGCCAGTACACTTAATCTTTCCACTGGCAGCGAATCGGGAGCGGAGGAACGGAACGAATGAGTATTGCGCAGATCCGAGCGTCAGCGCTAGCAGAATGACACGGCCCATCTTAAGGGCCGGAGAAAATCACGTAGAGGACGAGCCAACACGGCCAATACATACAAGTCACCGGAGCAGAAAATCAACGACAGAAAGATGATGAGAAACCAGCTGCAGATGCGGATGCAAACAAGATCGAGGCGAAAATTAAATGCTAGGTTAACTGTTACCACTAGATCCCTTAAGCTTAAAGTTGTGTAAAGTATAAGAACCATATATAATCTATATATAGAGATTAGGAGCCAATTTAGAGAGAATGGATTTGGGTTTGTCTCAACGCTATACAGTTCGACACTGCTGCAACTCCGTCTGAACTGGAGGGCAGAGGACCGTACCCATGGCTTACTCAAGTTTCATCTGCTGCTTATATGGTGCTTGATAAGTCAATATTTTCCCTTTTTTTGGCTGCCTAATTATTCATATAATTACGAACATAATTAAAAAGCGCTTATAATTTAATTGTAACAAGAGAAACAAAGTGCTGTTGCACGACGATGATTTTCCGTTTAAATTATTGCTAACACGTATAATTAATAAGCGACAGAAAAATGTTTAAACAAAAACACTATCCATACATAACAAGTAGAGACACATATACTTGGGTTTCTTGCGCTGTCCTGATACATGCAAAGTCTCTATATATGATACTGATACCTGTACATAATTTATAATCTTAAAATGACTCGCATTGCTTAACTGTTTTTAATATAGTAAGGCACCATGTATTCTCATACTAAACCATTTTCCACACTTCCACCCCCAATATGTTGTATACTGAACTCTCTATTCTCTATGTGTGTCCCCCGAAAGCTGCGTGTAATTTTGAACATTTTAATTTTGTAATTAGTAAATGTAAAAGAAATGGAATGCAAATGGCAAGTCTTTATCTTTCCATCGTATATTTTAAACTCTTGTAATTGTAATTTGTATTTTTTATTATGCACTTGTGTGTCCCCTGAACCACAACAAGCAACATGCAAGTCCTGGCGCGTAACTAACAGGTGGGGAGTGTTTATTGAAAAATAGAATTTTTTAATTAAATCAATTTTATTGTAATTGAGAAGCCGAGAATATGAATCTTGCACGCTTGATGAGCAGCAATGCTATATTTAGGTCATTTTGTATAATTATTCAGTTGAGTAAATGAATTATGGACGAATATGGTCCGCACTTTACGAGAACCATTTATTTTGAGACGTTAACAAGACACACAAAAAAGAAGAAAGCAAAACAAACAACCAACATATATTGCATACTTAATTTGTAAGTATTACTCGTAATTAAAATTATTATATAACTGCAGAACATACAAAAGCAACATCAACCAGAAGAAGCAACCACAGCAAGTAACACCCAAGCATCAACTATTGATATTGATGATAAATAAATATATAAAAAAATAAATTTTAAAAATTACATCAACATGCGAGTTTTTACTGAATGAATAAAGAAGCAGAAATACAATATTGTCAAAAACCTGACTATTTCAATCGTCGTTTTTACCATAACTTGGCCAAAAACGGTGGTAGAGCTAAGATGACTGTTTTGTACTGCCAACATAGCTAACGATCCCTACTTTTATGATTGCATACTTTCGGGCTGATGGGAGAGATCAGTTGATCGTCAATTTTTCGTTGCCTACTTTCGAGAGCTGCTTAATTTTATATTCCGTAAAGTCACCTCCTGACATTTCTGTTCGCCTGGTACCTGAAATCCAGAATCTCTAAATTTTCCCAACAAAACTCGGATTAAAAGTCCGGTTTTCGGCACATTTCATTACTTTATGCACCCGGCGATCATAATTAGCAGTAGGTGACTATTAGAAACGAAATTATCGTTGGCCACTTCCTGACATTTGTGTTCGCCTGGTATCTGAAATCCAGAATCTCCTTATTTTCCCAACAAATCTCGGATCAAAAGTCCGGCTTTTGGCACATTTCATTAGTTTATGCACCAGGCGATCATAATTAGCAGTAGGTGACTACTAGAAACGAAATGATCGTTGCCCACTTCCTGACATTTGTGTTCGCCTGGTACCTGAAATCCAGAATCTCCCAATTTTCCCAACAAAACTCGGATTAAAAGTCCGGTTTTTGGCACATTTCATTACTTTATGCACCCGGCGATCATAATTAGCAGTAGGTGACTATTAGAAACGAAATTATCGTTGGCCACTTCCTGACATTTGTGTTCGCCTGGTATCTGAAATCCAGAATCTCCTTATTTTCCCAACAAATCTCGGATCAAAAGTCCGGCTTTTGGCACATTTCATTAGTTTATGCACCAGGCGATCATAATTAGCAGTAGGTGACTATTAGAAACGAAATTATCGTTGGCCACTTCCTGACATTTCTGTTCGCCTGGTATCTGAAATCCAGAATCTCCTTATTTTCTTAACAAAACTTGGATCAAAAGTTCGGTTTTCGGCACATTTCATTACTTTATGCACCAGGCGCTCATAATTAGCAGTAGGTGACTACTAGAAACGAAATGATCGTTGGCCACTTTCTGACATTTCTGTTCGCCTGATATATGAAATCCAGAATCTCCCAATTTTCCCAACAAAACTCGGATTAAAAGTCCGGTTTTTGGCACATTTCATTACTTTATGCACCCGGCGATCATAATTAGCAGTAGGTGACTATTAGAAACGAAATTATCGTTGGCCACTTCCTGACATTTGTGTTCGCCTGGTATCTGAAATCCAGAATCTCCTTATTTTCCCAACAAATCTCGGATCAAAAGTCCGGCTTTTGGCACATTTCATTAGTTTATGCACCAGGCGATCATAATTAGCAGTAGGTGACTATTAGAAACGAAATTATCGTTGGCCACTTCCTGACATTTCTGTTCGCCTGGAACCTGAAATCCAGAATCTCCCAATTTTCCCAACAAAACTCGGATTAAAAGTCCGGTTTTTGGCACATTTCATTACTTTATGCACCCGGCGATCATAATTAGCAGTAGGTGACTATTAGAAACGAAATTATCGTTGGCCACTTCCTGACATTTCTGTTCGCCTGGTATCTGAAATCCAGAATCTCCTTATTTTCTTAACAAAACTTGGATCAAAAGTCCGGTTTTCGGCACATTTCATTACTTTATGCACCAGGCGATCATAATTAGCAGTAGGTGACTACTAGAAACGAAATGATCGTTGGCCACTTTCTGACATTTCTGTTCGCCTGATATATGAAATCCAGAATCTCCTTATTTTCCCAACAAAACTTGGATCAAAAGTCCGGTTTTCGGCACATTTGATTACTTTATGCACCAGGCGATCATAATTAGCAGTAGGTGACTACTAGAAACGAAATGATCGTTGGCCACTTTCTGACATTTCTGTTCGCCTGATATCTGAAATCCAGAATCTCCTTATATGCTTAACAAAACTTGGATCAAAAGTCCGGTTTTCGGCACATTTCATTACTTTATGCACCAGGCGATCATAATTAGCAGTAGGTGACTATTAGAAACGAAATGATCGTTGGCCACTTTCTGACATTTCTGTTCGCCTTGTACCTGAAATCCCGAATCTCTCAACTTTCGCAACAAAACTCGAGTCAAAAGTCCGGTTTTCGGCACATTTCATTACTTTATGCACCCGGCGATCATAATTAGCAGTAGGTGACTATTAGAAACGAAATTATCGTTGGCCACTTCCTGACATTTCTGTTCGCCTGGTATCTGAAATCCAGAATCTCCTTATTTTCTTAACAAAACTTGGATCAAAAGTTCGGTTTTCGGCACATTTCATTACTTTATGCACCAGGCGCTCATAATTAGCAGTAGGTGACTACTAGAAACGAAATGATCGTTGGCCACTTTCTGACATTTCTGTTCGCCTGATATATGAAATCCAGAATCTCCCAATTTTCCCAACAAAACTCGGATTAAAAGTCCGGTTTTTGGCACAATTCATTACTTTATGCACCAGGCGATCATAATTAGCAGTAGGTGACTACTAGAAACGAAATTATCGTTGGCCACTTCCTGACATTTCTGTTCGCCTGATATCTGAAATCCAGAATCTCCTTATTTTCTTAACAAAACTTGGATCAAAAGTCCGGTTTTCGGCACATTTCATTAGTTTATGCACCAGGCGATCATAATTAGCAGTAGGTGACTACTAGAAACGAAATGATCGTTGGCCACTTTCTGACATTTCTGTTCGCCTGATATCTGAAATCCAGAATCTCCTTATTTTCTTAACAAAACTTGGATCAAAAGTCCGGTTTTCGGCACATTTCATTACTTTATGCACCAGGCGATCATAATTAGCAGTAGGTGACTACTAGAAACGAAATGATCGTTGGCCACTTCCTGACATTTCTGTTCGCCTTGTACCTGAAATCCCGAAACTCTCAACTTTCGCAACAAAACTCGAGTCAAAAGTCCGGTTTTCGGCACATTTCATTACTTTATGCACCCGGCGATCATAATTAGCAGTAGGTGACTATTAGAAACGAAATGATCGTTGGCCACTTCCTGACATTTCTGTTCGCCTGGTATCTGAAATCCAGAATCTCCTTATTTTCTTAACAAAACTTGGATCAAAAGTTCGGTTTTCGGCACATTTCATTACTTTATGCACCAGGCGCTCATAATTAGCAGTAGGTGACTACTAGAAACGAAATGATCGTTGGCCACTTCCTGACATTTCTGTTCGCCTGGTACCTGAAATCCGGAATCTCTCAACTTTCGCAACAAAACTCGAGTCAAAAGTCCGGTTTTCGGCACATTTCATTACTTTATGCACCCGGCGATCATAATTAGCAGTAGGTGACTACTAGAAACGAAATTATCGTTGGCCACTTCCTGACATTTCTGTTCGCCTGATATCTGAAATCCAGAATCTCCTTATTTTCTTAACAAAACTTGGATCAAAAGTCCGGTTTTCGGCACATTTCATTACTTTATGCACCAGGCGATCATAATTAGCAGTAGGTGACTACTAGAAACGAAATGATCGTTGGCCACTTCCTGACATTTCTGTTCGCCTGGTACCTGAAATCCAGAATCTCTAAATTTTCCCAACAAAACTCGGATTAAAAGTCTGGTTTTCGGCACATTTCATTACTTTATGCACCCGGCGATCATAATTAGCAGTAGGTGACTACTAGAAACGAAATTATCGTTGGCCACTTCCTGACATTTCTGTTCGCCTGATATCTGAAATCCAGAATCTCCTTATTTTCTTAACAAAACTTGGGTCAAAAGTCCGGTTTTCGGCACATTTCATTACTTTATGCACCAGGCGATCATAATTAGCAGTAGGTGACTACTAGAAACGAAATGATCGTTGGCCACTTCCTGACATTTCTGTTCGCCTGGTACCTGAAATCCGGAATCTCTCAACTTTCGCAACAAAACTCGAGTCAAAAGTCCGGTTTTCGGCACATTTCATTACTTTATGCACCCGGCGATCATAATTAGCAGTAGGTGACTATTAGAAACGAAATTATCGTTGGCCACTTCCTGACATTTCTGTTCGCCTGATATCTGAAATCCAGAATCTCCTTATTTTCCCAACAAATCTCGGATCAAAAGTCCGGCTTTTGGCACATTTCATTAGTTTATGCACCAGGCGATCATAATTAGCAGTAGGTGACTACTAGAAACGAAATGATCGTTGGCCACTTCCTGACATTTCTGTTCGCCTGGTACCTGAAATCCAGAATCTCTAAATTTTCCCAACAAAACTCGAATTAAAAGTCTGGTTTTCGGCACATTTCATTACTTTATGCACCCGGCGATCATAATTAGCAGTAGGTGACTACTAGAAACGAAATTCTCGTTGGCCACTTCCTGACATTTCTGTTCGCCTGATATCTGAAATCCAGAATCTCTTAACTTTCCCAACACAACTCGGATCAAAAGTCCGGTTTTCGGCACATTTCATTACTTTATGTACGCAATCAACAGAACTTTTCAGCATTTAAATCATGAAACACAAAAAGACTCCCTGTTGAATCTGTGCTGCTGTGTTTAAGACTGAACCGATTTATTTGGTACCTGCGATATTTACCTTGATCGTACCATTTAGTGATATGGCGCACCTGGATACCAATGAGAGTCAAGTTCTGATATGGATTAATTGTGCATATACTTCAAAACTTCAAAGATGTATTCCTCAAAAAAAGCATATAACAAGAAATGTTATTTGTGTGAATTTTGATGTTGTATTTAGATTTTTTTTTTGCTATGCACTTGTAATGTATTTGTATAGGGATGTATTCTTAGTAATTGACTAAACTTAAAAAAAAGACAACAAAGGCGAGTGAAAATCCGATAAAGCAAACAAAGTGATACCTCAAATGTTTTGAGTTCACAGGCACGAGAACGAAATTCGTTATATATTTAAAGGTGATCGAATATGGGATGAGGGTGGAGTTTTGGTTCTGAGGTGAGGGAAGGAACTTACAATAATTACAAAAGAGTACAAATGTATAATATACAATATATAAATCAGTGTATCCGCTTGGCCCGCCTCGCTTAGTTCGATGCGATAGTAAACTTTAAGTCTTATGGTCTAAGATAACACTGCCCCAAGGTTTTTTTTTACCAAAATATGATTTTTTACGGATGCTCTTGGGCGGCCGTGTTTAACACGGGAAAACAGTCAGATGCTGGATTGATGTTTTTTGTAAAAGTGAATTTATAAGAGCCACAATCTAGTTAACCAACGATCCTGAAGGGCAGAGTAATTTGCGCATACTTTTCTGGGGGCTTTTGGCTTTTTCCTTTTTCCAGGGGTCCATCGATTTCAATTCATTTGAATTAGTGGAACTGAAGAAAGAGGGAGCGCTCGCAGGCCTCTTCAAGCAAAACTTGCTGCCGAACCTTCTCCTCGGGAGTGAGTTCTTTCACCAATTCGTCGAAGCCATCGTCCGAGTATGCAGGTTCATCGTCTGCCATGCCCCCATCAATCTCTTCACCGGAGGCTGCTGGCAGAAGTGGCTCGCCTATGATGCTACGTATGTCATTGGGCAACGTTTCTGAGGCCTTAAGCTGCAGGTAGATACCCTCAGCAACCTGCAAGGTTTTCTGAACGTCTATATTTCCAGACAGTTCGTTCACATGCTTCAGGATTTCTGTGAACTCATACTGGCTCTCGATGATCACTCTCGTCTCCTGATCGAGGATAGCCACCGAGAAGAGTAGGTGGAAGTTGGGACAGGGGAGCCGAGTCCACAGGCATTCCCATAGCTTCAAAACGTCCTCGTTGTTTAGCTCCCGCTTGTACCAAACCAATAGCCATCTGAAGCAGAAGTACATGTTGTCCGAGTCGTGGGATCTCATGTAGTTAAATAGCGGGGCATTGGCAAATTCAATTAGGCGACGAATCTGGGCGAACTGCGTCTTCATGCCCGCCTGGTCGATATCAAAGTTGGTGAACACCAGCTCCATGAAGCCAACAAAGCACCAGAAGGCGTCCACCTCGTTCACCTGAATCTCCAAAATGGGCGCAAGCAGATCGGACATTCCCTGAACGTAACCAAGATCAAAGTTGTACATCACGTAAGTCATAAGGATACCCTGGAGGAGGGTTAGATTGGGATTATCCTCTCCCGCAAAGAATTGCAGAGAGCGATCTGTGCGTTTCACATCCTTTTCAATCTGGCACTTGCGCTCCCGGTAGCCACAGAAGTTCGCCTCCTGGGCCGTAGTCATAGCCAGCCACTGGGCCTTCATGTTGTAGTACTCAATAGACTTTTGCTTTCGGCGCTCGATCCGCTCCACATGAGTATCAGACCAAAGGTAGTAGTTGAGAAGGAACTTCCATACCTCTGACCGCAAGCTCTGGACGACGCCGCCGCGGAAGATGATCTCCTTGATTCGTGCGCTATCGGAAATTCGGCCGTCTGGCGTCTGGAACTCCAGCCACTGAGTCTCGGTTAGGGGAAGACCTGCCAAGTTTAGTTACTATTAGTTCATTCCTAAGCGTTTTTATCTCAAATATAACATCGAGTCAAGATTTCTCTTTTAAGATTACAATTAATATCGACCCACCTCTCTCCACCCGCTGGCGATCAGGCAAGTTGTTAACTATTTTTTCGTCCTGGGCATTAAGAGTTTCCAGCTCACTGTCGGCGGGAGACTTCTCTGCACTGCCCCCACGACTCTGTCCGTTCGAGGAACTGGCACTATTCGTGCTGCCACTTAGCCCAATAATTTGATAATTGTCCGGTGAAGTCTGCCGATCGCCGGAGATCAATGCTCCCGGCCTCGATTTGGGTGAGCGCTGAAACGGAGGCTGTACGTAGTCGGGAATGTTGCCCAGGAATCCGGCCAGCTTGTTGGGCAGCCAGCTTTCTCGAGGCAAATGGCTGGCCTTGATCTGGCCAATGTCAAGTTCTGCAAACGTCTTTTTTAATTTCTGGTTCTCGGTTGTCAGGATGGCATATTCCTCGCCGCCGCTGCGACTGGTCTCGGCGTTCTCGATAAGGTGCTGATCGCGCATCGAGCGCACAAACAGGTCTGCGTTTCCGTGCTGGAAAAAGAACTCACTGTGCAAGCCATTTGCCCCTTTCCGCATAAAGCGGATCGTCTGTCCGCGATGGCGCACCTCTACGGACGACAAGTCTTCTAGTTGAGCGCGCATGATTCGCGAACGGGTGTCGCCCCACCGCTCGGTTCAGTGGGCCTAGTGTTGAAGGCACGGCACTCGGAGGTGGTGCGTGTCCGCCCGGAAATCCTGTCTACCAGCGCCCAGTCGCCCTGGTCCTGGCTGTCGTCCGCGATCATGATGCTGTCATTGGGCTGCCACTCCAGCAACAATCTCCTGCGGGGCAGTTCCGCGGAGGATCGCGAATACTCCACCAGGGAAAGGGAGCCGCTGGTGTTCAGATCCGCGATGTGCTCCGCACTGGCTTTCTTCAGCAGCACGCCGTCGTGGGTGAAGAGGATCTTCGGATCGGGAAACGGAAGAACGGGGAACGTAATGCCACCAGGGAAACCATGAGTCAGATAAAAAGCGAGACACTTACGTTTCCCGTTCCCTGCAGCGGCAGATTCTGCACGTCCTCCTCCACAGATGACAACTGCGATTCGCTCAAAACGCCCAGCTGCACTTGGTGGCAGCGGTCATATCGCACCGATTCGTCCATGGCTGCCGGCGATTAGGTCTTCCTGCGTTGTATTTCAACTTAGCCTGCGCTATTACGTTTCAGATATAAACAATTGTCCAACGGAAGGTGCTAAATTTTACATGACAGCGTTATGTTTGGGGTATTTTATCAGCGAGGTAAAAATGGCCACATTCCGGGGCTCTACTCTACAAACAGTCTGGCAACCACACTAGTGCGGGGGCACTTTGAAATATGTAATTGTGAATTCCAATTGGAATGGAAAACTGCTACTAGTTAAAACGTCATAGTGTTATGTTCTATAGATTTAGGCGCCAGGCGAATAGAAATTTTTGGAATTTCTCGAATTCCTAGAATCATTGTATGTTTTCCTCAGCTTTTCTAGCCTGCAGTTTCCTTCATTCCCTTTTCAGCAGTGCATCACCAACTGGAGTTCATTTTCCTTTTGATCACATGCCGTGTTCAGTACATTTTAAATTGGTAACTTTTGTACACACATTGGGACAAGTGTACCTCTTAAAAGTCTAAGAACATCTCGACCACCGCCCCCTGCATATCCGCACCATAGCATTTCCAATCGAGAGTGAAAGTAATTCGCAGAACAACAGAGCACGATCAATTTCGTTTCTCTCTACTCTCTTTGATTTCACCGAGAACTGAGACAATTTTAAAATAAGCAAACATATCTAGTTGTACTTTGTAAATAGGCTAAATGATCTACGTTGCCTCTCCGAGGTGTTTTGAAAACTTTTCTCAGAGTTTAGTTTGCCCGAGAACGTCGTACAAAGCACAAGCACTTGACAATTTTAAAATTCTGAAATATAATGAAACCTAATCAGAAAATATAAGCCAAATACAGGTGGGTGAAGAACAATGCAGAGCTAAACAAGAATAAAATAGTTTACATTTTCAAAACGTTAGAAACGTATATGCATATTTGAATTTAAATTCAGTGGTGTGGAAAAACAAGTCAACGTCAAGATCGAGTTATATAATTAATGTTAACAAAATTGCCTAAGAATGTCAACAAATACGATGCATCACCTAACTATATGAACTTTTCCCAAAAGTTTCCAGTCGTCAAAATTGTAGAAACACTTTACATCTTCGTTTATATTAGTTTGATCATAAAACATCATTATTTGGAGAATTGGTCAACGAATCCGAACAACATGAACCACGATCTTAATGCGCGCAGTTGTGAGATGAGGAAAAAGTCCCTTAACAGATTTCTACTTATGTTACGCGAAGTAAAATACTCTCTTGCTTGCTGTGATATCACCTTCTAGCTCTCGAACTCTCCTGCTAAAAGATTGGGCAAACCAAAATATTTATTTCGTTATTTTGAGAGAAAGAAAATATCCACAGAGCCAAAAAACATGAAAATCGGTGAGCCAGAAATAGCGCCACCCACTGAAAGTTTTAAAAACTAAATTGACTTACAAAGTATTTATAAAAGAGATAGCGATGAGCCATTGTGTGCCAGTTCTCTAAATCACTTTCCTTGTTTTCAGAACCTCATGGACAAGTCAACGCGGCCTAAACGAAATCGTCGTCACAGCAGGTAAGATTTAAAAAAAATATTTGTGGATTTTGTTATTCATTTTGCGCGCTTTTTCAGACGAGCCTGGCCACCGGAGGAGGAGCTGCATCCAGCAACCCGAGCCACAAAGAGGTTATTTACTCCCGACATCAAGAGGATGCTAAAGGACTGGTTAATTCGTCGCCGGGAGAATCCTTATCCCAGCAGGGAGGAGAAAAAACAGCTTGCTGCAGAGACTGGGCTCACGTACACTCAGATTTGCAATTGGTTCGCAAACTGGCGAAGAAAGCTTAAGAACTCGGAGCGAGAGAAAGCCAAGAAATCCTGGGGTCATCTGATCAAAAATTACAACCACAATGCCCGAGGTAATGTGGAACAATTTAGCATCTCGTCGGAGGACAGTATTTGGGAGGAGGAGATGCACTCGTGTCCCGCGGAGGATGACGAAGGAGACGATAATGACGAGTTTTCAAGCCACAGCACTGGTAGCGATGGCAATGCCAATAACGAATCTTCATCCCCATACAAGCCGATTGTGTTTGTAGGATCTGCAGGATTGTCCGAGCGGATACCCATTTTATCAGAAGCACAACCAGGGGGCAGGGCCAAGTACAAGCACCAGATGATGGAAAAGTATCTGCGTGATAGTTCCACGGCAAAAACAATCAGTCAACAGGGCACACAACTGAACAAGTGGCTGGAAAGTGCAGCAAAGTTCACACCGGACAGAAACAATTATCACATCGAGTGGAATACGAGCAGGTAACATAGTTAGGAGCTGCCATGGTTATATGTGATAATAAAACGATTTCATTTAGGCAGAAAGCTGGCAGTAACGGCAGTTGTGGACAAACGATCTTTACCACAGATGTGTCTGAGCCTGGTCGTGGTGATCACTGGATGCTTCATCATAAGGACGAATTGGAAGCGGCAGAGGCCTTGGCCAACCTCGCCTTCAACTGCAGGCAACGCTGGCACCATATCTAAAGACTGAGGACTCCGGAACTGACGCCATCATTCCAGCAGAAGTTTCAGGCCCCGTTGGAAAGTGCAATCTAGTCAAATGGGCTTCTTCTGGTTTTCATTTTCAAACTTTACAGTACAATAATCTCATGTTACCAGGATTTTGTTCAACTTTTAGCTACACTCATTTAAATTATGTGATAAATTAAGACGATCATATTTATGTGAACTGAAAACCAGATTGCGCCGAGAGTTAACAATTACTACAGCTAGTTTAGAGTGAAAAACAATTATATAATTTTTGTTTTCTTGTTATTTAACAAACTTGACTCATTTGGACTTCTACGTAGACTCCGGCGTGTCCTCCTTACCCTGGTTTTTCGCATGGACATCAAGTACGCGCACAAAACTGTTCTGATGCGCCTGCAGTTGCTGAATAAGGTGGCCAGGTGCTTGGTTAAGAGTCTGGACAAGCTGTGCCTGGGCCGCTTGCAGGCCGGGCATCTGGGCGTAGTCGACAAGCTGGTTCCTACTCAGTATGGTCTCCTCCACGATGCCTCCCAGCAGAACCATTTGCGGCACCCTGCGTACGATTCGCAGCAGTGCGGCAGTCTTTTGCGGATCCGGTGAGAAGACGATGCAATGATTGGAGTGGAACAGGGGCACAATCGCCTCGTATCGTGTGTTTTTTACCGCCTGTTCGATGATCTTGCTGCCGTAGGACTTGAGGTGCAGGTTCTGCTTGTGCAGCTGAACGCGCACGCGGAATATGTCATCGGCTGTTATAGAATTTAGATGAAAGAAGGCCACCAGCCGAGAGTGATCCAGCCAATTGCGCACCTCGCGTGCGATGATTTCGTTGTATGGATTTTCCTGCTGCTGTTGCGTGCGCTCCGCACGCGTTTTGAAGCAGCTCTTAGCCTTTGGGAGCTCCGGATATTTCGGATGGGTGACTGCCACTACCCGGGCTCGCTCGTAGTGCGGCGCTTTCGGCCGCTGTATGTTGATCTTACCCCTAAAGCGAAGGAATTGTAGCGCTGGAGAACTGGTCTTGGCCAGGGGAAGACCTAAAATTATTTAAAATCAGTAAAAGGTCGAACATACATGTTACAGAGTTACACAACAATAGTCTGAGCCAGGCCAAGCCAATAAATAAAACCTTTAAAAACCGTGCAACTTACTCCTTTGTATCAGGCTCGTCATGCTGTAGAACTGTTTTAAAGTTTATAATCTCTAAAACTAGGAACTTCTCCTTAATTAACTTTATTTTTACTACAACGATGTTTATTCGTTGTTATCGATAGCTATAGATATTTGTCTCCATCGATGTTTCGCCGGTTGGCGTTGCCACCTCGTCAGACCTTGCCTCGGTCACAATATTTTAAAGTTAGAAAAAGGTATCAAAATAAATTTGAATAGAATAGTGCATCGATCGTCGCCAATTTTGTTCGAAAAGTCCCGGAAAAGTTTCGGGAGGAGAATAAAACTTGATTTTGAACGTTTGCTCCCGATTTAAACCGATTCCACACAGCTTTTACCTTGGTAAAAATAAACTCGTAAAACACCTACAACGATTGCATAGGTATAGAATTTATTTAATTACAGTTATAACATTAACATCTATATATATATATGTATATATATAATGCATATATGTATGTATAAGTTGTATTTCGCTATGGGGTTCGATTTGGATTTACGGCCCGAGAAACCTATAGAACCTATAGAATCTGGGAGCGGAGAAAATAAAAACAAACCAAGTGTATGAAATAAGTGTAATTTAATCGTTTTCTTCAAAGTAACTTAGGAAATAACTAAAAAGTCTCTTAAATCATACAACTTATACATTAACATATTTTTAACAGCGCTTTCTATGTTTCATCTTGAAAACGTGTTCTTTTTATTTTCTGAATTATTCTCTTTTTAACTTCTTTTGTTTATCTGTTTCTGGGTGACCTGTTGTAGATCTGATCTCTCGTGTTCTTGTATCGGTAATTATGTTATATAATGTACAGATTTCCTTTTAGTTTAGTTTTAAAACATACAACTAAATACACGCTAAACACTAATTAAACTGTATTTACATTTTATACTTGTTAGAGCCTAAATAATTTAAATATGTTACAGATGTATTTTTTAATTTTCTGTTTTTTTTCACTCGTGTGTTCTGCCCTCTATATTATTCCGGTTACATAATTTACAAGTCGTGTGAAAACTTACGTTTAAAGTTAGGGAGTGTTCAGAGAGGGTACTATATAGGTTTTTGTATTATTTTGTGAGTGGTATGTTTACGTGTTGGTTTGTAGGGTGTCAGAATAATGGTATAAACATAATGGAGGATCCTGAAACTACCCAACATTGTACAAAGTTTCGCTCACAAAAACTAAAAAGTGGGAGGAGATCGGAACACCTACATTCAGATTTATACCAGTGAGTTGTAGTTAGGTTTGTGGCAGTGGTGAAGGTGTTAAAAAAAAATGTAATGGAAAAACAAAAGTTTGCCGTCTCTTGCAAACAAAAGACGTGCAGCGTCAAATCGGAAACTATCGGAAGTTTTACTAGAAGAGAAGAAACTCTGGTGCAGAGTGAAATAAACACGAAGTGAAACGTGTCTGAGCTTTAAAGTAGTGGGCTTAACATATTAATTATAATAAAATACGCGTCTAGATAAATAATCGTAGTATAATGTATGTGTGTGTATGTTATCGTAGGAAAAGCCTCTGGGCGCATCTTTAAACCTAATTGTGCTTGACAGCATGGGCGACAGTCCGGACTTATCTGAAGTTCTTTGGGTCTATGCTAGGCCCCGTATACTAGTTTTATATGCAGGCATTCCATAGAGCCAAGGAACCGATCTGTCAAAAATAAAATGGTCGGTTGTTCGAAGGCGGAAACTTTGTATAACGAGGTGTAGTTACTTTTCTATCGAAGTAGTCGAAAGTTATTCACCAATAAAAACTTAATCGTGTTAGGATTAGGATCGAATATTAATATTATGTACGGGTAGTAGTATGCATAGTACAGTAAACAGTTAATATGTTGTAAGCTTTCTGTAACATTTCTTTCAATTTGTATGTGTAGGTTGGTTTTTGTGTTTGTTTCTTCCTTTTTAAATAAGCAAAAATAAAACTTTCTTTCTTGAGATCAAACTTAACGATACTTTGCAAGCTTTTTCTTAAAGGTTTTTAATTACGGAGAGTTATATAATTAATTTAGACAAATATTTTGCTTTCAAAGTGTCGGAATTTAAAGGGTTTTTTTTTCATTTTGTTTGAGTCTCTTGCGGATCTCTTTACATTTATATGTGATCTTGGCCTCAATGTACTTTTGCATTCTTGCATTTATTTATTCAAACTTTAGTTTGCATGTTTCTGCTTGTTTAAGTTGTTTTAGTTGTGTTTTGTTTTCCTTTGCTTTTTTAAACTTTTGCTTGTTTAATCGCTATTTAAAATTACTTAAAATACTAGAAGAGCGTAACATGTTTTTGTTGGTTTCTTTTTCTGGTTCCTCATTTGTTGTTGTACAATCCTGTGAAGTTTAACGTCCGGGTATATTCTATGGTTCAAAGTCCGTTGGTTTTGTATTTTCAGTGGTTTAGACAGTGGCAATGACAATCAGGAGATGTGCCAGCTCGGCTACGCGATTCTTAAGATCCGGAGCGGCACGCTCTAGGTTTTCATTAGCGAAATCGCATGACGGAAATATGTGTACCACGAAGGCCGCTTGCTCACTTCCTGGAATGGGTATGTTCACAATGCCGGCAGCCATTTTCTGTTGTAGATAGGTAATGAAACCGGTCTGGAGGTTCCTTGAATGCTGCAGTACATCGGCGTGATCTCTTCCACAGGGCAAAGCCAACAACATGCAATGCTCCTTGTCAACCTGGGTTTTTTAAGTGAATGATATTAGTGATGCTCCAACTTTCAAATCCATATACCATGCAAAGCTACATGTTTAATTTGTATATACATACCTGCATCTTCTTGGCGACTCCCTCCAGTTGTGTCTGCTCCAGTCGCATTCTTTGCGCAATCCTCAGCAACGGTGTATTGGTCTCCACCAAACTGGGAAGCGACACTCTTGCCACATCGGGGTTTCCATGCACAAAGTGCATTTGGACAGCGGCCTGATCTGTTTTAAGGGCCAGTAAGCCTTGCCACATTACCGGATAGCGCTGCAGCAGAGTAACCAGCGAATCACCTGGTGGGGGCGCCATCGCTGGTGATGCTTGCTGGGCGGCCAATTCCATGCCTGCAGGCAAAGCAGGTGGCAGATGATCCTGCTGTTGCTTAACTGCGATTGCAAAGTTAGAATATTCGTTAAAAATATATTATTACATTTCTTCACGGTCAGTAGATACTTACCGACAGCTGCTATCATTGACATGCGGTCCATCTCATCCAGCTGCATATCCATTGCCTTGCCTGAGTGATGGTGGCTTCCTGGCTGCACGCTGCCATCCCGTCCGATAAACGGACTTCCAGAGGAAACTGCAGGCATTTGTTGTGGCACCACCACACTAATGGTTGCAGTTGGGCGATGGGCCGGCGGTGGTTCCAGTTGCAAGCCACCACTCTCGTACATGCCTCTTGATGCAATTTCGCTGAAATGGGCCGGGGGAATCCGCGTATTGTGTACGTATACCTGTGCCATTTGCGGAGAATCTGGAAGAAACAATGCGTTATAGGTTATAGGAGATTTAAGGAGTCCCAAGGCTATGAAGTATGAGAACTTACCAGCTGCTGTGCGATCCTGAGGACTCTGCAAACTATGGGGAACTGCGATGGTCCTTGGAGGACCACTACCAGGGCGTCGTAACTCTAGCGGCGGACTGCTGCCCATCTTGTCATCGTAGTCGCCACCTCGCATTAAATGATGCTGGTAGAGCATGAAATCCCTGGATGCAGCCACTCCTCGATACGTGGAATCGTTCTGAAAAACAAGGTTTGGCAGACAAATTTTTTGTAAGAAAATGCTTTAACTGCAGTACTCAAAATAATATGACTACACGAAGAACTTAGTTTGGTTACGCTACATGAAAGCTCCGCAAGTAAAACTTGTGTATTACCGGTGTTATGGGCGAAGCCTGCTGATGAGCTGGAGGCGGACTCTGGGTTCGCCGTCCACTGACGTAAGCACCCAGGTCATGCTGCATCCAAAGTTAGCAATTCGATTGTAAAATAATTTTAGGGTTAGTAATAAACTCAATTTTGATTTTTAATGGTTAGCCATAGTTAATTTTAAGTAAGGAAAAATCTTGAAGACTTTTGTAGTTCGCTTAAATTAAAAATATTATGCGTTGTTACTTACCAGACTGGCGTCGAAGGGTGGAACTCCGGAAATGCCGGGCGGTAAAACCAATGGCGATACTCTAGGCTGGCTCTGCGGACTTATGTTTGGGATGGCTGTGCGTATGCCTGTAAAGATTTTAAAGTTAGCTATGACCGTAAGGAACTATATGAGCAAGCTGCAACTTACCAGCTCCTGGTACGACGGAGTTGACCTGCTGCTGAGCTGATTTCAAGACCGCAGATGATACCGGTGGTGGACTGCCCACACTTCCTGGCATGATCTGTCCAGACTGCAGGCCGTGCAATACGGGATTTGGCTTTCCGGGCGGCGGTGAAGGGTTTAATTGATGCTGCTGGGGGTGCAGATGTGCTGGTAGTTTCTGCTGCAGTAGCATGCCAGGATGGGAAGGCATAATTATTCCGTGAGGAGGCATTTGCACCTGAGCCCCCTTTTGCTGATTGTTTTGCTTATACAAGTGCTGCTGTTGCTGCTGCTGAACGGCTGACAAAGTGGGTGTCAAAACAGCATTTGCATAGCTGTAGTTCGGCTTAGTCAACTGCAGGTGAGGTCCTGTTGATGAAGTAGGTGGTAGCTGCTGTGGTTGCGGCTGAGGCACCACCGACGCCTTCGAGCTGACCACATGCAATATTTGCGGTGGGGCTGCTGATGCCGCTTGCTTGATCACCACCGTTTGCTGCTGCTGCTGTGGACTTACGGCAGCTCCTGGCCCCAATTGTTGCTGCTGGCTAGGAACTCTTGGGGAGTGCGGCGAGTGCGCTGTTGGCGGCGGCACGTTAACCTGAAGATGTTGTTGCTGTTGCAGGTGACGTGCAATGATCTGAGGCTGTACTAGTTGTTGGTTTCCAGCAGCATCTGTGAGCAGCATGTGCCCGGAATGCGGTGGATGCTGTGGTGGTTGAGCTACTGCTTGCTTTGTGGGCGTCATTTGCTGCTGCATATTCTTTTCCCTATTCAGCACGTGAGCTTTAAGTGGTTGAGGTGGCCTGACAGTACTATGCTGAGCATGCTGCAGCACAGTGGGCAGGGGATTCTGCTGCAGGATGATGGGTTGTTTTGGAGGAGCCACTAGCTGCGGTTGTTGCTGCTGAATTACCTGCGGGGGGTTTCCCTTAACCAGAACACTTACAGGCTTGTTTAGCAAAGCGGCTGCTGCCGCCGTTTCGAGCTGTACTGATTTCCCTAGAGCCGTAATGGGATTTTGAAGTCCAGATGGAATCAAAGTAGTATTTATCTGTGAATTAGCTTGTTGTTGTGGTGGCTGCTGTGGATTTTGCGGATGTTGTTGCTGCTGCTGCTGTTGTAGTTGCGGGGGAGGAGCTGCTTGACCGTCTTTATTGCTGCTGTTGGCAGGTGCAGCAGCGGTAGCTGCAGGAAGATTACCTTCCTTGCCCTGGGGCATGCCAGCGGTGATAACTCCCGTGACGGGGTCAACTAGAGCCTTGCTGACCGCATCCGCTACCCCACCGGTTATCTTTTGAGTAGCGGGAGCGGCTGTCTGATGCATTGGCAGTCCCCCGCTCGGAATGGATGAGTTGATAGCCTGGTAGGATTCAATCTCTGCTGCCGCAATAGCTTTCTTCTTGGGATGTTGAGGCATTGTAGGTTTGACGGGAACAATGGCTGGCACAGGAACGGTAACCGGGACAGCAACACTAACAGGCGCTGGTGTAGAAACTGGTGCCACAACTGGAACCGGTTCCACTTCTTTAGTATCCAATTGGGGCATATGCGGCTCCACACCAGCACCTTCTGATGGTGGCAAAATACTGGATGAAGTGGCGCCAACCGTTGCAATAGACGGAGTAACTTCCTCAACCAAGTTTACACTTTGTTCACCGATTGTTTTTCTGTCCTTTGAACGCCTTGGGCGCCCCACTGCATTAACGATCTGAACCACATCCGCCTTTTTGGCCTGTGCATTTCTGCCAGAACGGCGTGGTGGAGTTTGAGCGCCTTTCGGCAAATGTGGTCCTGTTCCAGTTGGCGTGTTGGTATTTCGCACCACATCCTCAATGATATCGTCTACTGTGCTGCGATCCTCCTTTTCTTGTAGGCGTCGAGACTTGCGCGTGTTACAAGACTCGGAGTTGTCTGCATCAATATTTGATGAAACTTCCGGTTGCTGCTGTTGTTGTTGCTGCTGCTGCATTGTTTGCTCCATTTCACCAACATTCTTAATCGAGGGTTGCGTTTTATTGATGGTAAGGATAAGTCGTGGTCGTTGGTCCTCTGCAATCGGGGCAACAGAAGAGATTGTCTTGGTCTTGGGCTCTTCACCACCGTCTTCATGAAACTCGTAGATATCCTGACCAGTTCCTGATTGACTTGCGACTTGGTTTTGTCCTTGCGCCTGAGTCAGGGCTTGATTCCTGGCTTTCTTCTCTGCAGCTGTCAGTACAGAGCTAGTAGGAATAGGTGCTGGCAGTGCAGTCGTAGGTGTAGCCGACGGTGCCATTTCTATTCCCTTTCGCTGCAAATCGAGTTGCTGCTGCTGAAGTTGCTGTTGCTGCAAGAGTAGATTCCTCGGAGGGCGTCCCTTCCTGCCTCTGGTTACAGGAGCGGCTACTGGTTTTCGTAGCCTGGTTTGGACCCCATTGTCACCTGGTGTCACTACCAATGAATCCACTCCAGGCGGCACAGCTGTCACAGAGTTAAGGGGGAATCCTCCCACTTTCTTGGCTCCTCTTGGTTGGCGTCCTCTCTTGGCGCTGCCTCCCCTTCCTGGAGGTCTTCCAACAGTGGGTATAGCTGGTTTTGCAGGCGGCAATTGTCTGGTCTCCGTCTCGTCCTCTGTATCATGATCGTTTGAGCTGTTTACACTCATAGAAGTAGTTGGAAGAGGAGTCTCCTGGGCCACAGAATGATTTGCAGGCTGCGGATTCGGAATAGGAGCCGGTGCAATTGCCTGCATTTCGCCTGTTCGTTTCCCATCCTTACTAGCCAATGGAGTGTCTAATTTTTTAATTACACTGTCTATATTTACCTCCTTGGCTGACCAGTAATCGCTGTCCACTTCCTTGGAGTCCTGCTCGATCAACTCATCTTGCTTGGGCTGCGAAATCTTAATCACATTCTCCTCCGTTAACAGGGAGCCAGCCGTATTCGCCGAGATTACCGCCAAACCTGTGGTAGGAGTGGGTGTGCGAATCACCGACACACTTTCCGATGTCTTCAGGGCTGACATAGCCTGCGTTGGTTCTACATGACCAGGTGGCGTGATATCCTTGCCCTGGTTTTGAGGATAGTGTATGGCATTCCCTTGGGCTTGTGGTGGTGGAACTTGATTTTGTGCAACAATATGTTGTTGGACAATTAATTTCGGTGCACTTTGTATCACATTGAGAGGCGTTTGCAGAGGAAGATTTGCTCCTGGCGACGACTGCTGCTTCTGATGTGGATGAACTGACGACGCTTGAAGGTGGCCGGTGGCTGGCAACTGTTGCTGTTGGCTTGGCAGTGCATGAGATCCAACTCTTGTTAATATGGTGGGAGGCTGGGCTCCCTGATTAACAGGAACCAAAGTATTCGGCTTGCAAGGTGAACTGTGGGGCAATTGTTGAGTATGTTGCTGCTGAGGTACACTTCGCGCAGGAAGCTGCGAGCTATGTTGTTGGGATGCAAATATCGACGGAGAGACTCCCAAGTGGCCAACTCCTTGAGGCAACTTTTGCTGTTGCTGGGGACCGTGCATTTGCTGTAGCTTGTGTATTTGCTGCAATTGCTGTTGTTGCGGCTGATGTTGATGTTGTTGTTGGCTCAACTGCTGCTGAGATGGATGCTGTTGGGATAAGTGTTGTTGTGGTGCCTGGTTTTGCTGTTGCCCCTGGTGTTGCTGTTGGGCCTGGTGAATCTGTTGATTAAACTGCGGCTGAGCTGTATGCTGTTTCTGAGTCGGATGTTGTTGGGCATGGAGTTGTTGATTCATATGTTGCTGAGTTGGATGCTGTGGCTGTGTCTGGTGTTGCTGCTGTGCTTGTTGGTGGTGCTGAGCTTGATGCTGCTGTTGCATTTGGTGTTGCTGGGCTGATGATAATTGTTGCGCCTGACCGTGAAGTTGTTGCTGCTGCATGTGTTGCTGGCGTTGCATCATCTGCTGATGCATAAACTGCTGCATGTGCTGCTGGTGCTGATGTGCAGTCATCTTGGCCATCACCTGTGGCGAATGTTGTTGCTGCTGGTTCTGATGGGCATTTATATGCACGTTCTTGTGCGGCGGAAGGCTGCCCAAGGGAGGCGAACTAGCCACCTGCGATTGGGTTGCCTGTTGAGGCTGTACGGTAACCACTTTACTTATGATCGTCGGATGATGTGGCACCTGTATCGGTGGCATTTTTTGCAGCGGAATAGTCATTAGCTGCGGTGTCGACTGCACCTCAGGCACAGATTTCGGAGAGGGTTGTTGTGGGGCCTGCTGTTGTTGCTGCTGCTGGCTCCTGGGCTGGTAACTGTTTATTTTGCTGGTGGTAGGCGAATTGCTGCTGGACAACACTCGACTCGTGGGGCTTGCCAATGGACTAATGCTGTTACTTTGCGGGCTGGTTATTAGCGCATGCTGCTGCTGTGCCTGCTGAACCTGTTGCTGAGGTGGTGGCTGGCTTACCATAGGACGCCCAACAGGACTCAGTTGACCCACCAGGCGGTTTTGGGCTACACCACGACCTGGTGAATGAAGCGGACTGTGTGGAGATGGGGCTCGAATTCCAACCATATAAGTTCCAGGTTGCTGAGGGTGATGTGACTGCTGGGGAGACAACACCATTTGGGGCACCACAAAGTGAGGCGTTTGTTCTGGTATAGATATCGTTGGCGGTTGCATAATCAAGGATTGCGTCCGGATGGTTTGCTGTGGTGTCATCGGACCCTGCTTGGGAGTTGAAGCCTGCGGCATGGTATTCTGACTTGCAGTTGGACTTCCAAATGATATGGATGCAGATGCTGAAGCTGTAGTAGACGCAGTACTCGAGTTTGAGCAACTGCTCATCACATTGGACAGATCCAAATTGATGACGGAATTTGGATGTACGCCGCTTCCCGCTGAGTGCGGTGCAGGCAAGACGGTCTGCACAGGCTGAACCAAAGGCTGTTGGAGTTTGCTGATGGTTGGTGGTTCAATCTTAACAGGAGAAGAGGATAAGCCTGCGGGCACTGTTTTTGGCGGATCCAAAAGTGGCAACTTAGTGATCACGGAAGGTTGCGGTGCGGACTCCTTGTTGAGCTTCGATTTAGACTCTACGTTAGGTGTGTCTATATTTGGAGTTTCTCTGAGAGTAGGACTGCTGTTGTTAATGGATTTTTCCGGCGACGATGAGCTCTGAACAGTTTCATCAATCTTTAGACTAGGTCCACTACTATCCGCTTCATCGGGATTCTCTTCTGTGTCCGTATCGATCTGCAGATCCCTTTCTGACTGCGGAGTATCAGCCTTGATGTCCATCATATCCTCGTGTTTTAAGCTTTGCACTGCCTTGTTGAGTTCTTCCGGATCCAAGACCTCGACGACAGGTTCTGATTCAATTTCTGGCTCAGGATCGGCGTCGGGTTCACCCCCTCTTTCGGGCTCCATTTCTGGTTCCTCCATAATGGACGCAGGCTCTCCAGCTGCTTCAATCGCTTTTGCGGCTAAAGCTGCCTCTTCATCCGGTTCAGCTATGACTAAAGTTGGTGTTTCTAATTCGTTCACAGAGCTCATCTCATCCATGCCATCGAGTGAGTAATCCGTCGTAGAGGATGTTCCAAAACTTTCCCCCAACAGAGCGGATACCGCACTCTCAGTCTCCTCCTGAGAGATGGTCACGCGGGACTTGCTTTCCTCCAACTTATCCAAAGGTTTTGTCGCGCGCGGAGGAGATGCCACTGGAATTTTAGGCTCATCTGTCATGGTATCGAGCAAAGATGTTGAATTTAATTCTACGGAAATGGATTGCACTGCCGATTCACTAATCCTATCATCAAGCTGACCATCGAAACCGGGAATGAAGCTTTCCTTCTTCTTGCTTTGAGCGGAAGCACTAGTAGGCGAATTTTCTAGTCCAGGCGCTGCAGCTACTGCTGCACTGGCTCCCGCTGCTGTTGAAGACGTAGGAGTGGTGGCCAAAGCAGAAGAGGTATTCACTGTACCACTGCTTACAGGTGTTTCTGCAGACTGAGTGGAGAGCATGGATCTGTTGGCTATAGTTGGAGTTTTGGGTATGGGACTAATTAGGCGGGGTTTCTCTCGCGAAGGAGTGAGAGCATCGTTTCCATGACCCGAGGGCGTTGTAGGTTTCGCTTTCGGGGTGTGCAACAAATCATCGTCATCGTCGCCAATTAGGCATGGTAAACTTGGAGATGGCTTACAGACGGGTGGCGATGAGACATGCTTGGCGTCCAATTGCAGGTCTGCATGCTTGCTGGCAGCTTGAACGTTGACAGTAAGCTTTCCAGGAGTAGGAGGTGCGGATGAAGTGGGAGCCACATTTGGCAGGGATTCCCTTCGCTGTTGTTGCAGTAGCTTTTCTTGCTTTTCCTCCTTAGACCGCTTCTTCTTCTTTTTCTTGTCTTTACTCTTGTGCTGCTCCTGCTGCTCCGGTTTCACACCCTGTTTCGTCATCTCCACTGAGTTGTTGTCTTCGTTGTCAGAGAATCGGAATACATCCGCCATATCGGACCTATACGTGGTGGCCGTTGAAGGAGTGGCTTCTTCTGAAATCGGCTTGGTATCAAAGTCGATCATAAGTTGAGCCTCTAGAGCCCTTCCAGCTTCATCCATATCAACGCTGTTGTCATCATCCACCTTAGTTTCAACCTTGGAAGATTTCTGGTGAGTTTGATTTTGCTGTTCTCGCTGGGATTTTTCTCGCCTCTTTTTCTCTCGCTTCTCTCTGCGATGTCTTTCCCTATCCACATGAGAAGATGAGCTGCTGCCTCCCGACAGGCGACTTCTCTCCAGCTGCTGCTGTTGTTCAGCCTCGTGCACAGGTAATTGAATGTGTGGTTCCTCATTCTTGCTGTTGGGTGTGGAGGGTTCTTGTTTGTACGTTTGCAGAGCAGCGGAGACAATTGGACCAGTAGTAGACACGCAACTGGGTATAATGTCTTTACTGGCTTCTGCTTGCTCGGGGAACTGCGATTCTTCTTCATCGGAAATGATGCCAAATATGAACTCCATCTTATCCTCTCCTCTTTTTGAAGTTGGGACTGTCAAAGGCGCTGATGTTGGAGTGGCAGGCAGAGAAGGTGAAGTAGAAGGATGGGCTCCTCCTGAGTTGTATATTTTGGTAGTTGAGGAACTATCCAGGCTCTTCGATTTCTTTGACTTTTTAAGTCGATGACGCTCTTCTTTCGATAGTTTTTCGGAACTTGTATCATTGGGGGTAGGCGAATTGGGTACAGTGGATTCCGTCATATTCCTAAGCTTCTCCCGTTTCTTCTCCTTCCTTTCCTTGTGCTTCCTCCTTTCGCTGGCTGAAATCTCCATCGGTAGCGAAGCACACTCAGTTTTTAGGTCATCAAAACTATCGAACTTTGTCTTGCACTCGGAGGAGGAATGAACATCAAATATGGAAGGTGTTAACGGGGCCACCACCAAAGGAGTTTGAGTTGCCGAAGTATCCGCTGTGGAAGAGGATTTCAAACGTCTCTTGCTCTTTTTGTGTTTTTTGCGAGTTTCGGGAGAGTACTCTTTAAGCTTTTCGGTGTAGGTGTATGCAGAAGAACTATAGAAATCTCCAAGCTCTTTCTTGATCTCTCGTTCCGTCTTCAATTTGCGCTCCTCTATTGAGGAATTGGAATCATGACGAGACTTGAACTTCTGTTCTTCGTCGGAAAGCTGCTCTCGCTTGATTTCCTGAGCAGGAGTTGTAGGATGCTCTTGCTTAATAGCCAAATCAGGAGCCGGCTGGGATTGTGACTCAGAATCGGATGCAATCCTAGTGGAGTTGGAGTTCCTCTTTCCGAAATGGCTATGCTTCATCACATTCCTTCTAATTTCGTCTTCGGAGCTATCATCACCATCGCAAAGTCTCCTTAAATTCTGTTGCATCTGACGTACTCTGTTAGCATCAGCTAGGGAGTTTGCTTCCTGTTGATCCTGATCTCCGTGCTCTGCATCCGAATCGGAGGAAATTCGCCGTTGGTGGGTCTCCTCATCGTCATCATCATCGCTGCTAGACAGTCCAGGATAACGACCATGGAAGCTGCTACTACCACTATTTCGATGTTGTCGATCCTCGAACTCAGTGTCCGAGTCCCCATCATAACTGGTGGAGCGCTTCTTTTTGGCACGAGATTGCTTTAGCTGCGAGAACTTCGCCTTGATCTTTTTCTCCTCTGCCTGGCGTTGCATATTCTTGCAGCTCCTGGCTTTTACTTTGTCGTACATAGAGACATTTGGACAATCATCCGGGATATCGAAGATGGAATGCTTCTTGGAGGCATCATCTGTGTCGTCGGAGTCTGCCGAGCTCAACATCATCAGTTTGGCGCGAAGCGATTTAGATGAGGAATGATGCCCTTCGTCAGATCCCCGTGATGACTTCCGCTCCACACTCCGCCTGTGGTGTTGGTGATGGAGTTTTCCGCTCGAAGTATTAGTTGCTGCTGAGCTCAGCTCTCCAGCGGATCCACTTCCCGCAGCAGAGATTCTCCTGTGAGGATTATGATTATGCTGCAGTGGGGTGTGCTCTTCATCTGTATTCGTGGATTCCGCCACCGACTGCCGCTTTTTCTCCCGATGGTGATGATGATCTCGTTTACTCTTATGCCTAGAAGATGAACTATTCGCATGACTACTGGAGTGCTCCCGCTCCTTTTCCCTTTTGGGTTGATGTGGCTGCTGCTCCTCCTCACTTGTATTTATGTGCTGTTTGGTTTGGGAAATGGAATCTACCACTACTTCAATGGAGGAGTTGGTTTCTATGGAGCTGGCACTGCCCTTTTGATGATGTTTATCCCGTCTATGGTGATGTTTTGAGGACGAGGTTGAACTACCACCACAACCGTGGGTCCTTGAAATGTGTGAACTACTATTTTTGTCTTCTTTGGAACTACTGCTCTTGTGCTCCTTGGAGTCTCGGCGATCGTTTAATCTTTGATTACTGCTGTGAACCGAGATGTTCTGGGAGTTCTCCATTCTTATGCGCTTTACATAATCCTCATGATGAACTTGATGACTCGATCCTCCGCAAACTCCACCACCTCCAGCACTGTGGTTGCTTTCCTGCGAGCTGAGACGTCTCTTATGCAGGCGCACTGGGGAATTTCTAGACAGCTTCCTTGAGCGCTCCTTTGAGGTGTTGTCTGAAGGGGTTGATGGGGATGCACTGGGAGTTCCTGGAGCAATGGTGTCCATGGCATTTTCCTTGTTGTGCTGACAGTCGCTTGCGGCAATGCTAATAGCCTCGCCGGCGATATCCATTTTGCTCTTTTGGTACGAAGATAGCTCACGCATTCTTCCCGCACGACTTTCTTGCTCAACATCCATAGCTCGGCGAGATTGTTCCTTCTCTCGATGCTCTCTTTCGCGTTGATCTTTTTCGCGGTGTAGCTCTTTTTCCCTTTGCTCCTTCTCACGCATTTCCTTTTCCCTCAACTCTTTCTCCCGCAGCTCCTTCTCTCTATTGTCTCTTTCTCTCTGTTCCTTTTCGCGCAGATCTTTTTCGCGAATCTCCTTTTCTCTCTGTTCCTTATCACGCTGCTCCTTTTCTCTAAGCTCTCGCTCTCGCTCTTCCCTTTCCTTCTTTTCGCGATCCTCCCGAGCCTTCTTCTCCCGTTCTCTTTCTTTTTCCTCTTCTTTAGCTTTTCGGTCTTCTTTTTCTCTTTCCTCCAGCAGAGCCTTACGTTCCTTTTCCTCCCGCTCAGCCAGCTTACGCAGATCCTTTTCTCGCTTGTCTTTTTCCTGACGCTCCTTTTTCTCTCTCTCGTGGCGCTGGTTCTTTTCGGCTTTGTCCGCCGTCTCATCGGCCTCACTGGAGTCGTCTTCAATGCGGGGAGTAGCTGACTTGGAGGACTGGGAGGTAGACGAATTCTTTCGCTTGTCAGTGGACGATGCATTTTTGTCAGACTTTTTGTTCTTCTTGTCATTTTCCGATCTATTGTTGTGCTTGCTGTGCAATTTGTCGTGGCTGCTGCTGATCTTCTTAGAGCTGGAACTCGATGATTGGGATGTGGAGGTGCCACTTCTTTTTGTCTGCTCTTCCTCACCAAAGGTCGGCTGTTGTGGCTTTTGTACGTGTATCGCTGTTGAGGCTAAGGAACTGTTACCGTTGGACGTTGTTGATGAAGTAGGTGCAGATGTATCCACAGAAGCTGTTGCTGATTCCAAGGAAGAGCTGTTTGTGGTGCCCACGTTTGTACTACCCGGCACTGAAGCAGATTTCTGAAGCTGAACTCTCGCTGGCGATGACTGAGGTCCATCTGGCACGCTTAGGCTCTTCGTAAGATTGTTGCCAGAACTCTGGCCAGCTAATCTAGAGGGTTTTCCCATTTCTGGAAGAGGTGGAGGTGCAGGCTGTACAGCTGGAGGAGGCGCAGCGGTGTTCGGCAAAGGCGGGTGACTGGGAAACGGATACTGCAATCCTTTTGTGGGTCCGGAGTTGGCAGCTGGTGAGGATGAGGAGACAGCAGTTCCCCCACTCAGTCCCGCACTTGTTGTCCCTGGTGCTGCAGGTTTGGTAAGTTGACCCAGGCTTGCGGTGGTTACTCCTCCCACCGAAGGCGAGGGCGATGGGCTGTTGTAGGGAGACATCGAAGCTTGAGGCGAGTTCATGGGTGATAAACTACTTAGCCTTTGCAGCAATCCCGCCGATTTGCTACCTGTCGAGTTGCCCAGTCCAGCACTACAGCTTCCAATAATTGGAGTGGTCTTGGTCGCCGCGAGATTGGGCAAAGCAGGTGAGGTGTTTCCGCTGCATGGCCCTCCAGGATGTCGGGATACATTTGCGACCAGTGAAGATCCAGCAACGATATTGGAACTCGATCCCAATGCGAAATCAGAGCTGGTTGGATCGTACCATTGGTTTTTATTGAGCCGTTGAAAATCGTCATCAAAAACACTTTTCTTGGCCAGCACAGATTTGACAATGTCCGAGGGCTGCAGCTCATCAATATCCAAGAATTTGTGCCGCGAATTGCTCGCTGAGCTGGATACTGTTCCACTTGAACTGTTGCTATTTCCGGATCCCGAGCTTGTCTGATGAGAACTTAGACCAGTACCCAAATTCATGTGCATAGAGAGCTGCCATGAAGGCGTGGCACTAGAGGGTGTATGACCGGAAATATGTTCTCTACTGCTTCCCCCAGACCATCGCTCATAGTTCTCCTCAAAGTTGCGCAGTCTTTCATCCAGTGAAGGACTTCCTCCGGCATTTTGGCCAGGTACATCTGAATCGCTGGAGTTGGAACTCAGTGAGCGTGGACGTGCTGGACTAGCCATCAAGCAAGTGTTGGAAGATGAGGATCCGTGCAGTTGCTGCGACTGTTGTTGGTGATTATGCTGTTGGTTTTGGTGGTGTGAAGAGGAACGCCAATATCGCGAGGATGGGCTGGGCAGGAATGTGGATCCAGAACAGGAGCCCATTCCCTGACTGGTGTTAAGACTAGAGTTGTTAAGGGAGCATGCCGAGGAGGAAGCAGCTCCTACGCCCCCCAACCCTCCGGAGGATCCTCCTCCCAGTTGCTGCGGCAGATAGCTGTTTCCCGCTCCTCCTCCACTGCCCCTGGACTGCTGTTGTTGGAAGAAAAGCACCCCGAACTTTGGAAGAGGGAGCCACATCACATCCCTGATTCTCTCCCGAACTCTTTCTCTGGGCGGAGGCAATCGACGTGGCTCTGTGGGCAGCACTTCAGGTCGCTCATCACACAGCGGCGTACCAGGGCGAGATCCATCCGCACTTTCGCCACCGCTAGCTTCGTGTGAGTGATGGGAATGTAGCTGATGTCCCCTGCCTCTGGAGACATGATGATGGTAGTCATCCGCAGGAGTTAGACTACTTATCCCACCCAAACCAGATCCACTAGCACAATTAGTTGTTGAGGATGAGCTGGGCTGTTGCATAGTAGTGGTCACTCGTCTTCTCTTTGCAGCCAGCGAGGCATTCATCATGTGCTGCTGATCCATGCTGCTGGCTCCAACGATTCCGTGTCGGAAAGCTGAGGAACTAGAGAGCGCCGACAAAGCTCCCACATCGATGGACGGGCGCCGGCAACTGAGCATCATGGATGGGGGAGCCGAAGGCAGGTGGCCAGGGAACTTAATGCTTGGAGAACCACTTGGGGTCTCGGAGACCCTCCGGATCTCGCTTTTGCGGTTTAGAGGATCGTGTATCACATCACAGTTGGACAGGGAGAGAGGGCTTGGCTTATTAATGCTGCTGTGCTCGCCAGTGGACTCCACCTAAATTAAGAAAAAAAAAACCAATAAGGAGTTGTTTTTGGATTTTAAAGGAAGGGGTATTAAAACTGTTCCTGTTTTATCAGCGGCTTATCACAATTTTTTTCTTGTAAACTAACTTAGAAGCCTAGCTATTTAAAACGTGGAACAAATCGTATCCTTGTTAAAACATGTACTTACCCCGCTGGCATTGGAATGATGGTGGTGATGATGGTAATCCATTTTGATGCGCTTACGCGGACTGACCACGCCCTCATCACCACTGGACGGGCATTCCTCAACTTGTTCTGCCGATTGGAAACGTTGATTGTGCACGGGGTGCAAGTCTTTGGGTGTCTTACCGCAACGTCTTCTGCTGAGAATGCTGCTGCCGGATCCAGAAAACCCTTCAGCTCCACCCGCAGTTTGATTGTTGTTTAACGTTCCATCGATGGATTCTCCAACGGCTCCAGTAAGCCCAGTAAAACAATTTACAGCTGTACCTTGTCGAGGGGTTACTGGGGAATCACAGCGGACATCTTCAAACTGCGTGGAATTTCCAGCACCTCCAGCCATCTCCTCGGAGCTACGAAACCGGAGGCGACCCACTTCATTGAAGTCGCAGTCGACGGTTTGACGCGCGTTACGAACCATTCGGTGCCTTTGGGCCAGAGCGGCCGGAGACATAGGCATTGAACTTGAAGAGGAGCTAACCGCTGAAGGCATGGATGTGGTTGCTGGCACTGTGCCGGAGGAGTTGACATTACAGCTCACTATAGCGGACGCCAAGCTGGGAGCTGGCATCGCACTGCAAGCATTAGTACCAATGTTTGAAGTGATAATGGTGCTGGTGCTTTGGTTATTTGAATTGCTCGCGCTGGACGCTCCGCTGCTTGTTCCTCCTGGCGTGTTGATGGGAGAGCAGTCATCGTTTGAGTTGTTCTGATGGCGGCTGAAGGAAGATGCGCGGGATCGAGATTGCAAAGAAGAGGTGCTTGACTCATAGCGACTAAAGCGCGAGTTGGAACCTAGACGAGAGTATTGCATAAATAAGGTGTTGAATTCAATTAAATTTTCTTATTTGCTAATTATATTTACCCGAACTTTGTTGCTGTTTCTCTTGTTTATCGTAAAATGCGTCCTGACACTCTCTAGATGCAAAATCCACTTGAAGCTTTCTGCCCCGTAAGATCGTTCCACGCATATCCTTTACCGCGGCTTGGGCGTTCTGCACTTGGTCGTACAGAACCAAAGCTAACTGCCTGCTCCTGTCGATGCTCACTTTAGTAACTGTTCCAAACCGAGTGAACTGCGACTGAAGAAACGACTCGGAGACTTTTTCGCCCACGCCATCGATCCAGACGCAATTGGTGGGCATGGATTTTCCGAAGCCCAACTTTATTCGGTTGCTGCCCAAGTGCTCACCGTCCATTTTGCGCATTGCTTTTACGACCGAGACAATGTCTGAATACTGACAGAAGGCATAGGCATTCAGGCCCTGCTTCTTGATATCGATCTCAATAATCTCGCCAAACCCCTCGAAATGACCACGAAGCTCGCCGGCAGTAATGTCCTTCTCAAGGTTCCCGATAAAGAGTGTCCTTGTCGATTTGGGATGATACTCATCAAGCTCGGCTTCGTAGGGCCGAAACTCGTTGTCCTCGACATCATAGCCCTGGTACGGTTCTACTTCAATTTTACAGCCGAAGAAGTGTTTGTCATGAGAGACCTCCAACGCTTTTTCAACGTCATCGGGCTTCTTAAAGCAAACCAAAGCATAGCGTTCAGAATTCTGTCCCACAACCTTAACCCACGTAACCTTGCCGTGCTTTTTGTACTCATGAAATAGACCATCCTTGAGAGATGTGTCCGAGGAACGGGCGGGCAGATTGCGGACTCGTATCGCTAGCGGTCGGTTGTCTTCGGAATGCACAACAGGATTGGCCGTCAGACAGGAGGATCCGCTGGAACTAGAGCTACTGCTTGAAGATGAACTGGAGCCACATCCTCCTCCGACGCCTGCACTGCTGACGGTGCCAGCGGTGCCACTGGGATTTGAAGAGTTGCCTGCAGGAGTAAAATAAAGACATTCTATAAGAAATCTTTCTTATTTCCGTATGATCGCAATTTATATACTTACTGGTTACTGCGACAGACTGAAGGGTGCGACCGCTGCGTCCCTCTGCCATCGCACAATTGCCCGAAGACTGGACGGGACTGGACGCGTGCGAGTGGGATGAGGAGTGCGATGAGGAGGAGGAGCTGTGCGAACTGCTGTAGCTACTCGGTGAGCGCGAGTGCGAGCGACTGGAGGAGGTGGTGCTGCGTCCGTGCAGGTTGTGTCGCGTCCGGATCGGATGCGTCGGCACCCCATTATCCACGGCGGCGGCCAAAACAGCGGCCACATTTAGAATGTCACCGCTGGCTGTACCGGAACCGGAATTGGAACCTACTCCCGCTTCTGCTCCAGATCCTAACCCCACCGATCCTGCTGCTCCAGATGCTATCGTGGGCATTGTTGGAGTCGCCGTGGTTATTGTATTATTTAAACTATTACTACTAAAACTATTGTTTGTGATTGTACTTGTCGTAGTCAAAGGAGTAGCTCCTCCAGCTCGTCCTGGTGATTCCGAACCAGAGCGTTCTCCTCCGCTTCCCGCTGCTCCTGCCCCCTTAAGTAGCTTATTGAGTTTGCTGCTGTGCAGAAGCATATTTCGTGAGGTGGCGGTGTTCAGTGAGTCATCCACAGCACTTCCCGCATAGGCCACGCTTCGATGCACTGCCGTGGTCTGCGATTGCGACTGGATCTGTAGCTGTCCTTGAGCGGTGGAGGGACAAGATCCGGCTCCTACTACTGGACTGCTGCTGTAGTGCGGGTGTTGAGGATTCTGAAGATGCGGATGCTGGTGGTGATGATGGTTGATCGGTGAGCTGCTCATTGTGAAGCCCACGGCTGCTGAGGCGCCGGCATTGCCACTGCCACCAGAACTTTTCAATTGGGCCGTCGTTGCAGCAGTGGCGGCTTCGTACCATGACTGTGGTGGAGCCACCCGCGCGCTCTGATGGTTCTGGTGGATATTCTGGGTGCTGCTGCGGTCGCCTAGCGCCTGCGGTACTCCCCCAGGTCCTGAGCCTACCAAACCTCCAGTCCCAGTTCCAGCTGCTCCCGATCCAGATCCTCCAGCTCCAGCTGTGCAGGCTGCTGTCGTCGTCGTCGTGTTGCTGCTGTTGATGCCGCCGCCTTGAACGTTGGCCGAACCATTCCTGTACGGGCGATCTCGGTTGCGCGATCTCTCGGAAGACCCTCCTGCCGCCGATGCGAAGACTGACGCGGAGGCGCTCACGGACGAGGGACTGGAGTTTGAGTTGGAGTTGGCCAAGGAAGTTGAGTTGTTCGCTTGGTACTGAGAGACTAAGCGGCTGCTGGTGCGGTCGTAGTAATTCCTGTCGAAGCTGTTTGTCGGTGGTTCCTCTGTAGACCTAAAATAATGTAGAACCATGCAATTTAAACTTTTAGTAACATATATACATGACTGTGTTTGTACAGTGACCCAATAAAGTAAAGGCTAAAATATGTTTTAGATTTATGGCATACGGCAGAGATCTGACTTTTTAATATTGGGTTGTCTTCCATAATATATAGCACTTTATTTTATCATCTATGTAAAAACATGTATGCATCTACATATAGTACATATGTATGAGTGTACATATATACAATAGATATATTGAATTAGGGTTGCCATGTTAAGCGATCACAGTTATTTCAACCACTTTGTTTTGCTTTTTATGAGCTATGTCCATCGCATTGTTAATGTTCATGATGCTTGCCAGAATAGTAACCCACCTTCGCATATTATTTATCGGTTCTCGCTGGGAAAATCGTTGTCGTTGCAAACTTTACTACATTGGCAATCGCGGTTTAAGTACTCAGCCCCAGTAGCGGGCGCCCCAACACTTAGTGCTAGCATCGGGAATCGAGAATGTACCGAATCTAAAGATTTTTTCGCTTATTCGTTTCCGATTTCTTCGTACTACTGATAAATCGGCACTAAGAAAAATTCCACTTGGTCAAATAAATAAACGGGAGCCAAATAAACTGACGTGCGACTCAATCCGCCAACTTCTGCCTTTATTTGTCTGCGTCTGTTTACGCGGCTACACACACGAACAAATATCTCACACACAGATGCGTTTGCACACACGTACACTGCTACGAAGAAGTACAAACACAGAAGCAAAAAAGCCGGGACCGGGAGAGCCACGTTTTTCCTTTGATGCTTTATTTTAAAACCAATAGGTTCTAAGTGTTAAATAATTTATTATTCCGTCACTCTAGCACAGTTTAAGGCTTGCCTTACGTTATTTGTCCTTGCGATTTGCTCTTCATTTAATAAATAGTTCGTCGCCTCAGCTCATTTCGCTCACTGACCACCGATTTCATTTTGTGCCGATATTCGCGTTTAGCGCTGCCAGACTGTCTGGTACTACCGTAACGTAAGCCACTCTGGCGTAACGTAACCCCTACGTGAATCATGTAAAAATCGTGTCAATTTTCTGAGTTTACATTTTTCCTGAGCCATTTAGTGTATTTTTCATTTGTAGTTTTAAATAATATAAAATTTGTTTGGGCTGCACTTTATAATTATTTACGTTTTACGTAAACAAAAACTACGCCAAATTTTGAGTCATCAATGAAATCCACAAGGCGCTTTAAAACAACTATTCATAACTTGGAAGCAAGTTATCTGACCATTTTCATTTTGTTAACCAAAATTTAAAATTTTTTTAACTGATAAATACATAATTTCCATTTTGCATAGTGATAGAAACAAACTTCATACTAATACTTCACACCGAATAAGACTCGAAAAAGGCCAGGTAAAATTGTAAAACTTCTACCTGAAATTACGAGTTACAATGCCATTAAAGGCGCAAAAACCAACCCCCATTAAAATTAATGCGCAAAAGGCTCGTTTCCTTCCATAAAAGGACTATTGAATGGACAATGAGTTCAGTACATCGTGTTAAGGCTATGTATGTCCTAAAACATTAAATTCCCTACTAAAACTAATATAGTGCTAACAAGCAATCGTATCTTTAATAGTACTAGTTTTGACGGCTTTTAAAAAAGAAAACCCCCGTGTGAGATGTTTTTAAGTATCTATCGGATACGTATATACGTTTATACGTAGATCGAATTTACTATTGTTACGAGTGTTACGATCATGATTATTCTTTGACAACTATTTATGTTGTCTTGACCGTTCTGACTTATATAGAATAAGAAGAAACTGTTTGGGTAAGACCAGATAGCTACAGATAATCGTAATCCCAAGTTACCCAGGCCACCTAACGTACATAATGGCCAAGCTGATGAATTGAAGCCATCTTAGCTAGCTTAGTTTGCTGATCTCAAGCCCTCAGAAGCTGGTGGAATGAATATTTTTAAAGCCGCATTAAGCGCTTAAAGCAGCAGCACTTAGAATATGGCCAAACGAAACGCATCATGCAGCAGAAGAAACTGTTTACCGCGTATACATATGTACTCAGTAAATGCACAGGGATGGAGTGGTTCTGGTGGTGGTGGTGGAGCTCAATGCTGCAGTTTCCAGCCCTCTGCTCAGGTCACAGCATTTGGCGAGCAGCGACAGAGGCAGAGGCAGGGCAGAGAATTCGACTGCAACAGCAGAGGACGTGCCAGACAAAGTGGCTGTGGTGCACATAGCTCGGGGCCTAACTCAGGCCGGTGGCTCTGAAGTGTGGTACAGTCCTTACTAGATTTATGCTAAATTCTTATATAATATAACTTATATTTTGATATTTGTTCCGATGAGAAAATGTTCCGAAAAGACATTTACCTTACGAAGGCAAACGCAGTTCGGAGGCGAAGCAGGGTAGGGTATATGATGAGTAGAGGAGAATGATTGTCCGGCATGCGCAGTGGAGGCCATCGGAAAAATCAATTCAGCTAAAAGAGCGCCCGGTTCAAGGAATTGCAGGGCCACACCAACCAAAACAACGACGACGAAAACGAGCACAACAACAACGCCAGTAATAACAACATTACTGCGCAACATTTGTTGCGCCCAGGAGAAAACGGGAGGGGTTGGAGCTTGCGGCCAGTCGAAGAAGCGCCGTCGCCCAAAACCCCCCATTGAACAATAACATCCTCGAAGGTGGGTGGGTGGACATTTTTGGGCGTCTGTAAATTGCATTACTGCCATGCTTGCAGCGCTACTGTGGTTGCGGGCGCGCTTATGTAATACATGTCCAAGAAGATGACTGCGCAGTAAATGGCCGAGTGGTCGGTGAAGAGAAACAAACCTAAATAGCGGTGTACTCTATGGTGTTACACGAATGTTGATACTTTAAACGAAAAGTTCAAATACAAACCAAACAGCTGAAGACTGTATTAACAGTGAATTATCACTTTACCCCTTGTCAAATAACTAGTTTTAGATTTGCTTAGCAAACTTATGATAAGCTATTAAATTCAGCATTAAAAAGGCTCTTACATATGCATTTATTGTGTTTATATTTAGTGTACCAGTGTACCATCGGTGGGTTGGATCGCCACCCCACAATCTCCCAGTCATTGTCCTGGCAAAAGTTTCTCACCGAACGTCCTTGTTTGAGGTTATTTATGTGTATATTCGGCTTCCCTGGCACATAAGAGAAAGAAGCCACGTATGTACTTAGCCTGCAGGATTTTCCCGCATTCCTTACACACTCACACCACCATTTACATAAGAGTTGAAATTTCTGTAACCCTTTTTAAGCCTTCTTTTCAATCATTGCCGGACTACGGTGCCCTGCCATTTCCCCACTGACTGCAGTCAAAGTAATTTGAGCCGGAGAACATTCTCTACACTCGTCTCCCTCAGGGCGTGAAATTTATCAACATCAGGGAGTTGGCTGTAGGAGCAGGAAGAGCAGGCAGGAGGAGAAGTTACAGAAGCATCAGTGGTCCCCTGTAGCATGCAAAAGTGAAGGACACGGGAATGACAGGACGAGAGCACGGCATTTTGTTATAGAAATTAGTTAACATTTCAAAGGAAGAGGAGACAAAAGAACCCAAAAATGAGAAAGGATTTTTAAAATTTGATGGTCAAAACGAAAGCCAACAAAGAATTAATATATGTTAGATTGAAACATTTAAATAAATAATCCATTTCTAAATAACGCAGTATAACTGCAATTTTACAAACTTACATCTGCAGGGAAAAATAAAATTCGAATTAAAAAGAAGAATTCTGTTTTCAATGCGACTTTTGAGGGGTATCGTGTTTCGAAACCGAGAAAACGGGATACCCTTTATCCATTAGAAGTATTGTTTAGAATAATTTAGACACCTCACCAGCAAATTAAATTTTTATTAAATTATTAGTAACTTCAACTGGCGACCTCAATTAAAGTAGATACTTCCAGTGAATTGGTGTGATGTGTGTGTGAGGTCTGTGACAAACTCAGAGGGCAAAGTTGAATAAAAGTTGAAGTAAGGAAAGGCGAGGAAAACCAAGGGAAGTTCTGAAAAAATTCGCGGTTCTGCTTACCCAAGCCACAGTGACGCAACCGGAAGCGGCAAAAAAGTGGGTGGCAAAATGGTGGAGGCTACAAAAAACAATAATAACAACAACAAGCAGTAGCACAGCTAGGAGCACAGATTAACTTTCCTCCCAGGCCGGTTCAAACCATTGAATGAAACTTATGCAAGGCGAGCGCCTTAGCTGGGAGAGAAAACTAGGGGGAAATCCGGAAAAGGGCAGAGAATTCGGCATCGTATTGCGCCTGCGCGCTCTGAATTCCAGTACATAATCTGGACGGAAAATGCTACAGACTACGTTACATACTTGGAATACATATATAAAAGGCCAGGACATTGGTTATCTTTCATATCCTGGCTGCCACCCACAGCCGCAGGGCCCTAAAAACAACAACAGGATAAATTGCCACAATAAAATAACTAAAAGATTAAAGCAAAAAAAAAATGAAAGAAAACATCAGAAGCTAGAAAAAATAACAGCCTCCCTAACTTAGGGGCTAGGATTGCCTGAAAACGGGGTCGTGGAAATGGAAAATGAAAGCTGTTTTAAAGACACTTACGACGCCATGTTGAGTTTTACAGGAAGAACCTCTACCGCACCCTCTCCGTAGCCTTTCTGCCCTCTTTTTCCGCGACACACAACCTCTAGAGCCTATGCCGGCAATAAGAACTTCCAGTGCACTTTGCTGTTCCACATGCATTATCACGATGCTTCCGATGAAATGGTTATAAGCACAACCACTACCAAGGATTTTATAAATATATCAATGACTATTGTTTTTATTACGCCTCCAAATGTGTTGTCTTATATACACTTCAAATGTTTCAAGATGCTAACAACTACCATGAATTTAATTATAACTTGTGTAGTAAAACGAAGCCAAGTAGAATAAGGAAGATGAGCTAGTCGTTCGGTTGATACTTAGCATACAGTCCAAAGTAATCAAAATACCACATGTAAGTAAATTGTGTAAACTAATGCCCTATTAGTTAATAAAAACAAGGGAGAACTCGTTGCTCGACTATCAGATACCCGTTACACAGCAAGAGCGAGTGGGAAATATACATTTCAAAATACTTGGCATATCGACAAAAAAGAAAAATATGAATAATATCACAATTAATGAAATGACGAAGACATATAACATATTGAAATACATACAAATATTTAAAAGGTTGGGCAGTTGTGCACAGTTTGTCGGCCAGAAAGAACCAATATGGCTAGATCGACTCTGATACTGATCCTGATCAAGAATATTTATTCTTTAGTTCTTCCTACCTGGAAAATATTTTTCAATAAATCTGGTAACATATTTTACATACTCTACCGGTAACTGGTATAATAAAATATATTTAACAAACATAGAACCATTTTGATAATTCATAAAATGTTGGTGTTGATTTTTTTCTTTGAACCAAATATTTAATCAATTTTCCCACAACTACCAAATGACGAATTTACAAACTGTAAACCGATTAACCTCACTAAATGAACTTAACTGCGACTTTTGATTACTCTTCACTCAAATTAAATCAAGGATTCGAGTTTCCCCAGCACCAGCAGAACTCGGTATTTCCTGCCACCATTTATATTCGTTCTGGATGCTCTTAACTTGTTTGGATGCATTTAAATTAATTCGATTTGGCGAAATGGAGTCCAATGGCGACAAAATCGCAAACTTTGTTTGCCAAACCATTCAAGTGAAAACAGGCGACAGTGCAATGCAATTACATGCACGGAGATGCAAATACTCATCCACTGGATACGGATACAAACGCACATTGCGAATGGGATACATAATCACCTCCTTTGGGGGGCTGACAATTTAATTAAAATTGATTTTCCGATCAATATTTTCCAGGGAAATTCACAGTTGCAATCGACGCGGCTGTATATGTGTTCTGTATCTAAACTTGCAGGCGTTCTGGTTATATAAGTCATATATACATACACTGCACAATACAGCAATGGGGGTGTGCGGTGGATATATTCACCAGTGTGTAAAATTTAATTGTGCTCCTCTCAGTCTCTCCTTTGTATACAACTGAAATTTAATAAGCAATATATATATTCTCGTCGTCTATACTTCTTTTCCAGCTACCCATACCCACGGCCCATGAAGCATTTCCAGATAAAGATTGATTATAGCTGAAGTTTTCTTGGTTTTCGGTAATTTTTTTGCTTTTCACTCCTTTTATTTAATGTTTACTGCAATTTATTTCAATGCATTGAAAGGATTTTGGGACACACCCAAAGTATTCCAATGCAGCAGCCACAGCCATGGTATCCTTATAATGGCAGGACGATAAATTAAAGGGGAGGTATGGGGGGTGGGTTAAGATCCAGGGTGACCATAGTCACGAGAGTCCGGGGCAAACGAATTTGTCTTTATTCCACAACGGTGGTTATGGCAAAGGGATTCTGGAAATGTAATCAGTAATGGGGAGCTCGGAAAATTGTTTAAAATCGAAAGCTACATCTGCTAATGCAAGGCTCATATTTTTAAAATATAACTTGGAAAACTAAGTTAGTTGGTAATGCCTTTGTATACGTTTATGTATGTAATTAAAATTTATGAAATTTGTTTGAACATTTGCATACAAGGCCCTGCTGCGGCATCCTCTGCTCTCTTGAAAAAACTTTGCCAAGCCATAGGGTCAAATTTAAAACTGATATTTCGTTTTATATTTTTGTCATTGCTGTTCAGCCATCATAAAAGCAGCTAAAATGCAGCAAGACCTTAAAAAAGAAACCAAGTCTAACAATTAAAAGGGCGGGGCAGTATTACATTATGATTTTCATTGAATTTTTCTCTGACACCTATGGTTATTTTAATTGAAAAGATTAAACAAATAATAAATAAATCGAAAGCGGAATCCGGAAAATAGGGGCGTATGTACAACTTTAGGTAACGTTGCAATGACATGAAACACAGATACACAATTATCTTTTCTGAAAACATTGGCTCAGTCAACTGTTCATTGACATGTACACGTGAAAGAAAAACGATATCAAATTTATTGTTATTTTTATAATTTTTTCCAAATAACTTCTTTGGTAGGGAAATGCAAAAGAGTTCGATGCTGCTCTGCGATGCCGATCATTTATGTTAATATTTTAAATCATTCATTCGCTTTCTTTTGCATTGGATCCTTGGAGGTTTTTGTTAAGCGGACGGAGACAGTGCAATTGTCAGTTTTAATGCATTTATTAGTGTGCACACTATATGCACTCCCACTGCAGAGTTCGTTTAAAAGTATGTAACGTGTGTCGGCTTCTGTATATATTGTTCATCAGGATCATAAACCGAGTACAGCTAGTCATTTTCTTTGCACACCTTTGAATAATGTTTAGATTTCATTCCTTTTTTGTTCTATTTCCTTGTATGCTAATTGGACTAAAACTAGCATAGTTAAGAAGCTGGGCGTTCTTTATGGTATAAATGCATACCCTAACTGATGCAACTCTATCTTCTGTCGGTCCCGCCCGATGTCAGGGAATACTTGTATATTGAATTAAGCCAAAATACGCGCATGCAGTATTTTTGGGCCCCATTAAAATTATAAATACCTGAACTGTTTCGAATGAATTTTGTTAATTTGTTACTTGCCACGTAGCGACTGCTATTATTGTTATTGTTTTTCGAATTGGTTGTATATGCATATTCTTTGATTTGCTTAGTTTTACACGTCACGTTTTATTACCTTGTAAAAGTACTACAATTTGAACGTATTTTCACAGATAAACAGTTATTTATATTTTAATAAAATGTAGTATAATTTAAGACCCTTTATTTTTAAATTAATATGAAAACAAATCCATTACTAAAAGCGGTGATAATAAAACAAATTTGAATCTCTAAAAAAGGTATTGACCTAACTGAAAGCTGCCATCATTTCTTTTTTCTTGTTTTGCTTTTTAATTTTTCTGTTTTTTGGCTTGTGTTTAGCCCCGAGCCACGAATACATCTTAAAGACGAGTCGCCAAGTCGTTAAAAAAACCTTGAACAGCTCTATTAATTTTTGTTAGCCCCTATGCATTATTTGCTTATTTGTTTAAGCCGGCGTATACATATCTGTGTACCGAATTCGATATTATTTGTCCAGATTTATTGACAGTTTAGAGAGTGGGTCTTTTTGGGCTTGGTCATAGCAGCATGTTTGTATTTCATTTCCTTGTTATGACCGGTTTTCGAAAATCTATTATAATCGCTAAGTGGGTCACACAACACCAATGGATATTTAAAATGCTATCGGTTCACAGACTTCCGAAAGGTACTGCGTATATACTTTTGCAGCTGTCATCAGTTGTTCAAGTCAAGTGCATCAGCACGCAGCAAGAAATACTGACGAGCAGGAATTGAGCTCAATTGTGCACAGCTTTCCATAGTGAACAAATTGGCAAATGTATAACCGAAAATAAAGGGTGACGGGGCACTATAGCACGTTGCACTAAGTTGACAAGAAGTACCCCTTACTTATTGTTTGATTTAAATATATAAAATAATTATCGCATCACTTAAGAAAATAAAATGTGAAGTAAGCTGGTTGTAAGGGTCAACTTTGTAAGAAAGACGCTGACCATTTAACCGAGAGGCGGACTATCAGATATTTAAACGAAATAGTTCACTGACTTGTAAACTTACATTACTATCAACATTACTGTCGTCACTCAATGGCTGCCTCAATAATCCAGGACTTGAGGCAGGCAGTGTCGCTTTAAGGATACGCACCTATAAATAAATAAAATCAAATATAAATTAGAATTGAATATTTTTTAAACATTCCTTAATGAAATTTTACAAATTCATAAGTCATTGCCATGCTTCGAGAATTTAATCGATTCTTGTACATTTCTAAACCAAAACAGTAGCACCTCTCTTCCCATTTGCCAAAAGTACAAAAGTTCAAGTCGCTTAGACGATGCCAAAAACTGGCAAAAGCCAAAAGGTATAAATACATTATTTGTAATTGCATGTTACTATTTTTAGGGACAAGAAAAGAGAGGAAACTCGCACACACAGAAAAAAAAAAAACTAAATAGAATAATAGCCTGTAAACTACCAAAAGGTCGAGAAAGCTATAACAAAACATTAAATATCGTTAGCCAAAAAAATTCTCTTGAATTCATGTTAAAATCTCTCACATTTTAGTCAGTTGTGTTATTGAACAAAGGGAACTGTTTTTACATTTTTTATATATGACTTCTATTTTAGAACAATTGCCTCGCCAACTTTCTGTAAATTCGTAACTTTTGAAGCAATAATAAATAAGTATTTAATAAGTTTGACATCGGGGTGATTTACAAATTTGTTCTAATTTTGCATTTATATTTTCCGGAAAATGGTTAAAGCTTTAAACCGTTTCGTGCATATTAGGGCATATTTATTTTTGCTGGGGGCTCAGACATACACAAGAAACTTTAATGACACTGACGCAGAGTTTTGTTTCGTTCGCCAAAAATATCAAGAGAGAAACTGAGAAGACGAAAAAGCAGGCGGGTAAAAAGAAAATAGACTATTGTGTATTGTATATACAATAAGTCTTGAATTTTGTATTGTTTGTGATTATATAAAATGGAGATTTTACACCCCAAACCCCCTTCTTGTTTCCCGCTTTATGTGTCGAAACTTTGGCTGCTATTTATTTCTCTTCGCTGTAATCTGTTTTTTATGCGCTTTAATTTGTTTTCTTTTCTCGTATTTTTTTCGTTTCTTGTTATTTGCCAAAAGTTTATTGATCTCTTGCTGACATTGGAGAGTCAGCCGCACAAATGCCGAGCAGACAAAAGAGATACATAGAAACACACAGAAAGTAAGCGGGAGATATTATAAATGCACGTACATATACATATGTTTAATGTGTGTTTGTAGGTACAAATTTATACACAAATATACGCCTGGGAACTTTGAACGACTTACTTCGAGCTGTAAAGAGTCTTTACTGAACCCTCTAGATTATTTTTTTTAATTTAAAAAAAGACGTGTCCAAAATTCCAAGGGCAAATTGCTAAAAATACCGAAGAGGAAACAATGTTTTTAAATCGTCGGGGGCCGTGAAAGCTCTCATATGGCACAAGAATCACAAACGAAGTAAGAAAAACAAACTGTAGGTGGGCGAAATTTGGGCAACATTTAGCCAATTAAAAGACATTGAAAAATTTCGTCTGCTGAAATGAGAAAGAAAAGTGAAAATTATAATAAAAACTTTTACCCACGAATGCTTTCCACGAATGTTGTGTTTCAAAAAAGATAATGGAGAAGATATATACCTGTTGTATATATAGCTATCAAAATTAAAAAACTCCACACTCCAGAACCAAAATTCTACAACAAGAGTCATTGACACAAATTAAGTTAGTTTTTTTTTAACTAAAAACGATGACTATGATCAAGATATGATTGAGTTTGACTTCAAATCTGGGGTCTTTCTTAAGTAAGCAACACAAGCTCTTACCCAAAAAAGGAAAATACGTAAGACCCCTATTCTCATATTTTTATTGATTTTTATTTTTCTCGGCAGTTTCTATGGAACTGCTAACTATATGTTAGAATCATTCGCAGTTTTACCAGCTGGGTAACCGGTACCTAATAGTCCAGGAACTTGACTACAGCGTTCTCCCGGGTTTTGTTTATATTTGTCGTTGAGACGCGACACCTAAACATATCTAAAGACAATGACGAGTATACGAATATTGCAGCCATGAAAGAAGAGAATAAAAAGCTGTTGCCGGAGTTTTGGTTTGTGTTATTTAGTATGAGGGGCCAACAAACCCTATCTAGAACGTGGGTGGTGGAACTGAACATTAAACCCAATTTCACCAATATACTGCACTCGGCATACAAAGAAAAAACGAAGAAATGCACTGCATCTTGGGTCTGCACGCGACTTCAAAAGTACTCACGCGTGCAAATTGCATAAGCTAACACGGGAATTTTAAGCTGAACTCATAGAGTATTCGAATTCAACAATATATCTAAAATGGAAGAATAATTGGCATCTAGAAAATTAATCCCGATATTAAAGGACCTAAGGCGAGTGGCAGATCACCACACCTCAGAAAATGTAAGAACTTTGTAGAGAAAGAAATTTACTAGATACTAAATTTACATTTAGCAACAGTTGGTGAAAGCATTGAATAGATACCATTTCGAATTTGGGTACTGCCATAGCTGCAGAAACAAAGGGATAATTTTCCCGACAGCTATTTCAATTCACTTAATATGAATTAAATAAGACCAAACGGAAGTCAAACGACATAAATTAAAAGAAGTCAATTTGTGGCCACTTTTTCTACTCGTAAGGATCAGGTTAGCCTCACAACTACGACAAAATACAGCAGGTGTCCAGCTTAAGAAATAACAGGTCAAGAACACGCGACATCTGTCCAAAGAATGAGAAAACTCTTAATGGGGACCCCCTCATCCTCGAGCTCGTGAGTTCAGAAATCTGGTTATGTAAATGGGTTCAACACAGTTGAATATTTTGGATATTGAATTCATTGGAGCAGATCGCATTTCCAAAGGAAATAATGTGTGTCTGATAAAAAGGTACTTCAGGAAAAAATCAGAAAAAAACAATACGAGATGAATCTTAAAGTTTTTGGGCTCGTTTCAAGTGGCGTTGGGAGCTGACCCAAGGACTTATCTGTCATAAAGGGCTTATGTTCCCCCTCAATGATCGGGAACTAAGTGGATCGGTAAAACAGAAACAAATTTAATCTGGCGATGGTAAATAAGTTACGCAGTCTTACCCAACCGCGTAAAATTCTTCAAGATACGGAGCAGACCCAAAAGGTAGGTAGAAAAACCTTTAAAAATATAATAAAACCAAAAACAACAGGATAAGGAGTCAGGGGGGAAACAAAAAAAAAGAAATGAAATCGCAGTGCTTAAGTAGTCTAATACCATAAACCATTTTGAGACGGACGATCTGTGTGGGAAGCTTAAGAAAAAAAAACCAGAAAAACGCTGAGTTGAGTTCCTCGACTATCAGATACCCGTTTATCCAGCTAGTGGGAGTGCAAAGGATTTTAGTTGGCATATAGCTGCAAATTGACAACAAAAATACTGAATTAGAATGTATTTAGAATATATACATATTACTTAACACAAACATATGACAAAATATGTAAAACAAACCTCCCCTTCAATCGCATGAAATACGCGTATATGAACGAATGTATTTGCTGAGAAAACACTAACATAAACTGGTTTACATAGTCAACCAGGAGCAGCCAGCTAAAATGAAAGATAACTCAGTTGATACCCCTTTTTCGAGACTATATAATACGTACGTAGCGTACAACTAAGGATTCGAGTTAACATCGAGAAAACATAGTTATTTTAAAAATATACTATCTAATTAATACCTAAACCAAACTAATATTCCAAGGTATAAAATGCGCCAATTTGAAATGAAAACTACAAGAATATATGTTCAATACATCCAAAATTAAAATTTATATTCAAACCATCAATATTTTAAACAAATGTATAAAGTAATAAGATCTAAGACCAGTGTGCTTGTAAGTTTACCGATCAAATGCTTAATTTAACCTCGAATGAAAAATGTAAACAAAAGCTTTATGTATGCGAGAATAATATTTTACTTGCCTATATTCGATAAATATTCTGGTCTTATATGCCCTTTTCTCCAAACTTAGCCGCGGGCATCACGACGAGACTAACATTATGTTTTGTGTTTTTTTGTGAGTTGGCAGCACCTACGTGAGCCGCTAACCGGTTTCAAGACTCAAAGGTAACTTGAATAACATTTAAACTTACTGCTGGTTTCTTTATATTTTTCTGTCTGTGTCTCCTTGGTTTTTTTTCAACGCACAACAGGTACATTCGTTGTTGTTGGTAGGTAACAGTCAGAGCTGGAGGTACACGTATGGTATATACGGTGGCGGTCTGTTTATATGGAGATTTCCTCAGTCTGTTCTTCTGTCATTCTTTCCGCCTGTGTTTGCCTTGGTCTTTTGTGGCTCCTCGAAATGTATATACTCGTATATACATCTTTCTGATTCGCTATATAAATAAACACGTATATATGGGCTTTGTATGGATAGCATGACGAAAGAACTCAGCTTAAAAGTGTTTAGCATTGCCTTGTCGTGTGTCTTGAAAGCAAGTATATAAACGAGCATTTACTAGACATTTTTCATATGTACTCTATATTAGAGATTACTTGCCATCCCAATTGACCCTTTTATGTGTTCATGTGTTATTTCAAAATAAAATTGTGCAGATTGATTTTTTTTAGTTACTACTTGGCTGCGAGCTTTTATTATAACATCCTTACACAGGGTTCAGAGAAAAAGAAATTCAAAATTTCTTCCTCGCACTCCCACTGGCTCTGTAAGAGTATCCAACAAACGGAGAAGTTGGCTATTGTGTACCTTTTGTTTTCGCAATAAATTCATTTACGCTGGGCACAGAAGACCTATCGTCAAAAATAAAAACAACGGCTTGTCAAAGCTACTATTATTATTTATCTAGCCCTTGTGCAATGTGAAGCAATTACTATTTGATGCTCACTGATATTTACATTTTTTAATTAATTGTCTACCTGTATAAGAGGCTCAAATTAACAATGCAAATCCGGTGCTAGGCACGACTTAGAACCGAAGAATACGAAATAGAATGGACAACCAGAATATCAAAATATAACAATAAAAAACAAATGGAAAAAATCCCCCGAAAGCTGAAATGATTAATTACGATAGATAACTGGAAATTACCCGGCAGGGGTTAAAGGTTGCTTTTACTTGAATCCTCCACCAATTCATCCTAATATATTAAAAGTATAAGTTAAGGTAAAACTTTTAAATTCTCGTAATTGTCTAATTCAAAATGACATCTAAGTATTTAATTTAATGCAATTTGCTAATCAGCCTTAACTAAAGGTCACTAGGTAACCTTATCAAAATTTCGTTCACCCCTTATCAGTCACTAAAGTTCTGAAACCATGTCGCTAAATAATCTAATATTCCTTGCTACAGATTTACAGAGCTCGTGGCTTAAAAATGACTAAACGACTAATCGCATTCTTTAAACAGACTTTTATTTTATTCGAACTTCTATTTCCTAAACTATTAACATTCCCTATATGAACACATGCAACAGTGTTTTTCCCACTCTTCGAAGAACTCGGCTACAGTTAGAGTAGTATGTTACTCACATGTTTAAATTCCTTATCAGCAGGACTCTTATCTAATCTTCGGAGGGGAACGCATTTGTTCATCATATATAAAGTATATACAGGCCTATATAAACGCGTAAGCTTTTATGAGCTGATAAAAAGTACGACTCGGACATTTAATATGATTTGATAAGTTCTTTGTTAACCGATTTAATTGAAAAATAGATAAAGAGCGATAAACTGCGTAAGTATAACGATGCAAGTCTTAAAATATTACTTAAGCTTTTCAAATGTATTTGAATTTATTGTTTCTAAGTCATTTTCGAATGAATGTTACATTATAGTTGACCAAACTAAGGGTACAAAGTAGTAGTACATGAAACCCACAAAAAAAAACATTTGTAATCTAAAAATGGAAATGTTAGAAATGATCATGTTAAGTTCTCTGATAAGATACGACAATAGATTCATATTCAACACCCTGAACGTGCGAGTAGTTAAATAAAATGTTCCCAAATGAATGCAGAACTGTGGCCCTGTCATAAAGCTCTATAGTGGGATTATTATTTGCTGCTTTATCAGAATGACACACATACCGCATTGTATTTGGTATTTGGTTTGTTATACTTAAGAATGAAGAGTATTTTCAAGCCCAGAACCTACGGAGGAAACGAAGGGAACTTTACTTTGCAATTAGAGACCCACAATTGTACAATGAGATAATACTAAAAAGGCCTAATAGATAAGGTGATTTTATTTTATTACCAGAATTGATTCAACATATGGGCCATCTTGAGAGATTTTTTATTTTTTCGTATATTCAATAGTAATATGAAATTTGGTATTAATTAAAACGAACCAAAAAACTAACTATTTCTACAAGATTTAAACGAAAAACAAGCAGACCAAACTTTAACGTTAAAGCGAAAAAGGCAACAAATATTATCGACTTTTATCATGTTTTAAAGATATAGATATGAACTGCATTTCGCCAATTTTTTTAATTCAACATATTTACTTCGAGCAAAACTTAAAGAAAGGCGTTGTACACATGCTTATGGTTTTCCTATTTACCATTTTTAATAGTACCTATTGTTAATAACAGAGCGACAAGTCCGAGTAAGGGATATCTAAACCCACAGATAGTGTTAGTAGATATATGTGCGCAGCCTCAAGAATTTGCACTGTTAGGCAGAGGAAAAAACAATAAATCGACCCCATTTGCAGCGGCCAAAGCAACCACAACGACAATGAGGAGACATTTAAAGGCAGTTGCAACCACTTTGACTGACAGCTGCAATTTAAGATCGAGAAAAACGAGGAAAACACAGGAAAAGCTCTGAGAAACTCAGAAGAGCAGCGCAGAAATCTTGCAGAAGAAGCGAACGTTGACAGTTCGCGAACTCAGTTTCAGACGGCAAGTTGGACTCATTCTTCAATTCTTCAGTCCGAGACAAAAATACAAAGATACGCCAGCTGCAGCAATAGCAATAAAAATAATGAAAACTAGTTGCAACTAGTGCAAACATCCAAACGGGTTTCACTCTGCCTCAACAGCTGCATGTCTGAAGTGGGTGTTCTTCGTTTGTCGCTCCTCTTCCCATCGGCGAAGTTAAATTTGAAGCTGTTTGAAGGCAAAATACAAGTCGGAGTTTAGGCGATTGTATGCAGTCGACTTTAATATGGAAAAACTCATTTATGACATGGTTGTCGTCTAATCACCTGCATAAAAAATAAGAATAACAAGAGAGAACGCTGTACGACTATTAGAGTGAGAGGGAGAAATTAAAATTCATTGGCCAACCCATAGAAAATAAGATGTAAAATAGTAAAATAAGGAAAAAGTATGCTTTTCAAGCGAAAACGAAACTAGAAAAGGTTTGGTATCAGTATCACTGCGTCGACAATCATATATAAAATACAAATGTAAAATTTGTATTTGAGCAAAGCACTTAAGGTAGTACCCGGGTGCTTTTGGAGATGTTCTAGAAGAAGGAGGCTCACTGACTGAATCTAAAGCGAAGACGACCATTTCCGGGTGTCCAAATCGGTATTCAGAGTCCCGTCACAGTCGCTGGAAATCGAGTGAAATGACGTGGAACCTACCCCTTTGCAGAAGCCATTACAGTCTGGTCTAAGTTCGGTGTATTTATAAGCTACAAAATACGTAGCTGTAAGATAACCAAAAAAAATCCAATGTAAAACTTTATGAGACAAAACGAAACCGGCATAGCCCTGCAAAACCCAGCATAAATCAAACGAGGAAGGCCCAGAGAAGAGTGGAAATACAGCGACCAGGAACAACAAATGGTTTCATTTATGGAATTCAGTTCCAGTAAAAAGGGGGAAAAGTGCTTTGCCAGTGTTTGCATATTTGCATTCGAGCATTCTTTTTGGCTTCGCATAATGCACAGCTGCTTGTTGTTCTCATTTCCCGCTTCCCTTTCCTCCCTTTTCCTCCCTTCATTCCCCACTGCTTTCATCCACATATTCCACTACGCCGATATTACGTTGGGCGTATTTTGAATGTCAAAGTTATTTGCTGCTGAATAATAATCAGGGGCATGCTAGAAGGGTTCTTTGAATGCAACAGAACAACTTTAGTTTCGTTTTCCTCTCGGTGAGGTGAGGTGATTCCAGAATTTGCAAAACAAAGAGCGACCAAAGCTCAAGGTCCAAAGACCGCTTGATGACAGCGAGAAGTAAAATAAAATAGAAAATGGAAAATCGAGAACGGAAAAAGCTTTGTCATCGAACCATGAAGTTTGCCCGCCGCAGAAAGCCGCAAAACAATCATTCAACAATACATATGGTTGTATCTCGTATCTCTCGCATTATTCTGGACAATTTCTGCTATTATCTTTGAAAGTAGCTCGGTTCTTCCTTTGTGCTAGCCCCAGTCAGACAGATGGAGGGATTTGGCAGACATATGTATATTTAGACGGGAAGAGTGCTGGGCTGGGCTAAACGAATGAGTTTGAAAGCGAAAGGCCACTGCAATAGCAGGGAGCGAATTTAACATTGGACAAGACAAAAGAAACAAGAATACAAATTGCAATTGGCAAATAAAGATTTAAGGACATTATAATTTTATATAATTATATAACAATCAAAAATATAGTTGATCTATACCTTTTATGCAATGAATCGCCTCTTTCTACCTGTTACATACTGCTCAACAAATCGAGTATACCCCTTTACTCTGCGTGTATAACGTGTATAATTAACATATCCGGGTGAAGACAATGACCTCCCATTTCTATTTTTCTGAAATGCAATGAAAGACTGACTTCTCATTGGCCAAACCGAAGTAAGACGGAACAAGACAAGTCATGAGAGTTGAAACGCCCTCTCACAAACTAATCAAAATCAATTAGCAGAGTAGCGCTACATAAATTACAGCAGAATATTTCGGTTTGACTAGTAGTGTCTCCCTCCCAATTTTTGAAGTTTCAGTTACAATAAATCGCCCTGTAGTGTTTTTGAGTAAGTAAGTAAGTAATTGAAATTATTGTCAATTATTGCAATTGCAGTTGAGAATCCTTCCCGATGACAAAAAAATAAATAATAAATAATTGGATTTCGGTATTTACTTCGGTGAAATCTGTCAACGAAAAAGTAAACGATAGAGATCTATTTATTTATTTATCAATGGTGCGGGGGGGGTGTGGGTGAGAGGAAGTGTCCTCTCTTTCTTGTCCAATTGATTAAAAACGTATTTTATTGCTAATCAGGCATGGACTTTGAATTGTACAAGTGTGTGAATATCTGTGTGTGCATGACTCATTTGCAATTAAACGGCAAAAGCGAGAGAGCCAAAAGGAGAATGAACGAGAGAGAGCACATTTTAAGTGCCGCAAAAATGCCAGCATAAAAATAAAGCAGTCGCTGTTATAAAGGCAGAAGAAGAGGCACAAGACGGCGACAATAACAAGAAGAGGAAAACCTACAAAGGCAGCGACCACAAAGGCAAAGATACAAAAATCCATACTCAGATACATTTACGAAACTACACCACACCACACCACACACAAACAGAAACTGGCTCGCTCGCTCGCACACATCCACACATCACACGCATACTGCGACGTCGACGTTGGCTGCAGCAGAGTCAGAGACTGATGTTTACACAACGTGCGGTATATTTGCAAGATACTCGTCGAACAACAAAAAAAAACAGCAGCAAATGCTGCTTGTATTTTTTCTTTCTTTTTTCGACTCTAATTGAAAACAAGCAGAGAGTGTGTGTGTGTGTGTAGAAAAAACAAGAAAAACAAGCACAGCGAGCGTCTACAGCTGGCTCTGGGGTATTATTGTATCTGTAGATGCGAAATTGCAAACCCCACCAACAGACAACGTTGCCAAACTTCAGCGTATTGCTTTTTTTGTTTTTTCCTTTTTGTTTTCTCTGCAGCTTTGTAGCCGCGTAGCCATAGTTTGCGTACATGGTGTGTATCTGTGCCTTTGCGGCGCAGCGTTCTCTCGCCTAACGATGAAAATTGCTGCAACAATGTCGCTTAATTTTCATGCGGCCAGGCCAGCAGTGTTATTATGTATGCACCTGATCGGGCCTTTATGATAGGCCTCAGAAAGTCGAAAAACCGGTTCGCTTCGTCACCCAGCCCCCTCCTCGTCAGCATCATCAGCTTCAACAGCCATAGTCCCAACCCAAGTCCAGGCCCCAACTGGTTATTACTAAACAGGTAGAAGAACTCCAAAACCAAGCCAAACAGAACCCGAGCCGTCTTCATCATCCTTCTCCAATTTCCTTACTCGATACTTGATATCACGTATGGCTGTTTTAACAGATGCGACCACAAGTCTATTTAGCTTTGCTATGATTTTACCAAATCGCAATTTCTGGAAATATATATAGGGTTTCGATGGATTAGTGTAAGAACAGACGTTTAACTAACTGGTTCGGAAACAGAGAAGTATATTGTTATTTCTACCACAAGTCCAAGATGGGTTACACTTATGTAAATTGTTGACATCTTCTCTTCTGTATGAAAGCCATAATTCTGTAGTCTCCTCTTTGCCAGCTCTTTTGGAATAATAATCGATTCTTGCTGTGCATTCTTTGTGCTGGGCTCTGTGCCTCGTCGCTCGGTCTCACGAACACAGGGCCAAACAATCTCATACAATCGCCCCTTGACGATAATCTTTTGTGTCTGTCTGTCCGGTTCTTTAGCACCTTTTGTCAACGAGAAGTTCGGCAACGTTGCGCACTGGAGAGACAGAGATACTGAGATTTGGCTCCATCTTCACTTCTCCGGCTTCTGCTCCAGAGTTTAGTTCAACTCATGTGCGAAATTATTTGGGAATTTTCTAATTTCCCATACAAAAGCTTCGCCGTCACACGCCTTCCCGCCTCTAGACCCCCCCCTCCTTTTCCATTTTCGAGCGACTTCGTCACGTTCCCTTGTGATATCTCAATCCTCGCATTGCATGACTCTCGTTTGGTTTTTGCTATTTTTGTTATTGTCGTTTGGTATTACGACACTGCTAAAAAAACAATGAAATGTGCAGTGCCAGGCATAAATATGTAAAACAATAGCGACGAAACAGCGGAATATCTTCATCTATAAGCAAATGCATATGTTATTGCACAACTGGCTGGAACCGACATAATAATCAATCCACTCGCCAAATTATTTCTTACGTCCCTAAACGTAAACCAGTAGGGCAATATCGGTTTTAAAACGAAAACAAAATAACAAAATTCGAGTGCAACATGCGTGTTTCCTAATTTGCTTTACGTAAGGAAAAATAAAAACATTTCAAGATTAAATGTATATTATCCTATAATCGAGGGGTACCTCATCAAGGAAAATATAATAGGATGCGTCAGCTTTCGTCATATAATTCTAGTTCAGTTCGGATGAGTAATCAAATCCCATGGAGATTTAAAAAAACCAAAATCGGACCATGACTAAACCTTTGAATAAATATGAAGTACGAGAGTACAATAGTAGAGAAAATAATTGGGAAAATAACACATACATACAAGATTTTTTAATTATATTCCTCTAGTGAACTACTACTAAGAGAAGCCATCTGTAAGACTTGTAGGACGCTAGTTTCTTTCTGTTTCACTATCTAATCTATATTTTTGACTTTGAGATTCCCCGCTCTCAATGCCAAAAAGAACAAAAAGCGGGCAACGCAAACTAAATATTTTCTCATGCCGCACAAAAACAACAAAAAAAAAAAGCAAATTTAACAAGAGCAACAATTGTAACTGTAACATGACATTGAAAAAAGTCAAAAACACTAAAAAGCAATACATACACACATATGCACACAATTTCGTCTATATAAAATCGTACGTAGATCATTATTATTATTGTTGTTTTTGCTGTCCTTCCATAGCGTGCTAAAAAGCCAAGCACGAAATTCAATTTAATAAAGCAATATTAGTCGACGTTGACGGGGTTACATGGACGGGACGACAGACAATATTAGGAATAGAAGATGGTTTTTAATGCCCTAATCGACGGCTTTAAATTTTAAAATTATTTCTCAATTGGAATATCAGATTTAACCAGATGTGAAAAGCCGCCTAAAATAAAACCAAAGTCTTCAACGCCCTAGAAAAAATGTAAATATAAAGCTTATCTCGCTTCTCTTTCTAATATTGGGCAGCTGCAAATGAAAACATGCGCATTTTGCTCAGTGCACAGTACTCAAGAAACCAAATTGGAAAAGGGTAGATATAAAAGTGCCTAATTGAGGGCTGCAGCTGAAATATAATTTCATTTTATGCTGTTATGAGACACTGCCTCATGTGGTTTCTGGTGGCTCACTTATTTGCTTAGGCCACTGGGTTCATTGTCAATGTCAAAAAACAATGACTGTTTTAACCCGCGACGATTCCACGATTTCTGTTGGTAATTACCGCAAAACTATTAAATGGAGCTTTGCCCTCTGTTGTCGTCTATCCTTCATGCAAGCCCAATGCATCAGCAGCCGCCCTGAAAATCAGCAAACACAAATGTGTTGGTCTAGTCTTGCTTTGAAAAATAAAAAATTTTGGCTGTGCCTAATGAAGCAATTAAGTCATTTGACTTTTGCACTCAACGAAAATATAAAGAATAGAGAATAGAGGAACACAAAACTCGTTTGACTCACAAAAGAAATAAAGAAAACACAAAACAAAGGCAAGCGAAAACCGGCAGAACCCAACACATTGCTCAGAAAAGTTCTTCAGTTTAGGCCCCGAAAACACGCAAATAAAGCAAAACAAAATTATGAAATGAAAAAGTATTACGCAATAAACGAAGGTGGAAAGGAGGTATGTGTGTATACCTGTGAAAGACTGTCTTCCCTTGAATATTTTCAATTCATCAATCAACTTTCAGTTCTTGTAGGTAGCACGCAAATTCATTTAATAAAAACCAAATAAACATGTAAGTAACAAATGCATTGTCAAAACTGAAATATTCGTCTAGATATACAAATGCGAATCATACATAAATGCATAAATTCAAAGGTAAAGAAATTTCTGAGGATCTGTGGGGTTTAATCAGAGCAGCAGCGCTATTGCCACATGCCATATCACCTCCCCTTACCATTTCTTCATGCTAGAATCGGTTCCTGATTCGCTTACCTCTTGGGTGTACTCGTAGTCGCACACACACCCATGCCAAGTGGAACCCACTCAGGTGAGATACTAAGATAGAAAAGCAACATTGCGACAAGTCAAGGTAAAAAGTTACGCATTATTTTTCGGGCATGGCCAGCCATTAGCGTTTGTGCCTCACGCATTGCCAGGTTTGAGGTAAATCAAGGGGAGGGGGCAAGGGGTAAGAGAGTAGCGTTCTGACACGCAGCCAGCTCAAGAATTCATATCACACAGACTTTTATATCCGAACTCAATGATAAGAGCTAGCTCGCGTGGACAGCAGCGAATACCAGTAGCTGTTAGTGGCCTACGCTGGCATCATCTATCTTAGAGATATTATTTACATATATATACATATATGTATACAGTTTTGGATGTGGTTTGTTTTCGGGTTTATTTTTCCATTTAGGCACCCCCTTTCTAGAGAGCTGGTTTCGTAGAGGATTACTATTATTGTATCTTTCGTTTAAGTCTATCGAAAGATAGTTCAGCAAGTACATATACCATATCATATCTTATTATATTATCTTATTAAATAAGGCTTACCTTTTCAATTTTTGATTATTATTATTGTTGTTATTGTTGTTGTTATTAATAATGGTGCTGCTATCCACAACGAACTGTTGTTGCTGCTGCTGTTGATGCTGTTGTTGTTGTTGATGCGGCGTAGTAGTTTCGGCTAATTTTCCAAAACAAATGTTACGGCTATTGTCGCGTACCATGTTTCGACAACGGAACATTCGCAGCAGAATCTTCTTCTATTTAGGAGGAGCATTGCGTCGTATGCCGCGAATGGAGGGGCATCATTTTAAATGGGCGCCCTCCTTCCCATTAAACATTATGCACTCTTTTTATATATTCCAGTGTGGGGATTGTTACGATACTCGGCTTGCTTGATTTAAGAACTTTGATGGATATCTTTCTTTTATTTTCTTTGGTAAGATTTCCGCTTCACTTGCACATTTTTAACACTGTATAACGAAATAGGGATTATAAATGATACAGGGAATTGGTGGATTAGATCCAGCTGGCACTCATTTTTATTTAACACTGCACGTGCACTTTATATGGGAGCTTTTCTTTTGTGATTACATTACTCGACTTTTTTTTTAATGCAATTCACTTTTTCCACTAATTTTGTATCCACTAATGCCAATTTGCCTTAATTTACCAACTAAAAATACGCTTTTAATTTAATTCAACTAGAGCAATTTAAATTTATTGAAATTTCAATGGACCCAAGATGTGTTCTCCTCTTTTGCCTCAATTTAAGCGAGGAATACGGCATGTACTAAATATACATATATACAAAGATAAACTTCTTGTATAGGGCCATTTCCTCTGCAACAATACGAATGCGAGAAGGTGGAAAATGCGAGCAGCGACGTCAGCAGCGCGTTATTATAATCCCCCATCCCCCGTAAAGAGGGTTGGTAGTACAGCATGTTAAAATTCCATGCACTAAAGAAGCATGGAAACTACAAGAACAACACACACTCGACGCTGAATCTGAAGTTTGGCAACGTGGCTGCGAAGCGCCATTTCGCTTGCTCTCGCTCTGCCTCGCTGCGGCTTTCGTGAAATGCGGCAACGTCGCTTTGTTTGCTTATAATTGACGTTTGCCGTCTGACGTGGTTGCCAGAGCGAGATAGCCAGCTGTTGTTGCTGCTTCAGCGCACAAAGTACATAGGGTGTTTGGTTTTGTGTGTGCGCGCTATATACTCGTGTACATAAAGAATTTATAGCTGGTACTTTTTCTCGTACATGGAAAACGAGAAACTCGCTGTGTATTTATAAATGGCTATGTGGTCATGTGGTGCGCTTCTTTCGCTTTGTTATTGCACGTTCTTCCATAATTCGTGTAGTTTTGTAGCTCTAAATCTCCTACGTATTTTCTTTTGGGGCGCAGCAGGAAATCACCAATACATCTGTCATTTTCCCTGATGGTGTGCGTGAGCGAGAAGCTCTATCATTGAGTGCCCTATGTGCATCTCGCTCTGATGCACGGAATAGGCCCCATCGGTGCCGTGAAAGTTTCTTCGCTGCCAACGTCGCTGCTACCGCGCAGCTCATCCAAACTTGGGTTCGCAGTGCTCCGCGATTTCAGTCGCTTTGCAGAACTGGTGGGGTGCGGCTCGCAAAAAGTCTGTACTGTAAGGACCCCCACTCAAAAGTCCCAGCTAATTTGCTAATTGGGCAGCTAGGATAGAAAAAGATCATTCTGATATTTATCCAAATGCTTGTCGTTATTTTGTTTTGTTTTTTGGTTCGCCATTTTGGTGTACATCTCTTTCAATCTTCATCCCCTCTAGAGGAGGAAAAAACCCATTAAAGTCAGGCGATTCAACTAGAACTCATGAATATTGTCAGCAGCAGCAAAGAGAAACCAGTTTTAGTATGTATTTAGTAGTATCTGCTTTTCGTGTTGTGGCTACGTGACCACACACCAACAGCATTTACTAGAAAGAGAGCGCTAACTTTGTAGTTTTCCTCTCCCCAATCTCATACACAAACGGGGTGCTCTGTGCGCACGCACACAAAACGGGTTAAGTAAGGAAAAAAAACAAAGAAAAACGCTGTACTACATCGCTTCATCCCGCTCACACAGCAGCTGAATCGATTTTTCAAACGACACGACAATTCCCCTTCTCCACTCCTCTCCTATTTGTTGTCTCGCTCTGACTCGCGCAGCAACGGCTGCCCCCTCCCCTTTGCTCCCTTGCGTTGTTCGTTTTTGTAGTTTGGAGTCCGCGCACACACGCAGTATTTATATTTATATATACGGGTTATATATAGTCGCCATGTTACTTTTTCGAACGTTGGGGGAGCTGTCAGCCTGGATTTTTCGCTACAAATTTTCAACGTCTCTCACTGCCGCTGCTTCTGCCGACGTCGCCATCCCAGCCCGTTGCACGTCATCCGTTTCAGTATGTATGTGTGCTTTGAATTTCTGATGAAATTCTTTGCTTTCGAGTTAATTGCTGCCCGCCGTCGGCAGCAAAAAGCCTCTGCCTCGGTCACTGCCTCTGCCGGCGTCGCTACCGCCGAGCTCACATTTTTTGTTGTGCCAATTTTCTTTGTACTGGTGTTCTACCAATTGCTTTAGACCGCCCGAAGAAGAGGAAGACGTATTTGCTCTGAACTGAAAATTTTCTGGGAGTATTGGACGATTTTAAAAGACAATTCTAACCTGACTTTTGTCCGAAATCAACTAATCCCTATTTATATAGGTCCGCTTAAGCTGGTCCCTTATGCTCTTTCTAAGAAGAAATTATAAAAATATCTAACAAGAACCCTATTGAAAAACTCTGAAAATCATGTTTTATTTTGATTATTCCAAAGGCTTTTAGTTGATAAATTATGGCGTTTTGTATGTACGGCCTTATTTTTGTTTTATTAGACATTTAGTTAACCACTTCTTTAATCACATACCCAAATTGTAAAATACGTGGGCTTTTATTGGGTAATCACATTAATTTCGTGAATGAATTATTTGCTCCATTTAAGTTGATTTTTAACCGTTGATTTCGATCCATTCTTACCATTTGCGTTGAAAGCTGAAACGAAATACAGATAAATAAATATCCTCTTTTGATTTAGAACACTACTGATCTTTCCATGAATTTAAATTCAAATGCAAAGATCCAATGCAAAATGTTAATTAAAAAAAATGTTTTCTAGCTTGGTTATAAAAATATAATAAACATGCTGTTTTTATTGCTTTTCCTTGATTTATTTAACTTGTTTAAAAATAAATAATTTTTCAATACTTACACCATTGGAGCTGCTTTCCTTGGCTGATCATGGAATCCTTTTTCGCTGCCTCAGTAGTTATATTATTGTAAACCCGATTTGGACTTTATTCGAAACTGACGCATTTTACACGTTGTATTTCGAGGCAAAAGGTTTTGGTGAGCTATTTCGATAATTTCCAAAAAAGGTATCGACGCGACCGTTGAGTTTTGCCTTTCTGCGTGTCGAACCGAAATAACCGAACCGAGTCCAAATGTACCGATTTGATTTTATTTAACACTCGGTGTATTTTAATTTATTCACTCTGGGTTATAAGGTGACTTTTTCATTCGGCAAAAGGCATCACAAAAATTGAATGGGAAACAATAAAAAAATTTAATTTTTATCATTCAGTAGGCTTTCCTTGTTGATCAATTTACTTTTGCCTGTTTTTGCTTATATTTTATTGTATTTCGATTAACGCTTACGATATTCCTCTCGCCGATGTTGTTGTTGCTGATGTTGTTGCTGCATCTACCTTCGTATTGGTGAATTAATGCATTTTCGCACACAAAAACACTCGCGCACACACACACTCAGATATATAGCAGCCGCTGCTCACACACACACACTAAGAAAGGGGAAGGGGGTGGTGGCACTTGCCTTTTTCAGATAATAACAATTTATTTTCGCTGTGTGTGTTTTGGCGGCGCTTTGTTTAATCGCCCGCCGCCGTTGTTGTTGTACTGCTTTTTTTTTGTAGCTCGCTGCAAACGACGCGCGCGGTCCGTTCACTCCAAAAATTTTCAAAACAATGTGACCGTAAGTGATGCGCTTAGTGTGGCCGACGCAATGTGGTCGCAAGAGTGTCGGATGAAAATCAAGAAAACTTCATTTAATACCAAAAATATACTAAACTTTTAGCTTTGTCCAGCACCCAAACCATTAACATAGATCTGTTAACAGAACTATGTTAAGTGCCTGCCCTACATTTGCTCATATTTAATGTTAGCATTTTTAAATACCCGATATACTAAATAAACAGATGCTCACGATGTAATGTGATCTAGCTCTATTTCTCGTTTTATTTATGAAAAGTTGAAACACATATCAAAGACTAACGAGACATAGCTCTAAACTAAAAGCATAGGGTAGCCAATGAGGCAGCTCTAGCTGCGTTGGTTATCGTTATCGCGGTCAGCAGCTTGTTTTGTTTTGCTTACACGACACAAATAAATAAAAGGGAACTATGAGTAATTTAAAATCGGACCTGGACGAGTACTTGCTACTGCAGAGTGATCAGAAGAAACCCAGCTTCAACGTTAAGCTGCCACAGCTGAAAGTTCCATTTTTCTCCAGCTCCGACCCAGAAGCAAATAGTTTTCTAAAAGATACGGACTCATGTTTTCCAAAATTGGTGGGTTTTTTTCTTTTTTTTTATCAATTGTTGGTGTGTTCAGAATGTGCTGAATGCTAATTTGAAATTCTTCCCTTGAATCTCTTCTAGTCTCGCCTGCAGCGAATCGTGGGTTTCGTGGCCTGCTTAGGCATGGGCGCACTGTGCATGACCCTCTCCACGTTCTACATTCCCGTCCTGATACTGAAGGCCAGAAAGTTCGCCCTGCTCTACACCCTGGGCAGCCTCTTCTTCATCTTGAGCTTCTGCTTTCTCTCCGGATTTGGGTCTTTTTTGAAGCAGATGTTTTCTAAACCAAGACTGCTCACCTCGCTGTCGTATAGTTCCTGTTTGATCCTAACTTTATACTGCGCTTTGGTGGCCAAGAGCACTGCGTTCACGGTCCTCTTCGCAGTGGCCCAGATAATCGCGTTGCTCTTTATGGTCCTGGGCACAGTTCCTGGCGGAGCTACGGGGCTCAAGTTCTTCGGACAACTCTTCAAGAGCACCGTTTCCGCTTCATCGAGTGTTCTGCCTGTATAAAGGGAGGTTCAAATGGAACTGGAGGGTAAATCTCCACCACCGCAGCAATGAAAAGTAACTTATTAACTCATTGATGAATCTAAAATAAAACTTATTTGTGATACCACGCGCCTCTTGACTTTACAACAACTACTGTGTACATCATTTATTTGCAGGTCTCTCGTTTGAAATTTACTTTTTACTGTTTAAGGTATTCGAAGAAAGGCAAGCATCTGCCACGTTGGAGTTGTTCTTTCTATATGCCTATGTTTATACAGACAAAGCTGATGTGTTAAGCACATTTCGTCTACACAATTTAAACTTTATTGACGTTGGCGACTCCTGCCTAGCGACTTCAGATGATTTGTGCATAAGAAATCATCTAATCCCCAATCTATAAAATATCGTGAGTAAAATTAAGTGTTATTTTCGCTCTCGTCTATTTCAAATTGGTCAATCATCGATCTCTCCCAGATACAAGGTCTTATCGCTGGATCCCGAAAGAATTAGAGGCTCTTTGGGGCTGAAGTCCACGGCATTAACACTGCCATTGTGTCCGGGCAGTTTGTACAGAATTCTCCTCGTATTTACATCCCAGATATAGACATGCCGATCGGCGGAACCCGATGTTATTTTATCGCTTCCCGGCGACCAAGCGCATCGCAGCAGATTCTTCTCAAAATTGTGCTGATGGCCTTGGAAAACCTTCACACATCTTTCCCCGGGTGCATACGGTCTCACGTCCCACACCCTCAAGGTGTTATCCATGGCATTTGTCAAGACAAAGTCTCCTTCGGGGGACAGGGACATTCCGGTAATCGTATCCGAATGCCCGCGCAGATGGTGCAGGACAGCCTGTTTTCGTATGTCCCATATTTTGACTTCGTTGTCGATTCCGCCGCTAATTACTTGTTCGCCGGTGTCACCAAAACAAACCGCTGTGACTTGAAAAGGCGATTCCAAAGTGTGCGCGGCGTGCTTCTTCCTGGCATCCCAGATCTTTATGGTGCGATCATCGCTGCCCGAGCAGAGGAGCTGCTGACCCCTACGCGAGCCCTGAACGCTGTTCACGAAGTTGCCATGGCCCTTGAACCGCCGTTGCCGCTGTCCCGTGGCTATGTCCCAAATAGCCAGCGTTTTATCGGTGGAGCAGGTAAAGATGTGCGATCCATCCGGCGTAAAGTGGGCTTCCATAACAGCTCCACTGTGTCCCGACATGGCCATCACATTCTCGCAGTCGTCGTACACTTGCCAGATGTCTGAAAACCACATTAGTTGTTTTACGTGCTCTTGCTATTGTTCCAGATGTTCAAGTACTACAGATTCATTTGTGCCCAAAAATGGGTGATTATAGGCTCATTGAACAATTTAAAGGAATCTTCGCATTGCTTGGTTTTTGGCGACTATCAGACAATTTTACTCACATATTTGCCTATCAAACCCAGATGAAAGCAGCAACTCCCCCTCGGGATGGAATTCCGCTGTGAAAATCTCTCCCTCATGTCCTTCCAACTGCATAATGGGCGCCTGCAGGTTTGAGGTGCGCCTCACTCCCTAAACATTATTGTAATAAGTATAATTAAAGTAAAACCCAAATCACTGAGATGTTTAGTATGCTTCTTCTTGCTAGCACGCTTACCGATTCAAGGAGCGCTTTGTCCCTGTTTGTGTAGGCCACCAGATCATTTTTGCTACGCTTGGCCTCTTGGGCCAAAACCACGCTATTATTGGGTCTTTTAGTACCCATTTTCAAGAATTTATTTGCAAAAATTGAAGTCTTATAAAGTTTTTTCGGTCGCACAAACAATATGGCTGTGTGACCAGATTTCGGAAAGTAATATTGCCGACATAACTGTTAGCGGTGAAATTGAGCTATTTCTGAACAGATGTGGCTACTTTCAGTGAGAAGAGATGGAAGTGAAAGTTGGCAACTCTGGTAAAAATACCAAAAACATTACCAGAATTATGTTTCTCTTTTTATTTTTACACAATTTGCGGATTTACAATGTGGAACTAATCAAGAAAACAGGGTCTCCGTCTAATAGGCATCTACGCGTGGAGGATCCGCAAAGAATTCCTGTCCCTTACGCTCTCCCTTGAGCCACTGCTTATAGCGCTCGTTTCGCATGGCCTGAAAGAGGGATTATTAGCAATTTAGGCTCGTTAGGGAATTGCAGCTAAAAGAAAACCCACATGGAAGCGCATCAGTTGCTTCTGCATGCCGACGCACTCCTGGAAGTCGGAGATCAGGTCGGCGCACTCCCGCTTTCCGCGCTCCAGACCATAGGCCTCGAAGCACTCCATCATCTTCATCTCGAATTTTCCGCACTTGTCGTAGGTCTGGTGGTTAATGAGGCACCCGGTCAGATCAGTTAGGGGCAGGCGTAGAAAGGGAGTAAGCGACATTTTGTCTGTGGAGTGAAATACACACAAATTCAGTTTGATTTGGATGCACCACTGTTGTTCGCTGTGACGTAACAATAAACAAAGTGTTTGAGCCTTGCAGCAAAGTAGCTCTCTCTGGCACTCAACAACTTCCTTCTGTATTCCCGTCAATGTTTAGTGGGGTTTATCCTGATCACACACCTTAAATTGTTGGCAATACCCAAGGAATTGTCTTATATCGCCTTAATTTCAGCACAAAAACAAAACTGTTATCGATTTCCGATATCGGGTAGCGTTTTTCGAGGCTCGACAGCTGATAGTGTTGGCTAGCGCGCGAACCGCTTCCACGTTTTGTTTATAAATTGAATTTTCCGACAAGCCATGAAAAACCAGGATTTGGTGGAATACCTAAGGTCCTGCGGGGTGTGCGAAATCTGCCAGCTGCGTTACCTGAAGGCTAGAGGCGCGGAATATAGAAACATCAACGAGACTTTGCAAAAGGTGAGAGAGCTGCTTACTTTGAATTTGTTGACAACTAATTGATGTCTGACCTGTCCGTTTAAATGCTCAGTTGGATGTGAAATTGAATGAATGCGTGGAAACCGAGCAGCTTGTAGTATCCGCGGAGAATCAACCTGCTAAAAGAGCCCGTATGGGCGTTTGTTCCACGTGCCTGGGCCTTTTCTCAAATGACTTCCAGAATGAGCTGCTCAGCAGCATTTTGGCATCGGATTTCGCGAAGTACGACTGCCAGAAAATCGTTTTGGCCATTTGCTTACCGATGTCACTGCAGCTGAGACAGCTGGCCATGTGGTTTGCCCTGCGGAGAAGGTTTGGAGCACCTATAGACGAAAGCAATCCCCCAGACGTGCCCATAAAGGAGGCTGTCAAGCTGATCCTACACCCGATAATCTGTGAAAAGCTGGACAAGGGCTACGATGCCAACGGCCTGATGATCAATATAGACCTCACGCACAATCTGGAGGACGAGGAGGTGGAAAAACTGGTAAAGTTAAACAAGGAAGCCTTTCCCGCCAAGGCTTCGCATCAAAAACGCATTGAAATCTCGAGGGGTTTACTGGAGAAACAGTATCAACCCTCCAAAGTAAAGGCGGAAACCTTTGAGAAATATTTTCAGATACCCTGCTCGAACGTGGAGGAATCCATAAAACTTACTTCTATAGACCTGCAAGGACCACTGGTTTGCGTAGCTGGCAGATATCGTAAGCTGAGTAGGGAACTTTCACACACTCCCTGGATTTTGAATGGCAAGAGGCTAATGGAGGAGAGTATCGAGGAAATTATAATCAGGCATGTAGGTCCCCACTTCACAGAGAAGCTGGGTAAGATCACCTTTATGTCGAGTGGTAGAGAAGACGTGGATGTCCGATGTCTGGGTAAGGGAAGGCCTTTTGTTCTGGAAATTCCAAATGCCATAAGGAGTTGCCTAAGCAAAGAGGAGGCCCTTGCGATGGAACGGGCAGTGGATGCATCTGGTATGGTGTCCATACATAACCTCCAAGTCGTGCCCAGAGAAGAACTAACCCACATAAAGACGGGAGAAGAGCAGAAAAAGAAATTCTATCGCGCTCTTTGCGCCCTGCAAGAACCAGTATCAGTGAAGATTGTGGAACAACTGCAAATATCAAAGAGCTTTGACATACAGCAGAAGACCCCCATACGAGTTCTTCATCGTCGTCCCTTGCACACGCGTCCCAGGACCATTTACAGTGTCAACGCCAGGGTGCAACGTGGAAATCCGAAGGCCTTGATCATCGATATTGTCACTCAAGCAGGCACATACATCAAAGAGTTGGTTCATGGCGAATTTGGCAGGACCACGCCTTCATTGTCCTCGATCATAGGCAAACCCATTGATATCCAAGCGCTAGATGTGGTGGGAATCGATTTGGATTGGCCCAATGAAGTGGATAACTCCTTACAAGAGGAATAGCGATATCATTATTATTAGGTACAATTCCATTTAAATGTTATACGTTACACATAAATTGCAAAAGCTGAAGGACAATAAACAACAGAATATAATGACGAATTTTGAACGAAATTTAATTAATAAGTAAGGTTGGTTATGGGACTTTCAGTGCAAAATCATCATAGGCGAGATTACGTAGTATATGGACAGCCCCATTCCCTGTCTATCCAATATTGTCCAGTATTATTTCGTGACTTTGAATCCCGATCCTTAAAATATTGGTAGCAGAGAAGGACAAAGCTGACATGCGCAGTGAACGTACTTTGGAGCCAAGTTGCGTGTTCTCACTAGAGGCAAGTTCCACCATTGGCTACAAAAGTATGAAGCAAGCGGACAAATTCGGCATTCGTTGCTAGCGAGTTGCACTGGTTTGTTATGGTCAAGTCAAGTGAAGTGGATACAAATCGAAAGTGACGGAGAACAGTAGCCAGGTCGTTTGCAGCCGGATGCAAGCGTGCGTGACAATAAAGGCATAATCCCGTGTGCGCCACCGGGAGGCAGTTAGTTAGATAATTGCATTGAAAGGAGAGGCCCAGTATGTTCTTCCGGCGCGTTTTGGACAGCGCCAGAAATCTTTCGCCCCAAAAGTCGACCCCGGAAAGTCCGACAGTGCAATATTACAGCGAGGACAGTGAGAGTGTCGCATATGTGAGTGGTGCCGTCGACAGTGAAGTCAAGGACAGCAATAACAACCAGTCAGTAGTCGGAGCGGGTGCTCCACTGCCTGCCATCATGAAAATTCAGCGCCGAGCGGAAGCACCAATCGGTGCAGTGCAACTAACACCGCTGTGGGAGCACATACTCCGCACCCGCCGCCTGCCGGAAACGATTTTCCCCAGCGCCATGTACGCGGAGTTCCATGAGCGCCTGCAGGACCCGGAGTGGCAGGTAAGGCAGCACGCCCTGCGAGTCCTCGTCGACGTCCTGGTGGTGATGCAAGACGAGGCCGATGGCCACATGGAGCGGGAGCAGCTCATTGGCCTGCTGGTCGAAAACCTTGGTCACCAGGCACCCACCGTGCGCAAAGGAGCTCTCGACTGCTTGCGTGTCTACCTCGCCGAAACCGCAATCCCGGAGACGATTATGCTGGCAATCCTAGATGCAGGCCTGACGAAGCAGGCGCCTGCGGACTCGGAGCACATGGGTCGTCTCAGCTGCGGCGTCCTGCTGTCCGTGCCAGCCCTTCTGCAATCAACCATGCACACGGCGCAAAGACACCGCATTGTGCACAGCACTCTGGAGCGAGTGGCCGCACACATGGATCAACTGGTGCAGCAGGAAATTACCCTGAAAGTCTTGAGCAAGATCAGAGAGCTCTTGGGAGTTCACGAGTTCGAAGCCATCATGAGCGATGTGGGTCGTGGCGACACGCTGACTAAGTACTATCAACTGTGCCAGGTTTACGGGGTCTCTGGAAAACCGAAGACAGGCGGCGAGGGGAAAACGGGCGCCTGGCGCGCCCTACCACGTGATCAGGGATGGAGGAACAGCAGTGCCGTGCAGAGCCTGGACACCGCGCTCCAAGCACCGTCTGCTCCAAACTGCTCGGACATGGGGAAGGTCATTATGGAAACAGAAATCAAGATCAACGACGACACAGTGACCATGCGGATCCTGGAGGCGGACACCGAGACCGAAGAGTCCGATAGTCCAACCAGGATTTTCTCAAATGAAGAAGATGGGACGGACTTGATTTGCCACCCCCTTTCGTCCAGTGGCAACAGCCACCAAGAGTCCAATACAGGGGCGGGCATCGTGAAAGTTATAAGTGATTCGGAGTTGGACGAGCCGCTCATCCAGGCAGGCAGTGTTTCCGAGCCGAGTACTCCGTCTCGGGGATTGAAGCGAGTAACCTTCGGGGGTGAGATCGTTAAGATGCGAACTCCTGACAGCGACGCAGCCTCCTCTACGAACAATTCCCGAAGTCCCACCCAGACCAATCAGAGTGTCACTGCTTCGACCTCGGAAGATGCAGCGACCTCCATCCTGGCCTCATCAGAGGAGAAGTCCGCCCTCTTAAGACCCGCTAGCGACAAGCGGACAACGGCACTCGTGGTGGAGATCCCCTTGGACAATACCAAGCCACTGCCTCAAGTCCGATCATTTTGCCCGCACCCACCCCGGCAACAGAGCAATGTTCCCAGTGAGCCGCCTCCGAGCAGTCCCCGCAATCGACAGGAGAACGAAGCGCGGCCGTCGCCATCGCCTAGTTCTCCCGGGTTTCGCAGCCGCAGCGCCAGTCCAACGGGAAGCAACAGCATCAGCCCGAAAGTGCCGCACAAGCAAATCGAGGTTCTGCACAATTTGCAGCGGGATCCGTCACCGCGTTCCCAGCGCCGCTCGGAAGACATGGATGGATGTGGGAATGGGAATGGGGATGGTAAAGCCCTTCCTGCAGCAGGAAATCCCTCTTCCTCACCCACTCATCCGCTCACTAGGCGAACAAGATCGGCCTCTACGATGTCTCCGGTGTCACCGGCCACGCCCAAGTCTTGGGAGGATCTGGACATTGTCAACTTGAAGACGCTCATGGACTTGCGATCTGGGGTATGTTCCTAAAGCTAAAGCGTGGTGACCAAGTCCAAGTATGTAATTGCATTAAAATTAGTGGCCGACATTTAGCAATCCCCGTGTAATTGCACCCCTCCACCCAAGTCTCCAGCATGGTCTACTTTGTGCGACCGAAAATAAAGCAATGAAATCACTCCACACGCCACGCCAACGCGGGTTCCGGGTCGCCCGGCTCTTTGAGCTCTTTGGGCTCGTAACTGGGTCAGTAGGATATGTACAATTTCATATGCGTTCATAATTCTGCCTTCATAATGGCAGCCGCCCGGCTTTATTGCGGACGAGACACGCATCACTCCCCCCCGTCGGTATTGCTATAACTGCTGCTATTATATCGCTCCTTACTAATGAAAATTTCAGCGATAAGCGACCACTACCACTCTCCCTCGCCGGCACTCATATCGGTGATGGTGACGGTGACTATAGGACTATAGGTAGAAGCCGGCTTCCATCGGGCCACTGTACCAATGACCTATTAATTTCACTAGGTTCATGTACTAGAAGTTCAGGAGAAAGAGTTGGAAATATTTGTTACACGTCGAACAAGTTGTTCAAATCCTTGCAGAAGTTATTCAAAGTGACCAGGAAGGTGCTTTTTGTTTGCTGTCATCCGTGGCACGTGCATTTCTGACTGGTAATCAAACCAGTTGTTCGGAACTAAGCTGAATAGCTTAAAGTTACTGATAAAGTTTTCTATGTTTTCCATGCCGGAAAACGATAGTTGAAGGATTTAATGCAATGTAGTGCCAAAAATAAATGCAAAAAATTAAGGCAAAAAATTAAAAATGAATTGCGAAGTTATGGAAAAAAGTGAAAATGGAGAACATTGCTGGAAAAGTGCGTCAGCAAAATAATTCGTGATTTCACAATACCAAGGGCTGGCAATTGCTGGTTTTGCTGGCACTTTCTGGCTCAGATGTACCTCTTATCAGGAGCAACTTTTTGAGTGGTGCACAAAAAACTTTGGGATTCCGGTGGCAGTTGCATGTTGTGCGACTGGGCGTTGCATTGGATTGGGATGGATGGCTTTGCTGGGGAGCTGCGGCCGAACGGCACAGCAAAGAGTTCCTCGCCAGTGCCGCTGCTGGCTGGTCAATCATTTAAGTGCACGCGATTTTCATGGCACCAGAAGCAGGCCCAGAAACAAGAGCAGCAACCATAACCAACTCCCAGCTTGCAGCTCGTATGCGACGATAAAGTGGCAAGACTACCATTACGGGACCAAGTTTGATGAAGACGCAGGTCTTGGGGGATAGGAAAGGTGAAGGAGCAGAGCGTGTCTGCAACTGGGTCACTTCAAGCACAAAAATATAAATAACATTAACGAATCCTAGCGCGTGCTGAATATAAGCAGGATGGTCCGTCGCCGTTGACCGCTAGCCTTTGGGACTTTCCTTGCTGGGACAATTTCACAACTATAACTATACCCGTCAGTTGTACAGTAAAAGGGTGTGCCAGGTTCCTTAAAAAATGCAAAAGGGTATATAAGAGGCTATCAGGATCCCCAGCCGTATTAAATATTGATATTTGTAAATCTGTTTTGTTTCAAATGCTCTCTATTTCCTCTAAGAAGTTTTCCATTGAGTCACTGCAAGATCGAGTCAGTTAAATGTCTGTAGTAGGTACATAAGAGCGCGTATTTCACAAAATAAATTTCATCAAATGACGTATGACACTTGCAGTAGTCGGTGTAATAAGTTTTCCACACTCAGTTCTTATATCTAATTTCTGCGGCATTCATTTTCGAATTTGCCAAATTAGCACAAATGGGCCATAAAACACTAGGCACGCCAAAATGTACTTACCGATTATTCACTTCTTTGTTCACTTTTTTATTTTTGTATTCACTTTTCTGTAGGATTGGCGCAATCGTCTAATGGGCATCGCGCAACTGGAGCTGGCCCTAAGCTCGTCGAGCAACCTGGCCTTGGTCCAACCGTATCTGGATAGTCTGCTTCGCACCCTCCTCTCATCGGAGCGTCACTTCGAGGTTGCCGAGCTGAAGCGGGAGCTGCTGGTGAACCTAATCTCCCGCCTGCCGTTGGACAACTTGGAGGAGCGCACACCACAAATCTTGTCGGGACTCTGTCGCCAGGGCAACGCTGGAGCCAACCGGGTGTGCAAGGCCCTGATGCAGCGCCTTCCCGCGGGAACCATAGTGGCTAAGCTGACCTCCCCAGAGTTCCTCCATGCGAAGAGTTCAAAGGTTGAATATTCTGCATTGCACGAACCGAGTCATTAAATCTTTATTGTCCCCAGTTCCGGGACCACGCTCTTCAAATGTCCATTTTTGCACTGATGACCTTCCCGGGCACCTGCTTCGACATCAGCCTGTTGACGACCCAGGCCGTCTACTCCCTCCTCAACCGCAAGCGACGTGTGCGGCAGGCGGCTCTGGAGGTGCTAGCGGTCCTGGCCGATATCTCGTCCATCAAGGAGGTCCTAGCCATTGTTCTGGAGACGACCGACGGCGTGGAGCTTGGGCCCATGGTGCTGGAGGCGACTAGTGTGCGGCTATCGCGCTTACAGCTGCCCATCGTCACGCCCGACAGCGGCGTGCTCTTCGTCTTCAACCAGACTGATCAACCTGGAGCAAGGCGTTTTGGCGCTGATGTGGACTGGATCCATCAGGGTGAGGGCTCCGCCTCTCCCAACACAATTAAGAGGCGTCGCATGCGGGCTGCCAGCAGCCAGCGCGATGTACTTGGGGGCGCGGAAGCGAAGCACAAGAATGATCCATTCCCTAGGTACGAAAGGTTCCCATTTTAAGTGGGAGTATTCTCATCCACATTAACCTCATATCACAAAGTATCATTCTTGCGTTAGGAAGGCATTCCATTTGAACAATATTAGAAACATAGAAATACAATTAAGATTTTAAATTCACCCCAAACTCTAGAACTCTAGAACAAAACACCAATAAAATGCATATCCGCAGTTTCAGCCAGGTAAACGAGAGTCTGCATCGCCATTCCTTCCACTCTCCGCCGGAAACGTTGGACTTGGCTAGCCCCATTAATGTTAGTCTCATTCTTTTCGGTTTTTATAATAATACTAAATTTACTTCTCCTTAGGACTTTTCGCAGAGATTAAGTTTTGGCGCTAAGACTAATGCTGGTAGGTCTCCTGTGCAGTTTACTTTCCAATTTATTCCGAAACACTAACCAGTACACACGTAGGAAATCAATCGTTTATTGAACGCCGCTTCTTGGCCAAGGCGTGCTCTGATACTTCCATGGACGGCCGAAGCACAGACAGCACCACCACCACCTGCAGCAGTGGAAGCGCCACAGACAGCTTCATACAGCTCACTTCCCGCACCGGCGGTCGCCTTGCCGGACCGAACTCGAGGTTTGCCCTGTCATCTACCAACAGTTTGATGGATCAGTTTGATCGAGCCTACTTGCAGATTCCCCACCATGAACCAGCATACGGACTTCGTCAACAACTTTATGCGCAGCATGCAGCGCAGCTCCAAGTCCTACTCCGTGGAGGGACCCGCCTACCCGAAGGTCAGCTACTCGATCCCAAAGGCCCAGCAGATGCTGCGCAAGAAGTTCCAGCACAAGGATTCCTTCACAAAGCTGGGGGACGAACCACCGGGTCAAGGTAAGTATCACTTCCGTACTGGGTCCGCTAATGCTTGCCATACATCATACATACTAATTTTACAGGCTTCGAAAGTAGCAAATTTAACGAATCCCAGAGGAGGAAATCAACCGGCATTCCCACAGACCACTTGGAATCAGTGGACCCCAAGTGCGCCGACGCCACAAAGTCAGTGTAAGAGTCCTCTCTATATCTTATTTGGGGGCCGGCATCGGAACCCATTCATTCAGTCGCCACAATGATTTACCCCTCCCTGAGTGCGAATGCTAACCTAAATTTTGAATCACCCCACTCAGATCCATGCATATATTTGAGCACAGGGCGGGGTGAAAGGTAAAGGGGACAACTCACTTTAGCGAATTTAGTGGTTTCTCTGGCCAGCACACGCACCCTGCTGACAAAATTGTGGCATTAAAGGTGTCGAGTTCTTTAACCTAAATAATTCAAATGCGCAGTGGAAACCGCGTTGGTGAAATCTAGGTATGTGGCGGGGACATTGGTCAACGTCACTGGCAACGAACCTTCAAGTGACCACTGGCAACTCGACACGAATACTAAAAGCGATTCAGGGGTCACAGAAATGATTTTCTAAGGCGTATGTCTGGGTGAATTGAATGCCCGACTGGTTAAGCAATATGGATTAGCAAGACCAATTAGGGCCTCTATAATTCAGACTAGTCTCTAAGTTTGAAAAGTCTAGAAAAGTTTGCCAGCAAGGTAGCTGCTTTTCAGACCGTAACATTTTGGCCACCCAAGCTGCTTTACATACACTCGAAGTTCTCTCGGGGATATGGCAACTTGTTGTATGATGGACTTCGGGACTTTCCGAAACGAAGGCGCCCGAAGATGGCAAGGAGGTCCTTGTCTAGAAGTCGTAGGACCTGTGGCCAGTTAGCTTAGAACTTTGTTCGGTTCCCGGTGAGCGCCAGACCATCCAACGACCTTTCCGTGGCTGACTTGGCACCCAGTGGGTGGCCAGGGGTTCTGACCACTTGGAGGGTGTTCGTGTGATTGCTTGGAAAACGCAATGTCCTGTATTCGTTTGCAACTTTGGCTTTGTTGTGGGTTCCCGGTATGGAAATTCATTTGAAATGACCAAAAGGACTGGCGACGAGTATTGCAAACAGTCTGCAAAGTCGGGTTGTTTCACGCGGTCGCCTATTGCGGTTAGTTCGAGTATGTGTGATTTCCAGTAGAAAATCGCCAGGATAATTATCCAATTGGCTAGCGCAAAAAAATGCTGAATGCGTTTTCCTGTGGCGACCAGCCATCTGATCTATTGCGTAGAACACGTACTCTATTCCACTCGGTCAAAGAGTGCATCTGCCCCAGAGTCTCGGAGATACAGTCCACATTATGTGGGTCCTTTTCTGGACACAGTGCGGTCTGCGGCATGTGCTGCACTGACACGGCGCTGGAGTCCAGAAAATCGATGCAAATTGATACGGAAAGCCAGCTCGCCGCTGATAAGCACTCTTTCGCCGTGTTTCAGCCACCGGAAGATGGTGAAAAAGAAACGGGTTTTGCTCAATATGTCGAGTTGTGAGTCGTTAAAACTGCCATCAAATTTTACTAGCCATTTATTTATTTCATTGCCCAACCAGGAATTCCGACACAGCAGTAAATGGTATGACGAATGGCTCCCCCATTTCCGCAAGTTCCACTAGCTATTCGCAAAAGTCAACCGCCTCGGCGAAGTCGAGCGTAAGCCAAAACGAGATGGGCAAGCGACCATTCTCATCCACTGGCGTTTGGAACGACAGCAAGGTGGAAGTGCTGAACGGGGAGCAGAATCCCATCGAAGCTTTCGGGGAATTGGTGGTGGACGGCATTGAGGTCCAGGCGGAAACAGAACCTACTGCCCCTGAGGAGCTGCACAAGCTCAATGGAAGCCTGAATAGCCTGCACAGCAAAACGGAGAGCATCAAAACTCAGCTGGAGGACACTACGCCGCAGCTTTCGAGGGCTCAGTCAGTGAAGTCGCTGCTCATCGAGGAGGACATTGAGAGCAGCAATAGTTTCGTCGTAGTTGAAGAAGGGCAGAACGAGCTGGAGTCAATCCCAGCGGAGAACAAGGAGGTGGTGCCATCGCAGGAAGAGCTAGTAACACCGGCAACAGCTACAAAGTCTGAAAATCATACTTTTGGTCCCAAGATGGTTCCCATTCACGACGAAATAGTGATCCATTCACGTAGCATTTCACTGGACTCTCTCTTTGGGGCGCGGCCGGCTTCAAAGCAGGGATCTATGGACACAAGCACGAGCACTGCGGACAACACCTCACAAACTGGTTCTCAAGTGGGAACAATTAGTGTCCCTGTGAAAGCTCATCACACGCCGCTTAAACACAAGTCCAAAACTTCGTATTTCCTGCGGGCACAACGGCGAGTCTCGCCTGCAAAGCAGGCCATCAAAATGTCGCAGGCAGAGCTCTTCCCGCAGAATATGGTGCGGTTTGATAGACCTCGTGAGGCCCTGCTCAAAACCTTTGACCAGTTGGACTCCAGCAATTGGGAAGTCAACATGACCGGCTTAAAGAGCATGGTTCGATTGATCCGCTACCATGCCGACACATTGGACAATCAGATGCACATGACCTGCATCCAGCTCACCCGCTCAGTCCGAAACCTGCGCTCCCAAGTAGCTCGAGCTTCCTGCCAAGCGGCTGCGGAGTTGTTCTCGCTGAAGTCCACCAGCCTCCAGCAGGAGTGCGACGACTTGGTATGTGCCCTTCTGCACCGCACCGCCGACACGAACAGGTTTCTCCGCGCCGACGCCACTCGAGCCCTGGAGTCGATGGTGGACCATGCTCAGCCGCAGAAGATTCTAAACATCCTGGCGACGAAAGGAGCCCAGCACCAGAACGCCCTGGTGCGCACGACATCGGCAAAGCTGCTCTTCAGACTAGCCGAGCGACTGGGCAGTGACCGGATCTACGCAATGGGACGCGAGAGCCGCGACAAGTTTTTTGTGGTGGGGGCGAATCTCCTGCTCGAAGGCAGTCTAGAGACCCGCAGCTACGCGAAGTCCTTGTTCCGGGCTCTATCCGAGCATCATAATTATCAGCGGCTGCTTTTGGAGGTGATACCGCCACGCACCTACAGAAATGTGGAAAAGACGCTTCGGAGCATCACACGTTGATCATGGCAGATCAGGATCTGTACAGCATAGGTTTAGTATTCACAGCCACTGGAAGCTTACAGGTTTAGGACGTTCGCAATAAATTAGATACAAGTATTAGGAGTAATTATAGTATACAGTACACTAATAAAACATTGGTACACCACAGAGTAAACTGCTTCATTTGGTACATCATTTGCTGCTAGATATCCAGGCTATTAAACGATTAAACATGGTAACTATTGTTTTGTTTTGAACGACTGAAGAAGGACTTGGGTTCCAGTTACAATATTTGATTCGGCAAAACTTTAAAAATACTTTTATTACAAGGCTCTTTATAGTTTTTCTATAGATTGTGCTTAGGCTACTCATAAAGACTAAATTGCTGGGAAATCCTAAAGCAATCTCCGTTTGTTGTTGTGGCGTTGGTCCGACCTTCTGCTGCCTCCCTGCATGTGCTGGTGGTGTTGCTGTGGCTTTGGCCGGTTGCGTTCCACGACAGAGCTGTCGCTCCGGCGCCGTTGGTCGCCGTTGTGTCCAAATGGATTCCGATCGTACGGCTTGGCGTCATGCAAACTGTGGCGGGCGTGGCGGAGAGGCGATGGCTGCGGTGGAGCCTCCATCATGAATGGATTGCGCAGACGACTATGGTTGAAGGCAGGTAGTTGCTGCTGCTTGCCGCCCTGCTGCTTGATGGTCACTTTCTTTTGGAACAGCTCCAGGCCCTGGTACAAGTCCAGGGCAAAGGGCACCGCACACAGGCGTTGGTATGTGACGAACCCGAAGTTCCGTTGACGCCCGTTGTTGTCCGTCGGTATCCGCACTCCTTCGATGGGGCCGGCTTGCAGGAACACCTCGTACAGGATCTCCTCCGTCACGCGCTCGTCGAGATTGCCGCAGAACAAGGTGCGTTGCTCCTCGTCTTCCTCCTCGTCGTCGTCATCCTCCAGCAGCTCCACAGCCTGGTCGCCGTTTTCAGTGGGTGGAAAAGGGTAAATGGGATGCTGTTGGTGCTGGCCAGGTGCAACTCCGTAGCCGTAACCATTCATGCTCGGTTGCGGCATCGTCATGACCGACGCACCGGCATACATTTGCTGCATTAGCAACTGCAAGTCCATTTAGCTTCGACAACTAAACACAACAAAATCAAGAGTAGTGATGCCAGAAAATAACATCACAAATACACCTACGGCACCAGTGCTGCAAAGCGAGAAAATCCGAACTGCCTATGAACTGGTTCCTAGTGGGGGTTTCGAGTCTTTAAACTCTTCCGTTAATGAGGTGAATAAATGCGAGCTGCAAAGAACTAGTTCCTAGTGGGGAGTTCCGAGTCTTTAAACCCTTCCGTTGCTGAGGTGAAATACAAATTTGCTTTCCGCGGTGCATAAGCATTGCTGATAACAAAGACATTTTAATTAGGCGTCCCGCCGGCAGATGTTCCCGATTGCCGTCGACGCCACCGCCGCCTCTTTTTACTGAGCTTCTGCAGCTTGTAGTACTAGCTTTGCACAATTCATCTATCAACGCGGCGATATAAATCAAAGCATTTATTTACTCGGGGGACCCTGGATGCGAGCACAAACACAGCGTCAGAAAATGAATTGAGAGGCGAGAACTCACAACGGATCGACCAACGTATACCCTTGATCTTATAAAGTTAAATGTTTCAGCTTGTTAGTTCTGCGGAGAAGTAAACTTACGCATTTTTGAGCAACTAAACCGATAGCTGTCAAAGATATTTATGTTCTTCTTAGGATTGAACGTGTTGTTTTTACTTGAAATATACTGTAATTAGCTTAACCGCTTAAGAATCTTTTTTTTGTCAATTGTATATTTTAAACTAGAATTTTTGGTATGAAAAAAAGGGGCAAAGGGGATCGGGACATTGTTTAATCAAGAGAAGCTTTCAAGCTCATCGAGTGAGTACTGAGCACGTACTATGAGCGTTATCACTGCCGCTTTAGCTAATATTTCGCATAGCGTAGCAATTTGATAAATAAACTAACCACCACATAGAGCAACTAGCTATGTATGTGGAATTAATACTTTCAAATTGTGCACAGCAGAAGGTAGAAAAGCACGTATACGAGGAATCGTCGAACCTATTCAGTCGCTTGATACGCGTGGAGCAGTACAATCCGCTCAAGAAATGGGAGAAGTTCCGGAAATCAAGAACTTTCAACAGGTGATCGAGCCTCACTTGCCCGAAGGCTGTACTCTGGACTCGTACTCCAGTAGTTACCTGACCAAGCCCGGGGACAACTATGGCAGCATTATGCTGTCTGTCCAAGCGAAAGTGCGCAGTGCTGACGGTGCTATTAAGGATTTGCCGGTGATAGCCAAATTGCCGCCCCTCACCAACGACCTTTACTGGCAGATCTTCCAGCCCGAGCGGACCTGCATTACGGAGAACGCGGTGTACCAGTACCTGTCGCCGGAGCTGGACAAGTTGCAGCTGGAGTCGGGCATCCTGCCTGCACAGCTTTTCGACGGCTTCCCGCGTTACTACGGTTCCCGCATTTCGCTGGACACTCGATCTGCAAAAGTGGATCGGGATGCCGTTCTGGTCCAGGAGAATGTCACTAAGCACGGCTACCGACCAGGCAACAGACACAGGGCGTACAATCTCGCAGAAACTGTGCTCATTCTGCACTACTTGGCCCGGTACCACGCCCTGCCCATCGCCCTGCGGCTGAAGAAACCGCAGGTGTACGAGGAGTATGTGCGACCATACTTCAAGAAGTTCGATATGAACTCTAATATGGATAAGGCCGAGACGGAAATAATGGACAATGAAATTCTGAAGGACATAAAGTTGGTGACGAGCGACGAACGGGAGGTAAATCGCGTCAAGGAGCTGCAGAAAATGTTCCAGGACTTTCAAGCTGGCAGCGATGTGGACGACGGCCCATTTACTACTCTCGTGCACGGAGACCTGTGGATCAACAATATGATGCTGAAATACGGTATGCGGAATTGGTTCCTAAATCGAGACAGACTATATTAATGCTTTACGAGCTTTATCAGGAGAGGAAGGCACTCCACTCAAAGTGAAAATCGTTGACTTTCAAATCGCGCAGTACGGGTCGTTGGTGCATGATATCATCTTTCTGCTGTTTTCAAGTGTGGACGTAAACGTTCTCGAGGATAATTTCTACAATTTCCTGACCATTTACTACAACGCCTTCATTCAGACCTTGCGGAGCGTGAACGTGGACACCAGCAACTACTCATACGAATTGTAAGAAAAGTTTCCGCTGCCATTGAGATACTTTGCTTTCATCTAATTTATTGCAGGTTTCTCGAAGAGGTCCAGCAAACTGCTCACTTGCAGTTGCCTCACGCGATCTTTATGATGAAGGTTATACTAGCTGATAACAGTACGATTCCCGAGGACTATAAAGACGTGGACCTATCGGTGCTGACAAAGAACACCGGAGCTAAAACTATTGTGACGAAATTCGCGGCTATCTTGCGTCTAGGAAAGAAGTTTAATATTTTTTACTGATCTGTTTTTGTCTGTCACGAATTAAAAATCTTCCCATAAAAGGCTGTTCACCTTTATATTATTATTGCTATGTACACATGTTTGTTATCAGGCATCGAATTATCGCCTTGTTTGTGTGCACACGGAATTAAGTAACTTTAAACTTTCCGGAAGATTACAGTCTTCAGTTGGAGCACGAACTCTCGCATGCTGAAGAACATGGCTACGGACAACATGCCCGAAATCCGCGAACTTGGCAAGGTGGTTGAACCCCACTTTTCAGGGGCCCGCCTCCTTAACTACCACACCAGCAATCTGACGAAACCGGGCGATAACTACGGAAGCGTTCTCCTGGCAATTCATGCCCAGCTGAAGAAATCCAATGGCGAACAGATTGAGGAGCAGCTGGTGGCTAAAGTGCCTCCGACCGACCCCAAGTACTGGCAATTTCTCCAGCCTGAGCGGACTTGCCTCGCAGAGAACGCCGTTTACAAGATTCTGGCCCCTGCCCTGGCCGTCCTTCAAGATGAAGCCGGCGTTCCTTCCGAGAGCCACTTTACAGGATTCCCCCGCTTCTATGGCTGTCGCGAGTCCCTCGATTCCAACTCCTCGAAGGTGGACCAAAATGCTGTGTTAGTGCTGGAGAACTTGCGCAGCAGTGGCTACGTCTCCGGCCAGAGGCTAAAAGCTTTCGATCTGGCCCATACGCTGCTAGCCCTTAAGTACATGGCCGAGTTCCACGCCCTTCCTCTGGCTCTGCGAATTCGCAAGCCAGAGGTGTTCCGGGAACAGGTCCAGCCCTTCTTCAAGAAGTTCGACTGGCATGCTGGAGCGCCCGAGTGGAAGTCCGTAATGAAGGCAGAGACTCTGGAGGACATCCGTCGAGCCACCAACAACGATTCCAGACTGGTAGCCCGTATGAAAGAATTGTCGGACCAATTCTTTGAATTCTTAGCTGCCGCCCCGGACAGACCCGATGGGCCATTTACAAGCATTATACACTGTGACTTCTGGATAAACAATTTGATGTTTCGTTACGGTAAGTATCACTATCATAAGTGATCGCGTCAAAAAATAATAACATCGAAGAATATGCCTTTAAATAATTTATACACTTAAAGAGAGCAGGAAAACCAATCTATTTTTTAAAATAACAAAAATGCTTAAAGATAAGAAACAAGTACTATACTTTGAAATCTTCAGGGCCTTCAGGAACACCCATCGCGCTGAAAATTATCGACTTTCAGACGGCACAGTACGATTCAGTGGTGCATGACATAATCTCGTTCTTGCTATCAAGCGTTGATACGGCTATCTTGGAGATAGAGTTCGAACACATGTTGGAAGTATACTATGAGGCCTTTAAGTGTTGTCTGCGCCGTGTGGGAGTAGATTTGGAGGTTCACACTTTCGAAGCGTAAGATAAACTATCAATCCTAGGGTGATTAAAAACTATCTGATCAGATTTTCGCAGGTTCCGCCAGGAAGTGAAGCGGGTGGCGTACATACAAGTTCCCCACGCCATCTTCATGACGCGCTTCATATTGGCTGACAGCCCGATGGTCGATGATGCGGAGACTGAGACACGCCCCAAGCTTACGGACGTACTGAAGAGCACGGGGTCGGAGCGTATTAGCCGCAAGTTAAGCCAAATTCTGAACTTGGCCCAGAAGTTTGACATATTGTACTAGCGCAATAAACTGATCCGAAAATGGGAATGGAAATGGAAATATGTAATTGACTAATGGCAATTTGATGGAGAGCTCTAATTATTTAAATATTATATCAGCTGGCTTTAGATGTTGAACGTGGGTATAGTAGTAGTCAGTTTTGGGAACAATGCGCGCGACCTGGGGAACGATACTGAGGATCTCGACTTGGGTGGTCCTGCTGAAGCTCACTGAGATCAGGAGCAAGGAGGTCGGTATTCAAGGAAGGTCTCCAATGTCTCAAACTAATCCGAACTAACCGAATAGAGCTGTTATTATGTGACCTTCACCTATGCGAATTGGACGGATGACCGACCCCGGTTTATTGTCAACATGACCTTCTCGAACCAGACTGGCATCGGCTCAATAACCACCATTAACGAGGAGATTGCCTCACCGGTGTCCCGCATCCTTATCCTTCAGCACTCCGGCCGGCAAAAGCCTCGCACCGTATACAACGCTTCCACCAAGCTGTGCGACCTGCAGAATGTCTTCAATTCAGTACCGCTTTTTAAGCCAGCCAAGGACAACATGCTCAAGCAAAGTAACTACACGCTGAGCTGTCCGCTGGTCAAAGGCACATACGCCATGCACAACATGCGCGTCAGCCCCAAGAACCCACTTCTGAGCCTCCTCTACCAACCGAAGCACACTTTCTCCGTGAGTGGCGGCTTGTTTGAGGAACTTTCGCGGGGCCGCAGGCTCAGACCGCTGTCCACCTATTTCATGACTGGAAAGGTTGTGAAAAAGTCCTGTGGATCCAACGAATAAAGAGCAATCAAGAAAGCTACGTTTGGCAAGCCAAATCTTATATACCCTTGCAGTATGGATATATTAAAAAAGGTGTGTAACGAATATAAAGACTCTATAATCAAAGCAACGAAACTATGATTTGTATGTACAGCGGGCAATAAATAGAAGACATTTGGAATACCTTCTTAAAGGCAGCAACTGAGAAAATATTTTACGTGAAAACGAACGGACAGATATAGACATGGACATTGACCCATCTGTTGACTTTTCTTCACATAAAGAACTTCTGACTGAAGTCAATATACCTCCTTCAAGGGTATACCAAATGAGTATCTTAATGTACTTCGCTCCAGCCCGTTAGTATGCCACAAAAGATGCACCAGTTAGTAAAGTAGGCTACACTAATAAATTTCCTTTATGTAGCATTCACGTATGTTACATTCTAACAGTTATGAGTTTATGGCTGTTTTATTTAGGGCTCTTAGAGTATTTTAAACCTCGTTTTATAATAATTGCTAGCATTGCACTTTACATCCCTTTCAGAACTGTAATGCATTTGTAAAAGAGAAACTACTTGCAATAAATTAATTAATAAAGTGTAGCATAAGTACTTCCTTAAATTTAGCTTTCCAAATTAATTATCCGTTCAAAACAGGCCCGGCCAATATGGGGATACTTTTGTTGACAAGATTTTACTAGGTCTTCCCGAATAATTTCGGACTCGCTAATGGCCAATAAATTGAGTAAAGGGAGATGGACGGCGGTTGAACGAACTCTAATTGCCTGCACGGCATGAAACAAGCAGTTTTTCCGCAATGCTATCTCTGTATATGTAAGTATAAAATAAGTTTACTTAAATTGAATGAATAATATGCAAAGAAAACATATATGTACAGTTGAATTTATCATTTAAGTCCAATGAAGTCTGGGTAAACAACGCCCAGTAAAATTGTGCCGGCTTATCGAAAAGCTCTTATCAAACGACTTTCGCAAAACAAAGTCACCTCTCTTTTTTTTACTGAACTATGTTATTTCTGCGACTCATCCATTCAAACTAAATATAGCTAATGGATTCTAATCCCATTTATCAACTAAAAGCGGGTCACTTCACAGATAACTTAGAAACATAATCGCCGTTCAGACAAAAACCAATGAACAATTAAATGAAATTAAAGCAATGCGCATGAGTGTTTGCCACAGAAGACGACCTTTGGATGAGCCTCTGTCCGTCATCGGTTTGACTGCGGTGATTACCCCAGGAATCGGGGGACTGAACTTTGCCTGATGCGATGCAAAAGCGCCAAAAGCGCACGGAACAGATCGCAGATCACTTGGTAGACGCGTGTGGGGCGATGACGCAAACAATGCGGATGGCGTGTGGCGGCAGACAGAGTGTTCTAAAAAAAACTAGAGAAAAGCTAGAAGGAAAAGCTAGAAGAGGCATCAAATTGGGGGAGGAAATCTTCCGCGACTCTCTGGAAAACTAAGACAGAACACGCAGTCCGACCCTGCCGTTGGGTGATTCAGTTCCAGACATCTATACGCTCTGCAGATTAAATATAGGCACTTATCACGACCAGAACATTGCGAATGGCGTGAGCAGTGGGGAATTAGATAAATAGGCCAGATAAAAGACGGCACTTGTTGGCAAACACAGGCGTTTGCCAAGACCCCCACCGTATCGACACGCGCCATAGATAGAATGGGGAATCGGTCGCAAATCTTTTGAAGACTTCAAAATGACGCTACGTGACCGATTGTTGGACATCGGTCACAGGACACAGTCAAGATTATATGTATCTGCTTGCACCTGACAGGTTTTATAATTGCCAGAGTGCGGCCACATATTTTGATCGCGCAATCATTTATGATTTCGCGCACTAAAAGTAGCGCCATAAAACGTAATCTCAACAAGCAGTTGGGGCGGTCCCCAATCAACAACACATAAAAATAAACAGCACCCCCAGCAACGCATACTTTACCGGCAGCTCCCCACCAGATTCACTCAGTTTTGCTGCCTTTTTATTGCCGCTGTCACGCTTGCGTCCTGCATTCAGTCAGTAGATCCGCTGTTATCAGTAGTTTTGCGACCACTCCCACCGCAAGGCGAATGAATGTCTTGACCCAGTTTACAGCTCTGAAAATTGCAAGTCGAGATTTGCAACACACAAGAGTCGTTCGGTAGCTGAGTTTACTGTGACAGGTCACTCAGGAAACACGCTCCGCAATCGTGCCCCACTTTTGGTAATTTCAATGTATTTATTCGCTGAAAAACGCAGGGGTATGCGTAAAAAGATTCCTCCTCTTTATATGGAGGGGATATGATTAATTAAGCTTTAAAAACATTTGCCTTTTCGCAGCAACATTATTTTCTTTTCGCAACTGCCAATATGATTTATGGCCCTGTGATAACGCTGCCCAGGCGGAGGCACTTTATTGACCGAGTCAGAAGTAAAAGCTGAAGGAGATAATGGCAACCGCTGGTCAGCCTTTTGCAGCCGGAAGATCAAATTCGAGCCCGGAATGTCTTATCAGTTGGCTCGGACTTTAATCGACGAACTTAAGAAGGTGCGGAGAGTATGCGAAGCTTATATCTCCTCTATCTGCAGTGAAAATTTAATACTGTGCTTTGATCACTTGATTCAAATACAAGGCGGTGTTCTTTATTAAACAAATATTTCGTTATCAATAGTTTCGAAACCGAGTGTCCAGCTTATCATTCCGTTTTATGCAAATCGCCTGGTTTTAGGCAGCATAACTGGCTCCTCAGACCTGCATTGTAAGATGTTGACATCTTTGAACGTGTTTCATGCATACCAATGAACCTGCTTCAATTTATTAATGATCTGGTTTATGGGCGGCGGTGCGGAACTCTTGTGTTCTGCTGGCATAACAGGCTGGTGCCTTGATTCGAATGTTTATGCGATTTAAAAATATATTATACTATCTACATTGTGGCCTCATATGCTGTGCTATGCAATGGAAAACGGGTATATTAGATATTCGACTTGAATTGGGCACAGGAATGCGTTTGAACTTTTAAGACGAGCTATACAAGCTTATAGATGGGTCTGACTGCGGATGATCCCATGTCCCATTGATTCATATGGCTGGCTGGCTTGGTCGAACTATCTCTGTGTATTTAACATTGTTTTGAATAAACCGGATGGCCTTATCTGTCCCTCTTGACCTTATTACATTTGCATACCTCGTAATCCGTAATCCGCTCCCAGCAGAGCCGAACAAACACCGCTAACTGCACCTCAGAATGTCAACAATCGCGAGTACGACCATGCCAATGCAGTAACAAAAATCGCACTCAATTTTAGAAGCTCAGCAACATATATTTTTTTTTAACATTTCCTTATTATATGTAGTAGTGCAGTATCTCTTTTTAAAATTCTTTTAATTCCATTCAAATTTAAAAATTATTTTGTACATTTAAGTATGCATTTATCTCTCAAAACGAAAGGGTACATTTTGCAAGTGTGGGGAGCTGTTCATAAATACAGGTATGTGAAGGGCAGTAGGACTGAGCAAGCACCCTTCGAAGCGATTGAGCTCGCCACTCTGCTCAATCATTATTTGATTGTAGGAAAATGCAGTGCCCTGTCATCATCAGAGTGCAATACCCCTGCCCTATCAGCTGACGCAGTATATTGCCATTGGGAAAATATGGGAGCATTGTCTCCTTCGTAGCCATATCTTACATTCAAGCGTATATATACATATACACACATATATATATATATATTTGTTTGGGGAAAGAAGGGTTGAGCGAAAAACATACATTCTGAACGGAAACCCCAAGAATTAGTCTTCGGAAACTTTCAGTGTCAGGCAGCTGTTTGTGGTGGAAAACTTTCCATTAAAAACAAGGTATTGCCTTTGCTCGTTTTCGTGCCCCCCATGTCACATGTATTTACAAACAAGCTGTTCTATATTTCAAAACTTTGATTTTCGCAGTCATTGCAACAACAAGCTCGCCAAAAATGAGAAAATAAAATACTCTCTAGTAATTTGTTTTGCTTTGCAGCTCTGCTTTTACTCAAAATGTATTTACGTATCTCAATGGAATTCTTAATTTTCAGGGTGCTTGTAGTATATAGACATTTATATAATAACAACATATATGTACATAAGTACAAAGATGTAAAATGCTAGCGAGCAAAGTGAAGCGACAGATCCGTCAAGAGTTATACATATGTACCAATATATATTATATTATTTTATTAAGTTTTTTTTGTATTCAACAACTTCTAATCAACAATTAGTATTTATAAACAAATTTTACACTTAAATGTGTATTCGTGCGCATGGATATGAATGAGTAATATGCAAATCGACCGACTTCACTGATATTTCTTTCTTTAATGTAACATTTAGAAACCCTTACTGGTTATTAAACAAGTGCGTTCAAAAATTGAAGGGTCACAAATGACGTTGGCTGAATTCAACATCCAAACCAAACATATTTTTGTTTGATCTACAGGTAACGAATTAACGTAGGGTACAATGTTGTTTATTATTTAGATTAAAGCAATGGTAAGATATACATAATTTGTAAGATATATGGCAAAGTATTATTGAGGCCCCATCGCTTTCAGGTAAAATGTTCCCTTTAGCTGTTTTTCTTGCCACCCACCCACTTCTTAAATTCTAAGCGCACGCTTTCGTGCCTCGGTCTCCTGTCTTTTTTGCACAAGCAAGCCAAATTTTGCTTCAGTTCAATGTGAATATGTCCAAATGATCGGATACGCTTCACAGTTCAATAAAACATAATGTACAAAAGATTGAACGCCCGTTTCCGCGCTCACCGCTTACTCGTTAAGCAGGCAGGTGCGGATAATGGCGTTGCACACGGCGTAGGGATCACAGTTGGAGCTTGGCCGCCGGTCCTCGAGATATCCTTTACCGGCCGTCGCCACGCCTCGCGGCACTCGCACACTCACGGCACGGTTGGCCACGCCCCAGGAGAACTTATCGATGCTGGAAGTCTCCAGACGTCCCACGAGGCGCCGCTCGTTGTCTTTGCCTTCCTTGGGGTCATATGCCTTAATGTGCCGCTCGTGGCGCTTGCTCAGCTTCTCGATGGCCTCCTCGATGGCCTTGATTCCGCCCTCGGCACGCATCTCCTTGGTGGAAAAGTTGGTATGTGCGCCGGCTCCGTTCCACTGGCCCTCCATCGGCTTGGGGTCGAATGTGACCACCACGCCATACTCCTCAGCTATGCGCTGCAAGATATATCGCGACACCCACAAATCGTCACAGGCCTTGATCCCGGATGGTCCAATTTGGAACTCCCACTGGGCGGGCATCACCTCGGCATTGGTGCCGGCGAAGTCGATCCCAGCGTACAGGCAGGCCACGACGTGGGCCTCTACAAGATCGCGGGCGTAGACGCGGTCAGCTCCCACGCCGCAGTAGTAAGGTCCTTGTGGGGCTGGGAAACCGTTCTCCGGCCAGCCGAAGGGACGTCCGTCCACGTCTAGCAAAGTGTATTCCTGCTCAATGCCGAACCAGGGATCCTGGTCGCCAATTTGGTCAACTGCTGCCTGGAACGCGGCACGCTTGTTGGAGGGCGTAGGCTTGCCGTCGGCGCTGTAGGTGTCGCACAGGACGATTATGTCGTTCTTTCCCGGCTTGAATGGATCGCGGTATATGGCGCGTGGCTTGAGCGTGGTGTCCGAGTTCTCGCCATGGGCCTGGTAGGTGGAACTGCCGTCGTACTGCCAGTCCGGCAAGTCGTTCACGGAACTGGGTACCTTGTCCAAGACGCGATCCTTTAGGCGAATGTTCTCACCGGTGCCGTCGATCCATAGGTAAGTGGCCTGCACCCGATTGGCAGGTGTTTCCAGGTTGCGGTACCGCTGCAGAATGCTCTTGTCCAGGACCGTGTTGGGGGAGTTGGCTAAGAACTGGGTGCGAGTCGTAGTGCTAGTACGCAGCAGACGCAGCTGCTGCGTTGCGGGAGCCACCAGCTCCTTCTTCAGGAAGAGTCCGGCTACGCGGAGTGCCATGTTGGTTCTTGGACTGGAGTCGGCGAGAAGGACAAAAGGACACGGTTAGTTATGTATTGCAGGCGAGTGTGAGGACGTGCGCAGCGACATGGGGGCTGGTGGCATGCTGGCTCACCCTGCTCTCATCATGTATTTTTATGTAATTTTCTTCCTTGCACTTGATTTTCTGGGGTGGTCGCAGTCTTCCGCACAACAACTTACCGTGTACTGCACGTTTTTCCACTTCCACTTTACAGTTATATGATTGGCTAAGCAGTCGCTGGCTGGACAGGTCTTTTGGCGATTTTTGGATTGCGGGACTTTCGGTTTTCGGTTTTTAGTTTTTGGTTTTCGCTTCTGTTTCTGTCAGTGGCTGCGGAGCGACTGTTGAGGACACCCGACCAATTCGATGTTTGGAAGGCTTGTGAGCACAGTTAGCGCGACAACATTCACTTTTTTTTCGTTTCAATTCACTCGCTCAGTCGTTTCGTCGCGCGCCTCGGGTTTTCTTTATCGCGTTTGCGACGCCGACGCACAGACAAAGGCCTCCCAGAGCCCAGAGCTCAGAGAGCAGCAGCAGCCAAAACTGGCAGTATACGGGCACCCAAGAAGCACCAGCCGGAGAGACCTGCGCGGCGACCCACAATGTTTGTGTTTCAAGGCTACTCGGGTGGCCGAAAGCCCCGTTACTGGGCCCACGCTATCGCTGTAAGCTCATTGATGCGTTTCGCGCACTTGTAGCTTGCAGTATCGCCAAATGAGAAACCAAAACCAATGTTTTCAATAGTTCCCATCGTAGAACACCTGCCTATTAAGGTGCATAGCAAATTTGAGAATTTAAAAAGCCACAGATTAAGTTCGAAATTTTTGATGAATTCATGTTATGCCTTAAATAAATGTTTTCCGAATGTTTTCTGAATGTTTTTTTCAGCAACTGTGTCAGGTTTTATTCCGCCTTTAAATTGCCGCGAGGCCTGTACGCAGTATGCAGATGCATTACAACAGCACAACGCATTACAACACTCTCTCGTTTCTCGCAATCTCTTCGTAAAAACCTCCACCACTTTGCTCTCTGGCTGATTGTTTTGAATACACGCCTGGTGCAAAGTTCAGTATATACAACTAAATACAGCGAATGCAAGGAGCAACGTATCAGCTGTGTCTCTATTCGTGTTTAGCGTTTGATAAACTTTGCCGGCGGACAGCATTTCAAAACCCCAAAATGAATCAATATTGATTGGTTTGTGCAATGTAAATCCGGGACCAAATATTCCTTTCCAGAATAAGTCACATACTAAAACGTCGTATGTTAAAAAAATATATCTAACTGAAATTAAAATAACAAAAATAAGAGGATGATTAATACTCGCTTGGCGTAACAGGTACATATACAGTATAGCCTACTTTTAGGCTGAGTTTATGTATAGTGCTGAATATTTTCCTTTACATGCAATGTAAATTTTGATCTAAATATTGGGATTTCTATGAGGCACATCAGATTGGAAAATATTTAGCTCACCATTTCCACGGAGGACAACTAATCTTCCTCTCAAGCAACAATTGGCAATTGGCGGAAAAGCAAGCTTTTTTGGGCGGCTCATATTGGGCGAGCTTCAGGTTGCCATAACAAAGAAAACGAGGAAAACAGAGGAAACTTTTATGTGCCAATGTGTGAGTGCCCATTTCCACCATAGCGGCGACTAACTCACATATAGCCGTTTACGCTTTTCCAGTTACGTGGCATCGTTTCCACTGGTTGGCCGGCTTCAGATATCTTTCGCAAGAAACTACGAACGTTTCCCTCCAGCAGAGTGTGTATTTAAGCCCGATGTGGAACGGACCAAACACAAAATCGCTAATTCTTATATTCGGCTTGGGGTTCGACTGCCTATTGGTGTTATAGCCTGCGATTTGGGTTTTTTGCCAAGGCAACTTGTTGCTATGAACTGAGGTCTTCAGTAGCTGTTGCGTTACGGCACCATGAACAAGTATAGTTGGAATCAGTTTTTGGAAAACAATAATCTGTAAGTAGCTGAACCAGGCGGGTCTCAAGCAAAATGCATCGCTTTAAGTTGGCACATCTAATATACACCGCGTTTATAAAACAATTCAACAAGTGGCAGAACAACCGGTTTGCAATTCCTGCCAATTGTTGACATCTCCGTGACTAGAATAGCCCCAAGCTTAGAAATTTCCGAACCTATAGTCATCGGAAAACTGCCAGTGGAAATTCATTAATTTATCATATCTTGAAGCGCGTGCATAACTTTAATGCAGAATGCTGGATTTAAACCCAGGAACCGAACTAGGGAAAATAACTCAAATTGGGGTATGCACTAGGAAAATACCTGTTGCTGGTCGATTTTTTGCGTTTTTACTTGCCCCCAATAAATACAAAAAACCGGTTTCACTGAACTTTAATGGAATACGGTCTCGTTTACGCTCCAAGTGCAATCCGTTAATCCCAATCAGATTGGGCAAAACACAGACCACTTGCGATTTATTGTCGCAATTGGAAAATCGTATTCGCAAGTCAACCAGCTTCTGTTGTGATTACACGGCTTACAACATCTCTACATCTTACTGTTGCGCTAAGATATAGCCCAAAACTGTTTCTGGAGCCAAGTTGTAAGGACCTCCCACACCCCCGTAAATGTCGCGCTACAAATGACCTCATGCCTCATAAAATGTGGGGAAAAGCAAAATGTAGGTAAAGTGTAGCAAACGCAAACCATTAAAAATGCTTAATAGAGCTCCTTTAAACGAAGTACGGAACCTATTAACTAATTTTTACGTAAAACACCAAATGACAAAGTACAACCCCTTATCGGCTCATTGGAGACTCCTATCAGCTATAGATTGGCACCCGTAGATAAGCCCCTGCAATAACTCATGAGTCATGAACGAGGCCGTGAACTTTTAACTTAACTTGACTAAAGCAATGGCCAATACCTTAGCTTCCAAGACTGACTACTCCCTAAACCATGCTAAATAGGCTTGCTAATAACATATACCATAAACAGCTGATAGGCTGATAGACTAATCGAAGTACAAGACAGGGACACAAAGCCTTTCCACAAGGCTACAAAACAGACGATATCAGTAAAGGGTATGTTCTTCCGGGAGGCATGTGGCTGCTAAGTCCGATCGAGGAATTGTCACAGATTATAGGCTTTTCCGAAATTCATTCAAGACTCAGTAGAAGACTGCGCGGGCTTTTAAGAGAGAGCCAACCCACGGTGTCTCTCAATCGCACTAGAATCCCCACCAGAAGTGGTATCTCTACTGCCGTCCTACTCCAACCACAGACGTAGAGCATTGGGGCTGCGAGAGAATGCGATGGCACTCTCTGACAGCGGTCGCTTAAATTTCTGCCTTTGTTCCACTGCCGCAATTGCTTATTTCAGTTGCGATCGCGGCGCGAGCGAGTCAAGTCCTAATATTCGTGAAGCGGCAGTTCCGTTTCGACAGACGGGTGGAAAATTTCTCTCACCGGACCAGACGGTGGTGGAATCGAATCGAGAACGCGAACGCGAACGAAAACCCAAACGGGAACGAAGGGCAGCAGGGGCTGCAGTATTGCTGTCAGTGCCAAAGTTTACAAAGAATACGAATACGTATACACACACAATACAGTGATTGCATTTTGCTTTTTAACCCCTGGTTGATTGATTGACAAGATGACTAAGAACGATAATGCAAATCTGTTGAACGACAACAGACTGGGCACAGCCGGAGCGGGTCAGTTGAAGGCTCAGATAGTGCCCGCCCAGCCAAAGACGCTCCAGCACCTGCCCAAGCGACCAGCGGTGGACCTCGCCTTCCACAACCTGACGTACCGCGTCAAGGAGGGGAACCGCAGCAGTAAGTACTTCCATTGTTTGCCACCACATCTCTATATCCACCCGCACTCCTCTTGGCCGCTCGAGAGCTGGATCTTGAACTTCCCGCGCCTGCTCTCACCCACCCCTGCGCTTTTGCTTCCGGTCCTGGCTAGTAGTGCTCCGCACATGTCTCATTGAGAGCTAGTTCTCCGGACTGCTCTGTTGCTATTACGCACTTCCCTGGCTTTAGCGGGTTTTACTTGTTTGCTTTAGCTGCGCTTCGCATCGTGTTGGTTTCTGGTTTCTTTGTTCTATTAGCAGCTGTAACTCAGTATCAGCACGCTCATACAGTGAACATACAGGGAGAGCTTCGGGTTGTGGCTGAGTAGATATGTAACCCGCCGTCGCTTCGTCGGATTCGGATTCATTTCCCAGTTACACAAGGGCGGCCCTGGCCAAAGTTCACTAGGTTTCACAGCGATAAGCACTACGAAATACATCAAAATCATCAGTATCATCCAGTAGCCGCGGAGTAACTGCCCACACAAGCGATGTTCGCCATTGGGACGGTCAACAAGTTGGTTCGATGCCAAAGCGTCCAAAAGGCGGGGAGCCATGTACTCGCACTTCTCTCACGTCTCTGTGTATCTACTTTGGAGCATGGGTGGAGCACAACGCGGTTTCTTTGTATATACTGCTCTTATGGAAAACATTCTGTGATGACGTGCTAGCGTGAGAGGTATTGTTTCTATACCCTCTACACGCAGAGTGCCCCTGTGCCGCCCAAAACTATAATGGCCATTGTTTTTAAACATTTTTGAAATGCCTCCCTCCTGAGTAACGGGTATAGGATAGTCGAGGAAGTCTACTTATAGTGCTAGTTTGGTGGCGGTGTGTGCTTTCTGTGTTAGCAGAGCGATTAGGGTTTAGTCACAGCGGCATAGCTAGCTAAAGTGGGGTTTGGTGGAGGAAACACATTTCTGGTAACGTGCATTGCCGGAGGGGCCGTTCAGAATAGGTAATGATGGCCCAGCGATAATATTTCTATAGTTTGGTATGCGAACGAGCACAGCTGCTTTATTCCCATATTAATAAAAAGCTCAGACATACAACCCACTCCCCTCGTTTTCGAATTGGATTGCTGGTCGCACGGCGGACGTAGTCCGTGCATCCCGACTAAGACTGAGGGACTGTCAAAGCCTGTTTTTGAGCTTAAGGCCAGGCCAGCCAAGTGCAAAAATAATTGGAGAAGGCAGCAGCCTGAACTTTGCACAGCTCAAAGGCCGGCCATCCGACTCAATTAAGTCGTTCAGAATAAGCGCATACTCGTATATATAGACGTATTTACGCTGGCCAAAGAGCGTGCTCACCTGGCCGAAAGATTTGCAGATGGCACGCCGCCTTCTCAGACGTGCTAAGTTATGTGCCAAAATAATGTATACAATTTAAGATGGAATTGGCTGTGAGGCAACCGATGGAAATTGCGCTGATTTTGCCCAACTATGCCACTTTTAAGTAAACACAAATAATAAAGCAATTGCCTGCTGGCGTTCTTGAATGCTATATTAAAACAGAGTGAGGTTTATTCAGAAAGCGACTTTCTGTGCCCTTGAGGCAAGTTTCGCGCAATCTTTTCTTGGGCGACCTGAATGGTTGCACTTGTTGTCCAATCCGGTCATAAACATCAAAGCTACGAGTTGGCCTTAGCGTTGGACTATCGTTTTTCAAGCGTGGCCCCACTTTTGGTGCTATTACATTAATTGGCAAGCAAGTAAGACGTTGCGTATCTAGTGGTTACGTCTACGACTGCTAGTCGCTGCCTGGCAGCTGGGGTTCACTGCCAGCTTTTAAAGACTACGCATTAAGTAAGCCGCCGAATAAAACATTTACAGTCCCTGCATGAGCTTAATAAATTTCGAGTTTCACTTCTGAGCGGGTCACGGTACTTTACTAATCGGAGTTATGACAAACATAAAATGAATTATTTCGTAATAGTCACTTTACAGAAACTCCGTTATGCAGTCACAGCCACAGCAAGAACCGATGCTAGTACTCCGCCACCTGATACCTGATTATGATTTAATGGTAGATCCATCTTTTCATAAGATTCAGAGCCGGCAGCCGCCGAGCGTGCCCCCATTAAAACGGGTATATTAGCATTTTCCGCAAAGCGCAGATGGCTTGCTATACAAAGCTATTGGTTTAAATGTAAAGATATACCACGTTGAAAAGGCACTTCCGCATCTGAGCAGTTTCATTTAGGCAGCATGTGCGAAAATACTGAGGCCGACTAACTTTAAAACAAGCGTTACTAACGTGCCATTGGTTGCTTACGAATTTCCCCGTTCTGTTTCTTGGATGTCCGTTGTCGACGGATGTATAATAAAATTTGAGTAATGGATGCGGTTGCTTGACAACTATTGGCATTCCGTCGATAATAGCATAAGTCATACCACATTTGGCTGAATTAATAAGACCGAATCGCGGTGGAGGCAGAGGGAGAAAAACTCGATGGGGCCAATGACCGTGCTATGCCTTTTGATTGTCAGACTTTGCAGATTTTGTTTACCTATGCTCGTCCAATAGCCAATGCAATGTCTTACTTGATAGCTGCGGCGGCACTTAGGTCTTAGGTATTGACGTAAGACCTATCAAAACCCGAACTATTTTTAGCCTCAACAAGAGATTGCCCAAACACTAATTTCGTGTCTTTTATTACAGATGCCAAGACCATTCTGAAGGGCGTCAGCGGGCGCCTCCGGTCTGGAGAGCTCACCGCCATAATGGGACCATCGGGCGCTGGCAAGAGTACGCTGCTCAACATTTTGTCTGGCTACAAGTAGGTTTCGCAGGGCCTGATTATTTGCATTCACATCAAGTAGCTGCTGACTCCGACACTGAACGTATCTGACCTTGCGCCAGCACACGAGAATACGGCGAAACGAGTTCGACAATGTTTATATTCAGCCCTGTATTATCATCAGAAATAATTGCGACTTGATAACCACTTTGCCGCTTTTGGTGCTTAAACAGCCGACCTTTCCTCGCCTTGCGTTCTTCGCAGTTCTGTATTTTATGCGGGACACTCACATGCTCGTACATATGTTCCTATTCAAAGCGCACTGACTTTCCATTTCCTTCTCCTGCTCTATCTTTATTCATTTATTGTAAACCTTAAATTTTGCTCTATTGCATAATAATCATAAACACTTTTATTACCCTTTCATGTGTTTAAATTTGTTACCAGGAGTGGTCAACCGATCGCCCTGAATCAATACGAGCAGAAAGTCTATGACACTTTGTAGATACAAATGTACCTGTGTGCAATGGACTGCTTACTTTGCTATTTCCTCACACACACTTAGCAATGTCGCCGAGTTTTATTAGTTTGAATATTTGAGGGAGAATCAGCTACTACTTTGCTGGACTTCGGACTTGAGTTGTCCGATCGCGTGCGCATGTATACCTAGTATATCAAATAAGTTTCCGCATACAAGCAAACGTAGATATGTACAATAAAATACACGCTCGATTACTCGAAGTTAGCTTTGCCCAGTGATAACAGGTCTGCCACAAATAACCAAATGCTAAAGCCCATTCAGATAACAGTGCAGCATTGTAATTTAAATGATACAAGAATGGTATCTTTTCAGTACAAGGGCCATCGGATCTAAAACCTTACATGTTTAATGTTTTCAATTTTTTATGGTTCCAATTTCTGATCAATTGCATTTGCAGAACGTCGAGCATCGAAGGCAGCGTTACCATGAACGGCGCCGAGCGCAACCTAAGCGCCTTTCGCAAGCTTTCCGCCTACATCATGCAGGACAATCAGCTTCACGGAAACCTTACCGTCCAGGAAGCAATGACTGTGGCAACAAATCTGAAGCTCAGCAAGAAGTTTTCGAAGCCCGAGAAGCATTCCATGGTAAGTTGAAAAGGAAAGGAGCCCAATAGTCTAAAACCTATAATTATTAATCGTGAATAGCAGTCTTTGGGTCGGAACCCACCTGTTTTATTTACTTAAGCCCGCTAATAAGTCGCCTTCTCCCCCAGATCGATGACATCTTGCTCACTCTCAGTCTGAGCGAACACCGGTATACCATGACTCGAAACCTGTCCGGCGGTCAGAAAAAGCGACTCTCGATTGCCCTGGAGCTGGTCAGCAATCCTCCCATCATGTTCTTTGATGAACCCACATCCGGCCTGGACAGTTCCACCTGCTTTCAGTGCATTCATCTGCTTAAAATGCTAGCTGCTGGTGGGCGCACTGTTATATGCACCATCCATCAGCCATCCGCTCGTCTCTTTGAGATGTTCGACCAGCTGTACACTCTCGCAGATGGACAGTGCGTCTACCAGGGCAGCACCAAGCAACTGGTGCCCTTCCTGTCTACGCTGAACCTGGAGTGCCCCAGTTACCACAATCCGGCCAGCTACGTGATTGAGGTGTCCTGCGGGGAGCACGGCGACCACACTCGGAAACTGGTCGATGCTATTGACAACGGCAAACGGGACGTTCGTTCCTCAGCGGACTACGCCGGCCTCAAGGCTCGTAACGATTTGGTGAAGGTGCAAAACCTTAAGGCCATTCTGGACAAGAACGACGCCTCAAGTGTCAGCGGGCGCAAGTACGAGGACAACCTCACCTTGAACAACGGCTTGCTCAACGGCATGGTCAACGACATTGTGAAGGAGGGCAACGTTAGCTCTGCCTTGGTCACTACCAACGAAAAGGGAGATGCCATGATCGATGTGGAAAAGTCCGTAAACTGCACAACCGCCTTGCTTACGGAGGAGATAACATCACCCGAGCGATATCCGACCTCGCAGTTCCACCAGTTCTGGGTGGTTCTCAAGCGAACTCTACTCTTCAGTTACCGGGATTGGGTAAGAAAACTAATAACGGTGTCAAGGATTTGGGTAGACCTAACATTTTAACACTTTATTGTAGACTCTTATGTATCTGCGTTTATTTGCCCATCTGTTGGTTGGATTCCTGATTGGCGCCCTCTACTATGACATTGGCAATGATGGAGCAAAAGTTTTGAGCAACCTGGGATTCCTCTTCTTTAACATGCTTTTCCTCATGTACACATCTATGACTATTACGATCCTATCATGTAAGGAAACCAGCTTAATATTCATCCCTTTGTGGTTAATATATTATCTTCTTTGTTTTAGTCCCGCTTGAGATGCCCGTATTGTTAAAAGAAAACTTTAATCGCTGGTACTCGCTAAAGTCCTACTACTTGGCTATATCAGTAGCTGATCTACCGTTTCAAGTGAGTGCACTCAGCTGTTGAGTAGAGCGACTGTAACTGATAACGAATAACTTTTTCCTTCAGGCTATTTTCTGCGTTATCTACGTGTCGATTGTGTATTACTTCACTTCACAACCTTGGGAGCTTTTCCGCTTTTCCATGTTCTTGTCGGCCTGCCTGCTCATCTCATTCGTGGCTCAGTCCGTGGGTCTGGTGGTAGGCGCTGCAATGAACGTCCAGAACGGTGTCTTCCTGGCCCCGGTCATGTCCGTGCCCTTCCTTCTGTTCTCCGGCTTCTTCGTCTCCTTTGACGCTATACCAGTATACTTGAGGTGGATCACATATTTGTCGTACATTCGATACGGTTTCGAGGGCACAGCTCTGGCCACCTACGGATACGGACGTGAGAAGCTGAGGTGCTTCCAAACCTACTGCCATTTCAAATCACCTATTACCACGCTGGAGGAACTGGACATGGTCAACGCTAACTTTACTCTCGACATTGTGGCCCTGATTGTGATCTTCGTGGTGCTGCGCATCTCGGCATACCTGTTCTTGCGCTGGAAGCTGAAGACTGTGCGATAAGCATGTTACATTATTATATTTGTTGTTTTGGCTTTAATAGCTTTCTATGTAAGGACTATATAGTTTTCAACAAAGCGTCTTGGGTTCTGTTCTTAATCATTAATCATTACAAAATTTACTTTTGTTTAGTTTTAGTCGCGAAATTCATATTTTAAGTGATATATACACAAGGAGGTTTCTTATCTTAAATCAGCTTTATTCCAGCCGCAGATGTAAAAAACCTATTCAAATCACTGTTAGCACATCTTTGATATAAGTGAATCGTATAATGAAGTAAGTTATTGAACTACAAACCATTTTTCTAAATAAAAAACTTTGAATACATTTTAAAGTGTATTTACCGGATGGGTTTTTAATGTCTTTAAATTAAAAACGAAAATATTTTGTGTCCTTAAAAATGTGAAGTTTTTGATTACAAGAACTATATATATACGCATATTTTTATTCGAGGTACTAGGAGTATAAGCCCCTTTGTAATTATTTTGTAATATTTTCTTAATACAGGTTTACAATAAATACCTTTGAATACATATGTATAAATTGTGTATCTTTGGAGGAAATCACAAAGTCTACTCAAAAAGTTTAAATTCGACAATTTAAGATTTTGATTAGCAATATTTGTTGTGATCTACGGCATTTTTAGTATAAAAGCTCTTTGAGCGCCATCTACCGGAAAAATTAATTAGTACGAGTCGGCCGCTTAAATTCAAATCGCTTGCAATAGACGGTAAGTTTTTATGGGCGACCATTTCACAGATCCTGTTTTCTTAATTTTAAAAAGTTGTCAACTTTATAGCCATATATTCAATTCAAATTTTTTAATTTTAATGTTCTGATCCTATGGAGCTGAAACTGGTAATTTTTGTTTAAAAAAAAAATGTACATTTTATAGAACTCAACTTAATGTTGCTTGAGTTGTGAAAGCTTTTCTACATCTACAATCTTCACGCTGTTACTATACATTTAAATTCTAGCTATCGTTGCCTTAAATTGTTCGAAATGATGGAAACCATCATAATAGCCACTATAATTATGACCGCTTTAAGCGAAGGAATTTTCAATTTCATGCAAAAAAATGTAAAGCGAAGATGCTGTATATATTTAGTGTTGTAAAATAATGCTACCCATAATAGTTTGATCCTTCACCAAATCTAAATGAGCTTCTGCGTGACTCAAAAGGTAATGCTTCTAAAAGTGAAGAGGGGACTGAACTGAAGCTAAAGCAAGGTCTGTCTTTCATTTTCATTTGTCAGGTATGTGGAATGTGTATAAATAGACCGGCCATATCCTTCGAATCGGATTTAATAGGCTGCAAAACAAGTTTTTGATCTTCTGCAACTGGAACCAGCCTCTAGATTTCCGAAGGGCAAAAGAACTCGGCCCGGGCACTAGTCTTCGCCTCTGTAAATCTAGCATGTGCAGTAGCAGTCACTGCCGCAGTCTTCCTGCACTCGCTTTTAGTACATATTCGGTCGTCGGTGCAACAACACGACGGTTCTTCGCTGCTGTGGCGCGGTTGCCGCCATGAGAAAGAGAGTGAACGGCCAGCGACAGCAGCACATACAAAAAGAAAGTGGAGTAAGTGCCCCCTATCGCTCCACCGATACACCCGCTGCAGCGCCAGTGAGTGGTGCATTTACGCAGCTGCAAATAATAGTGAACGCCGGCTGTATCTAACGCGTTCGTTGAACCCAAAGTCGAAAACAACTGCGACAGTGTTTGCAGCACTGCACACAAGTACGAGAGAAATTTTTGACTACTATTTACCCCGCTTCTGAGCGACACGAGCAAAAACAATTATTGAATCGATTTCTGGGTCAGCTAAGGCGGTTGTTATCAGCGACCTATCTACAAGACGCGGCTATTCAGTACCGGTACATAACTGATTATTTTTAAATCATAAGGGTTCTGTCTACTTAACCTAATATTTCATTTACATGTATTTGTAATTAATTCGTTGGATTGTTGATTCATGTATCACAGTTCAATATTCCCGCTTCAGTGCATTTACATGCACCATTACTCACGCGGCGTCGGCCAAAATGGAACAAAAGCTTTGCCGGCGAGTCACAAATCGTATACCCTAGACAAGTACGACCAAACGACTTGCTATGCGCAATCTAATACGTCATAAGCAAGACGCTAACCGAAAATTATTTAAACGGTATCAAGAAGTGGGGCCAACGGTCAGGCCCCCCGTTTCAGGCCGACCGACCCACAATTAAATTTGTATTCATAGACTGACGCTGAATGCTTTCAACAGATAAAGCGGTTCGGTTGCCAAAACATGAATTCCGCAATCAGTCTGAGTAGAAAGAAGATAAAGAGTGAATAATAACGCAAAGATTGCGCATCCGCACTGTCCGCCCGCCCGTCTTAAATCTAGCGTCGATCCAAACTTCCGCTATGGGTTCGCCCACTCGCTGATAACGCATGAAATTCTCAGAAAGTTCTGTGGTTTTGACGCTGCATCGGAATAACTGCAAATCGACTGTCCAGTTTCGGTTGCAGGGCCTTCACTCAGCAGCTCTCAATGCCACTTGCTCTTCTCCCCATTCCCTGACTGGATCGACTTATACCCGGACAGTCTGATCTCCGGACCGCCGTCGCCGTCAGACGACCAGTCATTCGGTCAGAACTCGAGCAGGCTGTCAGTCGTGCATGTACTGTGTACTGCTTTCCATCAATTGAAAATCTGAGTATGTTTTCGAGCTGCGAGCTGCGCTGAGAGACTACGATCGCGCAATTCGTAGGGTAAATGAAATTAATTTAAAAAGTTCTTCGGTCAGTTCGGAATTTGTTTCCAGAACGAAGGGAGGGCGCTTTCCGTGGTCCCAGATACGCGTAAGTAATTTTTAGAAATGCAAATTGCCGCTTTTAATTAACTTGAGTCGAAGTAGCAAGCTAACGCAACATGCGATGATGATGAGTTTGTCAAACTGGTTTAAGCCAAAAAAAAACGCATTACCTTCTTTCGTACTGTTTGCCAATTAATGTCTATTGTATAAATGAATCTGCGCTTTAAAACGAGGATTCCATTATTACAAAAGCACACCTCAAAAGGTTATCTTGAAGAGCAAAGCATTATGTGAACTGTAAACGAAATCAATTCTCATAAGCGATTTTAATGCGAAGTTAAATTATTGAATTCCTTATCAAAAATTTGCCATTTCCCTTTTTCTAGGAGTAATGACATCGATTCAAAACAACGACGAACTCTAGGAATATTAAGATGGAAACTACCAGCAGCTTAAAGGGCAGTACAACCTCCCAAATCAGCTCCCTTCAATATAGCAGCGACATAAACGGCTATAGCCTCGAACCCGATCAATCGGAGGACTTCCAAACAGTCCTCGGCCTCAAGTATTTGCCATCTTGGCCAGCTGTGAATTTGCAGTTTTCGGAACTATGTTATGAGGTTCCCGACCAGACCAATGGTGAGTGTATCAAATCAGCTCATGCCTGAGCATTTGATAATGAATACATTCGTGTTTGATAATGGGTTATTAAGAATGGTAATTGCACATTTTCGAAGTAATTGCTGTTCCCACAGCCCGCTTGATTTCTAATGCTGAACATGCACATATTAAATAGCAATTTCCATCTAATTCCCCATTAACAACAATAAATTAATACTTTTTTACTTTTATCGCCACATCCCGCAGCTTCAAAAGCAAAGACTATTTTGCGGAGAGTCAATGGAATGTTTCACTCTCACGAACTTACTGCGATTATAGGGCCTTCAGGGGCTGGTAAAACCACACTGCTAAACCTTTTGGCGGGCTTTGGGTAAGATGTAACACATCGAACCTCTTCATAATAATCCTATAATGATCCTTATTAATTACCAATAGGGCCGAGTGCGCCTCCGGTGAGATTTTGGTCAACAACAGTCCGCGAGATATGCGAGTCTTTCGCAAAATGTCTCGATATATAATGCAGGTAAAAGTGGATTACAGAAGTGCGTTCCGCTAAAAATGTATTTAATTCACAGACCGATGTCCTGGACTCCCAGTTTACAGTACTGGAAATGATGCTTTTAGCGGCAAACTTGAAGTTGGGAAGAGAACTAAATTTAAAACAAAAGCTCGAAGTGGTAAGATTGATTTTAAATTATACACTTAGACCTGTTTTTATCTCAACCTCTGAGTAGATTGACGAAATTTTGGGAATGTTGCGCCTAAAAGAGTCCCTGAATACCATGGCTCAAAAGCTTTCTGGGGGTGAGCGAAAGCGTTTATGCATTGCCCTTGAGCTGGTCAACAACCCGCCTGTCATCTTTCTAGATGAACCCACAACGTGAGTATAATAAAAATATTGAAACACAAGATTTATTGTTCAGCCAACCCAACAGCGGTCTTGACGATTTGTCGAGCTCGCAATGCATTGCCCTACTTAAAATTTTGGCCGCGGGGGGACGCACTGTGATCTGCTCCATCCACACGCCATCTGCCAAGATCTTCGAGATGCTCGATGCAGTGTACGTCCTAGCCGAGGGCCAGTGCGTCTACCAAGGAAAGGGGTCCAACATTGTGCCTTACATGAAGAACTTTGGCCTTTGTTGTCCAATTACCTACAACCCGGCTGACTTTATTATCGAAGTTGCTTGCCTGGAGTATGGCGGGTCCTATCACGAGCCAATGGTAGAAGCCGTTGACAACGGTAAAGTTGCGCGGTGGACTCCTTTACCAGAGGAAGGTAAAATAACACCCACCAAAACCGACACCACATCGGGGGCATCGTCGCTCTACGAAAGGGAGCAGTTTGAGGAGGAGATTAGCCCAAAACTTTTGCAGGCCAAGTGTAGCTGGTGGCTGCAGTACAAACTCTTGCTTATGCGAATGCTAATCCATATGTGGAGGGATAAGGTGAGTGCACTTAGAGAACGTCGAGAACGACGTATAGGCGCAATGTAACATTATTTTTCCGTAGTCATACATCAAGCTAAAGTTCTACATGAACATCGTTCTCGCTTTACTGGTGGGGTCGCTCTACTTTGGTATGGGAACATCGGCCTCTAAAGCGCTTTTCAATTTTGGTTTCATGTTCACTATTGTGATAGCATACCTCTACCTTCCTATGATGCCTGTACTTCTATATTGTAAGTTCAATATTTAATCCTCTAACAGTAGTGGTTAATAATAAATACCTTCATTAAAGTTCCCACGGAAATCAATCTTCTAAAGAGGGAGTACAACAACCAGTGGTACCGTCTGAGCTCCTACTACGCAGCAATGGTTTCCTCAAAGCTACCATCTATGTTTATTTTGGCCGTTATTTATCTGTCCATTGTGTACTTAATGTCCAGCCAACCACTGGAATGGTTCCGCTTTGCCATGCTATTTACCATAGCTTTCGTAACGGCTTTAACTTCCGACAGTTTTGGCTTGTTGATCTCCAGTAGACTAAGCTTAGTGGTAAGCGATTAGCCGCACATTTATTTATTTTCGATATATCCTAATTAGTTAACGTTTCCCTTTAGAATGCAATGTTCATGGGGCCAGTACTCGCCGTGCCGCTGATCCTGCTTTCCATTTACGGCATAGGGTATGGCAGCGGAACATACATATCCCCACTTATGAGGTTTCTGATGCACCTCAGCTTCCTTCGTCATAGTATGGAGGGCCTAGTCGCATCCTTGTACGACTACGGACGCGCCGACACAATTTGCGAGGACACGGAAATCTTTTGCTCATTTAAAAAGTCAAAAGTGTTGTTGGCCTTCTTGGGATTCGATAACATGCACTATTTGTGGTCTCTATTCTGCTTGTTAAGCTTTTATTTGCTGTTCACTGTAGCAGCGTATTGCATGATAAGACTGCGACTGAAACAATCCGCGGTCAATCCTATTTTCGCATATGTCCTACAGCTGTTAACTAAATACTTTAACTTTACTTCGTACAATTACTAAAAACATGGACCCTTTGACTTCGGTGCTAGACAAATTATGTTAAGCGGGATTTAAGCGGCCAGTCTACACCTTCAAACACTCCAAAATAATGTTCGGTTTATGTAATATTACTAACCCATGAAAGTGATATCGGATTATGATTAAAAGTTTATGATCAAGAATAGAAATATATTTAAGAAAACAAATAATTATTATAGTTCTATCGTTGCATTATTAGCACGGCAGAATAAAAACTACGAAAAAATAATTAAGTATGCATAGAAATGTTTTCACCAAATATCTTAATAAATATTAATTTATTTTTAAAAAATGTATAAACTCAATTTATAACAAATCAAATCAGTTAAAAAAATTAGCTTTAGAAATATATTTAAACAATTTCACTTTTTTTTAGAGATTGAATTAAAAAATTCGCCCGTCTTCATTGCAAACTCTATATGCTTTAAGACTGATTTTAAGTCAGAACAGCCAAGTATGACTTTGTCTGTGGCCTTGATTCACTTTAAAATATTCAAATTATTTGGTAGCTCTATCAATTGTGATATGTGGCGTAACAATAAAAACCGCCAAAGTTAATTATGGAAATTATTTGAACAACTGTCGCCACTGGGGATTGGTGGCACTGTTGTCTATTTAAGAGGCTAGGTAACCGTAGAATCGAGAATTTAGTTGATCGTTGGGTGCAGAAGCAATATGTTTTATATATTCCTAGCCCTTGTTTTGGCCATAATCCACCATTCCCTTGCAGAGCAAGTGCAAACGGAGCAAACAATTGTCGAGGAATGGAGCTGGCAAGACAACGGCAACGGAGACTTTGACCGTTATCACTACTACTCAGCGCTAGATAATGATGATGATTTGGACGGCGATGAGGATAAAAGCGACTATGAATATGAAGAGGATGGCGGGGCAACTGCCGCCGGCTGGGACCAGGATGAGGAGACGTGCGAGCAAAGCTGTCCCCGATACTACCGCCCCGTCTGCGTTCTCCGCAATGGCCGCAATGTGACATTTGCCACGCTCTGCGAGTTCCACAACGAAGTACGATGTGCCCACGATCTGAGAAGACAAGGTCCTGGCTATACGGTGCCCATTTTTCAATACCAACATGATGGTGTCTGCTAGACAATAAGATTTATTCAGGAATAATCACGAATATTGGGAAAGTGAGGGGAATACAAATGAGGATGAAATTAAAGAGGAGGGTGCTATGACAACTCCCATCTGCTGGGTCCAGGATGACGGTAAAGTATCTCCCTTTAAATAAAGACATAAGCTTGTCAGCAGGTATAAAAATAATTATAGGGAAAATGTAATTATATACATACATCCAAATATACATAATTCAGAAAAAATTAAATATGCCCGGGATACAATTATTTTAAAAATATTTATGTGTTACGTTACATACATATGTATGTATTTAATGTATACAGTTCTAATTAGCATATTGATGTTATGATTACTGTATCCAGAAGCTGTGCACTGCAGTTGTAATGTTAAGATTACTATTCTGTAGCTGTACTTGCAGTTTTCATAACTGTAACTGTAACTGTACTTTCGCGCCTTTATAACTTTGCAATAATGGGAACTTAACCAAATAACAACTTTTGTGACATAACATATAAATATATTTAAAGAAACCATTTTACCATTTACCTTTTTAGCGAAGGCAGCTATCTGCGTTGCTGGTACAACTTAAAAGAAATCACACTCACTCACTAAGCATCGAAAATATTTTGAACACCTGAGCCTTTACCGGCGACTCCAACCTGCGATCGCGCGTAAATCCTTGGCAGGCAAATATTATTTATGTTGGCTTACTAGGCGCGATTCATTCGGTTAGCTTTTGAAGGCAGGACCGCCAATAACACTTGGGACACTACCAAAAGCACTTTCAATATTGATTTCACCGCACTTTTTGTGAATTTACACAGCTTAACTTTGCGCCAAAACACAATTAACAAAACGCAAGCCGTTAACTAATCGATCAAAATGGGTGCGCGAATCACAGTTGATTTTGACATATCGATATATCGATTGCATTCTCTTCTTATCGGCGACTGCTTAAAAATTTATATTCAAAATTCGAATTACCAAAACTTTTATACATTACTAGAGATTGCCGAATTTCAGAAAAAAACAAATTAATTTTCTTTCCACTACCCGATGCAGTAAGCAGAATAACTAAAATTAAACTGTTGATTAAGTTTATTGCAATTTTCATATGAAATGGGATTTGCTTTCTAAGAAAATTTGCTTTCTTGTACACAGATTTGTTTGTAATATTAGAATATTTCAGTTTAAAATATTTCATGGGCATCTCATTTTTGTGAAAAACCAGGGCTTTGATGAACTGGTTGACATTATTTGGGCAGTTAAGACATTGCAAATTCTGTTGTATTTACGTTTAAAATGTACGAACTGTGCATACAGGTAAATTAAACTTTTCATCTGTATCTTTAATATATTTTTGTAAAGGAAAATACATTATCTTATGGTTGGTTACAGAAAATACAAAGACAGAGTGTAATGTACATACAATCGAGTTGTTTAAAACTTTAGGTTAAACATATACAACGCATACAACAAATTGAAATGTTAAAAGATACAAAAATAAGTTTACAATGGGGACATGAGAATGCTGCATAATTTCTACGCAACGGATTTTACTGTTTTATACAATTTCCATAGACACCAACATAATTAAGTTGCATTTGAAGGGGATACTAACTACTGATTTTAGTTTTTTGTGATTACTGAACCGACTGACACTATACTATGTATATGCATAACTAAAGCTCATCACTTGTTTTGGAGCCCTCTATTAGGTATATATATGTGGGTATTAAGACGACTAAAACTAGTTCTGTGTGAGAAGACTACACACATCAGAATGGTTTAAATTATATAGCGAAGAGCACAGGATCAGTTAGAAACGAAAGCCCAAAAGAGTTGGCAAGACTATGCCGCCTCTTCCACTGACTTTTAACTTTAAAAACGAAACTAAAAATTACGTTGGTGCTTGGGTATCTGTTAATTTTGACGCTGATGAAGATAAGGATAGCTTAGACCTTTTAGCATATGGTGACTGCGGTTGTGACGCTTCAGCGTCTAGTCAGTTATCAGTCTCCAGAGGCTTGGCCTCCTCCCACGAGAAGCCGGCGCGTCCGAAGTGTCCATAGGTGCTGGTTCGCTGGTATATTGGCTGGCGCAGGTTTAGGTCCCTTCACACAAAAATATAGACAATATTAATGAGATATGTTTCAGCATCTAGAGCTCGACACTTACTTGACAATCTTGCCGGGCCTGAGGTCAAAGTTGCGACGAATGATATCCAGGAGTTCCTTTTGTGACTTGTGGGAAGTTCCGTAGTCGAACACAGTTATGGAGAGAGGCTCAGCAAGGCCTATGGCGTACGACACTTGGACAAGGCAGCGCTTGCAGAGACCGGCCTTAACTAGTGATTTGGCCACCCAGCGTGCTGCGTATGCTGCTGATCTGTCGACCTTGGTGAAGTCCTTGCCAGAGAAGGCACCGCCGCCGTGGGCGCCCCAGCCTCCGTAAGTGTCTACAATGATTTTTCGTCCTGTAAGCCCAGCGTCACCCATTGGTCCACCGATGACAAAGAGCCCACATGGATTGATGTGGACAATGGTATTCGCATCGATGTATTTGGCGGGAATGACAACTTTAACCACTTTCTCCATTACTTCCGAGCGCAGGGTTTCTAACGAAATCTTTTCAGAGTGCTGCATGGACACTACAATAGTGTGGACACGCTTGGGAACTGCTGATCCCTGATTGAAGAGGTACTCGCAGGTGACTTGTGTTTTGGAATCAGGGCGAGCCCACCAAAAGACATCTGAGCGACGCAGCTCGGCAATCTTTTCATTCAGTTTGTGAGCCAAAACGACGGTTAGGGGCATGCATTCCTCGGTTTCATCTGTAGCATATCCAAACATGATACCCTGCAAAAAGTTTATTTCGCTGTAGCAATAATCATTACTGGTAATCACTATTTAAAAGTAACCAAAACCAAAAAGTATCAGTAGCGTTAGATAAATAAAATACATTTGGGTTAGGAAAGGGTAAACCAAGCATGAGGTAAGACATTGATAGCTCTAGACTGTGATAGCTCTTGATGTGGAGAAAAATTTGATGCACTTAGCAGTCGAAAAGCGGTTAACATAATTAGGTTAGTGAGGTATGAGCGAGCAGTAGTGTGCCTTGGTTTTGTGCCTTTGCTATATCTAATTGTGGCATTGACTAAAAAGTCAAAATTTAAATGATATGGATTTTGCAGCTTCAATTAACAAAAAATACGATAATATGGTTGGTTGGTCGGTTGGAGAAATATTGCAGCGCTAAATATGATATAGTGTCAAACAGATGAATTTTAAAGGAAATAGCGATAAAGTCGTCATACACTACTTCTATTAGTTACGAAAATATATAAAGGCAACAATAAACAGAAATAATAGAAGTGGTGATAACACCCCTTCCAAAGAGCTTAGTAACGCCCTACCACCGTGAATATCTAACTGAATATCAACTGAATGACTATCTATAGAAATTAAAAAGATGCGTCGCTCTTCGGAAAGGGCCTTTGATCCCGGCCTGCCGAGACTGCTACTTCTTTACTGCTTCTAATTCACACCTGATCTCCGGCACCGATCTCTTCCTCGGCACGGTTGACATGCACTCCCGCAGCGATCTCAGGCGATTGTTGGTCCAATGCCAACAGCACATTGCACGTTTTGAAATCGAAACCTTTTGTGAATTTCGAAGCGCGATTGCGAAGTGCACAATATCGTTAAATGTTTTGTATTGGTTTGTATCGAGATTGGTTTTATATGAAACGAAAAGAAAGATAAAAGAGAGGAGCGCAGCAATGGTGCACATACACAGGAAAATGTCTGTAAGTAATGTTTATAATATGATTTGAAACACCCTATTATTTTAAATTATAATTAAATATATATATAGAAGTGGTTTACAACAAAATTATTTTCTATAATCTTCAAGGAACTCCCTTGAAATATGCTTAGGCTAGTGTTTTTATATTTTGCTTATATACCAAAGATAAGGAAATCTTTAAGGCTTCTTCCACTGGTCAAACAAGCCGCATGCAAGACTCCTCTTGGTTCCATAAAACGGTAACTAGCGGAATGGTTTATGGTTTTATAAATCTCTCGATGAATTTAATAGAATGCAATTTATGTGGTTAGAACGCCCGCAGTGTATTCCAAATGTGTGGTATGTTATGTATTTCAGTCATTATAGATTTGCTTGAGGTACAGTTGTTAAGTGGTTATCTGCACTTTGCTCTAAATGATGGTATTTGACCAAATGGTTCGTAGATGTGGGGAAAAGTCAGTTTTGGATGTCAGCTTACGAACATTTTTTTTTCTAGTGTTTGAGAAAAAAATAGTATTCCAATTGCTTATCTGCTTTTAATGACAAAGGCGAAACTCTCGGCGGCCTGTGAGCAAGCCAAGTTAATGTGGGAAAGATACGAATTAAGGGGAACACTTAACAAATGAACGAAACGAACGAACGCACACACACTCTCCGCATCACTTAGGGCTAGGCGGTAGAAGGAGAACGGAAAGCTTTGCTGTACCTGGTCACCAGCGCCGACGTCTTCTTCCTCGCGGTTGATATGAACACCGTTGGCAATGTTGGGCGACTGTTGCTCGATGGCTACAAGCAGGTTAAGTGTCTTCCAATCGAAACCTTTTTGAGTTTTATTTGATTTTATTGTTATTTAATATTGAGTTAACAGTAGTGTACGTAAGATCGACGTAAGGAACGAACTGTAATACCCGCCCACAAATTGTTTATGTACTTAGTGGACACTTACCCTTGGAGGAGTCATCATAGCCGATGTGCTGCACTGTTTCACGAACAACCTTCTGGTAGTCGACCACAGCCTTTGACGTGATCTCGCCGCACAGCAGAATCATGCCTGTCTTGGCGACGGTTTCTGTATTAAATATTATGGAAAGTGTTAAAAGAACTTCATTACACAAATCGGATTTCCAAACACTTACCGCACGCCACCTTCGCGTTGGGATCCTGCTTTAGATGGGCATCCAAGATTGCGTCGCTGATCTGGTCGCACATTTTGTCTACAAAAAGAAGGTAAACAGAGGTAAGCCAGAGGTAAGCAAAGGAGCAGGGGCAAGCATTGTGGTCAGGGAGTGGGAGGGGAAACGTGCCAAATTGTTTTTCGGTGCAAGGCATCAAAATTTGCTAGGCCATGCGGTTTAATTTAATCTGTCTGCTATTGCCAGCGAAATTCAATTCCCAGAACAAGAGCCTAGGGCGACCATAGTGTTGTCCAAACACAAAATGATGACATTCGAAGCAGAATCGCTCATGAAATCCTTGGAGTCGGATTCATCCGATATCAGTCGCATTGCTCGCGCTTTGGTTTAAGACTTGGCGCGTAATTGGAGCCGCTCAACATTCGGCAGCTTTTCGTAGTAAAAGCGTTATCGAACTCGAATATTGCGTCAGCAATAGCAACATAAATTACCAAAACTGTTGACTCATACAAATGGCGCATCGTATCGATTTCAGTTGGGAAAATTATTTCAAGAAGTTTAAAACTAGTTAGGTCAAGGGTGTAAAGTAGCAGCTCTGGAATGGGTGAAAGGGTTTCTAATTTCCGGCTAGTCTGTCACTCATTCATTACAAGAAGACAGGTGATATTAATGTCAACCATTTGGGGTGTATTCTTATCATCAGGGCTGTCTAGGGCGAGCTTGCCAAGCCGACTTAATTAGCATTATAAAATACAGAATAGTAAAAGTAATCAATGCGTAGTATAAAAGGTCGCTCGGCTTATCAACAGATGTTGTCAAACACATTACTATACTGGTCGCTCCTGGTGATATAAACAAACTCTGGCAGGGGCGAAAAGACCGAGCTCGAGCAAAACACGTGGTTGGCAACTTCGGTGGAAAAAATAAGCTTTGACAGCGGTCTAGAAAACTGTTAGATATGATCAAATTTGGGCCTTGTTTTGATCGTCATCTGGCATCAAGTGTACAAGTGCATGGACAACATAGAATAGCGTAGAGAATGCTTCAATTTGGCATCTCCCATGAGCCGCAAGCACATGGTGCGCATGACGTAGTCTCTCTGTACATACATACATATGTGAGAGCCGCAAACGATAAAGAACCAGTCTATAAATTGCGTCTGCCCATCCAAGCACAAGGTTTGGCCCGCCGCTGTGCGGGGCTTTCAAGAGAAACCAGCTGTTCTCGGTGGTCCCAGGTTTCCGGCTTTGTCACCGGGCGATGCAACGGAGGCACGCTTTGCACTGGCCCTTCCTCGACTTCTCAACCTCTACAAAAGACGCGCAAATTGGGTAGAAATCAGCAGAGGTATGCTGCACAGCACTTCGTCGCCATTTTGTTAGAGTTCAGGCGGTAGGCAGTAGTTAGTAGACGGTGGAGGTGTGGAATTGGGTATACAGGAACAGGGACACAGACAGGGACTCAGACAGATGGGCCTCAGACGCTGGAGAAACAGTTTGGTTAGGTTATGAGCACCGCCAGACGACGCAAACAAACATCTCTCACTACGCACGAAAGTGCATTTGCGACTGTTTCGGGTTTGACACTGACACTAACGCTATGATGCAATAAGAGGTGCCGCAGATGCAATGGCAATGTTTTCATGAACCACTTACCTGGATGACCCTCGCCAACGGACTCGGAAGTGAACAGGAATGTAGCTCCGTCTTCCATGTCATATGAGTTGCCATTGCTGCCGTTGCACCCGTTGGCGCTGTGTCCGTTTGTCTTTTGCGGCATTTTGATGGGTAGTTGGTGATAACTAGCTCGAAGTTTGTAGGTGCGATGGGGGAGCAGTGCTATAACCCGAGTTCCGGTCGGCTAAATTGTTGGTGGAGCTGTGGAAACAGAGTGAGAGAGAGAGGCGACATTAGCGGTTGCTAAAAAACGCTTAACGAAATTGATTTTCCGAACTCATGCAAAACACATCTATTTTCGCATTCGCGGATCTGCGCTATAGGCCGCCTCGAGGCTGTTGGGATTTTCCGGTATTTGCACACTTTTCGTTTATAGTTTTTTATATAATCGCCCTTCTTTTATGTTTCTATGCTGCGCGTTTGCCACAATCGTTGCTACATACACGACAAGCACGTTGCGCGGGTTCACAGCAAAACTAGTCGCTGGGCGAGGGCTGAGTGCTGGTAGATGTAGTTGTTTTAAATGCGTGTTCGACTGTCTAGCTAACTAGCTATTGGTTCAACAAAATATACACACTGATTCTGAGTTCTACTGGTTCAGCGACGGCAACCAAATCAGCGGCACAGCCAACACACGTCCTATCGTGGCGACGGTTCTGTAGAAAAAGAGCGCACCTTTTTAATGTCATTCAGAATTTATACCTCCAACGAGAGAGCGGGCCTTTGCTTATCGTCGCAAACGGAGATGGCGGTTCTCTTCGGTTGACTCGACTTTTATTTTGGGGCTTATTTGGGCGCTCTTCGGGGAACTTTCCTAGCGTTCTCGGTACTCTCAAATAATTTTACTTCTTCAGTATCTCCACGTTTTTGGTTTTCAAGCAGCTGTTCCGTCGCCCAGCGTTGCCACCCCGCTCGGGAGTGAACTGTAGCGAATCTAGTTCCAGATCCTTTCGGTTATACTCACTGGGATTTTGAATAAAGGATCCGACAAGTTATGGACTATAGTCTCGACTGGCTTCCTGCTCAACCTGCGTTCGACTGCGGGTGACTTTTACAGGCGAATAATATTTATAAATTTTTGTAGACAGCATTTGAGAAGATGAGTCGGCAAGAAATAAGAGCTTATCAGAACAAAACTATGTGCTACCACGGCAGCCACCTATATACCTAATTTTTAAAATCTGTTTAGCATTGCTCTCTCGGCTTCTCCTATATACAGCAATTGAGTTATACATATTTGATGATATAGCCAATCGCTACCCGAAGCGCAATTCGAGGCGAATTTTGAAACGAATGTTCACATGTATCCGTTGAAACCCTAGCTTTCCCTTAACGTGGAGTGACTGACCTTTTGTGGATGAATCGTTCGACACTCTCTGGTCAAGGAAAGTCGTCTATTAGGGTTTTCATATTTGTACAATCTGTACTATTGAAAAAGTGCTCGCGTCATGCCACAGCCAAGAAGACAAACAAGGTCTGCCAAGATCAAGGCGCTTGGTAATCAGTTTTTGCATGTACATTTTTTAAAATTCTAATACCCACTGAAAATAACCGAAAACAACAGGCCCCATTATCTTTCAAATTATGTAGGTGTGACCCCCCTGGGGCCATAGAAGATCGCGTGTGCCTCAACGAACAGATGCGCAAGGCACATTATTCCTGAGCACAAATGGTGGGTGCCTGCAAATTCTAGATTGTGGCACTGCATTTATTCGCAATCGCTGATGCCGTCAGTTATTGTACTTATCTAAACTTACTTATTTATCACTTTTCTTTCAGTAAAAAGAAGCGTTCTTAAAAAGTATCGGACTGAATTATTATTCTTACTTAATAAGCCCCATTTTCAAGCCATCTGCACAAGAGCTATCAGCTATTTATGTGACCTCAGCACCATGACTGGGCATAAGCGAATTATTAAAATTCATCCTTTATACAGTTAAATGTTAAATACATGGAACGCTATTACACTCACAATTTCCGTTTAAATATATGAAAAGCACGCGCCAGTTAACCGAAATGATACGGCAACTCTCCCCGATATACGTCAGATAGGGCGATAAACAGATGTTTGTGAAAAAAACAAATTGAGCAAATAGTGAAAAGTTAAATGCAAGCGTTATTAACGACCACGTCACATTTTGTCGGCCAAAATGAGGGTTTGGGTAGCTTATAGTGCGGCTGCACTATTTCTCCTGGTGCAAGCTGGGGCGGAAAGCATCAGCGGACAGAAGGTGCCCCAAAGCAACACATCCAGCAACATCACCACGCCAGATAGTAGTAACTCCACGCACACCGTGTCGGACGACCTGGCCGGCAGTCCGCTTGGAAAGGTCCCGCCCTCGACTGCTGCACCTGGCAATGCAAGTACCACGAGGAAGGGGAACGCATCCACAGTGGTCACAGAGCCGCCTCTCATCGATTCCCATGCTGTCGAGCAGGAGCACAACTCCTCCCTCTCACTGTTTTTCGTCATCTGCGTGATCATGCTGGGCATCCTGCTTATCCACTCGATGCTGCAGACCGGCTTCCAGTACCTGCCGGAAAGCATTGTGGTTGTCTTTCTGGGCGCCTTCATTGGCCTTTCGCTGAACGTCATGTCTGGGCAGAATGGCAGCTGGAAACGCGAAGAGGTCTTCTCGCCCATGGGCTTCTTTCTGGTGCTCCTGCCGCCCATTATATTCGAGTCCGGCTACAATCTGCACAAGGGAAACTTCTTTCAGAACATCGGATCCATACTGGTCTTTGCCATATTCGGCACCACGATTTCTGCACTGGTCATCGGGGCGGGGATTTACCTGCTGGGCCTGGCAGAGGTGGCATTTCGGCAAGTTTAAGACAGATCAATTGCCAAGTTCGTTCAATAATTACTCGTCATTTTTAGATTAAGCTTTTCGGAATCCTTTGCCTTTGGTTCACTCATCTCTGCTGTTGATCCAGTGGCAACAGTGGCAATTTTCCATGCACTTGACGTAGACCCCATACTCAACATGTTGGTATTCGGCGAGAGCATCCTCAACGACGCCATATCTATTGTGCTGACTGCATCCATCACCCAATCCGCCAACGTGAATGCTGAAGCCAGCACTGGAGAAGCCATGTTCAGCGCGTTGAAGACTTTTTGCGCGATGTTCTTTGCTTCGGCAGGCATTGGAGTCATATTTGCATTAATATCGGCTCTCCTTCTAAAGCACATCGATCTGCGAAAGCATCCATCCCTCGAGTTTGCAATGATGCTAATGTTTACCTACGCACCTTACGTCCTGGCAGAGGGAATACATTTAAGCGGTATATCAATGTTTTTGCCAATGACTCTCAACATTACATTTTTTTCCAACAATAGGTATTATGGCTATACTATTTTGCGGAATTGTGATGTCCCACTACACGCATTTCAACCTATCCACTGTAAGTCATTGCTATCATCTCCCTATTTTATATATTGTTTAAACTTTTTTAATCGTAGGTTACTCAAATTACAATGCAGCAGACGATGAGGACACTAGCCTTCATTGCTGAGACCTGCGTCTTTGCTTATCTGGGATTAGCCATATTTTCCTTTAAACACCAAGTTGAACTATCTTTTGTTATATGGGCCATTGTGCTTTGCCTTATTGGTCGCGCTTGCAATATTTTTCCGCTCGCGTTTTTGGTCAACAAATTTCGTGAGCACAAGATCAATAACAAGATGCAGTTCATTATGTGGTTTTCGGGCCTACGCGGAGCCATTTCCTACGCGCTATCTTTGCACTTGAATCTTGACAGCCAGGAGAAACGACACGTCATCATAACAACTACGTAAGCTTATTCCGGCTTGTAAATGTTGCGCAGTCATTGAAGAATTTCAATTTCAGATTAATCATTGTGCTATTTACCACGCTAGTTCTGGGGGGCTCCACAATGCCACTGCTGAAGTACCTTAAGCCCGGCAAAAAACGACGCGCACGCGGCTCTGGAAGGAGTACCACTGAGGAAGGAGGACGTCGGAACGGCAGCGGTCGGAAGCGGTCAAAATCTATTTCCCTGTCAAAAACTCGCGAATGGGGCCAAGCAATCGACTCTGAACACTTGTCTGAACTCACTGAGGAAGAGGACGTTACTTTTACCCAAGCGCGCGATCGTTTTGGGCGCATGGATCGCAAGTACTTCATTCCGTTTTTTACACGTCGGTTTAATAGTCAGGAATTGCATGAGTGCAAGTCACAGATGGCCGACCTAACTAACAAGTGGTACCAAGCCATTCGAGTTAGTCCATTGGATTCAGATGAATCTGACGAAGAGATAGGGCTAGCGTCGAGCACAAGTCAAAGTCATTTGACACGGTCCTAGAGATTTTCAGGGCTGTTTTAGGGAACTCTGCAGCTGTGTCGCACTGTGTTGAAGAACTTAGAAGGCCAAAGGGAACGATCGTATTTAATGCTTAAGTTCCTCTAGTTAATGTTTTTAGAGTTTTTATTTATATAACGCGGTGATGGTTGTTATGTTGTGTTTATTTTTCTTGTTCCAGAATTTTCATTTTGTAAGATCCAACGGCAATGATTCATTTATATCACGGTAGCTCCTTTATTAATCCGCTTTAAGCAGTATTACATTGCACACGAAAGATGGTCTTCAAAATGAAAATTTGGACATCACATAAGCAGACTACGTCAGTAAGTTAAGTTACAAATATTTATTGATACGAATTATATGCTGTATTTGTGATTTTGTACATTTTTGAAACCAAATAAATATCTAAGTGTGGTACGTGTAACAAAAACTGGTCATGCCCTGCTTGTTGAAATTCTAATTTATAAATACATATCAAATGATAATATTAACTATTAAAGTAAAATTGACTACAAAAGGTGTGCGTTTTGGTAACTTCTACAATTCTTCGTGCGTGGACTCTTCACCGAGCACCGTGGAGTCTGAATCACTGCGCACTGCAAACGAAGTACAAAAATCGTTAGATGTCTTAGGGAAATGTTAAAAAATAATGCTGTTCAAAACTCTCGTGTATCTCATAAAAAATATGAAAGGAATGTTGACATGACTTTTTGACTTATAAAGACTTCATGATTAGTTCCTCCAACTGTTTTGTATCTATTTGGGGCTGGTGGCCGCCTTCTGCCTCCGAGTTGATCCAGTACTCGGAAACAGCAATGTACCCTGCAACTGCCGCCCCAACAATGCAACCCCAAGCAATGTGAGTGGAGCTCTGGAAGATGACGCAGGTGGCCACGCACATTCCGAAGTAGGTAAGCATTCGTGTATAGCTTACGTAGTTGCTGCGTTGCTCCGCAGAAATATCTTTAATGATCGGAGGCGCAATACAGATAGTGGGCCATTCGTGGCTTAAAAGCAAATATATATTTAATTGCAGTTTTACTTACCATGGCACTTTCCATCCCTCAACTCATAGCCATCCGCACACTTTTTGCACATGTCCGGACCATCACCATCGCAGCCATCGCAGGAGCGATCACACTCCAGGCAACTAAAGGAGCCCTCATTGTTCACGCAGAACTGCTGCGGTCGGCAAGAGTTTGGACGCTGTTGCTCCAAGCACTCATTAATGTCGACACATCCTGCCTCCGAGTCCATGCTCCAGCCCTTCTTACACTTGCGGCAGCTCTTGGGACCACCTCCCGTGCAGCCTCCTTCCCCACATGCCGCATGACACTGTGTACACAACAATTTCTTTTCGTCCCGGAAGGACTCGTAGTGCTCCGGTCCACAGTCGTTGCAGTTCGGACCCGCATAGCCGGGATCACATTTGCACTTTCCGTTACCCTTCCTAGTTCCGTCTCCTTTGCATTTTCCTAAAATTTGTCATGTGTGAAGTAGTGGCCTTTAATATTTTTAGCATATCATAACTTACCATTTCCGTTGCACTCGGTGCAGGGCAGGCAATCTGGTCCGTAGGTGTTCGCCGGACAGCAGACAGTTAGCTGGTCGATGCAAAGCCAGGAATGCAGGTCCGGACTCTCCGTCTGTTTGTGGGTGAACCAGTCCTCGAGAAGAGCCTCGTGCTCGTTAGCCAGGTTGTGGCAGTGATCCTTGTTTATAACTTCTCCGTCTGAGCATAGCTTCTCCTGGATCTCTACCAGCCGCACCTCGCTGTTCTTGTACGAACGCAACTTTTCCTCCTCCCATGCCGTGTCCCCGCCCGCGTGTCCGCGTTTTGTCCTTTCGAGTCCTGCCCTAAATGAGCCAACAAGCTGGGTGCAGGCCCTGCAGGGCGGAGGAACAGGCTTTTCGGGTGAAAATGACGCCGAGGCAGCGGCTATGAATACTAGCGCTGCGGGCCAACAATCCTTGAGTCTCATTATCATTTATTTGTGGCCCTTTTTAGCCGGCGAATTATCTGAGTTTACGTGTAATTGAAGCCGACACCATCGATGAATAAAGACATCGATAGTACACTCGATAGTTTCGCTAAAATCGATAGGCCTCGTGAGTCAATGGTACCTCACGGAGCTCACTCTCAGTTCATCTAACACCAAAGAGGACCGTTTCTCCCATGCGATATTCGACAATAATCCAACCTGAGACTAACGGTTTAGTTTATAGTAAAAATATTAAAAAAGTGTAAAATTTATTTCATTTGCTTCATAATATTTCGCTTAATCTATTAGATGCTTAAGAAGAGTGACGCTGTTATATTAGCAAGTATAGAGATCGATAAGTTAAAATTAAAGTTTCACTTAAAATAATCCGATACGCTAGACATGAAAAACCAAAAGTATTGTTATAATTGGTTGCAGACTATGTCGTGCAAGGAGTTACCATTTCAAAGGAGTACTTTTGTTGTTGTACGCGTTGGCCCTAGAATTGGGTATATTTGGAAAAGAAATTAAGTAAATGAATATTTAATTAATGGTCGATTTGGTCAGCTAAAATGTAATAGTAAATTCATTTATGATTTTGCACAGATGGTTTCTAAAATAGTCATATAGTTTAATATTACTACATTATTATGACTTATTTTAGAAACCATCTATATTTGGCTGGAACCCAAAAATATGGGAATAACTAAGTATAATTTCTCTCTAATATAGAGTAGGTCGTAGAGGAACAAAAAAGAAAGACATAAGAATTTAAATACATATACATACATATGTATACAAAATAGATTTTGCCTTTCCACTGTATACAAATAAAAACTTACTTGACAACGCCATGATTCTGGACTGATGTAAGCGTAATAAAGGGAGTCAATCGTTCAATGAACCGATCGTTGTTACGTTCCAACTCTCGTTGGTAATCTTTTTGGTCTGAAAGTATTAGATTGCGATTTTTCTTCAAAGCATCAGCACAACGTTTTGAAAACTCGCGAAAGCACAACCGAAGTTTGTTTTGGTGCTTTGTCGGTACAGTTGTTCCGTCGGATAAATTGGAAAGGAACACACTCGCCATTTCCATCGGTCCTTGGTTAACAGTGGTTCCAATACATCCCTGGAGCACCATTTGCAGTATTTTGGGGTCGGCTGGCTCTTGATTTGTGGCAGCCGCCAGCTCCAATGTCTTCTTTTGAATATCCTGGGCAACGAAATTTAATATTATTAACTACTGGGATATTACCACTTAACTTACTTCAATTGCCACTTCAATGGGTTCCAGAACTATTTGCTGTCTGCTGATTACCATAATGCGTGTTTTTACGTAGGGAAAGTGATTCGCCGTGGTCAAGATCGTTTTCCGCTTACACTGCTCATGTAGTTCTCCATGGGCCTTACCATTTTTGGTAAAAGGCGTGGCATATATAAAACGTTCTGCATAAAAAAAAAATGTTTAAATTATAATTTTAATTTCCAGTTTACATTTGTAATTCATCTCATACTTATATTGAAATTCCGCTCGAAGTATGTCTCACGATGACGCATTTCATATGTTTCAAAATAGGGTTCAACATAAGTTATCTGAATGTAAGCCTTATCGGGATCCAAACTATTTACATCAACTGTATTAGAATCTTTAATGATATGCACAGAGTCCGGTCCGAATCGTTCAGTGTAAAAGTTCTAACGTGGGATTTAAGAAATGTAATAATACTCTTTGTTTCAAAATTGCAATATATACCTGAAGCCGACTAAATATCTCGGGCAACTTTGTCAAGGTTGGCTCCTTATAAATGAATTCCTGCTGATCCAAGTCTCCGAATTTTCCGCCATAGAAACCAACACGAAAGTATGTGCCAAAAACTCTCTTACCCTGTTTAAAAATATATGTATAGTTTCCGTTGGTAAAAATTACACAATTTTGTTACCTGTAGCTGGGATATTCGATTAAATGCCTCCTGCAATTTTCCATGAACTTTGCTTAGCTTTTGAAAATCTCTGTTTGCCTCGCATATGGGTATTAGAATTTTGTACACTTCGTTCATTGCTTCATACATGCCAGCTACTTGAAAAGAATTGGAGGCTTCTTCCAGCAAGGCCTTTAACCCAGTTTCAGTGAAATGATTTCCTAGGCAGATACCATCCTCGCCGGGACTTAGCACATCATCCGACACTGCCGACTCCATTAGTGTGTTAGGAGAAATTCGTTGAAAACTTACAGCTCCAACAGGCAAATGTGTTTGTGACTCCAACATGCTAAGATATTCAGAGACTAAAGAAGCAGCGTGTACATAGCACATGGCTGCTTCAGTGTGATTTGCTCGCTCGCGGTGTTTTTTAGCCATATTTTCCAACCAAGTTAGCCGTAGATCAGGATTATTTTGGTAGCCCTTGGCAATACGATTCATGAGGTCAAGCAACATTTCTGGGTCTTCTTGATACTCCTTCATTTTAACAGTATCTGACAGTATCATATGCAGGTTAAAAAGCAAATCTTGTACTTGCTCAGGAAAAGATGTCTCCTGCAGGTCGGTGTCGGATTCAGCATAAACTAGAACTGTTTTAAGCGCACGGCGTAAGGATTGCTCGCTAAAAACCGAACTTGTGCCAACTAGGGAGCTTAAAGACATCGTCACTTGCATCTTAACTCGGGCAAAGTTCTATACGAAAAAAACCATTAAGTTAGTTATTAAAACCTTAACAAATAAAACACAACTTACATTTCCAATTTCGAAATTTTGTCTCATTAGTAAATATAGTGATGCAGCTGCCTGTGATCGAATTCCTGGCAGAAGGGATCCACAATGTTTTAGTAAAATTAGACACAAATCAGCACATATGTCGGTCTCGTCGTCGAATAATAAGTTTGGAAATTTAAAAATTAAGGCGCGCTGGGAGGCAAACAAGTTTTGCAAGGCCAAAGTAGATTGATTCCGCGACAAGGAATGAAGAAGCACCTTTAGCACAGTTCCAAGAAGATTATGATAAAGATTAGCAGCAACATGAACAATAATTTCCAGGGTATCGAGAAGTACAAGAGCAACTTCAGTAGCCAAAGAACCTTCGATGAAATGACTCAATTCAAGTTCATGCTCACTTTTTCCCACACCATCAGCATATTGTGAGCGATATGGCATCTGGTCTTTCCTCCAGCGGAATTTTTCTGTTGAATTACGATCTTTTCGGCGATTTATTAAATCATAACGCGCTGAGTTTGTGCCTCTAATACATTCTTCCAACTTTTCCTTAACATCAGTAGATCCAGTTTTCCTAAAACTTTGTGTGTTCGTTCGTTTAAGAGTGGCGACGTTTTTTTGTCCTGTGTACTCGAAAGTTTTCAGGCAAACATTAACACCTTGCAGCATTTGGTGCACTCTATGTGGACTTAAATCCAAAAGCCACCGGTATAAAACGTTGCGCTCCAAGTTTTTCAGCACCCACAGAAAACACACCAATAAATGGCGAGTATTCTCCGAGCTAAGGGGTAATTTGTTTTTGACTTGTTCATTCAAATAGGAGTAGGGACGACTTCCCGATATTGCAAATGCCACTTCCGGATTTATGGTTGATGCTGTAATAGTTTGATGTGGTCCCTGATAGTCCTCAAGTTGACCGATTTGCTGCAGACGATCCTGCTCAAGGCCATGTTGATGCAGTTGAGGAATGCAATCCATCACTATGGATAGTAGCGGTATGTATAAAGCAGCCACCCTTGCACGCGCATCAGTTTCGCTGTACCGAGCGTCCAAATCGTGAGATGTCATCAGGTTGCGAATACATCGAATTGCTTTTCCATGTAATTGGGGGTTTGGCACCTCCATTACTGCTGCCAAATCGCTCAGAACAAGCCCGATTAGAAAATGTTGTTGCAGGAACTCTTGACTTAGGTCGGCGTGAAGAGCTCTGTCCAGTGATCCCTGTTAAAAAAAACCAGAAATTAATACAAATGAATGTGTATTGTGTGTACTATGACTTACGCAAGAAGTTTGGCTGTTGCTCGACGTTGTGCTTGGCGTGGGACTGCATGGCGCAGTTACCATTGTGTAGGAAGTTCCAAACGGCAAGTTTAAAGCTACAAAGTGCTCATGACTACACACAATTCTTAAGAAGTCTATTTTATAGTTCATTAGATCAGGTATTGAAGCATTCTTAGAAATCAGAACCTTGGTGTACGTTTTGATCAGGCCGAATACAAATCCCCGATCCATGATGCTTAGTATGTCAAATATAAAGAAGCTTAAACTTGCATTTAATGACTGCGCTAATTTGGGTTCGTTACTATGGTAGCCGACCACTTTTGTTGTTACAAGGTGCACCAGGGTGGATAGATCATCATTAAACTGATGAGGAAATCGATGTTTGCGGGGACCATTCAAGGTATTTGAACAATGCAAATGTTCAATCATAGACTTGACAATGAGCTCAAATAAAAACCACGAATTTGACATGGCTAAGTCTGCTGCCTTTCCACTTGCAACGACCCAATGCAGGGCTAATTCTTCGTGCAGTAGCCGGACTTGGACGTCCCGCGCTGCCATCGATTGAAGGATATCAATGGACAGTTCTGAAAAAGAATATGTTTTATTTAAAGCCTTCAAAAATTATTTATTTACCTTTGCGATCCAAACTTCGTCCACTTGCTAGCACATTATCATAAAGGGTGTACGATTCGCTTAATTGCAAGTCTTCTGTTGTGCTGCGACTGCATGTCAGTCGCTGTTTGCTTTGCAATGGATGCGGAATTTTAGATTGAAATTGCACATATGTTGATAGCAAACTTTGCCGTCCGTATTGGTCGTATTGATCGTCGTTAAGTATTGACAACAAAGATGATACTAAACAAAGAACTTCGAAAACCGTGGATCCCAGAGACATGGCGTGTCCACCAACTTTGTGGGTCACCACCAACAATTCAATAAGCTTATCCAGGACTAGTGGTAGATGCCTTACTAATGGCTCACGATTTGCATATTCGATATCCAGTAAGCATTTCTTTAATTCTGTCTCTATATTATTTTCGCCAATGTGGGAAGGTATATTTCGAGTGTCTAGATATTCGCAAATTAAGAAGAATCGATCAAGGAAGGAATCCAAAGTATGAATTGCAGTCACTGCTTCTACATTAATAGAAAACACGGCTCTATGATTGTCCAGCCATTTAATTCCAGGCAGGTGAACATTCGGTGGTATGAAAGAGTAATTTTCCGGTGGTGATTCTACCATAACAGGAAGATTAAATTCTCCAACCTTAAGTTTTCCATCTTCCAGTAAGGGCAGCCATGTGTAGCCGATTGGAGTCTCTACTGACGGCTGTACGTCCTGTGGTTTCTTTTGACATGAAACATGGTAAATAGTAAACAATAAGTGGTGATGCTGCTTTATTGATGCAGGCAGCGCTATTTTTATTTCATCGTAGAAAGATGGGCATTTGTTATGATAATTGACAGCCGTAAATGCTTCAGTAGAAAATTTTGGACAAGACGACTTGCCGTAGATGGCATTGACTGCATCTTTTGGGGTTTCTCCAGCCATTAGTTGCACGCGAACGGCAATGTTTCGAGCAGATCCTGCACGCGAAGAGAAATTTAGCTCCTTTGGTGACACAAAGAGCAGATTTCTATAGGTGTAATGTGGGTTGTAAATTGCCGATTGCGGAAATTCCAAGATTTCCTTAATTGGGCGAACGTTATCTGCACTTTGGGGGTTTATAGTTGCCAATTCTGGCGTTAATGCATTCTTGGCATCCTCGACGCAAGGTGATATTTCTAATTTAATAGAACCTGGTATGCATTTGTACTTCTTCATAACTGAACTTGGTCGTTTTAACTCTGGTAAAATTTTATACAAATCCTCGTCTTTCATTTTATCCGCCTCTTGTTTGAAGAAGCTTGGTACTGTTATAGTGATAGGACGAAAGTTTTCTACCACATTTGCAAAGTCATCTGGAGACCAGGATCGGTGCTTCTCCTTTCGTTCAAGCGAACCACGTCGGGTAAGCGTTCCGCTCATATCGTTTGCCTTTCGCCTTAGTTGATCAAAGCTACTTGTGGAAGACTTACGATCTAAGCTATTGGAGCTTGGCGCTGTACCCAAGCTGCTGCCAGTGCCACTTCCAAGGGAATCCCGTTCCGCGGCGCCAGCGTCTTTGCTTTCAAAGTTATCGCCATTAAAAACATTTGTCAAGTAGATTCCTGTCCATGCAAACGGCATTCGGTATTTGCCTAGTCGCTCACAGTAGTCCACAGCGTTTGATTTTACTTTCTCTCGATATTTATCTTTGTCTTCCTTAAGATACGGCTCGACAGAATTGTTTATGTCACCCTGCAAAACTTTTTCCAGACGAATCACGAGAAACAAATCATTACTCGGATATGAAATTTCAAATATGGCCGAGTGGCTTTGGGTACTTATGTCTGCGCACTGTACGTGACTTGACAACATGCGCTTAAGGCTATCTGCGTTCATGTCAAAATAGAAATTTTCTGAAATTTTTTGACGTTCCTTGGCATCATAAATGGCCATTGATGCAAATATGGGTTCCACTTCCAGCTCAAGCCGAAGCTGTAGGCATTTAACCTGAATGCGATGACCCATATGTTCAACGGGAATCTCCGCGAGCAGGCGGCGTTCAATGTTTTCCTCCGCATCAGATTCCGGATACAGTGAAAAAAGAGCCACTTGTCGATCTTGCTGCCGGCGTGCTTCATTGGATTGATCAATATGCTCCGGAGGTACATTGTCAAGCAAATTTGGTATTAGTGGGTCATTAACCGAGCGTCGAAGGTCAAAGCTAGCCCAAGAACCACGCGGGGTCAAAGTGTCCGTACAAGAGCTTACTGAAGCCAAACTTGCAATGGATTGCCGAGAGCTTGGTGTGCAGCTTTCGCTTTTATAGGCGAACGCTTCTTCAAATGACGAAAAATCCTTGTCGATCTCGAATTCCTGCTGGTACGCGGAGGGACTTATGGTTCCACGGTCGATACGCTCGCGGATATAGCAAGAGCTGGAAAGGTGCCGTTGTGCATATTCAACCACCTTCCATGGGCGCGTATAGCAGTTCACACATTCTTGTACGTGATGGGGCAAATCAGACCTAAAAGAGACTGTAGCTAGCTGTTGTATAAATTAGGTGCATACATACAAGTTCTCGTTGGGAATAATGTGATCCACTGTTCGGATTTTTCGGGGAATGATTTTTACAGTGACATCTCCTTGAGGAAAGTCCAATATATGTTTCAAGGGGTCCCGGTTGATAATGTTCATATGCTGGGAAAGAAATTCTTCGTAGTCAAGAGGCTCTGTCGGTGACACCTTTGGAACAAATAGAATACTTTAAAGAGGAATGCTATATTTTAAATAATAATGCTCTTACCGACGAACCACACAGGGATGGGTCTATTGCCTTTGATAAATGGCAAACAGAAACATTTTTTCGTACATCCGCTGCCGACTGTCTGGGGTTTTTACAAATTGATGTATATATACACGAATTAAGGGAGTTTCTTTGTTAAATAAAGCCATTGCCTTTAGTGAACAACTTACTTTGAAACTTTTTGCACAAACGAGCGCTGCGCATTCGACATTTTGGGAAATTCTTATGTTTATGTGGTCTAATTCTTTTCTTATTTATTTTAACACAAAAAAATCTAATTTTGTATTGGTTTACTCGCAGCGCCGTCGATAACCATACTCATCGATTAATCTTGAATTGCTAGAGATGATCGGTAAGCCGGTACAGATGAACTGGTTCCAGTTCTGATTAATGTGAACCGCATAGTAATGTAATAGTATTGCCAGTTTTTGGAAAACTACTTTCGTGCTAACTAACCGCCCACTTTTGTCACTATCTTGTAGCCGAGGAAATCGACTATTGTGTTGAATCCGTTTTTTTAACAAAAATGCGAAATTTTTTATATAACATAGTTCTATAAATTATGTCCATAGATATGTTCTTTTAATATTTTTTAAAACTTTTCGCAGGTGTAAATTTCGTTAAAAACATTTTGGGATAGACTGGTTTAACTCTCATAAAAATGTACATTTTTTCATAGTCCTTATCTAATAGTGAATTAGTACGAAAATCGTACTACTTACGAACTCATCATGCATATGGCGGTTTATTTCGATTTTATTTTGCTTCCGGCCGAACAACATGTGCCACAAGTTTTCACTTTCACCCACGAGCAACAGCTGCAGTGACTTTGGCGAGTTTTTTTTAGATTAAGAGCAAGCCACCACATTCCGACCGCCTTAGGATGCGCTATGTTTTTACGAGCTGCATACCACATGCATGGAAGGGGCTTGTTTGTCAGTGGGAGGCTGTTCAGATTTTGACGACGGTAAAATGGGAGATGACGTTGAATAGCTTTGGATTGCAGTGCTTTCGATTATCAGCTTAACAAAGGTACACTTTGGGCCAACAGAATGTTCAGACCAATACTTTTAACCATTAAAGTTAAGAACGTCACAAATTAAGTAATCTGTCCCAAGGAATTGTCTCATTACCAATAAACATGGTAGTGGCGAAATTTTTAATGAATTCTTTAAGCTCATACACTGCACAGTACTTGCGTTTCATCCGTTTTTACAATGAGTCCTCATGCACTGAACAAACCAATTTTAAAGCTTAAAAACAATCATCCCCTATGTACATTATAGTTTAATTTTATATCATTTAAATTTATTATCAAAAACTTGAAAAAATTAATTCTGAATATGTTGGTTTTTTTTTATTTATTTAAAACATTATTATTATTATCCTGTTTCTCTGAAGTGTAGTGCTCTTCGTTTCTGACCTCATCTGTTTCCACGACAAATTATGACGAACTGTGTGCAATTATTTCCATCCTAATATACATATACGCCCGTCCACAGAAGTGCTTTCCCCATAATAGCCAGCTGCGTTGTCGCCAGATTTGTTTATGTGCATTTTACCCCAGGGTTGCGCCTTATTGACCGTTAACGTCTTGGGCATTTAGAGCCATCACATAAATATGGGATTCGGGTACTGCAACGGCTTTATGCATCATATTATGCCACCTTAATCCCATTCGTGGAGATAATCAATTAATTAACAAAGACTTAAAATTATTTTAAAAATAAACAAATGATAAAAAGAGCTTCAATAGAACCATTTGCAGCTGCATCACAAAGTTATGTCCCCACAGGCGACGCCGTCTGGGACGCCACCGCTCTTTCGTTTTGAACTTTTGTGCCAGAAACTAAAGACACTTGAGCGACAGATGCCACCATCGCCATACAAACGTTGCCAAAAAGAATCCGCCGCCGGGTACAAAGTACAATTAATGACATTCTGACAAGATGTTGTATAGAGCCTCACGCCGAGATCGCCACTCACTTACATATATACATATGTGCATATGTGCATATATACGTATTTTATAAATACGTCCCCGAACATCTTAATGAATCGGTCCGCAGAGCAGCGCCAAAATGCTATTCTAATTGTCTACATATTTTTCATGGCTGGCGCCAAGTTTCTTCATGTGCAGAGTGGTATTATCTTGTTAAACGCTATTATAAGGTAGAACCTCTTCACGCCCAACGTTCGGTTACTATATTAATTTGATCTTAGCAAAACTCCACTTGGTTTTGGAACTACATATGTTAAGAGCATAAAAGGCCAAGTTAAATTTAAATTCATACTGCAGAGTAAACATTGCAGAAATGTGTTAATTTAATTATAAGTAACTATTTATATTCAACGCTTTGTACTATTTTTAGTATACATATACGAATGAAACCGTATAAATTAACTGTCTAGCACCTTTCGAGGTGTGGAGCTATTGATTATTTTTGGCGATCCAGACAAATGTATCACACATTTGTTAGTAAAAATTGTGTGTACTTGTTTCCAAAGACGTTAAATTGTGTACAATGGGCAAAACCGCTCTTTATAATGCTTGAAGTCCATAAGGTCAGAAACGTGATGAAGACCATTAATGGACGTATGTATGTACAAATGCATCAGCTACATCCTCGTCAATAATTTGTCCACTTAATTTTCGTAGAAATTTACATCCAATCGTCAGGGTCGTTTTACCTGCTGCTTTTACTTGGCTCCACTGAATGAGCCACTCTCGAAAAGCACCTGAGAAGCCCAACCGCAGTTGGCTGCGATGCAGTTATTAGTTTAGGCAGGACGCAGGACAAAAACGATCAACAGGCGATGACCGCCAGCAGATCATCAGTAGTAGTGGCAGTTGGTCTGCACCTTACGATGACAAGGTGTATACGGACCACTGAAAACACAGACAGCGCTGAGAATAAAGGTGCCGGTATCTGTGCCATGTTTATGCGGGAAATATCGAAAAGACTGGCTTAATGGAATTGCCATCATTTAAAACATATTACCCAATATTCGCCAAGTTAGTGGGGCGACAAGGAATCCAATCGTAGGACTATTACTTGGTAACAAGTGCTAGCCAGCCAGACACATTTAAAGTGATTTTAAAGACAAATATTACGACTTAGGATGCTCGTGGTTACTCGGACGCATAGACAAAGCAACAGATGCTTCGGCACGCAAATGAAGAATTCAAACCAGTTAGCTCGTCGTGGACAAGTAGAAGTTGCGAATACGCCAACATTGGCAAATGAGTGGCCAATAGCCCGTGACCATCGCACTGCATGGCATGGCATGTGTCAGCATGGGCGTACCGATAGGGAGCTAAAGGTGCGAGTGTGCCTTCTCCTGGTGAAATGTTTCCGGCTACGCTCATGCGTGTCAACGTCAAGGCGCGACCAGAGCATGCATCTGGTCGGTCGGTTGGTCGGTCGGTCAGAAACCATACACCATACACCACCGATGGCAAAGGAATGGACCTGTGCCGTCCCGTTGGCTGCTATTCTTATTTACATTACGTTTATGACACTGCAATCGCACAGCCGAGGCCACGGCAACCAGCTGTGCGTCTGGCGCCAGCCAAAAATTAACCAAATCGTCTGCTGTCTGGTCCTTTGTGTGTTGACTGCAACTATGAAATTTTGCTATATAACAAAAGACAAGTGCACAAAACAGTTTTATGACAAGGATATTGAGCCGTTCTCACTGGCAAATGGGCAACAGCAGTAAGTGCCTGAAAGGGCCAAATCGAAGACAGGTACCGTAAATCCGTAAATCCAAAAATGTCAAAATGTTGCCTTGCATGTGCATAAGATCTAGAGATATGCGCATTAGCCAAATTAATAAAGTTGAAACTGCCAATGTCTGATATACAATTCATCATATTTCAAATAGCGATGCTCCAATGTATCCGCGGAACTCAGCATGAGTGATACAGATACATTTACAGATACAAATTCAAGAGTGGTAAGAGTGCTAACCAACTCAAAGCGCATGCACACGCGGGTATAAATAGACACTTTTGAGGTGCATGACATACCCACATGCTAAGACATTCTATTAAGTAACCCATTCCATTGCCTCGATTCGGCACTGCTGCCCATTGGTAACTTAAACTTATGCTCAGAGCGATCTCGACTTTCATATTAACAATTTTTTGATCTTGCTGCTGTATCGACGTCCATATTAACAATTTTGTGCTGCTGCCTTATTGCCTCTGTGTGATTTCTCCTGCACAGTATTCGTATTTTTGGGGCTTGGGGCAAACAGTGGCAATCATTGCAGATACGGTCAACGAGAAGGCCAACGCTTTGCTAACATTTTTGCAGATACGCTTGCGCTTGCGGGTGTTTTACGTACAAGAAGCGTGGGAATTGCTGTGGGGGATGTCTGGAGTCATTAACATTCTGGTTCTTTTCCCTTCTTTCTTGCGTGCAAAGTCCTTGCATTGGCCGGATTGTACGGGTTGTCCGGGTTGTCTGCGTTGGGCTTGGCAGGCAGTCCGATTTTTTAGATTTTGACATTAATAACGTACTTCTTAGCGTCTAATTTTATATCATGGGTATGATTTCTGGCACGCATGTTATTGGTGCTGCTGTATAGTTTCGCTTGCGGCTGTCACGTTTTCAAAAATAAGTGGTACACGTTGGACCTTAAAACTCTTAGCTTTTTAACTTGCATAGGGCATTGTTACAATACTCCCGCTTTTGGACAGATGTCTGCACTTACAACCATTTCCACAACATATTCCCACGCAAATGAAAAGACATCTTGTCGCCATTCTCAGCACTGTGTGCAAGTTTCACACATCTTGAATTTAAGGATATGTCTGTTTTTCCTATCCTTCTGGTCAGCATATGTGCCATTAGCCGCCGACGGCGCCGATTCCATGAAAACTGCAAACTGGGTGACGCCGGCAAAGGTCACAAGGCACAGAAAATTCAGCATGAGTGCAGCTAAAAAACGCCTCTGACCGAAAACACATCTGTTGGCACTAACAGCCCGAGTGTCTTATCCGGCGTTTTGAGCCAGAAGAGATTTCCATGTGTTCCGAATTCGAATCTGAACTTCTTTCCGCAAATATTTTGTTGAGTTAAGTTATTTTAGTTAAGTCGGCTACTGCTAGAAATCCTTTCAGCCAAACGTCCCTCAGAATATTTGTTTGTCTGTTATTTTATGGAGTGAGGCTCTGAGTAGGCATTTTAAAAATGTGGTAAGCAGATAGGCGGCAAGTGAAATATTTCCTGCTATATTTAAATATGCCAAAAAATATTGATATTTCTCTTACGCACTAGGAACAGCTAACTTACGGGTATCTGATAGTCAAGGAAGTCGACAATAGCGTTCTCTCTTGTTAATTCAATATTAAGCCCAGTAACTTGGGCCGTTTTTAAACGGTATCGAGGGTATCGGTAAGAGTGAGTTACGCAAATTCCATAACCACGTGCCAAGGCCGGTGGTTGGTTTCACTGCACCCGTTTATACTAAACGTAACAAGAATAAACGTGACGTCACATGGAGAGACATGTGCTTATTACGGCAACGTTATGTTTACTATGTGGAAGGAATCTGTATTGAGATGGCTCTAACGAGTGGCGAAGCGTTTTAAGCGGATAAAAGATTATTCGATTTCAATGGGCTCTCCAAAAGTTGGAATATGCAACCAATAGTACATTCGGTTCAGCAGAAGGCTGACATTAAGCGCGAATATTCTCAGAAGTCACCACTACCTGACTTCGGTGAATTTTTCAAGAATTTTATCAATCTCCCAGGCGTTCTCCCGTTCAAACTATTGGCAAGGACCAGATATTAGTCCAAGCAGACTAAAAGCAATTAGTGATTGAGACGTCCCATTATCCTGCGCGTCTATGTATGTATGTATGCAGCTCCATGCCGAGACTGACAGGTAGAAATATGTACAAATACATGTGAGTTGGCAGGTATCGATATCCATTTTAATTAAATGAATATTAGCATTATTATTTCTCTTAGATGTCTTTCAGAAGCCAAATCAATGTAAATCGGTTTATGCATGCTCGTCAGCAAGGTACTTTTTGGGACTCAATCCGTGCTAAAAAGCACATTCTTAAGTAGAAGCCAAACTGACTTCGTATACTTAGTGCTGGGTCCTCGCACAGAAGCCAAATCAGTAACCGCAACTTTACCTAATTTTATAAAAAAATCTTCGCAAATGATTCCGAAGTAATTCTAGCTGGGCCCTACGGAAAAAATGGTTTATTTTTAAAGGGACAGATCAAATTTCGCCGACACGTACACGAACCATTTTTGGAAGTCCAGCATTCTTATCCTTGAACTTCCAGCTTGACAAAGGCTTGATCGCGACCTAAACGACGGTAGCGGAGGACTGCTCAGGTTGCTACACTGGGGATTCTGAAGTCTGGGCTCTGTCCAATCGAAGAAAACAGGTTAGCCCGCAGCCCAATCGCATACTTTAAAAGCAGAACAAGTCTCTAAAAAAACGAAAGTCATCATTCAAAAAGCATTTCGCGCGACAGACTCAAACTCGTGCCCAGTGTACATCTGCTAAGGATATCAGACAAAAAGACGAAAAGAACCCTAATGATATTAGGGAACTGGCTCTTGTATTCCAGCGGCAAGTTTTTTTGTTGTGCGGCGTACGAACGAATGATCTGCAAAATTTAAACTTTTTCCTAGAACTGCTCTTTTTTTACCCAAAACGTATGGAGGTATTCATCCAGACTCAAATACATTTTCAATTTCAAACATATACGATATATGTACATATGTATGTATACTATATGTATACAAAACTTTCATTGCATATGTACGTTGAGTTCTGATTAAAAAATACAGTTCAATTAAAATATTTGTGATCTACCTTAAAATAGTGTCATTTTACTATATAGAACAGATTGCGCACTACTTAATTTTTACAATATTAAGATCGAGCTGATGTCTATTACGTCATAGGTAAATTATATATATATATATCTTACAGTGCCAACCGCAGATGAAAAGCATATATACTTATGTACCTACATACGTATGCACGAATGAAATTGACGCACATACCACCAACTGTGCAGCAGCAATGTTGCAAGGAGAAACACTGTTTTCATAAAGTCCTGATGATGATGGAGGCTTTTAAAGCCTTATTAGTCAAACATTATTTAATGGAGAGCCGGCAAAACTGGCCAATCTAACCTATTTAATGAAATTTAAAATTTTTTCTACGCGAGATATTTAAGAGTTGAAGGTATATCAACATCAGTTTACCCAATGGGGAAATATATTGTAATCCAAACATAAACAAACAAAAACATAAGGAAAGCCGCGTGATAATAATACCTGCAATCAATTAGTGTAATTCAAATTTGTTCTAGTCCCAAATCTCAAGCGAGCGAATATTTTCATTCATAAAACTAATAATGCGATAGTCAAACATGCTCGACAGCGAGCCGATCCAACGAACTGAGTTCGTGCTACAGTGCTGGCAACTCTTGCTGCCTAAAATTCCTTGAAGCCATTAGTTTCTGAAGCTTAGCTAACTTAGCTTTCAGCGGTTTTTACTATTTCTTTTAGAGATAAGTTCTAACGTTAATTCTTATTAAGAACATAATTTACTTCTGTTAAGAATTTACCTTGTAGGTAAAGGGGCAATGCAAAAGGTTAATTATATATTTTCATTTCAAGCCATACGCACTTTAGGACAACGGACTCTAAAGAAGCTGAATTGTCAGCACTGATAACCAAACGCAGTTCGACCGCGTGCTGCTTTTAGCATGAAGCCGGCCCCTGGCGCAGGCCATTTCAATCCGCAAGATATTTTCAATCCGTCAGATACTTTCGTTGTGAACGGTCGTGCTCCGGTCAGAAGATTTTACGAGAGATCGTGAAAATAAAAAAACCTAATAAGTTGAAGATAGTGCCAAAGCTCACATACGGCTTTACCAAACCACAAAAAAAAGTGCCTTTAACCAATACGTGAGAATTCAATAGGTTTCTGTTGATATCAAAGCCGTCATTGTAAATAAATGAAATAAAAACCAACAAAACAACAAAACTATTCAAACACCGTTTTTGGATACGCGCTACTTTTAAAGATCTTGGATGTCCTTGACGGCTATGGCGAAAACCAACCCAGAAAAACTTTACATGCAACTAAGCGCATCGGAATTATCAGCAATTATTATGAAAGGTGGGTTAAATGCACGCGCAAAAGACAATGCACCTGTTGCCTGCGAAATGTGCAGCACCTGCAAATACTTGCATAAAATATCCACACCTACATACATAGTTACATATTTTGTGTCTTGCAGTCGGATGATTATAATCATTTCCCGCAAAATAACTTTTCGACATTATTTGTCAAATAGCTGTATATTCACCTTTGTAATTGAAACCCTAAAAGGACGAGTACTGACACAAGACGAGGAGGCTATGGCCCATGGCCATACCATAGACTACTTACCATATGATACACTGAAGATTATTGAAGACCAAAATTGTTAGTAGTGGGTGCTGCGGTGTGGACCCAGAAAGCTCCACCAACAACACGATGCAGCAGAATCATAAAGGCAGCAGACTTTTGAGGGTGCCAATTAAGATGCAGACAGATACGTAAATAACGCCAACTATGTGTCGCCAGCGTACTCCAACTTTCGTTTTGTGTTGCATATGTCGGCCAAGCACTTTGCCCGCAATGGCGAATTTGGGACGACGATGTCGCCAGACATATTGGCAATTTGTCTGTTTGTGAAGCTGGAGCGACAGTTGGACTCGGCAATGTGTATCCCTTTTCACCACCGCCTGCTGATTGTTATAATGTTCGAAGACAGACGTTAACTCCTCCCATATTGTTGGTACTGTTACGTCAACTGTTTTACAAAAATTGATTTTATTTTTCGTTTCAATGTTCTTTTTATTTTTTTGTTTGTCTTAATCAGTACCCTTTCGAAATGATTAGTGTAGATGAATTAGAATTATGTGGCTCCTAATTTAAATTAATTACAAGACCAACAATTTTTCTTGGAACAAAATCTAGTTCTATTGATTTAGCACGAAACACAAACAGTACCAGTAGTAACAGGGAAGCCGAATAAAATTGGGATCGTTTCATAGCCAACCTAAAAAGGTCCTTGCGAAGTGTGGCACAATACTGCATGATCTGGATGAGTTCTTACGATTCATTCATAAAAGTGATGCGTCATTTTACTACAATATATTCCATATAGTCGCTTTAACATATTTACATTTATGTACGTGTGAGTATATGCACTTGTTGTGATAAGACGAGGCTTCCCACACAGGGAATGCTTCCCAGTGGACCGACCGCCAGCCAAAAGCCGCCTATGATGATAACCTTTCGTTGACTTTTGGCGTGAATATGGGATTTTCTTATGCCTCTGACAGTTAATGTCTGCCGTTTTTAAGTAGGTTTTAGCTGATTTTCGCAGGAGGGCATTCATTCTTGGAAGAAAAGGCAAATAACGGGAAAACCGTTGCTAATTTCGGAGCAAAACTTCTTAGTTTGCACTTGGGACCTTAAGACGGACCAGGTCCATTAAAATAAAACTCATTTTGGCGCACCAAAAGCATTTTAAAATATATTTAATAGAGACAATCGAGAATAATACCTTGTTTCATATGTACTAAAAATAATATAAATATACACATATAGTTCTTTGGTCCTTAGAAGTTGCATAAGGTGTCTGACACATACGAATACAGAGTAAATTAGTAGAAATTTAAATTTATACAAATTTGGCAGGCATTTTAGTTTCCGTTTTGCACAGGTGTTTTCGCTGAGACGACGCCTGCGACGACGGTGGCTTAAAAGTAAACATTTGTCTAAATATAAATTAGAGTGCGGTATATAAACCAAGCAAGACATGGGATGGAGGTAGAGCTATAAAACTGATGTTATTTGTACAGCCTGATTTCGTGGTCGCAATGTCAGTCAGTTGCTTTGAATTTCGTTTCGTTGTTTATCTGCCTAAAATTAGAAAAGATAGCAGATATTGTGCTTATAAATAGTTGAACAAACATGCAAAAAAGCATACCTTCCGTAAATGAGTATTATTTAAATGTCCGTACCGGTTCAAACAAACAGGGAATACATTTACTCATTCCATTAACAATAAAGGTGCAAACCTGGCTTCAGTAACGTTATTTAAATTCAATAACAAGTAATTATTGTATGTATGCTTGCTGACAGAAAAATATATATACACGTGGATAGGCAGATGTTTTCGTTGGGCAATAACACAATATTTCCTAAGCGGTTTTTCCAACTGATTACAGAAATTAGCGGTTGGAGACACTGTGTTCTCACTTTTTAAGATATGGAAATACTCATGAATATCCTGGCAGATTCTACACATGTATACTTTGCAGTCACACCTAAAGTTTTAATCGCAAGCAAATTCGATCCATGTGTGTATGTACATATGCTCGCTTATTTGCTTTGTGATTTTAAAAATTGCTAACCGGGTTGTTGGCTTCTGATGCAGTGGCTGCCTGCTGCTGAACTTGAACTGACTTTATTCGCCAGACTTGAAATAAATTACTTTTAACAAGTAAGCTGCGTTTCAGCACTTCAATACTTGTGGAGGTCAGTGGTAAATTGACGAAACCTGTTTCGTTTTCGTAATCAATGCATAATTTCACTTTACATTATGGTCTTTCTTCTCATGTAATCTCCGATTTCAATGTATCAAATAGATCGCATAGGGCAGAACAGATAGTGGAGAACAAAATATGTATATACGTCATTACTACGTCATTCCAATTGGCTTCGATCAGCTGGCAATAAGATAATGGCAATAATAGCTAAAGATTTGGGACTTATTGAATTTTGAAAAGTCGAAGGGGTGTCGCACAAAGGCAGTCGCAGCCCTATTCGGCCTGCTGGTCTGTTCCGCGAAAACGGGGGTTTTTTTAATTTACGAATACGAAATGCCAAACATTAGTAACCGGTTCGGCGTAATACGTCACAGATAGAAGACAACTAACTCTTAAATTTTTTGTTTATTTTTAGATTCACCCAATTCCAACGACCGTGATGCGGGTTTTTGTTCCGCCAGTTCGGAAAGCGAAGGCGGAGACGACTTGGTCGTCGAGCACGCGCGCAGTGGCAGTCCCGCCATCAGACCAAAAGGAACGGACTCGGCAGACTCCAAGCCAATAGCCCTTATCCGCAACAAGCGCAAGAGTTCGGAACCCTTCAAAGTCGTAGGTTTGACGACTCCTAAGTCGAACTCCATGCCTGGTCCCCCGTCCAGTGCGAGTATGAATGCAACTGGTCCGCTCAAGAAACGTATACGCTATACTTCTTCCGCCGATTCGGCTGTGGTCCTAACACCACCAGCCATTGACTCTCCACCACCACCCATCAGTTGCATGCCTTCCACGTTGGGCCCGCAGCATCAAATAATGCCCAATCCCGCGCACATATATGTGCGCCATCCGGGAGTTACGACTCTGCACAGATCGGTTCCTGCCCATCCAGAACAGCTGGAACCACTCGCATTGGTAACCACCAAAAAGCCATGTGTCGACAACGCGGGGCCCAAAATAGAGGTTTATTCCACCATGCCAAATGGGAAGCAGCCATCCGCCAAAAAAACATTGAAGGAAAGGACGCAAAAAGAATCAGCGTCATCTTCATTCCTAGACGCCAGTCTTAGCGATGACGACCTGTGCAAGGCGGGATTGGCATCCATGTCGCGTCCCCATCAACACCAACATCAACGCAATTACAAGAATATGACTAGGGAGCGCCGCATCGAGGCAAACGCACGTGAACGGACCCGTGTCCACACCATATCCGCCGCCTACGAAACACTGCGCCAAGCTGTTCCCGCTTACGCCAGCACTCAAAAACTTTCCAAGCTCTCCGTTCTTCGTGTGGCGTGTTCCTATATACTGACTTTGAGCAGAATGGCTGGCGAGGATTACAGCGCCGATCAGTCCGTACCGTCCATTGCCTCGTGCTTGGAAGCTGTAACATCAACCATCCAAACGGAGGGAAAAGTGAAGCGAAAGAAGGACGAGTAATCTGTCCACTTTCTTGGATACCTTACTCTTCTCTAGACTTTAAATGCGACTGATTTCTGCTATTTTTATAAATATTTGCGCTTCAGCTAGGTTTATCTGCATACAGCATTCCTATCCACATACTTTGAGTCTTGGCCAATAGTGGCCTTATAGCTTTAAAAGTTTTCAAGGCTTTGTTAGATATACAGACTATATATGTTTTAAGAACAATTTTTAAGTATGCCTGCATACGATTTGTACTTTATAGTGACATTGTTATGAATAAATACTAGCGATGTGATCTTAATTTAATCTCTATTTACTGAAGCATGTTCGGCAGTACAAATAGTCAACGCCAACTATATGAAAAGACAATAATCGGTATCCCTAACACCTAAATGACAATAATGTGAACCATATATTTACCTAAAATGTTTCAGATTCTTGTTTCAAACAGGATTTTTATATTAATATACAAATATTTAAAAGAAGCTTTGCCAAAATGTTGTAATTTCACCATCAACTTTAGTTAACTTAGGACTGAATATGACAATGTATATTTGTACATATACCTCTAAAATAAGATACATTTTTCTTCTGTTACGAATTGCTTATAACCGAGTAAAACAGTAGTAATTACGAATCCCTAGTTACGAAATTAAATGAAGAATATACAAATTTCAGTTTGTGTAAATAACTATAGACGTTTCTTCTCAAATTGTAATCTCATTGTTTTGTATAAATTGACATATATATGTATGTACCCACGTATACATAAGTGTAAGTGCCATAGAATCAGGAAATACACAAAACTGACTATAAAGAGAACGTATTTTTATATAGAGCTGGGATTTCAGGTGGCCGCTAGAGACAGTTGGTGTTTGGGTTAATGTTAAAACATTAGTCATCTGGGTGCAAGAGCACTGAATACTTCAAAGCAAGGCAACCATATAGAAATGACGGTGTTAGGGGTTATTTTATGTCTGTACGTTAAGCAATCTTATCGTTTGCAACAAGCTATTTCGTGATATTAAAAACTCAACAGGTGCGCAAAGAACGACAGGCTATCGATTTAAGTACACCTGAACGCATCCACGTTATCATAACGCGTTTTGGCACAACTTAGTCCCCTTATCAGGTTCAGAAATATATTTGTCAGCTTATCTAGCTGGCACAAAGTTTACCAATATTACAGTAAGTTGACAGTGCACGAGAACTCATGACGTATTCTGAAAGAGCTCAACACTATTAACTATGCATATAATTAACAAGGTACCTGCATCTAGTTGACCCAGTGCAATATCCAGAACAAATTACATCAGCTAAGAATCCTACGGAAAACAGGTTAATAACAGCAATTTCCGATCACAATATAATGACTTAAGCATGGGCGTTATTCAACAGCAGGTGGTTGAGCTAGCACTTGATTGTATACATCTATCCCAATGTACCTTCACTTGCATAATAAAATATTCATAAAAAAACATAATTTAGGAAATATATATTCATAATATAATATATATATATATATATATATATATATATTCATATATATATTTTAACACATAACTTACAGTTTGCTAGGCTTATGGTTTGAACGCTTAGCCATGGTCTCACAAATTTTCCAAGGGCATAAACAGATAAAATAAACAGCAAAATAAATAATTTAGCCATTATCGTATAGCAGGACTCATCAATGAATTGGGGAAAGAAGTGAACATCTGCTCAGATAGAAATAACTTCTAGTGGCGAAGTTACAAATTGGCATTTGTGTAAATAAGTTTAAAATTATAAACTATGGTAAACCGGTGCATCACATGTCGTGCCGAGATGTTATTTAAGTCGGAGCAAACTGAAAAATTGTTGCGCAAATATTGACTTTAAAGCCGTCTAAAAATACCACACACAATTGTAGTTGCAGCTTTAAGTTATAGCAGACGACAAATATTGTCGCACCTGTCACAGGTGTGGCAACGTCTATTTCGGGGCAGTTGCCAGTTGCGCGTGTGCCTCACAAGGTGTTGGTGCGAGGGTGAGCCAATAAACTAAGTACCGTCTTGGCATCACATGCTGAGCGAGCTAGCGTGATCTTTTCATTAAATATGCGTACAAATTAGCACGATCACTGCTGCTTGGACTACATTGATAATTAACCAAAAATGTGCTACTCGTTATAGGCGAAGACTAAAAATAGATGCTAAATATCTCCGTTTTAGGATTTTCTCCAGCAAAGCTATTCTAAAGTTCTTTCCTAGCATTTGCTAGCTCATTGTATGGTAGCCATTTGCACTTTAATCTTGATAGTGAATTTTTCACAACAGTTGTGAATCATAGAAATATCCACAGAAATTAAACCCCATTGATTTAAGACACATCAAAAGATATTTGTATACAGCTGGCGGCAGGGATAGAAAAGCAAATTACAAAATACTTTTGCTATGCAGAGAATGTAAGGTTGAGAAAAACTTGGGAGTTTGTGCATGTGTACGTCAAGACCCACACGCACGCCATTAGTTGGCGCCTAGATTGCAAGGCGCAATTGACCATTTTAAAATAAAACCAGACTGGTGGGCTTGTGACAGTCCAATAGCTGACCTAGCAAAAGTGGAGGAAAAGGAAAGAAAGCTATTAGGCGACGTGCGCGACAGACACTCTTTATTGCATGCCAAATGGATGTCTAGCAATTGTCGCGTTAAATATTCTAAATAAACCTATCCATTGGACTCATATGCACACTTCTAGTCTGTTCCATTCTTAGGTTCAGCAGGACGAGGTAATTATCTTATTAATGTTTCTATAATTTCTGAGTCAATTATGGTTGCGCTAACAAGTGATGCAATATGGAAATAAAATTACAAGCTTATTTAGTTACTTGTTAATAATATGTATCTTTTAAGACCAGGTATTACTTCAAGTGAGTCATCTCCGTGATAACAATTATACGCCGTCTATTTACGCATTCACATATTTCAACTGGAACCATCTGTGTCCACTTCCGTTTCATTGCAACCGCCAAATCCATACCATCCCAGTAATCCAAGACATGGACATGCGCAATGCAATGGCGCCATTAAGTCCGCACTTCTACGCAATATGCCCTTCTGGACCAACTCAGAATCCCACTCCCACTTGTCTGGATGCCCTCGCCAAATGTGGCACATTAAAAGGAGAATCTTTATGTACTTTTCAGCATAGATACAACTGTGCCGCGGGGCATTTATGTGATATCTATATGTACGAGATTTAATGTGTGTACACATTTATATATATTATAAAGCATTTTATAAAGTTGTACTTAGAAATAATATCTGATAATTTTATATTTTTTTATTTAACTTCTAAAGTGTTAGAGCAGACCGCAGGCATCGAAGCTGACTATCTGACCATCTGAAGACAATCAAATCTCTTAAACTGTTGCCCTTCAATGAGCTTCGAGAAGTCAAAGATTCCTTTTAAAAAACAGAAAGTAGCAGGAGCAGACGTTGACGCCGCCGGCTTCTAGAGTATGGCATCGCAACCGCAACACCGAAAATGGATGCGAAAGAACGATGTGTCCAACTACCATATGAAAATATGCAATCTAACGAGTGTAAGATTGATCTCGGGCGATATTCTGAGAATTCGAGAGCCGGTGCTCCAGTCTGACCACTGGTCCCTTACTTGGAGGTGCACACATTTAAACATGCCGGTATACGAGTATATACAGTGATGTTATAAAGGAGAAACGAGCGGTCTACCCTCGTTTCGGCAAAATACCCTGCATCTACTTATTCCGTGGAGCAACGAACAAGAAGTAAGAAAAAAGTGAAACAAGGTAATCGCGTCCTGAAACAAAGAATAAAATAATTGTACAGCAAATATATTAAAGTTGGTAATGTACAAAAAACATTTTCTTCTTTTGCTCACTTTAATCTTGGATGTCCTTGCAAATCCGGAGTTCACATAAGAGACAAACCATTTTTGTTTTGCTATGTAATTGGATTTGACAGAGCGAACTCGCATTGATAGGTCCGATCAGTAAGTGCGAATCCTTGGATTATTACATGCACACCATAATAATAACAATGGCCACCAACCCGAGCAAAAAACGCGGCTGAGAACCATATAAATATCCGCGGACCAATTTTTCGATAACTTTGTTTTTGGCTTGCAATTCGGCTTGAAAGGCAGCAGGCGCAAGCACTCAGTTTCGCTGGATGCTCACGACGAATGAGAAACGGGTTGCATTCCGTTGACCATTTCAAACAATTGGCAGTGGCAGCTGCTGTGGCAAACCTTTGGGCACAGGAACACTAAGGGGACTAAGGAGGAACAGAGGACAAAACCTCAATTGAGGTTTAATTTAGAATGTACCAGTGCTACCGCACTGCGGAGCCATTGATTGCACAGTGTTCTGTGTGACATGCGAACACATTCGGAATATTGATAAGCCTACTCATTTTGCGTCTGGCTGGCTAATCGGTAAGGCCAATGAGGACAACGTCATGTTGTAAATTGGTGCGAATGCATTTGTTACCATTTACTTTTCAGCTGAGTTGTGCCGGCTTGCCCAAATTTGTGATATTTGATTGATCTGGTTTGCTCAGAAATTTTTCAATTTAACAAAAATTTTTAAACCATGGGCGTATTTATGACGATTGTCAGAAAGAAAAGGGGATGCACCAAGGACGAAGGTATCAGTGCAAACAAGTGAGCAAATGCCTCAAACTGAAACCATATCCAGCATTTTCTGGTTTTGGAGATATACAATGTGGGCAACGAATATCATAAAATTCAATTAGACCATTATTGTGACCATGTAAAAAATGTCTTGTCTACTGCGTTCTGACTGAAATCAATGTTCTCTCTGCCGGTTATACTTAACTTAATTTTGAATAAAGGGCCATACAACTTTTAAAACCAAATTTTACTATACAGGCATTTACTATACTGTATGTGCATCTAAACGTTTTACTTTAGCCATAATACTTCACATATTCCTTCTTAGATCGGAAAAACTTCGTTATATCCTTTTAGGTAATGCTTATATTTATTTTAATAAACGTAAATCTAAGAATTATTTTAAGAATTACGAAATAGAACAATATGGGCCCTTGTCGTATCAAACATCAGTAATCTACTTTATTTGCAAAATGGTACAGAGCATGCTTGGCACGAACAAACTTGAATCATAAATAATATTTTTTCCTTGGCAGACGCTTTTCTACTTCCTTTGCCGAGCCTTGGGAAATATTCGCGGGCTTGACGTTTTCGGCTTGGCGTTTTTGCTGCTTTTTTGCTGGCCATGACAAAACAATGTCAACTGTCTTAAGAAACACATGTAGACATAAACGTCAACTCAGGACAGCCTTCCCAGTGACGACTCGAGCAGCTCGGCCATACTGCGTCCTTAATCGATTATCATTTTTAATAATCATTTTCCGATGCCTTTTAGGCGGCCTCAGCTGGCGGACTCGCTGCAAGGAGCTGAGTCTGCTTTTGCTATCCAGACCGCTTATGGGCAGACGACCGCTTGACGTCTCCAGCGCATTGACATTTATGAGCGCAGCGCTGCGGTGCGCTGGGCACAGGGCGCAGAACTATTTTAATTGCAGAGTACTTATAGGAGCCGTATATGTGGGGTGCAGGTGCAATCAACAATATTTGGACGTCATTGATTTATTAATTCGTGAAATGTGTTTTTCGACATGGCTGATTTTTGACACTAATTCAATTATATTTGAAGCTGGGGGATTTCAGATCGCTTCCAGGCACCTATAGCTCGTTCCATGGCAGTTCGAACTTTAATAAATAGAAACTGTAAGCCAAAATATTAATTTGGAAAATGAAATACCATTACCTCGTGGTTTTTTGTAGGTAGTGTTGCTTTCAACAACTACTTCCCAAAGCTTGATATCTCCACGAATATTCACAATGTCGACACAGTCTGGCTTCATTTGATACTTGAAATGAAACAAGGACCTGTTGTTTACAAACAATTCGTAGTAGCTATCTCGGCATACGATTACTATGACAAAGGCACCTCCTGGCCGCAGACTTGTGTTCAAGCGAGATGATGTAGAGTTCACCCATTCACCATTTAAATAGGCACGTCGTGTAATAATAGCCGTGCCGATTTTGTCGTTTCTACTTCGCAAGAAGCAGGGACTAAAATAGAATGACACTGTGGGTTGCGGCCAAATTTCCTGTCCTTTCTGAAACGCTATACTGAATCTTTGGGGCATCAATCGCACACGACCTTCGATTCGAAGTGCACTTCCTTCTATTAGGATATTTTCATCCAAGAGCTTTCCATGGAAAGGAAGAGGGAGGCTCGGATGGTAGAGGAACTTTTTAGATGACATCTTTGCCAGGGAAGACAAGACCAACCATTCAGTTTCCCTGTTCTGATCATCTCGTTGAAGTTTTGTTAAATGTGGAATGGGTTGAGGTAATGAATGTGTTAGCCGTATTGGATACTCGGAAACATAGTACGTATCGATAACGATGTCGGAGACATCCCCGAGTACATCCACAGCTTCCAACCATCGATAAGGCAAACGGTGAATATATTTCGCAAAATGATAGCCATTAACTGAAATAAAGAAGCACTCCTCCGTAAGTAATATTTGCATCCAAAACGACTTTCCCCGGTTCAGCTGGAAGGTTAGATAGGAAGAATTTTCCTCGGGTCCCCATTTTCCCTTGAGACGTGAATTGCGCGTTATATAATTTTGGGGAAGTCGTGATCCTATTTGCAGCAGTACATCGCACTCCTCGCATACTTCACTTCCCTGCTTGGTGAGAAAATCTATAACAAAATGCTCACATGCCATTAGGATCATGCCGTGGAAGACGAAGCATAGTCCTGGCCTTGGAGATTGGATCACTTTAAAATGCTTGCGTCGATGGGCAGCTGAGCGATTTTCATAGAACAACGACATAGCGTCCATAACTCGTCTTAGAGCGACGGTGCACGCTCCAGGATACACGCCCATAAACTTGGTCTCCATTTTTTGCTCCAATAATATGGATAGGAACTTCAAAATTGTGGTTATAACAGGAAGATTAAAATTTAACATTTGAATAATTACGCCGATTTTGACATTAAAAAAAAAGACTAACAAAAATATTGCACGCTCTGTTTTTACAATGAAAAACCCACATAGCGACCATCCGTTCAATTAAATAAATATACATGTCTAGGTAAGAATAATGAAAATTGCATAATTTTATTCGTTAACATAAATTTTCTATAACTAAAAACACGAGTGTATCACTTTTTTATTGTCGCTCAATTACTAAAAAAAACCTGACCAAAGATAAAAGGAATCCTTGCCACAAACAGCTACTACTCACTAGAGTACATTGGATTCTGATAGACTCGGACATTTTTGCCCTTAATCAGGTGATTTTTTTCCAGAGTTACATTCCAAAGTTTAACATCTCCTTGTATATAGACGGTGTCGACAACTGCTGGGCTAATCTTATATTTAAAATCAGTCATAAACTGCCGATTGACATACACCTCAAAGGATGTTTTGGTACAAACTATGGCTAAACAAAAAGACCGACCAGGGCGAAAGTTTGTGTCAAACTCCGAACGTTCCTCTTGTGCCCAAGCTCCATTAAGCCAGGCATTTCTACACACCACCGCCTTTCCAATAGCGCCGCTGCTCGCTTTTGAAAAACGTGGGTTTAAGTGGAATGCTATTATTGGATGTGGCCAAATGTCCTGCCCCTGTTGCAGGTTTATGTAAAAAGAGTGTGGAAGCAATCGCACTCGCCCTTCAATCTTTAGGCATCGACCTTCGACCAACGAATTTGGTGGCAGTGCTCCATAATAAGGCAAAGAAAGGCCAAGATCACCAGAACTGTGGTTACTCTTTGGCGAACTGTCCGACTGTGTGTTCGGGGCGCTAATAAGGCACCACTCATGAGGTATTTTAATTGTCTCCTCAACGCTGGCGTCAATTTCATTAATCTCATCATCTATGTGAAGCTCAATGTTTTTAGCCTCCGACTGCGGTAATCGTTGAGGATACTTTAAGACCAAAGATCGTTTCATTTCCACGTTACTAACATCTCCTTTCACTTCCAGAATGCGGACATCTTCATAGGGGATTCGATGAGTGTACTCTGCAAAGTGTTGTCCGTTTACCGATATCATATAGCATGCCTCAGTAACTAGCACTTGAATGGAAAACTCCTCGCCCCGACTCAGAAGAAACGGCAATGCCGAGGACACTTCCTCGCTTCCCCAAATGTCCTGTACTTTGGTGTTGCGAACAATATAGTTTTGTGGCAACCGTGGATTAATGTGGAGCGCCACATCTCGCGAATCATTGTTATAAACAAGATTGATGGAGAACCTGAAAAGGATAAGGAACAGTTTAAAAAATAAATCACTCAACATATGTACATACCTCTCGCAGTTTACTGAAAGATTTCCGGTTACGGTGAAACTAATCCCTTCGCTCAATTTCCCAATTTGCTCGTTGCTATATTTTGGCAAAGCATCTGCATATTCGTAAAATGAGGCCTAGAATGTGAATTTGATAAGCAAAATAGTAAAACTTGTATCTCCCGATTTCAAGGTTAATGGTAAAAGGCACTGTTCGGATTAAAATATGGGAAAATTGGGAAGCCCCACTAGCCTTGTGCACCCTTCTGTATATGAGGAAAATTGGCGCATGTACCATAAGAACTCTTGTAATTTCTTAAGGACAATCAAAAAACTAGTTGCTTACGAACTATATAAAAGCCACAACTTTAAACTTTTGGTTTTTTCACATTTTCAAGTATAAATTTTTCCGTCAATATTTTCAATGCTTGCTTACCTCATTCAAACCTCCCTTTTTCGACTTGGGACAACAGCACATTATTTTCTCACACAAAACCCTAAGACACATTTTAAGTCCTGATTTGAAAATCGGAATAAAAAGAACTATAAAATGAAATATTCGTCTAATTCAATAATGTAGTGTTTTAATCCCAATGCATTTGTGTATAAGCACTAAGGTATGAATCAACATCGTCCTTGCTCGTTAGGTGTCTCACAGCACAATGAACAAACAAAAAGTCACTGTTACTTAAATACTGCGCATGTAAATAATATACTTTTAGTGCCAGTTTCTCAGTTGATTCACCTCCTATTCTTCTCTAAAAAGAAGCCCGAAGGAATTAATATTCAAATGTTATTTAACAAAATGGTTTGGTTGCCAGATATTCATCTGTTATTATTGTTCCTCCCGTTTCGCGAATTACTCGCTTGAAGAGCATTGAAGCTACGGCGCTATGACAACGCCAAAAGCTCTTCGTACTCGACATATAAAATCGACGATGTATGTATATATGTATGTACACAGACCGCGAACAGATGAACAAATAAATGGCGAGTAAGCGCCTGAACTGGCTCGTGTTGGGAGCTTATCGCTTAAAAAGAATAATTCAACTTTAAGTAACTACGAAGAGTTGTTCTGGTTGACTTGACTTGACTTGACTAAGAGCTAAATACACCGATGCTAGAAGCCACCCTGTCAGTCCGCGACTGTGCCGAACAGCTGTTGAGAGCTCGCCCACAACGCGAATAAGAGAATTACTGGGGAGCACGCTAAATGTCAAGACAAAGACGGAAAAAGAGAAGAGCATTTGTACATGATGTGTACAAAACATGTGCACACATACACTTTAAGCACAACCACTGAACCACTTAGCAATTGCGCTCAAATTTGCCGATTACGCACTTTTAATTCATTTCCATCCACCACCTCGATGTCGCTGATGCAATTGAAAGGCAAGAGTCTTGTGCTCTCTGCCTGCAAAAACCTCTTGTGCACTTCTGTTGTATCGTCAAAGGCATCCATATTTTGGACACAGTCTGCACCCGCCTCAATGGCTGCAAAATCTATGTCTACCCACCGATGCATTATTATATGAGTTATTTGAAGCCGGACGCAACCAGAACTCGCCGCAATGAGTTCGAAACAGTTGCAAGCGCCGATTTTTATGATAATAGTTTAAACTACGTTTGAAGTTGAAGGCGTTTTGCCGCAAAGCACCTGAGACAGATCGACGAGTTGTGTAAACAGCTTTTGGAACACTGGCGCCATGATACAGAAGAGCTTTAAAAACACATTGCACTGGCGCCACCAATCAGTGTATAAAATTGTTTTCAGAACACAGTGGCCCCGCCCTAAAAAGCCAATTTTATACCTATCTAATTTAAAAAAAACAGTGGCGGCACTATACTCACATTAAAGCCGCAGTGGCACCACTATACAAAAATCATTTTAAACAGCAGTGATGCCATTTCAACATCCCATTTAAACTTGTAGTGGAGCCGTAGAGCGTAGTGGGGATAGTTTTGTATATAGTGTAAGGTGGCGCATGAGCTAAGGAAACCGATGCTAGTAGCCACCTTGTCGAACCGCTACTGTGCCGAACAGCTGTTAAGAGCTCTCCCAGAACGCGAATAAGAGAATTACTGGGGAGCACGTTAAATGTCAAAAGAAGGCAAAGGAAAATATCGTGTGTACATAATGTGTACAAGCACATGTACATATGTATGTACATACACTTTAAGCACAACCACTAAACCACTTAGCAATTGCGCTCAAGTTTCCCGATTACGCACTTTTAATTCATTTCCATCCACCACCTCGATGTCGCTGATGCAATTGAAAGGCAAGAGTCTTGTGCTCTCCGCCTGCAAAAACCTCTTGTGCACTTCTGTTGTATCGTCAAAGGCATCCATATTTTGGACGCAGTCTGCTCCCGCCTCAACGGCTGCAAAATCTATGTCTGCCTTCCGATGCATTGGATCACAGTTATTCCAGGCCTGACGCAACCAGAACTCGCGGCAATGAATTCGAAACTGTTGCAAGCGTCGCTTGTTGCGATAATAGTTTAAACTACGCTCGATATTGAAGGCGTTTTGCCACAGAGCATCTGACAGATCGACGAGTTCGCGAACCGAGTGGCAGACCAGGAGTATTATTGCCGTCATACTGATTAAGCAAAGTTGGGGTTACCGATTTTACCCGATGCACATGCGGTTCTGAGCAAGCAGCTTATACGCTCTCTCTCTCTTTAGGTGGAATTCAGCGCGCTTAGATGTACGAGATGTTTTCTGACGGAATATATATGTAGCTACATATGTATGTATGTATGTTTTTGACACCAAATTACGTGTGCCTTTAGCGGCGGTTTGTGCGCGGACTGTTTGATTTTATGCCTGACCGGCCTGACCGAGGCCACCTATAGCTCAATACTTTTTATCAACCCCGAAAAATGTAGCTTTCGGATTCTGATAACTTTGTTTGCCTACGCATATAAGTTTAGCTATGCGTGGGTGCCTATACATATGCACATCAAGAAACTTTCCTAGTATCTATGTACATACATATATGTATATTATTTATATGTACTAGTACAGGCGTTGTCTGTCATATTAGATAGCGGTCGTGGGGCTTTTTGCTACTATTGATGTACCGTTAAGTTGACGATGCAAAACAATAAGTATCGAGAAACTTACATCGTCATTCTTGAACCTCTGATAGGTTTCATCCTGGTTACAATTTTGTGTTCCACAGCAACAGGTCATTTGGACCATTGAATCAAATTGATCTCTAAGCACTGAAAAACGTCGATTTTGTTCATTAACAACTGAACAATAATCCGTTACCAATCCCTTATAACCCTTGTTTAACGTTACAAGTTGGATGCTGATAATTAAATAAGACAATAGTTTATTGAAGTGTAAAATTTCCTTCATTCATAGAATCACTAGGTCCGTTTCACGTAAACAAATGTATGTACATATTTTGTTTTGCTCGACTTCAACAACCGCCACACGTCGCGAAGCTTTTCAAACTGATATTTTGCTTTGCACATTATCATTCTCTGAATCAGACATCAGACCTCGCATTGTGTGCTTGGTAAAAAAAATATACATATGTACAGAAATATGTACACTTGTATGTGTACGATTTTAAGGCAAAAGCCTTATAATTGTTCTTGCTCAAACCAAGCAAATGTGTTTGAAATAAAATTGTGTATATCAAGTTAGAACATTATTTGATTAAAAGCAATAAATTATCCGATGACAGCTATGTGCATACATATCACATCCAATTTATTTAAACCCGAAATTATATATTGTTACACAGTTGGTGTACACCAAATTATAACGCTTTATGATCGAAATCTGCGAAGCTAGGGTTTTTTCCATTAGTTAGGTTAAAATAAGTTATACTTTTTCTTTATCATATAGCCATAAGTAATCTGATTTACAAAAACGCTATAGTCGAGTTCCCCGACTATCTGATACCCGTTACTTAGCTAGCGCAGAGAAATTTCAACACTGACCGTTTTTGCCGGTTTGTGGGTGTTAGAGTAGGCGTGGCAAAAAGATTTTTGGGAAATCGAGAAAAACTTTACAAGACTAACAAAAACGAAAGTGTGGGTGTGGCAGTTTTGGGCGGTTTGTGGGCGTTAGGGTGGGATTGACAAAAAGTTTTTCTGCAGATCAATAGATAACTACAATACTAAAAAATACTACTGATCAAAAATATATATACTTATATGGTCGGAAACGCTTCCTTCTGCCTATTACATACTTTTCAACCATACTTTTACTCTACGGGTAACGGGTATAATAAAGACTTCGTTGTTTTTGATCATAAGGTGCCTCTTTTTCGATATACACCAGTTTTTGTTTAAATATATGAATTTAATTACTGCCGAAGCTAGCATTCTTTCTGGTTTGGATCTAAAATAAGTTTGTCGACTATTCAATCAAAATGACGTTTATTTACAATATTTAAGATTTTTTTTCGTTAACATAATTATTAAAAACCAAATTGTAAACTCAAATTATGAAAATACCGCTAAGATTAAGGACCGTCTGTAATCCAAAAACTTAACCATTAAAATATCATCCGTTTTGCGTTCTAAAGGCATGTTCTGAATTTTGGGTTAACGGAAAGAAGCGCTGAATAATTTATCGATGTACATACATGGGCAAATTGTTTGATCCAAAACTGTTACTCTTTAAATAGTTGTACTATTCTTGACTCATTTGTAAACTTGTAAACTCCAGCCATTGCTTTCTATAATGTTAAAACAACTATAATAGTTTTCAAATCGGAGTGTACATTGTACACAAATACATTTGAATCTTAAAGGGACTTAAAATATGTATTTGATCTTTTTCAAAAATATAACCACATATTTTATACGTGAAAGGAAAACCGATTCCTTGCAGTATAGCATATCTCAGCGCTGTCGTGTTGAACGTGTACCCATGGCATGGTGTGATTTAGAAGTTGGTCCTTTATAATACTTTGATAACGTTTTGCTAGTACGGGTCGGTCGGGTGTTGCTGCTGCTCCGTTCTGGTTTTTCCATGTCTGTCTTTAGTGGCAAGTCATCGTCTTCATCCCATCTAGAGTTTTTTTTTTCTTCATCGTCAAAATCTTCGACGGTAGCATCCATCTTTAATTTACGGCCACGGCGGTTTCGTGAAGATGAAGAACTAACATCAGTGCGCTCCGACTTATCCCTAAAAATTTGGTAAAAAATTAATAAAAAAGTCCGTATAAACAAATTAACAACTCACTCTTTAACGGGAATCGTGTTTTCTTCTTCAGCTTTCATTCCACGATTCAGCAGGGCAAGCTCACGCTCGGCAATGGCTTTCTTATGCTCATCTGCCGATTCCGCTGCGCTAAGCTTGGTCGTGGAATCGGCCAGTTGTTTCACAGGTTCTTCATGATTGCCTCGCTTCAGCTGCTGCTGTTGCTCCTGGGCCTGTTTTATAGAGCGCTTTAGCGCACTTCTGAGGGTGTCGCGGGAGTTTTCAGGCGCTACATCCTTTCCCAACTGAGAAAGACCGATCGCCTCCAAAAGCTTTTGTCCGAGCGCAGCTTTGACTTCCGACTTCCGAACGGATACCGAGCCTGCTTTGCTATCATCAGTATCGTCACTAGCTCCATTGTCCGGGGCTGGCTCACACACTTCGGCATTTTCTTTCGCATTAATGGCTCTGGCCTTAGGATCGCAAATGGCTTCCGACACGGTACTTGTGGGTGCCTGTGTCAGCTGACCCGAAGTTTCTTTTCTGGCAGTTGCCGCACTTGTAATTTTCTTTGATTGTCTAGGTAAAATCTGTTTTGTACTGGGACATATTTCTTTTGAATTCTTCAAATCTGGGGACCCGCTGTTATCGAGCAGTATGACTTCAGAATCTGATGTACGGATGTCTGTTTTGCGCCTTTTAGAATTGTATTGTGATCCCGGCTGGGACTGCGGAGAGCTGTAGTCATCTTCAATGTACTTCAGATCCTGCGGATCGACTTCCAGATGCGGTTGGGGATCTACCAGTACAATATCTTCCAAATTATCTACACTGTCTGAACCAATACAACTCTGACGAGTATTTTGCTGGTCTTTTGTTTCTTGTTGTTGCTGTTTAAGGAGCGAGATAAGTGTCTCATTTAGAGCGTCGGCCGGATTCGATCCGAACTGCGAAAATAGCATAGAGTTCATATTCGATAGTTCGTTACTAACATAAGCTGCTTTTGAAGTTGATACCGAAATAATGGGGCGCGTCTTGTCAACAGCGGGTAAATCAGGGGCACGAATTTTTCGTTGATGTCGTTTGACCGTTGGAACGCTAACCGGCTTTTTGTGACGTAGCGGCTGCGGTTCCTGCTCCGTGGGACTGGACGGCACTAATTGAACCGACGTTTCTGGAGGCAGTTTATAAGGCATTGCACTGGATAAGTCAGCCAGCTTAAGTACATCTTTAGTCGCCTGCGATGAAGTGCTTGTGGAAGTGGACGCGATAACAGAGGAAAGTGGATGCTGATCCTGTTGCTGAACCACAGGCACCATTGGGGCCAAATAAGGACCCAAAAGTTGTGTGAGATCTGTGTCTTGAAGAAGGTTGGTGTCCGACATAATAACAGCGAACTTTGAACTCTTTAAGCGGGACATTTGCTCATCGCAGTTTTCTGCTGTCACCGGCCATTTTAATGCCTTGAGAATGAGCATCAACAAGTCTGGATCCCTAATAACGCTTCCCAAGAAAATTGCATCAGTGAGGCTTTTCACATTGGGCATTGACGTTGACGGGGCTGAAACATGCGAATCAACCGATATAGTTAAATCGAGTGTGTTCGGCTTTGTCTTCGTTTGACTTGGGACAATTTTCTTCAGTTTTGGCGAAGCCGTTTGAAGAAATAGTTCTTCATCCTCCCTCTTCTTTTTTGGCGCCGCAAAGATCATGTGCTCCGGCAGTGCTTCCTCCACGGAAGGTTCACCCCCATATTGGGGCACTAGTGTAGTTGTAACCAGTGGTCTGACATCCTCAATAGGGTTTCGATTCTGCGCACACTTAAGCAATGAAACCTGTCCGCTACGCATGGCTTTAATGTTGTTTAATGTATTTTTAAGATTTCTACTTTTCTGCTGAAACAAATTACTGTCCTGGGATTTCCTTCCTGCACTGCTAACATTTGAAGAAATATCAACGGAAGCTTTGACCGTGTTTCTGCTATCGGTCAGGTTGCTATTTCCGGGATTGTCCTCTGTTTGGACTTCAGGTATATTGCCCGTAATACGCCCATGCGTCTGGATGAAGTTTATTACTCCTGTCGGCGATAGTTTTGTCTCTGGACTCCTTCTCATTGCGTTCGAACCCAATGGCTCTGTACTTAGGGGCACCAAAGACGGAAGATACTGCATAGTCCGCTGAGCGATAGACAGTGGAGCCGATCCATACCTAGTATCCACAAAAACGCTGTTGCGACGCCCTGTTTCCATATTGTTTTTTACTGCTCCAGATGGTTTGCTTAGAGAAGAGGACGAGGATGGTGCAGACAAGAGGTTTTCGCCGGTTTTTGGGGCCAGCTCCTGGGAACTGGCCGGTTGGGGCTTCGATGCGGTTTTTCTGGACTCCGGCGCCCGGGTCAGCAAAATGGGGCGAAATTCATCGGTTTCCGCTTGGACTTCGTCGCTTCGGTGGGAGGTTTGGGTGGCTGGAACGCTTAGCCGTGCAGCAGCGGCTTCCCTTGCATTCTTAGGCTAAAAATTTTAATAAATTTTGAACTTAATAATTTTAAGTGTAATATAACAGTTTACCAGTGTACTAAGGAGAAAATCCCGAAACACGAGCTGAGTATGTTTCGCTATATTTGAAAGCGACGCAGTGGCCTCGACCTGGCGGTAACAAGATTTGCAGAGCACTTTTGGCAGAGGATCTTCTTCAGCAACCTTAAAAGAAATAGATTTGTTAAATTTGAAGTCTTAGCCAGTGCAAGTCGGGCGGTCTTGTTAAATTGTCCATTAATTGTCGCATTTCCATTGTCCATTGTCCATTTGTCGCAGCGCCATGCGGAAGTTCCTTTCTGTTTACTTACATTTAGGTAAAGGTGTCGCGATATTTTATCCTTCAGTCCCTGTGTTTTAAAAATAAACACACTCTCGACCACGGAATTCGTTTTGCTCTTCGTGTTGGCTGCGCAAATGCGGCACAAGTGCTCAAATTGAGCATCCATGTTCCGACTTTCGATGCGCCTTCTATTCCCTAACTTAAAGCTTCAAGCACATCATGCTGACGCCAAACAACAGAAACAATTTTTAAAAATCTCCCAGGGGTACGGTGTATCAAGCTCACTTTAGTTAACGCCGAATTTAGACACACACACTACCGATTGCAATGCAGCTCGCCTTGCCCACTACTTCGTTTTCATAAATTTTTTACACTTGCAATTTGAGAAAGTCGTCGCGCGGTCTCTGAGAGCGTGCAAAACAAATGGCAGAATGAAAAACAAATAATAACAAACTGTAAATGTATTGATCATTGAAAGCGGAGAGCGCAAGTCCGCAGCGGAGAGAGAGCACAAGAGAGAGAGAAACCGAAGCAGATCTTTGCTTTCTTCTTTTTACGTTGTTCGCAATCGCTATGCTATGTTTTTGTGGAAAATGGTATTTTTCCTTTTATTCTTTGTTCGAAAGCTTTGCAGATGTGTTTTAGTCACAACGAACGTTTCGGAATTACCACCAGGAGCAAAACAGTAGTTTTTTCACTTGATATAGACTTTAGCTACAACGATTTCACCAGCACTTGCGTTGCGCCGAGAAAACGAAACAAAACTGAGCGAAATAAATGTTGCTGCCGTTTGCCATTACACTCACCACCCACCCATACTAATGCATTTCCGCACGCACACAGTTGCGTGCTGACGGCTTACAGTACTCATTCTCTGCTCTCGCCTCTCCTACGTTGTTCGTACCGCCGGCGATGGTGTGCGTGCTCCCTGACTGTTGCTTGTATTAAACACTTACACGACTTTTGTTTCTATTTTTCGAGTGCTGGTGCAAGTGTGTGAGGGCTTGGTGTCCGTCTGTTTCATGGCGCACAGCCAGTTTTCCGCTCTATCCATGTGGCCTCAATGGCGTAAATGTAGTCGGCTGGTTTTTCTTTCCACCAGGTTTTTTGAGACCGGGTACATTGGGTCTATAAAAATTCAGTTGCCGGCAACTGCATTTTCATAAGCTAGCATAAAGTCTTATAACTTCTCTTATTGAAATACACACATATGTATTTATTTACATATGTATGTATTAATATTTCCGCACGTAAAGTAAAAAGTCTTGCTTGCTTATCAACTGTTCGTGCGCCTATATTTACCTAACTCAAAAGTAATGAGCACCAAGCAGTCGATTCCTCTGAATAAAGCTCTCTCCTTATACTAAAACTAGTTGGCGTTCCTTTTGATAGTGTCCGTTGTTCTCTGTGTACGTGCTTTAGAGCGTGTGCCTCTGATCTTTCTTTCTTTGCATTTCTGCTATTTCCCTGCGTTATTGTGATTCACTTATTTCGATGTATGTGTACTTTTACGCCAAAACGTGGCCATAGGAAAAAATTAGTCCGGTTTTACTGTCGTTTATATTACACACGAAAATCAAGCGAAATACTGCCTTTGTATTAGCAAATAGGGCGATGTGAGCGTACTGGATCTTGTTTGGTAAGTTGGGAAAACACAGTGTCTTCATTTTGATGTAAAACAAATAAGTAGGCAAACTTTTTGAATTTTCTTGAAGTATAAAGTATGCAGAAAAGGGGGTTTTTAGCCGAATTCCGATTACGCAGTCATGTTTATATATGTATGCATATACATATACACATGTGTACATATGTACACTGGCACTTAAAATAACAGCAATATAAAATAGACTTTGTATGATGGCATGTTACCATAAAATATTTGTAAATCAACTTGTGGTCAGTTCTACTTTTAAATACAACATGTATGTATGTATACTGGCTATGCAACGTTTTTTAACAAACATATGAAACATGCTTTTCTATGGACATACATATATGTATGTATGTATGTGCTACATATGAATATTCCTTGAGTTTATATGCATCCGTTCGCCAAAAGGTATGCAAGCAATTCAGTAATAAAATGCTATTGGCGCAAACACAGGAACGTCTGGTTGTTTTCTTAATATTATAATTTTTGAAACATATTTAATCACATAAATATGTATAAGATTAAACTGATATCCCAAATTTATTTATTTTCATTTTTGTTGTAACTTTATTACTTAAACTTATATTTTACAAAATGAGTGGTACAAAGGATTTGAAACACACATTTGAACTAACGCATGCATTCGAGGAAGGAGCCACACGACGACTTATGTCTATGTATGTGTCGACTAAGTAAAAAGGAATACAAATAAAACGCGTCCCTCCTTGGGGCTACATTTCCGTCATACCACGAGGGTGTTGTTGGTGCACTTCTGTGCACCCTTGCAGAGAATATATTGATTTCAGTCAGAAGTTTGGGTCATTTGCCTCCTCATATAATGCATATATATTTTTGATCAGTATCAACAGCAGAGTGCATAGAGCCGTATCCGTCTGGCCTTCTGTCCGACCGTCGCAAGGTAGTCGCTCAGTTTTAAAGCTAGATACATATAAAGAAACTTTTGAAAAAGTCTTAAATGCAGATTGGATCGGCCCAGATCGAACAACTATATCAAATGGCTGCCCTAGGAATAATCGAAAAAAAATGGATAAGAATCCGGCAAATAACCCATCAGGTATTATAAAATGTAGGAGCCCTTTTTTTATCTTTTTTAAATGTTACCATATTGTATATATTATATATAATTTATTTGAATACATTACTTAAACTTTAAAACTTATACGTCATGATGGACGTTTTAGGTGAAAAAGAAGTGTACTTTTAGGCTGACAGATTCAATGCATTGCTGGTATACATTTAAGACATCAGTAACCAAACCAATTCAAATTCGCCATAGTATGTTAAGCCTTACTTCAGAAAAAATATCTTAAAAGTTCACTCACCTTTTAATAGTCAACGAAAAGATACCTTATGCTAAGAATCCGTACCAGTAAAAATATCAGTAATAATGTCTTTTGAAATACCTTCCTATACTTAAAATATTTTTTTGGTCTGTCTGCAATTTAACTTTATTCATAACCAACAATGGGTTCAGACAGCAAAATACGTTACTAGTCTGGGTGTAGTTGTAGTATACACATTTTGTCTTTTAGCCGTCGAGTTGTAGACCGAGTTCTCGCAAGCGGTAAACTCATTGCATTGAATGCTAGACCTGAATGTTGGGTGCAGATACATTTTGCATTGTGAAAAACATTTTGCATTGGCCGGTAGCTGCCAACGCTCCGCTCCAAATTTTGAAGGAAATTGGAAAAGGATTGGTCCGACAGAGGCCACACCTTTGGTAAAGTTGTGAAGTCAATGTTGGATTGTCATAATGCATCATCAATTTAAAAATTAACTCAAAACAATTGCTCGCTTTTTGATAGGATCACAAATCTTTAATGTGGCACACGGGCTGCACTTACACATTGGCTTATTTGGGTGGGGCAGAGGATGGGCACTCCTTTTTGTTTTAAAGAACGCGGAATGTTGATACTTCACTTGATTAACACGTGAACCGCTAGTTTGCTTTTTAAAATATAAATACCATAAAATTAAAATATTAAACTTAAGTGATTTTTGAGTACCTAACTTTGCCAAAAAAGACATTATACCCAGCACGAGTACAATTATGTTTGCATCTATTGCAAGGCCCGATTGTAAATCAGTAAGCACGGCCATCAGCCTTTGGTGGCTGCTGGTCTAATCTTGCTTTCCAAGTTTTGTTGTGGATCGTGTACTGCCTTTGCCTGCCTTTTGCAGGGCTGTCACTAGGTTCACGAATTCGCTCCATATGTTTCACATCAACGGATTTGGCTGGTGGGTCTGGTTGCATTATTATTGAGCCGGCTAAGGCTCAGGCAAAGTTACACACTTCAATTTCATCTTAAGATGTGAACGCACGACGTCCCCATAAGAAAATTTAGAGACAACGAATAGTAACGGACTTTGTGAAATCTCGATTATAAAGATTCGGGTTATAAAAAAAGGAATATAGTTTGCTATGACATGTTTTAAGGGTTCTGTATACACCAAGCGAAAAGAAATTCGCTTACTATAAGAGTTTCAGAATGCAGAGCAAAAATTGTATAGTGTAGGTGGGCAGAGTTGACTGTGGTGTAATACTGTGCTCGGCTAATTTCGATTCGTTATAGTTAGAAATACCGACTCGACGCTTTTGTAATGCATTAATAGTCAAGGCAGCTTTCGTGTTGTGTGCATTTGGAAAGCAAAGCAAATTGGCCAGAGGCACCCTTAACCCGGATGACTTTCCTCTGCCCATGCTTCAAAACCACCCATCGAGTTTAGGTATTTCACGAACTTGAACTGGTTGGACCACTGGATGTACAGGAGAGGGAAACGGGGGCGTGTAACGCTATTTATTCGAGACGTCGCCCTTGCATATATGTAGAAGGAAGTAAGTGCCACTGCATATTGAAGGATGTTCTGCCAAGTACCGGTTATACACATCTCTTCCGCATTGCAACGGCCTCGGCGAATCGCAATCCTCCGAAGCTTAGGCAATAAGAGGCCTGCTAGTTCCCCGTTGGCGAAACGGCCTTGGGGTAATAAGCTTTTGCTTGCTGAAATTATAAAGGTAGCACCGCTGCGGCTGCAAGGTGTTGTGAAGTGAAGTACTGCTACAGTTTCAAATCCGGTTTATTCAACTTACAATGCTGTTCGTTGTTTCTTAACTTTGAGCTACAAGTGTGACAATATTATTAAATGAACCACAAAACCGGCTTTGTACAAATCGGCTGATTTGAAAACTAATACGAACTCATTTCTTAATAGGTATAGCATATCTCATGACTTTTTGTAATTATTTTCATTAAGTAATTAAGCTGTAGAAAAATTAATCAATCATTAAACGAGTATCAAGACTAACATGGTTTAATTGTTAGGAGTTTTAAAAGTCTACGCATAATATGTTTCCTAAAATTTATGAAATAGTTTAATAGTTTATCGTTAATTGCCGAAATCAGTTCTTTAACTATTTGCCACGTCAAACAGAACAAAATTAAAAGTCAATCCGATCACAGCAAAAACGTAAGGCGAGTCTCTGCGCCAGATCATGCAAAAATACAACAACTTGCTTCCAACTAAGGCGTGGCCCGCGGTTCCGGTAATAGCAGCCTGACGGCTGTTCTACTCGCCACCATTTACGCTGCGCTTGATCTGTACAATAAGATTGCTTAAGGTGCCACGCCCCTTCTCTTCAGTTCCTACCCCAAACGTTGGAGAACGGGAAGGTCAAGCTATTACCAGCAATCTAAACTGCCTTTTGTAGTGTCGTTTTTAATGACAAAAGTGCAAAAAAATAAAATTAGAAGGGTCTAGTAGTTAGTTTAAAGCTATGTGTCCCGAATTCTGGATTTCGTTTTCCTAAAACTGAATTCCTAATAGGTTACGACTCTTATTAATATGTTTTCAATGCTAAAGAGCTTAACAAATTGATGAAAAAAGTAAATCTAATCATTTTGATTCGCAGGTGTGACTGCATACTTGTCCATTTTCGTTATAATTGAAACATACATAATTAATTTTTATATCATTAGAAAGGCAAACTGTATGCGTTGCCCAAAAGTGGACTCATTTAACACATAATACTTTCAAAATGCTTGCCTCAAGACCCAAAAAAAGATTGTGCGCGAAGGAATTTCATGACAATCGAACGGATTTTGCTTATCATTGAGTTTGAGGCTGGAATAAATTGGACTACAAGTAGCCAAAGTGGAATTGTATGAACAAGGGCAAGTCGATTAATGTAGTCTGGCATGTCCCAAACACCTAAAACAAAAATTGCCATACACAAAAAGTCACCAAGAGATATGCGTTTAAAAATGATACTAATGATGATCAGGTCTCCGCAGTGTTTACAATTTTCCAGGCATTTTTGATTTGTCACTCACTTCATTAATAAATTTAATGCGCTACATTTCGTAAAAATATATGATTTAATTAAGTTTTTAACGGCAATGACTTTTTCAATTAACGGAACCATTGTATTTTTTCTTTTCCATTTATTAATCAAGAGTTAAGCACAATGTTCAAATATTTCAAGTATACCGAAAAATGAAGGCTCTGACCGATTCGAATTGCATGTGTAAGCAAAGATACGTGTTTACTTGTGGGCTTACTACTTTATCGAAACACAATAGCCATGTTTTGAGGGCCAACAATTTGGCAGTCATTTTCGACTAAGCTTTTTTCTAACTAAATCAACTTGCAGAAAGTCAATGCGTGCTAACCGTTGATCGTATTTGGGCAGGTTTCATATAGATATATAAAATGAGTTTGTCCAATCGTCTGTGTTACCAAAAAAGTAGAAATAAACACCTTTCTGTAAGCAAATTGCATTCGCCACGGTTACGGTTACTGAGTCATAGGCCATTCCATTCTATCACCTATTACCGAGAGAAAGAATTTGCTTTTCCTTAGCAATACGAATTTATCAGTTAGATCATAAGGGCCTTAAATAACTCGTAGCGGCTCAACTATAAAAATTATATAACTTCTTAAACAAAGTAAAAAATATTCAACGCCACAATACGCTTCGCTCTCCACTCACCTAAAAAATCGTGTGAAACACAATCCAGCCAGGAAAAAAAATTAATAAATAAAAAATTAGATTAATTCGCATGCCTTGCTCAAACCATCAGGTTGAATCGCCGTTCACCAGAACCCCTTTACTTCAGCTGCTGTTTTACAGCTTTTGCTTGGCTTTGGTTGGCTGCTTTGGCCTAGTTCTTGGTCGTTGCCGTGTTTTCAACTCGGTTTTACTTTCAATTCTATAGCTCGGAATTGCCCACGTTGGACAATAGCTAGAGTAAAGCAATGTGTGGGGCATGGCAATTGAATTTATCAAGGGCAATTTAGCTGGGAGGTATTAATTTTAAAAGTGATTGAGAGGTCTTCCTTCGATCCCATGAATTAAGTCCCAGCCCATGTTGAAGATGTAGGCATTTTTTAATTCAAACACCGTAATCCACTATACAAGCGATCAAGAAACCTGCTGCCTAAAATAAAATGTAGCGAAAAAGGTAACAATATTTCACAATCGCCTTGGTAAATAGTTTCCCAGCCAGGCCGCCTTCGTTGGCCAGAGGGTGGATATTGTTGGAGTTTCAGAAAAACAATCAACAAAGCCCGCTCGTAGACGGCTTGAAAATGATCGTGGGCTGTGGATGAAATTCTCAGCGAAATAATGGAATACAGTAAGAATATAGGTCTGGTCTACATTTTTGATAACTAGAAATAAGAAAAACGTATAAACGTATATATAGTATAAGAAAAACGTAGCAACTGCAATGGCACAAGCGTTACGTTTACTCTTACTTTCAAAAGCTTAAGAGATACAAACGTGTCCGAGCGGTTGCAACAACAACTCTAACAGTCTGTTATTGTAAAGTAACAGTCGGGTCGAAGCGTGGCTCAGACCAAGCTTGGCCCAAAAGCCTGGCTTCGAAACTTGGTTGGCTGGCTGGCTGAGCTTGCCGAGACTTGAGACTCGAGTCTCGAGACACTCACTCTGCACAGTCGCGCTGTATAGTTGCTTCGATTAGGACGTGTGGTTCGCTTAAGCGCACGGTAAGCAGAGACGCCGAGGGTCACCCGAACTCCCGAACTTGTCAGACTGATTGCATTAAGCCACCGCCAATTTTGGGGCACTTAATTGCCAATTGATTTGGTAAACGCGTTGAAATAAAAGCTAAGACCTCGTTTAACTGAACATTGCAATCGGCCGAAAATATAACATTTGTAGAAAGCAGCTTCAACTGCATTTTGCAGTTTAGCCGAAGAGCTCAAGCGTGTGTGTCGGTGGTAAGCTAACTTTGCGTTAAAAAGAAAGTTTTCGCTGAATATATGTATATACAAACATCAACAAACAAAATAAAAACGTGCAAGTTTTGTTTTATTTTGTTTCGCATTTTCCTCTCCGCGCTTCAGACTAGCTCTACATAGTTTTCCAATATGGAGGTGTCCGCGAATACCGTACGGGAAATCTAAATCAAACGCCGATCTTTAATTCGATCTCTTTGCATTTTGGTCCAGCAATCTTTTCCATGGAAACTACAAAACAAACGGCGGTCACTACAGAGTCTCACGTGAAAACTAAAAACTGAAAAACCGAACTAAAAACCGCTTGCCAAAAAGCAATGGAGAAAAACTAAGTGTTGTAATCTGTAAACGTGTGTGTGAGCTATGCATCGTCGCGTTGGCTAAAGCCAAACGAAAGCTCGAATAATAGGGGCAGAAACTAAATCTGCTTGCAACAATACAAACACGTCCTAACAAAGTGCAGTCACAGCCACAAAGCCGCAGTCGCGGCATAAACCAGACACACCATTAAGAAAATTGTAACACAAGGCTCAAAAAATCTAAATTGAAAAATTGCGACACTGCCTTCTTAGTTATTTAGCAATTGTATTCAACAAAACAGAGGTTTTCTCAACGGCAACTGCCTCCGTCACTGGTGCGGTGGCTGCTGCAGTTCAGTTCCCCCACGTCCCGCGCTACCAACCGCTTTTTTTATCCGGCAAGCTCGGGTATTGGTATTTTAAATTCTGTGAACTAACCCCAAAACGAAACTGAACCAACCACATCAAGAAAAATTTACAGTTACAGTTACGACGACGCGCCATACCTGCAATATGAAGTATTCAACAGGTCGACGAAACATTCTGTGCCTGCTGGGATTGTGCTTACTGCTTTTTAAAACAGGTGAGTAATGCCCACTTGAGTGGAGAACACTCTGGTTGCTATACAAATGGAGGCAAAAACTTTAAAGAGCATGGGTTCCAGCAAAGGGCTTCAACACTCTACCCACTAGTCCTAGAAGAGTTGGTACTTAACCAGACCTTAAGACAAGCAGATTGAAGGGATTTGCACAAGCATTATTTTTCTTTTAATTCGCTCATTACAATACCAAAGACGAAAGTATTCAAGTTAAGTAGAGTTACTATATATGTATGCCATGCCATAAATATGCTTTATTGCCTTGATCTTTTCTGAGTATATAGGCCCACATGTCCCAACTGCTCTCGGTCTTTTAAAACAAAGAGCCAAAGAAATTTTACATGAATCCTACGGCGCCTTTTAAAAATTATTTTGTTTGCATTCTTCACTATGAATTTTGTCTTACCTCAATCAGATTCGGGACTTTGTGATGGAAATATGATGTTCCGCAAATAAAGGAAAACTTGTTTTTACTCTGTTCCGGCTGCCTTGTTCGATCATACAATAGTCTAATGTCAAATTCAATCACCGTTGAAGAAGTCAAACCACCAGCTGTTAGGCACTTGTGTTGAGATCTATTGTCGCTACTCCGGCTAAAAGTTAAACGAGTTTCTTGCCATGTCCAAAAATGTTTATTTATTTGAAGCCACTCATATAGCTGCGAAATATGTTAAGATATATACAAAGTAAGAGTATTTACATTAGAGGATAGCTAATTAGGTATGTAGGTAAATACATGATCATGATATATGATCAACTGCTCTATTTACCAGCGAACAATAACATAATCAAACATTTCGACCATAACAAGCCTTACCGTGTCCAACTATTGGTCAGCTGGGCCGTCCACTCAACATACTGCTGGGTAATGGTAATGGTAATGGAATTATGTAAGTTATGCCAATCAGCCAGCAGCCAACCAGCCAGCTTATGACACAGATATTAATTGCATACAGCTCGCTGACTCGAATGAATAGGTTCGCTAAGTGAGTGAGTGTATCGGTGTAACCGAGCAAATTGTGGCTATAATAACTGTTCATAATTTTCAAAACAGTTGACTTAATTGTTTATCCATTTTTTATGAATCATATGTATGCAAAATTTGACAAAAAAAAATATAAACTACAAAAATGGTTAAGATTACGTGGTAAGGATTGACACTATAAAACATTATAATAATATCTTAGCTTAGTATTACAAAAATGAAGTTTTCAAATCTTCTTCATACCGTGATCGCCTGTCCGTCCGTCCGTTTTTACGCAAAGTGGTCTCTCAGTTTTTAAGCTATCTGCTATACCGGATCGGCCGTTAATACTTCTGAGAATATACATATATTCTTTACATGAGCACTATTGTGTCCTTCAAAGCGTTGCAACTCTGACTGAAGTCAATGTATCCTCCGCAAGGGTATAAAGTCTTTTGCATGACTTGGTTTAGGAATAGCGGCAACACTTTCCATTTTGATGAACTTTGTCTAGCTACATTTTGGAGTGTTTTTTTAAGCCAAGCGAAAATACATTTGGGTAAAACCTCAGATATGCCGCCACGGAAATATTTTCATGCGTAATTGCGAGGAAATGTTCACCGTAAGTGTTGAAGCATTTAATGTGCTACTGGTTTAATGCGAAAGTCGATGGATAAAAGAAAAAGGTACGCGGCGGACGAGGCCAATGGCGAAAGTTGAACATTTGCAAGAACATTTGTTTAAGCGTGTGTTTAATGAATACTGTAACAAAGGGGGTCCAATCATAATTCAGTTTCAATGCCAGTTAGACCATTAGTATGGTGATCACGCCTCGGCCTAATCATTTCGTCTCTTTTTAGCCGTTTATTACCGCAGGCAGTGTCAATGCTTACCGTGCGAAAGTTTTGGCGCACGCGGAAGATCGTCATTAAATTACTTGGCTAGGTCTTTGACTGTAACCTGAACACTTTATACGAGCATGTACGAGCACTGGCATGGCGCAACTTTGTTTTGCATGCACAACAGTGCACTTTCGCTTTCAAGCAGTATTCCAACGAGTCTGAGGCAAGCTTGAATAAATTTGCGCACAGCAATGGTAATCCCTGGATGTCGAAAGGCTCCAGATAATTTGCGTTGAATTGGACGTTGAAATTGTTGTCGGCACAGTACGAGGAGTACCAATAGACCACCAAACGGCAAACACCCAACTTCTCCTAACTTCTACGCTTGCTTTACAAGCTTGTTGTTAATGGTGCTGCTCACCTTGAAATGCATACGCATTACAGTTGAAAATTATATTTGCTACGGAATGGGCAATCTATTAAAACATTGCGTTAACCCGACGACGTCCATATCCGTAGCCCATGTAAATAGGGCTCTTGACGTCTCTATGCACCGTATCGTGAAATTAAATGGGGCTCAACGCAGCTGCTCCACTTAACACTCTTACACCTACTTTGTTACGACAACGTAACTCTCTTTTTCCACTGAAAAAAACTGCTTTGGTAGTAGAATGCATGAGTTATACTGCGTCTAAATTTTAATAGGTACATACCCTTGCTACCCTACAGCTACGCCTATATTAAGTGATAGATAAGTCGATATAGCCATGTCCGTTCGTCCGTTTGTACGCAAACTGGTCTCACAGTTTTAAAGCTATCTGCATGCGACTTTCTCAAAAGTCTTTTTTCCATTGTTGGTATCTATGCCGGAACAGATCACTATATCATAAAGCTGGCGGTTTTGGAAAAGAAATCATAGTTTGTTTTCTTTTTAATATATTTACTGCAATAGTTTATTAGCTTATTCTTGTCGAAGCTAGTTATGATTGTTTTAGGCGTGCTTCACATTAAACTCGCGCAAAATTCCCATAATTTGTATTAAGATTTCACTGATACTTTAAGGATTTTTTAACAACAGAAATATTTCCTAAATCCCTGGTGACATGCCTCGACCTTATTGACTCGTTCTACAGAACTCAATGGTGATTGTTTTGCTTGGCGATCGATGGTCCGGTACAAGGTTTGCTTATGTCAGTTGTGGCTTTTTCATTGTCTCCTTTGTGGGTATAAACTGGATTTTGCAGATGTTGAATGCAACGACCTTGACGCGATTGCCGTTGGGGATTCCGTTTTCGTTGATGTGTTTTGAGTTTGTTTCGTAGACCACGGCTTGGTAAATTTAAGTCGGAATTAAGGCTAAAGGCTCCCAAGGGCAAGCTGCACCAGGTCAGCTGCTCTTCTCTGTTAAACACTCGGAGACGCAACTTCTTCATTTATCATATATTTTGCGGCACCGCAAAATGCTGCGCTGTTCACCTTTCACTTTCACCAGCCCCAATATGACTCCAATGCGTAGTGTGTTCGCTTTAATAACGGTTGACGGCATCATAGTGACAAGATGTTGGTCGCTACGGTGCGATTATGTGAGCCTATCGATTAGCGTTGCCCAACGATTGCATAATCACACTCATCTGTGTCGTTAGAGCATCATTAAGTGCTCGGCTTCAAAAGTAATACTTTGCAGGACAGTTGAACCCATTACGGACATTTCTGTGAAACTAGAGCACCCATTTGTTACTGCAAAAGATAAAGCGCATGGCTGCGGATTGTTATTCGACTACCGCGAGAGCAGTGCATTTTAATTTCGTCCTCGCATTTGTAAATAGTTAAACACAAAACGCACTATTTCTTGGGTATTTACGTTTCTCTGCTATTTGTAGTGTGGATAATTTTTGTGTGGATTTTGTCTCCTTGGCGAATTTTACTCTCGTGTACCACGGCTCAATGCACCGCTTTTAGCAAACTCGCCACACCACCATTTCAATTTTTTCAATGTCACTTAGCAGGCACTTGAAGAAAGCAACAGGTTTTTTTATATGTATAAAACGAATAGTTTGATGACATTTTTTGGAAAAGTTTGTTTTTTGATTTCAGGTAAAATTCAATTATAGATGGGTTGGTACGGCTATCAGGGGCAAAGCTCTGCTCAATACAGCTCTGATGGAGTATTTTGCACTTAAGCTAGCAAACGATAAATTACATGATAAAGTCAATGAACTATATTTCACCCGCCTGAGAGAGTTATATCAACTCAACTACTTCTTAGACAGTAGTTGGGAAACCGATACGGACACAAATCCTAATTCTATAAGGTCCAATTAAATCAGCTTCAACTACTTTTCTAGAGGCAGCTCCAATTGTTTTACAAAAAGTTGACATTTAAGCCACAATCGGCTAATTTGCATGGTCACGCTGCCGTCACCCATGAGCTGCTGCACTCGCAATTGCTCAGGGTGTGGTCCAGTAAGCCCCATTTAGCGTGGGAAAACGTTTCTCTACGAGTAACGGCTATAAAAATAATAAATATGTAAAAAATAATTAAATTTCAAGTGTTTAAATATGAACTCCAGTTTGTTTGTTGAATGTATATTAGAAATATTAAGCGATCATCCGACTAGGGCATAAAAAGGTTTCAATCGTAACTTACACGAAAGTGCCATAAATTTATTATGACCCTGCCCAAAGGCGTCGCATAAATAGCAAGACGACATCGCGTAGGACTTGATAACAATGTACTTCATTCCCAGCTATTTTTTTCCATGCCCGACAGGCGATGCGGATTGGAAACTGTGTGCTGCGTACAGCCCTGCCTTGTATTTTATGAGATGTTTTTGGTCTGATTGCGTGCGAGCAATATTTCTTTGGTCTCCGAAGTGACAGCGTTATGTCCTGGTACTCCACAGCAAGCACGAGGCGCATTATTTATTTATGTGACACCGATAACCTATGTATACACTTTGTCTACACCTAAGAACCAACAATGACATGTTTGGGCTGATGTGGGCTATATTTCAACATGCATTTAAGAAAACTATGTTTTTATTCAATGGTTTATTATTTACTTAGTTAGCCTGCTAGCTTTTTAGTGACTAATGAAAACGAATAAGCCTTGAATTCTGTTGTCTGATCTTAACGAAAAACACACGAACGATTAAATCTTTTACAAAGCGGTATAGCCAGGTACCGAATATTAAATTCGCATAATTTATAGGAGGTTAACTTTAAAGCTGGTGGATAGAATCAATCGAGAAAACCGGATAGAAATATCCCATAATTTAAGTATATGCTAAAAAAGAACTTACGTCGGATCATCGAAAATTCCCAATAAAGGCAGCAGGTGATGTGTACAAATGAAACATAGTAAGCTGTTGCCCAAAGACGATAGATTAATATGCGTCATCTAATCAACATTTGTCTTGACGATCAGGAGAAGAGCAACACCAACAGATCACGTCCTTCAGCAGACATAAGATTGCGTTTGGTAGGCTTAAATATTTGTTGATATATTTTATATATGTGGCTCTTAAAATTCCTTTGTTAATTTCTTCAAGATTTTCGTGTTTATTTTTTCTTTCGTTTTGATTATTTGTGGCTTGACTTTGACTCATGGCTATATAATCATTGCCTTCACAGTGTTTGTACTGCCAATTAGACATCTTGATTAAAAGCAGTTAATTAAGCTTTGTCGTACCGAACGCGAACGCACGCAGACTCAACTGCCTCACAACACGCAGACACCACAATTTATTAGGTTAATGTCTTTTGTAGGAGCTCTCCGGTTCCAATGCTCTTTAAATCTAAACATATCGGAGCACTTATCTTGAATTCTTGGGCTTTTAGGGTTACCTTGTCGTGAATGTTCCTCCGAGTACGCTTCTTAAAAAAAAATACAAATAATATTTAATGTTTAATTGCAACTACTAAAAGCGTTTTCGGATTTTTAAAACCCTAGCAGTTAAGCAAATGATACTTTCCTCCTCAGTGTCATGGCCACCAGCATTTACCATCTCGTAACATCACCATCGCACCCAGTCACCAGGTGCTGTTAAAATGCCACTTTATCGCTTTGCTTGTTTTCGCTTTTCAATATTTGTTCGTTTTCCGTGCATGTTTGTTGCTAGTATATGTACTAGTGATGCAGCTTTTACTGACTACTTTTTCCTTCCGAACGTGGCGCATCGGTTCAAGTTCAACGACATGGAGTACAAGGTGGCGATTCTGTCGGCAAGTTGACATTTTCCAGAGCCGAAACATTTAACCAGTTGTTTCCCAGAAGGGAATATGTTTGAGAATGTAGCATTTAAATACTGGGACTCCTCGTTTAATGGCTAATATTCGTGTACTAATTCCGTCCAAAAAAAGCATGTTGGTATGATTGATCATCATTTTGTTAGTTAAAAGTATGTAAATAATGAATTCAGGAATGCAATCGTTTTTTAGATTCATATTTACTCTTTGGCTACAAAAGGTGAAGGTCACCTGAAGCTGTTAGCGAAGATTTTTGTGCTGACACAGCACTAATGTAAATCATCGTGGATTGCCTGTTCGTCAGATTGATTCGCTTTTTGTTTCTCTTAACTGGTGGTCGGATTAATATTTTTAATTATAGTACATAGTGGCAGTTCACCCTCAGTAGCACAAGAAGCTGAACAAGCCCTGCACAAGCCGAGACAAGTGCTCTGCTCATTACCATATTTAGCCGTTGAATGAAGACCTAGCCTTGGCACCGTTTCGTCACAAAAAGAAAACCTAGTCTGGCTCCCGCTACCAAAACACAGATAGAATCGAGAACAATCACCAAAGAATACATGAAACCAGAACGATCTGACTGAGGGATATGTTTCCTTTTACCAACTATATACGCCTGCAAGCATATAGTTGGTAAAGTTGGTGCAGCGAAGGTGAGCAAAAATAATGGCATTTAGACAGACAGCTTAGTCTTGCTCGCAAGTACTCGGTGGAAAAGAGCAATGCAGCTGCAGCTGGCTGTGAACTGTTTTAACGACATTGTGGAGACCTGGTTTTAATTGGTTCGCATTATTTGTAAACCACGAGCCAGTTCTAACAAGTTAGGTAGAGCGGGCACTCCCTCGAGCTTCTTACTTAGCTTTGCTTGGGAGCATACACGTTAAGCTGGAACTGACTGCACAGCCTTGCAAGCAATTGATTATAGGTATGTCTCAATTCAGCAAATTTGCCATAATCAAATATAATTCCGATTGAAGCTGCATGTGTTAGTGTTGCTGCTAGGCAAAATGTCGAGTCGACCCTAACATCTTGATTTATATACCCTTGCAGTAATTATGTATGTACAAAACTGCTGTTTATCGAATAAAAGCAGTTTGTGATAAAAGAAAGATTATGTACAATATGGTTTTTTTTCTAAACTTAAAAAAGTTCAAAACTAAGAGATTACTTTTCGTAGAAACGGATATAGCTAAAACGGACTGAAATCACAATAGTCAAAGGCAGATTTATAAGTAAGAAAACAATAAAAAAATTGAAAATCCAATCTGATGAACTCAATTATTTCCAGCTCCATTTGATTTTATTAGCCAGATGTAATTCTACTCGACTCGACATTGTTCTTTTTTTGCTGCTATAATTGTTTGCGTTGTCTCAAAAAGCGTATTTTCATTGTATTGTTTGGCTAAGCCCAGACCAGACCAGACGCCGACGCAGGTCTACATAGAAACCATAATGGCTCTAGCTTTTTATTCATAAGCTGCACATAGGCGGTTGTTAGGTTCTCTTGCGCAACAAGCAGTCGCGAAGCTGCCATTTATAGACCGCAGCAGATGGCAGACACGCCAGGGCGTTAAGTGACCCTGAATTAGTTTCTAGCCCGAGTTTTAAGCACTGATGTAGTATTGTAATTGTGGCTTTTACTTTTCGTTTTATAGGCAAATAGTCTTAAATGCATCGTAATACAGAACGTAAATTAATCGTTATTGCGCTGCAAAACTATTTAAATGTTATGCTGCGAATCATGGAAGTAAGGCGAATTCCGATAGGTTGTTGGAGGTATGCTGCTAAAGGTATGGTATATTTTTCTGTACTGAGCCCGAAAAGTTTATAGCTTTTGAGGCACACCCAAAATGTGCCTAGACCAGACAAACACATAAGCCGGCACGACGTTCACTTTTAGATTGTAATCCCAAGTCACCAGCCTAGGAATACTGTCATTGCATTTGTATTTGGCACAAGCATTTGCTGTGTCTGTGTTCTGTTGCTATAATTTGTTAATCAAATTAACCTTTTTTTTATCGGAACATTTTCACATCATATGTGAAAATATAGGGCATTGTATATAGAATATAGAGCATATTAGGAATAAGAATAAAAACACCTTTGATCTAAACTTAAATCGGTGAATAGATGTCTTTGGGGCTTTATAAACTGATCGTATATAGCAACTACTTTTCGTTAGCAAAACGTCTTGGCCCCAATGTTCCAGCATGGGATGGGCTGGACAAGGCTGGGTGTGGCGAATTCGTTTGTTTTCCACACCGGAGGCCTTCGAGTGGTGGCCTTTTCGTTGCTATATATTAACTGAGGAGCTAGGAAAATTCAAAAGCTGACGGGTATCTGATAGTCGAGGAAATAGACTATTGCGTTCTTTCTTGTTTAAATTTTGAATGCATGAAAAACTGTTTTTGTTTCTCAAAAGAGCACATGGAGGTTTCCATGAGAAATGCCGCTGCAAACAATGTGCCTGGTATATCAGAGACCAGAGGCAAGAGTTCCCAGCTATGAGCTGTCGGGTGCAGACTAAGTTTGCGACCGTGCGAATTTGAAGTTAAAATTCATTTTTACACGATTACTTATACCCTGAAACTGCGGTTCGGGAATGTTAATAACAAACTGTAATATCGTGCAGTGAGTGTATTGCTCACGGTTGCAATAAGAGCCCCACCAACTGCCTGGCCATGTGCTTACATCAGTTTGCACCAAATCGCACAGCAGACATCGATTAATGCCTGGCGTTCGACTGTATTTATTTTAATACCAAAAAGCCCTAAGCTGGCTACAGCTTTGCCTGGAGATCCCGGTCTTAAGGCTGAATGCACCAGCCTAGCGAACGACTTTGCCCACGCAACAATCTTTGAGCAGTCAGTTAAGTGTAGCAGCATTCAGGAAGAAATCTCGCAGTGGGTCGCAGACACATGTGCTTTTCGATAGCCCAATATGCACTACCTATTTTTCGGTGAACACGAACTGGCCAATCTTTAGCTGCGTGCTCTCCTAGCAGGTTCGCACGGGATTCAATTATGTCTTGTGTCTGTGAAATTCACCTCAATTCTTCCAGTGCAGAGAAAAACTGTGTCTGCAGCGGGTGTTTTCCGGGTAAACTGAATTACAAATAAATAAAGACACCTAAAACTCAACACAACCCGTCCTATCCAATCGTTATTAGGAGGCATTATTCACTTTCAGTGCATCACGCCAATGCCAGCATGACAAAAAAACTGCAGCCCACAAAGGCAGCGTGTAGCAATGTAATATTTGGCATCGTCCTCTCGGTTCAATTGTTTGAAAGCTAAAAATGCATATTAGCTATACCGTTATTTTAAAATTGCTTGTGAAAAGCGGAAGCGTCGAACAATAAGCGGAACTCGACGCCCCATCTGAAAAGTTGAAACTGAGCTGATCGCCTTGGTTTCAAGAAGCTCGGCAATGTACTGACTATCAGACATTACCAAGAGGCTAACTAATTCAGAATGTAACAGGAACGGAAACTTGACAAAATACAAAATTTACAAATTTAAATCTGACTGCAAAAGATTTGGGCAGCTTTAAAATGTTGTTTTTGGGCAGAGACAAACACAATTTTTAATTTAATTTTCTATATTAGTTAAAATATTTTCTGCTGGTACTTTTGAAAATACTAAGATTTTGTCTAAACGAGTAAGACAATCTAAGGCAATAGGCACGTAAAAAGTGAACGACTGCCTGGCAACAACTACATATTTCCGGCACCATGAAGTAGTTTCGCTGTAAACGACCTGTCTGTGGCTTGGATTAGTGGTCTAGGCTGGCCTGGTCATTGTTGCAGTCTACTGTTGCCCTGGAGTTTATCAAATTCATTTAAATTAAAAGAGAAAGGAAAATGGCTATTGCCACAATGGTCTTATGACTGTATGACTACGTCAGTCGAAAATTGGTTGCTGCTTAATAAATACTGGAGCCCATCTGATATACATACGTCCATACATACATACCTAGGTCTGTACTATGGTACCTTGACCTGCGAAGAAGTTAAACGAACCGTTATCCGCTGGAGCATGCCTTATACCAGCATACCAGCGCGTATATACCAGCGACGGGCAGCGGTGCACCGCAAATGCCAGTACACCGCATGCATTCATACGTACATCAACATACATACATTTTATACATATGTACATACGTAATTTAAATTTTCCAAACATAAGCAGTAAGAGACAGTCGAAAATCATAGGTTTTTTCCTTGCTTATTTTTTGACTGTTTCATATGCGTTGTCAAGATAATAAAGATATAATAAATAATATTTAATTGCCGGTGTAGATTCTTACTATTGTTAACTACTGCCGCTCGCTGACTTGATTATACTGGTTATTCAAATCTAATTTTCTAATATGAGCAATTCCGGAAAGCAGAAAAAACAATTGCGATGTAAGTACATATGTAAATAGGAGCATTACCCGTGCCTGTGACAAACACAAACTGCCACCTAATGCGACGACCGTGCAATAGCAGTATATCGCCCTCGAAGCGTTTTACAACATCAAAATTACTTTCCAATTTATGAAGCAAGTCCAGCTTTGCCGTTGGTCTAGTTATCCGAGTTTCTATTCCCAGTCCGAGGTAGCACCCAGACCATGCTCTACATAGATTCGATACAGTCACTGGTCGGCCACTTATTTTGTAAAGTATCCGTTCCGTCTCCAGTATGGATTGTGGTTGGTTAGCTAGTATAGAGCACACTAGGTATGACTGCCTTATTGCCAATGCGACACACGAACCGCGGACATTGCACAGCACATAAATCGCAGTTGCAGTTACACGAAGCGAAAGTGATCAAATTTAAAGAGGGCGTGGTAAGCCTAGTACCACTATATAGCGTTGTCGCTGTCGTTGCAGTCGCATGGTCTAGCTACAGCCTCTAGCAAAAAGATCTCAGATACTTACACACACAGTGGAGCAAGCACGAATGTCTCGTTCACCAGCGTGTTGTGTATCTGACGGTTATGCAACATTCTCGGTTTGACCCACTTTCGGTCCGTTTACTTCAGGTCTTTGTCGCCAATGCTGGCCAGCATTCACTTTTAGGCAGCTCAAATGCAAACTATGGCCAGAAATAATTTTGGAATCCCTAGAACAACCCATTGTCTCAATTAGGAACCTGGCGCATTTGAAGTATAGAGCAGTCCAAGGGAAAACGAAAAGCTCTTACGAATACTATACATATATCGAAAAAATTTGAAAGTTAGCTGCCAATTAACATTTTGAAAAGTTGCCCAGTTGATAATAACGTGTGCCACAAGAGTCATATTGCCAGTCATAACGAGTGCACATACTGGCCGGCTTGTCGCACTCAACTTAAGCTGTGCTGCGTGCCAGCAAAGTCTAGTTTTTTAACATGTCTGCTTGCTGACATGGTACAGGTGGCCGTTGCATATGACTAAGTCTATTAAAAAACGGCCCAAACATTATGTTATTAATTCACCCCGTTTTAGCTAAATCCTTATAGTAGCTGTAAGGGCCCAGGCTCGCAGGTATAAATAAAGATGAAAGTACCCCTATCTAAGTTGAAGCCAGCCATTAACTGAGTATAGCCAAATCAAGCGTCGAAACTAGGACCACAATGTCAGCTTCTAACACGTAGACTAGTTCAAATCCCGCTAGAAATTTCCTACTTCCCAACCGCTCTCTGTTCACTTCGCACCAAGAAAACTTTGCTGTGCATGAAGTACTTATGTTTATCCGCCGACACAGCTTTTTAGTTGGCCTGCAAACTGGAGCATTCTCCCCCAAAAATTGTTAGGAGGTAAACCAAGCCACTGCTGGGTTACAGTAGAAAGTATATTTTCGATTGTTCGAGTATGAGTGGCCACATAAAGCCAGTCGATTGGCTAGTTGCATAACAGTCGAAAAGCGCTTCATGCCGGAGCTTCGCTTAGTATTTGAATGTTGCCCACAGCTACGAAAAGAAAAGTACCCGGGCGAGGGGCGTGGGGCAAGAGTAAGAGGTGGATATTTCCTGTTTTGTTTCTCTTTAGGCACACTGCTGCTATTCACTTTTATTTGTTACAATTTAAGACTACACAAGTCTCCTACATATATCAGCAATTTTACTGCAAACTTGGTTTACCTTGGTGGCACGAAAATAGACTTTAAACCATTTACGTTTGAGAATCCTTTGCTTTTTGTGTTGATTTGTGGCATGACCCGAACAGAATATGGCATGAATGACATTTATAGACCGGAAAAACTCTAATAAAATGCTAATCAGTACGGACTAAAATTTCAGTGATTTGGCCAGTCGATGGAAAATAAAAACAAGAGAAAGGGTATAGTCGAAAGCTCCGACTATCAAATACTCTATACTCGGCTCAGGTATATCACACTGGCATCAAGTGATTTATATCTCCATCTGGCGGGTGTTCGATTAATTTCGAACCGCACCCAGTAAATCGAAAGACTTCGGCAACGAACTACGTTTAATTAAAAGTTCAAACGCGTAACACGAAAAAATGAAATTGAGTTATTTATGGAGCCACTCATATTATTATTATTATTAAAATTGCCACATTCATACTTTCTAAACTTATTTCATTACCCATTTTTTAAGTAATTAGAAAAGAAATAAATAAAATAAATGTTAAAACACAATTAATAAGTAATTAGAAGTGAAATAAATAAATCCACGTAACGTAACTAAACAGATGTATTTAAAGGCTTTATGTTGTTTGACCTAACTGCCTCTTTTACCTACTGCAGTATTGTCCAATAGCTCATTACGGATGACATAAATAAGATCTCGAGGCAGCGTTTGACGCTGCCGAACGAGGTGGCAATTAGTGCAATGGTTCGCGCCATTTGTCTAAATTTGGCCATGCTATTGGCGGTTACCAATTTTATAGCTTCAGAGGCGATGTTGAAATGCCGCCTTTTCCAGCCATCTTATTGCCTACTATTATGGGGCTAAGCAGCGGTGACACATCTGATACGCACCCTGGGTATCATCCCTCATTGTTTAATGTGGTGATGAGCACTCAGTTATACATTGAAGAAATGGTGCATAGATTATCGCCTTGCGCACGAAAAGGGGAGTATTTCTCTGGACTTGATCTCTTAAGCTAAACATGGAGTCATCTCTTTCCATTCACGGCTGCCTTTTATTTATTTAACGAACAGGGACAAATATCGCACAGCTTCATTGGGGTATACAACTCAGCATCTCTAATACAAAACCATTTGCATAATGATTATTTATCTAAAACTGCCCTAAGTACCATGTTTTATTGTTGCTTCCGACTGACATGAAAGTCAAGTTCATCATCAAACCACGTTTTATGGCTTGTTGTTCGAGTGTACTTTGAGCATAGCATACGAAAAGGCCAAGCTGAAGCTGAACAATGGTCGGAATTGTGAGGCTCTGGATTCTGTGTTTATTGCTCGGTTTGTGACACCGTTAGGAGAAAAATCTCGAGCTATGATTCTCGATCAGCTGAAGGCGCGAAAATGCAGACAACAGCGTATTCCTTGCAATAAATTATAGTAGTTATTTGCTCTAGTCCTAGATACACAAATAAAGTAGTGAAAATTAAGCGAACACAAGCGACAAATGCCAAACAAAACCAGTCAAGATTGTGGTCGAATTACTGCGCGTTGCGTCACAACAGAGCTGTCAGGCCTCGCTTTGACTCAAGCTTTAGCTTTTGATCTGGCTTCAAAATACAATACGAAGCGTACACAGTCGTATTGTGTAGTGGAGCAGAAAGTCGGATTGCATAGCATTCGTAGCGACAGCGCCACAAACCCATAACAACCAACAGCGAACAATCAGCGACCGTCCTGCCAAGTGGGGGCTACCTAATACAAATGTCATCCATGCTGTTGGCAGCTCTAACGCTCTTGCATGGTCAGTTACCATTGGCACGTGATTGGATTTCATTGTCTACCTCCGACGTACATATGTATGTATTTTAGTAAATATATCGTTAGACTCGGTCAATGTAGCAGACTTTAGCAAATATTCACACCAGAGCAAAGGTCAATAGGCAGATGCATGCCTGATCAATTTTCGGAGTGTGGTATCCCAGTTATAGATTCAACTAAATGCCTGTCTGGAACCTTGACACTATTTCGCGCAAAGGCATGTATTCTGTCCCTCAATTCTGTCCATTTATTTCGTAGAACTTCAATACTTTAAATTGATTTGGTACTTAAACTTAAAGAACTTTATCTACTTCTTAGTGTTGCAAAAACTCGAGCAAGTATGACACCTTTCACAACGAATGACCAAATCGTTTATTCAGAAATAAAACCGATGCAATCAACCAAATCAATGCCATGGGCCGTATGTTGATTTATATTGATTACGTAAAAAAAGAAATAGTAAACAGGGACACTTCCACTAACGAACACATACATTTCCCCACATCTTCAAATCTTTTATTAGCACAGAAATATATTTGAGCTATTGGCATTATATACCTCCGAACTTGCTCGTGAATGCAAAATGTGTACCCAAAAAGAAGAACATTCCTTTCAATGTAGTCTTTTTTTCTAGGACCCACAGAGGCACAGAGTAAACGACCCTCACGCGTAACCAGCTCCCGCAGCTTCGGCACCAACGTCAAGCCCAACACCTCCAATGGCCCTAGTTTCGACTGCCCCGAGGAGTTCGGATACTATCCGCACCCATCGGACTGCACCCAATACTACGTGTGCGTCTTTGGAGGAGCGCTGCTTGAGAGTTGCACTGGCGGCCTGATGTACTCGCACGACCTGCAGACCTGCGACTGGCCGCGAAACGTCGGCTGTGAGTTGGTGGATACATCCTCCGAGCGCAGCCCTGCACAAAGCCAGGCCCAGAGCCAAAGGGAACCCCATGCGCAGCACGTGCCAAGCCGAATACGCTTTGGATCCGCTTTCGGCAGTCAGGGTGGCACGCAGAAGGCGGCCACGGTGCCGCCACAGTACCATCGTTCTCCACCACAGGTAATCCAGGCGCAGGTCCAGAACATACCGCCTCCTCCACCGGAGCTGCGAGTGTCACCAAACCCGGTCATCACGTCGCGTGGCCAACCAAAACCTCTGATCGACTCCCAGGAGGACATTGCAAAGGTAAGTCGGGGATAGATACTACCTTACGTTTGGGGGATCCTCTTTCAAATCGCATATTACATTTTCCCCGCTTTTGCTAGTTCGATTTTACGCTACCATTTGAATGTTGTATGATTGATCAAATCACTAGCAGATTTTTGTTTCTTCGTGTATTCGTCAATACGTGGACTTTCTTTAATTTTGCGTTTTCTATTTGATTTTTTCCAAACTAAATTAACTTTAAAAACTGAAACAAAATATAAATATTTTTTGTAATTTAGCTGTATGCCGATGCGCAGGAATCGTTGCCGCCTGTGGAAGAAGAGGAGTCCGACCGTCAGCAGAGAGTGTATCGAGGCCAACCCAGTACTGTTAGTCAAGTTCAACGCGATCGCGATGGTATTATTCACCAAGCTAGTATCAATTCTATTCCTCAAACTGGAAAAATCGGATCTTACGCTTTTGGGACCGCCTATAGGTAAGCTGTCATTCCTGCCGCAAGTCTCACTAGATCTCACTATCGTTGCTTTCTAATCGATGACACTACTTTATTGATGCTAGTCAACTCCAAATTCTATGCAACTCATTATGTTACATGCTCTTTTCTCTCATACAACGCATACTGCGCTATCTTTTTGCACCAACCGACACCGACACATCTACACTCCGACTTAAACTCCGGACAACCAAACGCTTTTGGAAAAAACACTGTACACGAACAGCGAAAACCTGCAGGACGACCAGACGATCGAACTGTCCCAGAACCGACTTGATGAAAGTAGGCAGCGCAGTCGCCGCGACCTTAGTGCCCAGCCGACGAAAGTTTCCGGTAAGGAACCTACAGCAGAAAAAAATCACAAGGACTCGAATTGTTCAAGCGATGTATTGAAGCATGACAGTCTTATCGTGGTCACTGTTTGTAGTGAGACTTCAAATAACTCGAACGGTTCACACGAACGCTTAGACGATAGTGCGCCGGCAGCTAGTAGGCTGCTTAAATACTCTTCAAAAATCCCTCAGTTAAAGAGCGAAACCGCAATGGAATTCGACTACGAACAAATTCCTGGTGAAGACAGCCAGTTGATGGAAGGTAATGGAGACGAGGATGATGTGGCCACGGGTGAGTCGAAGAGACGACCACGCCAGTTGCGACCCATTCCTCATACATCATTGAAGTGGCCGGGCCAAAACTACCGCGCCATTGACGCACCACCTTCCCCACAGGTTTCTCAGCAAACGGGATACAGCTTTGGAAGCTATAATCCATACCTCACGCCACCCAATCCTGTCCACAACCAACCGCCGTACGGCAACCCCAACTATAATCACCTACCCGGCTACCACTCATACGTGCATCAGCAGCAACAATTGGCTTCCGCTGGTCCACTCACTCAGAAAAAGCAGAAAGTGGCCTACACCGGCTACAATCTGTCGTTGCCTCCACCACCGCTGGAGGATGACTTTCGTCCCATTGCCGGCAACTACTACGAAGCTGCCGGTGCAGCTCAAGCTAGTCCGCGTTCGCCTAACAACCTACAGCACCATTCTAACGCTGGCGACCTACTTCCTTATCTGATACAACAGCTGAAGGAGCTGAAAGAACAGCGCAAGCACCTTCAGAGTGAAAACTTTGCGTACTTCCGATTGGAAAATCAGCCAGTGAGCCCGGTTCCCACTCAAGCAGTCACACCCGTACCCACAAGTAGCACCACTTACTACTCCCCAGTAGACCCGTCCAAGCTCTCACAACAGGTTACGCCAAGCGGTCAGTACAGCACAATGGGCGGATTCTACAACAACCAAAAACCAGGTCAAGCCCCCTTAAATCCCAACTATCCCGGAAAGTTGGTATCCCAGTATAGTATTGCCTCTAACGGACATGGCAGCACGACGGAGAGCAACTACTTTCAGTACAACATTGTTGCTAACCAAAAGATGAAGGGTGTCTTCAGCACCGCTCCGCCAAACCAGATCGGGCATTCTGCAGTTAAAGTTAGGCCCCCAGTCACGCCGCTGCAGGTGACTCAGAGTATTAACGTGGTGTCTGCCCCAAATTTGGCCTACAAAATACCTAATCGGCTGCAGCAAGCCCCGTTTTATGACTTCTCACACCTTCCCGTTGGCATTAGCTACGCCAACAACAGCACTATTCCAGAATCCTACCAAACTTTCACAAAGTCTGTCAGCACATCAGAAACAGTGCTGGCCGATGAGCCTACTACAACGCCTAAGTCTAAGCTCACAAACTTTCAGTTTAACATCAACGAGTTCATGGCTACTCTTAAGGACAGCGATTTGGCCAGTGTCAACCCGGCTGTAAATCCGTTGATCAAGTATTTCAAAGAGCTAAGTACCGACGATAACGGAAATACAAATGTGCCCAATCCGATGGTTAGTCGACGCCCCGTAACTGGCAGTACCAGCACCTTGAACCACACAGCTACGACCACCCAGGTAGCCATCACGCCGAACCCACCAGCGTCTAAAAATCGGATAAGACCCGAGCCGACACCACCGACACGAAGCACTCCCACTACAATGAGGACTCTAAAAGGCTACGAAAACTTTATTAAGGGCATACAGAACCAACTCAACGCGCGCAACTCCAGCCAAAGTCCCGCCTACAGCAAATCAACCACTTCTATGCGAATGCCAACAACCACGACCATCAAGAGCGTCGACTATTATGACGAGGATTACGAAGAGGATGAAGACATATTGCCTCCGTCTCAAATGCCCCCTTATATGCCAGTGTCCGAGACCATGGCCCCTCCCCGCCGAAATTTGGCTACGGCAAAGCCCAATACCGAGTCGCCAGGAAAAGGGCGAGTAAACTTCCAGACGGGCTTCCTGGAGGCAACGACAACTCGACGTCCGTTTCCCAGCTTCACTAAGCTGAACCAAGCAAGTGCTGAAGCCGACGTGCCTTCATTCATCAGCTTTCCCAGTGACATCTTCCAAGAGCTAAAGCAGCGGCTGCCCAAGCTCCCAGAATCCAACTCCCCACCATCCAGTTCCAAACTACTTACAACTCCACGCAGTGTGCGCCCAACAGCCCATCCAAGGCCTATCTCCTCCTCCACAGAGCAGCAGTCAACTCGAGTGCGTTTTACAACAATCCGACCACGCATACGGGGACAACAAAAATGGATGACGGCGTCTCCAGTCCATGAACAAAAGGAAATAAATAACCATACTGAAAACAGTCCCGTTGTCTTAAGCTCAAGCAAGCAGAGCAATCCGGGCGGCCTTCCACTAAACTCAATACATGCCGGCTCAAGCCCAGAAAGACACAGGTAGCTATACGAGCCGACACAAATCCCTGATAGTTGAATACAGAGTGCCGCTACACAAATACACAAGAATATAGTGAATACGGAAAACAAGTGTTCTATGTACATATACCATATATTCTACATCGGTCCACCCACTCGGCGGCAACACCGTTTATACGTATACGATAAGACCTACTACTAAGCCATTCCACGTAACGAAATTATCAAGCTGTACAGTTGACTAAACAAATGTTGTGGACTGGGCTCCTTTAACTCTAACCATAACTCTAACGCTAATCCCAGCTAATTTCTTGTGCTAATCACTTTTAGGTATTATTTCCATCTTCCATCTTTGGTACTCATTATTTGTAGAACTTTTTGATCTCATTTTACATTTATCTTTCTTGTTTACACAAACCCCATTAGTTTCTCATTAATGTACCCAATTACATTTTGTGAATTTTTGCCAATGTATATAATATTCGCTATTTATTCGATAACTCTACTCTCACAAATCATCAACAACCAATACAACCACTTGAACAGAGTTGAGTCGTCTTCACCGTCATCGCTAGGGGCTCCGCAACCCGCTAATATATTTGTACAGCCCACGCCAGCAGCTCCACCGCAACAGTTAGAGCCCAATCGTAACTACTATAATGCATCCACATTTAATCATGGGGGCAGCTACCAACCACAGCAGCAACACCAGCAACAACAGCTACAGCCAACACCATTCCAACAAGCGCCACCACAAGAACAACATCAGCAGCAGGCACAAGCCCCAACACATCCCTATGACTCATCCTATTATTCGGTTTACGACGACGATATCGATTTATATAGGGATATAGAGTACCAACAGCAGCAGCCACAGGAGCAGCAGCAAGCACCTACCCCCCAGTATCAGTCTACAGTGCGCCAGCAGCAGCCCCACGCAACATACCGCCCCTTAGAGCTTGCGGCCACTCCGAAGCCCCCCTCCTACGCCAACCAGCCAGCATACGTCTCGGACTATGACGAGGATATTAATGGTCAGGTAAAGAATAACCTATATTAGTATCTTTTATACTGCCACTTGTAATTACCGTTTCATGGATTTTTAGATTGAGCAGGATAATGCGTACGATCAGCCCACACGTGCTCCCCAAAGGTAAGTCATTTCAATAGAATGCTTTGAAACCGCGGCATTCTTTAAGTTAAAAGCATTCTAAAAGAGATCATCCACGAAAAAACTCAATCACACAAAAACAGTCAGCCTTGCAGAGCATGAGAAGGTCCTGCAATGAGAAGTGTCCCTTAGACCTCGTCCCGCAAACTAGTTAGAGCTCCAACAAGTTTAAAACTACACCTTCCCACTACACATGCATCAAAATTTGTACACAACCTCCAAGCCAATACGTATACACCCAACCACAATACATTTATCTATCAGGGCAGAACATGTGGTCATACAAAAACTGGATACCCCGGCCAGCCACTCGAGCACACTCACCCTAACGACGCCCGCATCCCAACCGGAAGCTTTCACATACTACGAAAGGATAACCACACCCTATGCTCCGAAGCGCGGGCCTGCCGACTACGCCTATGGGTCGGCAGAAGACTACGACCAGAGCGAGCGTACACTCACTGGAGCCAAGGCAAGGCCCCATACCGGTACGGATGACTTTGACCTGATTGCCAATGTTGTGGGTCATACCGAAAAGACCACCGCGACGCCACCAACACGATCGCAAAACACGAAGACGACTCCGCCACATAACAGAAGCCATGCAAGGATTTCCAACACGACCACACAAGCTGTTACGTTTACACAGTCCTCAACAATAACAAGCACATCAACATTTCCTCCAACAACAACATCAAAACATGCAAGGTATTTTACCTATCCATTGCAATCGCGCTCTGAAACAACATCTGAACAAAAGTATCTCTGCCAGTCGCCTTTCTACGTATTCGCGGCTCAGTCATAAGACGATTTTCGTGTAGCTTTTAATATATCATACTTACATACCACGTGCAGCTTTAAATTTTGGCTATCACACAGTTACACTCTTATAGCAATGTTATGCATTTTTTACATGTTTTACATTCAAATTGATATCTACAGCATCAGCGAAGTTGCGTCGGAATTTAAAACATTTTGATATACCTATTCGTTGCGTCGTGACAAGTTCTAAAGCTATGCTGACTGTTTAGACACATATGTTACGTTATTTGTTTTTTGTTTCTCCTTCTAATATGATTAAGTACTCACATACATTGCATGACTATTCATAAGATAATGGTTAGGTGATGCGAAATATAGGTACGCATGAGCATGCTTCTATTCGTAAAAGGCAGGCGTCTCAGATTGCAGCCCAACCGAAAACCAAAATGATAACCAAAAACCGAAATGAATTAAAAAATCTGAGAACCAAAAGGCTAGGCAAATAGGTCACTCTATACGTATTCGTATAAAAACGTTACTAACACTTATGTGATTACTTATTCCAATACACGTCTCTTCAACAGCTCGAAAGCGCATGCAAATAAGTCATATAAACAACATATTCCTGACAAGTCAAAAACAACTACAAAAGCTTCCAGTACCTCTCACCCGACCACGACCAGCTCCACACCTTTCCCAAATCACCTTACTTATAGTTCAAATCCTTTTCTCAAATCGAAACTACAACATGTTGCTAAATCATTGGCAAGGCTAGTCTCAAGCAGTGAACCTAGGACAAATTTCACCGGTTACCCTCAAGCTCAGAACCTTACAAACTCTCCTCGCCAGTCCTCAAGTTCGGAATTAATCCCCGACAAAGTTCCCGTTCCCGCTCAAATTATTGCCCTAATACCCCCACCCACCACCACGCAAAGGCCCCTGGTAAAGGACAGCTACGGTAATAACAACCTGGAGAACGTTGAGGCTGTCTTTGACGAGAGTCATACATTTAATCAGACGGTCGAACTGCCCAAGAGTCGCTCCTTTGAAACCAGCACATCGGCAAAGTTCCTAGATTTTATTAATGCCGCCGCGTATGGTACAAGCCCGAGTGGCAATCGGCTGAATGAAGTCCCAGATAAACTTGTTAACAGGGATATTTCTTTTCGAGACAAGGACAACTCGTACGAGTCGAGCTCACGGAAACCAGAACTCCTGTCCAAACGTTTTCAGAAATACGTCGATTCTGATGTGCCTCCTCAAAGTTTTAAAGTTCCCACAAACATTGGAGTGCGATTGCCAACGGAAGAAATGGAAAGCGCAAGCACAACGCGACCAAGTAAGCCCATACAATATAGTCTTCAAAGTGGATCGCAAGGTTTTAGTTTGCGTGCGGAGCTAAGAGAACGTAATGTGTCGGAACCTATAATTGCAAGGATAAATAGTTTTTCCTCCACCACAACCACAACCACAACTAGCCCAACAACACTGGCTGACTTATTTCAGCAGTACGTGGACATCAAACCTACAACATACGCTCCACCTCTTCTCATTTGGCGTAGTGGAAGGCCCGTCATTCAACAGGCCCATCATAGACCTACAGTCGCAAGTTCCAGCACATCTACTAGTGTCACTACAACTTCATCTCCTCCTACAACTTCTAAAGATGAAGTCGAATCCAGCAGCACTACCAGGGTCATTACAGCATCAAAATCGGTGGCTCAGCCTAGCCGAGAACCAGATTTTCTACCAAGACCGAATTATTTTTCACGTTCCAGTTATTTAAAGGACAGCCCAAATCGAGTAACAGCCAACCCTGCGATGAATTTTGTATCACCATACAAAAGCCTAGAGAACTTGCTTCATGAAGATCGCCAGCACCAGCATCACCATCTGCGGACAACCACTAGACCCCGCTACACAAATGCACCTGCCTTTCCGGAGTTCCTCCAGACTACGGCGAAGTCACCAAAGAATCTCTTTATGACGGCGTCTGTTAGAAACTCTAGTCAAGATGTTTTGGCCACGATGGAGACTGGAAACGCACGTAACTTCAGTGTCAGCGACGCTATACTCAGCACATTCAGTCCTCAGCGTCCTGCTCCAAGTATGCTGCGAACCACTACCACCACCACGACAACAACAACAACTACTACCATAAAACCACCTCCCCTTGAAAGAACTTCGACTGAAGTGCCAACAACCGTTTCCGCCGTGGTCGCTTCCTCGGCCATCCACATATCACAGGCCCCAAAGCGTGCCCGTGGCCGCTCTCGATACACGGCGGCCACTTCAAACAGTCTCGGGGACAGCGTGGACGAGCCCACGACTTATGCACCCAAGCTTAGATTGCCCGGCGGATATGATCCCATTCCGTTTCCTAAACGCAAGCCCCAACGAGTGCAAGTGATCGGCAATCAAAGGTCTTTATTGGGTGGACCAACAGCAAAGCCACATGAAAAGTATAGGGTATTTAAGGACGCACTGCAGGCCAAAGATTCCGCCCTTGGCGCGCCAAATGTTCTAAGCAACTCACTGAAACATAAACCATTCGAAAATGAAGCTAGCGCCTCCGACGAGCCAAGAGCTGAGGCTTTGATTAGCAAGCCTTTGGAGACCAGGCATCAGAATGGCATACACGAAAAGGAAACTGCGATGGACTACAGCTCCACTGAACACGTGGTGGCAATAACAGAACGTCCAACTGTCAAGTTCCTTTACTCTAACAAATACCGACAGCAAACTGCGGAGCACACTCTAGCAGACAGTCTTCAGAACTCCGGGTATATAACATCGCCAAACGGGTCGTTACAGAAGTTCCGATCCGCCAACGTGCTTGAGCAACTGAGGCAGTTTCTTTCCGGCAGTGATAGCAACAGCAATAGCGATGAGAGCGGGAATTCCAAATTCGTTGATGAGTATTCACTCCCCGAACTAAGGTCCGCCATCGGTGAGATCAAGCAACTTTACTTGCCCACCGACCGGCCAGCAACGACTACTTTAAAATCAAGCACGTCTACGCTGCATCCTAATACCACGCCTATTGCGACACTATCTCCAATCCGATCCAAGCCAGTATCCGTTTTGCCCTCTCTTAACATCTTGACCGCTAATTCAGTTTCAACAGAAAGAACAACACCAAGCACTCCCGATTCTAGTTCCCCTAGAACCCTAAAAGCCCCACCAGTTTCTCTGACAACCGCACCCACTATTCCCACCGCTACAGCTACACCCTCCCCATTTGCACCGCACACTGCGCGCGCTTCGAGGGTGAATAATGTCATTAAGTCGTCGATTGCTGCCGCTGCCCTAGGCCCTAGCACCTCAACCTATCAGCCACCAGTGTCAGCGGGTAAAACCCAAAAGTTCCAAATCGGCTTCGCTACCAACAATAAAAACCACCAACTCCAAACAAGCAGCCTCAACCATAATGGCCCCGCAGCCTCAGCCTCGGTGAAGTGCTCCGATAGCACACTAAACGCCAAATGCAACGAGATCTCTTCAAGGTATAGATACCCGTATAAAGCAATCTTGCTTCTAAGCTCAGTCGATCTACTATCTTTTTGCTCTCTTTATTCCTTTATTAGAATCACCGTAATTTCGTTTTGAACACAACAAACCAAGCCCCCACTCAACACTGTACTGTTTTTATTGTACTGTTTTCAAGCTTTCTCTAGTCTCTCATACCACCCCCATCCACCCACCTCTAATTTACGTACTTATAGTAACTCTTCCATTTGGTTGGTGTTGATTGTTGACTCCCACGTGTCAGCAGTACTCTTTGCTAAAAACCCAACACCTATTGAACAGTGTTCGATTTATGTACTTATGTGTATATAATCACAGTGGTGTTCAATTACACAGAAAATCCCCCGGTGACATAATAAAAAGACACATAAGTTCTTACTACATTTTAGCTGCTGGGTAAAATGTTGCAAATACTTTAGTAATTAAATCGTAGAAATTTGTCATTATTAAATTCCGTCAACCGATAACTGGCTATTCTTATATTCGCACCGGTGGTGGACAGTATAGTATTTTCCTAAAAATGTTATTTTTTTAATTTATTTTATATTCACATCAATTGGCTTTTTTAATTGTCAAATAGCAATCATATGAGAACTAATAAGTTAAATTAAGATACAGAAAGGATACATTTGTTATAACTCAGAGACCGATTATACAAATTATTTAAAGCATTTTCAGATACGCCACTTTTATTAAAAAGCCAAACAAAACGTAAAAACATTTTTTGCACATTTTACCGAGCATAAATTTAGTAACCGCTTGTGTGTTGCCCAAAAGGAAAAAATATTAAGGCCCCATAATTTACCCTTTAGTCCGCGCAATTGTCTTCCAGTTTAAGTCCCTACTGCTTGGATAAAAACTTCTCTTATTCACAATAAACAAAATCGGACTATTTGTGCTACATATTGTGAATCATTAGCATAATTCTTCGGTCCTTACGCATAATTAATACAATTACATAGTTGTATTTTCTCAGTCTGTATATTCGTTCAAAACGAAACACATAAGTATGCTATAAAACTTTTTGGTTCTCACTATACATAAAAGTTAAAAGAATTGGGCAATTAAATTATGTTGGTGCTGGCGGTGAAGGGGGTAAAAATTTTAAATTACAAGTTCGTAATAATTACTAACCAACATATACCATTCAAACAGTTAATCTTGCATTCATCAGTATCTCTTGTGTATTTGTGCAGCACAAATTAGTAAATTCCATTTAAATTAAAATTATATTTGAGTAGAGAAGCTTTGACCCTACCTGATCTTGTCGAACAATTTCCTAAACAACTATATCGAATAAAACTTAATCTAGAAACAGCAATAGAAACCGGGGCAGTGCCATGTACAGCAATCAGGATAGAGACTTGCTATCCACGCCCAACCGCGGAACTCACCCACCGTAAGCAATCATTTAATATTATTTTCCTCAGTAAGATATCTTAAAACTTTTTAAGACGAACGCGCCCCACGCTTAAGCCATCGGGCACAATTGTATCAAAGGCTCAAGAGTTTGTGGATATATACCGGTACCCACCGACCCGCCCCGACCCCATTTACCCACAGCCTACACCCGATAAAACGGCCGCCAAGTGCCGAAAGGACGTATGCCTTTTGCCAGACTGTTATTGCGGAGGAAGGGATATTCCTGGTAAGTACATGCCGGTTAAGCAGATAACGATTTTAGTGCACAAATGTTAAATGTTTCAATGGCCACTATGTTAAATAATTACAATAATGCAAACCAATGCGTAGGCGGATTGAACGCCTCAGATACCCCGCAATTTGTACTTATGACGTTTGATGATGCCGTCAACACCATTAATATTGATCTGTACGAGGAACTCTTTAATAATAAATCGCGGAAAAATCCGAACGGCTGTTCGTGGCGCGGAACTTTTTACCTTTCTCACGAGTGGACGGACTACGGCATGGTACAGGATTTGTACTCACAAGGGCATGAAATGGCCTCCCACAGCGTTTCGTAAGTTGCGTTAAGAAGTGCTGCCACTCTCGAGGGTCTCATTCTCCTAAAGCGCCTCTGATCACAGTCCACATCGGTATCTTGTTCGCGCTTTGCTAAAATGGTTGCTCTTTCTACATATATCCCCCTGCTATGATGTTCGTACTTTTTTCACCCACATTTCATCTACATTGTTAGGCGAACTACCTGTTGAAAGCATCCCTCAGATCGTTCTCTTGACCTTTGATGATTCCGTTAATGACCTAAACAAGCAGTTGTACACGGATCTGTTTGAGAAAGGTCGCGTCAATCCAAACGGCTGTCCCATCACAGCCACTTTTTACGTTTCCCACGAGTGGACTGACTACAGTCAAGTGCAGAATCTTTACGCCGATGGACATGAAATGGCCTCGCATACAGTTTCGTAAGTAAATGGAACTAGTTTTTGACCCCGACAATGAAATACACAACAAAGTCAAGAGTAGAGGTATCGCCGAATCACGGTACTTATGTAGTTAATCACGTTTCATTTTAGATCTCATAAAGAATAACCCAAAACCGCTTAGTTTACAAATTATTAATCACACTTATAAGCCCGACACTTGGAAGGTGTGTAATATGTGGAAGAAAGCGTTTATACATTTTTAATTGGGTTCATTAATCAGAACGAACTCTGTCCCTCTGTTAGTCCGTACGATCGCAGAATCTCGATCGATATTTAAGCTCTAATGCTATTATAATAATACTATTCTAGAAAGTAAAACGCAGCATCAGTTTGTTTCAGAAGTTGAACACGCCCTAAAACCGGACAAAACTGTCCCGCCCACCGTTTTGAAAAAAGTCTTGCTTTTATGTTTGACTTTACCACTTGTCTTGTCTGTCGATGTTGAAATGGTTCTTTCGCTCTTTCACAATCTGAGTACCGGGTCTAATGGTCGGGAAAGTCGACTATAGCGTTCTCGCTTACTAACAATAGAAATTACCACAAGTGCATTTTTGATCTACAGCCACAGCTTTGGCGAGCAGTTCTCGCAGAAGAAGTGGACCCGTGAAATTGCCGGACAGCGAGAGATCCTTGCTGCGTACGGCGGTGTCAAGATGTCGGATGTTCGAGGCATGCGTGCTCCTTTCCTGTCGGTGGGCGGAAACAAAATGTACAAAATGCTGTACGACTCAAACTTCACCTACGACTCTTCCATGCCCGTCTACGAGAACCGACCACCCTCCTGGCCCTACACGCTCGACTACAAGATATTCCACGACTGCATGATTCCACCTTGCCCGACCCGTTCTTATCCAGGTGTTTGGCAAGTACCCATGGTCATGTGGCAGGACCTAAACGGAGGCCGCTGTTCTATGGGCGATGCTTGTTCCAACCCCAGCGATGCAGATGGAGTGACAAAGATGATTATGAAGAACTTTGAGCGCCATTACACCACAAACAGGTAAACTACCTCTACTAAAAGGCCTAATTTAGGTTTAAATTTGAATCGATGGAATTTTGTCACACGGCAGTGAGTTGGGCGTGTCCCAATGGCTAATAAATTTGTTCATCTATATATTTTAGAGCACCATTTGGCTTATTTTACCACGCAGCATGGTTTACCCAGCCCCATCACAAGGAGGGCTTTATAAAATTCCTCGATGCCATCAATGCAATGCAAGATGTGTGGATCATAACCAACTGGCAAGCGCTACAATGGGTGCGAGACCCTACACCGATATCACGCATTAATTCATTCCAACCATTTCAGTGCGATTTTTCGGTAAGTATACACAGTAGAAAAATAATCTAGTTCAGGGAAACAATTGAATTTGATTACAAACTAGGATCGGCCAAAGCGCTGCAACAACCCGAAAGTGTGTAATTTGTGGCACAAGTCTGGCGTCCGATACATGAAAACGTGTCAGCCCTGCCCCGACATCTACCCCTGGACTGGAAAATCTGGAATCCGATCTTCCCGAATCGATAATGAAGTTGAAGAGCCGACGGCGTAAGACTCCAAATCGAAGGTCTCGCGTTGACCATTTCCGGATGGACCATCAGCCAAGAAGGGACACTTGACAATCCAAGATACTGAAATATAAAAGGCGTAAACATTTAAGCTCAAAATACGGAGTTCACTCGTTAAAATGTTTTCTAACAATTCCATACTTTTAGCTAATTCTTTAAAAGGACCCTAGATACATTTTTGCAGCATGTCAATACAAATTATTTATTCCCTTTTACATACTCCATACCTGTCTGTATATTCCTATAGATATTTACGATACATTGATTATTCTCCAAGTTGCACACGCAATCTTAGCACGAGCCTTGTAAACGTAAATCAATTAGACATAGAACCGTAATCTAATAAGTACTAAAAAAGGCGTAATTGGTGCACCGAGTCCTTGAACATAAAATTCTCAGTACGATTTGGATGCATTAAGTCCACACACCAAGAGCGCATTTAGATATTAGGCTAATATAACGTTTCGTTTACATGTGATAAAGAGACAGCTGAATTTATGTATTATTAGATTGGCACGAGCCTTCCTTTTTTCCATTTAAACTGCGTAGTTTTAATTACAATATTGTCAAAGCCAAATTGGTATTGGGTTTGGGTGCATTAGGATTAACAAGTTCGGATGCAAGTTTAAGTTATTTTATTTTCCTAAAATAACAAGAGCTTAATTCGTTAATTCGTAACATATTATTTTTAAAATTAAAGAAGCGTTGAAAAGAGTAATAGTAAGCTCAAATTCTTAGTCCTAACAAATGGATACCCAAAGGCAGTCAATTGAAAAAAATACAAAACGCGAAAAAGGGTAAATAAGTTGACACTGTCTCCTGAATTGATACAGTCTTTCAAAATTAAATGATTTAATTTAGTTCAATGAAACGACATGCACGCTTGTCGTTAACGATTTAATATTTATGTATATGCGAAAGTATTACGAGGACCACACATCCAATAATTAGAGATGACAATAAATAATGCAAGCTGGATATAATGTAAGGGCATACAAAAAATAGAAGGCTTAATTATAATAAGCAGGCGCAAAATATAAAAAAATTGTAGAAATGAGAGTGAATTAAATATTTTGTGCTTGATTTTGTAAAAATAGAACAATATACCTATATATAAATGTATGTTTACTTGCAATAAAATGTAATATTAAAATTATGATTATTTTTCCAAACATTCGACTAATTCTAAACACACCAACTAATTTTCTGATTGCAGCAACATGAAATACTTGCTGCAGGTGTTACAATTACTAGCCTTGCATTAACAACGATATTGAACCCTATATAATTAGAGAGGTGATGAACCCTAGCGTGCAAGCTTTCAAACTATATAAGGGTATAAAAAGACGAATAGGCTCACAGCTGTAAACACATCGAACTCAAAACTTGTGCTCGATATGTCATATTATTGGGTAGTTCTGGTCTTATTTACGACGCAAGCCTTTTCAATTGAAGAGGATAAATCTGCTTATTATCAAGAGAAGTGTATAAGCCAGCGGCTTATTAATCATTATCAGTTGAACAAAGAAATCTTTGGTGTGGGAAAGTGCGACGGTAAAAATGAAAATAAATTACGTCAAAAACGCCGTATTGACCCCACATTTCATGGCAATCCGAAGCCACGAGGTGAACTTTTGGCCAGTAAGTTTCATGTAAATTCCTATAACTTTGATCAGACAAACTCATTGGTTGGGCTGGTTAACAAAATTGCCCAAGAGTACCTTAATAAATGTCCACCGGTCATATACTATGATAGCTTTGTGGAAAAATCTGACGGATTGATTTTAGAGAATTTGTTTAAGGTAAGTTTGAAACGCCACTGTAGTGCACTAATACGTAAGAACATTACTTTAAAAATGTTAAATTAAGGTAATATTACGAGATAACTGAATGGTTTGTCTTCATAATTATTAAATGTAGACCAAATTTATTTTAATTCTGGAAAATGTGCAGTGTTTGTTAAACTAGTACTGGTCGAATTTAGGTTTGTTCCGTTGTAAAGAAATTGATTGTGACACCGATAGTATATAATCGAATTATTTTAAATTACAATGCACTTTAATAAACATTTTAAAATTAAAAAAAAATTTCAGGTATAAGCTATAAATAAAATTACAATATTATTTACTTTTCAGACTATTCCCATTACTTTCTACCACGGGGAAATCAATTCAGGCTATGAAGCAAAAAATAAACGTTTCACGAGCCATATAGATAGCAATTGCAAGAGCTACATTCTTTTTCTTTCGGACCCATTAATGACGCGAAAGATTTTAGGTCCGCAAACTGAAAGTCGTGTAGTTCTTGTCTCAAGGTCCACACAATGGAAACTCCGGGATTTCTTGTCCTCGGAGCTATCCTCAAACATAGTAAATTTGCTAGTTATTGGAGAGTCTCTAATGGCTGATCCGATGCGCGTGAGTATAAATTAACATCGATTTTATTTACGTATTTATATTAAATATCACTCTCCGCACAGGAGCGCCCATACGTGCTCTACACCCACAAGCTCTATGCAGATGGACTTGGCTCAAATACTCCGGTAGTGCTAACCAGCTGGATAAAGGGAGCTTTGTCACGTCCACATATCAATCTGTTTCCATCGAAGTTTCAATATGGTTTTGCGGGACACAGATTTCAAATTTCGGCCGCAAATCAGCCGCCGTTTATTTTTCGCATTCGCACTTTAGATTCCTCAGGAATGGGCCAGTTGCGATGGGACGGAGTAGAATTTCGTCTGCTGACAATGATATCTAAGCGGTTAAACTTTTCGATAGATATCACTGAGGCCCCAACGCGGTCGAATACTCGCGGAATAGTAGACACCATCCAGGAACAGATTGTAGAGAGGACAGTAGACATTGGTATGTCCGGTATATACATAACTCAGGAACGGCTGATGGATTCAGCCATGTCGGTGGGACACTCACGCGATTGTGCAGCTTTTATAACACTTGCCTCGAAGGCGCTGCCGAAATACAGAGCTATCATGGGACCGTTCCAATGGCCAGTCTGGGTAGCTCTGATTTGCGTTTACCTCGGAGGGATATTTCCGATTGTTTTTACCGACCGTTTGACACTTAGCCATTTAATGGGTAATTGGGGTGAGGTAGAGAATATGTTCTGGTATGTGTTTGGCATGTTCACAAACGCTTTCTCCTTCACCGGGAAATACTCGTGGAGCAACACGCGGAAAATTTCCACACGCCTTCTAATTGGAGCATATTGGCTCTTTACAATTATCATTACATCTTGCTACACAGGCTCCATCATTGCATTCGTAACGTTGCCAGCGTTTCCCGACACCGTTGACTCTGTGTTGGATCTGCTGGGCTTGTTCTTTCGCGTTGGAACCCTAAGTAAGAAAATGTAAGGCTCGCTAGATTTTTAAATAATATTCGGGCTTCCCACTTAAAGACAATGGAGGCTGGGAGACCTGGTTCCAGAACTCCACCCACATACCGACGTCTAAATTGTACAAGAAGATGGAGTTTGTCGGATCCCTAGATGAGGGCATTGGCAACGTTACCCAGAGCTTCTTTTGGAACTATGCCTTTCTTGGCTCAAAAGCCCAGCTTGAATACCTGGTGCAGTCAAATTTTTCAGATGAGTAAGATCGATCTTTTTTTAATAATCGTACCTACTCGCTAACATACATGATTTTCAATTCCAGAAATATATCTCGCCGATCGGCGCTTCATTTAAGTGAAGAGTGTTTTGCTCTTTTCCAAATAGGCTTTCTGTTTCCCCGGGAGTCCGTGTATAAAATGAAAATAGACTCGATGATTTTACTCACCCAGCAAAGCGGTCTTATTGCAAAAATCAATAACGAAGTAAGCTGGGTTATGCAGCGATCGTCTTCAGGTCGCCTGCTCCAGGCCAGTTCTTCAAATTCCTTACGTGAAATTATTCAGGAAGAGCGCCAATTGACTACGGCGGACACAGAAGGCATGTTCCTGCTCATGGCACTAGGCTACTTTCTAGGGGCCACAGCCCTGGTGTCCGAGATCGTGGGTGGCATTACCAACAAGTGCCGTCAAATAATCAAGCGCTCCCGCAAGTCGGCCTCCTCTTGGTCGTCGGCGTCAAGTGGGTCAATGCATCGCACGAAAGCCGAGCAACTATCCCATGATAAACGAAAGGCCACCAGACGCGAGGCCGCTGAGGTTGCCCAAAAGATGAGTTTTGGAATGCGCGAGTTAAATCTTACCCGCACAACGCTTCGCGAAATATACGGAAGCTACGGGATTTCTGAAAAAGATCATGGTCAGCAGGCTGTCGTTCACGCAGAGTTTCCAAACAGTTCTGGAACATTGAATAACATTGAAGACGTGGAATCTCAGGAAGCTATTGAATCTCTGCAGCGTTTAGACGATTTTATGGACCAGATGGATAACGATGGCGATCTTCACTCCCAGACATTCAGTATTGACAATTAATCACACAAGTTTTAAAAATTATTTTATTTAGTTGGTGCACCTGAAAATACATTTTTCAAAATAACATTTCCTGGTGTAATAACAATTGAAAATCACCAAGCTTGTCAGTGATGGAAAATGCGCGGCACTAAAAATGGTTTTATTTTCTCGCGGGCGGGCCACGGTCACACCTGCCCACAAAACACGGCATTGCGCTATAAATGAATAAATGATATGAAATGAATAAATGGTTCACGATTTATAACCGCTCGGTAGAAAAATTATCCGCTTTTTGTCGGTTGTCACTTTTCTAAAAAAATTGTCTAACAACTGCAAAGTGATATGTGCGGTGATTAATTAAAACATTATTTTAAACATACATATTAACAACATTTTGATTCACGTGTACCTGGAATATAATTATTAAATTTATCTAAAAGTTAGAACTCATAATAAAAGTGTTGGTTTAAAATAAGATATAAATTATAGCAAAGTTTCACTCCCAAACGAAGTTATCCACCCATTCCGGTCAGTGGTGGAAAATGTCCGATCTAAAAAAATATGAATTTTTCGTCCGCTAGACACGGCCACACTTGCCCACCGATCGCGACTTTGTTTGTGTTAAAAATGACGCGCATCTCGTTTTGTTCTTGTAATATTGCTCACGGTTTATAAAATAGTCAAACGGAAAAACTCTACCCGGTCGAATTATTATACGCGTGTTCTTGGTTAGCACATTTGCTTAATTTTTGAAAGAACAGTGAACAGCGAGAAACAGTGCGGGCGTTCCTTCACATACAAATACAAACAAAACTTGTGAATGTAGGTGTGTACAAAAAATAACTCAAGCATTTACTCGGCCACCGCCTTAACTGTACAAACGGAAATAAATAAAGGTAAATGGCTTAACGGTATTACTGATTAAGAAATATATTTATACATATATCAAACTACTTTAATAAAGTGTACACAAGCATGTTCTTTGCATAAAGGCGTAGTCGGTGAGTCAGCCACGCCAACAGTCAGCAGTCATCATTTTGCTGGCTGCCTAAACACGCAAATTTGTATGTGTGTGACTGTGTGTGTGTATGTGCGTGAACAAACAGTACCGGTGTGCAATTGCAAAGCTGGTCAACTATAAAGATCGGAATTTACTCAAAATTAGGTCATCACCTCTTTATGCTGATATATGTTGAAACCAGTTTACTTAGTATTGGTTATCAGTCAAAAAGCTGGCGGTGATACGGTATTGTGCCTCTGCTAACTCACGGATACATACTTACTTATATGTATACGGTATCCAGTATTAGAAAAAATAGTAGAACTGATCAGCCGCCGTTAGATTTTACAAAAGTAAACGTATATTTTGAAAGGAAATGAACAAATCGAAATAAATGTTAAATTTGTATATAAAGTGTTTACTAAATTATTAAACAAAAAAAACCATTGAGAGGTGCTTAACACTTTCCTGTATATTTTTCCAATGCTAAATTTACAAATACAAATATTTCGTGTGTGTCGCAGAATTGTAAGTTCATTAAAAAGAAGTACATACATACATACACATTGCAAAGAGTACGGATCGGTTAGCTTGCATCTCATTTTTCCGTGTATACATATACATACATGCATATCATGTATCTACATGTTCATTAAACCACCTACATGCGACTCTTTGAAATTCTATGAAAATGAAAATAAGCACAACTAGTTTGGCAAGTCTTACAAGCCAATATTTGTCCCCTTACTTTTCTATGGCTTTAAGAATGTGGAACAGTTTTTGTTAAAAACTCTTGATAATCGTATACCAGAAAAAAATTTGATGTAGCACTTATCTTATAAAATACTTATAATATAAATACTTAGCCTAAAAAAATATATAAATAATATAAACAGAATGCCATATCCCGGGTTATATTTAAGTAAGAAAAAAGTATACAAGTACATTTATTTTATACATGTATTATTAAAAAAATGTAATTCATTTTTATTTATTATTTTCAGTTTTGATTAAATACGGCCGCAATAAAATATAAATATCTATTCAGCACAAGCAACCCACCACAAAATTGTAATCAATCATGTTAAAGTTTATCCGAGGAAAAGGCCAGCAGCCCAGTGCCGAGAGACAACGCCTACAGAAGGACCTATTTGCTTATCGTAAGGTAAGAAAAGAAAATTTTCATTCTATTTTCTACTTTGAAAAATCGTTGAAGTCCATTTGTATATTTTGTGTGGTGTCATCAAGCTGGAGCCTGGAGGACAAATACATTTTGTTAAAGACATTTATGAGAAGGCTTGATTTTATAAAAATTACCTACCTAACAATCTTTTGTTTTGTCTTCTCCTATCTGCATACTTTTGGGCATGAACATGTAGGTGTTTAGGAGCCTAATGCTATTGTGCCCGTAAATTATGACCTGAAATGTATTACAAAATAATTTACATACTTCCTATTATAAATGGCCGATTTGGTTCCGCTTTATTTAATTAAAAACTGCGTATGAAGTATGTGGGGAGTCGACTTATAAGTTTTACTCTTTAGAGCTTCATAATTTTAGAATTATGCGGTCCAATATATTTTTACTTCCTTCTTGGTGGTGAACTACAAATACATATATTTATTGAAACCTGTAACAGTTTGCATTTATCAGCTTACTGAATTTATACCCTGACTCATTGGTTTGGACTGTCTCTTATCTAGGAATGGATATCTATATTAAGTTGTAAGAATTATGAAATACCATGGTAGAAAAAGATCAAACTTTCAATATAATTTATATAATTTATTTTATCGAAATAAACAAAAAAAATTTATAATATATTGAATACTTTTCCGCTATGTTTAAAATTATATATTTGTATTATGTAGTGTCCATTCCTTTTGCATATTTTTGAATCAAATATACCATAGGAGCTTCCCTATTGCCAAAATATTATAATATATATATATTATAATTTTAAAATGCATTTCGTATAACTTTGTTAGTATAAATGTGTCATTTAACAAAAATGAAACCAGGCCAAAGGTAATCGCCATCCAGTTCCACGAAGAGGGTGTTGCTGATAAGATTGCCTTTATGGGTTGGGTAAATGGTTTGGTTTCACAGACACCCTTTTTTTCAGCCACAAATAAAGTATGCCATTGCCTAAGTACATAGATAGACGTCGTAAAAATGATAAGATTTCAAAGTAAAGCGAAAGAGAATTTATTCGCTTGTTACTGCGTTAGAAATGCAAAGAAACCTGCAATATGAACTTTTATACCCGTACTAGACTCGTTAAAAAGTATGTAACAGGTAGAAAGAAGTGTTTATGACCATATAAAGTATATATGTATATTCCTGATCAGGATCAAAGCGGAGTCAATCTGGCCTTGTTCATCGAGATGAAAGTTGAGAAGTTGCCACGCCCACAAGCCGCCCAAAGTTTTGAACAATATTTGGGAATTTGTAATTTTATTATTTGTCTTCTTAATTTTTTTTTATCAATATTCTCAAAAAATGTCGGAAACGCCTAATTTAAGGCGCACAAGACCCCATAAACAACTTTATTAGATTCGGAAAAAAAGTAATTAAAAGGTAAAAGAAAGCGTTTCCGACTTTATAAAGTAGAAATTCATTTGTATGTATCATACATTTTCATAAGCTCAACTATTAAAACTTGAAAGTTAAGAAGTTGCCACGCCCACAAGCCGCCCAAAGTTTTGAACAATATTTGGAAATTTGTAATTTTTTTATTTGTCTTCTTAATTTTTTATCAATATTCTCAAAAACTGTCGGAAACGCCTAATTTAAGGCGCACAAGACCCCATAAAAAACTTTATTATATTCGGAAAAATAAGTAAATAAAAGGTAAAAGGAAGCGTTTCCGACTTTATAAAGTAGAAATTCATTTGTGTGTATCATACATTTTCATAAGCTCAAGCGGTAGTGTGGTTTTTAGCTAATCACTCGAACATACCGTTCTCCCTTTAAAAATTATAAAATAGACCGAAACAATTATTAGTTGATAAGAACCTATCATTCCTTCCTAAAACATTTGAATATATTTTTCTTTTAGACGGCACAGCATGGCTTTCCTCATAAGCCTTCGGCTCTTGCGTATGATCCAGTTTTAAAATTAATGGCAATAGGAACGCAATCAGGGGCTTTAAAGGTTTTCGGTCAACCCGGAGTTGAGTTGTACGGACAGCATACCTTGGTGAACAATTCTGCATCGGAGCTTAATGTACAGTTACTTGAATGGGTTTATGGAACTGGTCGCATACTTTCCTTGACGGCGGCGAATCAATTAATTCTATGGGAGCCCGTTGGAACCACATTGCTGCCAATCAAAACACTACCATTTGACGGAAAACTTAAAAAAGTTTCATCGCTGTGCTGTTCTTCCAGTAAGGATCTGCTATGGATTGGAACTGAAGGTGGCAACATCTATCAACTTGATTTACACACATTTACCATCAAGGAGCCTGTAATTTACCATGACGTCGTGTTAGAGCAGGTGCCACCGGCCTACAAGCTAAACCCTGGTGCAATTGAGTCAATCCGCCAGCTTCCAAACTCCCCTAGCAAACTGCTTGTTGCATACAATCGCGGCCTGTGTGTTTTATGGGACTTTGAAACCGCCTCTGTCGAGCGAGCATACATAGCTCCTGGACATGGGCAGAGTGTTGGTCTTTCAGTGAATTTCGGAGGATCTGAATTTAGCTGGTATCATGCTGATGGTTCGTATGCCACTTGGAGCATCGATAACCCAGAACCACCATCGAATGTTAATTACGTGCCTTATGGACCTGATCCATGTAAGAGCATAAACCGACTGTACAAAGGCAAGCGAAGGTTAATATAAATTGAGAAGTCAACTTTTTGAATGTGTACTAATTTCGCATTATTTTAGATCCAACGATGTAATTGTTTTTTCCGGCGGCATGCCCCGTTCAGCATATGGTGATCACAATTGTGTGTCAGTTCACGTCAGCGATGGACAAAAAGTGTGTCTTGACTTTACGTCTAAAGTGATTGACTTTTTTGTAACCTTTAAAGACAATAGTGACGTCGCTGAAGTTCTTGTTGTACTTCTTGAAGAGGAACTCTGCGCCTACGATCTTACTGACTCCAATATTTCTGCTATAAAAGCGCCTTATCTTCACTCTGTACATGCATCAGCTGTTACCTGCAATTACCTTGCTTCTCAGGTCATACAGCCAGTATATGAAAGCATTTTACGAGCTGGCGATGAACAAGACATTGATTATAGCAATATTAGCTGGCCCATCACTGGCGGTACTCTCCCGGATGACTTAGAAGAATCTGTAGAAGAGGACGCGACTAAGCTTTACGAGATTCTGTTAACTGGTCACGAAGATGGTTCTGTTAAATTTTGGGACTGTACTGGAGTTTTGCTTAAACCAATTTATAATTTTAAAACTAGCAGCATCTTTGGAAGTGAGTCCGACTTCCGAGATGACGCAGCAGCAGATATGAGTGCTGAACAAGTCGATGAAGGAGAACCGCCTTTTCGAAAATCAGGACTTTTTGATCCTTATTCGGATGATCCTCGTTTAGCAGTGAAGAAAATAGCATTCTGTCCAAAAACCGGACAACTTATTGTTGGTGGCACAGCGGGTCAAATTGTTATAGCCGACTTTATAGACGTATCTGAAAAAGTATCTTTAAAATACAGCTCAATGAATTTGGTCAGCGACCGTGATGGATTTGTGTGGAAGGGTCACGATCAGTTAAACGTGCGATCGAACTTATTAGACGGAGACGCGATTCCTACAACGGAACGTGGTGTAAATATATCAGGAGTTCTGCAAGTTTTGCCGCCAGCAAGCATTACATGCATGGCACTTGAAGCAAGTTGGGGCCTTGTATCTGGTGGCACTGCGCACGGTTTAGTACTCTTTGACTTCAAAAACTTTGTTCCTGTATTTCATCGTTGCACATTAAACCCGAATGATCTTACTGGAGCAGGAGAGCAGCTGTCCCGTCGAAAGTCTTTTAAGAAATCATTGAGGGAATCATTTAGAAAGCTTCGCAAGGGTCGATCGACTAGGACCAACCAGAGCAATCAGGTACCAACAACGGTGAGTAACATTCAGACCATCATCTAACAATCAACTAGTCGTTTATAATAAATTTACATCTCTACAGCTGGAAGCTCGACCCGTCGAGAGACAAATAGAGGCACGTTGTGCAGATGACGGGCTGGGATCCATGGTGCGATGTTTACTATTTGCCAAAACTTATGTTACTAACGGTAAGCCAAATTTTGTACTGTTTTTTGATTTGCTGTAGACAAAAAAATGGTACCGAACCAAGGAATCGCGCAAGTAGGACCCAGTAGCTAAGCATACAGTGTTATTAATTTTGGGACCCCAATAGCTTTATATATAGCGTTTGCCTTGCCAATTTGGATCGATATGCCAAATCTAGTTTTTATAATTTTTCGTTTGCCCCCCACTAATTGAGTAATGGGTAACTTGCCTATAGCGTACTTTTTTGTTTCATTTATAATCTTTGTATACTTACAGTTTATTACAAAATTTACATCTTATTTGTTGTATATCTTGTAAATTTTCAGTCAACATAACGTCGCCAACTTTGTGGTCAGCAACAAATGCCAGTACCGTCTCGGTTTTTCTTTTGCATTTGCCACCAGCGCAGACCGCTGCAACTGCCGTCCCGTCGGCAAGTGGCAATGCACCACCACAGATGCCGCGCCGCGTTTCCGCGCAGCTTGCTAAAGAAATTCAATTAAAACATCGTGCTCCTGTGGTGGGTATTTCTATTTTTGATCAGGCGGGTAGCCCTGTCGATCAGTTGAACACCGGGGAAAACGGAAGTCCACCGCATCGAGTGATTATTGCTTCCGAGGAACAGTTCAAAGTGTTTTCACTTCCGCAACTAAAGCCAATAAACAAATATAAGCTAACCGCTAACGAGGGTGCTCGAATTCGACGCATCCATTTCGGTTCGTTTAGTTGTCGCATCTCGCCGGAGATACTCCAGAGTATGCACGGTGGTAGCCCAACTAAGTCTACGCGCTCATATGGCGATGGAGAGGCGGCTGCTAATATCAGTGGAAGCTTGGCTGCTGGCCGTGGAGATGTGTATAACGAAACTGCATTAATATGTTTAACGAATATGGGCGATATCATGGTTTTATCAGTACCTGAATTAAAAAGACAGCTGAATGCCGCAGCAGTGCGACGGGAAGACATTAAGTAAGTCCCACATACTAATAATATTGTTGGGTTACTTTAAAACACTTAAGTTTAATTTTGCAGTGGAATTTCGTCGCTTTGCTTTACAAACTCAGGAGAAGCACTGTATATGATGTCTTCTTCCGAACTGCAGCGTATTGCTTTAGGCACGTCCACAGTCGTGCAACCAACTGGAATTGTTCAAGTAGAACCATTAGAGAATGAAGAGTCTGTGCTAGAAGAAAATGATGTAGATAATGATAAGGAAACATATGCAAGTGATGAAGTGGTGAATGCACCTGAACTTAAAGATCCACCAGTCATTTCCACATCCACAAGGCCTGCAGATGAAAATGTTGATAGAAATAGTCTTCAGCAAATTAATGGAGTCTACATTTCCAATTCACCTAATCAAGCTAACGAAACTATCACCAGCTCTATTGGCGATATTACCGTTGACTCGGTGCGCGACCATTTAAATCTTACGACAACCACGTTGTGTTCTATTAATACAGAGGAAACAATTGGTGAGTAATCAATTGTTCACTAACATCATCCCACTTATTTTGTTTTGTTATGTATACGTATCTTCATTTAAGAATTACATATATGTTTTCGATTCTTTGTTTTGTTTTGTTATGTATACTTATCTTAATTTAAAAATTATATGTTTTCGTTGCTTTTTTTAGGTTAATTTAGTACTTATAAAAATTTAATTTTTAAAAACTTTTGATTTTAGGTATGCCCACCAAACAACTCTAAATGCAGATACATTTTTCTTTTATTTTAAAAGACCGTACCGTACCTTACGTTTTTTATGACGGTATTTAACTTTTTTTTTCTGTCTACCCTATACAAATGTAGGTCGCCTATCTGTGCTTAGCACGCAAACCAACAAAGCCACTACTACCGTGAACATGAGCGATATTCCAAATATAAATATTTCTAATTTAGAGGACTTGGAATCGAAAAGGTGCGCTACTACAAGAAACATTGACATAAACCGTATCTTACTAATTATTGTATTACTTATCAGAAACACGACGGAGACGAGTACTAGTTCTGTAGTAATTAAATCTATAATTACAAACATATCTCACGAAAAAACGAACGGAGACAGCAAAATAGGAACGCCAAAAACAGCGCCTGAAGAAAGCCAATTTTAATAATTAAAATTAAATGCGATTTTAAGATACCAATAGAAATGACAATGATAATATAAAAAATTTATTTATAATTTGGCTTAAGCGATTATGTTTGAGAATACTGTTCCAAATCCATATACTTTATTTATAATTTTACGTTGACCGCGACTGTTATGTTATAGTAATGTTTCATGTATTTTCACGCAGTGAGTTTATACCCGTTACCCGTAGAGTAAAACGAAATATTATATATTTTTAGAGTGGTAAAAGAGATAAAAATGAGCATTTGCGGCCATTTGTAAAATATTAAAACGCAGCCTGGTTCTTTTTGTTCGTATGAACACTCAAATAACAAAAAATGGTCACGTAGGCATTTGATAAATTTTATATTTAAATTTCCTTTCTTGTGGATTAAAAGGTCATATGCGACATTATATGCGACAAATTTGGTGGTAAAGGGATAGCAATGGCCTAGCGTGCCTTTTAGTTCTGTTGGTCCGTATGAACGTTCAAATACCATCAAAAATTATCATACCCACATTTTTTAAACCTAATATTTAAATGTCCTTTATTTTGGGTTAACTATAATGTGTAACAAAATAATGCCCTTTTTAAAATTACATTGATTAGACCCAAACAATTTACCTGATTACGATGCGCAAATGAAGAGTACAAAAAATGGCCTGAAGCAAGGATGCAGAGAAGAAAGACCCTTAAGTTCAAATTAATTTCTTCGATTGAATTCTTAATAAGAAAACTACATAAGACTGGAAACTCGCATTCCGCTACACTTAAGCTTTCAAACGCGCATTTCTAATAAATTTTATGATTTTTTGTAACAAATATATATAAAAAAGAAAAATACAAACTTTTAAGCACGATATTATATGTGCATGTACTCCCTTTTTAAGTATGTATGTACACGTGAGATACAAATACATTCTTTGGCTAATATCTCCGTAAAATGGCCGAAAATTAAAAGGAAACGCGCAATGGAAAACGATGGATTTATTCGTGTTCATATTTAGTATCTTTCCATCGTAAAATACTACATTTTGTTGGTCTCATCAATGTAATTTTTTCAAGCTATACAGTGCAATTTACAAAAAAGAATGATGATTTTTTTGAGTTTTAGAAAAATTGCAAATGTGTCACTGTGAAGTAGGTTAATGTGCCTTCACGTACTTAGGTAATGTAATTTAAATTTATCTCACATCAACATAGAAAGTTGTTTGCGGATTAGCGGGTATTTCTTAGTCGAGCGACTCGACTATACCGTTCCGTCTTGTATATTGTGAGACCAATTGGACTACAAACCATTGTTTTCTTTATTTCAAAACCAATTTGATTTTATGGTGTATTATTTCTTATTAAAGTAATTTAAGTTTGCATTACCTATAACTAAATTTACGAATACTTGGTAAGTTCTTAACATATTTATTTACATTACAACATTTTCCATGTAAAAATTCCAAAACAAATCCTTTTCCCTTTTGTAAATTGTTATTATGTATGTATATGAGTTTGAATATGTACACCCCAGATAAAAATTACCTAAGTTGGTGTAAAATGGTATACAATTTTAGTAATTTTGTTCTTAAACTGGAACTACGACTAAATTGCCTAAAATATAATACGTTTTATTCCAATTGTCTGGGCGGGCAACCGACTAAAATGTGCAAAAGCCACAGCAATACCCTTACACTAATTTGTATGCCATTTATATGTGGGAATTATTTTTTTTTGGGTATAAAGTATTCAATCGTAAGACTTATGATTTTGCAATTCTTGAAGATTTGTAATAGTTTGTTGTTCTTAAATTACGTATTCTAATGAATTTGACCAAACTGGTCGAATTAAATCGTCGATAGAAAAATTACAAGTAACCACCAAGTATGCTTTATCTACTTTGACTACATTTTTAACTTCTATAAAGTATTATTTTATGAGCATCTGTAGATTATAACTATCTTATATTTATATAACCAATATACCCATTTTTGATTACGAAATTTGTATAATATGGCTATACACTTGTTTAGGATAAAAATTTAATAAAACATATAAGCCATTACTGGAAATAACATAAACATTTTTGGATTTTATAAAGTATTATTTATAACATGAGCATTAAAACTATGTTATATCTATATAATCAATATACACATTTTTTATTACGAAATTTGTTTAATAAAGCTATACCCTTGTTAAGGACTCTTAAAAAATTTAATAAAACATGAATGCTATTACTGCAAATAGCATACCAAAATCTTGTAATTACTACGTTTTGTAAACTTTGCGATATTTCTTAGTTTTTCTAAATGGTTCTAAAATAATATTGGGAGAGCCAGCTAAGGCGAAGAAAGTGAATGAAAGAAAAGGGCACAACTGTGTTATTGCCGTTACTGTCAAATTGTTGATTTTTGTGCAGGTGTCAGCGAAGATCAGTCGGGAAACAATTTAGATGTACATGGAATCAGTCAAAAATGGAAAGTAATGGAAAACTGAAAAGTCATGTTTTTCAGTTTAGGAAAATATTGTGCGTTGGTAAGAGCGACAATTTGCATTAAAATTAACAGGGAAGAGCGTTCCTTTTTATACCCACTTCTCGTAGCGTAGCTGTAGCTATAGCGGTTTACTATCTGCAATTAAATATACGCCTTGAAAGTAAGCATGCAGATTCCAGAGACATAGGCAGAGCGCATAAACATAGTTTATTTTAAAAAATTGCGACGCCCTTTCCAATGCCCACAAACCGCCCAAAAGGGTTACGCCCACTCTTTTTTAAGTTTTCTTTTTAAGTTTCTTTGCAAAATATTTTTTTATTGTACGTTATCCTATAAATTATGGCTTTGGTGTGAGGTGGAGGAATTTTGTGTTAAATCTGTGTCTTTATTATAGATTTATACGCCGGTGTATATATTTATGCCGCCTCCACTGCACAATATCATATAAACTATGTATTTTGTCAGACTGGCAACTTTTGATGGCGTGTTTCTTAATATTTGCTTCAATGTGTTTAGGATTGCGAGCAATTAATATTTGTTCCTTATCGTTCAATAAAGGACGCTATTTAATTAAAGCAATATACCTATTTTGCAGGGGAATTCCATCGGCATTCAATACAAACTATTCAACATATCCAACTTCTCTAATAACGGATTTATTACAGGTGAGTACATTCATACATATCGATAATTATGTTGGAAAACCATAAAACAAAATGATACAAAAGTAAAAGATCTTACCTAGCTGGACTAATTGTCCAATTGATTGACATTAAAAATGCAAAATAAATTAGAAAAAATTAGGACAGAAAATGAGCATCAGTTTGAATATATTTTCATCTCTTTCGTTCACCGCCATTTGGGATTGCTACAATTTTAGAGAGAGCAATATTTAGGCCACTCCTCTCGCATACGTCAACATTTTCGTTCCCTATAATAGGGAGAGAAAATGAGAGGCAACTTAACTATGCTCTCTCCCTTTCGTGTATTGTCATTCAGGTTTGCGGCATTATAAGAGAAAGAATGAAAGAGAGCAATTTTATATTCAAGATTCTTTTATCACGGCCAAAATTTTAGAGAGAGCAATATTTAGGCCACTCCTCTCGCATACGTCAACATTTTCGTTCCCAATAATATGGAAGAGAAAATGAGAGGCAACTTAGCTATGCTCTTTCCCTTTCGTGTATTGTCATTAAGGTTTGCGGCAATATAAGAGAAAGAATGAGAGAGAGAGCAATTTTATATTCAAGATTTTTTTTGCACGACCATTTTGTGCTGCATCATTTAACGTTGCGCTGATTTCTCTGCTGTCGTCGACAGCGGCTGCGTTCGCTGACGCTGTTACTATTCAGCTTGTCGACTTAAATGCATTTTGTGTTTTATTTGGGAAAATTATCATCCCTCTGATTGTACACAATAATAAATAAATTGAAAACATTTTTGGCATGTAACTAAAACCTAAATAATTTCCAAAAACAAGAAATAACAATTATGTTCAGGGCGTTTTTCTGATTGTACAGGCAAAAAGTGTGACTTTTAGGGCGATTTTGGGTACGCATTTTTATGAGTGTATCATTATGTTAGAAATTTTTAAAGTCCAATATTATTACAAATAATGTAGTTCTTTTGATTAAAAAAAGCGGTAAAAATTAATTCTTTAATGCCAATAGACTACAAATTAATTTGAAATTTCATTTTTATTCTTTTGGCTTGCATTATTTTTCCAAGAAAATCTCAAAACAATTGTAGACCATTTCCGACTTTTTAAAAATGTAAGTAATTTACACAATCATACTAATAAATATTGGTTCATACATTTAATATTTTGCTTTACATATAATTTTTTTTGTGTTTTTGATTTGTGTATATTTTGTTTTTGTATCTGAAAATATGGCTTTTGGTAATATTCATATACATTTATAAAGAATTTTTAATTTGAGAACATGACAATAGCTCTTTCACGTTTTTAAAAATGATTCATATTTTATTTATTATTTTATATAATCAGAAGAAAGACACTTTTTAATATTTTAGCCAATAGCAAAATGTCTTATTGGAAAAATGGGGTTTTCTGCCTAAAAAACGAAAAGTGTAAAGGCAAGAAATCAGAAAGGACCGATTTTATAAAATTTAATTTTTGAATTGTCGGTTTTTACCTACGCCGTTCCTCAAATTTACCTGTTACTTTGTTTTTTTTAATACGTTCTTCTGCCCAAAAATAAGTACTTGTTGACATGTTCTTTACCTGCACCATGTATATTTATATTTTTTGTATTTAAATTTCATTTATTTGTTTATATAATCAGAAGAAGACACTTTTGAATATTTTAGCCAATAGCAAAGGGATTTATTGGAAAAATTGGGTTTTCTACCTAAAAACGAAAAGTTTAAAAGCAAGAAATCGGAAACGACCCATTTTATAACATTTAATTTTGTACCTGTCCGTTTTTACCTACGCCGTGCCTCAAATTTACCTGTTACTTTGGTTTTTTAAATACGTTCTTTTGCCCAAAAATATGTACTTTTTAACTTGGCGGTTTTTACCTGCACCATGCATCACATTTACCTAATACTTTGTGAAGTTTAAGCCTCGCGCTTACGATTCCTATCACACTTTAAATACTTTGAAATATCTAACATTATACCTAAGTTTTGTTATTGTTCAAGAGGTTACGTAATCAAATTTGGGTAAAAAAATAAATATGTAACTTTAAATGCCAAACGATTAAAACGTTTGTTTGCGATAGAATCTTTTGCAATGTCTAACTTTATAACCAAGTTTTGTTATTGTTCAAGAGGTTACATATTTAAATTTGGGTACAAAATGAAATATTTAACGTTAAATGCCGAACGATTGAACTTTTTGTTTGCAATGGAATTTTTTTAAACAATTTTTCTGATGCAGTTATTATCTCTAATTTATACATTAGGCAGGTTATAACATTATAGCAAAGTTCTGGTTTTTTAAGGGGTTACATCATTAAATAAAAAAACATTTTTTGGATATAAACTTTTAAACCGTTTTAGTTAAATTACAAATAAAAACTGCCAAAAAATAATTGGTATACTTGCAAAAGAATAAAAAAATAAATACAAAGTAATTACCAATCTAATTGCATTCAGAACCCTTGTACAAAAGAGTGCCTTTCTTGTTATATTTGTGTTGTAAGAAAAAGTATCTTCACACTAATTACATATAATAATACATGAAATGGTAACCGTTTTGGACATGAAAATAAACAAAATTTAAATTTTAATATGTTAATTCTTATTATATTACAACCCTACATTAAATTTTGAATTGTGTATTTATAAATATGTTTTGTTAAATGGTTACGTTTTTTCAATAATCAATAATATACAATTTGAATTTTTTCTTTCCTGATTTCCTTCTGAGAAAAACTTTCTTTATCGGGCAATAAAATAAATTAACATCGAAAACCTTACCAAGTGCCATTTAAAGACATTACATTTTCAACCTGTACCGTTTTTTTGCAATCCATAATTAATATGCAGAAAATATTGCCTCACATCTACTCTGCCATATAGCATTAAAATATAACCGCTTACAAGAGAGTGGGTGTCGCTTAGATATTGCTCTTACCCTCAGTGCCACAAGCAAAAAAGGCGATCGGCAAATGAAATGCATAGACCAATAAATTGCCTTCTCTATTGCGACCGAAAATGGCCGCCTGAGAAGTAGGAGTGGGATAGCTATTGCCTCATCTCAGTTCCGTAATGCAAAACGGTACCCGAAAAATGGGACACAGTATTTATAAGCTGCCTCCTAATTGTGTGACTGAAATGGCTGCTGCCTAACAGTGAGTAAGAGTGGTACAGCTATTGCTCACACCCTCAGTTTCGCAATGCCAAACGGTACCCGAAAAAAAGAATGCATATGTTAATCAGCTGCCTCCTAGTTGTGTGAGCGAAATGGCTGCTGTCTAACAGTGAGTAGGAGTGGCCTAGCTTTTGCTCTCACACACAGTTCAAAAATGGCGACGCGCAAATGAGATGACTATACCTACAAATTGCCTTTTATATTGCGACCGAAAATGGCCGCCTGAGAAGGAGTAGGAGTGAGATAGCTATTGCGTCATATCAGTTCCGTAAATCAAAACGGTACCCGTTTATAAGCTGTCTCATAATTGTGTGACTGAAATGGCTGCTGCCTAACAGTAAGTGAGAGTGGTACAGCTATTGCTCACACCCTCAGTTTCGCAATGCCAAACGGTACCCGAAAAAAAGAATGCATATGTTAATGAGCTGTCTCCTAATTGTGTGACCGAAATGGCTGCTGCCTAATAGTGAGTAGGAGTGGCCTAGCTATTACTGTCACATACAGTTCAAAAATGGCGACGGGCAAATGAGATACATATACATACGAATTGTCTTTTATATTGCGACTGAAAATGGACGTCTCAGAAGGAGTAGGAGTGGCCAAACGTTGTGTTCATATTACCGCAAACCAAAATGGCTGCGGAAGAGGGAGGTGAATATATATTTAAATGCCATCTTTAATTATTTCGACTGAATATAATCCCAAAAAAAGAGTGTAGCAGTTGTTTGTAATTTGTACCCGTATGTTTTATTATTGATACAATAGAAGCTTTTTAATTATTTAAATGAGTTTTTTTATAACGTAAGGGCGCATTGTATAAATTAATTTTCCTAATAATGCCGTCTTTTTTAAAAGTGTTTTATCTTGCAAAGTTGAACGGAAATTATTTATTCCCTTGCTTATTATCCTAAACAAAATTTATTTAAATTGCCGTTAAACACACTTATTTAAATTAACACTTACTTAGTGGAGCCTTTGCGTGCCTCTATTTAATATGTTTATAGTGACGTCACTGCTAGCTTTTGTTAATATATTTTTTATGCAGTTGTGTACAGTAGCACCACTGTGTAGGTATACTTCGCCTATTTTCTAGCAACATTTTTATGTAATATGTATAAACTGTCGACACGGCTCATATACATTTGACATGTGTTGTGTAGAATTGTTTACTTTATACATGTAAAATATACATACTGGCGCCACTGTGCATGTAAACTTGGCATGCTTTATATCTACATTCTTTATGTAATATGTATACATTGGTGGTACGGATTATATATATTTGACATGTATTGTGTAGAATTGTATACTTTACATGTACTATATACATAGTGGCGCCACGGAATATATATACTTGACATATTTTACCGGCCTCACTTTAAATGTAAAATGTAAATACTAGCGCCACTGTGCCTTTGTGTTTGACGTTTGTATATACTTATACTTGTATAAGCCGTTGTATAAGGTGCGCCACTGTACTTTTTACACCAATTGTGTGTAGTGGCTCCACCTAACTTTTACATAAGCTGTATAGTGGCATCACTGCAGTTTAAATTAATTGTGTATACTGGCAACCCTGCACTTCTAAATGAGATGCTTCTATTGGCACCACTTGTATAAGCTGTTCTGTATAGTAGCGCCAGTGCGGATAGCGGTATTAAACAACACACAACTGCTTTACCAACACACCACACTGCCGCCACTATACTCAACAGCTTTAACAACACTGGCGCCACTACACTCTACTGCGTAGGAAAGAAAGAAAAGGAAAGGAGACGACATATCGGGAAACCGAATTGCTACACAAGAAATGAGGCTTTTTATAACGTCTTGCCGCATTGTATAAACTCATTTTCTTATTAATGCGGTCTTTTTTAAAAGTGTTTTATCTTGCAAAGTTGAACGGAAATTATTTATTCCCTTGCTTATTATCCTAAACAAAATTTATTTAAATTGCCGTTAAACACACTTATTTAAATTAACATTTACTTAGTGGAGCCTTTGCGTGCCTCTATTTAATATGTTTATAGTGACGCCACTGCTAGCTTTTGTTAATATATTTTTTATGCAGTTGTGTACAGTAGCACCACTGTGTAGGTATACTTCGCCTATTTTCTAGCAACATTTTTATGTAATATGTATAAACTGTCGACACGGCTCATATACATTTGACATGTGTTGTGTAGAATTGTTTACTTTATACATGTAAAATATACATACTGGCGCCACTGTGCATGTAAACTTGGCATGCTTTATATCTACATTCTTTATGTAATATGTATACATTGGTGGTACGGATTATATATATTTGACATGTATTGTGTAGAATTGTATACTTTACATGTACTATATACATAGTGGCGCCACGGAATATATATACTTGACATATTTTACCGGCCTCACTTTAAATGTAAAATGTAAATACTAGCGCCACTGTGCCTTTGTGTTTGACGTTTGTATATACTTATACTTGTATAAGCCGTTGTATAAGGTGCGCCACTGTACTTTTTACACCAATTGTGTGTAGTGGCTCCACCTAACTTTTACATAAGCTGTATAGTGGCATCACTGCAGTTTAAATTAATTGTGTATACTGGCAACCCTGCACTTCTAAATGAGATGCTTCTATTGGCACCACTTGTATAAGCTGTTCTGTATAGTAGCGCCAGTGCGGATAGCGGTATTAAACAACACACAACTGCTTTACCAACACACCACACTGCCGCCACTATACTCAACAGCTTTAACAACACTGGCGCCACTACACTCTACTGCGTAGGAAAGAAAGAAAAGGAAAGGAGACGACATATCGGGAAACCGAATTGCTACACAAGAAATGAGGCTTTTTATAACGTCTTGCCGCATTGTATAAACTCATTTTCTTATTAATGCGGTCTTTTTTAAAAGTGTTTTATCTTGCAAAGTTGAACGGAAATTATTTATTCCCTTGCTTATTATCCTAAACAAAATTTATTTAAATTGCCGTTAAACACACTTATTTAAATTAACATTTACTTAGTGGAGCCTTTGCGTGCCTCTATTTAATATGTTTATAGTGACGCCACTGCTAGCTTTTGTTAATATATTTTTTATGCAGTTGTGTACAGTAGCACCACTGTGTAGGTATACTTCGCCTATTTTCTAGCAACATTTTTATGTAATATGTATAAACTGTCGACACGGCTCATATACATTTGACATGTGTTGTGTAGAATTGTTTACTTTATACATGTAAAATATACATACTGGCGCCACTGTGCATGTAAACTTGGCATGCTTTATATCTACATTCTTTATGTAATATGTATACATTGGTGGTACGGATTATATATATTTGACATGTATTGTGTAGAATTGTATACTTTACATGTACTATATACATAGTGGCGCCACGGAATATATATACTTGACATATTTTACCGGCCTCACTTTAAATGTAAAATGTAAATACTAGCGCCACTGTGCCTTTGTGTTTGACGTTTGTATATACTTATACTTGTATAAGCCGTTGTATAAGGTGCGCCACTGTACTTTTTACACCAATTGTGTGTAGTGGCTCCACCTAACTTTTACATAAGCTGTATAGTGGCATCACTGCAGTTTAAATTAATTGTGTATACTGGCAACCCTGCACTTCTAAATGAGATGCTTCTATTGGCACCACTTGTATAAGCTGTTCTGTATAGTAGCGCCAGTGCGGATAGCGGTATTAAACAACACACAACTGCTTTACCAACACACCACACTGCCGCCACTATACTCAACAGCTTTAACAACACTGGCGCCACTACACTCTACTGCGTAGGAAAGAAAGAAAAGGAAAGGAGACGACATATCGGGAAACCGAATTGCTACACAAGAAATGAGGCTTTTTATAACGTCTTGCCGCATTGTATAAACTCATTTTCTTATTAATGCGGTCTTTTTTAAAAGTGTTTTATCTTGCAAAGTTGAACGGAAATTATTTATTCCCTTGCTTATTATCCTAAACAAAATTTATTTAAATTGCCGTTAAACACACTTATTTAAATTAACATTTACTTAGTGGAGCCTTTGCGTGCCTCTATTTAATATGTTTATAGTGACGCCACTGCTAGCTTTTGTTAATATATTTTTTATGCAGTTGTGTACAGTAGCACCACTGTGTAGGTATACTTCTCCTATTTTCTAGCAACATTTTTATGTAATATGTATAAACTGTCGACACGGCTCATATACATTTGACATGTGTTGTGTAGAATTGTTTACTTTATACATGTAAAATATACATACTGGCGCCACTGTGCATGTAAACTTGGCATGCTTTATATCTACATTCTTTATGTAATATGTATACATTGGTGGTACGGATTATATATATTTGACATGTATTGTGTAGAATTGTATACTTTACATGTACTATATACATAGTGGCGCCACGGAATATTTTTTTTTTTTTTTTTTTTTTAAATTTTCAACGCCTAATAGACGCTGGCATTTTTATTGTACTCTGATTTTTCTTTTTTAAAAATATATAGTAACAATTTATGGCATATTTACATTTTTGGATTTGCGGTATTTATACGCGCTTAGTTACAAGTGTTAATTTAGGAATTACATTTACGAGTGACATTTTTGGTTAACTTGGCTGCGGTTATGCGCGCATTTAAATTTAACGTTACTAGGAGAAATAGTTTGCAACAATTTACAGTTTTAGATTTCTTGGTAGTCATTTTGCGCGCCATAGTTTAAGGTATCGGTTTAAGTTTAAAGTAAACATAAAAATTGCTTATCATTAGAGGGGACAGTTATAAGTAGATTTTAGAGTAATATGTAAGTTGATTTGCATTAGACAGGCGTTGGCGTGGTGTCCAGCGATGAGACTATAATTGACGGCGGCGACGAAAGTTGGTTACTATCATCCGACGAGATAGATAGTACTGTTGCCCATCCTTCATTTATGTCTCCATTATGGCCGTCCATTTTGTTGTTGCGTTTCGTGTTTTTCACTTTAAATAGCTGCTGCACAGGCGCCACTGCCGGGTTAAAAAAGCTACTGACTTGCCGATTTGTGTTCGGAGCGAAGGCGGGCTGTTGGACTTCGATAAATCGACAGGAAAAAACACGGCTGGTACTCGATGTTATAGTATTTTTAACCACCTGATTGTTATCGATATCCCGCGAAGCTTTTACCGGCATCGGTAGCTGGTCTCACACTCCGATTTAAATTTGGAGCGTTGGCGGACTGTTTGACGCGAAGTTTTTAACGGCTTCGGTATCTGGTCTCACACTCCGATTTATGTTTTGAGCGTTGGCGGGCTATTGGGCTTCGATATATCGGCAGGAAAAACATGTCTGGTACTCGATGTTCTAGCATTTTAACCGCCAAATTGTTATCGATGTCCCGCGACGCGTTTCCCGGTATTGTTGGCATTATCGGTAGCTGGTCCCACAACTCCTAGGCAAGAAGCGTGTGTAAATTGTGTAAGTGATTAAATGTGTTATAGTTTTGAGCAGTAATTAACAATATTATTGTTGCTTTCAGTGTCGTTGCTCACAACGCCGCTGCGGAGGTGCCAGCATATAACAGGCAACGGCCCATCCGGACCGTCAACCCCAATGCATGCATTCCAACTGTGGCTGGCGAAAAGCATGCGGCGCAGTGTGACGTCATCAACAGGAAGAAGCCGGTTGGCCGTAAATGCAATTTTATACCAATCTGTGGGGGAAAAATTAATCAATACTTATTTTTCCAGATCGGATTGTCGAATCATTTGCCGGTCCAATACGGTTTGGGCAGGGGCCAAGCTAGGAGTATGCCATCTGGCAGCCGCGGCAAAACATTGCCCTCTGCCAACTCCGCCGTTGCTGTCCCAGCTGCCAGTGAGTGTGTCACCGCCTACATGAGCCCGAAGAGCCGAGGGCCGGCGCCAGTTTGCATTTATGAGCCGCTGCCGTTGCTGCTGCAGGCATCGGAAAGGTGGGCAGCGTAGGCCTGCTTCCATCTTCAGGCAACTGTCCGTCGGATGACCGTCGTCTTCTCCATCCAACAAGCCCCTGTTATCGGCCAGGGCCAGGCGAGGAGTGCGGGACGTCTGAAAGTGCCGATGGTTCTTGCCGAGGATCCACCTCCTGCTACCGGTGCCGCTGGCGCTGTTGCTGCTGTCGCTGGTGAGTGTGTCGCCGCCTGATGCATTTCAACACACAAAATGTATTAGGAGGGGAGAAACTAATCCAGTCTTCTTTCTTCCAGGGTGACAAGCCACTGTTTGCTGGCACGTGATGATTGACCAGGTGCCAAGAAGAAGTCAAGTCGCAGGGAATTGTCAAAGGCCAAAAACACCCTCTGCTGCCGATGCTGAGGGCATCGGTGCTGATGTTGCTGCTGCTGCACAGTGAGTCGTTCAGGTGAGGGCTGGCGTCAGTGTTCGCAATTTGGACGTCTGTATCTTCTGCTGTTATTTCAGGATTTACTGTTCTTATTGCATGGCAAGCCTGTTGCCGCCGGCCGAAAGGAACGCGCATTGGTGTCTCCAGTGTCTTCGCCCAGGCCTTCAGCCGGCTCCTGCCAAGCGTTTCAGACGGTCCCTGTGAAAGCCGCTGGTGCGCTGCATCATACAGCAGTTGAATTGGAGTTGTTTTGGACACAGCCATGCAGACGCCGCTGACCCTGCTGGCGCTGTTGTTGCTGCCGCTGATGTTATGCTGTTCCAGTCTCTCCTCATTAATCTGGTTCGCAAAGCCCTGACGCTGCGTATGCGACCCCTGGTGCTGCTTCCCATGCTTCAGTAACTTCTCCTCCAGCTTATTGTTGGTGGGCGTGCATCGGGGGCGGATCCTCAAGTTTCCGGCGCTTTAGTCTCCACATCCGGGCTTTCAGAGAGTGCTTTTGTTGTTGCTTTTGCCGGCCTTGCTTCTGCTGATTGCTGTAGCTGCTGCCATTGTGGGCTAGACCTGTTTCTGCTGCTGTTGTTGTGTCGTGGAGGTTTGGTGAGAGAGATTGTAAGGAATGGAAAGAAAACTAATACATATTCTCTTTCTTTCAGGGAGGAGCGCTGATGAGGCGTCAGATGCAGCAGCAAATGGAGCCGTGAAAGCAGAAATACCGCAGGCGCTAAAGCCCCCGGTTGGAAAGGAAGAATGCGCCGCAGTCCCGCGTCTTCAACAGGAATACGCCAGTTTGCCACGAGTGATGATCCTGCTTGCGGTTCCTTTGCTGCGGCAGTTTCTGCTTTTGGGGCAAACATACACAGCATGCTGTTCAAGGCGCTATTCCGGCCACCGGATTTACGACGCCCCGCTTCTGCGTAGGCATACGCTGCCGGATCCTCCAGTTATGCTGCTGCTGCCAATATTGTTGTTGTTGCTGCATGCTGGACTGCATGCACCATTGTTGCTGCATGGCAAGCATGTTGCCCCCGGTCAACCAGCTGAGCGTGATTGAAATGTTGCTGATGACGCCGTCTCATGGCCAAGCATTGCAGGCAGTCCTCATAAGCGCGACCGCCGCGTCGGCATAACACCGCCAAAAGGACCGATTGCTAAGATGGACTCGGTCACGCAGGGGGCGCCGACCCTACTGCCGCTGTCGTTGTTGCTTTTGGGGCAAAAGCGCGCCTCACACTAGAGCCCCGCCTCCTCAGGAAGACCGGATTTGCCATGCCGGCGTTGGGCTCAGGGTCATACAGGCCTACAGAAATGGTGGGTGTGGGCGGCGAAATGTTCAGCACACCACCAGGCCTCCTCCTCAACTGATTCTGGTCTTGCTGCTGCTGTTGTTGCTGACTTGGTGAGCTAATGCTTTTGTCAGTCACCCGATGCGCTGTTGCTGTTGTTGTGATTTAGTTTATGAGAAAAGGAAAGTGAATTAAAACATGTTATCTCTCTTCTAGGTTGGAGCGCTGGTGTGTCGCCCAATACAGCAGCAGATGGATCCATAAGGAGCCAATAAGGCGGAAAGACCGCAGTCGCAAGTCCCTCGGTTGGAAAGTAAAGATGGATTTTCAATAGCGTCAGGAGAAATGATTTGAGAACGCAGCTTGTGCCATGCAGGCATAATTATTTTGTTAACCAGTAGGTGATTAGTTAAGTTAATTTTACCATAATAAATATAAGCAGATTTCCCTTTTTATGTAACCTGTAACTTAGCCTTTAGCCTTTTTATATTTCTTTCCTCTCTTTTCTATATTTTGCCACCCATTCCGCCAGTTTTGATTATTTCTGCCTTCTGCTCCTGTCCTGGTTTGTTTTGATTTAATTTTAGTCCCCTTCATAGTCGGGTAGGATTATTCGTTGTACATTTAATGGTTGCCCTCTGAATTTTTCTATTTTTTTTAAATATTCTGTCTATGGTTTTCCAATACTATACGGGGTAGTATCGGATAATCGATATTGGCGGTAATTTTAAAAGTGTGTATATCGGTTGGTATTAAATAGTCTGTCTATGGTTTTATCGGATAATCGATAGTGGCGATAATTTTAGGCGTGTGTATATCGGTTGGTATTTTTAATTAGTGTTGTCCTAGTATTAATCGTTCTTGTAGAGATGCGGTCCCATTCATTCATGCATTTTAACGGCGTCGGTTGTACGGTCTCTCTTTGCTCAGCTTGGTGTGAATGCACGTGCATCCGCTTTTAGCTTTTTACCTACTTGCTGCTGGAAACCTGGAACTGGACCGCAATACTTAAGTGCGCACTTGTGTAAGTATGCAACTCATCCCTTCTGCGAATTCAAGTGCGCGCGTGGACAGCGCAAGTGTAAGCCAGCAGCAAAAAACATTTGGCCGCATTTCCGTCTGGCAGCAGGGGTGCTGCGGCGTAGTAGCAGGTGGCCAGGAGTATATTAATAAGGTGCCGCACGTGTTGAGTAGATCATTAATGGCTCGCTTATTCTTTTCTTTGCAGGAAAACTTGCAGCCGCCACTCCTCGAACCAGCCGTCCTCCATCTGCGCAAGGATGACGTAATTTGTCAGCGAGCCGCCCCTTGTTGGACCATCCACCAGATCTGCGCAGAACATCCACCGGCAGATCCGCGCGCCGGCGCAGCACTGGAATAGGCCGCCGCTCCTTGCTCCTGCCGCCCACATCCGACGCACGGAAAATGCGACTGCCTGCGTGCCTCCCTCTGTGATAGACATCGAGCAGATCTGCGAGCAGCAGCCGCCACAACATCCGCGCGCAGCCGTAAAGAGGAGAAAACAGTAGCCGCTCCTGGGTCCCGCCGTCCTCCATCGGCGTATCCGCGCGCTGGCATAGGATGGAAGAACAGCGGCCATTCTTCGGTCCCGTTGACCCCCACATGCGCAAGGACAACACGATTTCCAGCGAGGACGCCTTTTATGCCATCTGTACTGGCTTTGGTGGAAGGATGTGTCGGGTCCTCAGCGCCTGTAGAATGCCAGTTGGCCAGGAATGAATTTTAAATAGTGTCGCGTGTGTTGTGTGGATACTAATCCTTTTCTTTATCTCTTCCCTACAGGGAGGCTTGTCGCCGAGTCGCTGCAACGATATACCAGCGAGCAGATCTGCGCGCAGGCTTTGGCTGGAGAGTTGCTGTCAGTCGTCGGCGATCGTTACCAGGACACATCAGGTTAGCCAATCTGCGCGCAGGCGTCAGTTGCAGCGGCTGCGGTTCTAGTTCCAGTGGACCTAATATTGCGCAAGGATAAGGCGATATCCAGTGAGCCGCCTTTTGTCAAGTCATCGAGTAGATCTGCGCGTAGAATATACCATAGTATCTGCGCGCAGGCGTGAATAAGGAGATCATCTGCTGCTTCTCGGACCTGTTGACCCCCACATGCCCAAGGATGACACGATTTCCAGCGGAGAGCTTTTTGACGTCTGGACTGGATTTTGGTAGAAGGGTATGTCGAGTCCCAAGCGCCTGTAGGGTGCCCATTGGCCAGGAGTGACAATTTCTATTTTTTTTTTTTTCTCTTTAGTTGTTAGTTTTTGCCGACCTTTTTACCGTGTTTTTTTTTTTTTTTTTTTTTTTTTTTTTTTTTTTTTTTGTTTTTTGTTATTGCTTAGCCTTCTTGTTTTTAAATTGATTTAGTTATTGTTATAGTTATTATGTTATGTCCCCTTCGTAATCGGGTAGGATTATTCGTTGGATGCTTATGGGTTGCCCTCTGAATTTTTGTATTATTTCTTGCCTAGTTAGGTCCCCATTTCTATATCTTTTATTGTACATATTTATCTCCAACTCGCACCATCTGTCAGGAGGCCATTTTTGGTTTTCCCTTTCTCTTTTTTCCCTTTCTTCCTGTTTTTTTATTCTTTTGAGCTCTTCCTCCTCTTCCTCTAGTCTCAGCAAGGTGGGGAGTTCAGTTAGATGCATTTGTCTTATTTTCTCTCTCTCGCTACGCTTTTTTACGGTTCTGCAGTCATCTATATCAGGGATTTTTAAGAGTTTAGGTGAGAGGGTAAGTCCAGTCTGCTTTTGCGTGATATGATCATTTGTCATTTTAAAGTACCTCTGCCTGCTTCTTTCTAGTCTGTTCGGGATATAGTGCCTAGAGAGAATCCTGCGAACAGCTATATTTGGGTGCGATTTTATAGTTTCTGAGAACCTGTGCATAGCCTGTTGATAGAATTCTTCTACTGTTTTGACGCCAAAAAGGTCCCTTATGGTTTGGTTTCTCGTATATCTTCCCGCTCTACATATGTCTCTTATTTTTCTGTTTTCCTCAACCTGGACCCTCCTTATCTGTGCATCTGTCACAAGGGGACCCCAAGCTGCTATGGCATACTGCCATATTGGTGATAAAACTGATTTAAGGATCAGTATCTTAGTTTTAGTAGGGAGTTTACTTCTTCCGTTTAGGATCCATGTCAATTTTCTGTAGGCTGTAGAGTATTTACCCAATAGCTTTGTGACGTGAGAGCTAAGGGTTAGCTTGCTATCAAGGGTTACGCCAAGGTATGATTGCTTGCTTTCCTTCTTTATTGTTTGACCCTTGATCTTCACATTCATTGAGTTTGTAGGTAAGTCGTTTTTTAATGTAAAAGTGACATGTCCGGTTTTAGCAGCGTTTACTGAGATACCCCATTTGTCCGCCCAGTCCGAAAATGTCTTGAGGTAGTTTTCGTTGTTTCTTGTGGCGGCGGTTGCTAGTGTGTCTGAGCTGAGGACTATAGTGTCGTCTGCGTATGTTGAGAGCATAATTCTTTGTGTTGGTGAAGGGCGGTAGATATATGGGAGGGGCATGTCAGAGGAGAAGATAGAGTAAAGTAGTGGTCCGAGATTGCTTCCTTGAGGCACTCCTGCGCCTATTTGTCCTGTTCTCGAAGTCTCTCCTGCTTGGTCTTTAACTTCGAACGTTCTATTTGTAAGGTAGCTCTCCAGTATAATGTATAGGTTGTAAGGTAGGATCTTAGCTAATTTAAGTAAAAGGCCTTCGTGCCATACCCTATCAAAGGCCTCAGAGATGTCAAGGAAAACCGCTGAGCAGTATTCCTTCCGCTCGAAGGCCTCGAGGATGAACTGGGTGACCCTGGCTATTTGCTGCTCAGTTCCGTGCTCTTTTCTGAAGCCAAATTGGTGCAGTGGTATGGCTTTTTTGAATAGATCTACCCTGAAAAGTCTTTTTAGGAGTAGTCTTTCAAACATTTTAGAGAGTCCCGAGAGTAGACTAATCGGCCTGTATGACTTCGGCTCGTTTGAGCTTTTCCCTGGCTTCAGGATCATTTTTACCTGTGCATGTTTCCAGGCTTCAGGGTAGTATCCTAATCTAAGTATGGAGTTATAGATTAGGATAAGGTACAGGGTAGCTTTAGTCGGTAGGGTTTTTATGAGCTGGTTTGTTATAAGGTCTTTACCAGGTGCTTTGCTATTCTTTAAGTTTTTTATTTCTTCATTTAATTCGTTTAGCGTAATGGGTTGGTTATGGGGGTTTTTGTTTAGATTATGTCGTTCTGTTAGCATGCTTTCCTTAATTATTCTTAGTCCGGTGTTAACCTTATCTATGTGGTAATCAGGTACAATTTTATTTGGCTTGAATCTTCCTTCCAAGTGGGAGACAAACGCTTCTGTTGTCTCCTTGATTGTTTTAGTCCATTTAGGGCCTTTTTTGGTTTCTAATTTGAGGGGAAAGTTGGGTTGATTCATTTTTTTCCCTTCATCTAGCAGCCTCCAAATTTTCCTCATTCTGTCCGGGTTATTTGTGTCAATTCCTTCAATTTGCTCATTGATTCTCTTTTCTCTTAAGATTTTAATTGCTTTTTTAAGTCGATTTTCAGCTGCTTTTAGTTTAGTTTTGTCCTCGTTCGTTCTAGTAGCTTTAAAAATTCTACTTTGTATACGTTTTTCTTCCAGCAATCTGCTTGTGTTTTCGTCTAGTGTGAGCGTATGACTATTTCTGTTAGCTTGCCCATATCTTCTTCTGTGGTTATCAGGAATTCTTGGGGAGGGAGTTGATTCAGCAGCCGAGTCCTTGATGTTTTTAATAAGGATGTTTATGGCGTCATTTATGTCTTCTGCTACCCTTATCTCAGTGTTTAGAAGTATCTTCCTTTCTAGAACGTTCTTAAAGAGCTCAATGTTCGTTGTTTTCTTGAGGATGCTGTTGTTTTGCTTGTGCAAGAAGAAGGTGTTTCTGTCAAGGTTGATTTCCAGTAAAATAGGAAGGTGGTCTGAGGAGAGATCCGAGCTCGAGGAGATTTTCTTTTCGTACATTCCAAGGCCTTTGCATATAGAAAAATCTATTGCTGATGGGTTTTTCCTAGAGTCGAAAGGGAAATGAGTCGCACAGCCAGTAGCGATGATCTCGGCCATGGTATCAGCTTTGACAGCATCGTATAGTGCAGCGCCACGCTGGCAGCCGCGAAAGCAGCCCCACTGTCTATGTTTAGCATTCCAGTCGCCACATAGGACGAATTTGGCTCGACCTTCTAGGGTTTTCTCAGCATAGTTGAGTATGTCCCTGAAGTGGCTGGACGACCATTTATGTTGGGGCGGACAGTATACAGACGCTATTACTATCATTTCACTGCGTCTGTTGTTTTCCGGTAGCAAGACTATTGGGGCACTCTGTATACATTCCTGCTCGATCGGTTCTAAGGCCATGTGGCGGAGACTACTGTTTACTATCGTGGCGACTCCTCCTCTCTTGCTAGAGGCAGGATTTTGGGCTAAGTATGTGAAATATCCTGGCAGCTCTAGTTTGGTAGAATTGTTGTCTAGTCTAGTTTCGGTGACTATGATTATGTGGGCATCAATATTTAGAATGAACAGCTTAAGCTCATCTATTTTATTGTTGATCCCACCAGCATTCCAGAAAGCGATTTTAAGGATGTCCCTGTTGCACTCCCGAGTCATAGGAAACGTCACTTTCTGATGTTACTAGAAAGAGCATTTAAACGAAGATTGGATCTCGGAAAGGATTTTTTGGAGACTTTGGACAGTCTTTTCCTTGGCTTAGTAGGCGGGTGACGATTTCAAGAAGGTTGTTGAGCTTCTTTTCCATCCCTTCAATGCGATTTAAAAGGTATTGCTCCCCACTCACCTCCTTAGATTCGTCATTAGGAATATTTTGTGCTAATGGTGGTGGGCGGAAATGAGTGAGATGGGTGTTGGCCGGGTTTAGGGCGCTATTTGGGTTTTTTCTGCTTTCTTCTAGAGAGGCCAAGACCTTTTTACTAGTTGTCGGCGGGCTTGTCTCATTCCTCGGTTTTGTGTCCAATGTCCTGATTCTGTTTAAGCGTTTATTTATAGATAGATTCCTTTGCGATATCTTCTTTCCTTGGATTCTTTTGGCAGGTAGTTTTGTGTTGTTTACTAATGTGCGAGGGAGGGGGTGTGTGTAGGGCTGCTTATTGAGGGGCGTCTGAATGTGGGTGGGTTTTGGGTAGGGATGTTTATTGCGGGGGGTCTGAAGGTGGGTGGGTTGTGAGTGAAGGGATTGAATTTTGTTGATAGATAGTCTTTGCTTTGCTTCTTGGAAAACAGGGCATCCTTTATAGCTGCTAACGTGGCTTCCATTGCAGTTTGCACAAGTAGCCGGAAGGTTTTTGGGTTTGGTGCATGAGACCGTGGCGTGCAGCTGGCCACATTTCATACATTTAAACGGCTTTCTGCAATAATTTTTTGTGTGTCCAAAGCATTGGCAGCGATGGCATTGTGTAGGATCCTTCGATACCCGTTTCCTTTCAACCTTGACCGTTTGTCCTCCAAGGGATTTTATTAGCAGGACCTTAAGATGGCTGCCGTCAGCCTTGGGTACAACCTCAACCTCATGGATGCGCATAGGATTTCTCGTGTCCCTAAACTGCATTGCCCTGATAAATTTTGTAGCTATACCGATGTCTTGAAGTTGGCTTTCAATCCATTTGGTCGGGGTTGACTGGTGGAGGTTCCTAATTACAATTTGGAAGCCCTTTGCACTCTTTGGCTGGTGAGAGTGTAGGGGAATGTTTGCTTCAAGGAGGACATTCTGAATTGCATTGTAGGCGTCCATCGTTTTAGCCTGGATTCTAATATTGTTGCCAAGTTCAGACTTGGTAGTAAAGCTATTTACCCCGGCTTTATAGTTTAGTTTTTCTATTAGCGGGATAATCTGCTGTATATTGGACAGGAAGATTGATGGTGGTTTTCTGCTAGCTGGAACAGTTTTCCAGGGCGGTAGGTCGGGATCGGCTGCTGCGTTTGAGGGACTTATTGCTGGAGCTGTGTCCATTTCAGCTGACTTCTGCAGGGATTCTCTTCTCGAGTCTTGCCGAATCTTAATAGCTGCTTTGCTTTTGAATAAAGGTGTATCAGAGAGTAGGTTTGTGACCCCCAGATCATCATCAGAGAAGTCGTGGCGTATTCTAACCTTTTTGTTAGAGGTTTGGAGTAGGCCTTCATCAAGACAGTCCCCACGGCGCTTCCCAGGGGTTTTAGGAGAAATCAGTGTTTTATTTAGATTTTTTCTAGCTGCAGTCGGAGGGCGTCCGAGGGCGGCAGAGTCATGTTTTGCTTGAGGGGGATTTTGCATTGGAGTTGGTGAGCGTTTTGCATTTTCTCTAATCAGCTCTGCAAAAGTTTTGACAGGAAAAATATTCTGAGTAGCTGTGGGTTTGTCTGTGTAAGTGACAGCACTGATTGCTGGGCTTGGGTTTGTGTCTTGGGCGGCATGCAATGCGTTTATGGCGGGCTTTATTGGTTTTGTCTGGCGTGAGTATGTGTGGGAGGGAGAAGCTGCTTTTGCGGTTTTTAATGCTTTGGTTGCATTGGTGTCGTTATATTGTGTGGGTATGTTTATATGTGTTTTGGCGGGAATAAAGTTTTGTGATGCTGTGTGTTTGTTTGTGTGGGTGAGTGTCTTGGCTGCTATGCTTGTTATTTGCTTCTGGGAGAGGGGGGAGGGGCTTGAAGCGGGCTGTGTTGGCTTGGTTTCACTTAGGTGTGAGTGTGGGGAGAGAATTAATTTAGCGGTTTTTGATGCTGTGGCTGCACTAGTGTCGTTATGTTGTGTGGGTGAGTTAATGTGTGTTTTGGCGGAAAAGAGATTTTGTGATGCTGTGTTTTTGTGTTTGTCTGTATGGGTGTGTGTCCCGGCTGATTCGCTTGTGATTTGCTTTTGTGTTAGGGGTGAAATGTTTTTGGCGGGCTGTGTTGGCTTGGTTTCACTTTGGTGTGAGTGTGAAGAGAAATTTATTTTAGCGGTTTTTGATGCTTTGGTTGCATTAGTGTCATTATATTGTAAGAAAGTGCTAGGGCTTTTATATATGGAAGAGGGGGGCGGCGGGGTTTTGGCGGGCTTTGGCGGCTTGGCTTGGTTTAAATGTGTTAGTGTGTGTGTGGGGGACGCTGTTTTTTTTTCAGTAGGCTTTGGCTTTAACGGCTTGGTTTGATGTAGATGTGTTTGTGTGGGAGAAATTATTTTGGTAGTTTTCAATGCTTTAATTGCATTGGTGTCATTATCTTGTAAGAAAGTGCTAGGGCTTTTATATAGGGAAATGGGGTTAGGGCTATCGGCAGGCTTTTTTTCTATGGCTTCAGGGTTTTTAGTGCAAATAACGCTTGTATCAACAAATAAGGGGTCTGGTAAAATCACATTTTTATTTTTAAGTAGTACACAGTTTTCGAAATTATACAATTTCTCGTCAGCATTTTTTTCGTAGTGGCTTCGTCTTACTATGGTGGTTTCATTTGTTGTTGGTGTTGTATCCAACGACGAGACATCCATCATAAACGCTGATTGTGGGCTGCTCTTGTCTTCCGAAGAAATTGAAAAGATAGATAGGCAGCTGTCGCTTGAGTCCATTTTTTTGTCGAGTTTAGAATTGTAATTGTGAGTTTTTTTTTTTTGATTGTAATTGCGCGTCCCGCCGTGCTCGCTTCTTTTTTTTTCCGATTCAAAATTGCGCTCCCTCCGACGCGTCCGGCCTCTGTTACTTTTTGGCTATTACTGGTTTATTTTCCATACTGTAGCGGGTATGTCGTTTTCCAATACTAAAACAGGTCTAGTATCGGATGATCGATATTGGCGGTAATTTTAAACGTGTGAATATCGGTTGGTATTTTAAATAGTCTGTCTATGGTTTTCCAATACTAAACGGGGTAGTATCGGATAATCGATAGTGGCGGTAATTTTAAAAGTGTGTATATCGGTTGGTATTAAATAGTCTGTCTATGGTGTTATCGTATAATCGATAGTGGCGATAATTTTAAGCGTGTGTATATCGGTTGGTATTTTTAATTAGTGTTGTCCTAGTATTAATCGTTCTTGTAGAGATGCGGTCCCATTCATTCATGCATTTTAACGGCGTCGGTTGTACGGTCTCTCTTTGCTCAGCTTGGTGTGAATGCACGTGCATCCGCTTTTAGCTTTTTACCTACTTGCTGCTGGAAACCTGGAACTGGACCGCAATACTTAAGTGCGCACTTGTGTAAGTATTCAACACATCCCTTCTGCGAATTCAAGTGCGCGCGTGGACAGCGCAAGTGTAAGCCAGCAGCAAGAAGCATTTGGCCGCATTTCCGTCTGGCAGCAGGGGTGCTGCGGCGTAGTAGCAGGTGGCCAGGAGTATATTAATAAGGTGCCGCACGTGTTGAGTAGATCATTAATGGCTCGCTTATTCTTTTCTTTGCAGGAAAACTTGCAGCCGCCACTCCTCGAACCAGCCGTCCTCCATCTGCGCAAGGATGACGTAATTTGTCAGCGAGCCGCCCCTTGTTGGACCATCCACCAGATCTGCGCAGAACATCCACCGGCAGATCCGCGCGCCGGCGCAGCACTGGAATAGGCCGCCGCTCCTTGCTCCTGCCGCCCACATCCGACGCACGGGAAATGCGACTGCCTGCGTGCCTCCCTCTGTGATAGACATCGAGCAGATCTGCGAGCAGCAGCCGCCACAACATCCGCGCGCAGCCGTAAAGAGGAGAAAACAGTAGCCGCTCCTGGGTCCCGCCGTCCTCCATCGGCGTATCCGCGCGCTGGCATAGGATGGAAGAACAGCGGCCATTCTTCGGTCCCGTTGACCCCCACATGCGCAAGGACAACACGATTTCCAGCGAGGACGCCTTTTATGCCATCTGTACTGGCTTTGGTGGAAGGATGTGTCGGGTCCTCAGCGCCTGTAGAATGCCAGTTGGCCAGGAATGAATTTTAAATAGTGTCGCGTGTGTTGTGTGGATACTAATCCTTTTCTTTATCTCTTCCCTACAGGGAGGCTTGTCGCCGAGTCGCTGCAACGATATACCAGCGAGCAGATCTGCGCGCAGGCTTTGGCTGGAGAGTTGCTGTCAGTCGTCGGCGATCGTTACCAGGACACATCAGGTTAGCCAATCTGCGCGCAGGCGTCAGTTGCAGCGGCTGCGGTTCTAGTTCCAGTGGACCTAATATTGCGCAAGGATAAGGCGATATCCAGTGAGCCGCCTTTTGTCAAGTCATCGAGTAGATCTGCGCGTAGAATATACCATAGTATCTGCGCGCAGGCGTGAATAAGGAGATCATCTGCTGCTTCTCGGACCTGTTGACCCCCACATGCCCAAGGATGACACGATTTCCAGCGGAGAGCTTTTTGACGTCTGGACTGGATTTTGGTAGAAGGGTATGTCGAGTCCCAAGCGCCTGTAGGGTGCCCATTGGCCAGGAGTGTTTCAATTTCTATTTTTTTTTTTTCTCTTTAGTTGTTAGTTTTTGCCGACCTTTTTACCGTGTTTTTTTTTTTTTTTTTTTTTGTTTTTTGTTTTTTGTTATTGCTTAGCCTTCTTGTTTTTAAATTGATTTAGTTATTGTTATAGTTATTATGTTATGTCCCCTTCGTAATCGGGTAGGATTATTCGTTGGATGCTTATGGGTTGCCCTCTGAATTTTTGTATTATTTCTTGCCTAGTTAGGTCCCCATTTCTATATCTTTTATTGTACATATTTATCTCCAACTCGCACCATCTGTCAGGAGGCCATTTTTGGTTTTCCCTTTCTCTTTTTTCCCTTTCTTCCTGTTTTTTTATTCTTTTGAGCTCTTCCTCCTCTTCCTCTAGTCTCAGCAAGGTGGGGAGTTCAGTTAGATGCATTTGTCTTATTTTCTCTCTCTTTTTTTTTTTTTTTTTTTTTTTTTTATTACAGTGGCTATTGCCCCTGTCATTTTTTTTTCCTTTGGTTTTTTTTACATAAAAAACATGTAGGTACAATTCATGGCTATTGACATTTTTTGGAAACTTAAGTAGTATAAAACATAAAAAATAACATGCATGAAAAACTACATAAATAGTACAACATAAGGTAATAAACGTGGGCTCCCCGTTCGCAATTGCGCGTCCCGCCGTGCTCGCTTCTTTTTTTTTTTTCCGATTCAAAATTGCGCTCCCTCCGACGCGTCCGGCCTCTGTTACTTTTTGGCTATTACTGGTTTATTTTCCACACTGTAGCGGGTATGTCGTTTTCCAATACTAAAACAGGTCTAGTATCGGATGATCGATATTGGCGGTAATTTTAAACGTGTGAATATCGGTTGGTATTTTAAATAGTCTGTCTATGGTTTTCCAATACTAAACGGGGTAGTATCGGATAATCGATAGTGGCGGTAATTTTAAAAGTGTGTATATCGGTTGGTATTAAATAGTCTGTCTATGGTATTATCGTATAATCGATAGTGGCGATAATTTTAAGCGTGTGTATATCGGTTGGTATTTTTAATTAGTGTTGTCCTAGTATTAATCGTTCTTGTAGAGATGCGGTCCCATTCATTCATGCATTTTAACGGCGTCGGTTGTACGGTCTCTCTTTGCTCAGCTTGGTGTGAATGCACGTGCATCCGCTTTTAGCTTTTTACCTACTTGCTGCTGGAAACCTGGAACTGGACCGCAATACTTAAGTGCGCACTTGTGTAAGTATTCAACACATCCCTTCTGCGAATTCAAGTGCGCGCGTGGACAGCGCAAGTGTAAGCCAGCAGCAAAAAGCAATTGGCCGCATTTCCGTCTGGCAGCAGGGGTGCTGCGGCGTAGTAGCAGGTGGCCAGGAGTATATTAATAAGGTGCCGCACGTGTTGAGTAGATCATTAATGGCTCGCTTATTCTTTTCTTTGCAGGAAAACTTGCAGCCGCCACTCCTCGAACCAGCCGTCCTCCATCTGCGCAAGGATGACGTAATTTGCCAGCGGGCCGCCCCTTGTTGGACCATCCACCAGATCTGCGCAGAACATCCACCGGCAGATCCGCGCGCCGGCGCAGCACTGGAATAGGCCGCCGCTCCTTGCTCCTGCCGCCCACATCCGACGCACGGAAAATGCGACTGCCTGCGTGCCTCCCTCTGTGATAGACATCGAGCAGATCTGCGAGCAGCAGCCGCCACAACATCCGCGCGCAGCCGTAAAGAGGAGAAAACAGCAGCCGCTCCTGGGTCCCGCCGTCCTCCATCGGCGTATCCGCGCGCTGGCATAGGATGGAAGAACAGCGGCCATTCTTCGGTCCCGTTGGCCCCCACATGCGCAAGGACAACACGATTTCCAGCGAGGACGCCTTTTATGCCATCTGTACTGGCTTTGGTGGAAGGATGTGTCGGGTCCTCAGCGCCTATAGAATGCCAGTTGGCCAGGAATGAATTTTAAATAGTGTCGCGTGTGTTGTGTGGATACTAATCCTTTTCTTTATCTCTTCCCTACAGGGAGGCTTGTCGCCGAGTCGCTGCAACGATATACCAGCGAGCAGATCTGCGCGCAGGCTTTGGCTGGAGAGTTGCTGTCAGTCGTCGGCGATCGTTACCAGGACACATCAGGTTAGCCAATCTGCGCGCAGGCGTCAGTTGCAGCGGCTGCGGTTCTAGTTCCAGTGGACCTAATATTGCGCAAGGATAAGGCGATATCCAGTGAGCCGCCTTTTGTCAAGTCATCGAGTAGATCTGCGCGTAGAATATACCATAGTATCTGCGCGCAGGCGTGAATAAGGAGATCATCTGCTGCTTCTCGGACCTGTTGGCCCCCACATGCCCAAGGATGACACGATTTCCAGCGGAGAGCTTTTTGACGTCTGGACTGGATTTTGGTAGAAGGGTATGTCGAGTCCCAAGCGCCTGTAGGGTGCCCATTGGCCAGGAGTGAATTTTGTATAGTGTCGCGTGTGTTGTGTAGTTGCTAATCCTTTTCTTTATCTAATCCCTACAGGGAGCCTTGTCGCCGAGTCGCTGCAAGGATACACCAGCGAGCAGATCTGCGCGCAGGCATTGGCTAGGAAAATTGCAGTCATTCGTCGGCGCTCGTTGTCAGGACAAGAACAGGTAGCCAATCTGCGCGCAGGCGTCAATTGCAGCGGCTGTGGATTCAATTCCAGTGGACTTCATATTGAGCAAGGACAGCGCTCGTATCAGCAAGCATTGCAGGACTAGGAGACTTCATCAGGCTGTTCTACGTAAAGTATTTTAAGTAAATTTTACCATTGTTTGTAAGATTATTTTAGTACCCTTTAGTTGAGCCTTTAGCCTTTATATTTTTTTTTTTCAATTTCTATTTTTTTTTCTCTTTAGTTGTTAGTTTTTGCCGACCTTTTTACCGTGTTTTTTTTTTTTTTTTTTTTTTTTTTGTTTTTTGTTATTGCTTAGCCTTCTTGTTTTTAAATTGATTTAGTTATTGTTATAGTTATTATGTTATGTCCCCTTCGTAATCGGGTAGGATTATTCGTTGGATGCTTATGGGTTGCCCTCTGAATTTTTGTATTATTTCTTGCCTAGTTAGGTCCCCATTTCTATATCTTTTATTGTACATATTTATCTCCAACTCGCACCATCTGTCAGGAGGCCATTTTTGGTTTTCCCTTTCTCTTTTTTCCCTTTCTTCCTGTTTTTTTATTCTTTTGAGCTCTTCCTCCTCTTCCTCTAGTCTCAGCAAGGTGGGGAGTTCAGTTAGATGCATTTGTCTTATTTTCTCTCTCTCGCTACGCTTTTTTACGGTTCTGCAGTCATCTATATCAGGGATTTTTAAGAGTTTAGGTGAGAGGGTAAGTCCAGTCTGCTTTTGCGTGATATGATCATTTGTCATTTTAAAGTACCTCTGCCTGCTTCTTTCTAGTCTGTTCGGGATATAGTGCCTAGAGAGAATCCTGCGAACAGCTATATTTGGGTGCGATTTTATAGTTTCTGAGAACCTGTGCATAGCCTGTTGATAGAATTCTTCTACTGTTTTGACGCCAAAAAGGTCCCTTATAGTTTGGTTTCTCGTATATCTTCCCGCTCTACATATGTCTCTTATTTTTCTGTTTTCCTCAACCTGGACCCTCCTTATCTGTGCATCTGTCACAAGGGGACCCCAAGCTGCTATGGCATACTGCCATATTGGTGATAAAACTGATTTAAGGATCAGTATCTTAGTTTTAGTAGGGAGTTTACTTCTTCCGTTTAGGATCCATGTCAATTTTCTGTAGGCTGTAGAGTATTTACCCAATAGCTTTGTGACGTGAGAGCTAAGGGTTAGCTTGCTATCAAGGGTTACGCCAAGGTATGATTGCTTGCTTTCCTTCTTTATTGTTTGACCCTTGATCTTCACATTCATTGAGTTTGTAGGTAAGTCGTTTTTTAATGTAAAAATGACATGTCCGGTTTTAGCAGCGTTTACTGAGATACCCCATTTGTCCGCCCAGTCCGAAAATGTCTTGAGGTAGTTTTCGTTGTTTCTTGTGGCGGCGGTTGCTAGTGTGTCTGAGCTGAGGACTATAGTGTCGTCTGCGTATGTTGAGAGCATAATTCTTTGTGTTGGTGAAGGGCGGTAGATATATGGGAGGGGCATGTCAGAGGAGAAGATAGAGTAAAGTAGTGGTCCGAGATTGCTTCCTTGAGGCACTCCTGCGCCTATTTGTCCTGTTCTCGAGGTCTCTCCTGCTTGGTCTTTAACTTCGAACGTTCTATTTGTAAGGTAGCTCTCCAGTATGATGTATAGGTTGTAAGGTAGGATCTTAGCTAATTTAAGTAAAAGGCCTTCGTGCCATACCCTATCAAAGGCCTCAGAGATGTCAAGGAAAACCGCTGAGCAGTATTCCTTCCGCTCGAAGGCCTCGAGGATGAACTGGGTGACCCTGGCTATTTGCTGCTCAGTTCCGTGCTCTTTTCTGAAGCCAAATTGGTGCAGTGGTATGGCTTTTTTGAATAGATCTACCCTGAAAAGTCTTTTTAGGAGTAGTCTTTCAAACATTTTAGAGAGTCCCGAGAGTAGACTAATCGGCCTGTATGACTTCGGCTCGTTTGAGCTTTTCCCTGGCTTCAGGATCATTTTTACCTGTGCATGTTTCCAGGCTTCAGGGTAGTATCCTAATCTAAGTATGGAGTTATAGATTAGGATAAGGTACAGGGTAGCTTTAGTCGGTAGGGTTTTTATGAGCTGGTTTGTTATAAGGTCTTTACCAGGTGCTTTGCTATTCTTTAAGTTTTTTATTTCATCATTTAATTCGTTTAGCGTAATGGGTTGGTTATGGGGGTTTTTGTTTAGATTATGTCGTTCTGTTAGCATGCTTTCCTTAATTATTCTTAGTCCGGTGTTAACCTTATCTATGTGGTAATCAGGTACAATTTTATTTGGCTTGAATCTTCCTTCCAAGTGGGAGACAAACGCTTCTGTTGTCTCCTTAATTGTTTTAGTCCATTTAGGGCCTTTTTTGGTTTCTAATTTGAGGGGAAAGTTGGGTTGATTCATTTTTTTCCCTTCATCTAGCAGCCTCCAAATTTTCCTCATTCTGTCCGGGTTATTTGTGTCAATTCCTTCAATTTGCTCATTGATTCTCTTTTCTCTTAAGATTTTAATTGCTTTTTTAAGTCGATTTTCAGCTGCTTTTAGTTTAGTTTTGTCCTCGTTCGTTCTAGTAGCTTTAAAAATTCTACTTTGTATACGTTTTTCTTCCAGCAATCTGCTTGTGTTTTCGTCTAGTGTGAGCGTATGACTATTTCTGTTAGCTTGCCCATATCTTCTTCTGTGGTTATCAGGAATTCTTGGGGAGGGAGTTGATTCAGCAGCCGAGTCCTTGATGTTTTTAATAAATATGTTTATGGCGTCATTTATGTCTTCTGCTACCCTTATCTCAGTGTTTAGAAGTATCTTCCTTTCTAGAACGTTCTTAAAGAGCTCAATGTTCGTTGTTTTCTTGAGGATGCTGTTGTTTTGCTTGTGCAAGAAGAAGGTGTTTCTGTCAAGGTTGATTTCCAGTAAAATAGGAAGGTGGTCTGAGGAGAGATCCGAGCTCGAGGAGATTTTCTTTTCGTACATTCCAAGGCCTTTGCATATAGAAAAATCTATTGCTGATGGGTTTTTCCTAGAGTCGAAAGGGAAATGAGTCGCACAGCCAGTAGCGATGATCTCGGCCATGGTATCAGCTTTGACAGCATCGTATAGTGCAGCGCCACGCTGGCAGCCGCGAAAGCAGCCCCACTGTCTATGTTTAGCATTCCAGTCGCCACATAGGACGAATTTGGCTCGACCTTCTAGGGTTTTCTCAGCATAGTTGAGTATGTCCCTGAAGTGGCTGGACGACCATTTATGTTGGGGCGGACAGTATACAGACGCTATTACTATCATTTCACTGCGTCTGTTGTTTTCCGGTAGCAAGACTATTGGGGCACTCTGTATACATTCCTGCTCGATCGGTTCTAAGGCCATGTGGCGGAGACTACTGTTTACTATCGTGGCGACTCCTCCTCTCTTGCTAGAAACAGGATTTTGGGCTAAGTATGTGAAATATCCTGGCAGCTCTAGTTTGGTAGAATTGTTGTCTAGTCTAGTTTCGGTGACTATGATTATGTGGGCATCAATATTTAGAATGAACAGCTTAAGCTCATCTATTTTATTGTTGATCCCACCAGCATTCCAGAAAGCGATTTTAAGGATGTCCCTGTTGCACTCCCGAGTCATAGGAAACGTCACTTTCTGATGTTACTAGAAAGAGCATTTAAACGAAGATTGGATCTCGGAAAGGATTTTTTGGAGACTTTGGACAGTCTTTTCCTTGGCTTAGTAGGCGGGTGACGATTTCAAGAAGGTTGTTGAGCTTCTTTTCCATCCCTTCAATGCGATTTAAAAGGTATTGCTCCCCACTCACCTCCTTAGATCCGTCATTAGGAATATTTTGTGCTAATGGTGGTGGGCGGAAATGAGTGAGATGGGTGTTGGCCGGGTTTAGGGCGCTATTTGGGTTTTTTCTGCTTTCTTCTAGAGAGGCCAAGACCTTTTTACTAGTTGTCGGCGGGCTTGTCTCATTCCTCGGTTTTGTGTCCAATGTCCTGATTCTGTTTAAGCGTTTATTTATAGATAGATTCCTTTGCGATATCTTCTTTCCTTGGATTCTTTTGGCAGGTAGTTTTGTGTTGTTTACTAATGTGCGAGGGAGGGGGTGTGTGTAGGGCTGCTTATTGTGGGGCGTCTGAATGTGGGTGGGTTTTGGGTAGGGATGTTTATTGCGGGGGGTCTGAAGGTGGGTGGGTTGTGAGTGAAGGGATTGAATTTTGTTGATAGATAGTCTTTGCTTTGCTTCTTGGAAAACAGGACATCCTTTATAGCTGCTAACGTGGCTTCCATTGCAGTTTGCACAAGTAGCCGGAAGGTTTTTGGGTTTGGTGCATGAGACCGTGGCGTGCAGCTGGCCACATTTCATGCATTTAAACGGGTTCCTGCAATAATTTTTTGTGTGTCCAAAGCATTGGCAGCGATGGCATTGTGTAGGATCCTTCGATACCCGTTTCCTTTCAACCTTGACCGTTTGTCCTCCAAGGGATTTTATTAGCAGGACCTTAAGATGGCTGCCGTCAGCCTTGGGTACAACCTCAACCTCATGGATGCGCATAGGATTTCTCGTGTCCCTAAACTGCATTGCCCTGATAAATTTTGTAGCTATACCGATGTCTTGAAGTTGGCTTTCTATCCATTTGGTCGGGGTTGACTGGTGGAGGTTCCTAATTACAATTTGGAAGCCCTTTGCACTCTTTGGCTGGTGAGAGTGTAGGGGAATGTTTGCTTCAAGGAGGACATTCTGAATTGCATTGTAGGCGTCCATCGTTTTAGCCTGGATTCTAATATTGTTGCCAAGTTCAGACTTGGTAGTAAAGCTATTTACCCCGGCTTTATAGTTTAGTTTTTCTATTAGCGGGATAATCTGCTGTATATTGGACAGGAAGATTGATGGTGGTTTTCTGCTAGCTGGAACAGTTTTCCAGGGCGGTAGGTCGGGATCGGCTGCTGCGTTTGAGGGACTTATTGCTGGAGCTGTGTCCATTTCAGCTGACTTCTGCAGGGATTCTCTTCTCGAGTCTTGCCGAATCTTAATAGCTGCTTTGCTTTTGAATAAAGGTGTATCAGAGAGTAGGTTTGTGACCCCCAGATCATCATCAGAGAAGTCGTGGCGTATTCTAACCTTTTTGTTAGAGGTTTGGAGTAGGCCTTCATCAAGACAGTCCCCACGGCGCTTCCCAGGGGTTTTAGGAGAAATCAGTGTTTTATTTAGATTTTTTCTAGCTGCAGTCGGAGGGCGTCCGAGGGCGGCAGAGTCATGTTTTGCTTGAGGGGGATTTTGCATTGGAGTTGGTGAGCGTTTTGCATTTTCTCTAATCAGCTCTGCAAAAGTTTTGACAGGAAAAATATTCTGAGTAGCTGTGGGTTTGTCTGTGTAAGTGACAGCACTGATTGCTGGGCTTGGGTTTGTGTCTTGGGCGGCATGCAATGCGTTTATGGCGGGCTTTATTGGTTTTGTCTGGCGTGAGTATGTGTGGGAGGGAGAAGCTGCTTTTGCGGTTTTTAATGCTTTGGTTGCATTGGTGTCGTTATATTGTGTGGGTATGTTTATATGTGTTTTGGCGGGAATAAAGTTTTGTGATGCTGTGTGTTTGTTTGTGTGGGTGAGTGTCTTGGCTGCTATGCTTGTTATTTGCTTTTGGGAGAGGGGGGGGGGGCTTGAAGCGGGCTGTGTTGGCTTGGTTTCACTTAGGTGTGAGTGTGGGGAGAGAATTAATTTAGCGGTTTTTGATGCTGTGGCTGCACTAGTGTCGTTATGTTGTGTGGGTGAGTTAATGTGTGTTTTGGCGGAAAAGAGATTTTGTGATGCTGTGTTTTTGTGTTTGTCTGTATGGGTGTGTGTCCCGGCTGATTCGCTTGTGATTTGCTTTTGTGTGAGGGGTGAAATGTTTTTGGCGGGCTGTGTTGGCTTGGTTTCACTTTGGTGTGAGTGTGAAGAGAAGTTTATTTTAGCGGTTTTTGATGCTTTGGTTGCATTAGTGTCATTATATTGTAAGAAAGTGCTAGGGCTTTTATATATGGAAGAGGGGGGCGGCGGGGTTTTGGCGGGCTTTGGCGGCTTGGCTTGGTTTAAATGTGTTAGTGTGTGTGTGGGGGACGCTGTTTTTTTTTCAGTAGGCTTTGGTTTTAACGGCTTGGTTTGATGTAGATGTGTTTGTGTGGGAGAAATTATTTTGGTAGTTTTCAATGCTTTAATTGCATTGGTGTCATTATCTTGTAAGAAAGTGCTAGGGCTTTTATATAGGGAAATGGGGTTAGGGCTATCGGCAGGCTTTTTTTCTATGGCTTCAGGGTTTTTAGTGCAAATAACGCTTGTATCAACAAATAAGGGGTCTGGTAAAATCACATTTTTATTTTTAAGTAGTACACAGTTTTCGAAATTATACAATTTCTCGTCAGCATTTTTTTCGTAGTGGCTTCGTCTTACTATGGTGGTTTCATTTGTTGTTGGTGTTGTATCCAACGACGAGACATCCATCATAAACGCTGATTGTGGGCTGCTCTTGTCTTCCGAAGAAATTGAAAAGATAGATAGGCAGCTGTCGCTTGAGTCCATTTTTTTGTCGAGTTTAGAATTGTAATTGTGAGTTTTTTTGATTGTAATTGCGCGTCCCGCCGTGCTCGCTTCTTTTTTTTTTTTCCGATTCAAAATTGCGCTCCCTCCGACGCGTCCGGCCTCTGTTACTTTTTGGCTATTACTGGTTTATTTTCCACACTGTAGCGGGTATGTCGTTTTCCAATACTAAAACAGGTCTAGTATCGGATGATCGATATTGGCGGTAATTTTAAACGTGTGAATATCGGTTGGTATTTTAAATAGTCTGTCTATGGTTTTCCAATACTAAACGGGGTAGTATCGGATAATCGATAGTGGCGGTAATTTTAAAAGTGTGTATATCGGTTGGTATTAAATAGTCTGTCTATGGTATTATCGTATAATCGATAGTGGCGATAATTTTAAGCGTGTGTATATCGGTTGGTATTTTTAATTAGTGTTGTCCTAGTATTAATCGTTCTTGTAGAGATGCGGTCCCATTCATTCATGCATTTTAACGGCGTCGGTTGTACGGTCTCTCTTTGCTCAGCTTGGTGTGAATGCACGTGCATCCGCTTTTAGCTTTTTACCTACTTGCTGCTGGAAACCTGGAACTGGACCGCAATACTTAAGTGCGCACTTGTGTAAGTATTCAACACATCCCTTCTGCGAATTCAAGTGCGCGCGTGGACAGCGCTTTTTTTTTTTTTTTTTTTATTACAGTGGCTATTGCCCCTGTCATTTTATTGTCCTTTGGTTTTTTTTACATAAAAAACATGTAGGTACAATTCATGGCTATTGACATTTTTTGGGAACTTAAGTAGTATAAAACATAAAAAATAACATGCATGAAAAACTACATAAATAGTACAACATAAGGTAATAAACGTGGGCTCCCCGTTCGCAATTGCGCGTCCCGCCGTGCTCGCTTCTTTTTTTTTTTTCCGATTCAAAATTGCGCTCCCTCCGACGCGTCCGGCCTCTGTTACTTTTTGGCTATTACTGGTTTATTTTCCACACTGTAGCGGGTATGTCGTTTTCCAATACTAAAACAGGTCTAGTATCGGATGATCGATATTGGCGGTAATTTTAAACGTGTGAATATCGGTTGGTATTTTAAATAGTCTGTCTATGGTTTTCCAATACTAAACGGGGTAGTATCGGATAATCGATAGTGGCGGTAATTTTAAAAGTGTGTATATCGGTTGGTATTAAATAGTCTGTCTATGGTATTATCGTATAATCGATAGTGGCGATAATTTTAAGCGTGTGTATATCGGTTGGTATTTTTAATTAGTGTTGTCCTAGTATTAATCGTTCTTGTAGAGATGCGGTCCCATTCATTCATGCATTTTAACGGCGTCGGTTGTACGGTCTCTCTTTGCTCAGCTTGGTGTGAATGCACGTGCATCCGCTTTTAGCTTTTTACCTACTTGCTGCTGGAAACCTGGAACTGGACCGCAATACTTAAGTGCGCACTTGTGTAAGTATTCAACACATCCCTTCTGCGAATTCAAGTGCGCGCGTGGACAGCGCAAGTGTAAGCCAGCAGCAAAAAGCAATTGGCCGCATTTCCGTCTGGCAGCAGGGGTGCTGCGGCGTAGTAGCAGGTGGCCAGGAGTATATTAATAAGGTGCCGCACGTGTTGAGTAGATCATTAATGGCTCGCTTATTCTTTTCTTTGCAGGAAAACTTGCAGCCGCCACTCCTCGAACCAGCCGTCCTCCATCTGCGCAAGGATGACGTAATTTGCCAGCGGGCCGCCCCTTGTTGGACCATCCACCAGATCTGCGCAGAACATCCACCGGCAGATCCGCGCGCCGGCGCAGCACTGGAATAGGCCGCCGCTCCTTGCTCCTGCCGCCCACATCCGACGCACGGAAAATGCGACTGCCTGCGTGCCTCCCTCTGTGATAGACATCGAGCAGATCTGCGAGCAGCAGCCGCCACAACATCCGCGCGCAGCCGTAAAGAGGAGAAAACAGCAGCCGCTCCTGGGTCCCGCCGTCCTCCATCGGCGTATCCGCGCGCTGGCATAGGATGGAAGAACAGCGGCCATTCTTCGGTCCCGTTGGCCCCCACATGCGCAAGGACAACACGATTTCCAGCGAGGACGCCTTTTATGCCATCTGTACTGGCTTTGGTGGAAGGATGTGTCGGGTCCTCAGCGCCTATAGAATGCCAGTTGGCCAGGAATGAATTTTAAATAGTGTCGCGTGTGTTGTGTGGATACTAATCCTTTTCTTTATCTCTTCCCTACAGGGAGGCTTGTCGCCGAGTCGCTGCAACGATATACCAGCGAGCAGATCTGCGCGCAGGCTTTGGCTGGAGAGTTGCTGTCAGTCGTCGGCGATCGTTACCAGGACACATCAGGTTAGCCAATCTGCGCGCAGGCGTCAGTTGCAGCGGCTGCGGTTCTAGTTCCAGTGGACCTAATATTGCGCAAGGATAAGGCGATATCCAGTGAGCCGCCTTTTGTCAAGTCATCGAGTAGATCTGCGCGTAGAATATACCATAGTATCTGCGCGCAGGCGTGAATAAGGAGATCATCTGCTGCTTCTCGGACCTGTTGGCCCCCACATGCCCAAGGATGACACGATTTCCAGCGGAGAGCTTTTTGACGTCTGGACTGGATTTTGGTAGAAGGGTATGTCGAGTCCCAAGCGCCTGTAGGGTGCCCATTGGCCAGGAGTGAATTTTGTATAGTGTCGCGTGTGTTGTGTAGTTGCTAATCCTTTTCTTTATCTAATCCCTACAGGGAGCCTTGTCGCCGAGTCGCTGCAAGGATACACCAGCGAGCAGATCTGCGCGCAGGCATTGGCTAGGAAAATTGCAGTCATTCGTCGGCGCTCGTTGTCAGGACAAGAACAGGTAGCCAATCTGCGCGCAGGCGTCAATTGCAGCGGCTGTGGATTCAATTCCAGTGGACTTCATATTGAGCAAGGACAGCGCTCGTATCAGCAAGCATTGCAGGACTAGGAGACTTCATCAGGCTGTTCTACGTAAAGTATTTTAAGTAAATTTTACCATTGTTTGTAAGATTATTTTAGTACCCTTTAGTTGAGCCTTTAGCCTTTATATTTTTTTTTTCAATTTCTATTTTTTTTTCTCTTTAGTTGTTAGTTTTTGCCGACCTTTTTACCGTGTTTTTTTTTTTTTTTTTTTTTTTTTGTTTTTTGTTATTGCTTAGCCTTCTTGTTTTTAAATTGATTTAGTTATTGTTATAGTTATTATGTTATGTCCCCTTCGTAATCGGGTAGGATTATTCGTTGGATGCTTATGGGTTGCCCTCTGAATTTTTGTATTATTTCTTGCCTAGTTAGGTCCCCATTTCTATATCTTTTATTGTACATATTTATCTCCAACTCGCACCATCTGTCAGGAGGCCATTTTTGGTTTTCCCTTTCTCTTTTTTCCCTTTCTTCCTGTTTTTTTATTCTTTTGAGCTCTTCCTCCTCTTCCTCTAGTCTCAGCAAGGTGGGGAGTTCAGTTAGATGCATTTGTCTTATTTTCTCTCTCTCGCTACGCTTTTTTACGGTTCTGCAGTCATCTATATCAGGGATTTTTAAGAGTTTAGGTGAGAGGGTAAGTCCAGTCTGCTTTTGCGTGATATGATCATTTGTCATTTTAAAGTACCTCTGCCTGCTTCTTTCTAGTCTGTTCGGGATATAGTGCCTAGAGAGAATCCTGCGAACAGCTATATTTGGGTGCGATTTTATAGTTTCTGAGAACCTGTGCATAGCCTGTTGATAGAATTCTTCTACTGTTTTGACGCCAAAAAGGTCCCTTATAGTTTGGTTTCTCGTATATCTTCCCGCTCTACATATGTCTCTTATTTTTCTGTTTTCCTCAACCTGGACCCTCCTTATCTGTGCATCTGTCACAAGGGGACCCCAAGCTGCTATGGCATACTGCCATATTGGTGATAAAACTGATTTAAGGATCAGTATCTTAGTTTTAGTAGGGAGTTTACTTCTTCCGTTTAGGATCCATGTCAATTTTCTGTAGGCTGTAGAGTATTTACCCAATAGCTTTGTGACGTGAGAGCTAAGGGTTAGCTTGCTATCAAGGGTTACGCCAAGGTATGATTGCTTGCTTTCCTTCTTTATTGTTTGACCCTTGATCTTCACATTCATTGAGTTTGTAGGTAAGTCGTTTTTTAATGTAAAAATGACATGTCCGGTTTTAGCAGCGTTTACTGAGATACCCCATTTGTCCGCCCAGTCCGAAAATGTCTTGAGGTAGTTTTCGTTGTTTCTTGTGGCGGCGGTTGCTAGTGTGTCTGAGCTGAGGACTATAGTGTCGTCTGCGTATGTTGAGAGCATAATTCTTTGTGTTGGTGAAGGGCGGTAGATATATGGGAGGGGCATGTCAGAGGAGAAGATAGAGTAAAGTAGTGGTCCGAGATTGCTTCCTTGAGGCACTCCTGCGCCTATTTGTCCTGTTCTCGAGGTCTCTCCTGCTTGGTCTTTAACTTCGAACGTTCTATTTGTAAGGTAGCTCTCCAGTATGATGTATAGGTTGTAAGGTAGGATCTTAGCTAATTTAAGTAAAAGGCCTTCGTGCCATACCCTATCAAAGGCCTCAGAGATGTCAAGGAAAACCGCTGAGCAGTATTCCTTCCGCTCGAAGGCCTCGAGGATGAACTGGGTGACCCTGGCTATTTGCTGCTCAGTTCCGTGCTCTTTTCTGAAGCCAAATTGGTGCAGTGGTATGGCTTTTTTGAATAGATCTACCCTGAAAAGTCTTTTTAGGAGTAGTCTTTCAAACATTTTAGAGAGTCCCGAGAGTAGACTAATCGGCCTGTATGACTTCGGCTCGTTTGAGCTTTTCCCTGGCTTCAGGATCATTTTTACCTGTGCATGTTTCCAGGCTTCAGGGTAGTATCCTAATCTAAGTATGGAGTTATAGATTAGGATAAGGTACAGGGTAGCTTTAGTCGGTAGGGTTTTTATGAGCTGGTTTGTTATAAGGTCTTTACCAGGTGCTTTGCTATTCTTTAAGTTTTTTATTTCATCATTTAATTCGTTTAGCGTAATGGGTTGGTTATGGGGGTTTTTGTTTAGATTATGTCGTTCTGTTAGCATGCTTTCCTTAATTATTCTTAGTCCGGTGTTAACCTTATCTATGTGGTAATCAGGTACAATTTTATTTGGCTTGAATCTTCCTTCCAAGTGGGAGACAAACGCTTCTGTTGTCTCCTTAATTGTTTTAGTCCATTTAGGGCCTTTTTTGGTTTCTAATTTGAGGGGAAAGTTGGGTTGATTCATTTTTTTCCCTTCATCTAGCAGCCTCCAAATTTTCCTCATTCTGTCCGGGTTATTTGTGTCAATTCCTTCAATTTGCTCATTGATTCTCTTTTCTCTTAAGATTTTAATTGCTTTTTTAAGTCGATTTTCAGCTGCTTTTAGTTTAGTTTTGTCCTCGTTCGTTCTAGTAGCTTTAAAAATTCTACTTTGTATACGTTTTTCTTCCAGCAATCTGCTTGTGTTTTCGTCTAGTGTGAGCGTATGACTATTTCTGTTAGCTTGCCCATATCTTCTTCTGTGGTTATCAGGAATTCTTGGGGAGGGAGTTGATTCAGCAGCCGAGTCCTTGATGTTTTTAATAAATATGTTTATGGCGTCATTTATGTCTTCTGCTACCCTTATCTCAGTGTTTAGAAGTATCTTCCTTTCTAGAACGTTCTTAAAGAGCTCAATGTTCGTTGTTTTCTTGAGGATATTGTTGTTTTGTTTTTGCAGGGAGATGGTTTTTATATCTAGGTTTATCTCAAGTAAGATGGGAAGATGGTCTGAGGATAGGTGTGCACTTGAGGAGATTCTTTTTTCATACCTGCCAAGCCGTTTACATATCGAGAAGTCTATTGCTGACGGGCTTTTCCTTGTATCGTGCGGGAAATGTGTAGCGCTGCCAGTCGCGACGATTTCAGCCATGGAGTCTGCTTGAATTGCATCGTAGAGTGCGGCGCCACGTTGGCAGGCGCGTATACAACCCCATTGTCTATGTTTTGCGTTCCAGTCGCCACATAGAATGAGCTTAGTCTGCCCTCCCATAGTTTTCTCAGCAAAATTGAGAACGTCAGTAAAATGGTGGGGCGACCAGCTTAGCGAAGGCGGACAGTAGACAGATGCTATTACAATCATTTCGCTGCGTCTGTTGTTTTCAGGCAGTAATACTATTGGGGCACTTTGTATGCATTCCTGCTCGATCGGTTCTAAGGCCATGTGGCGGAGACTACTGTTTACTATCGTGGCGACTCCTCCTCTCTTGCTAGAAACAGGATTTTGGGCTAAGTATGTGAAATATCCTGGCAGCTCTAGTTTGGTAGAATTGTTGTCTAGTCTAGTTTCGGTGACTATGATTATGTGGGCATCAATATTTAGAATGAACAGCTTAAGCTCATCTATTTTATTGTTGATCCCACCAGCATTCCAGAAAGCGATTTTAAGGATGTCCCTGTTGCACTCCCGAGTCATAGGAAACGTCACTTTCTGATGTTACTAGAAAGAGCATTTAAACGAAGATTGGATCTCGGAAAGGATTTTTTGGAGACTTTGGACAGTCTTTTCCTTGGCTTAGTAGGCGGGTGACGATTTCAAGAAGGTTGTTGAGCTTCTTTTCCATCCCTTCAATGCGATTTAAAAGGTATTGCTCCCCACTCACCTCCTTAGATCCGTCATTAGGAATATTTTGTGCTAATGGTGGTGGGCGGAAATGAGTGAGATGGGTGTTGGCCGGGTTTAGGGCGCTATTTGGGTTTTTTCTGCTTTCTTCTAGAGAGGCCAAGACCTTTTTACTAGTTGTCGGCGGGCTTGTCTCATTCCTCGGTTTTGTGTCCAATGTCCTGATTCTGTTTAAGCGTTTATTTATAGATAGATTCCTTTGCGATATCTTCTTTCCTTGGATTCTTTTGGCAGGTAGTTTTGTGTTGTTTACTAATGTGCGAGGGAGGGGGTGTGTGTAGGGCTGCTTATTGTGGGGCGTCTGAATGTGGGTGGGTTTTGGGTAGGGATGTTTATTGCGGGGGGTCTGAAGGTGGGTGGGTTGTGAGTGAAGGGATTGAATTTTGTTGATAGATAGTCTTTGCTTTGCTTCTTGGAAAACAGGACATCCTTTATAGCTGCTAACGTGGCTTCCATTGCAGTTTGCACAAGTAGCCGGAAGGTTTTTGGGTTTGGTGCATGAGACCGTGGCGTGCAGCTGGCCACATTTCATGCATTTAAACGGGTTCCTGCAATAATTTTTTGTGTGTCCAAAGCATTGGCAGCGATGGCATTGTGTAGGATCCTTCGATACCCGTTTCCTTTCAACCTTGACCGTTTGTCCTCCAAGGGATTTTATTAGCAGGACCTTAAGATGGCTGCCGTCAGCCTTGGGTACAACCTCAACCTCATGGATGCGCATAGGATTTCTCGTGTCCCTAAACTGCATTGCCCTGATAAATTTTGTAGCTATACCGATGTCTTGAAGTTGGCTTTCTATCCATTTGGTCGGGGTTGACTGGTGGAGGTTCCTAATTACAATTTGGAAGCCCTTTGCACTCTTTGGCTGGTGAGAGTGTAGGGGAATGTTTGCTTCAAGGAGGACATTCTGAATTGCATTGTAGGCGTCCATCGTTTTAGCCTGGATTCTAATATTGTTGCCAAGTTCAGACTTGGTAGTAAAGCTATTTACCCCGGCTTTATAGTTTAGTTTTTCTATTAGCGGGATAATCTGCTGTATATTGGACAGGAAGATTGATGGTGGTTTTCTGCTAGCTGGAACAGTTTTCCAGGGCGGTAGGTCGGGATCGGCTGCTGCGTTTGAGGGACTTATTGCTGGAGCTGTGTCCATTTCAGCTGACTTCTGCAGGGATTCTCTTCTCGAGTCTTGCCGAATCTTAATAGCTGCTTTGCTTTTGAATAAAGGTGTATCAGAGAGTAGGTTTGTGACCCCCAGATCATCATCAGAGAAGTCGTGGCGTATTCTAACCTTTTTGTTAGAGGTTTGGAGTAGGCCTTCATCAAGACAGTCCCCACGGCGCTTCCCAGGGGTTTTAGGAGAAATCAGTGTTTTATTTAGATTTTTTCTAGCTGCAGTCGGAGGGCGTCCGAGGGCGGCAGAGTCATGTTTTGCTTGAGGGGGATTTTGCATTGGAGTTGGTGAGCGTTTTGCATTTTCTCTAATCAGCTCTGCAAAAGTTTTGACAGGAAAGATATTCTGAGTAGCTGTGGGTTTGTCTGTGTAAGTGACAGCACTGATTGCTGGGCTTGGGTTTGTGTCTTGGGCGGCATGCAATGCGTTTATGGCGGGCTTTATTGGTTTTGTCTGGCGTGAGTATGTGTGGGAGGGAGAAGCTGCTTTTGCGGTTTTTAATGCTTTGGTTGCATTGGTGTCGTTATATTGTGTGGGTATGTTTAGATGTGTTTTGGCGGGAATAAAGTTTTGTGATGCTGTGTGTTTGTTTGTGTGGGTGAGTGTCTTGGCTGCTATGCTTGTTATTTGCTTCTGGGAGAGGGGGGAGGGGCTTAAAGCGGGCTGTGTTGGCTTGGTTTCACTTAGGTGTGAGTGTGGGGAGAGAATTAATTTAGCGGTTTTTGATGCTGTGGCTGCACTAGTGTCGTTATGTTGTGTGGGTGAGTTAATGTGTGTTTTGGCGGAAAAGAGATTTTGTGATGCTGTGTTTTTGTGTTTGTCTGTATGGGTGTGTGTCCCGGCTGATTCGCTTGTGATTTGCTTTTGTGTGAGGGGTGAAATGTTTTTGGCGGGCTGTGTTGGCTTGGTTTCACTTTGGTGTGAGTGTGAAGAGAAGTTTATTTTAGCGGTTTTTGATGCTTTGGTTGCATTAGTGTCATTATATTGTAAGAAAGTGCTAGGGCTTTTATATATGGAAGAGGGGGGCGGCGGGGTTTTGGCGGGCTTTGGCGGCTTGGCTTGGTTTAAATGTGTTAGTGTGTGTGTGGGGGACGCTGTTTTTTTTTCAGTAGGCTTTGGTTTTAACGGCTTGGTTTGATGTAGATGTGTTTGTGTGGGAGAAATTATTTTGGTAGTTTTCAATGCTTTAATTGCATTGGTGTCATTATCTTGTAAGAAAGTGCTAGGGCTTTTATATAGGGAAATGGGGTTAGGGCTATCGGCAGGCTTTTTTTCTATGGCTTCAGGGTTTTTAGTGCAAATAACGCTTGTATCAACAAATAAGGGGTCTGGTAAAATCACATTTTTATTTTTAAGTAGTACACAGTTTTCGAAATTATACAATTTCTCGTCAGCATTTTTTTCGTAGTGGCTTCGTCTTACTATGGTGGTTTCATTTGTTGTTGGTGTTGTATCCAACGACGAGACATCCATCATAAACGCTGATTGTGGGCTGCTCTTGTCTTCCGAAGAAATTGAAAAGATAGATAGGCAGCTGTCGCTTGAGTCCATTTTTTTGTCGAGTTTAGAATTGTAATTGTGAGTTTTTTTGATTGTAATTGCGCGTCCCGCCGTGCTCGCTTCTTTTTTTTTTTTCCGATTCAAAATTGCGCTCCCTCCGACGCGTCCGGCCTCTGTTACTTTTTGGCTATTACTGGTTTATTTTCCACACTGTAGCGGGTATGTCGTTTTCCAATACTAAAACAGGTCTAGTATCGGATGATCGATATTGGCGGTAATTTTAAACGTGTGAATATCGGTTGGTATTTTAAATAGTCTGTCTATGGTTTTCCAATACTAAACGGGGTAGTATCGGATAATCGATAGTGGCGGTAATTTTAAAAGTGTGTATATCGGTTGGTATTAAATAGTCTGTCTATGGTATTATCGTATAATCGATAGTGGCGATAATTTTAAGCGTGTGTATATCGGTTGGTATTTTTAATTAGTGTTGTCCTAGTATTAATCGTTCTTGTAGAGATGCGGTCCCATTCATTCATGCATTTTAACGGCGTCGGTTGTACGGTCTCTCTTTGCTCAGCTTGGTGTGAATGCACGTGCATCCGCTTTTAGCTTTTTACCTACTTGCTGCTGGAAACCTGGAACTGGACCGCAATACTTAAGTGCGCACTTGTGTAAGTATTCAACACATCCCTTCTGCGAATTCAAGTGCGCGCGTGGACAGCGCAAGTGTAAGCCAGCAGCAAAAAGCAATTGGCCGCATTTCCGTCTGGCAGCAGGGGTGCTGCGGCGTAGTAGCAGGTGGCCAGGAGTATATTAATAAGGTGCCGCACGTGTTGAGTAGATCATTAATGGCTCGCTTATTCTTTTCTTTGCAGGAAAACTTGCAGCCGCCACTCCTCGAACCAGCCGTCCTCCATCTGCGCAAGGATGACGTAATTTGCCAGCGGGCCGCCCCTTGTTGGACCATCCACCAGATCTGCGCAGAACATCCACCGGCAGATCCGCGCGCCGGCGCAGCACTGGAATAGGCCGCCGCTCCTTGCTCCTGCCGCCCACATCCGACGCACGGAAAATGCGACTGCCTGCGTGCCTCCCTCTGTGATAGACATCGAGCAGATCTGCGAGCAGCAGCCGCCACAACATCCGCGCGCAGCCGTAAAGAGGAGAAAACAGCAGCCGCTCCTGGGTCCCGCCGTCCTCCATCGGCGTATCCGCGCGCTGGCATAGGATGGAAGAACAGCGGCCATTCTTCGGTCCCGTTGGCCCCCACATGCGCAAGGACAACACGATTTCCAGCGAGGACGCCTTTTATGCCATCTGTACTGGCTTTGGTGGAAGGATGTGTCGGGTCCTCAGCGCCTATAGAATGCCAGTTGGCCAGGAATGAATTTTAAATAGTGTCGCGTGTGTTGTGTGGATACTAATCCTTTTCTTTATCTCTTCCCTACAGGGAGGCTTGTCGCCGAGTCGCTGCAACGATATACCAGCGAGCAGATCTGCGCGCAGGCTTTGGCTGGAGAGTTGCTGTCAGTCGTCGGCGATCGTTACCAGGACACATCAGGTTAGCCAATCTGCGCGCAGGCGTCAGTTGCAGCGGCTGCGGTTCTAGTTCCAGTGGACCTAATATTGCGCAAGGATAAGGCGATATCCAGTGAGCCGCCTTTTGTCAAGTCATCGAGTAGATCTGCGCGTAGAATATACCATAGTATCTGCGCGCAGGCGTGAATAAGGAGATCATCTGCTGCTTCTCGGACCTGTTGGCCCCCACATGCCCAAGGATGACACGATTTCCAGCGGAGAGCTTTTTGACGTCTGGACTGGATTTTGGTAGAAGGGTATGTCGAGTCCCAAGCGCCTGTAGGGTGCCCATTGGCCAGGAGTGAATTTTGTATAGTGTCGCGTGTGTTGTGTAGTTGCTAATCCTTTTCTTTATCTAATCCCTACAGGGAGCCTTGTCGCCGAGTCGCTGCAAGGATACACCAGCGAGCAGATCTGCGCGCAGGCATTGGCTAGGAAAATTGCAGTCATTCGTCGGCGCTCGTTGTCAGGACAAGAACAGGTAGCCAATCTGCGCGCAGGCGTCAATTGCAGCGGCTGTGGATTCAATTCCAGTGGACTTCATATTGAGCAAGGACAGCGCTCGTATCAGCAAGCATTGCAGGACTAGGAGACTTCATCAGGCTGTTCTACGTAAAGTATTTTAAGTAAATTTTACCATTGTTTGTAAGATTATTTTAGTACCCTTTAGTTGAGCCTTTAGCCTTTATATTTTTTTTTTCAATTTCTATTTTTTTTTCTCTTTAGTTGTTAGTTTTTGCCGACCTTTTTACCGTGTTTTTTTTTTTTTTTTTTTTTTTTGTTTTTTGTTATTGCTTAGCCTTCTTGTTTTTAAATTGTTTTAGTTATTGTTTTAGTTATTATGTTATGTCCCCTTCGTAATCGGGTAGGATTATTCGTTGGATGCTTATGGGTTGCCCTCTGAATTTTTGTATTATTTCTTGCCTAGTTAGGTCCCCATTTCTATATCTTTTATTGTACATATTTATCTCCAACTCGCACCATCTGTCAGGAGGCCATTTTTGGTTTTCCCTTTCTCTTTTTTCCCTTTCTTCCTGTTTTTTTATTCTTTTGAGCTCTTCCTCCTCTTCCTCTAGTCTCAGCAAGGTGGGGAGTTCAGTTAGATGCATTTGTCTTATTTTCTCTCTCTCGCTACGCTTTTTTACGGTTCTGCAGTCATCTATATCAGGGATTTTTAAGAGTTTAGGTGAGAGGGTAAGTCCAGTCTGCTTTTGCGTGATATGATCATTTGTCATTTTAAAGTACCTCTGCCTGCTTCTTTCTAGTCTGTTCGGGATATAGTGCCTAGAGAGAATCCTGCGAACAGCTATATTTGGGTGCGATTTTATAGTTTCTGAGAACCTGTGCATAGCCTGTTGATAGAATTCTTCTACTGTTTTGACGCCAAAAAGGTCCCTTATAGTTTGGTTTCTCGTATATCTTCCCGCTCTACATATGTCTCTTATTTTTCTGTTTTCCTCAACCTGGACCCTCCTTATCTGTGCATCTGTCACAAGGGGACCCCAAGCTGCTATGGCATACTGCCATATTGGTGATAAAACTGATTTAAGGATCAGTATCTTAGTTTTAGTAGGGAGTTTACTTCTTCCGTTTAGGATCCATGTCAATTTTCTGTAGGCTGTAGAGTATTTACCCAATAGCTTTGTGACGTGAGAGCTAAGGGTTAGCTTGCTATCAAGGGTTACGCCAAGGTATGATTGCTTGCTTTCCTTCTTTATTGTTTGACCCTTGATCTTCACATTCATTGAGTTTGTAGGTAAGTCGTTTTTTAATGTAAAAATGACATGTCCGGTTTTAGCAGCGTTTACTGAGATACCCCATTTGTCCGCCCAGTCCGAAAATGTCTTGAGGTAGTTTTCGTTGTTTCTTGTGGCGGCGGTTGCTAGTGTGTCTGAGCTGAGGACTATAGTGTCGTCTGCGTATGTTGAGAGCATAATTCTTTGTGTTGGTGAAGGGCGGTAGATATATGGGAGGGGCATGTCAGAGGAGAAGATAGAGTAAAGTAGTGGTCCGAGATTGCTTCCTTGAGGCACTCCTGCGCCTATTTGTCCTGTTCTCGAGGTCTCTCCTGCTTGGTCTTTAACTTCGAACGTTCTATTTGTAAGGTAGCTCTCCAGTATGATGTATAGGTTGTAAGGTAGGATCTTAGCTAATTTAAGTAAAAGGCCTTCGTGCCATACCCTATCAAAGGCCTCAGAGATGTCAAGGAAAACCGCTGAGCAGTATTCCTTCCGCTCGAAGGCCTCGAGGATGAACTGGGTGACCCTGGCTATTTGCTGCTCAGTTCCGTGCTCTTTTCTGAAGCCAAATTGGTGCAGTGGTATGGCTTTTTTGAATAGATCTACCCTGAAAAGTCTTTTTAGGAGTAGTCTTTCAAACATTTTAGAGAGTCCCGAGAGTAGACTAATCGGCCTGTATGACTTCGGCTCGTTTGAGCTTTTCCCTGGCTTCAGGATCATTTTTACCTGTGCATGTTTCCAGGCTTCAGGGTAGTATCCTAATCTAAGTATGGAGTTATAGATTAGGATAAGGTACAGGGTAGCTTTAGTCGGTAGGGTTTTTATGAGCTGGTTTGTTATAAGGTCTTTACCAGGTGCTTTGCTATTCTTTAAGTTTTTTATTTCATCATTTAATTCGTTTAGCGTAATGGGTTGGTTATGGGGGTTTTTGTTTAGATTATGTCGTTCTGTTAGCATGCTTTCCTTAATTATTCTTAGTCCGGTGTTAACCTTATCTATGTGGTAATCAGGTACAATTTTATTTGGCTTGAATCTTCCTTCCAAGTGGGAGACAAACGCTTCTGTTGTCTCCTTAATTGTTTTAGTCCATTTAGGGCCTTTTTTGGTTTCTAATTTGAGGGGAAAGTTGGGTTGATTCATTTTTTTCCCTTCATCTAGCAGCCTCCAAATTTTCCTCATTCTGTCCGGGTTATTTGTGTCAATTCCTTCAATTTGCTCATTGATTCTCTTTTCTCTTAAGATTTTAATTGCTTTTTTAAGTCGATTTTCAGCTGCTTTTAGTTTAGTTTTGTCCTCGTTCGTTCTAGTAGCTTTAAAAATTCTACTTTGTATACGTTTTTCTTCCAGCAATCTGCTTGTGTTTTCGTCTAGTGTGAGCGTATGACTATTTCTGTTAGCTTGCCCATATCTTCTTCTGTGGTTATCAGGAATTCTTGGGGAGGGAGTTGATTCAGCAGCCGAGTCCTTGATGTTTTTAATAAATATGTTTATGGCGTCATTTATGTCTTCTGCTACCCTTATCTCAGTGTTTAGAAGTATCTTCCTTTCTAGAACGTTCTTAAAGAGCTCAATGTTCGTTGTTTTCTTGAGGATATTGTTGTTTTGTTTTTGCAGGGAGATGGTTTTTATATCTAGGTTTATCTCAAGTAAGATGGGAAGATGGTCTGAGGATAGGTGTGCACTTGAGGAGATTCTTTTTTCATACCTGCCAAGCCGTTTACATATCGAGAAGTCTATTGCTGACGGGCTTTTCCTTGTATCGTGCGGGAAATGTGTAGCGCTGCCAGTCGCGACGATTTCAGCCATGGAGTCTGCTTGAATTGCATCGTAGAGTGCGGCGCCACGTTGGCAGGCGCGTATACAACCCCATTGTCTATGTTTTGCGTTCCAGTCGCCACATAGAATGAGCTTAGTCTGCCCTCCCATAGTTTTCTCAGCAAAATTGAGAACGTCAGTAAAATGGTGGGGCGACCAGCTTAGCGAAGGCGGACAGTAGACAGATGCTATTACAATCATTTCGCTGCGTCTGTTGTTTTCAGGCAGTAATACTATTGGGGCACTTTGTATGCATTCCTGCTCGATCGGTTCTAAGGCCATGTGGCGGAGACTACTGTTTACTATCGTGGCGACTCCTCCTCTCTTGCTAGAAACAGGATTTTGGGCTAAGTATGTGAAATATCCTGGCAGCTCTAGTTTGGTAGAATTGTTGTCTAGTCTAGTTTCGGTGACTATGATTATGTGGGCATCAATATTTAGAATGAACAGCTTAAGCTCATCTATTTTATTGTTGATCCCACCAGCATTCCAGAAAGCGATTTTAAGGATGTCCCTGTTGCACTCCCGAGTCATAGGAAACGTCACTTTCTGATGTTACTAGAAAGAGCATTTAAACGAAGATTGGATCTCGGAAAGGATTTTTTGGAGACTTTGGACAGTCTTTTCCTTGGCTTAGTAGGCGGGTGACGATTTCAAGAAGGTTGTTGAGCTTCTTTTCCATCCCTTCAATGCGATTTAAAAGGTATTGCTCCCCACTCACCTCCTTAGATCCGTCATTAGGAATATTTTGTGCTAATGGTGGTGGGCGGAAATGAGTGAGATGGGTGTTGGCCGGGTTTAGGGCGCTATTTGGGTTTTTTCTGCTTTCTTCTAGAGAGGCCAAGACCTTTTTACTAGTTGTCGGCGGGCTTGTCTCATTCCTCGGTTTTGTGTCCAATGTCCTGATTCTGTTTAAGCGTTTATTTATAGATAGATTCCTTTGCGATATCTTCTTTCCTTGGATTCTTTTGGCAGGTAGTTTTGTGTTGTTTACTAATGTGCGAGGGAGGGGGTGTGTGTAGGGCTGCTTATTGTGGGGCGTCTGAATGTGGGTGGGTTTTGGGTAGGGATGTTTATTGCGGGGGGTCTGAAGGTGGGTGGGTTGTGAGTGAAGGGATTGAATTTTGTTGATAGATAGTCTTTGCTTTGCTTCTTGGAAAACAGGACATCCTTTATAGCTGCTAACGTGGCTTCCATTGCAGTTTGCACAAGTAGCCGGAAGGTTTTTGGGTTTGGTGCATGAGACCGTGGCGTGCAGCTGGCCACATTTCATGCATTTAAACGGGTTCCTGCAATAATTTTTTGTGTGTCCAAAGCATTGGCAGCGATGGCATTGTGTAGGATCCTTCGATACCCGTTTCCTTTCAACCTTGACCGTTTGTCCTCCAAGGGATTTTATTAGCAGGACCTTAAGATGGCTGCCGTCAGCCTTGGGTACAACCTCAACCTCATGGATGCGCATAGGATTTCTCGTGTCCCTAAACTGCATTGCCCTGATAAATTTTGTAGCTATACCGATGTCTTGAAGTTGGCTTTCTATCCATTTGGTCGGGGTTGACTGGTGGAGGTTCCTAATTACAATTTGGAAGCCCTTTGCACTCTTTGGCTGGTGAGAGTGTAGGGGAATGTTTGCTTCAAGGAGGACATTCTGAATTGCATTGTAGGCGTCCATCGTTTTAGCCTGGATTCTAATATTGTTGCCAAGTTCAGACTTGGTAGTAAAGCTATTTACCCCGGCTTTATAGTTTAGTTTTTCTATTAGCGGGATAATCTGCTGTATATTGGACAGGAAGATTGATGGTGGTTTTCTGCTAGCTGGAACAGTTTTCCAGGGCGGTAGGTCGGGATCGGCTGCTGCGTTTGAGGGACTTATTGCTGGAGCTGTGTCCATTTCAGCTGACTTCTGCAGGGATTCTCTTCTCGAGTCTTGCCGAATCTTAATAGCTGCTTTGCTTTTGAATAAAGGTGTATCAGAGAGTAGGTTTGTGACCCCCAGATCATCATCAGAGAAGTCGTGGCGTATTCTAACCTTTTTGTTAGAGGTTTGGAGTAGGCCTTCATCAAGACAGTCCCCACGGCGCTTCCCAGGGGTTTTAGGAGAAATCAGTGTTTTATTTAGATTTTTTCTAGCTGCAGTCGGAGGGCGTCCGAGGGCGGCAGAGTCATGTTTTGCTTGAGGGGGATTTTGCATTGGAGTTGGTGAGCGTTTTGCATTTTCTCTAATCAGCTCTGCAAAAGTTTTGACAGGAAAGATATTCTGAGTAGCTGTGGGTTTGTCTGTGTAAGTGACAGCACTGATTGCTGGGCTTGGGTTTGTGTCTTGGGCGGCATGCAATGCGTTTATGGCGGGCTTTATTGGTTTTGTCTGGCGTGAGTATGTGTGGGAGGGAGAAGCTGCTTTTGCGGTTTTTAATGCTTTGGTTGCATTGGTGTCGTTATATTGTGTGGGTATGTTTAGATGTGTTTTGGCGGGAATAAAGTTTTGTGATGCTGTGTGTTTGTTTGTGTGGGTGAGTGTCTTGGCTGCTATGCTTGTTATTTGCTTCTGGGAGAGGGGGGAGGGGCTTAAAGCGGGCTGTGTTGGCTTGGTTTCACTTAGGTGTGAGTGTGGGGAGAGAATTAATTTAGCGGTTTTTGATGCTGTGGCTGCACTAGTGTCGTTATGTTGTGTGGGTGAGTTAATGTGTGTTTTGGCGGAAAAGAGATTTTGTGATGCTGTGTTTTTGTGTTTGTCTGTATGGGTGTGTGTCCCGGCTGATTCGCTTGTGATTTGCTTTTGTGTGAGGGGTGAAATGTTTTTGGCGGGCTGTGTTGGCTTGGTTTCACTTTGGTGTGAGTGTGAAGAGAAGTTTATTTTAGCGGTTTTTGATGCTTTGGTTGCATTAGTGTCATTATATTGTAAGAAAGTGCTAGGGCTTTTATATATGGAAGAGGGGGGCGGCGGGGTTTTGGCGGGCTTTGGCGGCTTGGCTTGGTTTAAATGTGTTAGTGTGTGTGTGGGGGACGCTGTTTTTTTTTCAGTAGGCTTTGGTTTTAACGGCTTGGTTTGATGTAGATGTGTTTGTGTGGGAGAAATTATTTTGGTAGTTTTCAATGCTTTAATTGCATTGGTGTCATTATCTTGTAAGAAAGTGCTAGGGCTTTTATATAGGGAAATGGGGTTAGGGCTATCGGCAGGCTTTTTTTCTATGGCTTCAGGGTTTTTAGTGCAAATAACGCTTGTATCAACAAATAAGGGGTCTGGTAAAATCACATTTTTATTTTTAAGTAGTACACAGTTTTCGAAATTATACAATTTCTCGTCAGCATTTTTTTCGTAGTGGCTTCGTCTTACTATGGTGGTTTCATTTGTTGTTGGTGTTGTATCCAACGACGAGACATCCATCATAAACGCTGATTGTGGGCTGCTCTTGTCTTCCGAAGAAATTGAAAAGATAGATAGGCAGCTGTCGCTTGAGTCCATTTTTTTGTCGAGTTTAGAATTGTAATTGTGAGTTTTTTTGATTGTAATTGCGCGTCCCGCCGTGCTCGCTTCTTTTTTTTTTTTCCGATTCAAAATTGCGCTCCCTCCGACGCGTCCGGCCTCTGTTACTTTTTGGCTATTACTGGTTTATTTTCCACACTGTAGCGGGTATGTCGTTTTCCAATACTAAAACAGGTCTAGTATCGGATGATCGATATTGGCGGTAATTTTAAACGTGTGAATATCGGTTGGTATTTTAAATAGTCTGTCTATGGTTTTCCAATACTAAACGGGGTAGTATCGGATAATCGATAGTGGCGGTAATTTTAAAAGTGTGTATATCGGTTGGTATTAAATAGTCTGTCTATGGTATTATCGTATAATCGATAGTGGCGATAATTTTAAGCGTGTGTATATCGGTTGGTATTTTTAATTAGTGTTGTCCTAGTATTAATCGTTCTTGTAGAGATGCGGTCCCATTCATTCATGCATTTTAACGGCGTCGGTTGTACGGTCTCTCTTTGCTCAGCTTGGTGTGAATGCACGTGCATCCGCTTTTAGCTTTTTACCTACTTGCTGCTGGAAACCTGGAACTGGACCGCAATACTTAAGTGCGCACTTGTGTAAGTATTCAACACATCCCTTCTGCGAATTCAAGTGCGCGCGTGGACAGCGCAAGTGTAAGCCAGCAGCAAAAAGCAATTGGCCGCATTTCCGTCTGGCAGCAGGGGTGCTGCGGCGTAGTAGCAGGTGGCCAGGAGTATATTAATAAGGTGCCGCACGTGTTGAGTAGATCATTAATGGCTCGCTTATTCTTTTCTTTGCAGGAAAACTTGCAGCCGCCACTCCTCGAACCAGCCGTCCTCCATCTGCGCAAGGATGACGTAATTTGCCAGCGGGCCGCCCCTTGTTGGACCATCCACCAGATCTGCGCAGAACATCCACCGGCAGATCCGCGCGCCGGCGCAGCACTGGAATAGGCCGCCGCTCCTTGCTCCTGCCGCCCACATCCGACGCACGGAAAATGCGACTGCCTGCGTGCCTCCCTCTGTGATAGACATCGAGCAGATCTGCGAGCAGCAGCCGCCACAACATCCGCGCGCAGCCGTAAAGAGGAGAAAACAGCAGCCGCTCCTGGGTCCCGCCGTCCTCCATCGGCGTATCCGCGCGCTGGCATAGGATGGAAGAACAGCGGCCATTCTTCGGTCCCGTTGGCCCCCACATGCGCAAGGACAACACGATTTCCAGCGAGGACGCCTTTTATGCCATCTGTACTGGCTTTGGTGGAAGGATGTGTCGGGTCCTCAGCGCCTATAGAATGCCAGTTGGCCAGGAATGAATTTTAAATAGTGTCGCGTGTGTTGTGTGGATACTAATCCTTTTCTTTATCTCTTCCCTACAGGGAGGCTTGTCGCCGAGTCGCTGCAACGATATACCAGCGAGCAGATCTGCGCGCAGGCTTTGGCTGGAGAGTTGCTGTCAGTCGTCGGCGATCGTTACCAGGACACATCAGGTTAGCCAATCTGCGCGCAGGCGTCAGTTGCAGCGGCTGCGGTTCTAGTTCCAGTGGACCTAATATTGCGCAAGGATAAGGCGATATCCAGTGAGCCGCCTTTTGTCAAGTCATCGAGTAGATCTGCGCGTAGAATATACCATAGTATCTGCGCGCAGGCGTGAATAAGGAGATCATCTGCTGCTTCTCGGACCTGTTGGCCCCCACATGCCCAAGGATGACACGATTTCCAGCGGAGAGCTTTTTGACGTCTGGACTGGATTTTGGTAGAAGGGTATGTCGAGTCCCAAGCGCCTGTAGGGTGCCCATTGGCCAGGAGTGAATTTTGTATAGTGTCGCGTGTGTTGTGTAGTTGCTAATCCTTTTCTTTATCTAATCCCTACAGGGAGCCTTGTCGCCGAGTCGCTGCAAGGATACACCAGCGAGCAGATCT